>NC_083520.1:2500000-3750000 GCF_032362555.1 Amyelois transitella
GGACTAGCAACCTGTCACTATTTGAATTTCAGTTCCATCATTAAGCCATACAGCTGAACGTGGCCTTTAGTCTTTTCAAGGCTGTTGGCTCTGTCTACCTCGAAAGGGATATACAATGACTATATGTATGTATGCATGTATGAAAAAATGACTACGTGGCTTTTGAGTCTTATGACAATTGACTTGGTCTACAGTAGCGCTCAAAAGTATTTTGACAAGCTGAATTTATTGGATATTACAAAAAATAAAAACGAAATTGTTTTAAATCAAATACTATATTTCAAGTAAAGCATTTTCTTTTGCATATTGAGCTTACTCATGTATTAGAATGTGAAGATAAACTTAAAAAAAAAACATTATCCACAGTGTGACTGCTCAAAAGTATTAAGACAATTAAAGTTTTATTTTTTATTAAATTTGTGTTCATTATTTTCGAAACTTTTTATTAGTATTTTGTTGCATAGCCTTTTGCCTTCAGGACAGCTTCACAACGCGCCGGCATTGAGTCAACTAATTTTTGCAAACGATCAATAGGAATTTTGCTCCATTCGTTACTCAGTGCTGTGTATAGAGCATCCTTGTTTGAATAGTTTCGACATCTTACACGGCGATCCAGTTCTTCCCAAAGATGCTCTATCGGGTTTAGATCGGCACTTTGGCTGGGCCACTCCAGGAATTTGATTTTCGCGAGTTTCATGAAGTCACTCACATGCTTCGATTTGTGCTTGGGATCGTTATCTTGTTGAAATAACCAGCCAGGTGGCATATTTATTTGAGCATACGGCAGCATTTTTTTCTTCAATATCTCGGCGTAAACAAAACGATCCATAATACCATCTATTTTAACTAATGGCCCAACACCGTGACTAGAAAAGCATCCCCAAACCATAACATTGCCACCGCCATGTTTTACTGTGGGTATTTGGTAACGGACATCAAATCTTTTGTTTACAGGGCGTCGCACATACCGTATGCCATCAGATGACACTAAATTAAATTTGCTTTCATCACTCCACAGCACCTTGGACCATTCTGAACTCGTCCAGGATCTGTACTTTTTCGCGAACGCAAGGCGCAGCTTCCTATTCTTAGCAGAAATCAATGGTTTCTTTGTTGGGCGTCGTCCATGTAATCCAAACTCCTTTAACCGACGTTTGACAGTTGAAACATGAATAGCCAGGTCATAGTTTTCTTGTAACTCGTTTTTTATTTGTACAGCCGATTTTCGGACATCACTCGTCGATAACTTCTTTATCAAGCGGTCTTCCTTGGAAGTGGTTTTTCTCGGACGGCCACTTCGAGGCTTATTTTCTACAGATTTACGTTTATTATAAGCTTTGTTCCACGCACTTACAAGTTGTCGTGACAATTTAAAACTCCGAGCAACTTCTGCTTGCGACGTTCCACATTGTAGGGCGGCTATTACAGCATTTTTGATGTCATTTGAGTACTCTTTAGTTTTAGGCATAATTAATAGATGATAACTTATTGCTTATTAAAAAATCAGAACTGCAGTGCGAACGGTATCACTGGCAATTGGAAAATGACTTGCTGTCAAAATACTTATGAGCGCAAGTATGAACGTGTTTTCGTCTAGGCACATGAAGTAAACAAACAAGTTCAAACTTGTTTGTCACTGTAGTTGCGGTACATCGGAAATTTTATCAAAGTAATAACCGCTTTTGTTTAGAACAACACAGAAAAAAAATAATAACAAAAGTAGCCTTGTCAAAATACTTTTGAGCGCTACTGTACCTCATAATAATAATAAGAATTCTTTGAAAATAAACATAGGAATCATATCCTAGAAAACACTTTCTTCTCAACCCCTATACGAGTACGCGTTATGTGCACCAAAAACAAATTCAGACGTGACAAAGCGTATACGCATTGATTACATTACTTCTCATTGCGTAGGTATTATATTAATAACGTCCAAGTATCCGCGATCCTTATTAAAAGCTCATAATATACCAATAAACAATAAGAATAATGATACGTTATAATGCAAAATTAGGCAACAGCCGTTAAAACCAGGTTTAAAGTTTAATACATTTAAATCTAACCGCTCACACATTCGAGGCACCGCTCCGTAGCACGCATTGATATAATTTTACAATTTCACGGACAAAGGGGTTGTAAAAACTAGCTAACTAGCGGAGCCGCCGGCGCTTTCGCAATTTGAACGTCGCGGCATGTTCTAAATTCAAATTTAACTGAGCTATGAAATTCGTTCGGGAAGAAAATATTTTAATAATCTCCTTGGGGGATCGGTTCGGTTGTTTGAGGGATAATGAGTTTTATGTACGATATTTTTTATTTAGCTCGATATCTTCATCATATACGAGCTGAACCCAAAAAAATACATACAAAATCTCGTCTTTAGCCCTTGCGGGGTAGACAGAGCCAACAGTCTTGACATGGCTAAAAGGCCACGTTCCGCCGTATGGCTTTACGATAGAATTGACGTTCTTAGCCTTAGAAAAAGAAACAGCTGGGACACGCTACGGTTTTTGGATAACCTACTCATTAGCAGTGTGAAAAATAAAGAAGGCCTTCACCAGTTCCTTTGCCGCAATGACAAAAGAAAAAAACTAACCATCCTTACGTCCGATAATTCTATACTACACTCCGGGCCATCCAATCAAGAAAACATAGAAGCAATTTACCCAACCCGCGAACTTATCAAAATAAATAATTCAAACGTGGAACCGTCACATCGCGATCCATCCGCTATCATTTCTGCGGGATTACGCATAATCCCGTGATGAGCCACGACCATCCTCGGCCCGGGCGACGTGGAAAAATCTCGCCCTAACCGAATAACCCTTCGAGGGGGCGAGGGGTCGCTCGTTTCCGATTGGCCGCCTCCCAGGAAGGATATGACCTATAGTTTTTCTTCTTAAGAACTTCCTCCGGCCATTGTGCGCGTGATTTACGACTGGCGTCGCTGGGTGGAGGGGGGCGTAGATTGATGATTGCAAGTATCCGGACGGTCGCAATCACATCTGTGTTGGCTCGTGGGCAATTTCCCCGCATATTCGTTTACCCGATGTATTATAGGGGCAGTCTTCCTTGGTCTGAGTGTTATTGCCTCCATTACGAGCGCTGGGTTAATGCCGGCAACGAGTGATAAAGGAATGAAGAGGTTCGCCATTATGACGTTACGCGAATGGTATTAAGCGATTAACATTATTTTTTTGCTATTAATTATGACGTATTATTGCAATCGGAAACAAGATGAGTATCTGTGTGAGTGATATTTATCACTTGTATTGCGTGAGTGATTTTATTTGTTGATACAGGGATCGTGGTAAGTGGACAGAATGTTGTCTTTGCCTATACCTGCAGGAAAGAGACGCAATTTCCAAACCATTTCTTATATAATTACCACAGCGCGAAATGATTCGTAATAAAGTTATTGATTTTAAATACAGCAATAAGAATTTTAAAATCAAACAGAAATGGACCAAAAAAGCGTGGTTATGTACTCATCAGGAAATCTATTCATTTCCTTGTAAAGTAAAAATCGCGTCAACAAAATAAATGAAACATTAAGAGAGTCTTGACACGAAGGAGCAATAAACACATTAAACGCTGCTCAGTAAAACCAGTTTCATTTCCTTTATAGAATTTGCGATGAATTCTGAACGCGAGCCAGTAACACAAAATAGAGAGAAACCAGAAATAAAGCCCGAAAATTATTTATTAAGATATTTTAGAAACATTAAATCGATCAAAAGTGTCCACAGGTACGGAAAATTTATGAAACAGAAAAATCCATGCTGACAATATTTGACACTGATGTGAAGCCAGGATATTCAAATAATATTTCGCCTTTCCAGATAAATGGAAACAAATTTCAATAATTCGCCATAAGAGACGTCTATAATTTTTCTATAATTTAAGTAAAAATTAATCATAGCAACTTTCAAAATGTCATTCGTATCATATTTTAAATATGAACAACAAAGTTTTATTTAACTTAAGCTTTTAACATTCCATTTCAACCAGCCACTACAGAAATTTGTAAATAAGTGCAGTATTCAATGAACACGGCTTTTACTCCAACGTACATACATCACGTCTTTACCCTTACGGGGTAAACATCTCGCACTGACTCGAATACCACGTTCAGCTAGGCGATTTCAGATAGTGGCGGATGTCTTTTGGCAGTAGATCACCTAAGTAGCTCAAATTTATAACTCTTTACCCTCTATATGCTGTGTCAGTTCTGCCGGAAGATTTTAACCCAGTTTCGTGTGAAAAATCAGCGGGATACGCGAGCGAAACGCATTTAGCTGAGAACGTGTAATGGTACTACCGCACTATGTATTTATTACTTAGTTATCCTTAGAAAAGTTAAATTTTAGTGCTATCCACTGTATGAAGAAATAAATTTAAGTTAATAATTGACGGCATCGGTGGCGCTGCGGTAGTACGCTTGTCTGTGACACCGGAGGTACCGGATTCGAAACCCGGTCAGGGCATGATGAGAAAACACTTTTTTCTGATTGGCCTGGGTCTTGGATCTATCCATATAAGTATTTTTTATAAAATATAGTATCGTTGAGTTAGTATCTTGTAACACAAGTCTCGAACTTACATCAAGGCTAACTCAATCTGCGTAATTTGTCCCGTATATATTTATTTATTTAAACTGTATAATGCCGCCTAACATTATAGGCTTTTAAACAATACAGATATAATCCATGTGATTTTCTCTGGATATCGTTGAATATGCCTAAATATTAGATCACATTTGTTAAGATAAACTTTATTTCACTTTAAAATATACAACGGTTCCACCGGTGGTCTACCAATCGAACTTTTAGAACAAAATATAATAACCCATAAAAAAACTACACTTGCGCCTCGTAAAGCGAAAATTTCTCTACCCGCGGGAATTCCGGGAAATCTTCTTAGCGCACCTTTAGACCAACTAAACAAACTGCATGTCAAATTCCATATCGTTTGGTCCAACCGCTGAGTTTCAACAAAACCTTTTAAGTATCTATACCCAGCGGTTCGGGCTATACGTTGATAAGTCAGACAATCATTCCCAAGTATTCTATTAGCAAGATACTCTTAAAACAATAAGTAGTGTAAAGTACTTTTGTAATAAATTACTTAAATCTACCACCACTAAATATGGTAGAGGAATTAAACACAAGAGAACACTTTAGCGCTAAATGCAGGCAATAAATAGCTGGGTGGTTGCCATTACAAGGTCCGCGCCCCAACTACCCGCTTTGTTACGCCCACACTAATTGCGAAAGGAATCCCGCTTACAATTTTAACTTTTGTTATTTTTAAACTGGTTTCTTAGAATTAAGAAATATATACTTTGGAATGTGGATGAAGCGAAGGAAGTATGCAGAGATCGTGGCAAGTGGAAAGAGGTAGTCTCTGCCTACCCCTCCGGGAAAGAGGCGTGATTTTATGTATGTATGTATACTTTGGAATGGACAAGCATGATAGTAAATTGCAGTTTTCATTGCAGTAATAGGAGTATGAGACTGTAATAGATTCTATCAGAGCGTAGAAATTGTATACTTAATATTATTTATACGACTTTATGATTTCTGTTTCTATAAATGTAAGTCTCAAAGACACATATCAAAAAAATCGTTATTTTATAAAACCAAAGAATTATGTTAAGAGAAAGTTAGTGATTCTTCATTTTAGTGTTGGGCTAGTAACGTTTTGCCATCTCTGAAACTCGAATCCATTATTAAACCTTTCAGCTAAACGAGGCCTCCGACTTTTGTCTACCACATAAGCATGCTAACTGATACTTTTAACATAGATAACCACAAAAGGTACAACTTAACTTAACTTGTGCCGTGTAGTTCACCGCACCAATACAAAAAAGAATAGGACCACTCCATCTCTTTCCCATGGATGTTGTAAAAGGCGACTAAGGGATGGGCTTACAAACTTGGGATTCTCTTTTAGGCGACGGGCTAGCAACCTGACACTATTAGAATCTCAATTCTATCATTATGCCAAATAGCTGAACGTGGCCGATCAGTCTTTTCAAAACTGTTGGCTCTGTCTACCCCGCAAGTGATATAGACGTGACCATACGTATGTATAGTACAACTTAGAACGCAATACAATCAGCGATTAACCCCCACAATAAAAAGGGTTTCCCAAAAAAGCTCAACGTGTGGTCACTTTTATTAACATCTATTAGGGCTCTCTCGGCCGTTACTGTGCACAAAAATGTTATTCACGCCCATGTAATAAATTTAGCCGACTGTTAACGGCCACCCGCTGGGCGCACGCGACCGACAGACCATCCAACCATCCGACCAACGGACCAAGTCGCCTGACTAAGTGCTCCGTACGGATTTTATCTGCACTTGTGATGTTAGGGTCTATTCATAAGTATGTTTGTTTGTTATGCTTTATAGAGGTAATAACTGTAAGTGAAATACCAGAATTTAAACGACTAGTACCTAAATAGTTAGTAAATACGTGGGATTTCCTTTTCCATTAAAATCAAAACCTTATCAATACGACAGTTACTAGTGTATCTCAAATACTCAAGAGGAAAATGGTATCAGGCAAACTCGCGATTTTAAAAAAGAAATCAAAAGTATTTCACTTGTATTTAACTCGACTTGATCTGCTGTTTATTAGCTAAAATGAATCAATACAAATATTGCAAAAAAAGTCGTTCCTGGAAATTACTATAAAAGCGGAGCTACTATATGACACCGCTCCTAGGCTTAATAATATATATTTAAACTACCTGTCCCGGCAAACGTTGTTTAAAAAAGGAATATGAAAAATAGATGTTGGTCGATTCTCAGACCTACTCAATATGTTGACAAATTTTCATGAGAATCGGTCAAGCCGTTTCGGGGGAGTACGGGAACGAACATTGTGACACGAGAATGTTATATATTAGATATTTAAATGTATTTGGTGTGTGTTATTGGTATAGGTAATCGGGTTCTTAATTTGAATAAAAAAGAGAAGAGATTTCTTTTGAAATAAGCAGAACCTTTGTAATTTTGTTTCTTGTGTTTATCAGTCTCGATGTTTTCTGTGTACATAAATTAGTAAATAAATAAATAAAATAAATAAAAAAATATATTTTAATATTTGAGGGCGCAACATAATTATTTACTTGCAATAAGAGGCGCACATATGACTGAACCCTAACGGATTTTATGTGCAGTAGTGATGTAATGGGGTGATTATTTTGTTAACTTTCTGGTTTAATGGTCGTGATGAGCGAGAGTTTGGAGTGACCGTAATAAGGGTTATTAAATTGAAGGATTATAGCAGTTTCCACTTGTTCCGACGAAGCCGGTAAGTGACTTATATTTTACTGTTTAATTAGAGCTTAATATAGCTAATGCTCTCTTTCATCAGTTTCAGTTCAGTCTTTTTCAACAGCTAAAGATAGCATGTAAATGTTTGAAATGATTAATTAGTCCTTCAAAAATGGAGAGGCCCTAAGTCAATTTTGCTGGAAAGCACGTGACTAGTCTTATTTATAAACTTTTCTTGATCACCTTAGTAATGGACCATCTCTTTCCCACGGATGTCGTAACAGGCGACAAAAGGCACCATCCGTCTAGTCCAAGCTGCCATGGTGCATTCCAAAAACATAGTGTGTGCCAACTGCTTCTCTTCCGATGTAGATTGTTAAAATCAATCAAGGGAAAGGCTACTAAATATGGGATTCGTCTTTCAGGCGCTGGGCTAGCAATATTTTAATCTCAATGTACCACACGTTATGTATACCTATTAATTTATCAAAATAATTAAACGCAGTGAAGATTCCCCCAATACTATTCATACAGTAATTTAACGGTAACAACTATATATATTTTTAAACTTTATAGGTACGTTTAATATTATAAAGATAATAACTTTGTGCAAGTTATAAATTACGCAATCGACGGCCGAGAAACAACCGCCCCCGCCATTAGCGAGAAGAAAAACTTCCAACAAAATTTTAACTTAAGGCTCGACGCGTACTGGCCTTTAATAAAGGGAACTATATTTTCTATCACCAAAATTTATATTTGTCATCAAGTTGTATCACCTAATAAATAGATCTATCGCCACGAAATATTTTCGTTCTCAGATAAACAAAAATTGTTCCCAGGTATGAATTATCAAATTAATGTTAATATATGTGTAAAATAAGAGATCGATAACCAATAAAATTATATTGAATTACATGAATATAAACTTCGTTCTTATAATAATAGTTTTGTTACTTAAATAATAGCTCTGTGCTCAGAATGGTAGATCTGTCACCAAATAAATCGATTATCGATCCCTGACTGCGACTCCTTTTTATTTGATATTTTGTCACCAATACAGTAGTAACATTTTATTTCGTTCAGATATTAAATTAATAGTATTCGTTACCAATTTAATACATCAATTTATAATTTTAATGAAAAAATGATCAAAGGGGCGGAGACAAATTGGCGCGCTTTAAAAATTGACCAATCCGTCTCAACGATGGGTAGTAGTTACTATTGATTATTTTAACTTTAATTAAGTGTTTTATCTACTATTCTGCTAGCCATAAGCCAGCTATTTTAAACCAGCGCTGATTGTTCAGTGGTTATTATTTTTAAGAATAAATATTGATTATTTTAACTTTAATTAAGTGTTTTATCTACTATTCTGCTAGCCATAAGCCAGCTATTTTAAACCAGCGCTGATTGTTCAGTGGTAATTATTTTCAACAATAAATATTGATTATTTTAACTTTAATTGTTTTATTTACTACTCTGCTAAAAATTTTATTTAAATATAATTTATACTACCAGTGGAAATTTAGAACCTTGGGAGTCTAGTTAAGTAGCAGAATCTTTTGGTTGAAACGATGATGACAACCCTAATTTTTTATTTGAACTTAATGCAATTTTCTAGTAACATAATATGATTTATTGGTGATCTCTTTAAATTAGTTTGCTTAAATACTTATTAGGACACACCTATTATAATACATACAAAAACATTTATTTGGTACTAGACCTTATATCTCAGGATTTTAGGTGATTTATTGTGGAACTGATTTTGCATTGTTTGGTGACTACATTTTGGTGACAGATCTACTATGTTGAGGACAAACCCTATTATTTAAGAAACACAAAACTAATTAAATTGGTGATAGCTTAAATGATACCCTTTAATAAATAGTTTCCGATTTGGTTCACCTTTTTTTGTTTTTTTTTTTTAAATATTATTGGAATTATATATTCGGCTAGTATTTTAATTTTAAAAGAACATTAAGTTGTCATTTTATAATCATACGTACCTGTTTTGATACGAGTGTGAGGATAAATAAATACATATAATATATAGCATGTATTATATATTTCCGTCGAACACGCAAAAAATTAAATAAGATTCATTCATTTTTCCAAAATTTTACAAACGATTTATTTCTGTTAAATACAACCCCCTTGTCAACACTAACTACAGACAAAATTGTTATTTATGGAGAACTGTACTGTACAATCAAATTTATTTTTTTCCTAAATTGAGGCGGACTAAGACCAAGTCTGTTTCTTTAAGTCGAAGACTGAGCAGAGCTTGTTGGTCTTCTTTCTTAAATAATTAGTTTATGCAATTCAAAACATAAGTTAAAAAAAAAAGATAATAGCATAACATCAGTGAACGTTGGCCCTTAACTACCCTCTGATGGAATTCTTACTGAGTTTTTAATAGAGTACCGGCCGCAACCCTTTTATTGTGATTAGTTATTGTATTTACGAGGGGACGTCTCAGTGATATTGACAAAAATTCCCGTCCATTCCGGGCCCCTTTAATGGGAATTAAAATCGAGAAAGAGGTTTCTGGTAGCAAGATTTTTGCATTTTTACTAAGGGCTCTATAAATAATGGACAGGTTTAATTAGCACAGAGCATAGTCGCGGGGTATTGTTTGCTTTGTGGTAAATTATATTTCATTTGTGTCTCTCATTCGTGCTATGTGAACCTTGAGAATACCACTTTTAAGAGGATGTTATGTAAAGCGACTAAGGGCATAAGTATTTTAATCTTCGAAGATTGGTCTAAAGTTACATTTCAATACTGACCAGGGGCTAGGAAGCTGAGCTAAAAGTGGGTACCTGACTTGACCGCTCCTGAAGGTCACAGGTGGACTCCAAGCTTCCCCCAGAGATGTCGCAACGGCAAAACTTACTCGCCAGGAGAGATGGATGTGAAGTGTTATGCAAGGATGTTTAATTCAAATTATTTCGTGCCTTACGTGATTAAAGAAATAAGTTCATTCGCCATCTTAGCGCATCCGCCGTGGTGACGGACATATACATTATCCTAATCTTAAAGAAGTAAAATAAAAACTAAAATCTATCAATTCTTGTGTCTCAAATGTCATCAAGCCGTATTAAGGAGTTAACAGAAGTCCTTAATAAAAGTTTTAATTGGACCATCAAAATGAATTAACGTAGCGTTTGTAGGACGCACTTGTTTGTTACAAATTAATGGGTGCACGCTATTGTGTTGATATATTTTAATTGCACAATGTTCACATTGTTTTGAGTTTATAAATATATCCCTCACGGGATAGGCAGAGACAACAGTCTCGAAAAACCTGACACGCTATACTCGGCTCGGCTGATTGAGTTTTAGAACTCAATTGTACACACAAGTCACAACTTATTATTTCTAATAATAATATCATTTGGAATTTTATGCATTTAGTTCTTAGGTGCTTTTAGAAACAGCTCAGCACTAGATGAAACTATTACCGGAACAATTACATGCTAAGTTCAGTCGCTGTGTGCACACATATGCACATACAACCGCAGAATACACGGACTGAATCCCGCTAATTAAAACTGTGTTTGCTTAATCTGCATCGCGTATTGTGAGAGCGCGAAAGCGGAGCGTCTTGTCATAGATGTGATAACACACAGATGTGACACTTTATTAGACCGTTATGACGACCTGTTAGACGAAGTGGTTGGTTTTTCGTCTCTAAACCAGGTCCCAGGTTCATAGTAGTTCGTAGTAGGGTCATGATTGATGATATTAACTATGAAAAGTAGAATCGTTTAAATAGTACCCATGCGGCAAATCTCGAACTTAGGTTAGAGCATGCCTATCTCAATCTGTGTGATTTATATAAAAAAAACTTTTCATTTAATTCCTCTATTTAAAAAGCCGCTAGAGGCATGATTGGAACCTTTGTAAGATAAAGATTTCATATTCTCCAATATTTGAGTGATTTAAAAACGACTATTCTAGCCCGTTTATATCACACATCACCGTTGGTAATAAAAATTGGCATATACTTTTCAAGATTACAGACAAAAGCTTCACAGTACGATGACACATCTGTAGATAACATACTCTATGACCAAACCCGGTAAATAGCGGTAACGCGAAGTCACGTAATCATGGCAATCTCCGCGAGAGGGCGCGCACAAAAAGAAATAATTATCCACCGCCGCTTTCACACTTGTCCTCACTTGTCACATGTTAAGGGCGATCTCGGGTTCTTAGGGCGTTATCGCACTGGGCTGACGTTTTTTAACGTTTTATGCCAAGCTACGGAAAAAGGTTATATGTACGAGTAACTCAAAACCGCCAAAACCAAAAGGTGTGCAGTTTATCTTGTTAGGTGCTGCGGCTGCGTGGAAATGTAGGTACTCTATGACTCGCTTTCTTGTCTTAAATCAAGTTCTACAGTCTTATAGACGTGATGTAAGACAATTGTTCAAAAATACTAAAGACTTCAGTAGAATTAAGACGGTTGTAACTGCATAAATGATATAAGGGTTACGGTAGTAGGGTTTCATATAATTGTAATATGTTCGAGATAAAATAAAGGTACGTTATGTGCGCCTACCTGTATTATTTATAAATATTTTTATTGTTTATAAATATGGATTCATCTATTTCTTTCCCATGGATGTCGTAAAAGGCGAGTAAGGGATAGGCTTTTAAACTTGGGATTCCTCTTTTAGGCGATGGGCTAGCAACTTGTCACTATTTGAATCTCAATTCTATCATTAAGCCAAATGGCTAAACGTGGTCATTCAGTCTTTTCAAGACTGTCGGCTCTGTCTACCCCGCAAGGGATATAGACGTGACCATATGTATGTATGTTTATAAATATTTATTTATAATGCAACGTGAAAGTTTGAAATGAGGATACTAAATGCTTTTCGTGAGGTCGGTCGCCACACTCCTTCTCACACAAGAAAGGCAGATAATGTTATATGTATAATAGGCTAACTCTAAATCCTCTGAGTCGCGAGAGTATTTAATACCTAGAAGCCTTTTCACTCATTACGGCAATCGCTGCACCTATTTATTTTAGTACATTGTACATTTATTGTAGTTTTTATGTATATTTATTATAATTAATTTATTTTGTGTAGGTATATTTATTTAACTATATTTATTTAGTTTGACCCCACATTAAGTTTTCTGTCAGACCCAATGGTTGACAGTTAGATAAAACTTCTAGCATTACGTCCGCCAATCGTGCTATACATTTATTTACGTATTAAATGCTCCTGTATATAATTTTGTGTACATAAATAAATAAATGTGCCGTGTGGTTCCCGGCACCAATGAAAAAAGAATAGGATCACTCCATCTCTTTCCCATGGATGTCGTAAAAGGCGACTAAGGGATATGCTTACAAACTTGAGATACTTCTTAAAGCGATGGGCTAGCAACCTGTCACTATTTGAATCTCAATTCTATCATTGAGCCAAATAGCTGTACGTGGCCATTCGGTCTTTTCAGGACTTTTGGCTCTGTCTACCCCGCAAGGGATATAGACGTTACCGTATAAATAAATAAAGAATGCTGCGTAGTGAACCAGTAAGGACGTGACCTTACGCTGTATTAACTACGGCTTTCATACACAGTTACTTACGACAGACTATGACGACGTCATTAAGATTGAGCCGTTGACGAAAAACTCAGCAAATAAGTTTCTTTGTAAAACAGAGACTAGCTAAATAAATAAGTATACAGATTAGAGACTTTTGCTAATAACTTTTATGCAGAAGCTTTTAATGAATTTTATTTATATACTTAATAATGCATGAGAGGGGCTCTTTGAACATTATATTACTACTTAACTAGTCCTACAAGGTTCACATAAAGACAGATTATCTTGTCTGTAGCGCACTTATCTCTACTGCATTCGGCTAAAATCTCTGCAAATGGCTGAAAGCTTCTACATACAAACATACATATAATCACGTCTATATGCCTTGCGGGGTAGACAAAGTCAACAGACTTAAAAACAGTGAGAGGCCACAGTCTGCTGTTTGGCTAAATTATGGAGTTGAGATTCAAATAGTGGCAGATTGCTAAATCCATCCCAAGTTTGTAAGCCTATCCCTTAAGAAGCTTTAATCTTTGGAGAACTGCATTACTTGAGTCTCATTAATGGTAGCATATTTAAATTGCTTGGATTCTCCTACAAATAAAGTTACTTAGGACCACTCCATTTCTTTCCCATGGATGTCGTAAAAGGCGACTAAGGGATAGGCTTACAAACTTGGGATTCTTTTTAGGCGATGGGCTAGCAACCTGTCTCTATTTGAATCTCAATTCCATTATCAAGCCAAACAGCTGAACGTGGCCTTTCAACCTTTTCAAGACTGTTGGCTCTGTCCACCCCGCAAGGGACATAGACGTGACCATATGTATGTATGTATAAAGTTACTTACTTGAGGTGCACTTTTCTCAACAGCCTTCGGTTGCAGTCTCTGCAAATGGTTGGGAAGTCTCGTGTCTTCAACTTTGGGTGGTTCCTTGACCTTGGGATTTTGGCTCGATTGAAGACCTTGTCTCGACATTGTTTTACCGCTCGTTCTGTTCATCTGAAGATGATTTCAAAGTTTAAAATGTATATTTCATACAAACATTAAAATGCTATGTAATTTAAAAGTTTAATTTGGAAATGCTAATTTTGTACGAATTTCATGTATAAATCTTCGACTTGACATCATCAGAACCGCAGTTCCCTATAAGATTTGCATTTTTTGGCGGAAATTTTACTTTAAATACAGCGCTATCTTACAGCACACAATATTATGACTTTCAGTGCAGTTTCAGTTTCAATATCCGGTCATGTTAAAAAGGAAACCGACAGTTTTGGAACTAAGAACAGAATATAAAGAAGTATACAGGCGGCCTCTGTGGCGCAGCGGTAGTACGCTCGTCTGTGACACCGGAGGTCCCGGGTTCGAATCCCGGTCAGAGCATGATGAAAAAGAACTTTTTCTGATTGGCCTGGGTCTTGGATGTTTATCTATAGAAGTATTAATTATAAAATATAGCATCGTTGAGTTAATATCTCGTAATAGAGCAAGAGCCCGTGAACGCCAGACATACCTTATTTTGTAAAAGCTGAAAGTTTCTGTAAATATGCCTCTAGTACAGGTAGGAACGATCCCCACCTATGGTACTCAGGCAGTGGTTGCTTTGGGAGGTAGCAGGTAATAAAGGTATACTTTTTTCAACCTGAAATTCGTTAATTTGTAAAGCTCAATTTTTTGATATTTTATCCGTAATAATACACAAACTCGCGTTACTCATTGCCAGACACGTACTATGGTTGCAACCCCTTGCCAGACACCCCTAAACTATAATATTTTGTAACTCTACTTACGTCATTTTGTAAAATCTGAATTTAATACATATTTTTTGGGGAATTATTTAAACAAAGTTTCTGAAGTAGCCAGACATTTTTGAAGGTTCTATTATCCTGCCAGACGCATTGGAGTGAGCAAAAGATGCAAGAGTGCGGAGTATATGTAGTACCTAACTGGAGCGAGTGGGACAGTTTACTATGCGTATATAACCGTCCGTTGAACAATACAAAATAAACTAGGGATGGCGATCTAAGATCGATTAATCGAAAAATCGATTATTTGGAGCGAAAAAATCGATGTTTTTAATCGATCGTATACATTGAATCGATCTCGTGAATCGATCTCAGACATTCTAAAATCGAGATACGATTTTTTCTGTTTTGGTTTAAACCATACAATTAATTGAAGGCCCGTATTACAAGAGTGCTGCCGGTTGATTACTCAAAACCTCGCAAGATGGCTGTATGTGTAGTCTCCTTCGCCTCACTTCTCATCAATAAACTTGTTACGTTTATAAATTATAATCATATTCTTTAACCTATATGCGCCACCACCGTAATCTGCTGTGGCGCACATGTGGGCCGACCGTCCGAGACAACTTAAAACTCGATTTTAAGCTTAACATACATATCGTTATGGTTTAAAATTGTTTAATTTACATCCCAAACATACTTAGCAACCACAGACAACAGAAATTAATCTATTACTTTGAATAAAGGAATATGGGATTTCCACAAGTTGCTTGTCAAAAAGCAACTTTCTATGTAAAATGCACTTGCACAGGAAACTTAGGGTTTAAATGACGAACTTAAACATTATTTATCGCAGGCAGTCGTGGACCTGAAATATGATCCTATACATTACTGGCAAGAGCTAAAAAACCATCAATAGCCATGACGTATATGACTATTGTGGCATCATCCGTTCCTTGTGAGCGCCTGTTTTCAGTTGCTGGAAACATAGCAAATGATGAGCGGAACCGCTTGGATCCCGGTAGACTTGACAGATTGTTGTTTTTAAAAAGGTAAGGTATTAATCATTGGGAACTTTAAGTCAAATTATCTTATTGTTTTTGATTAAAAAAGATTTGAAAATAAATGTTTTGTTTTCTACCTGATCTGATACATTGATGATAATAGTAATAAAAATAATTGTTAAAAGAATTTGATAAAAAGATCGTTAATTCTTACATTTGTCTTGTTTTTTATGAATTTGATTTATACTTACAGTGAAAAAAACATTTTAGAAAAATATCGAATTTTTGAGGATTGATTCATCAGGTCACATCCCTAAAATAAACGACAGCTGATGCGCAATGAAACGTCGCAAGAAACCGAACACTCTGTCCCACTCGCTCCAGTTACTACATATACTCCGCACTCTTGCATCTTTTGCTCACTCCAATGCGTCTGGCAGGATAATAGAACCTTCAAAACTGTCTGGCTACTTCAGAAACTTTGTTTGAATAATTCCCCAAAAAATATGTATTAAATTCAGATTTTACAAAATGACGTAAGTAGAGTTACAAAATATTATAGTTTAGGGGTGTCTGGCAAGGGGTTGCAACCATAGTACGTGTCTGGCAATGAGTAACGCGAGTTTGTGTATTATTACGGATAAAATATCAAAAAATTGAGCTTTACAAATTAACGAATTTCAGGTTGAAAAAAGTATACCTTTATTACCTGCTACCTGCCAAAGCAACCACTGCCTGAGTACCATAGGTGGGGATCGTTCCTACCTGTACTAGAGGCATATTTACAGAAACTTTCAGCTTTTACAAAATAAGGTATGTCTGGCGTTCACGGGCTCTTGGGCTATAACACAAGTTTAGAACTTACTTCGAGGCTTACTCAATCAGTATAATTTGTTCCGAATATATTTAATTTAAATTTAAGAAAAGAACCTTTTCTGATTGCTCTGGGTTTTAGATGTTTATCTATATAAGTATTTATTATAAAATATAATATCGTTGAACGCTTAGCGTTAGCGAACTTACTTCGAGGCCAACTTAATATGAGTAATTTGTCCCGTATATATTTATTTATTTTATTTTTATATTGTGGAATATCATACCAATTCTTCATTCCTCCTAATCACTTCTAGCTGTTGAGCTCGTGCTATGGCTTGCCTGACGGCAGGAGACAGCCTGATTCGCTCTTCATTGCCTGAAAATAAAAAAAATATAGACAAAGGAATTTGGCAAGGAGGTTATTTAGTTGGTTTCGGGGTGTACCATGGGAGGATATCTCGGAATTCCCGCGGGAACGGTTATAACCGGGATTTTTTTGTTTTACCAAAGCCATGTAAGTAAGTAATTTTATTTGCGCTAAAAGTGGTATTACAGGTCAAAGCACATTTATGTTTCTCACTCTTAACCTAAAATAGGCATACAAATGACTGATTATAATATTATACAAAAAAATATATAGATTTAGCTTAGTATTATACTTGGTCACAATATCGCTTGTCGATGTGTTCTTAAATTTCCTTGTCACATAAAAAGTCTTTTACAGAATAATAACACTTTTGAATCAGAATGTTTCTTAGTCTACTTTTAAATATTGGTAAGGGTAAATCCTTCAAGTTATCCGGCAGTTTGTTGAAAATTAGATGAAACATGGGCCAACTCAAGTAAATAAAAAAATAGGATAAGAATACTCGTAGTTGCATTACCGAGAAGGTAATCTTTCTGCGTGCGTTGTTTTACCATAGGCGGTAATCGCATATTATTGGGAATATTACTCGTCCATAGATGGCGCTATACCGTTAATAGACCGATAGATGGCGCTTTGCAGTTGTTTTCGCATCTTTCGTACTGTTTATTGATAGAATCGATATTCTTAGCTTTAGCGATCTAAAGGCAGTATTTATCGCAACTAATAACTAAAAAACTACCGCCGATTCGGTGCCGTGTGAACCGATTATGTGCTGGCACTTTAGAAAACAACTAAGGGATAGGCTAATAAACTTGAGATTTCTCTTGTAGGCGATTGCCTGTCACTATTTGAATCTTAATTCAGTAAAGCAATACAGCCGATGGTGGCCCATCAGTCTCTTCAAGACAATAGTCTCTGCCTACCCCGCAAGTGATATAAACGTGACTTTAAGCAAGCACAAAGCATAGTTACCGAAGAGCGCCGCCCTGAACACCTCGGGCTCCAACACAAGCGCGTAGAGCCCGTCCGAGGCGCGGCGCTGCGCGAACTGCAAGCCGTAGTCGCACATCGCGCCGGCCAGCGACTCGATCGTTTTGCGTTCGCTCTCGCTACATAACTGAAAACAATAAAAAACTTCAGATTCAAATTACCTATTGAAATATCAACATTACGACGCATCAACTATTAATTTATATTGTAAGTACATGTATGTTTATTTATTTGATATTTGTGTTTTTATGATATTATGTTTTAGGTCTATTAATATCAGTAAGTTTATTTAAGTTAATATCTTAATTGTTATATACACAAGCCAATGCCTTTCTTTCCTGTCGTGGGCCTGCTGGGAAAAATTTCTCTAGAAATAAGTAGTGGCCTTGTACTGTATTTTCTTTGATGTACTTAAATATAAAAATAAAATAAATAAACATTTTATTTAAGACACCGAAAGGAGACTAGTAAGCGAGAGTATAATTCTTTTTTTTCGGGTGCGGTAAGTTTACTACAGTACATAGAAGACCTGTTACGCTTTCCTCTTTGGCCTATAAACTTGGGATTCCCCATGAATCTTAATTTTATCATACAGCCATACAGCTGAACGTGGCCTATCAGTCTTTTCAAAACTGTTGGACTCTGTTTACCCCACAAGGGATTAAGACATGACTACATGTTTGTATGTATGTTTACCTGTCATATTCCCCTGCAGCTGGTATAGTCTTCATAATAACACTTGGATCGTCGTTGACTGTAAATATCGACCTGTTACGCTTTCCTCTTTGGTTATAGTCCCGGTTACATACTCACCACTCTGGTGCGGACCGAAGTACGCCTTTGACCATGGTTCCTGGATTGGATGAGTCAGATTTGTACACGAAGCGACTCCCGTCTGACCTCCGCAACCTTTACAGGTAAACCTAAGGTATTGTATCGGTCATGGTAATACATCCACTTGCCTTAATGTGCAGGTTTCCTCATGATGTGTTCCTTCACCGTAAGACCATCGATTAGTATTCAAAATAATCTATATAACTTGAAAAATACTCATAAGTACATTGGCCGAGATGGGACTTGAACCTGTGCCTTTCTGCGCATTATTACCGGACACTTTACCTCGACCACCGACGCTATAGCTGACCTTTCTCAATGTCCCGTTTCAATAAGGTACGTCAATCAAAGCCTTTTTCTTTCAACGTTCTCATTTACAAAAAGTTTAAGAAAGCCGGATAAGTTATAATATTGTGGGTAATTATATTTACCTGAACATTTGCAGACCGCAATGTGGGTGACAGTAGATATGGCAACATTGGCACGAGGTCCAGCCTCAAAGCGGTCTTGGGCAACACCACCGTGGGGGAACTCCCCCGCCACACGGAATCTACTATGCTGTCTAGTTCTAACTTTTTGCGGTACATCTGAAAATTATAAAAATTTGATTATTGAGTTAATAACCGAATTAGTATGTCGGTTTTTTTGTGGGCTTCCCTCCGTGGCGTTTAAGCGACAATGTATTTTAATATTACAATACAATACATTTAAATACATACTTGTTTCATCATTAAAACAGTACCTGAGTGACCGAGCTGTACTCGATAGACACCAGAAAAACTACAAAGAAATATTAAAAACAATAACAAAACTTAGACCACTGGTTAAATTATTCCAGGCCGGTTGGAAAAAAGAAAATAAATAAATACTGGACAAATTACACAGATTGAGTTAGCCTCAAACTAAGTTCGAAACTTGTGTTACGAGATACTAATTTAACGATACTTTATTTTGTAATGATATTCGTTTCTCATCATGCCCTGGTCCGGACTCGAACCCGTAACCTGTGGTGTCAAACAAACTATCGCTGCACCACAGAGTTTATCAAGACTGTATTCAGCTATATAAATTGTTGTTATTTACACACCTCTTGGGCTTGAATAAGATACTTGACCCTCTCTGGCGTCCGAGAAGCCAAGAGAGCATGGCAAATCCCTATATACAAGGTACTACCCATAAAGTGAATAGCTCTAAGTTTTAAGGGTCTATCCATTTAATATCTACCTAGTCACTTGATTTCAGACTATTTTGTCGATAAACACTGTATTCAGCCATATAAATTGTTGTTATTTACACACCTCTTGGGCTTGAATAAGATACTTGACCCTCTCTGGCGTCCGAGAAGCCAAGAGAGCATGGCAAATCCCTATATACAAGGTACTACCCATAAAGTGAATAGCTCTAAGTTTTAAGGGTCTATCCATTTAATATCTACCTAGTCACTTGATTTCAGACTATTTTGTCGATAAACACTGTATTAAGCCATAGAAATTGTTGTTATTCACACACCTCTTGGGCTTGAGTGGGAAACTTGACCCTCTGTGGCGTCCTAGAAGCCAACAGAGCATGGCACCTCGCTATACACAAAGGCAATGCCCCATATAGTGAATAGTTCTGTGTTCTGAGTGTCCATCTATTGATAGCGTCGTATAGTCTCAACCAATTTAATGTTTCACATGCGATATGTAGACGAGAGTCGACGCGGGCACATAGGTAGTTTTCAAAGATTCCATCTGCGAGTCTGAAATTATAAAAGATATTGCGTAAAAAATCTAAGAAATATTATAAATGAGACAGTGAATGTTGCAAAAGGCGACTAAGGGTGAGGCCTATAAACTTGGGATTCCCTATGAATCTTAATTTCATCATTAAGCCATACAGCTGAACATGGCCTTTCAGTCTTTTGAAGACTGTTAACTCTATCTACCCTCCAAAGGGATATAGACATGACTACATGTTTGTGTGTATGTTTACCTGTCATATTCCCCTGCAGCTTGTATAGTCTTCATAATAACACTTGGATCTTGGTCGTTGACTGTAAATATCGCTTGTAAGGCTTGCATCATTGTCTTGCTGCAGTCCTTGGTGCCTATGGACGCGGTCATTACGTCTTCCATTTTTAACTGAAATTAAATAAATATTATTGAACAGGTAATGTTGTGCTGAGCAGCACGGCGGCGCGCACGTCGCCGAGACACTAGCGCCAGGGGGAGGTGCGTGTGCGGCACACTGTACATACTGCACCTGGGCGGCCCGGCGCGCGCGCACGAAGCCCAGCAGCAGCACGGCGGCGCGCACGTCGCCGAGACACTAGCGCCAGGGGGAGGTGCGTGTGCGGCACACTGTACATACTGCACCTGGGCGGCCCGGCGCGCGCGCACGAAGCCCAGCAGCAGCACGGCGGCGCGCACGTCGCCGAGACACTAGCGCCAGGGGGAGGTGCGTGTGCGGCACACTGTACATACTGCACCTGGGCGGCCCGGCGCGCGCGCACGAAGCCCAGCAGCAGCACGGCGGCGCGCACGTCGCCGCAGCAGCGCGCCGCCAGCGCGGCCAGCGCGTGTGGCGCGGCGCGCACGTGCTCGCGCCGCGCCACCAGCGCCAGGCGCGAGGCGAGGCGCGGGGCCGACACGCCTTGCACGTGGATTATTAGGGCTACGGGCCTGAAAAGGGGGAACGTTGGCGTTTATACGTAAGTTAGCGACCCGCTAGAGATTTGCCCGTGGTAACGGTCGGGGATATAGATAAATGTTCTCTTTTTTTGTGAATAATTTGTCCGTTTGATCTGTCTGGTGGTAAGCAAGATGATTTCTAAGGTGGTGCACGCGAGCTCAAATAAAGTATGTATCGGGGATGAGACCATCCTATGTTGTTGTTGTTGGTTTATATAGAAAGGTGTGTCTCAGCAGAACTGTGCCTTTTTCTTGCCAGTCACATTTTTGGAGTCACGAAAATTTTTCAACTCAAACTCAAAAAGTTTACCTACACTATGTCTCCAGCGGAGCATCAATACTTAAGTCAAGTCTAGCTAAGAATTATAAAAAACAAAAAAAAGTAAAATAATGGACTATAGAGATGTCTTACTAAATGTGACCTGAGGCTATTAATGAAACTCGAAGGCAATATTTGTCTGTGATCCCCTAAACAAAACTGAGATCAAAAGCCCGAAATACGAATTAAATATAACAATTAGGACATAAGTTTTCCGGGTAAAATAATAATAATTAATCACCATCATTTATTGACTTTATAGTAAAAAAATAATTTATACATAAGATCAAAAGATGGCGCTAATAATTGTTTGTGGTTGGTAAAACAGCACACGAGTATAAACTATTCATTTATTTTCAAACTTACAAGCACCAGTCTTGAACTGCCCTAATTTCAAATTCCAAAGCCTTGAACATGTAACAAATAGAAAAAACTTTCCCAGTCCCTTGTCATACAGTGCAAACAAAATATGTAAATTGTAAGAAAAAACTACTATTTACCTCAAGGGTCTCAAAGATGTCGCATACAAATCGTTACATATAGCGATGACGGGTCTCCGCAGAGGTTGGGACTTTGCTTTTTTCTTCCCATCACTAATTGTGGCCGTACACCATTTGACAAGCAACTCTACCGTTGGTAGTGGCGCTCCGTCAATTTCGTCTGAAAAATAGAAATACATATGTACATACATAAATCACGCCTTTCCATTTGCCACATCTTTCCATTTGCCACGATCTCTGCATACTTCTTTCGCTTCATCCACATTCATAACTCTCTTCATGCAAGCTCGTCGGTACTCTTGACCAACCTTTTGCTAAAACGTCTCCGATTTGATCAAAGTACGTTTACGTCTAGGCCTTTCGTTCAAACTGCCTATGGGCATAGTATAAGAGAATTTACGTCTTCAAACTAAGAATAATGTTAATAAACAAAAAAAGTTTTTTTTAATTGACGACAAAATAGTTACTATTGATGTACATCTAAAGGAACATACTTAAATCACGCCCTTTTTCCCGGAGGGGTAGAAAGAGACTCCAACTGTCCACTTGCCACGATCCCTGCAGCATACTTCTTTATTCAACATCTAAAACAAACATACCCAGAATGAGACAGTTAGGTCTCCTGTCCTTGTCTAGCACGGACTTCATCATGGTGGCGTTCTGTAGCGCGGTGCGAAACGCTTCCGTACTCCTTTCATCCGATGCGTTTAATTCCACTGGCCTGTATCCTGAAACCATTTTTGGCGTAATTACTCAGATTTGACAATTTTCGATGGATGGATAGGATGGATGGAATTGATGGATTGGAAGATAAACGCGTTGCATATCAGGTAGTTATTAAACGCGTTAAATACTTATATTGAACGCATAACGTGCGCGTTTAATACCTGTCTTCTTTCTCAGTATGTCAGTAACATAATACTTATGTTTTAAAATGTCTTGGGCATTATACCGATACACTTTTATTATTTTTATTTCCTCGCCCCTATGAAGGCATGACAAGAGAACTGAGTGGTTGTTTTCCTGCACAGAAATGTTTTTTTCTTCTGCGAAAATATGTAAGCCGATCAGAGCCCATTTGAACCTGCAAACAGAACTGTCTGCTAATATGAGCGAGATAGCAAATTTTGTTTTGGATTTTAAGTTCAATATACTTGTAAAAAGGTCGATATTTAATTGCGTCGAATATTCAATATTTCCGATGAGAATTACAAAAGTGATAGTACCGTACCCGCTAGGTTGGCCAGCAAGTGCGCGAGCGTGGTCTTGCCCACGCCGGGCGGCCCGCACAGCAGCGCCACCTTGTGCCGCGGCCGCCCGTCCTCGTCCATTTCCGGTTCCGCCTCCTTCTTCCCCCTCCAGTGGTTCGTCATTTGAAACTGGCCAGTGCGTTTGCTGAATGTGTTGCGTTGTTGGGGCTCCTTGGTCTTTACTTCTTTTTTGAAGACTATCTGATGAGAAAAGGGGAAATTTATCAAAGTGACAGTCAATCTAGCTAGATACTGTAAGTTTATACATTTGTGTGTAAACCAAGTGTTTCAAGTTGTTACTGCTAACTTGCACTATATAAAGCGGCAAACAAGAGTGATCAAGTTTTTGTTAGTTTTACATATTATTATATTTTTCAATAACACAAAAAAATAAACTTTTATACTTTATCATGTTTAGAAACATACTGGTCAAAATAATTCTACATTCATATAATAATAAATAATAAACCAAATATTCTTATTAATTTATTCGCATTGAGCTAAAAATATCACCACACAATCTCTAAAACAAACTTTCTACCTTATCCCACAAATGCAGCCAGTGTAACAGCGCCCTATTAACAGGCTCCTCCGATAACAGATCTATGTAAGACTTGGGCCGATACTTCTCCACCCAGAGGTTGTTGCTGTTGATATCTGTCGCTGATTCCACTTCCACCTCCAAAACTGGTTCTTCAGATAATATTGTTTGCTTTTCTTTTTCTTCTAACTGAAAAAGGTTAAAATATTAACTGAAGAATATATGAACTCACAACCCCTAGTTAATCAAGGTTTATGTAACCTTGATTAACCAGGGGTTGTGAGTGAGCTGTTATCATACAGAGTTTGTTAAATAAACTCTTCATGACATCAAGGTCATTGCTCATCTAAACTTGAAGTTTTCGGGTGTTTTAAAAGAGAAGTTAAAGACAATCAAAAGTCAATAGATTCTGACAAATTATAAAGACCTATTTCGAGCAGGTTAAAAGTAGTGTTGTTATATCACTTACTTGACCATCATTTAAACTGACAACCTATATGATTTCCCCCTTGGGCATAATAGTTGCTAAGTATTGTATCTCAAGTTGTCAACTTACATATTTTTGTGCCTCTTCCCAGGCTTTTGCGTACGTAGTCCGCAGCGACAACTGCTCTGAGGCTACACACAATTGCTTGTCCCATATTTCCTCAGACTCTAATCTCACATAAAACCGATCACCATCTGAATTGGTCACAGGCATAAATGGCCATCTGAAATAGTTGAATGTAAGTATGTATATTATTTAACAACCAAATTCAAACCTTACTGCTGCAAAATCAGATTGTAATGAATTTTAAAAACAGATTATTCAGCATTTTGAAGCAGAAAAACAATAAATAAAAATTAAAAAAGGTAGGTCTATGTCTTCTCTTCTGAAAAAGTAGAGCAAAAAGGCTACCATTACTTTTTTGATTACATTAATTGAAAATGGACTAACAATATTACCTGGGAATATCCAGTGAAATATTATCTTTAGCATCAAACACCGGTTTTACATTACTTTGAGCCCTAGATGGTTCGAGAAGCATCTGTTTAAGCTTCCTAGTCTCAATAATTCTGTTAATCAAGTCCAAATCATTATCTTCTTCAGTTTTCTGTCTCTTACTGGGCAATTCCACTTCATCAAAATTTATATCATTTATATCACCAAATAATTCATCTGCAGTCCTTTTACTAGATACAGGTGTAAGCAGTAATTCCTCTACCGGTGGAAGGTTTGGAGTTAACGGAAGACTTTGAATGTCATCTTCAACTGTCTCAACTGGTTTTGGTTTCTGTTGTACAGGACTCGAGAAGTCTAGACTCCTTTTTGCTGGGAGCTGCTTTTTCTTGATTATATTTGGTTCTGTAAGTGTAAAAATTTCCTTAGTATACAGATTTTATTTTATTAATCTTATCTTAACACTTGTAAAATCACTAATATCAGCTAGGGCTCTCATAAGGTATTTTCTTGTGTAAATTATGATTAGGCCTATGAAGATATTGTCAGAAACTAAATCTAACCTCTAATGTTTACTTACCAAAGTTTTCTTCTGATTCTCGTATCAATTCCAATTCATCAGCATACATAAGCTCATATTCTTCGTCGGGGTCTGGATAGTCACTCATTTTATTAAAGACACAAGGCAAAGTTAAACAAAAGAGCAATGATTAAACAGATTCTTATTGCACAGATCAACTTGAATTTTCAAGATTCAGATTCAAGACAACAACATGCGTATTCGGCACAAATATAAAAAGATTTAACGGAACACTAGTCAATAACTTTGCAAACTGATTTTATTTATTTATTCAAGTTAGAATAAATATATTTAATAAGTAAACAAACTGAACACCGCGGTTTTGTCGTGACATTAACAGCTGTCAAAAATCCCGCCAAAATTAATGGACATTTGCTTTTTTTTGTTTGGGCCAAATAAATATCATTCTTGGCCTTGTGACCTTACTTTTTGCCACCTCTTTACAGTCTCTCTCAACTACGTACGCATAATGATCGAAGCTTACAGTAGTTTGGGTTGATACCCAAAGTTGAGTTTAGTAAAATTTTAAGTTGTTTTTATTAAACTTTTTTGTCATCATTCTCTTGTTGATTTCGAATTCGAAAAAAAAATTGGTACCTATAATTTCTTTCCTCGTTTGCTACTCGTTTATTCTTAGTACCTATCCAGTCCTTCCTATACATAAATACCTAAATAATCTGGTATATATAAATACTCGCCAGCCTTCTTCCGCCTTATGTCTCTAATAAATTTCAGCTTACTATGTTATTCCGTGTGGTTCCTGGCAATTTAGAATAGGACCACTCTCTCTGGTTCCCGTGGATGTCGTAAAAAGCGATAAGGGATAGGCTAAAAAACTAGGAATTATTCTTAAATGCGATAGGCTGGTAACCTGTCACTATTTAAATCTCAATTGAAGCCATACAGCGGAAGCCAGGGTCTGACTTTGCGATACTGTTGGCTCTGTCTTCCCGCTAAGGGATAAGGACATAATCATATTATTATGTATGTTATTCGTTCACTAAGCCAAACAGCTGAAAATGCACTATCAAGCTTTTTGAGACTGTTGGCTCTGTCTACCTTGCAAGGGATATAGACGTGATTATATGTACGTATGTATGTGATGTTATTCCAATGTCTTAGCTATTTTACTGCAAAGTTGTTATTTTTATGAATTAAAATCTTCATAAATCGCAGAAAAAATTTAAAGGTTCCAAACACAGATTTTCTTTCAAGAAAAAATGGAAATAGGTAGAATTGAAGCAGAAAAACAATAAATTGTTACTCAGTTGTAAGACGTTGGCAAATTCAGATATATTTGGACAATGGTTAAAGAATATTTTGAAATTTTTCAAATCATTTCCAACTATCGACTCTTGCTATTCTATTTGATACAGATAACATATCGTTCAAAGGTAGATTAATAAAACTTTCCTTACCATCATACTTCCATCATAAGCTGCTGGACTATGTTTTGGTTTAACCCTCTTACTTCCAAAAGGAAAATTGTTTGCAGTCTGTATTCCATCACCTTGTGAAATAGAGCTACTGCAAAAAGCTAAGAAATAAATGAAACAACAAATATATGTATACGAAAGTTTTTTTTTTAATAATTGGGTATATTTACAATAGATTAATTAACAAACGTGAGTTACATGGATAATGTTAGAAATGGTACCTGACCAGTATGAGTTTGTTACGCACATTCACACAAAAAACCAGAGATCATCGGGACTGCACTTACTCGACTAAATTAATAGTAATTGGAATGTATGGCTACTTGAATGTTCCAAAACTGATTTCTAGAAAAATCAGGTCAAAATAAATAATAATATAATTTTTTTTGAGTATTTTCTTTTAATAAATAATTATGTAGTAATTAATCAACATGAATTTATTTGTCATTATACAAATTAAATTGAACTCTATGAGAAACAACACAACGTCCAAATTAGCTTGCTGTATTGTTTTGCTGTTAAAAAGGTGCGCAGGGTCGTATTAAGGATCGGCGAATATCAGATGAATCTACACCATAATTAAAGCAGATCCCTTTTCAACCCATCCTAAATAAACCTAGCCACATCGTTTTAGGATGCATTAAGAAAATACGAGAAATATTATTGCCTTATTGACTCTATAAACGACAAGTAAATACTTATTACAGTTACAACAATAGAAAATAATACAACAAAACAATATGTATCACAAACACAAATCTAATTCAATAAACATCACAGACAACTACTTGACCTAATCTTAATGAGTTTGGAACATTTTACTGAGATTCTTTATATTAATCACTTACATTTAACCACCTTCGTGTCACACTCGACTAAACAGCTTAACTATGGCACTCGGTGCAATGCCAGACATTAGTGTTTTTTTTTTTTCGAATTTTACTGCGAAACGACTTTTTACTTTTCGACCCTCGTCATCCATTTTCATCTTTCTTTCCTTTTTATTTATTATTTTAGCTACAGTGAAGCGAAATGGCATAAACTTTGCTTATTAAATAATAGAGTGCATCGTTTTACAAGGTTTTCTATTTGTCAATTAATGAAAATTAATTTCACACATTTTTCATCTTATAAAACTTCTCAACATTTCAAAACGTTTACCTTATTGTTATACTTATGGTAGATCAATTAGGTTTTTTATAGACTTGAAATATTGTCTAACTATGCATTAGAACATGATTTTATCTTAGATACCTACAATTTCAGGCTTTATAAAGTTTTTTTTTTATTTGTAAAGAGAAGCTTCACTAACTATTACATTACCTATAGTGTCACCTAAGTAGGTACCTAACCTATCCTAGTAATGGATGAGACATAGCTACTGTAATATTTTAATGTACTTAATTCGTATTTAGGCAGCTCAGTTAAAAATTGACAGTCATTTAATAGCCTTTGCGTTTATGACTTGGATGTTATTAGGTACCTCGTTTTGCAAGTACCTACCTATTTATAGAGGTTAATATAATGCCTACTTCTTTGGAAAGGTATGTTAGGTTTTTATATTATTTTACCATAACTATTATCAGATCTATATATGTGTAGAAAAACAATATTTATAGTTTTTTACAGCATTACAGTTTTACTGCGTTTAGTTTACAAGTGCGCCATCCACAATATTTATCATGATTTTATGAAGCGTTTCCAATTTTGCCATCGACAGACCGAGTGCCCTCAACCCATTCTCTAAACTATTCTATAGACTTAAAGTGTATCAATTATTCGATATAACTGTACAAAACGCTTAATTCATCCGCAAAATTTGACCTATTTTTAATATAATATTTTTCATTGCCTCAAGTCGCCCCGCTTTCAGCCTAAATACGTACACTTCATTGAAGGGTTCACCAGAGAGTATTTTCATTATTTTATTTACTTTTTATTGCATCCTCCCGCCTGCCAGCACTTTCACTAATGTCATGGTACAATAAAACAGATTATATAGTCACTTGTTTATTTTTTTTTAGATTCAAAACATTTCTTTCTAAATTTACCTAATGACTTTTGATACTCAACGTTTTGTTGTACCATGGCTAATATCATCTAACTATGGCAATACACTCATTTCACTACGGAAACTCTTAACTTACTAACTAACCGCTTTCTATTGGACTAAAATACTGCTGACGTGACGACAGCTCAAGAAAATAACACCAGACGATTACCTACGATATAAAGTGCATCATCAACCAATTTAACGTGGTAGGTGAGTGCTTACCACGGTGTAAATGTTGCACTTCCAAGCCTAAAGGCCACAGAAAGACTTTCAGCATCGGTGATATATACCGGATATACCTAAAAGGCCGGTAAAATGAATAAGTAAATATATTTTTCGTTCTCATGAACTCTACTAATTTAAAGTCATTGTTATATTGTTGATTACAAACTTAGAAGTCATTTTACCATATTCAGTATAAATATTCATGAATCCACCACGAATGAAACACCGATGCTCAAAGTATCGCGACGTACTCCTATGTACTACATCCCTTACTCGACAACAGCGGCGAGAGGTAACGAGTTACGTCCTCAACCTAAACGGTTCTATTACAAATTTGAAATAGTTTTAACAATTTGAAAATCGAAACTGCTTTTTTTTTCGTTTGACGCTAAATAAGTTTTATTGTGACGTCTGAACTAATTTTCAATTTTATCACGTTCTACCTAACAATAAGGAATTTTCCCGCCTTTTTACCGAACTGGCTTTTCTATCATCTGCTGCTTTACTCCAAGTCTTGGTCAATCCTTGTAATAGGTCAGTAAAACCAGTTTTGAGCAAATCACATTCTTCTATAGATTTACTTACATGTCGTTTCATATTGATTGCATATAGGTTATGCAAATCACTCAAATGCTTTTCGCATCAACATTTTGCTAACAATTTCAACCATAAATATTATCCTTATCGATTCCAACATTGTTTTACATCACATTAATATCTTACACTAACATTCTCCAAAGACGTATCCTACACAAATATCTCCTGAATATCCTCAAATGGTCCTAATTCAAATTCCGAAATCGAATGGACGATTGAATAGAGGACGATTGACCAAGACTTTTGGTAGTCCACAGCTGGTATCAGACGCGACTGGGTCGGTCTGTGAGAGCCAGCCTTAGGACTGCCACTTCTGTATGTCAGGCAGCTTGTAGGGGGTGTGGCGGGGCAGGTGCGGGGTGGTTAGGCGCGGGGGGAGGGCTCTCGATGGCCCCGCACGCCTTCAGCTCAGTGAACACTTCAGTGAAGAACCCAGGTTCGGAATTGATCCTTAGCATGTTGAAGGATAGTCTATCGACGATGAGAAGGCAGCGGTCCCAGAACTTATCTTTGGAGTCTTCGACGAGGAAAGGCTTGAGGGGGTAGGAGATCTCGTTGCCCATGTAGGAGTATGAGAGGTAGAGGCAGGTGAGCACGACCGCTTGGAGGTCCTGGGGGCGGGCGATGCGCTCGCCGTCTACCAGCTCGCGGACCAGCATGTACACGAAGACCACGTTGGCTGGGTTGATGAACGCGACGTCCTGGAATTGAGAATTATTCTTGTTAGGCAGTTCAAACATAATAAAAGTAATTATCAGAAGTTCCTATATGGCTTTATGATAGAATGGATTATTTATTTATGGTTCCAAATTCAAATTTTTGTTTTTTTTATTGTTGTTAGATTGGCACAACTGTTTTCCATTTTGGCGCGGAGTTTGAGTTGCATCTGTTGTTTACATTAAATACAGTGCTATTTTTAGTTATATCATATCTAGTGTGTATTGCTAATTTCATAATGGATAAAAACATCGAACAAAGAGTTTGTCTTAAATTTTGCATTGCCAATGGAATATCGTGTTCGGAGTCACTGAAAATGTTACAGAAGGCTTACGGTGAATCGACTTTATCAAAAACTCGTGCTTATGAGTGGTACAAAGCGTTCAAAAGCGGTCGAGATGTGATGGAAGATTTGCCTCGCTCTGGTAGGCCATCAACGTCTGCAACTGTAGTTATCATCGCAAAAGCGAAGGAAATAGTGACTGAAAATCCTCATTCAACTTTGAGAGAGATAGCCACCGAACTTTCTGTATCTCACGAGTCGATCCGTACCATTTTAACTAATAATTTGGGTATGAAACATGTTGCCTCTCGGCTAGTCCCAAAAGACCTGAATTTTTTTCAAAAACTCAATCGCATGAGAGTCGCTGAGGACATGCTAGAACGAGTCAATTCCGACCCAACATTCATGAAACGCATTGTTACTGGTGACGAGACGTGGGTTTACGAGTTTGACATGCAAACTAGTCAACAAGCTTCGGAGTGGCGCCTTCCAACTGAACCGAAACCGAAAAAACCACGCCAAAGTCGTTCAAAAGTCAAAGTCATGTTGACTGTTTTCTTTGACTATCGCGGTGTTGTGCACTCGGAATTCTTGCCGGAAGGTCAAACGGTAAATAAGGAATATTATTTGAGTGTTATGCGGCGTCTAAGAGAGCAAATCCGACGAAAAAGGCCAGATTTGTGGAAAGAAAATTCTTGGATTTTGCACCATGATAATGCACCTTCGCACAAGGCCATCATTGTGAACGAATTTTTAACCAAACACTCAACAAATACCATCGAGCAACCACCATATTCACCAGATATGGCTCCAGCCGACTTTTTTCTTTTTCCTAAACTCAAATTACCACTTCGTGGCACCCGTTTTCAATCGGTAGAAGACATAAAAGAGAATTCGCGGCGAGAACTGACCTCAATTCCGGAAACAGCGTTTAAAAAATGTTTTGATGATTGGATTATTCGTTGGCGTAAGTGTATCGTTTCTAAAGGAGCATATTTTGAAGGTGATAACATAAATTTGGATGAATAACAAACAGTTTGTGTATTATTGATCTTTTCCTGCTACTTTCTTGACAGAGTAGCAGTTCAAAGTAAGGCCACATATGCCAGGAGAATAAGGATTATATCTTTTTACGAAAGCCCAAAGAAATTAAATTATAAATAAAATTTAAATGCATATTTTTATTTGCATAATATGAATTATATTTGCATATATGATCTGTTATTTAAATTTAAGACCATGTTACATGTTCATATTTACCCTTTCGTATATTGCAAAGATATTAGTTATTTAGTTGGCAAATGCTTATCCCCATTACTATTCACAGACATGATGAGGTTGTAGACTGGTAATAACAAATTATTTATTATTATTCTTTTTTTAAAATAAAATAATTAAAATAAACTCAACGGCATATTATTATTCTTATCTGAATTCAATATGCCAACGTAATGTTTACGAGTGTACAAAGCTTTTCAAACACATTGCCATTAGGGAAAATGAGCTTTTACCATTACAGCTTTACAGCCATCTCGTTACGAGTAATATTACTTTCCTTATTATAAAAGCAGGCATAATAAGAGATTTTATTCCTATATATATATATATATATATATAACAAGTAACATTAGTACGATATTGAATCTATTTTTATTGGTATTGCTGTGTTACATTTAGTTAATTCAAGAATGTGAAAAATACTTGAGGACCCGCATTGTGAAATTCTGATGTATTATTTATTGTATAGTCCTTTAATCGTCTCCTACGAGTCATCCACGAGAATATAAGTAGCAGATTACCTTATACATATGCAGAAAAGTTCAACTTTTTTCTATCACTAAAAAAAAATGTGTCTGGCTACGAAATTGCTACGAGGCTACGACGTAGACCTTAAGGAGTCTACGACGTAGCGATGTAGTCTATACGTACGAAAATTGATCCTACTACGCAAACGTTGAACATATCTTTATGTCATTATAAAAGTACGCAAGCTGAGATAAGTAATTTTTTTAGACATATCACTAATCAATAAAGTTATTTCAAAATGTATAAATGAAATTCATTAAAACTCTAAAAGTTTAAAAAAAATGCATGTCGAATTTAAATACTGGGAATGTAATTTCCATATTGTAAAAAACATAAAAAAGATATTTTATAATTATTCTTCATTATTCTATACTTGACTTGTCAATTTTTTTCTCGGGACCAAAACCCTGAGCAAAAGCTAGTCCTACACAATTTTCCTCATACTTAATTATTTCGTTGGCATGGAACCTCAATACAAATAAAAGAAGATATTTCGTCAAGTTAATCGCCAGTCGTTATTATTTATGTCGACGGAACTCTGTATCGATTTAATATAAATAGCGTCCTAATTTGGATGTTTTTGCGTCATTTCCATTTCAGATATAGTAACAACTGGCCTCATTCTATCATCAACGTGTTTTCACGTAGAGCTTGAAGCGGCAGTAAACTTAGTTTTTAAGTAATTTATTTGACGTCAACCAATGTTGTTAAACCATACGTTTTGACAATTATTAAGCGATATATAGTATCCTATAGTAATGAATAAAAATTTTGAATTTGAATTTGATTTGAGCGTCTTCATACAAACAGTAAAGATGTCCATACATACATACATATAGTCACGTCTATATCCCCTGTGGGATAGACAGAGCCAACAGTCTCAAAAAGACCACGATTAAAGGCCACAGTCAGCTATATGGCTTTATGATAGAATTAAATCTCAAAATGTCTGGCAAAAGAGGAACTTTCGTTCCGGTCCAGAAGTACACTACACTACACTACAAAGTTACCATAAAAATAAAAAAATAACTAAAAGCGGAAAGATGGAAGATATTTATCTTGTTATTCGGTTTTCTGCCGTTTTCTCATTAAAGAATTGTATATATAGAGTCCTTATATTGAAGTACTGACATAAAGCTAAACAATCTTGATCCGTCTTTTTGTTGAAAAATACATTTTCGAATTAATCTATAGCAAAGAGAATAAAAGGGACATGAATTTCTTATAGAATGACGTTTGCTATTACCAACCATACTATAATTTTCAAATGTATTGTTTACTTTATTTTAGAAAATGAAGACTATATCTATATTTTTGGAATCTAAGCGTATTCTCGTTTGCTTTCTCATAAAAATTAAAAACATACATTAATCATTCATTATGTACATTACTTGTATATCATCACGCCGCTTTTAGGGGTAGGCAGAGGTTACATATCTTTCCACTTGCCGCGATTGGAATCGGGACGGATTACACAGGTTGAGTTAGCCTCGAAGTAAGTTCGAGACTTGTGTTACGAGATACTAAGTCAACGATCCTATATTTTATAATAAATACTTATATAGATAAACATCCAAGACCCAGGCCAATCGGAAAAAGTTCTTTTCTCATCATGCCCTGACCGGGATTCGAACCCGGGACCTCCGGTGTCACAGACAAGCGTACTACGCTGCCCCACAGAGGCCGTCAATTATTAACTTAAGTTTCTTTCTCATCATGCCCTGGCCGGGATTCGAAACCACGACCTATACAGACAAGGACCACAGAAGCCGTCAATTATTAACCTAGTAAAACGTTATTTATTTTAATGAAAATTCAACATACGTAATATCACATCTTCGTCTCTTACAGACAAGACAGAGCCACAAAACTTACTAACTTTAAAAAAACAACAATAGGTATTTCAATCCAAAAAATATAATAAAGCTTCATACTAAAACGATTTGAAATCTAAATCTAAATAAAAGTTTGAGGTTAAAACTGTCAGATTAGCGAATCCTAGCTGGGCTTCTGTTGCGCGACAAAATGCCTGCACCCTTTACATTGCGCACGAGGGTCGCCAGCCCTACATAGGGTTGCAACTGTTTAGAGCGAGGAAGACGCAATTTGCAAAAGGTTGAGCGACCAAAAATGGTAAAATTGCATTAAGTCAACTTCATTTAATTTCGTATAAATAAATTTGTAAAATAAATATCTACTTTATGTATGAGGAAAACTTGAATAAAATCATGTCTGAAAATGTTTAATAAAAATGTACTAAGTGGTTGTTAAAGCGAATCTTAATGTTAGTTTGTTAGTCTACCAATATAAACTTGGGGCTATATTTTTTTATAAGTATATTTAAACTTTCGAATCATCAACAAAATCATTAAAATTGTAAGATACTCAGGAAATTTTTCTACAATTTTTAAGTTAGTAAATGACGATGATGTTAAAATATGGCAGTTTTACAAAAAAAACGCTTAAAATAATTGATTGATTTACAATACTAATGACATAAACTTGGTAAAATAAAATAAAAGGAGTTTCATTAAAGGACAAAGTAATTTTTGGGTAGGAAGCCTTTTGGAACCCTTATAATTTTTAGCATTCAATATCAATCGTTATTTATATTACTTTGAAAATTTACTTTCTTGTTCTAAAAAGGTTATTTGTATTTTATAATTTTTTTTACTGACCGAGCAAGCGAAGCGAGTGAAGGAAAATCAACTTGGGGCAAAAATATTTTTTTTTGTAAGTGTGTATGTTTATACGCGATAAACTTACGTGCCGTTGCACTGATTGTTATGAAATAAATATTGATGTAGAATCTGTCAATAGAATTTCCTAGTTAAGTAGTTTTTGAGATATTCACAATTATGTAAAAAAAAATAAAGTGCCTTAAAAAGGTTATTTAACATTTTACAAATGCACAAAACAACTTCAACCCGTGTAAGTGAGCCGCCGTATCGCCATCTCATTCTAAACAAAAAACCCCCAATTCACAGCACGTCTTCGCAAGCTATTGATTTTCTAGCTGTGACGTGCGTTATGTTACCCGTCTATATTGAATGAACACACAGCCACAGAGCCCATTGGTCTCTGGAGACGGTTTCTTTGCTCTGTGCTGTAGCCTTGATACAAGGGTGAAAATATCGAGGTAATATCTCCATTGAAAAATGTATGAATCAGTTTCAGTAATCTGACGATTTGTGGTAGGTATCAAAAGATTGGGGTGTCGTGTATTTTGGTAACTTTCGAATTTTCAGAATACAAATAACAATTACATTTACTACGAATATATTGGATTGCAGAAAACATGCGTCCGTTTGTAATTATACCACTCTATTGCCATATCTTTGTTATTATCTTTATTGCCTATCTTTGAGTAAGTTTATTATTTATATGTATGCGATATAGACATTATAACCATGATAAAAAAAAGTATTAAGTATTTCATTCCAAACTTATATTCATTTCTTACCAAGTAGGCAGACAGCAGACACACACACGGACAAGACTCGACTCGGGCCATATAAAGTAACCTAAATGTTTTAATGATGGAGTTATGACTTTGCTTAAAAATATGGCAGATTGCTTGCCCATCTCTATTCTTAATAGAATAACTCGGGATCCCTGATATCCGTTTATCTTGTTTTTACAATCTCAAAAACAAAACAAAGTCAATAACGAACACACGTAACAACAAAATAAACAATAGAAATGTTTTCCTTTGACAATATTTCATTAGATAGAATTAAGTAAAATAGGTGTATATTCTTTACAAAAAAAAAATAAAGCAAAACTAATACGGAGAAAGCACGTATTTCGTGATGTCATTATGAGGATACTATTGAGGGATACTACATATAGAGTTATAAAAATAGAACTGTTAACCTATAATTTGTTGCGTCGTATCCTCGTAGCTTTACTGCGTAGCTCTTTCGTAGCAGTAAACTTTATAAGCTACGATAACTTCGTAGTACATTATCGTAGCAGATAGTGAGAAAAATCAAATCAAATAATAAATCTGCACTGTTGTTAATTCGTTTGTATTAATTATTATATTAGTTTTATTTACTTTACATTTTATTTTTTATTTTAAATGTATATTTTTTGTTTTTACATTTTAAAATTGGTTCAGAAAATGTACTATTTGTTTTTGTTTATCTGTGATTATCGAACTAACGATTTACTTTTGATGGGATTTGATTTTTAACTGTGAAAGGTTAATTCTCAAGAAAGTTGATTGTAAAGTAAATTTTACAATGGGTTTGTGTAGGTCAATACGCTCATGACTGTACATTAACGTAAAGTATATGTATGCCCTGAACGAGAACTATTATTATGAGGAAATGACGTAAAGTAACTTGGATACCTAATATTGGGCCCAGGGTGAGAAGTCACGCAACGTAGGCGCTTGGTTATGCAGTAAAATTAAGAATTTATATTACGAGTGTAGCGGCAAATGAACTTGAAGGTCAATAACATAGATCCCGATATATTTTAAAACACATATTAATATTACATCATACTAGAGAAAGGCCGCGACTCAGCCTTTATACAATGTCTTCTTATTTAGTTCCGGTTGCACCCTCATCACTCTGGAGAGGAGCCCGGGATATGCCTTTGACCATGGAATCTGGCTGGACTGGGTGAGTCAAGTTTTAACACGAAGCGACTCTAATCAGACCTCCGCAACCTGTGCAGGTAAACCTGACCTTTAAATTTTTTTTTAATTTTTAATTTGTTATCATTGCAATGTCTATAAGATTTATGACTGAAAAGTTTCATTAAAATCCGTTCGGTGGTTTAAGCGTGAAAGGATTACAAACACACATCCTTACAAACTTTCGCATTTATAATATTAATATTTCATTCATATAATCATGTCTATATCCCTTGTAGGGTAGGCAGAGCAAACAGTCTTGAAAGACTGATACGCCAAGTTCAGCTGTTAGGATTATTGATAGAATTGAGATAGTAATACACAAATATTTACTTGTTTATTGGTGGGTTTACACGTGCGTAATATCTCTCGTAACTAAACAACAATAAAGTACCACCTACCCTGAGTTTATTCAGTAAAAGGTCAAATGACTCATCGAGTGTGGGCAACGGAAATGAAAGTATGAACGAACTATCATTACAAACTAATTAAAATAAACTAAAACTAAATACAATTAATTTAAACGTAAATTGATTTTTACTTACATATCTATGATTAATAAAAATACAACTAATTTTTTTAAATTAATAATAATAAAAATAAACTATTCTAAATTACAGACAAAAAAAAATAAATAAGAAAACTTAAAAAATAAATGTTAAATACATATTAATTAAATAAAATTATTTAATAAAAAAAATATACTTAATCTGAAAATTGTTTTACAGAAAGTTGAAAATGTTCTTGGACTTATAATAATCATGTCTATATTCCTTGCAGGGTGGACAGGGCCAACAGTGTTGAAAACACTGAAAAGCCGCTATTAGCTTAATGGCTTAATGATGGAATTTAGCTTCAAATAGTTACAGTGCCATCACCAACAAAAAGAATCCCAAATTTAATAGCCTTTCCCTTAATCTCCTTTTATGACATCCATTAAGAAATGGAGAGGTCTTATTCTAAATGCAGGGAAACACACGGTTAGCTAATCAATGCACTTGTTTAAGGAATTAGTCTATAAATTTAGTCCATACTATGATTGAAAAAGGTTTAGCGGGAATGAGAACGGGCAACCAATAGGCAACCGGCACCAATAGGAAAAAGTATTGGGCCACTCCATCAGTTTCCCATGCATCGTAAAAGGCGACTAAGGGATAGGCTTACAAACTTGAGATTCTTCTTTTAGGCGACCGGCTAGCAACCCTATAATATATAATCACTATTTGAATCTCAATTCTATCATAAAGCCATACAGCCTTTAAGACTTTTCTACCCCGCAATGGATATAAACGTGACTATATGTATATATGTATGTAAGGGTTATTATTATCTATACTAATATTATAAAGCTGAAGAGTTTGTTTGTTTGTTTGAACGCGCTAATCTCAAACTACTGGTTCAAATTGAAAATTTAATAACGTAATTTTATATAACATCACGCTGCAACTATAAGGAGCAAAGAAATAATGAAAAATGTGAAAAAAAACGGGGAAAATTATTCCTCTTTGAGGGGTTCAATGATGCCCAATATGCCCATAATAGTTCATTATAACCAGTTCATACATTTATCTACTACGATACCACATACAGACACGATATCTACATAACACTCCTATTTTTATTTGGAGATTAAAACAAAAAGAATGAGACCAGTTCACGAGGGGTCACCGATGATAAATAAAAATCCAGAAGTTAACTCCACTAGGGTGCGAATAAAATCGATAAATAATCCCATTTCACCTTCTTACTAAAGGAGCTTTTACGAACGAACGCGTCATCATCAATTTTATCATCAAAAACCGCAAGGGTGTTTGGTTCCCATGAACTTTAGAAGAGAAACAAACCTCATTTATCGGAATTTGTAACAGGTGACTAAGGGAACAAAAGGCGGATAGGCTCCTACAGAAAGATGATGATGTAAAGGAATAAATGAAAATGAAAAATTGTTTATTGAATAACAACAACAAACATACAAACGAAACACTGCACAGGAACTAATACATTAGGTGGTTACATCTATACTATACTACCTAAATTATAAATGCGAATGTTTGTAAGTATGTCAGTTTAGATGTTTGTTACTCTTTCACGCAAAAACTACTGAACCGATTACGATGAAATTTATAGTATGTAGGTAGCTGAAGACCCAGAATAACATATGGGCTACTTTTTATGCCGGAGTACCCGCGGGAATGATTCCACGCGGACGAAGTCGCGGGCTATGGCAGTGGCGAATTATCACATTTGCCGCCAGTAGGCTGTTCAAATTTTGCCACCCCTTGTTATTTCGCGCATTTCGATACCCCAAACGGAGAAAATAAGATGGAGGTTAAATGTCAAATTTTATAATTAAAAAACTAAAAAAATGATTTATTAGGTAGGTACTTATTTTTAATTCTGTAAGAAAAAAAGTTTTTTGAGCTTAATTTGCCGCCCCCTCAAATCTGCCGCCCTAGGCTTCAGCCTACTCAGCCTGCTGGTAATTCCACCACTGGTCTATGGTTTCCTCACTTGGCAAGTCTGTATCGTGGAAGCCAAGAACACTATGACAAGAATACATTTGTGTACACCAAGTTAAGTCCATATTCAACGTACGATCGCGTTCATATCTGCAGTCATAGTTTTAAAATTCTTACGGGTTAAAATAGCGTGCACTGTGGTTCCACTAGATACACACACACATGCATATTTAAAAAGAATAAATATTCCTTCAAATGAATACGGCCTTTAATACCAATGATTACTAAGTAAAACAGTTTATTATTCTATGACATATAACATTACAAAACAGAAAGAGAGGGTAATCATCGTTGATTACCCTCTCTTTCTGTTTTGTATGATGATGTCCGAACTGGGCCCGATAATTGTCGATCGAGATATCGTCGTCTCTCATTATTTGCATAAGATTTGCCTATAGAGGGAAGCCTGCGACTGCCAGACTTACATCATTTCAATAAAGTTGAAAGTTTGTCTGCACACGACCCTAACATAGGTAGTGGTTCCTTTGAAAGTTATTGGGTAGCAATTTTATTACTTCGTTTGTGCAAGTGAGATCTAAGATATACTAGATAATCTCGCTTGTTCACACTCGCTTGTTCTAGTTACTAGCGGATTCCGAAGTTATTCAAGGAATTTCTGTCTATTAAAAAAAATATATATTGTTACTGACAATTTTTAATGTTTCAAGGTGCCATTTGAACTAAGTAACTGACTGACTAACTAACTGACTGATATCTAAGAATTACGATACCCGTGTCTTCAAACACGGAAATCAGCAAGAAATATTAAACAAGAGGGAGCAAAATAAAACACTCAATAATTAAAATTAGTAAATTTTATTGAAACAGTTTACCTATAGTTTTGTTTACATATTGATGATTATATAAAGGTATACATACAGCATATTACACTAATTTACCTATCTCCTGTTATTAAGGTTACAGCTTAATTATTCGTTTTCATAAAGAAAAGATATTGAAGCTGTCCTTAAAATACTATCTAAGTAGTAGTTTTAATATAAACTGGCAGAACCTTTCACGCACTATATGGACTCGATACACAGGGTAGTTGTCTTGCACAAATGATATTGCATATCATCAATCGGATAAATACACCGCACAGTTGGTAACATGGTTTCTTGCAGCACTTGCACATAATGAGCAGCTGTAGCGCGTCCTGCTATCCACACCTGTTCCCCAGGTCCAGCAGCACTCATCCAGCCCCACATATTTACAGATATGCGTCCAGACTCCATATATGGCACAATATTTTTTTCTTCATACCGAGTTGCATTTCTTCGCCAAAGTGAAGCCTACCGTGTTGCGATGACGTAAACGAACTTTTTGTCCGTAAATATCGCCGTGTTCCAGTCAAAATCCAAATACTGCCGAGCAAATTCTAAATGTTTTTGCTTATTTATTTCGGATAAATACGGCTTTCTTGCTGGCTGTCTGTGGAATAGTCCCTCACGGTGCAAACTCGACGAACAGTAACCACTGATGTGTCGAACTGTTCCGCAAATGTTCTGGTCGGTATGAAGCCATTATTTTCGTACTGTTCCACCATGGATCTCCGCTGTGTGGCGTGTCGCTGTGTTGATTAGCGGACGACGGTCGCTGAGCGGTCGACTTTTTACACTACCCTCTTCTTGATGGCGCGTTACCCAACGCTTAACCGCTTGATGTTTATTGTGTTATTTGTGTGAATGTGTGAGTGACAGCGGTGACTGCAAGCTATAAAGTTTTGCGAACTATGACTGCAATTATGAACGCGACCGTACATATATGACAGGAAAATTTCTTAAAACAATTTTATTGTTGTAATATTTAGTGCTTGGCTACTTCGGTACAGTTAGTTGTAAAAATATATCTGCAATTTACGTTAGATTAGATGTAAGTAGACCGGTACAGTTTACAGCTAAACGTGGCCTTTCAGTCTTTTTAAGACTGTTGGTTCTGTCTACCCCGGATATAGACGTGACTATATGTATGTATGTGTGTAGACCATTATACATTAGCTGCTGTGCTGTTTTATATATGTTGCAGTAAATAAAGTTTAAAAATAAGTTTTTTTCAATGTTTCCTGTTTTCTATCTCTAGGGTACTGTGATGCCAAAACTTCGTTAATGGAAAAATATGTGCGCCATAGTAATTCAAATTACTTGATAAAAAATATATAACCGCTTAGAATAAATAAACAATTTGAACGTCTTTGAAAGAGTACTGTTAACTACATATAATTATTTTAATATAATTTTCCTTGAGGTGAATGGATGGAAGTCATTATTGCATTATTTTTGTTATACTGCTTAATTTAATTAATTACATCATGTTTGCAATGCGGAAAAGCTAAATTTAACCACAAATTCCTACCATCGAAATACGTCACTGCTAAATTAAAACAAATATATCATTTTTAGGCATAATGTTGTCTAAACTTTAGTATACATGTCGCGTAAAAGATAGAAAGTAGGCCAGAGTTCAGTTAGCTTAATGCGACAGTATATTGACTAGAATTTCCTTTCTAAATGGAACAAAACATTTCCATTGAAAGGTAGCTCATGGTCAGTGCAACCGTGTCATGGACTCGCTATCTAATGGACCTACACTGTGAATTTGCAGTCAATGCTTGCTTCAGTCATTTGTTTATCAACTCGTGTAGAAATAAATTCAGGCAAATTTTGATGGTACCGTCATAAAGATAAACAAAGATCAAAATTGTAATGGTGCATTACCGTAGGCGTCGCCAGGAAAACAAAAGATGCGCGTTGCTCACAAGAGACATTTACAAGAGAGGGCGCCACTGGTGCGTCGTGTACCTAGTGTTATTGTATGGTGTGTGATGTTTACCTGCCAGCCTTGCAAAAGGAGGGAGCGGTCCACTGTCCGCAACCACATGACGGCGTCCCCGGCCTGGAAGTCGCGCAGCCTGTGACACCGCGAGTGCAGGAACATGCCCAGGCACTTCAGCAGCTCCGACGTCGACGCCTGGATGACAGTCTTCCGCGGAGCTACCGCCGGCCCTACGACTGATGTCGGGAGCTTCTCCGAGTAGCACACGTTGTTGTTGAGCGCGTTGGCGCGCGCTACGTCCGCGGCGGGCGGCAGCGGCGCGGGCGCCGGCGCCGGCCGCGCGTACACACCTTGCACGCTCACATTTTTGTTCCTGTCTAACGGCGCGTTGTCTGTAAGCGGCGCACGGAACGTCGCCACACTTTTGCTCTTGCATTCTAACTTCTTTTTGTTGTTGTTGGCCGTCGAAAACCGCTTCCACGAGAGGGCGTTTATGAACAGCGAGTGCTTTTTCAGATTCTTCTCCAGAGCGGTCTTTTCGGAGATGATCTTGGCGGCGTCGTCGAGAGTGGCCCGTCGCTCGTCGCGGGGGATCTCCCTGTTCTCCCTGTTCTTGGCGTTGTTGAGTCTTTCGTAGGAGTAGGCGAGCGCGGCGCGGTCAGGAGGCGGCGCGGCGGCAGGCGGGCGCCGCTCGCGCGGGCTAAAGCTCAGCACGGTGCCCATCAGGCCCGCGCGCGTGTGTCCGCTAGGTGCCCGCATGCATGCCGGTGGCGGGCGGCGGCGGCGGCGGCGGCGGCCCGTGTGGGCTCGATAGCGCCGCGCCTGCGCCGTGCGGGGCCGCTATCGACCGCGGCGCGCGCACCCAGCTGATGCTGACCGTCGGCCCCGCCCGCACCCGTAAACAAACCCCTGACTCCTTAGCGGCAAATCATGATTCAGGTTCGCTTTATTAAATTCCAATTAAGCGGCCCTGCGGTTGAGATAATTGTGATTATTCAATCGATCGATACCGTCTGCCGTCAAAATTTTAGATGTACTTTCTTCTAAAGGACTTTTATAATAATTTCGTTATATAGCATGAGAGCATTTGCGGATGTTATATAATATTGCGGCGGCCGCCCACGGCAGGCGCTGGGGACCTGCACTGAATGCCGACTCTCCAATTATCGTCGGCTGTACGGCGAGCGATTTTCCCGCAAAGTTTCCGCGTCAAATGTAGGTTGATTCCCGCCGGCGACCTGACCTGAATACAATTTTCATTAAAAAAGAAAGCCTCCGCGGTAGTGGCCTAAAAGCTTTCTTGTCAGGTTTTAAATGCACCTCCTGTACTTACTTGTCGTAATCCTGTAACGTTATGAGGAGATAAAAGAATAATAAATACAGCGTGATCATTATTTATGGATAATCTTGTTGCAAAGCAATGAGATTATCCATTAACAGTGGCGCAGGCCGCCTTTATTGAAAAATAAAATACGTGGGTATGTACTCTCTCCTGGCTTGGAAAAATCATTTTAAGCATTATCAGGATATCTAGGTACGATATATATTTAGTTTTATTATGGAGTGACCTAACACTATTCACCACGTGGAATCATGATTGCCTCTGGTGTTTCTTAGAACATTCACAAGAAGAACAAACTTTGGAAGAACTAAAAATCACACGACACCTCCAGGATATTTGTTTTTTTTTTTATCATACTGGTCTAGTAGCAAAGAAAAAACGTATTATGCCTGTTGCTTCTCTTCCCGCGCATATTGTAAAAGCCAATCAAGGGGAAGGTTTTTGAACTTGAAATGCTACTTTTATGCGTCAGGCTAGCAATCAACCTTCACTGTCTGTACCTATTCATTATGAAGCCTTCCAGCGAAACAGCCTTTGTCCTTTCGATTCTATGTACTCCGTAATACATACATATGATCACGTCTATATCCTTCGCGGGGTAGACAGAGCCAACAATCTTGAAATGACTGATAGGCCACGTTCAGCAGTTTGGCTTAATGATAGAATTGAGATTCAAATAGGTAGTGACTTTAGTCGCCTTTTACGAAATCTTTTTATCTATAGGAAAGAGATGGAGTGGTCCTATTCTTTTTCATTTTGGTGCAGTGAACCAACTGCAAACACACGGCTCTCTCTCTTATTAAATTTATGCTTTCAATTAAAGAGATAAATTTTAATATTTCCAAACAAACACTATCATCCTGCTGCTAATAAAGTCATTGTATCTCATACCTACAAACATAAGCAGGAATTTCCCCAGTGTGTTGAACATCATGAATATTAAAGCGAGGTGGTGTCAGGCGTCAAGTTAGATTCCTTTCTGGTCGCACAGTTAACTACACAATTTATCTAAGGTATACCTAAGATAAATAGTTATACAAGTATTAAGTATATTAAATTTCGCCTTAGATTCCGGATGCATCCTCACCTCTCTGGTGAGGAGCCCTGTGTGCTCTTATGACGGTTGGCTCTGGCTACCCCGCAAGATGCGCAGAAAACTATCAGAAGATTTAGCTGCTCATCATGACATAGCATGACAGAACCTCATGGCTTGGAATGAAAGCGATATGACGTAAGTTGCGAGGTTGGTACATACATATTACATATGGTCACATCTATATCCCTGGTGGAGTAGACAGAGCCAACAGTTTTGAAAAGACTGAATGGCCACGTTCAGCTATTTGGCTTAATGATAGAATTGAGATTCAAATAGTGACAGGTTGCTAGCCCATCGCCTAAAAAAAAATCCCAAATTTGTAAGCCTATCCCTTAGTCGCCGTTTACGACATCCATAGGAAAGAGATGGGGGAGTCCTATTCTTTTTTGTATTGGTACCGGGAACCACGGCGAGGTTAGTATACCGAACTAAACTAAAACTCGTTGGTAGGAAATGGCCGCGTCAGCATTGGATGAGTCCGATGCATTTATGGCTCGACTACCTGAAATTTGTTGGTAGTATTCACTTCTTCCCTATTATTTGATATAATTAAACATGCAGAGCAGTGTACATCTTTTTATTCAAGGTTTGATCGATGACAAAACATTCAGTGACATTATATATAGATTATAAACTCCTTTCTAGTATTAGCACACAATAGTTAGTATTCACTACCAACGTGCAGAAAACTGTTAGAGGAATCTTCATCATGACAATAACTCGTTTCTAGTAATCAAAGCGATACGGCCGTGGGTTGTAAGGTAAGTATAATGACTTCATGTAATTCAGAAAAATTGTTAGAGCCACAATTCATCGATGGGTCCGATATCATTAGCACTCGACTACCAATACGAAGAAAACTGTCAGAGGATTAAGAAAGGTTCCTCATCATGACAGAACCTCGTGTCTAGGAATCAAAGCGATACGGCCGTGGGCTGCGAGGTTAGTATAATGTAGTTATAGAAGCCCTACTCGTTTGCCAACATGTGACATGGTAAGCTGATATTCGCTTGCCAACTGTCCGCTCGATTATCGAGTGGTTGCTAGGTAAATCGATTTTACACACCCTGGTGTCAGTTTCAAAAGGTAGTCTCCCATTTTGATTATTGACTCCTTTGATGGGACCATTGTTTTTTTTTAAATACATATATAAAAATGTATGATTGCTTTTAACATAAATACGTAAAATCACGTCTCTTTCCCGAAGGGTACTCTTGACCTGACCCTTTACCTTTTTTAGACTATTCGCTGTTTTTAACTGATAACGTCGCAAGATAGGTTGTTGTGACTTGTGACGTAGAGATGGCGCCACACGTTCATAAGAATAGTTACATATGAAAAAGTTATAATTCGCCTTATCTCAATTCCATACAAAATAATTCAACTTATCGTGGCTTCGAGATTTTTAGCTTCTTCGTCTGTCTCTTCATACATACAAACGTACAATATAATCACGTCTACATCCCTTGCGTGTTAGACAGAGCCAGCGGTCTTAAAAAGACTTAAATCATTCGGCTGCATGGCTTGTCTCTAAGATTACTCTATTGTGATGATAAGCACATGTTTTGGATTTTGAGTTTATGTGGCATTGAGGTGTAGAAATACAGGTTATTCGGGTCACCAGAGTATTAAGTTAATTCATATTATCTACAAATAATCAAGTCTTTATCTCTTACTTCTATTCGGTAGTAAGGACAGAGCTAACAGTAGGTATTGAAAAGACTGAAAGACCACGTTCAGGCTTAATGTTGGAGACACCAATCTTTTATGGGGTGAACTATTAACAAGTACCTTTTTGTAAATTGACGTCCGGTGAAAATGCTGTAGTGTGGTTTGTTCCGCCGCTACTTCTTCACATGCACTTTGGAAGCGGTAGTAGTTATAATTAGATTAAAGTGATGTAACGTCAATAAGTAATACCTCGTATACAATTTTGAAAATAAATCTATTTTATTATATTCTATTCTATTCACCACATTCACATCACATCACATTCAACCTTAATATAGAGTGGCATCTTCATGCAATAATGGAGGAAGAAAATAAAAAACATAGCTAACTTTCATTTTTTATTCACATAATCGGCAGTCGAAGAAACTTCTAATATCAACAAGGCACCAAATCTAACATATTACAAGAATAACAGAGAGACAAACGCTATCATGAACTTTTTTAAAGATAAATGCTTCGGAACAATCAAAAATTGTTACATGTGTCATCAAATATAGTCAAAACTTGATCTAACTACATTTAATGACAATTTTCCAAAATTACTTACACCTACCTACACTTTGTTTAAAATATGTAACAGTATAAGAAAAATAGGTAAAACACGACTGATTAATAATTCTGTTAATTTTTTAATTCATAAATTCTAATTGTAAATTACTAAAACAACGTTGTCATACAACAATAATATGTGACCGAATATCTAAAACATATCTTCAAATATCAAGTACATCAGTCGTATTCAAAATATTTGAGATTGTGCGACTATTCTCAGCAAAATACCACAGAGAAGTAAATTATTTGGGAAAATTAACTTCTATACAATGGCACTTGCATTTAAAAATACAGTTACTAATACTAAGCACCAACACGATCCTATAAGGGTTCCGTTGTTCCTTCAAGGTGTGGAACCATAAAAATGCACCAACACTAACAATATGTACAGTCAAACCGCTCCGTTATAATCACATCCATTCCAATAGAAATTTAGTCTTAGCACATACCGTCGCACGTATCTTCCACTCAATCTTTTTTTTAAATGCTCTTTAGCTAATCTGATAGAGTAATAACATAAATTTTCTTAAGACCCAAAATTTTAGAAATCATAATTTTGATAATAGCTATACGTCTGCCAGACGGGCGCCTAACTATTTGAATCATGAGTTTCTGAATAACCTCCAGAGTCTTGAAACTGGACTCTCTTCTGACGGCTGCAGTGATCAGTAATCTTTGGCTTTAGTTTTAAGTAGTAAGAAGCTTATCAATACGACTTTACCCTTAGAAGAAAAATTAAGATACGTAAAGACGGATACAAGAACAGTGTGCTAAGACTTTACATATGTTTATTTTTTTTGTAATATATTTTTTTATTTTAATTTTTCATACCAGGGGATGCGGTCTCGCGTTACAACGCTTACATTCACGCTTAAATCTAAAGTGTGCTTTAAGCCAAGTGCGTAATACAACAGTCTTTGCTAAATGTAACTTTATATGACTTGGCTTTATAATAAAAATTTCGCAAAACTGATATCGGTGGAATTAAATGGTACATAATATCTATACAATAACAATCAGTTTTTCGTAATACATGGGTGGTTTATGGTCATACAGTTTCAATTACAATTAAGAAATTATCAAGATAAAGTTCTATAAATTATTGAAAATTAAATAATAAGTTTACCGTGATTACGACATCGACAGTAGCAATCAAATTTTGATCCTATGACGTCAAATTGTAATTATAAATCTAGCCGGATAAGAACGTCACTTTTTACCAAAATAGAACTTCTTAGATTAAAAAAATTACCTTTGTTTATACTTTATCAGGCATATAAGTAAATACAAATTAACATATTTATTATGATACATACACATTACCTTACACAGCTGACACAACATGAATTTGGATATATATAAGTACAGTAAGTACGCCGTACGTACGTATTTACATGAACAAAGGGCTATCCTTTCCTACATGAGCCACTGTACCACACTTCGATATCAGTTTTGCATTAACTTAACCTAATTTAGAGATCCATGCTAAATGTTTCCTGTGATTCATCAAAGGAAATGGAATTCGACCTTGGCTTCTGCAAGGGCGTGATGGACGCTGGAACTGAACCTGGGTTCTTCAGCAGAGCAGCTGGAAGACTGCATTTCGGTGGGGTCTGGGAGATGGGCGACTGTCGGAGAGACATCATGAAAGACCTTTCGTACACTATCCTTGTGCCTGTAATTAAGAAAAAATGTAATTTAGTAAGTAGAAAATATAGTATAATTTCAAATATTATAGTTAGATTTCTTTAAAGTTTCATTCATGAGAAAGTTTCTATGTGGATTTGAAAATTTTGATGATCATTGAGATAGTTGTATTGTATGTAAGGACCACAGAAATCTTAGTTTAATAAAACAAATAACAAAAACACAAATGACCCTCGCGCGGGCAGCTTGAGCGCGCGCGGAGTTCCTGCTTGCGTCATAGGAACTCTACCAAGGGGTTCTAATTTAAATCTTTTTATATATCAAATAATGAAATTTAAATAATAATCAGTTTCTAGTAAAGAAATTGAGATTTTTAAAACCTTTTACTTCTTAAATAAACTGGTAAATATGTAGGTATAAGTTTTCCTTTTCCATTTAAATTTAAAACAATAAGAATACAATTACATAGACGTGTTTACATTTTAAACATTTCTTGGGTTTGTTGTGATGAGAGGTGATGTCATCACATCACCTCTCTGTTCTACGACCAAAATCCTCTGAACCATAGAATATAGAGCTTTAAAAAAGGTATCAATCTATGGCTCATTGTTTATTATTCTGCGCCGCCGCCATGACTGCCACGTGGTGTTACGTAATCTTTAGTCGATGTTTACTCAAGATAAGTGGCGTTTATCGAGTGTTCAGCGAGATTAAATAATCGAATGTTTGGAATGGAATGATTATGGATGGATTACAGAATTATTAGGTATTGTGATTTCTGTATTTTCTAAGTAAACTTTTGGTGCTAGAAAAACAAGATAAATAAATAAAGATTCATATTCATCTCCATATGCCTATTAATTGATTCCATTTAGTTTATACGCATCTCATTATTAATTTAGATCTTACTTTAAAATAACCAGAATACCTGAATAGTAATTTGATTAAATACACAATTGTAACGTATTTTTATAAACATGAGTTCGACATAAAAAATAACCTTAACTCTAACAGGCGACCCTAACCATACATAGAAGTAAGTACCTAAGTAGGTAAATAACATTATCGTCTTATTCTTGTTGAGTAAACATTTTCCTTGAGTTATTTTTATTTACGGGTAACACGTGTAGTTTGTCTGTTTAGTACGCAAATAATGACCAGTACCTATTGGTAAGAAAAAAATAACGATAAATTTTATGTATTTTTTTTCATAAAAAGAACTCTGTACTAATTATATGTTTATCATGTCATAAAGCCATATATTTTATTACCTTATAATTGGCAAATAGGTATTTAATCATATTAATCTTATCGGCCTTCTGAACATTAAATCAGCGACCTATATTCTTAAAAAGCTACAAAAATGGGTCATTCATGGCCTTGATTTTTTCTTCCTAACGTTATTTCCTCTCATGTTATTTAATCTGTACTCAATTTGACACATGTTCGCCCGCTTTTTTAATTGGTCAGTTCATACAGGCATCAGTAATTTAATCGAGGGAATCAAGGTTAGGCCATGCCGGCTATGTGACTGAGCAAAAGGTCGGTAAACTGTAGCTAAATATACCTCATGATGCTCGAATGGACATTAAGTGCAACTATATTAAACTTGTGAGTAAGTGGTGACTGTCCAGCTGCGACTTAACTTCGTGAGTTAAAGTGTATTTGTATCATAGCGAGATCGCATCATCTCAAACATAAGAAAGAGAAAGAAAATATATGATGATCTTCTCTGGAATGACACAGACTATAATTTTGACAAAAGAGAAGCCGCGAGCGGAAGCACCCATTATAACATAGATCGTCAATTAATTACAGTTAGAGTTAATTCTCATTATTTAGCTAGGTATGTAAGTACAATCATGATCCAAAACGGAAAACATACATACATATAATCACGTCTTATTCCCTTGCGGGGTAGACGGAGCAAACAGTCTTGAAAAGATTGAAAGGCCACGTTGGCTCAGTGATAGAATTAAGATTTAAATAGCGACAGGTTGCTAGCCCATTTACTGAAAGAAGAATCCCAAGGTTATACGTATATATAATATGCAAATCCTTGAAAATAAAACACTATTTACATAATCCGGGATCAAGGTGTAACCGGGACTTTCGCAAAGAGGAAGATGAACTACTTACATACATACATACTATCACGCCTGTTTCCCATTGGGGTAGGCAGAGACTACGGATTTCCACTTGCTACGAACCTTACAGACCTGTCCCGCTTCCTCTACACTCATAGAACTACTTAGTACTTCATAAACGAGTGACACCAAGTAGTATTTATGTTTACAGCTTCCGTTGATTTTACGGTAGATAACGAATGAGTTTGTTGTTCAACAGTCTCGTTGAGTTGTGCGATAGATCAACTTATCAATAGAGGTGTCACATCGATCATTTTTAAATTGCCTGCGTATCTAAACTGTGTCACATGACATAAACATTTGCTTACTTAGTTAGAAAACGTTTATTTTAAAATGTGATAAACATGTACTTTTGTACCTAATTAATTTTAAAATACTAAGGTGTTCTAAGACTTCTATCAATACAATATCATAAATCAGTATAAAAAGTGCGTTTGCACACTAAACATAAATTAGGTGCGGAACCATAAAAACATATTGAAGGCGATTCTGTCTGTTTGCGTTTTGCGTACATGCCAATCGACAACACGAACAACTTGACAAATTTTATTTTAATGAAATCACTTTTAATTTATAACTATTAAGCTTGGGAAAAACTTAAGAAAAATAATCGTTAATTTTAACTGAAACGCCTATTGTGGAACCGTGACATATTCTTCCACGCGTACGAAGACGCGGACAAAAGCAAGTTCAAAAACTCGCAATCCAAGGGTAGACCTTGTGTTTATCGTCATAAGCTGATGGCTTGAATTATGATAATTACCTACACAAATACTCGTCCCCATGTGGACTGTATAAATATTATCTCACTTCACGCGTGACAGCCAGGCGGCTGTTATCAATCTATTTTTGTCGTAGCAACACTCTTTTGCGTCGTAATAAAAATCTGTACAAATGATAATAAAACTTGTAAGTAGATAACTGAAGTTCGTCTGTCCGTTTAGAAAGATTAGAATAGGTCCAAAGGTGTTTTGTTTGGAACGAAAGAAAACTACGTTACAGATTTCGATTTTATTAAGCACAATGGTAAGTCAGACTTTTTCGAATAATAGGTAGCAAAAATAGCGGAGACAAGAGCAAATGTGGTGAGATATATATTGAAGTAAAGGCCTATTTGAGGGCTAATTGAACGTCTAACAAACTATATATTTTTAAGATTCTCTATCTGTATTTTTGCAACACTCAAAAATACGGAATTATTGGAAACAAAATTACAGAATGAAGTTCACAGGCAAAATCTCGTATAATCATTATTCCAAGGCCTACCTCCAGGTGTGGTCGAGTACAAAGTGCCCCCAGGTGTACTAGAATACACATCTGGCATCTGCGCAGGATCGGTTATTAACACCCGCCTCGATGGAATCGCCTGCGTGTGAGTCGCCTGCCTTGCTATCGGTGATGCTGACATTTTTAATTAATTCAAGTCTCACTAACACTCTCACTGGTAACCAAATAGAAGACAAGAAGGTCCGAGCCCAACTGAACCGGCATCAGCCGCTGCCTAAAATAAATACATCAACCGCTGTTCACGCACACAATTACGCGGATCCGTGTAGATATATCACACATGAACGCGCAACTTCAAAACAAAACAATCATAGAATATGCGTGCAGAGGCGTTGGTATATTTGTCACGTGTTCAAGAATATCTTATACGCGATTATATATTTTATTTGTTGCTACGTAGGTAACTGTAGCTGCTAACACTTTACCACCAGCAAGAGTGTAAATAGTTTTCGTAGGGATATACGGACGATATAAAATTTGATTACTTTTAAAGCACCAAAGTAATAATTAAGTACGATTTTTTCATTCAAACTGTCCATAGGCTTCCTGCAACAACGACGCTGTGGCAACAACCTGCTCCGCACGTTTCTGACGCTTTAAAAAGACGTAAAAAAGCAAAGCAAAAGGTTGGAAACATGGCTTTTTGTGATAACGACAATATGTAGGTATAGGCATGAATATAACTGTCGTCCTTACACAGTTTCTTACTAGACTTACTTACTTACTTACCCTCGAGATAATAAATAATCTATCAAATGTATTTTAAAAAAACCATTTTTATTTAACCTAATCTTTGACCAACAGTGCACACTACAACGCCACATATACAATAACACACACGCGCTCACCGCAATCTATATGCGTAGTTTTTGCAAAGTTTAAAACAGCATGATCGAGTCAGAGACGATTTTACGATCTCAATAATTTTGCTAATAACGAAGATTCAACAACATGGCTTGCGAAATTTTCTTGGCAATCCCTGGTTACAACACTAGTACCTACAGACCTTATGTTTTCCACAAATTGTATATGTATGTATATGCTAAAAGGGCCAACATATGTAGCTGTATGATTATTTTTTTTTTACGTCTAATCATACATACATAATCACGTCTTTATTCCTTCCGGGAAAACAGAGCCAACAGTATCGGAAAGACTGAAAGGCCACGTTACTCGTATGGGGTAATGAAAGAATTGAGATTTAAATTTTAGTGTCAGCTTGCTAGCTCATCGCCTAAAAGAAGACTCCCAAGTTAATTAGCTTAATCAGCTGAACCGATTTTAATGAAAATCTATAGATCTGTAAGTTTTGGGAAAATAATATTTTTAGGTATTATTACGTTAATCATAACTTGTAAATTGAGTAGAAGAGTTTGGGGTACTTAAACATTCCACGTGAACGAAGATAGAGACAAAAGCTAGTATTCAATTACATTCATCGTTGAAAAGTAAGATGAGAATGATCTGCGTGGGCGTAACAGGTCAATGTATCTATTATAGACTTTGTTGCATTAATGTTTAAGTATATGTAGCTACATTTTTAGTTTTAGTACGTATTTCGTATGCTTATTACTTATAATTCCTAAAACATATAAAGTATGCTATGAAAAAAGAGTGTGAAAGTTGAATCAAGAAGGCCTAAAGGAACGAGTTAGCTGAAAAAAGAGTGTTCTGTAAATGCTTTGTCAAAATGTCAAATTAACATCACACGGTTCTTAACGTCACGAGAACACATTTAAATGCTGAATGAATAATCGCAATATTAAATTCCTTTTACGTGTAAGACATTTATTTTATTCATTGCTGAATTAAAACTTTAACAAAAAGCTCATCTTGGTTGTTTTAACTTGATCTAATTGTAACGTCAGGTCAAGAGTCAGCCTAGGTACCCTAAACCTGTGCCTTAGAACGACGACCTTGCACAGAGTGAGGAACGTGGATAAAAAACGTAGTGAATAACATACTCTTAAGGGATAATGCTGTTGAAGTTGAGGAACAATGATGAAAGTGTAGTAACTTTCTTTTAATATTTTACCTAGTAGGTAGTTATAATAATCGCTCTACCTAATTTCTAATACTACTCATTTGAAGTACTTATATACAAAATTGTCATTATTATTTGAGGAAATAATCGTTATCACATGCTAAATATATCACTGATATTACAATGTTGAGTATGTAGGCATATGGACCTTGACGGCTGCAAACTTATCATAATCCAGCTATACAGACAGACACTTGTGTGTTCACGAGTAGTATTCTGATTAAGTATAGTTATGTCTGTTCCGTGTTTCATGAACGAAAATGTTTATTGCACTTCAAAACCCAGGTTCGAATCTCACTAAGGTCTACGTATTTAACATCTAAGGTCTCAGAGTAGGATGGATGAGCAAGTTAACTGAGACATGAATTTGACAAAACTCTTAAATTGAAAAAAAAAAAACAAGTTCTTAATAAAATTGAAATCGATAAAAGTAAATCCATCACTATAAAAATGCTGTTAACCAAATGAAAAAGATACAAGTTTGAACTAACGGATACACTTCGAAGAAGATTAGGTACTTACGTAAGATTTTATTGGATTCCGCTGATCCGACTTGGCGGACTTAGATGAACGGAATTTAATAATACTCCGATAAAGCTTGGTGGTATAATGCGGGGGTGTTCTAATAATCTTAGTGGAATCATCTAGCCAGTTCTTTATTAGCTATAAATTGTATTACACACAATCTCGTTACTAAATGGCAAATAATAATTAATATTCGGCAAAGGCAAATTTAAAAAAAGTTAAGTTGGTTTGGTTTTAAATTGGTATTTTGTAGTATGTATTTAATTAATTTTTTAGAAAATTGGGGACTCTTGAACTGACCTTTCTCCAGAACGTCACCCATTTCGTCAAGATATATTAGTCTAGGCTAGCTATTTCTACATATTTATTCAAACTCATTTTGCCTACTTGCAAAATGAAATAGATTGTTGTGTTCATTTTACTTTTTCAACTTTTTGTTGGCTGTAGGTACATTTATTTGAATAATGCTAGTAATAATATCATTCTGCTGTATAATAACATCCAAATAAATAAAATAACCTGATTGAACAACTTCTTAGTTATCTGTGTCAGTCTGTTTACTACAGACAGAAATGTTGTTACGTACTCATAGTCACGTCGTTCTATGACGACGGCCCATTTTCCTTGTTTATTTTTGTCTGATTCGATCCAAAAATATGCTGTATATTTATACGATCACGCCCCTTTACCTGAGTGGTAACAAACACTATCATACCACTTGCCTCGATCCCTGCATACTTCTTTAGCTTCATCCACATTCATCAATATTTTTATTCAAACTCGTCTGGAGTACTCGTGACCTGACCTGGCCTATAATCTCACAAATTGGAACAATTTCACTTCAATATCTCTATGTAAAAATCTGGCATCAAGAGTTTCAAAGTATCTATCTACAAGATGTTATCGTAACTTAATACTTTACACGAGTAAAGAAGTGTACAGTCAGCATATTTATGTAATTATCATTTAATGTGCTGGTCTAAAAAATATAATATTTTTTTGCATCTCCTACCTGCTCAGTTTAGTTTTATTGTGATGTGATTAAAAGCAATAATTTTAAATTTTATGTTACTGAAGATATTAGCTTACAGAAAACTATAATAATTTAATGCATCGCTTATTTTTACAAGGAGCACCTACCATCTGACCACCGTAACCTTTGCATGGGAACCTAATCCAAATTGGGTCATGGTTAAGCTGCACTATATTAATATGCCTATATCCTTAGTCGCCTTTTACGACATACATGGGAAGGAGATCTGGCGTGGTCCTATTCTAAAGTGTTGGGAACTACACAGCGTCAGTCTTATTTTATTTTACATTACATACCTACATATGGTCGCAGGTCATATCCCTTGTGGGGTAGACAGAGCCAACTGTCTGATAGGCCACGTTCAGCTTTTTGGCTTAATGAATTAGAATTGAGATTCAAATAGTGAAAGGTTGCTAGCCCATCGCCTAAAAAGGAAGCCCAAGTTTGTAAACCTATCCCTTAGTCGCCTTTTACAACATCCATGGGAAAGAGATATTTTCTTTATTTATTTATATTCCGCTTATCGCCCATAACTTATGCATAATCCGCCGCGCACTGCTTACGTTGATATTGTTGTGAGTTTTATACTTTATCTCAAATTGCGCAGTAGCAACACTGAACTACACTATTGTTAAGTAATATTCAGAGACATGGATCTAATTGGACCCGCCAATTTATATTCTTGGATTATGATGACCATCAACTTTTTTCGAAACTGTTTCAATTATATAAATAAAATTCATGTTTCTTTCCAGGAATAGTAGACAGGCAGAGAAAATATACTTCATTGATCTTTATCATGAAAATTGGCTGATTTTAATCGACCCTTATTTTTACGCGTCATCTTTACTGTACATAAGCACCAAAAATTTAACACAGATGGGTCCACTAGCGGGTGACTGGCGGTATCTAGGTAGATCTATGTCTGTGGTTAGATTTATACCTTCACTAATAGAGTTTGTTTACCAAATAAATGAAGGTGGGTGTAACACTTAACCACATTTTTTACTCTACAAAATTGTTTTGTTTTGTTTACAAGGCATTTAAACAAGTACTTAGTTAATTATTGACCCGATTTATTTGAAGGACACATCAGTAAAATGTATTAATTTCGTTTGTTTCTTGTTAGTTATATTCTCGGCAGAGTTAAATAATTCCCCTATGCTTCTTACGCCCGTGGCGAAGGCATATGGGCGTAGAAAGCGCAGGGCTATTGCCCACCCTAGAATCGTTTGGAAACTTATTAACCAACCTTAACAAGGCTCTCAATTCAATTGTGCCTCCTCTATACACGATGGTCGATAGTGTTAAGAAATATCTGACATTAAAAGTAAGGTAAGTTATTCTATATATTTAGGGAAAATTACTGTCGAAAAAAATCGTCCGCCCGAAATCATAGAAAAAGTTATTTCGTTCGGTCGAACTCGCAACAATGGAGCCAGAAAAAAATTAATAATGGATATTTTAAATGAAGCCGATATTTCCCATGGACACTATAAGAAGACAAAAGCATTAACAGATCTGTAATGTAATAAAATATAATTCAATTATCAAATTGAAAAATAGAAATTTTCAAAGCCTATTTATGTAGTTTTATTTTGATTACCAAAACCAATTTGAAAGTATAAATTTAATAAGAGGTACATACATATATTTATAAAACCGACCAAAACAAAATAACCGTGACAATGTATAAGGTCCAAGAGTATATTAATGTGAAAAATGACTTAAGAATATTTAATTGAAACATTTCCTTTGGTGCACTTATAAATTCAAGACATGTTGAAGTTCTTCCAGACAAAAGGCAAACCCAGTGAATACACAAGTACTAACACGTTCACTTAATTGCATTTGAAACGCTTCCAAAACGTTGAAACAAAGACTTTCAAAATCACTTATTCTGGAATCATTGTTTTGTCACGGTTTTTAAATAAGTTTATACCTACATAAATAAACAGATTTATAATAAAAATATACAAATAAAACATTAAATTACCGTTGACTGTATGATTGTCTTGTTGTAGGTATATGAAACGGTTTTGCCTCCACTAAGAACATTCTATTCTTCCCCGTTCTCGGCTTACTCGAAATTTTCGAGCCGGATAAAAAAAAGCGGCGCGGTATTTTTTTTTTATCCGTGGTTAAAATAATCGGCCAAGTGCGTGTCAGACTCGCAAACGGAGGGTTTCGTGAACAATCATCACGATTGTCATTAAAAGCTACCTACTTAATGAAATCAACCAAAAAATTGCTTAAAAATTACGTTTGTTGTATGGGGTCGGTATGTACTCTTTAATAATAATTATTATTTATTGAATTATTTATTTTGAAAGGTACCATATATAAATATCTACAACTTATTATTCTGTGAAAATTTTAAGTGTCTACCTGTTACCGTTAATCACATTGAGAAAAAAAAACCGAAAAAATTTGCGCTTATTGCATGGGGACTCTTAATATATTATTTTTATTTATTTAAAGTATTTGGAAACCAGGCAGCGGAGCCTTAAAAATAAGGTCCCGTTTTTACCTTTTACATACGATTTCGTAGGTACGAACCCGTAAAAAAGAAGAATTTTATATAAGTACGTCGCAAAAATGTTTCGATCAGTTGTTTGTCAACAAATAGGCGTGTCTGTGCACATAGTGACTCATTGTTATTATGTAACGCATTTTTCAAACGCACTTCAAAATGTAAACAATTTCAAGGGCACATTGGACCGCTGAACGATCGATTAGAATTTTATTAACACACAAAATTTTAAACCTATTTTATAATCAAAGCGTTTGTTTTAACAGATTTCAGTATCTACATGGAATGGCACTAATGACACATGAGTTCAGGGTCTAACAAAATGAAGAGACAAATGTACCTACATACGTGAAAACTTTTCACTTTGACTTGCCTTCGGCTTTTCCAAAGTCCCTTTACTTTCACCCACTTTTAGTCTCGAATCATCCTTGGCGACGTCTTAAACAACCAGGCGTAGGCGGCATGGTCAGACGTTTGTTCCCGCGTGCAAGCTTCTGCAAGACGTGACCGTAGCAACGTAGGCACTTCTCTTGCGTAGTCTGTGAGGTTAGTTAGAGTTTTACTCGATCAATCGAGTCGAGCCAGTAAACACGAATTTCGTATGGATTACATTTAGTGCCAACGCGTTACCATTAGTTACACAAATTCGCGTTTTCTTTAAGCTATCGCGAATGAGACGCCTTTGGACGTCTCTCCGCGAAAATTCACAGATTCTTTGCAGCGTTTCGTAACTATCTAAGACAAGCGGCTTTTGTACCTCCTTAATTATCTCTCTCTCTCTCTCTCATCTCTGCATACTCCCAGTTGCACCCTCCACCATAGTACTTCGGGACCTGGTGCCACTTTCCTACATTTATCTGTCCACTTTGTCCGGACGGCGACGTCTCCAGTTTTTAGACCGGGGCAAGTTATTAGAATTACAAAAGTATATTTTATCTTATTATCGTAAAAATAAATAGTGATGGTGCTCAATTTTCGTCCAACTTGATAAGCAAAAAATACTTAGCCACTAAAAGAATGACTTACCAACTTCGAAAAAATACAAAACACTGACTTTTTAAATATTCATTTATTCTAATCAGCAATTCGTATAATGCAAGGACAAAAAACGAGATAGCAATAGTGGCGTGATGTTATTCAACTTGCCTGCTGTATATTTATGTTCTATGAAAATACGCTTCAACTCTTATGAATGTTAGTAAACATCGAAGAAAAAATATAGAAGGAACAGATAGCACTGGGGTACTTCGGACACTTTCACAATGCCTTTATTCAGCCAGACTATTACTATAACTTCCCCATGAGATAAAGTCATTCTATCTATGTTTTAGTCTACTCAGGTAACTTTTGCTCTCTCATTTTTGCAAAACTTTTTCGCTTTTTATTATGGCGTTAAACGAGACAGCGGTAGTTTTTCTCGCGGTAAAAAAGGCGTCGCGCTTACCATTCTACGGAGTCTTGTCTCCAGTTGCACCCTCTGTCTGCTTAGGTACACTTACACTACTACAATATTGTTATTTTTAAAATATTGACTTAACCATGATTTCCGTGCAAAAAAAGCGTGTTGCGTCAGAAAATTGGCGAAGATCCATACTATCGGTTTTTTTAACTAGGATATCTTGCGCTATCGCGGTAGCGAACCGAAAATATCACAATTTATGTACGAGATTTTCAACGATTTCAATCAAAATGTTAATCTCTAAAATTATAATTTTTCTATTAGGTATGTTAAAATATTGAATCTAAAAAATATAATAAATGTTTTTATGATATACGATTTATGATTATGCATTTGTATAAAAAAATATTGTAATGACTGTTCGCGTCTAGATGACGCTGTAGCGGGTGCGATAATTCGGCTCGATCGCCACCAAAGGGAAGATCTTCCGCCAGGCTGGTGTTATACCTGGCGAACCGCGGCTCCGACGATGTTGTGTCGGAGGTTGTATATATAGCTCCAATCCGTGAAATCTTTGAAATCGCGTCTTAGATTCTTCGCTGCTAAGGTTGAGCGCGTCAATTTCTTCGCGATGATTATTTAGGTCCCAACGAATTATAGGTACTTATAGAAGGCCCATAATAGAGCCAACATCAAAATAGTACCTAAGTACGCAAATATAATTATGACTTTACCCCTTTCGGGGTAGACAGAGCATATAGTCTGAAAATGACTGAAAGGTTCAGCATATGACTGAGATCCAAATAGTGGCATGATACCAGCCCATCGCCTAAAAGAAGAATCCCAAGTGTATTAGCTATTCCTTTGATTGACTTTTACAAACTACATGGGAAGAGAAGCAGCTGACACACACTGTTTTTCTTCGCTACCATAACAGTATGGATCGAAAGATGATTACGCCTATTCCCTTAGTCGCCGTTCTGTGGAGGTGACTTTGAGAGAAGCGTGTAATATCAGCAATGCGAAGCGAATGTAAGCCGAGCGCGGTCACTGTCAAGGCCACCCGTGTTTACTTACATAATGCAATTACAGCCACAAGATTATTTACTACCTACATCGATAGGTACATTCCAAGGAAATGTAGGTACATTTTCTTAGAATGTTATGTACAGTAGATATTGTCAAAAAAGAATAGGACCACTCCATCACTTTTCCATGGATGTCGTAAAAGGCGACTAAGTGTCTGAGATTCAAATAGTGACAACCTGTCACTATTTGAATCTCAATTCTATCATAAAGCCGTGTGCCGGAAAGGCCGGAAACCACACGGCAAAGCAAGCGAATACATATCACAGAATACGCAAAAACCTAGAAAAGATATTGAAGCAGCACGCATGAGGAAGTCCATTCAGAATTCAACGCTTCAATTAACCTTGTCCTAAATTTAAAATATCCCTACTGTTCAACGTTAATACTTATATAAATTAGGTGTGGGCAACACTAGAATACTTAGTGCATTTTCACTGAAAACGCGGATAATATCAATTACAAAACGATTGCCTTTTTGGTGGCAATAAGTTAGAATAAGATTTTTATGTTTTTTTTTTTATTGCTGAAAATAATTTTTTTAATTAAAAAAAATCAATTTATGCAATAGAGGTAATTTCGTGTAAACCCATCAATGCACGTTAAGTGCAGTTTAACAAGATAGCCCTCTTGTGTTTCTGTCTGTTTCCAAGAGTTCTTCTGAAATACCTACGCATTGGATTTAGGGTGCCGTGTGTTTCCCGGCACCAATAGAAAAAAAAATAGGACTACTCCATCTCTTTCCCATGGATGTCGGTAAACGGCGACTTAGGGATTGGCTTATAAACTTGGAACTTTTCTTTTAAGCGATAGACTAGCAACCGGTCACTATTTGATATCTCAATGATGTATGTACCTATTATGAATTTAGATTCTACTAATGCGTAGGTAGTTTCAGTAGCTTCCATTGTTATTGAGACAATTTATTACTGAAAACTTATTCGAATATAATATTAATGATAGGACAGGATGAGATATTTCAATTGATTTTAAATACGTCTTATCGACAAGTGTGAACATCTGCCAACTGGGTCATAAAATAATAAACATACAGAAATAAAAACATAGTATCTGAATGGCCTTGACAGTGACTTCTGCGTCGCAGCTGGTAATCTCGTCACGCTGTTACTTCGCAATCTGGGTCACGTTTCCCTGCTTCTTATAATTTAAAATTAAATTATTATTTACTTACTTGCTCTTACGTCTGTTTTAAAGCTCTATAAATTGTAACATAATATGTTATCTCAATTATAAGCTGTATACGTTCAGTAGCTATTGCGTGAAAGAATAACACACACATCCACACATCTTTACATATTTTTGCATTTATAATATTGGTAGGATTTAAATAATAATATTAGTTGTCCAGGATATATTTGTGAAATGTAAACATGAATTTGAGTTATAAAATATAATATTTTAAAACTTATCGCATAGAAAATGCGATAATAGGTAAATAAATATTACGAAATCATTTTTCAGATTACATCATTCCACGTGATTCTTTTAATGAAAATATCCATATTTGATTGTTTTTCCATAACGAAGCTTGAAAATATGTGATGGAAAAATAACCACAGATGGTACAGGGGCTCTAAAGAGGCATCGGATATAAACCCCAATATAGCTATTGATATATTATATAAACTAATATAAAACACCATAAATTTAAATAAGTATACCTAGTTAACTTTTGTATTCTGTAGAAGAATATATGATTTTATTTTATGTGTAGTATTCATAGATATTTTAACGTTTGAACTTGGTAGTCATATGCATATACCGGACCAAAACAAGGCTTGTTTTAATTTTATAGCTTTTGTGTGTCCGTTTGTATCGTTAGTTTATACGCATATAATTCCTGTAAGTATTATATTTTTGGTTATCAATGAACAGAAGTCATATTTTCACGATGATTCACCATCAAACAACAATAAAAGCCGCACGTCTCACCACACCTGGTATAATATTTGCAGAGTGCATATTTGTACATATTGAATATAGATATGAATGCTTAACTTTGTAATAATCTCTTGTGCTCAGGCGCCCATTGTCTATTCTGTATTTGTGATATTTATGATAATAGAAACCTCATTTTATTACAAAAAAGCCTAACAAACAAATCTTATAAGGGAAAATGATTTGAGTTAAAATGTGGGAAAAACTTTTTCCCAATCGGAAGATTGTTTTTTTGCTAAAAAAAAATTTTTGAAAGATTTTTTTTTTATTTGCTCACAGCAGGCAAATATTAGTACGATCTTTAAAAATATTTATCTGCAGCTCTGCCTGTATCGTATTCGTTAAATCTGATTTTTATCAACACAAGTCACTTTTGTACCTAATAAATTTAATTGTGTGTATAATCAGGAAAAAAAAGAACAGATTTAGGCTGTACATTATGTATTTCATATAACTGATATGCTCCATTCAAACTATTATATAATGTGTTTAAGTACAATAAAATTTCATTAAGTTTAGAACAAACATTAGTGCATTATTAAAACGTCCTCTTTCTACATAATTAAATATTATTACAAATACATACGGAATTTCTGGAAATAGGACCCGTTTCTCACGCCATTGAATCTACTTCATTAAAATCTTCAAGAAACACAACTTCCAGAAATAAAATTTTTGAATACTTATTTGAGATGATTTGAATGATAATTTTGATAGCGATATAAAAAAAATGTAAAATGAAACGTAAACCGCCTGCTTTTTTCATACAAACCAAACCCTTAGTGGTCAAAAGTTTCACTGCAGACGACTGTACTACACAAAATTAAAGATAACTTTTAAAAAAATGTTAACCCTTTATAAAAAAAAAGTTGTAAAGCGTAAGGGCAGCATTTTTACAATTTATTTATTAACGTTTAAAGTCAGAAAGTTATAAATAAATAAAAATAGATTCATTTGAGATTTCTTTGACTAGAATTCAATAAAATCATACAACGTCTGCATATACAAGCTGATTTCCAGCAACATGGATTATAATTTTTTTTTCCTGGGTTTAAAGAGCGACATGTTCGCATTAAATAGGAAACCAAGATATCTTTAAAAAAAATGTAAATGTAAAAAAAATAACTATCCTTCGCCGGTGTTTACAGTATATATAATTCCATCCTATAATTCACACTATATGTAAATAAAGAGATCAATTAAATAAAAACATAAAAGAATATAATGTAAAGTAATCAGTGACCACAATGACAATAGATGCAGTCTTATAAAATAAAGGCGTTGATTTCCCAGTGGGGTATTCGTTTGAAACAAGAGTACAGCACTTTCCACTTTTATAAGTCGTAATATTCGACGGCGCTGAATAGCGAAACCTACCACCAAATCAAACCACATCTAAACTCATTACTCATCAATAAAATAACAATCTTGTTCATTAAACTTAAAATGCAAAAACTTTTCTGCTATCTCGCTCTTTATAGCAGAAAAGTACAATGGCGGACAGTTCAGTTCGCGGGTTCAAATGGCGCGCTTTGATAGGCTCAACTCCTGCGCAGGTATAAACATTGATGTAACTTATAAAATTGGTAATACTGTTCTCCAGTAGCCTTAAAAAATCACAACCGTACCATCATTCGTATTTTCAGCTGTCTTCGTCTCACTATTGAGAAAAAGTCGTGTTTTTAACTGTCTTCCAAAAAGGAGGAGGTTCTCAATTGGACCGTATTTTTTTGCTACAAAATCATTATGCGTAGATAAATATTTGATAGAAACTACTGAGCTGAGATTATTTTTCAGTCAAGATACTTATGTACTGGGAAAATCACACCATAATATAATTATTTAAAATGTGTAAGTATGAGATCTTAATCACATGATGTATTACAAGTATAAGATATTAATAACACAGGAGTTATAGCCTCTTAAACAATTATTAAACATTAATATTAACATAAATAAGATCTACAAAAATATAAGTTTAGATATATTATTATCAGTGGGATATGTTAATTCTATCAACTACAACATCAAGTATTGCTTACTTAACAGCACAATTATAAGTGATATGTACATTTTTTTCTTACTGGTTCATATGTATTCAAAGTCATAGTTATGGTTCTTCAATATTTTTTTTTTATAAAACTTGATATTCATTATGAAAACAAATTACTACTTTCAAGTCACAACATTATTTATTAACTGATCTTCTTAGTATCTCCAGTGATATAAAACTAGACGTAATCATATCCAAACAGATTTTTGGTCAGCCATGTGAAATGATATGACACTTACGCTAATATTCTGTTGTTTTGAGATTCAATAGAAATACGTTTAACTAACAATAAATAACTCCTATTAGCCTCAGATCTGTGATCTCTTTTTATTAAAAACTCTTTTTTTTTAATGTTACAAATGCTTATTCCCATAACTGGCGCACGCATCTTTATAATTACTAGTGTTGAACGTCGCAAAATAATCATCATGAATGAACCTAACTATACTCTCAATGGGACACAGATATGTATTGTACATTTTCACGTCATCGATCGGGTCAACGACCTTCATCACCACGATCTGTCGAGGCTTACAGAAACTCAGTTTATTCGTCACGTCCTCACCATTATACACGACACGGAAATAGAAATCCTGCGCAACCGCTTTCCTCTTCGTAAACTTGAACTCATCCAGCAAATCCTTCTTTCTATACACCTCAAATATCATCCTAGCTGCATACTGTATATTATAATGCTGATAATTATTCAAACCTAACGCTAAAATCAACGCTTGCAAAGTCTTATCATGACCAGAGTACAAAACAAATTTCGGCTTATTCTCAGAGATCATTCTTATCATATTTTGTACTATATTATGTATCAAACCGTACGCCACTAACAAGCCGCGTCGTTTATTGTGTATGTTCTTAATCTCTTGTCGGTAAGTCCACTCTAAATACGCAAAAAGTGACATAACGTGTTCTTTTTTCACGCAAAACTCTTCCGTACTTTCCGTGGGCTCTTTGTAATCTTCGTCAAAGTCCGCATCCATCCTGGCGTCATTGGGAAAATTGAAGTCTGCATCGAGATTTTTTTTCACAATAACTACGTCATCATAAATATCGTTATCCATATATTTCTGCTGATAATAAAGTAACTTTTCCCTCTCCATTTGCGCGTCGAAATCTAATGGCGCCTTTTTGTCTTTGCTGTCGTAGTATTTTCCAATAATGTCTCTTGCTTTTCTACCTACCTCGTTGTTGAAATCCAATTGGTTGTTGATGTAATCCAGTTCCATGTTCAGCGTGTCTATATCGACGTCCAGTAAATTTCTGAGCCCTATATTTTCTCCGCGAAACTTCTTGTGACCTGTAAATGATGATTTTATTGTTGTAAGTCGAAAATGCGGTAAGTGATTTGACATTCGAGAAATATTCCAGTCCATTGACTAAATTTGAGATCCTTAGGAGCTTTAATGGGCTGCAATGAAAATACTGAAACTGAAACGGGTATCGAGCCGAGTGGTACTTTTGAATTTCCGTTACCAAGTGACAGATAGACAAACTACACACAAAACTACAAATAGGAAGAAAAATATCTGAAATAAATTCCTATTCAATTCAAAATCTTTATACGTACATCAGTTGAATAACAGGTACTACTTATAAAAAGGTACAATATACATAAACCTTGTAAGGCATCCCAATTTTAAAAATAAAACGGAACGGCTATACAGAGGACTTCCTGAACTTACACACAGCAAGTCACGAGCGAGAGATGGTAAAAAAATTTTTTCTTACCTTTTATGAGCAGGTTCGCCTTGCCCCCCACTTTGTCAGTAGTGCAAGGTAGGGGGGCGTCGTGACACATATACGCCAACAGCGCGTCCCTCACCACGTGCGCCGCGGGCCGCTCTTGGGATTCGAACAGCACTTTAGACAACTTGCTGACTAGCTCTTTGACGGCGGGGTGGGATTCGAGGCGGTTCTGGTCTTGTGAGTTTATTTTTCTGGAATGAAATGTAGTTAGTAGTATATACATTGCGCTGATTTAAAGTTTAAGATATAATTGGCTTCTTTACTTATTTATCTGACCTCGGTTCTCGAAGACCAGCAGCTGTAAGACTACTATTTTCTCCCTTTGTCATTTAAAATAAACCAATCATAACATAGAATTTCGCTCGCCAAAACAAGATGAGTAGGTCAGTTCCGAAACTTTACTAACAGTAATGGAGGTAAAATAAAGTGTTGAACCTTGGTGGTTGAATGATAAAAGTAACTAGATTTGTAACCATGATCCAATATAGGTCAGGTTCACATGGGTTGCTGTGGTCAGATAGGAGTCGGTTCGTGTAAATACCCGACTCACTCACTCCAGGGTCATCATGTTCTCCGCTCGAGAGTGGAACTGGGACTAGTCTGGCCCCAGGTTGAAGTAAAAAGGGGGTGAGGTGAAATATCAGATCTGTAAGGTGCTACCGACTTGGTGAGGCGCGCGCTGGCGGCGCAGGCGCAGTCGCGGAAGCAGAAGGCGGCGCTGGGCGCCTCGCGCGCGGCCGCCAGGCGCGCCCCCGCCGCGCCGCGCGCCGCGCCCCACCACGCCGCGCACAGCGACTGGAACGTGCGCCGGTACCGCGTGCTGTACGATATCGCCAGCCCTGCGTTCGTAACGTTACGTGTTGTCACGTCTATACCCCTTGCGGGGTAGACAGAGACAACTGTCATCAAAACACTGAAGTAATGGAATTGAGATTCAAATAGAGACAGGTTGCTAGCCCATCGCCTTAAAGAGGAATCCTAAGTATATGTATAAGCCTATCCCTTAGTCGCCTTTTACGATATTCATGGGAAAAGATGGAGTGGTCCTATTTTTTTTTTTATTGGTGCTAGGAACCACACGACACAGCAATGTCTATCTTATATTTGTCATAGTGTACTTTTGTCACATCACCTCACAATTACTTAAATTACATATTTAGTGTTAATTTATATGAAACGCAGAACAAGGCTCCCTCATTGTCAGACCTGCTAAGTTTCTGGTCTAGCTGTAATATAGAACCGCGTACGCGCAGAGCAGACATTGGTGCGCCGGTAGCGATGCTATACTATATCGACCGCCACCAGTTGTTTTGACTGTTGTGACGTGTGGCGTAGAGATGTCGCCACTGTTATACCGAATAATTAAAGGGATCATTCTAGTGAAAAGATCGATATCTCAAATCGACACTAAATAAATTGCAACCTTAATTTTTCAATTGTTATCAATATTTTCTACAATACAAAATAGAGTGTAAATGTAAATTTTATTTACCTGTATCTTTTTTCCCTGTAGAATCAAAATTATCTAACCCTAATTTTGCTGCATATGCCTCCCTGAGTATGTTACCTGAAAAATATAGAAAAGGTTTTATTTACTAAATGGGTGGGTTAGCATGTTACCATAAAACGAACGAGATGGAGTATTCCTTTTCTTTTTTTTTATTGGTGCCTGGTACCATAATTGTGGCAGTACTACTACACTACAACAAAATCACTGAATTGTCCCCTACATACCAACAGTCAACATCTGCAGCAGGCCTCGAGGTGTGAGTTGTCCGAGGGCGCAATGAGTACTGCCCGCACGAGGAGGCAACGAAGGAAAGTTGTGGAACGGTCCCGGGCCTGAAACCCACCATGGACGACCGGAACCACTTGCATTGGCTACATACTCTTCGTAACTGGAAGAAATTTTGATTGTAGATGAAGGTGATGAAGGAACAAAGCCTTTCGGTTGTTTCAAGAGTTTTGCTGTCTACCCCATAAGGGATAAAGGCTTTGTTATACATATTAGGTAGTTTCAGAAAACAATTATGTTAATAAAGACGATTCAAAATGAAGATCCAGAAGATGCAGGCTTCTGTAAATGGTTGAGTTTCCATTTTTCTAATTTTACTTGAAGTTTAATGTCTATTTACATTTATTTATTTACGTTGCAGTATCTTCATTATCTTTTTTTACAACCATGGGTAAAATATAAAGTCATATTGAAGTGGACTAACTGAATCGCATCGCATGTAGCCATGCCTTTTTATGAATAAAGAAAACTCTTCACATACCTCTTTAGCAATGGTGAGATTGGTACAGTGTCACAAGGCAACTTGTCTCCGCCCTTCAAGTGTGTCAGTGGCCCGCGGTCTCCATGCCGTGTGAGCACGAGCACTCCTTGAAGAAGCCATGTGTCGCTGTCCACAACTCCTAAAATAACACTTTTTTTATAAGAGTCCTTTGGTCAAGCATAGCTTTTTATGAGACACAACCTAGTATTAAAATTTTCACTCAATTTGATAGCTGACCCTAGGCCAAGTTATTCTCAATTTTGTCACAAGCAACTAGGCCACAGAAACCAACAAAACATGCTCCAATGAGAGGAGAGTGAAATATCATAATGAAAAATAAATAAAACTTCTCTAAGTATTTTTCACACATGAAATTTGAAAGTACTTAGAGAAGATACTTACTTAGACTTTGTTTGTCAGATTTATTTGACTGCCTTACTGCCACAACTTTACAATGCCATCTGCCATCTAGGGAATGAGGCAGCCATAATAGGCCTTTCAAAGAATAAATCAACTAATTTAAATGGATTTGTTTGATAAACCAATCTGTTTTCTTACCTTCAGAGCCTCTCACAATGTTATCTGGGGGACTGCACACTCTCAAGTAAATCTTGCGAAACTTGGAATCAGTTCTAGACATCAATTCATTCTGTATGACCTTCTTGACCACAGCACTGTCCTCACCAGTTGACATATATTTGTACATAACTATAATACAAAATAAGGTGCACCATTTTTAATGATTATCAAAGTATTTAATATATATTTATATTTATGGGACAAATTACACAGATTGAGTTAGCCTCGAAGTAAGTTTGAAACTTGTGTTACGAGATACTAACTCAACGATAATATATTTTATAATAAATACTTATATAGATAAACATCTAAGACTCAGGCCAATCAGAAAAAGTTCTTTTCTCATCATGCCCTGTCCGGGATTCGAACCCGGGACCTCCGGTGTCACAGACAAGCGTACTACCGCTGAGCCACAGAGGCCGTCAAGTTTCAAGTTTCAGTTTCAAGTTCAGCTTTTATAAACATAATTGTTTATTGATAAAACATATAGTATTTTGACCAACTATTTACTTAGTCTTTGGTAAATGGTATTTTACGTGGAACTGTTTTTACACAACAACTAATACTTCACTTTTCCTGTACTTATATCGAACTGTATTCAATTTCCACATATATACATAACATTAAACTTGTATTCTTTTATATATTAAAATACAATAACATGTTAAATTTAGCTCTTGAATTCGTTCTTTTCCGTAATATCTTTTTTTTGTGGCCAACAACAAACATAAGAAGGTTGCATATTTTCCAAACACCAACTTACCAGTAATAAGGAAAAAAATCCATAAACTCATGCCTAAATAGCAATAAAAAGCACGGTGATGAAATGAAAATTTCATTATTTCTGTGATAAACTTGCTTCTATTGGAAAAAGGATTGGACATTTTTATAAATATTTACATGATAACATTACGCAAACATTCTCACTTGGTAAACGTAGTATAAAACGATATCATCCTCAAGAAATGTTGTTCGCAAATTGAATGAAAGACATGTTTATGTATCAAATTGGAAATAAATGCTTAAACTTATAATTATTTTCGGAATGATAAAAAAAACACTAGTCAAATCAAATCAATTTTGTTTATTGTTGTTTTGACTGTCAGTGTCAATCAGTGATGTTGACAATGACTTCCGCTTTTAAAATTTTTATCAGTGTGCTTGCATGTCACAAAATCAGAACATTAGAACTAAACGTAAAACGGAAGTCGTTCTCAATTTATTTTATAAGGCTATAGCTCCGGTGGAAATTTCTAGGAAAAAAGCAAACTTTGTGACTTCTAAAGGTTCTACGAAGGTGATATATAAAATCGGTTCAATATAAAAATATATAACTTGAAAAATGTTGCGTCGAAGGTTATATATAGCTCCAATCCGTGGAATCTTTATTTGCGCGATTTAGGCTTTTCGCTGTTTTTGACTGATAGCGTCGCGTGATTTTATTTTTTATTTTTGTGACGTGTGGATTTTGCCACAGCTTCATAATAACAGGACGCCGAAGTCAACGTCATTTTAAATGTCATGTCATTTCGTCAAATTGACAAACTGTGTTGCCAAAACAAAAAGCCAAACAAATTTAACACAACAATACTAAACCAAAACAAGATTCATGTTGAAACGCGTCTATTATTTTGTGTGGTGATTCATCAAATGGAACGAACTGCGATTATTTCGTGAAACTACTGTTTATTGAAGACAATGGCTTCCTATCGGAAAGTGGACCAGGCAACCATTATAATTTTAGACATCGGAGAAAATGTTTCTATTGCCGAAGAAAAGAATGAAAAAAGTTTTTTCGAAATGGCGCGTGAATGTGCCGGCCGAGTTTTAGAGCGGAAAATAATGGCTCAAACTAAAGAACTAGTTGGTATCTTGTTATTGGGCACCAAAAAGTCCAACAATAACATGGCAGAGAGCAACAAGGGCCTATTTAGGCATATTACACTTCTAACTGAACTGAAGAATCCTACTTGGGACATGATACGCGATCTACCAGAAACTGTAAGTTTATCTATAAACCTAATCATTGTATAATTTCCTTATTTTATACACAAATTATTTTTGTACATGCATTTCCCTTTATTTTGTTACAGCCCACTAAAAGTCGAGGTGACTGGGTGGACTCTCTTATTGTGGCAGCAGACTATTTGAAAACCGGAGCAAGTGGCTATAGGATAAGTAGTAAGAAAATAATCCTAATGACCAATTTTCAAGCACCACACCAATACTCCTCAGATGAAATTGACCAAGTAAATATATATATTATTTTTGTGAATAGAAATTGATTTAATTTCATGTTATGAAACTTTACCCAACAGTTATTAAGTAAACCTGAATTTGGGCACTATTTATTAACTGTAAACATTACTTTTCTTTGATTTTGAATAAAACATAAATTTTTAGTAATTGACCACCTATGTGACCTAAGTTTTCTTCTTATTAATTCTTGTCAGTGGAGTGCAAACATACCACCAAATAAATATTAGAGAAATGAATGGAGGATGCTCCACTGTCGAAGTCGACATGTTAAATAATATTTTTTTTATTTGCAGATCATCAATGGTTTGAAAGAAGAGCAATTCCAATTGGACATCATTGGCCCTGACATATATTTAGAAACCAATAAGGGTGAGGACTGGCAACTAGCCTGCCAATTAGTTGAAGCTACAAATGGAGCAACAGCAACATTTGAATTTGTCCAACAATATTTACTTTTCCACAAAAAGAGGGCCATTAATGCCATGCCTCGTAATGTTGATTTGAATATTGGCCCAAATATAAGAATACCTGTGTCAGCATACATCAGGATAAGAGATGAACCTGCAGTGAAATCATGGCAAAAAGCAGTGAAAGATCCCATTGGTGCCAGCACTCCTAGTTTCACCAATCAGGGGACTGTTAAAAGTTTTAATATGGCCAGCTCCACAGAAGGCATTCTACGGCAAAAACAAAACATTGATGCTGATAATCAGGCAATTATTAATGAAGACCAAATAATAACTGGATATCATTTTGGTCAAGAGATTGTTCCATTCCCTGAAAGCAATAACTTCATGACATATAATTCTGGGCACAAATGCTTATCAATTTATGGGTTTACTAATGCTGATAATATTCAGTGGCAAAGCTTTGACAGTAATGGATTATCATATGTGTTTGGTCGGAAAGGAGACCAGAGAGCCCAACGGGCATTGCGATGTCTAGTGGAATGTCTGCATGAGATGAATTTAGCTGCTATTGCCCGGAGTGTTTATAGGGAAGGCTCAGCACCACAAATGTTTGCCCTCATGCCTGTTATAGACACAGAAAATTATATTTGCTTATCTATGATTGGTATCTGCTACAAAGAACAAATCAAATACATGGCATTCCCTTCAACAAAGCTAAAGAAGTATGAACATTCAAATGAACAAGTTAATGCTTTCAAAGATCTTATAACAGTAATGGACTTAACAAATGCTTATGATGATACATATGATGACAAGGAAGCATTTCCAATAGCACAAACTGTTAGTCCTACAGTTCAGTATGTGTTGGATAGCATAGCATTCAGAGCATTGAATCCTGGTAAACCTCTGCCTCCACCAAGGGATGATATTATGATGCTGTTCAAAATACCTCCATTAGTAGAAAAGAGAAGTAGAGAACCTTTAGATAAATTGAAGACTTTGTTTAAACTGCATAAAATTGAAAGGAAGACAGTAGACAGAAACAAAGCGAATACTGATGAAGCAATCAACATTCCTGTCCAACCATCAACAAGTAATGATCATGTACACACAGATTTCAAATTTGATATGCCAAAGGTGCAACTTGGAGTTAAGAAAACTGCTGATGTTGAGAAAGTGGGAACACTGAACCCAATTAGTGATTTTGATACACTTCTAAAGAAGACTACATTGCTTGAGCTGGCTCCACAAATGACTGAAGCTATAGAGAATATTTTCTTCACAAATTTTGATGGAAAGTTTAATAAAGCTGTTGATACTTTGAGCCACTTCAGAGAGAAATGTGTTGAGTTAGATCCAACACCATACAATGAATGGCTTTCAAAATACAAGCAAGAGTTAATGAGTCGTCAGAAACATAATATTTTTAATGTTATAAATGAGAAGAATCTAGGGTATATAATCAAGGAAGAGAATCCAAAGAGTAATTACGATAGACCAGATAGCCATGATGAAAGTCAGTTGTATGAAAATAATACTGTGCCAGAGATGACTGATGTTACTATACCAACGGAAGTTGATGACATGTTTGCTGATATTTGATTTTATTTTTTAAAATTTAATGCACCTGCATTTGTTATTACTATAAGTATTTTGATAATGACTTAAGTCAGTAAAACTATGATTATTTTTGTAATGCATCTAGTTTTGAATTGTGGTTACTCATTGTTATTGTTATGTAGTTAAGTTTATAGCACTTTTTAAAAATAAATTTTTGGCATAGTCTGTTATTTCTTCTTCATATCATATTTAAAGTTTCCCATTCTCATTACAGAGTTTACATCGCTAGTTGTAGGTAGTTATGATATGTGTAGGTAGTTGTGTAAACTGTTAGAATATTTGAGACATATTTCTTCAATTATTAACTAAACTCATGGGACATGCTTCATTAAAACATTTCTTAAAGGGTTATCCTAAACTTTTGTCACTTCTCTAAAAATAAAATCAAAAGAATCATAAATTTGAAATTTTTAATATCTTTTTATAAATTCTAAATGCACACAATAAATTCATGTAAATTAAGCTTAATACTAAGAAATTTGTAAGTAGGTGGTCAGATCACTGCACACCAGTGGAGCTTATCTTATTTTGTGCTTGTAAAAGCTCAAGGAACTCTTGGAGTGACAGGTCCTCCTGGCAATCCGTGTCAAGGTCGTGTTCTAGCTGGGCCTCCATCGAGTTCGCCTCAGGGCTCAAAACAATATTCTCATCCAAAACTACATGGTTCAATCTAGATTTTAGACTCTGAAGTATTTCTTCCAACTCTAAACACTTATTCCGTATCGATGTCCCCAAATCCGATGCCGGGTCAATATCATCAACGGTCGCATTTTCAGAAAAAGAATTTGCCGGCGTCCGCGTCCTTGGAGGCTGGATCATCCCAAACAAACTCTCAGGGATACCGCTGCCGTTCCTTGCAGCGTCTGGCGAAACAAACTCTGTAAAATCTGCAAGTATCTCATCGATGATATCCTCGGCGTTCTGCCGCGGGTCCACCACATCCTCCGGGGTATCAGCACCATTGTCACTGTTTATCATTTTGTTATTTGAATCCAACTTCATGTTTAGTACCTACAAATTATTTACAAAATATCGATTCAGACGTGGGTAGGTATCAAAATAGCAAATTTTTCCGTTCGTCCGCTTATTTGTAAACTTATTTACAATATTACATACTATCGTAGTAATCTGTCAGGTTTTAAAAATCCTGTTTATTTTATCGAAAATCAATAAAATAAACTGTGTAAATGAAACGCACTAAAAGTCAGATGACTTCTTTTCTTTTAAAAATATGTAAAATACATTGTTGTGGATACTAGGGTATTAAAGTGAAAACTGGCAACTTTACGACAGCCATTAAAGGCGCCAAATTCAAAAACTTTTTTGTTGGAAACAACGAGACATTTGTGCGTGCGTATTTCTCATTCATACGATGTTTTTTTTTGTAAGTTTATGATCATCATGTATCCTATATGTAGGTACATTCATTGCAGCAGTTGTTTGTGCAACTGAGCCTGAGAACCTTAGCCTATAAAATTAAAATATAATATGAACTGTACACACGAAAAGACCAAGTACCTAACAGAAACTTCTCTCACACAACTACTATATTCCCAGTTATCGCTAAAATGGGCCAAAATAATGCACACTATAAAACTGGATCATGATTATCTTTATTATGGTAAACTAACTACATATATAACAGAAACAATTTTGTTAAATAGATAAGAACAAAGTTGGCATGAGTACAGATTTATCGGTAAAATAGTAACAAAGCGTTTGTATATGTAATTATGAACTTTTTATCAAGTCATGCTTGATCATTTATTATTTCGACATTGCAGCTACCTATGTTAATTTTATTAACAAGTCATTAATATAATTTATAAGAAAAATATATATTATGAAAAATTACGATTAATTGTTACAAAATCTTCTTTGTGGAAAGTAAAGATCAAGGTAGGCTTCCTTTCGCAGCTTCTTTGTGATTTCTTCAATCGTCATTATTTTCAAAGCTGCCTTACAACTGTTGTGGGCGTGAGCAAAGAAACAATCTCTCACGGACTGTAAAAAAATATAGTTTAAGCTTCAACATTATTCTCCAGGAGCGTATCTATGTAACAGTGACCCGTGACAAAAATAATTTAAGGTAAATAAACAATAAATCAATCATCTACTACTGATACTTTGATTGGAATAATAATAATTAATATTCCGTGGAGCCTAACTTTTTGAATTTTTTTTTTGAATTAATAAATTATTCTTATAATATAATTTATTAATGTTACCAGTCATTCAAAAGGCCTGGGTTTATAAATTACCTAAAATATAATATCTTAAATATTACCTTGAACTCTGCCAATCTAACGCCCTGGAATTTAGCTAGGCAATTCGTGAATAGCTCATTATAATGTTGTCTACATAAAAAAATTCGGTCCTCGTATTGCCAGTAGTCTCCTTGGGCCGAACACGAGCATCCGCAATACCCACAGGCATCTAAGTTGTAAGGCACGCATTTTATCTGTACAAATAAAAAATCCGATGGTGTTTAAAGGAATATTTCTTTTTTCGCAGAAATTTTTCCCCAAGTTGATTTGTCAATATATTATAAAATATTATAAATGCAAAAGTTTGTTTTTGCCTCTTCATAATTAAACCACTAGACCGATCTTCATAAAATTTTGCATACATAGGTATATACTATATTTTATATTAAATTAGTGTAACTTGTTGCTCACCTGAACTGCGCATCGTAAAACTTTAGGTCCGGAAAAACTGTATGCGAATTTCATTTCTCTCTTTTTGTGTTCCGGAGCGTAATCGCAGGCTCTGTTTCAAAAATAGGTAGGTACTGTTACTACAATTTAATGTGCGTATATTTTTTACATAAATAAAATTGGCGCAAGTAGGAATGCCTAGTTATCTATACCAAATTAGTTTTATACCCAAAGGTAGAGAATAATTAATGATAAAAATAACATAACATAAAATCATGCCTCTTTCCCGGAGAGGTAGGCAGTGACTACCTCTTTCCACTTGCCACGATCTCTGCATACTTCCTTCGCTTCATCCACATTCATAACTCTCTTCATGCAAGCTCGGAGGTTTCGGGTACTTTTGACCTGACCCTTTACCAGGACGTCCTTAATTTGATCAAGATATGTTCGTCTAGGTCTTCCCCCTCCGACCTTTCCCTCCACACTCCATAATTAATGATATTTTTCTTTATTGCCGATCCATAGCGGATAATGTAAGTATCTTCTGATATATCAATGAACAACCCAATACCACAATATACTGTGTCAAATATTTTGGAATGTGGCGTGTAGTTTCCTACATATGTGGAATAAGGCTTCACTAACGGGAGATTTCCCGAAATAAAAAATTAAAACATGATATTTTACGCTGGGTAGGCTGTCGATGTGAACAGGCCCTTCCTCTTGGAGGTGGAGTTGAAAGCAGCGCAGTTTTTCTTCATTGGTTTCATTTTCGGTGGTTTTTGTGGAGGTGGTTGGTATTCTCTTATTGTCTTCCAACGTGATGATTTAGCGCCAACGCCGTACTTGCTGTAAATCTAGCGATAATAAATAAGAAATAAGCTACGTACATACATATATAATCACGTACTAAATAATACTGATAGGCCACGTTCAGCTATTTGGCGTTAAGATAGAATTGAGATTCAAATAGTGACAGGTTGCTAGCCCATGGCCTAAAAAATCCCAAGTTTATAAGCATATCCCTTAATCGTCTTTTACGACATCCATGGGAAAGAGATGGAGTGGTCCTATTCTTTTTTCTATTGGTGCCGGTTATACTCGTAATAATCTAGTTACTTACGTACTTATATTTCAATTTCTCTAAACTCGATACATACCTACAATAATTCTGGCATAATAATATACCAAAAATTAAAAAAAAATTACACACCCTATGCGTAAGATCGTAAAACGCGTCACGATTTGGATCATGGCTGCCTGGTCCCAAGCTGTCCCTTGTTTCTCCCAGCAGCCTTCGCATAAATGGGCTCATTGCTGGGCCTTTTGTAGGTAGAACCTCTCGATCTAGCCCTGTTCCGAAGGCGATCCTTGGCGGAGCCTTCTTTGTCACCACGTACTCGAAATCTGAGCAAGAAATTGATGTGAAATTATGTTTTCTAGTCTTCCGACCAGACCTCTAGAAATACCCAGTGCATAACGTCGCTTTTGTAAAGGCTATGTAGTTAAAATAAAATCAAACAATTTGTATGCAAGTATACAACCTCACTGTACTCAAAAATAGATATTTATTTTCTTGCAAAAAGTCTTTATGAGGTTTTGTGTCCAGTTTATCCAATTTTATTCTAATGGCGAGCCCTAATAGGGAATCAGACATGATGTCTTATCAAAGTTCATGAAAAGCTCCTAATTATCGTTCACCACAGACTGTACCTCCATGTCGTGGCTCAGTCGTGTTGATAATTCGCAGATGTCTCCTCTTATACGGTCGCTGCATTGTCACTTCAGTTAATGGCACAATTTTAAACAAGTTTACCCTTTACCGTTTCATGTAAGGAACTATGGGCAAATCCTACACCAACTAAGGCTTTTCGTGACCGTTGCCAGTTTGTGACAGTAAAAAATATGACGAATACGATTACTTTTTATTGGGGCGCGCGATCGGTGCCGTGTAGGGTGGGTGCGATGTGATATTTTTGGGGATACATAATAAAAATGAATCTTCAAGAAATCAAATTTGGGAACAAAACTTCTGAAGGACAAGTTTACGTAAAGCAAAATAACTTTACAACAGGTCCAAAATTGGCCAAGTCAGATTTCTACAGGAAGCAACTCTCGTCTGGTCTCCGCAATCTACAGCCTGGAGATTTTAACCCAGCTTGGGTCATGGTACACATCACACATTCAGTTGCCTAAATGTGCAGGTTTCCTCGTGAAGTTTTCTCTCACCACAAGATTGTCGTTAATGTACATAACTTAGAAAAATCCTGTTTTCCTGACTATGTTCTAAAAAAGTATACACCAATTTATAATCTATTTGACTTTTGAAATACCTAAGTATCCCAAGCTATCTAGAAGGTTGGTTACTATTCGATGGCACGACAAATGCGAATCATTTGTATACGAAGGAAAAAGCAGAAAAATGTGAAGGTCATACAATACGAACCCTTTGTACATTATCTCTAAATTTTTAAAGCATTGTATCTACTTATAGGCTCTTGGTTATACATTATACTACATAAATAAATTGGAGCAAAGTTGCGGCAGTGTGCACACGATACAAGGTCCATAAAGCAACCTTAAAGTCAATCCAAGACCGTGTAAAGGGGGGAAGGGGGGCAGCAGTAGCAAGTGCTATTAGGCTAAGCCTGCTTTGCTAATACGAGGTTTTAATTCTAATATCGTAAAAATTAAAGATTGTTTTTTTAACATATAAAGTAAACTACACTCTAGATTGATCATGAGGATTCCATTGGACAGGACTTGAAATTCGCGGGTCAAATTCTATTAGTATAATTATAATGTTACCTATCACTTACTTACCAAGTGTTACGTCCCACGTCATCTTGTTTTGCGCTTTGACCGATTACGAGAATAAGATAAAGTCACTGAAAAATATTTTAAGCACTGTATTAGGTACAGCATGCAGCATACCATTACAATGGCAAATTCAGAAGGACCATCCGTTTTTTTTTATATTACACTAACCAGCTTTTGCCTCCAGTTTCGCCTACTTTCTTGTGATGTTATAGTGAGGAGTATCATAACAAGTGTGTGGCGATAGAGGTAGTTGGTAAGTTGTTTTGAACAGATAACAAACAAGCATACTTTCGCTATAAATGTGAAAATAAGTTTGTTTCTGTTCACTTCTATAAGCCTTTCATTATAAGTCGGGAGGGATGGGAATTGGGATTGAGATAGGCTTACCGCAGTCGCAACCGGGCTTAACACCAGGTGCATGAAGCTGACTCTTATTTTATATGTTACTAAAAAAAATATGACATATTGCATAAATATTTTACGCAAATTAATAACTTAGACGCCGTGTGTACCTACCCTTAAGCGTGGGAACGGAAATGTGTTACTGAATCGAATAAAAAAATTGAACTATTATTTACAAATTAATGTTCCATTAAATATGAGATTGTTCCAGTCCCATTATCTTAGTATATCAAACTGATCATGATATATAAGTCTAATTAGTAACGCTCAACAAAAAGATGGGTTATATTTTGGTTTTGGTTGGAATCTCGGACAAAGTAACTCGGTTCTAGGTTGAGATGGTTCGTAAACTTTCTATGATGCGAATCGGTTTTTCCGCTTCTAATTTCTGAGGGTGAGAAGTGTGAGAAGGGTATTTGAAACCATAAGGGATTTTGTTTTATTTATGTACTTAAAAAAGTATGAGGATACTTACTTAAAATTATTATATAAAATCCTGTATATTTCCTATTGATATAATTGATTTTTTGCAAAGAAAAATACAAATCCTTATTTAGATGACGTATGTTGTCTAAATAAACTAGCGATTTTTTTTTGTGAAATGGAAGTGATGTTGGTGTTCAAATGGCTTTCAAAGAGTACCTACTACTACATACCTACTTAGCTACATCTCTCTTAAATTCAATTTTATTTTTTAATTTAGATTGATACAAGCTAGTAATAACTATAGCTACATACATAAATAAAGTTATGTTTTTAAATCTGTGATTCGTTCGTTTTACCCATATTGAAAAAAACATTATCTATTATATACGGTCTTAACACACAGCATAGATAATGAAGAAGCTGTCTATGGTTTTACCATACATACGGTATAAAGCCAACAAATTGTCATTGGTTTAGCTTTCATTTCGGGTCACCGCAAGACATATCCATCCTGTCAATGTCATCTCTTCATAGCGTTTTTGGTTTTGCCGCGCAACGGTTTTTCGCTTATGAAAATTTTTTCATAAACTCAAAATAATTAGTATTACTGAATGAAAAGTGTTTCAAAGTGGGTTTTTTATCTACCACGATAAGAAACCAAGAAAATATTTTAATAATTTTACGTAAGTAATATGCAAAGTTCAAACGTGAGTGGGTTCAGAGGGTCCACATCTGCCGCTCCAAATGGAGAGCAAAATGTGAATCCGGTGGCTGAGGGCAGTAGTATAACTAATTCGTTCTTCATCTTCGGAAGATGAAGACAGTCATGCCAGTTTGCCACCAAACAATCGACGTAAGTACAATAAAAAATCTCACGATGCAAGAATTGATTCCTGGATTAATCAGGTCGCTTGCTTTTCTAATTACATTGTGAACACTGTCCCATATATGCCTGCCATGTCAAATGCTAATCTTTGTAGTGTGATGATGGGGCTGCCCCGTCAACATAACATCAGGGCTTTTTGAGAGACCCTAATTTAACAATACTGATTTGGCTTTGGGCGAAGGAGGTATCGAGCTTTAAATTAATGTGATTATTCCACCAACTGAGAAGAAACATTTGAAAGAATTGACAACTTTGCAAAATTTGGTTCTAAGTCTTGGAAGGGTATACAATACAAAAAAAAAAAAAAAAACATTACAAACCGGCACAGCTAGTTTGAAATTTGTATCACTACAGGTTAATAATGAAGTCTACCATTTCAATAAACAAAAAAGACTATTTGCTGGCAATAGAAAATTTCATTGCCGACTAACAAATATAAATTTAGAACAGTGTAGTTACTACACTGTAGTATATATCAGGCTGGTCTGCAGAGTTTAGTTGATTGGGGAGCGCTACCAATAAAATAGTAATTTGAATGAAACCTTTTTTGACCAAGTTAATTTATTTTTGGTCAGGGATCACAAACTAATAAAAAATGGGATAATATGCAACTTATTTGTGGTACAAAAGGTCCGAGTGCATTGAAGTGAGATGCAATTTAATCTCTAAATATAAATTTAACAAATTAAAGTCTTAACTGATTCATCCTCAAACATGAATCTTAGAGATACATTACAGATTAAAAAATTTCTTTCCCAGATTAGAAAATTTGCCCAATTCTGAAATTATTATTTCTTTTGTGGCACAAAGCTATGTCTGAATACACCTAACTAATTAAAGGAAAGTGGCATTGTCAAATAAAAAAATATCAAGTCAGTCTTTATATAATGAGAAAGATAAAGATTGATTGGGTTAATATAAGTGTAATAAAAAAAAAAAATAAGTAATTAAGTAATTGTGTCAATTTCTGTGCAATAAAGATATTACAAACAAACAAACAAACTTCAAATATTTTAAGTCTGATTTAAATGCAAAAATAGTCAGGCCTTTAGTCACAAATATGTTGCCAATGCATGGAAAAACTTCCTAGAATCCTCAGAATATAATTTGTTTTTATTATTATTATTTTTTAAATACATACTCAACTTTATTAACTGTGATAATGAAATAAAACAACAAGAAATGTTTTTAAATCTGTGATGAGGACTGACTTCCAATAAGTCAACTCTAGGACAATGACGCATTCTTTTGAGGTGAGTGCTTGAAAGATCATGTTTTCAAGCATTGGACATATTGGTAGCAAGTAAGTTCAGACTCAAAACAATATACCAGGGCCGTACCCCCTTTAAGTGAATACTGCCTTATATATATCCTTCCAAGAATATTGTCAAATCCTTCACAACAAAGCATTTTGAGCATAGGTCTATTATCATGTCTTCATCCAAAAGGGATTTTAGAACATGCCCCAAATCTAACCACAGGTTATTCAAAAAATGTTCCTAGTTCAGAAACTAGATGGGATCATGCAACCCATCTTCGATCTGCAGGGCGTCAACCATTTTGTTTTTACAAAATTTGTATCTCAGATTGATTTTTCTGTTTTCCTCCAAAAGCAGGATTGCCTTGTAAAAGTAGATTTGCAACAAGCTATTTTTCATATCAATAGCAGAAAACCACAGATGATTTCTGTGGATCATCTACCAGGGGCAATAACTACAAGTAACTGCCCTAACTTTTGGTCTTTCACCAGCCCCTCAAATCTTTGCAACAGTCACAAACTGGCTTTCAGAATTTCTAAGAGCCTGAGGTATGAGATTGATAGTTTACTAAAATAACTATTTTCTCTCTGATCAGATCAAAACAGCACTGTCTGTCTTGTGTGGTGACAGAGATTCTAGCAAAAAATCTAGAATCTCTGGTTGGCAGACAAATTACAAGTAATTGGGATGTCTGTTCAGATAATCGATTATCTAGTTCTCACAGAGGACACCCAACAAGGAATGTGTATCCTACCACAAGAAAATCTCTTTTCTATAATTAAACCAAACAAACAGCTATCAGTCTTTTCAAGACTGTTGGCTCTGTCTACTCTGCAAGAGACATAGACGTTAATTATATGTATGTATGTAGTCATACAACAGAGAGGGGACGGTAGTGCAAACTGCCTAAGTTAAGAGAATTCTGGAAGTTATCCAGGATCTAAATTGGTGGCTTGGAGCAATAAACCACAGCTTTACACCATTGAGCAAAAGAGAAGTCACTCACTTCCTGGCCTAGACGCAGCGGATGCGAACTAGGCGCTCTCCTGAATGGTCATTTCCTCTCAGGGAAATACAATGTTCAGAACACTTGGCACTCAAACCTAGAAGAACTTTATGCAGTATATGTGTCAATAGAGTGCCATCTAGAGGACTTGTTGGGTATACACAGGCCAATACAGTCGATCCCTTCCCGGAAGGATAAACCGGTATTGTCGACGCTCAGTTCTAGAAGAGGTCGATCAGTGCCCAAGTGGTACTTACACTGGCCTCGGAGGCTCTGTTCAAAATGTGGGGAGCACCCAAATATAAAATTATTGGCATCCAAAGAAACAGGAGTGGTCAACCTCTATGTTTGACTCTGAAGGGTCAGCAACTTTTTGCGACGCATTCAGTCGACAGTGGGACTACAATTTAGATTGGATATTTCCACCTGCCAACCTTATTGACACACCTTAATTGTGCAAAAGGAACTTATATCCCAACAGTCCCCCTTTGGATGCAATGCTTTTGGCTACCAGACCTGCAAACCAGGGCACTGTGTGAGCCTGTAGCAATCACGAACCTGCGGAAGGTTCTAATAGGCCAGATCACAGGGACATACTCTCTAATGGTCAGCAAATTATCTCTCCAGGCATGGATGATTGAGGCTAGTCGAGTCAAATCTCACACTGGTCTATTAAAGAATGGCATTTATTTAGAAGTACAAGTAGTTGGCGACCATCTACTCTTTCAACATATAAAGCTCCTATAGGAGCTTGGTTTTCTTGGGGCCAGCTAAAAAGAATAAATGATAAATAGACTAATGATATGGCTTGATTTTTAGGCAGTTTATTCTAAAGGAAACACCTGGCTTATAACACAATAGGTTCACACAAATAAGCTATTTTGACCTTTTGTGGAGCTGCTAATAATTAATATTCAAACAATTTCTTTATTGACAAGTATTAAAAGTTATACTTAGAGCTTAACCCCAGACTAATAAGAGCCCCCAATTGGGACCTAAAATGGTTTGATTAGTTGATCAAAACCCCTTTCATAGAGTCATTATTCCATTTCTCCAGGAGAGCAGCTATAGTTGTATATATTACATTAGCTGCAGGAAGTAGAGTTCATGATTTAACACTACTTGTTATAACCGAACAAGGTATAATATAAGATGATATAATTATGTGGCCTCAATTTTGAATTTTGTTCTCTAACTGACTCTAGAAGTTATGAGCAGTCAAGATGGCGTTTATTGCCCCATGCTGAGGAAAGAGTTTGCCTAGTTTAACTTAGAACTTTCAATAAATCCTGAACTTGAGGGTGGAAATTTAATATTATATATATAATTTTTTTTTTTTTTTTTTTAAACCTTTTATGGGAGCAATATGCCTGTTTTTACAGCTATGATAGCTGTGTGTATAAGTACTTTTTTCAAAGAAATTATTTATGATGCATTTTCTGGAAGTATAAGGTCGGCGGTGGCCCTTTCAGCTGTTCAGAAAAATTTTAATTGAGGAAATTCATCATTTCACATTAATAGGAGTAATCATTACTGCTGTCAACATTACTGCCATCCAGTATATAAGTCACAGATTAACTTAAATGACTGAGAACAAAATAACTTTTTGAATATTTAAGTTGTTATGTAGAAAGATGTAATAACATAATTAATGATGTTGATCATTAACTTCATTTAGTGAATAAAATTATTAAGTACATTATCCTTAAACTTAATAATAATTGTTTTGCAAATATATGGAGTAGTAAAGAGTTAAAACATGCTATGCTTAAATGTTACTTTATTTCAAGCTTGAAATTATCTAATTTAAATAAGATTTTCTTTTGATTTATTGAAATTAAATGTTGTTTTAACATTTATCAGGTCTATTGGTAATAGGCATGTAAATATGTTGCAAGTGATACTTTTCAATTTCTGTTACCTGGGTATCACAATTTTAATTGAAGTGAGTTGATTTAAAAGATATAACATATTTTTTATTTTTTTTTCAGCTTACAGTTCACATAGCGTTTTTGGTTCCTTTGATAAAGGTTCTTAATCATTTCTTGTCACCAGCAGATAACAAACAAGTCTTCATTATCTATGCTGTGTGTTAAGACCGTATATAATAGAACTGTTTTGCATTACAACAAAACAGATATTATATACAATTAACACACAGCATAGAGCAAGGCTCTTGCTGCTGAAGAACTACTATGAAGAGATGACATTGACAGGATGGATATGTCTTGCGGTGACCCGAAATGAAAGCTAAACCAATGACAATTTGTTGGCTTTATACCGTATGTATGGTAAAACCATAGACAGCTTCTTCATTATCTATGCTGTGTGTTAATTGTATATAATATCTGTTTTGTTGTAATGCAAAACAGTTCTATTAGTGGTAACATCGTTATATAAAGATTTTTTATTTCCAGCTAAGAATCCAAGACGATGAATAATGCTCAATGAAGTCTGAAAGTGTAAATGAAAACGTTGACACTGTCTTTTGTCATTGTCACTTCATAGTTATCAAATTCTGTTGAAAGTCTCAAAAAAATCTCAACTCAAGTTGAAAACGAAATTACGAAATGCGAATGAAATACAAATGCTTGTTGTAAACGTATTGTTAATTTTGAAAGTTTTACATCTGCAAAGATACGCCAATTAAGGTGAAGCTGATACACCGCTAAAATTTGCATTTTAATAAACAAACGCAAGTACTTACCTAGTTAATTTATTACAAGGTAAAAAAGTTTGCTTTCAAATATCAACTGGTATCATGTTACTCATGAAGTAATTTTGCACTTGTTATTATGTCATAGCTGCTAATAGATTCTTACGAGAGAAATTACGCATCTAACAATTTAATTCACTGATAAAACTCGTACAGTCAGTATTTGTGACCCTGCTACTTTCCTCGCAATTTCAAATAACAATTATATGAAAGATTTGATGAGTTGTTAGTATCTATTTTTAAATAATGTGCTAATAACTAAAGTTTTAAAAAAATATTAATTATACTCTGAAATAATGAAAGTGATTAATTTAATAATTATATGCTAAGAGGCTTAAATATTTGATTAAACTAAAAAAACTGTTTCCTCTAAGTTATAATGCAACTCCAATCTTAAGTACAATATAAGATTAAAACTATTGGGTTAAAATTTTCATACAACAACTCTTGCTTTTCTTTTGAATTAAAGTTTGCCAAAGTAGAGATGCAAATGTGATCCTCCTCTGTATCACTTCAATGTAAGTTATGTTAAACCTCATATACTATTTCTGTTTCAGAAGAATGACATCTAAACTATTAGTGCCAGTAGCATTAGGCTTGTCTCTGGTCACAGTGACAGCCTTTGTGGTGTACTACGTGTTCAAACAGGATGAGGATGATGAATGGAAGAATGTGAAGACCTCGAGAGTAAACGTCATTGAGATCAGTATTCCGAAGAGCATCTTGCCTGCTTTGATTGGTTAGTATAATTTAACATCTTCTAAATAAGTTTATCTATTGCTCAGGGTCACACTGTTCTTAATCTATTTAACAATACAATGTGAATGAAAAATTCGATTCAAATTAGACACATCTATTGGTCACTGGTGTCTGCCATGCTTTTTTCCAAACAGCATACCAATATATTGAACCTTATTGCTAGCTATGAAGGTTCATTTTCTGCAGACTTACCCATTACCCGAGCACAGTCAAGAAAAAGAATAAAGGAATATTCAAACATATGTAGCATGGTCTGTATGATATTAAATTGGAAAGTTGTGTTTGTAAATATATAATAACTTGTAAATAAATAATGGTTGAATTTCTAATACCTTCTCCTAAGTGTAACCAACACTTTCCTGAAAACCGCATCAAAATCAGTTCAGTAAAACACCAGATAATTGCAGAAATACACAGGTCAAACTGAGAACTATTTTTTATTTAAAGTCAGTTAAAAATGCCAAATGTATGTATTAAATGATTATATTAAACAATTTAGTTTTCTAATATGAAGTATTGATTGCTGCAATCCAGTATTCCAATGACCTACTTGAGAATCTGTGATAACAGTATTCTGGGAAATAATGTTGTCCTGAGTTTGAGATAAGCCCACATTTGATAATAAATCAGTCTATGAACTGCCACAGACTTCGTAATTTTAAAAGCACTTAAAATTATTTTAAAACATTAAAATGAAGGATTGGTTTTAATCTTTTTTGAATATGATCAAATAAATAACATAATAGTAATATATAATAGAAATAAATATTTATTTTATGTTCTGAAACTTAAATTTTATATCTTTATAACATCTGTACTCAAAATATTGATGATTCCCTTTGTCTTTGTATCAGGTGTATGACATCAAAATACTATTTATGGACTTAGAATTCTGCTGGACAAGTATCCAAGACAAAAAAAATTTGTCTGTCTGGTTGGAAATGGATCTTAATAAAATACAATAAAGCATACAATATGATGTAACTGATAAATAAAATTAAAGATGTTTTAGTAATTTGATTTTGCTGTCATCATGATTGGTCTCCGAGTACATAGTTGGTCGAAAGTTGACAGAGATTCAACTATTATTGCCAATTGCGACCTTAGCCATTTAACTTCTAGGCTTGGGTATTGCCAAATCTTCAGCATAATGTTCCATTTTATCAACAGGTCGCGGCGGTTCCAACATCAAAGGTATAGAGGAGAAGACCGGTGCATTGATCCACTTCAAGAAATTCAGTGATAAGGACCACGATGTGTGCATCATCAGAGGAAGGACCACTACCACCCAGCTAGCGGAGACCATGATACATGAATTCATTAAGCAGCAACCGGTCATTGTGGAGGATTCCATGGAAGTACCTGGATGGTCGTGCGGCAGGATTATTGGTAAGTCAGTCTAAGTCTAAGATCGAAAGTAGGTGTTAAAAGGAATGTTGGTTGTATAATATTCACACTTCGTCTTCCTAGCAAGATCCAACTACGCCCCTTTTCTGGAAAAGAGCTCAGAATCCACCTGTTATAACGATCCTGGTATGGCACCTTGTACCATTATTTAACCATGTATTCTGCCTTCAAAGATTGCCTTTAAAGCTCAAGGTCCTGTAAGGACTGCATGTCGACGCTCCGTAACCGCTAGCTCAAAATACGACCAGTGTAACATCTTAAAGTCGTTAAATGATTAACAAAGCATTTTTAGTCAGTTTCCTGCTTCAGTAGCCATAAAATACCTGTACCGTAAATTTCTGAGAATAAAGACATGCAAGTAGATTATTAAATTTATGCAGATGGTAACAACTTCTTCCTCCTGTCTTTTAGTCCCGGTTGCATCCTCGCCGCTCTGGAGAGGAGCCCGGGGTATGCCTTTGACCATGGACCCTGGATTGGGTGAGTTAAGTTTTTACACGAAGCGACTCCCATCTGACCTTTGCAACCTATGCAGGTAAACCTAACTCGTATTGGATCGATCATGGTTACTCATCCAGTTTCTTGAATGTGCAGGTTCCCTCACGAGGTTTTCCCTCACGATAAGAGTAACGGTTACAATCAAACTAATGTACGGAACTTTTGAAAATAGTCATTGGTACATAGCTGAGGTGGGATTCGAACCTCGGAGATGGGTACCAACATTATACTCGTATATGTTAAACTTAATTTGAACAGGGACTGGAGGCGAGAACATAAACGACATTAGCCACTGTAGCGGCGCGCGCGTGCGCATCGAAAGTTCTGGTGATAAGAACACAATGAAGCAGGTCACCTTCCGAGGGACTAAGGAGCAGATTGCACATGCTATGGAGCTAATAGAGAAATGCGTGAGTGTCTCTTTCTTCTTATTACTTATTTATCAATTAATGTACACATAGTAAGGAGATTCAATTCACCGCCGAGCTTGTATGAAGAGAGTTATGAATGTGGATGAAGCGAAGGAAGTGTGCAGAGATCGTGGCAAGTGGAAAGAGGTAGTCTCTGCCTACCCCTCCGGGAAAGAGGCGTGATTTTATGTATGTATGTACACATAGTAAATATAGTAATGATAATCACAAGAAACAATAGTACATAGGTTTGTTTAGTTCTTCTATAGTTCTGTCTCTTTCTCTCTCCTACACTCTTTTTATATGTCTCTTCCTTTGGATGTATTTTCAAAGTTTTAATGATGTGATTGTTAGCCTTTATTGAAATTGATTTTGCCTGAGAGCACACAGAGGCAGTTCACCTCTCACGGAACTAAAGAACAGATATTTCAAGCTCATAGATAAAAAGGAGTGACCTCTATACTCCATTTTTGTTATTTATTAATTTTTTGAGGCGTAGGTGGTTTTATATTTCAGAAATGTAAAAAGCCAATGCAACTCCTTAAAGTGTAATCTATACCTGTGTGAAATTTAAAAAATAGATCCAACAGATTTTGAGTTACAAAAAAAAATGGGTATATGTAAAGGCATATAGACGTGATTATATGTATAAATCTTCTTCCTCCTGCCTGGCGCTAGTCCACGATCGGTGCAAACCCGGTCAAAACGTCATAAAAAAATAATATGTTCGCGTAAATTCCCGTTTTCATACATTAATAGTCCAGGATACATCTTAACCTCTCTTTAGAGGAGCCCAGGGATTAACCATAATCCTAGATTTTACACGAAGCGACTCCTATCTGAACTAGGATTTGAACCTGTGCCCCTCCACTCGCATCACGCATCAGCTCACTCATTCGACCACCGATGCTTTTATATATATATATATATATATATATATATATATATATATATATATATATATATATATATATATATATATATATATATATATATATATATATATATATATATATGTATGTCTGATTCAGGTGGCGCAAGAGAAATGCCGTCGCGAGATCGAGCAAAGCAAGCGGAGCCCCCGGCACGAGGGCCGAGCCCCCAGCGCCGACCGCGAAGACATGCCAGGTGACGTCAAGCATGTCAAATATAAAAGGCCTGGTAAGAATTGCTAACAGCATGCACCGCTTAACACTAGTACCTACTTATTAAGATTGTACATGATGAATGAATGAAGTCGGTTCTTGAACGGTACTTTACATTTAGATACAGGGATTATCCACAAATCGAAAGATGTAAAAGTATTTTTTTAAACCTTTGAATTTCTTATAGAATTTTATTGATAGGTACATCAATATGTCAAACAAACCACTTGTGTTACGATGCTCTTACGGCGAGCGACAGCATCGTAAGGAAACCGCTACATTCAGAGAACTGTTTGTGTAACCCCGATCCAATGTGAGTTTGGTTTCCTCCTGCAAAGGTTGCGGAGGTCAGAAGGGAGTCGCTTCGTGTAGAAACTTGACTTACCCATTCCAGGATCATGGTAAAGGCGCACCCAAGACTCCTCTCCGGAGAGGTTAGGATGTATCCTGGGCTATAGCCAGGAGGAGGAAGAAGTACCTATAGAACCCTCGCCTTGTTGCAAACCTGACTGATAGACAATTTCAATTAGCATATGTATCAATATTAGCTCGCGGTAAACGTGTAATGATTCTTATTTGCTGACCATCACGTGTCCGTACGATGTTAATATTTTTGACACACATTTCTTTAGATCATGGTCACACATCAAGGTTTAGAGTAGATCAAATTTTGCACTGTTTGCAACACAGCATAAACGCCCGTCACAATTTTATCCTCTTTCATGCCTCTTCAGTATTATGTTTTAATTTCATCTGGTTAGCTTTTGTCCTGGATTTGCGCCCATTGGACTCAACCACGCCAAAGGCTCGATATCGCCGGCTCGAGGAAGAATTATTTTCAAAATGTTAATCCCGATATATTTCTTTCACTTGAGCCAAAATGATTAGAAATAGCCAAAAAAGATGTAGTCGTTGACTACCCCTCTGTAAAAGAGGTGTTATTTTAAGTGTGTATTAGCCAAAAATTTTGCCCGAAGTGTGTATTAAAGATAATCTTTTCCTTATTTTTTTTAAAACTTTTAGTATCTATGAAATATATTCTTTCTTTCTTTCATGAAAATGTAACTAAGTTTTTGATTTGACTGGTAATTAATATAAAGGAGTTTAAACAGATTATCGGCATTTAAAAATTATAATTATATTTATTTATGTTAAATAGTCGAGTACATTTTTTCCTTATGACCAGAGGTTTAAAAATGGCGCCCAACGTGAGGCAATTACGTTGCGAGTCAAATACTTTATGGCAAAGTAAGTCAACTTGCATACATATGTACGAGATTACAACCGTTCCCCACACTTTGAATGTATATTAAAAGCTTTTCTGAAATATGACATACATACATACATATGATCACGTCTATATCCCTTGCGGGGTAGACAGAGCCAACAGTCTTGAAAAGACTGAATGGCCACGTTCAGCTATTTGGCTTAATGATAGAACCGAGATTCAAATAGTGACAGGTTGCTAGCCCATCGCCTAAAAGAGGAATCCCAAGTTTTTAAGCCTATCCCTTAGTCGCCTTTTACGACATCCATGGGAAAGAGATGGAGTGGTCCTATTCTTTTTTGTAATAGTGCCGGGAACCACACGGTTTTTCTGAAACTGTTTATTTATTTAAGAGTAGTGAAAAAGCTGAATACTCTTATACTGTGTGTGCAAAATTTTATGAAGATTGGTTAGCTAGGTAAAGTGTGGAAGGAAGACACACAATTTCACGTGAATAATATTAGTATTGATGTGGATTGCCATGCATCTTCGAATAGTTTCAGGTTTTCTGGTTATTTTAGTCAAGTTTCAGAAAAGTTTTTAGATATAAATACACGTGTTATCATGCTATGCCTCCCAGCACACAGCACTTAATAGAACCTGCAGTTTTTACTGCGGTTTTAACTTGTATTTTAGAGGTGACAGAGCTACCCCATTATGTTTATTTTTTATGTATTGTTTTTTAGTATGTTGCCTTTTTGTTTAATTTAATATCTGTTGTTTTTTTTGAGTGCTTTTATATTGTTGTGTGATGTTCCTAGTATTTTATTTTATGTGTATATTTTTATATTGGTTTCATTTAATGAAGTGCGAAGGGGGATTAAATTGGCTCTGTTTGTAAAGGTTAAGGGTGAAATGCTACTAGTTTTGTTTTGGTTGTGTAAGAGGGTAATAAAATAATTTATTTGTAAATACTTTATTATGAAAAATACTATTTGTATGGCGCAATGAGCGGTTTAATTGTTATTTCAAAAGTTTTTATCTTAAATTGTTTTTCAACATACTAATGATTACCATTGATTCATAATTCCTTAACATGAAATATGAAATTACTAGTAATGTTACTCAATCTCACACTCATGAAAATAATTATGTTTTTTTTTTATAACTAGTGCATACTCTTTACCACGGTTCGAAATTCAAGTTTTAACATTAAAATATGTGTACATTTTTAATTGAAGAAAAATAGTGATCTTTTGTTAATTTTTACAATGATTGCTATGGATTAGAATTGCACACGTTGTTTTTATGTTTTAAGTTTTTACATTATAGTTTTATTTTGATTTACCAAAACGTACTTATTTTATCCCGGCATATTCTCTACACAATATGCAGCTGAAAATGGAAAAGAATTTTATTTTTAAAATTTAGAATCACAATCTAAACTCTCACATTTTCCATAGCAGAGTGCGGTGGCGCGCCGATCGAGGTGTACGTATCGGCGGTGTCTTCCCCGAGTCGGTTCTGGGTCCAGTTCGTGGGGAGGCAGGTCACGCAACTGGACGAACTGGTGGCTAAGATGACGGATTATTATAACAACAAGGAGAATAGAGCGGCGCATGCGGTAAGTTGCTGCTTGCCAAATAATAGATGGAAAATTGCTGTTCCTTTAAAAAATATAGTTTCCGTTCATGTTTAATACTAAGAGGTACATAGATAAAGCAGTAAGTACAAAGATAATACTTACTCTCCTGAGTATGAGTCCTCCGTATTTTTGGTGGGTGGATCCCATTATTTCTATGATGTTTTTCCATTGATAGAAATACTTTCATTCAATTTTTACGAAGCCAAAGTCGTGTAATGACAGATAATTACTCTACTTTGTTGAAATATGATTTGCAAATGAAATATTAAGTTTATGATGAATACTTACTATAATACATCTGAATCTGTATGCAAACGGGTAACAACGCGAACATACCGTTTTTCTAACGTTTCGACAGGGTTTAAAAGTTTTCATATCTGTATCTGTCCGATGTTAATATATAAAAAAATCCTTTCTCCATTTAAAACTGCTGACCATAAACTGCTGTCCAGTTTGTGTGGGAAGTATTCTTCCTCTTTTCTGAGGGGTAAATGCGATTTTGTCTTTGAGTTTGACTTGATCTAACGCGACGAGCAAGTAAACGCGAATTTGTATGTGATTTGATCATCGCCATCTAGTGATAAAGCGATGACACTAATGCAATTCCATACAAATTCGCGATAACTTGCTCGACGCGTTTGATCGAGTAAAACTCGCACTAACCTCTCTGGAGAGGAGTCCGGGGTGCGCCTTTGGTTTAGTTGACAGTTCGTCATTTTACGTATTTCGGCATTATCTTAAGCCGTAATCCTGGATTGGACGAGTCAAGTGTTTACACAAAGCGATTCCGATCTGACCTCTGCAAAGGTTGCAGGGGAACCTAACCCATATTTTATAATGGAAACCTGCACATTCAGTTGCCTGAATGTGCAGGTTTCCTCACCATGTTTTCCCTTACCGTAAAAGCATCGGTTAGCACTTAAACTTATGTACTGTTTACCCTTTTTGTTGATTGTATGTCCAATAAATATATACGCGACAAATTACACTGATTGTGTTAGCCTCTTAAGTAAGTTCGAAACTTGTGTTTCGGGATACTAACTCAACGATACTATATTTTATAAAAAATACATATGTATATAGATAAACAATCAAAACTCAACCCAATCAGCGAATATTCGTTTTTCATCATACCCTGGCCGAGATTCGAACCCGTGACCGCTCCGTTGTCGTTACAGTTGTCGTCAGTGAGCGTGGGCCAGCTGGTGGCGGCTGTGTTCCGCCACGACGGCCGCTGGTACCGCGCACGAGTTCACGACATAAGGCCCAACGAGTTTGATGCCACTCAGCAGGTACGTATTGTTCAAGTTTAAATTTTAAAAAAAATGTGTGAAAAAAATTTAAAAAGTTATATGTAAGTTTTTTTGCCGTGTGGTTCCCGGCACCAATGAAAAAAGAATAGGACCACTCCATCTCTTTCCCATGGATGTCGTAAAAGGCGACTAAGGGATAGGCTTACAAAATTGGGATTATTTTTTACCTGTCACTATTTGAATCTCAATTCTATCATAAAGCCAAATAGCTGAACGTGGCCATTCAGTATTTTCAAGACTGTTGGCTCTGTCTACCCCGCAAGGGATATAGACGTGACAATATGTATGTATGTAAGTTTAATTGGTTGTGTGCACTAGTTTGAGTCTCCAGGACTCCAACAAGTGTTTGTATTTGTTTTCTCTTTTTTACTGTTAGGTAATGTGTTATCTATTGTGTAACTTGTGGAGTTAAATAAAATATATTTAAATTTGAATTTGAAATTTGCACCGTGTGGTTTCAGGCACTTCATATATTTCCCGTGGATTTTGTGAAAAGAGTCTAAGGGATAGGCTTATAAACTTGGGTTTTCTCTTGTAGGCAATGACTAGCAACCTGTCACTATTTGAATCTCAATTCTGGCATAAAGCCAAACAAACCGAACGTGGCCTATCAGTCTTTGCAAAACTGTTAGCTCTGTCTACCCCGCAAGGGATATAGATGTGATTATGTGTATATATTGATCCCAATTACAAGCTACCACTTCATCTTTCAATCGTTGAGGATACAACTGGCAACACAGAAAGTTAAATTGTGTTTTATCACCAGGTGGCAGACGTGTTCTTTGTAGACTATGGCGATAGCGAATATGTAGCGACGCATGAGCTGTGCGAGTTGAAAGCCGACCTGCTGGGGCTGCGGTTTCAGGTTCGTATCCATTGCCTTTCTTATTTTAAAATAATATAATTAATCAATATTTTATTCAGAAAATAGGAATTTCGCGTGCAATTTTTCACATTTTACATTTCAATAAATGAAATTTAAGTTGTATCTAATGTTGTGTAATGTGTAATAAATTAATTAAAGTCTCCAACCTATTTAAAACCCTCAATAAATTTTAATTACAGGCCATGGAGTGTTTTTTGGCGGGAGTGCAGCCGAAGTCGGATGAAGCAACCGGCACTCCGCGCTGGAGCTCCCAAGCCGTAGAGAGATTTGAAGATCTCGCTCAGGTATATATATATATATATATAATTTGATATATATCTCTCGCGAAATTCTGGCAATAGTTAACCTTATGTGCTAGCAATAACATTCAATTTATCAGTAATATTCACTACATAGTATAAAGCAAAGTCGTTTCCCGCGTCTGTCCCTATGTCTGTATGTTTGTATGTATGCTTAGATCTTTAAAACTACACAATGGATTTTGATGCAGTTTTGTTTTAATAGATAAAGTGATTCAATAAGAAGGTCAATATGCATAAATGCTACCCGTGTGAAGCCGCTATTATAGAAATATAACTAACCTGAAAGATTTACTCAAAGCAAAAACATCAGAATGAACGAAATACCTTTAATAAATTTTTCTCCTTTCAATTGAAGCTAGACAGATTTTATGTTACCTCCTTCTCTTTCTTGTTATGCCAATTAGGAAGTGATGGATATAAAAAAATTCAATATAATTGAAGAATTTAAATCTTTCAAAATTGCTTTTGTGAATGTTTTCAAAGTTGATTAAAGTTCCGTGATTTTGTCTATTTTTTTTTACAAACAAACAAAGTGTTTAATGCAAATAAAGTTATTTAATTACTTTTATAAATTGCATAGCGCGAAAATATTTGAGCATATCAGAGCGCACCATTTAAACCGCGAACTGAACTGTCCGTTTTTGTAATTCTATCATAAGCGAGATGACAGGAGATATGTATTTTTGTTATATTAACTTTACTACACTTGTGATAAGGTCGTTATTTTATTGAGTTTTCGTTCGGTTTGATTCGGCGGTAGATTGAGCTATTCTGCACCGATGAATATTGTCGAGGCAAAAGCGGTGACACTATTACATACATACATACATATAGTCACGTCTATATCACTTGCGGGGTGGACAGAGCCAACAATCTTGAAAAGACTGATATCCACGTTCAGCTGTAGGGCTTTATGATGGAATTTAGATGCAAATAATGACAGGTTGCTAGCCCATCGCCTACAAGAAGAATTCTAACTTTATAAGTCTATCCCTTAGTCGCTTTTTACGACAGCCATTCTATGGGAAAGATATGGAGCGTTTTTATTCTATAGTGCCGGAAACCACACGGCTACTATATAAATGATAAAAACTTTAACACACATACATCTAAATTGAATGTATCCTAATAGAATTTATTTTCAAAATTGGATACAACTTATCACTTATTGACGTCACATCACTTAAATCTAATTACAACTACTGCCGCTTCCAAAGCGCATGCGTAGAAGAAGCGGCGGAACAAACTACACTGCATCATTTTCACCGGACGACGTCAATTTGCAAATATAGATCACTTAAATCTAAATCGTGGAATGCACATTGTATATTATGATGTCAATATTGTAGGTAGCGAGATGGAAGCCATTGGTGTCTAGAACGTGCACGTATAAGAAGACTGCGACTGTGGAGGGGGAGAAAGAGAAGGAGATACCCGGCATCAAACTGTTCGACGTCACCGATGGTAAGCTCGTACATATGTACGTACACACGTTTTTGTTTCTAACAACGTAGATAGAGCTTTGGATTGCAAAACAGAAAGGTCTTGATAATGCACAAGGAAGATATGGATGATATGATAAAGAGAAAATGAATTCTATAAATGTTTTTTTTTATCATTTACAACAAGGTTTATGTATTATCGTTTCTAGCACAATTAGAGGGAGATTACATATGCGGTGTGGTTCCCGGCACACTGTAGTACTGTTTGTGTGTAGCAAATCAAATAAATGAATTATCTATCTATCAATATTTCACAGAGTTTGTGATTTACAGAAGGGGAGCTGGACATCGGCGCAGCCCTAGTGGCGGAGGGGCTGGCGGAGGCGGCGCCGCTGCGAGCGCCCGCGCCGCCCGCCGCGCCCTACGGCGACCTCGGCCACTCGCGGTAGTCACAGCGTTGTATATTCCCTCTCAGCTACACATCTAGCTCTCACACTCACTCACACTATCACAGCGAGTGTATCTTCCCTCTCAGCTACACATCTAGCTCTAACACTCACTCACACGGTCACAGCGAGTGTATCTTCCCTCTCAGCTACACATCTAGCTCTAACACTCACTCACACGACACGTGATCACACTCACTCACACGATCACAGCGAGTGTATCTTCCCTCTCAGCTACACATCTAGCTCTAACACTCACTCACACGACACGTGATCACACTCACTCCCACGACACGTGATCACACTCACTCACACGATCACAGCGAGTGTATCTTCCCTCACAGCTACACATCTAGCTCTAACACTCACTCACACGACACGTGATCACACTCACTCACACGACACGTGATCACACTCACTCACACGACACGTGATCACACTCACTCACACGATCACAGCGAGTGTATCTTCCCTCACAGCTACACATCTAGCTCTAACACTCACTCACACGACACGTGATCACACTCACTCACACGACACGTGATCACACTCACTCACACGATCACAGCGAGTGTATCTTCCCTCTCAGCTACACATCTAGCTCTAACACTCACTCACACGACACGTGATCACACTCACTCACACGACACGTGATCACACTCACTCACACGACACGTGATCACACTCACTCACACGACACGTGATCACACTCACTCACACGATCACAGCGAGTGTATCTTCCCTCACAGCTACACATCTAGCTCTAACACTCACTCACACGACACGTGATCACACTCACTCACACGACACGTGATCACACTCACTCACACGATCACAGCGAGTGTATCTTCCCTCACAGCTACACATCTAGCTCTAACACTCACTCACACGACACGTGATCACACTCACTCACACGATCACAGCGAGTGTATCTTCCCTCTCAGCTACACATCTAGCTCTAACACTCACTCACACGACACGTGATCACACTCACTCACACGATCACAGCGAGTTTCTGATGACAGCAGAGAGCTGACTGATGAGTGATCTCAGCCACACATCAAGTGACTCGGACGTCACGTGACTAACACGTCAGACACTTTTTGGCGGGACCCAAACGTCACGTTGTTCGTGCTATAACGTTTTTTTTCCAAGATTTGTGTTTGATGGACTGTTAATCTATACTAATATACTAATAATATTATAAAGCTAAAGAGTTTGTTTGTTTGAACGCGCTTATCTCTGGAACTACTGGTTCGAATTGAATAATTCTTATTGCGGTAAATAGACCATTTATCGAGGATGGCTTTATTTAGGCTAAATAACATCACGAATCAACAAAAATATTCGTTCTCGAGGGCTTTAATGATGCCCAAAATAACTATTCCACGCGGACGAAGTCGCGGGCACAGCGAGTTATTTATAAATGTGTATTCTTCCTCCTGGCTTCTGTCCCGGATGCATCCTCACCACTCTGGAGAGGAGCCGGCCTTTGGCCATGGATCATAGATTAGGCTTTTGCAAGTAAACCTAACCCGTATTGGAACGGTCATGGTTACACATCCAGTCGCTTCAATGTGCAGGTTTCCTCACGATGTTTTCCCTCACCAAAAGATAGTAGTATCAGTTAGTGTTTAAACTAATATAAATAAGTTTAAAAATAGTCACTGGTACATGGTCAAAGTGGGATTTGAACCTGTGCCTTTCTGCGCATCAGTCAACAGTCATTACATGTCTCGGGCATCATCCTCATTTTACGTGACGCGGCTCAGACGTCACGTGTCACAGTCAGTCATCATCATGTTACAATCACTATAATCATTATGTTGTTCTATTTTAGAGTGCTGGGAATGCTGTCTGGGGGAGGCAGCCGCTGCTCTTCAGTCCCAAAAGACCACAAGGACGACCAACCAGTCAACACCACCCGACCTGACAGCCCTAAAGGTATGTAAAAAATAGATTTCATTCATATGGTTTTCTCTCGCGTTTATGCTTGTTTTAGACAGTCTAGAACTCACTAATCCGCCGTACGGTGTGGTTCTCAGCACCAACAAAAAAACAGAATTGGACCACTCCACATCGTTCCCATGGATGTCGTAAAAGGCGATTAAGGGATAGGCTTATATGCTTGGGATTCTTCTTTTAGGCAATGGGCTAGCAACCTGTCACTATTTGAATCTCAATTCTATCATTAAGCCAAACAGCTGAACGTAACCTATCAGTATTTTCAAGTCTGTTGGCTTTGTCTACCCCGCAAGGGATATAGACGTGATTATATGTATGTATGTAGATATCACTAATTATTTATTTAACTTTCTTACGCTATCATTACAGGCTTGCCCAATGCGATAGTATCCATGCAAATAAGTATTATAAATGTGAAAGTGTGTTTGTTTGTCCTTATACGTTAAAATCACTGAACTGATGTTCATGAAATTTTGCATTCGATTAGCTCAATTTTCAACACAAAAATTCTATCTTAACTATTAAGTTATAATGTGCAGATTATGACCTGCGTTGACAACCTAAAAACGTGGAGAAAAAAAAAGACACACGCATAGTACTCTTCCATATTGATATGCTGCTTTTGCATACTCTTATAAGGTAACGTAAATATACGTTCTGTGTGGCTCCCGGCACCAATAAAAAAAAAATAATAGGACCACTCCATCTCGTTCCCATGGATGTCGTAAAAGGCGACTAAGGGATAGGCTTATAAACTTGGGATTCTACTTTTAGGCGATGGGCTAGCAACCCGTCACTATTTGAATCTCAATTCTATCATAATGCCAAACAGCTAAATGTGGCCAATCAGTCTTTTCAAGACTGTTGGCTCTGTCTACCCCGTAAGGGATAAAGACGTGATTATATGTATGTATGTAGATATCACTTATTATTTATTTAACTTTCTTACACTATCATTACAGGCTTGACCAATGCGATAATATCCATGCAAATAGGTTTTATATATGAGAAAGTGTGTTTGTCCTTTTACGTTAAAATTACTGAAATTCAATCTTAACTATTAGATTATAATGCGCAGATTAATAACGTTGAGGAAAAAAAAGACACACGCATAGCACTCTTCCATATTGATATGCTGCTTTTGCATACTCTTATAAGGTAACGTAAATATACACTATTTACATTTATATTTTTTGTCCCCAGAAAACGACCGAATGACTACATCGAAATCGCACGCTTCCGGCCTCGAGAAGGCTGACAAAATCCAAGCGGTATCTAACTTCGACCTGTCTTACCCCGACACTAAACCCAAAACCGTGAACGGGTCCCACGGCGAATTTCTAAATAGAGAAAAAGAGAATTTAGACAAAGAAGCGTCAACAGATACGTTAGTACCTGCGCAGACGCCGGTGTTGTCTAAATCGCCTCTAGATGATTTCAAAGCGAATATAAACAGGATCGATTCACATCATAGTAGTTTGGAAGCGTTGGGTAGGACGCACGAGTTGCATAAGTAAGTTATGTGGCGGTCGATAAAGTTTTATACGTATTTTTTTTTCAACATAAACATGATATTTATAGACACCACAATTCCGATGAAAAAGTATCAGGACTAAACTCAATCGTCGGTCTGTTCGAAAATGGATCTTAATAATATTGCAATTAAACACACAATCGACAAATATAAAAGTCAGTAAAACAGTTTTGTATTAAATGGTTGTGTGCTTTATTGCTTTGTTATGATCAATTTTTCAATTGTTAACATCTGTAGAATAGCGTTAGTTCTGACATTTTATTCTTCGATTTTCATGTATCTAGTATAGAATTGATCGAAGTTTCTTCACGTTAAATAAAGTGCTCGGCACATTAGCTCAACTAACATCACAGAGTTAATAATATTTCTTCGTTCAGAACGCATTTCGAACACCCCTCCCACACCTCTTTTTATATCTCATCTTACCCACTGTTTGACAGTAAATAACAGATACAAAATAAGCAAGCGTGTACTCGAATCGAATGCTCGTTCTATTAAAAAAGATGATGTCCGCGATCATGTAACCAACTTGGAAAATTGTCTACTTAAGCAAAACTTAAATCTTTTTAAAAATATATATGTCTCTTTCTAATTAACGTAATCGAAAGAGATGAAGGACAATAGTAATTGGAGGATATTTTAAATTCTGCTAATTTTTATCCGGAGTTGTTCCTCCAAGTTGGTTATATGTTCATGGTTCGGAATGTATTACAGTGGCGGCAATCGGCATATGTACTTTAGCCCCAATATCATAGGTCATATTATAAATTCTAAAACACGTATGTTATAGTTCAATTTTGTTTCAAAGTCTAATGTATAAAAAGTTAAATAAGTACTTAACAACTTGATAAAAATATCACTAATGTTATTTTTCGAAAGTATTGATACTAAATTTTTTAAGCTTATCAACCATAATATGGATCCTAAAAACTTTGTAAAAGTGTATTTGTCTGCGTTAGCAGGTGCAGTCAATTTGTAAAAAATATATTATGTTAAAGAAAAACATATCTTGTCAATTGTTGATATTGAAAGGACATCGACACTTTGATAGTCTGTAGTCGGCCTACAACGTGGCTTTAAAATGTTTTAATTAGTAGGTACATAATTAGTTATTTGTTTCTCTTATCATCAAGCACCTGCCTTTATATAAGGTTTGTCCTTACTTAGTGCAAACATAATAAGAGCAAGTGCATTGCAGTTGATTTTTTCAATTTTATCTTACAGTTACCACTATTATAAGTGTGTACCATGTTTATATACAGTCAACTTCAGGAAAAAGGTTTGTTTATAGAACAAGGGTATTTCTCTACGGTTTTCTGTACATAAGCTATGATATTTTAGGTTTTTTACAATTATTTATATACAAATATGCAGGACAGTAAATCTACTGAACGTATTAAATTGATTGGAATGCAATAACTATATACTATCTTACTCACATATATACGTCTTGTCATATTTTTTCAAAAATGTCTTTAAAAAATATAATTATTCAGTATCATTAACTTGCTGTTTGCGCTCAATAAAATCCAACGTATGTTTGCTTGTATAGCTTGTTCCTGTACAAACATAATAACTTAATTTTTCGCTTTCACATAGTGAGTAATTATAATTAATTTTCTTCCTATTATAGTATTTTATAGCACTCGTGTTCTTCACCATAGCAAAGAGAATAAATGAATTTTTATCACACCATCGCAATAAAAATATATATGTATATGTAAAAACGTAAATATTCTTATTTTAAAATGTGGACTAACAACGTCTATCTGAATCTCAATTCTATCATAATGCCATTTCGTTTTATTTCGTGTCTTTTCGAGACTACTGGCTTTGTGTAAGAAACAAAGTCAGTGCTATACATAATTAAATTTAAAAAATATTTAATATTACTTCTGAAGTATTATTATTAAGTTTTAATCGAATGGCAATTCAATGAAAGTATACATCAATTTTCTTTGCCATGAGTAAAGTGACACTGCTATTTAGTCTGTGATTGTAAATAACTCCGAAATAGGCATAAATATTGCTTGTTAGGTGTTTAGATTGTATATGAATGTATATATATCTTAACTACATGGTTTTTTACCAATTAAATTATCAATATCAATACGGAAAATGATCAACATTTATAAATTAGATTCCTTAAATTGCTCGTATGATATGACGACACTGTTAATAAATATAACAATACAAAATTACAAGTCTCTTATAATGTTGTCTTGATTTAACATTCTTGCGGCAAAGAGACTCAAACTAATTAAATATTACATTTATTCTCATGTAAATTTTAATATCTATGGTAAATAAAAACTTTAACGGACATGAATAAGGTCAATTCACGAATTAGTGAAAAAAATAACCGTGTAGTTTTTTTTTGTATTTAGTGTAAATCGCATTTTAAAGTATTTATGAGTTCGTTTTGTTTTGTTATGGCTTCCCTTGAATACCCCGGACAATATGCTTGCATGCAGGGTAGGCACGTTATTTATAAGGAAATGCGCATTTTGGCGATAGACTTAGCAGTAATCAGAAATAGAGATAATATAAAAATCAGTTTAAGAAGTCATTAAATAATTCGACGTGTTAGTTCAACACGGAAATCTGGGAACATGACTATGCCATATTAGCTTGTGCCCTCACTTACTTTATAGAAATACATACAGAAAAAGAAATGCATAAATATTTAATCATAATAGTTTTAACATCTAAGTCTAAAGCCTGAACGCTCTGTAAAGTAGACATTAAATTAGTATTGTCTAACAACTGCTTTTGGTAAAAGGTGCGTAAAATGGTGCTAACGACATAATAATAGTGCGTATCGGAGCGTCGTCTCAAATTGTGAAAGGTTATAACGAGCGGTTGAATAGCTAAATATCGTAACAATGGTACTATTGTAATCTGTTTTGTGTATTTATAATTCACTTATAATCACACAATCTGTGTTTGTCTCCCTAGTAGATAAATCCCGCCGGAATAACGGGCAGGGTCGCTATGTAGGGACGTGTGATTATACTCCAAAATTCATTAATTTTTTTAATTCAAAATTCAAAACTTTTTTTCATTTTAATGGGACACTTTAATATCACTTAATAATTGTCATATCTTTTGGTTTCACAACATTGGTTGACGTCAAATAAATTACTTAAAACTAAGATTACTGCCGCTTCCAAAGCGTCAGTGCTCCATTTTATCCGATCCACACATTGTTAAATACTACTTTTTTAAACTTTAAGTAGGTTAAACTTCAAAACTAGACTGGTTTCCAGTAAAATGGCAAAGAGCTGGTCCATCCCTGAAGAATATTTACAGGAAGACCGGAAATATCATCCAAGGGCCGGCAGTCTGTTTGCGGGTGGGTATATACATATTTCGACTGCTCTTATTAAACTTACATTATATACAAAATAGAAAATACTTTGGAAAACTTCTCATCGTACTTACGAGTTGTATTTTAAATAAAACGATGGTTGTATTTTGGATGTGTATTAAAGATATATTTTTGTCCAAATAATATTTCGGTCAATATAAATAACTTGACACATTATAATGTATAAAATATTTTTATATCTCAATTTGTATTCACTATTCAGTATATAAATCACAATGTTTAAAAAGAATCTCATGTGCTTGCATGCATCCGAATTAGAAATAAAAGTATTTGTAAAAATTACTGTCATTAAATGATAGTGCCATATGCAGTACAAATTGTTTGATAATAATTGTTTCATGATAAGTTGTTATTATTTAGTTTTAAGTTAGTCCCATCCAGCGTTGATTCGAATAGCAATCAGTGTAACTTGATGTTTTTTTCCATGAATAAATGTGTTTAAACAATTTCAATGACTTTCATTTATTTTCTGTAACTTGTCTTGAATTGATGCAATGTTTATGAAAATAAAACTAGTCTTAATTGATAATAATAATACTTATTGAGAGATTTGAAGTAATATAACCTAGGAAGGTACCTAGGTTGGTATAACGTATACTACGTCTTATCAGCGAGTCATTTTTGTAAGGAGCGATACTATCCCCGTGGGTAATCGCTCGTAATAATGCCGGCCGTAAAGATTGCTTACAAAGTTACAAATTATGTTTTAAATTAAAAATTTATTGCGACAGGAGTTACCTATCTTTCTTATAGTTTTCTTTAGAAGATTTCTATCTCTTATACATGGCGCGCGTGCGCCCCTTACCTACCTTTGCTTCGGACTACTTAAAGATAAGTAGGTCGCTATTCTCTGGCGGCTGCTTGCTGAATCTCGTGCCTATAGCCAAACGTCCTTTTAAAATTGTAAAACCAGTCCTAAAAGGTTGTAGTTATTCTATGGATTTTTTTAATTATCTCTCGTGATTCTTACCTGCGACGTTTTACCTAAACGTCACATAGCGTATTCTTAACCAATACAATCCAGGGTCAATGAATATCGAAGTTCATAAAAAAATACACGTAGACAAAGACAATGATTTTATTTGCTAAATATGCGTACAATTATGTACATTTGTGTTAAATAATAATGTTGAGTCCTACCCTGTTTAACCAGTGACATGTAAGCAAATACACAATGGAAAGGAGAGAGGTTTAACAAAATTATTAATACAGATGTAAAAAGCTTTAGCAAAGTCGTTTCTCTGCCCGCCGTCAACAAACTTTAGAAACTATTCGAGTCACACAAACTCGACAAGAGTTATCACAGAGTTTAGAATGGTTTGTTAGGCTTTCTTGACATCAACCGTAGGTATATGTGAAGAAAGCGCGAATTCGTTGCGCCGATGGAAATGAAACATAAACATAGAAATCTGAATTCCCTTATTATATTGCTATATGAACCATACAAATACGTAATAGAACATACACACTGCCGCCGTAACAAAATAAAAATACAAATATGTTTTAATAGAGAATAGGCATACTTACTGAACTAAAATAGGTATAAGAAACAAATTTTTATGGATGATTAAACTCTTCGTTGTCGGATCAAATAGATCAATCAAAGATTTTATGCGCTCCTTATATAATACTTTCTTTCGCGTCTAGCTCTGATTCAGTCGACCCGATGGTACAATCACACAGCGTGATACCCAAAGATTCAAAATAATTTAAGACATTTGTGATATGGTCATATTAACCTAACCAACTTTCTGGTGAGTGGCCCTGTCTACCCTGTAAGGGATAAGACGTGATATCTGTCGTGTGTTGAGGAACTTCGACCGTTCGACATGGTGAGTTCAAACATGCTTAATTTCTTATGTGAAGTACTGTAAGTATAGGTAGGATACCTAAGTGACGAAGAATGAAGAGGTATGTAGGTGTGTAGGTATACTATTAATAATATGCAGAATGGTGGATGTAGTCTCTAAATCATCACTCCCGTTATAGATAAGTATTAAATATTTCAAACTGTTATTTAAGTAATTTTATTGAGAAATCTTTATCAATCTTAGCGACACTAAACTAAATTTTAGCGATTGCTTGATAATGAAAATTACATAACAGTTTTTCGTTAAAATTTTAGAACTAGTACCGAATTCTTTTTAGGCGTGTAACAGTTTCTGTGGGTAAGTAAGATTTGGTATCAATATTTGCTGATGCTGCTGATTACGATTATTTTCACTGTGATACTAACGAAACCACAAACAACAGAAGTCGTGTACCTAGCCCAGACACGCACTTGACAGGTTTTCTTCATACAGGTACTAACCTTTTAATATCTAGGTAGGTACATAGTTGGTTGCAAAATCATATATAAACATTAACTACTTACCTATAAGTCAAGTAACTATATCATTAAAATTAATGAGAGCTAGAACGGCACGATATAGGAACAAACTATAAGATTGACTAGTCTGACCACTTTCACGAGAAATAGCCAGGAAATTTAGGATTATACGAGATATGGTGGCAATTTGAAACTTTGTTAGGAAATATTTATTCTGAATCAGCTACATATACCTAACCTAACTGACATCAATAATATAATGAAAGAAATTAATGAAAGGAAAGACGTATGCAGAGATCGTGGCAAGTGGAAAGACCAGCCTACGGTACCAGTTTGTATTTATATGAAATATGTAGTCGTAATACTTATTCATCTTGGCACCTAGCCTGTAAAACATTGACAAATGAAAGTGACGATGACGCAGTAATTCGTGATTTGACTACGGAACCCCAAATTTGATACAGTTCAGTAGCTGGTCTGATCCAAAGTGGATTATGTAAGCGGCCCCGGCGTCGGCCGACACGAAACAAAACCTTTCAATAGCCAACTTTACGGATATAGAGGTTGCTTTAAAATAAACAATTGATTGTTTTAATTTATTGTAATTCGCATTCATGGATGATAGAACTGAGATCCGGACCATATTGTTCAAAGGTTGCATAACTTATTCCTAAAAGAAGAACCCTAAGTACATACATCGAAGTTCTTAGTCAAGGATATTATTTATGGGAATCAAAATCTGAATATTTTCAGTCTTCCGTTTAATTAGGTTCCTTCACAAACTCAAACAAAAATAAGTCGATATAAATATTAAACGCAAGGCGTTTCATAATAAATTATATAGTAGGATGGTATTGGTTTAACAGAACACCCAACCATTGAACAGTATAATATGAAACAGACTGTATATATTTCATGAGAAAGTCTCGCGGCCTATCACTATCTTACTATCACTGATAATGCAATAACGAATTACGATTATTGACAATACATTTTCAACGCCGACACTTTCATTTCGATGAAAGTCAATGCAATTTAATTTTCGTTAATAAATAATAACTTTTTGATCATTTTGCATGGACAAAGAGAGCGCATCATGTGAAAGTGTGCCGAGACTTCGATATGCAAGCAGATGCATATGGGGTTATCCGCCTGCACATGATTGAAGATATTTTTTTATAGGTTTTATTACAGTTTATAGGGTTCATACTTTACCACATTTTTTAGCTACTCTAGCAAGAAAATATAATTTTGTCTCTTGAAATGGGATTCATAGATAGTGAGAGCTTGCTAACCTAGACCATCGCTAGAAGAATTCCAAATTTTGCAGCCTTTCGTTCCTTGCGCAAAAGATGCGCAAAAGATAAATACATAAACTACTTATGTATTTTTTTGCGATGGGTTATAATGGAAAATCTATACAGACACATCCATCCATATTATCGCAACTTGATTTTAACTTGCCAATTCGAGTAGGTACCTACACAGAATAAACACAAGAAACCTTTGTACCTGCCTACGCTCGCTCGATTGCCTACCTAATAAATTAAGTTTTCTTTTCTTGATTCCATTATCCAAAATCAAGATAAATAGTAGGTTTAAGGTATTCGTAATAAGCATATAAAATTATGAATTCCCGTCATATCTAGTCAACTTATTACAAAGTACCTAAACAAAACAGCCAAGGTTGGTTCGCTTTGATCTGATAACAAAGTGGGGCGTTACTTCCACTTGCGACACTCTGTGGGAATCAATTTCGGCCATATGTTCTACTGATATACCTAGTTATACGGTATGAAATTATAATTAAGTAGGTAGTCTTACTTTTGTTAGGCGCCGTAGGACTGGAAAAGGCACATTCATCTAATGCAGCTTTTACCATGATCTGATATTGGTTAGGTCCCACTACAAAGGTTAGGGCGGTTAGATGGGAGTACCTTGATGTAAAAACCTAACTAACCCAATCCAGGATCGTGGTGAAAAGACTTACCCCTTGCTTCTCTTTAGAGGATGGAGAGGAAGAGATGTGGATTTATCCAAGGAAGAAGGACACTTTTGGTAGATATTAGAAACACTCATTTCAGCAAGGGTTCCGTACCTTATTTATTTTTAACACGCCTCTTTTAGACCAAAAAGAAAAATATTTTGCGCTCCCATCCTCCCAACCAGACTATATCAGATAAGTGCACGACGAAAGATTGAATAAGATGCGCTAAAAAGAATATTTGGAAAATCGCAAAAATAGATGCGAAAACCTAGCTTTAAATTAATCCCGTAAAACATCAAAAAAAACATTTCGAACCATCATTAACTACTTTTTACTTTATGTATCTCATACAAAGTCATCAATCAATATAAATCAATAATGCAGCATGACTCGGCTGCGAAACTCGCTTCGTAAACACCACGTTCATGAATGACATTTAAGGGCATGACCCTTAACATCTTGTCCAAAATTTAATTCGCTTTTACAACGTACGTGAAGGCCAAGCACTTTGTACGGCCATTATTTTATTGTTCAGTGGCATATTGCATGATTTCGCAATTTCCTTTTGAAAATAATGAATTGAATAGTAAGTACTTTAACATGACCATGCGGTTAGCGGTAGAATCTATAATTTTCTTAAGATTTCACGGCACCTGGGGGTGAAATGCTCCTTTGTTTACCTTTAAAGGCGTACCCATGGCGACCGTAAAAAAGTGGATCACGCCAGACCGGACCGAGTGGAAAGTGAAACTGCTTGAAAGGCTGTTGCTATAAAAATTGTAGCAAAAGTTAAGCGAGCTCAGTCGAAGCGAGCGCGGGGAAGTGTTCATACCGGTGCCGCCAACATTCAAACAATGGTCAGTTCCACTTTTAATTTCACTTTTGTTTGTTTTTTTTTATTGACGTTATCTTGTTGTCGTGATAGTGGCCAGTTACTTAATTAATAGTGATGCTCTCTTTTTTTTAATCGCTATTATTTTTCTATAATAATATGATTTTTGAAAAAGTAAAATTTACTTTTTATGGCTAAGAATGAGTGGAAATAACATTTTCTATTCAAATAACAACTGAAAATCTGTCATATATCACAGATTTTGATGAATTCGAAAAAAAAAACAATTTAGTACGATTTTATAACACTATTAATTTATCTAATTGCCAATTATATAGTTTGTTTGCATGAAGCGTGTTATTGCAACCTAGTTAGTGTTTATCAGTTGAAGTAATTAATTTGATTACCAACAATTAGAGCGTAAAACTGCACAAGGCCAGCTCATTCAATATTACACATTTGTTCGTAGAATTATTCAAATAAGTTAATATTTTTTACACAACCCACACTTTAACATCAGTATTTACCAATCGTGTGAATTCATCAAAATAAGCTTTAACTAACTGAAATACCAAGCCGACTCCGTGGTGTAAAAAAAAACTGGACCTATGTTTAAAAATGTCATAATACTTTCAAGAACTCCGATATAGCTCAAAATACTCTAGGTATTGAAGAGTTATAAGTTACAAGTTAATATAAGCTAGCCAAGCATAGTTTTTGTGAGATTAGACTATGCGCACCATGAGTAAATCTTATCTTACAAACATACGGGGTCCAATATCCGGAAGCAAATCAAACATATATATATGTATATACAATATACATATATATATATGTATATATATATACATATACATATATATATGTATATATATGTATATATATATATGTATATTGTAATGTAGGTATTTACCCCCACGCATTATTTACCCGCATCAGGACTTCTAAAAGCTATTAGCTAATATTGCCTCCAACCAAATCAATCAAGTCCGTTTAACATAAAAGAGTAACCAACACCCTGTTTGCAACTAAAAAGATCAAAAACTTCTAGACGGATTTTGATGATTTTTGGCACTGAGACAGACAAAACTTACAGCATACTTACGTTTTTCTAAAAATTCTCTTGAGGGCAAATCCACACGTAAACGCTAGTTTGTATAATATAATAAAGAAGTTATTGTATATAGTATACTTAAAGGTCATGTGAGCTCGTTGATGTCTTTTGTATGACAAATCGTATAAAATTCTTGTCATGAAAATAAATTGTATGAAATATGATCGTAGGTATGTTAATGATACAAAGTTAAACATCAAAGCAAACCGATTTACGTGTTATTGATCCCCTTTTATCTAATAGGTTATCATATAGCAAATTGACAGTAAAATAATGCAATATCTATAAATTTGATAAGTTTGTGCTAAAAAATATTGAACCAAAGGAAGTCCTATTAAGGTTTCTTCGTGATAAAAAAAATATAAATATTAATATCCACCACACTTAGGTGATTTTTTCGTTTTCACTAAACAAAAAAAGTCTATCTAATTATATACTGACTCACTAATTGACTGACAAATCATCGCACAGCCCAAACCGCTAACTTAGCAGTTTTCTTAAGAGGTCTAAGACCCTAAGAAAATATTCCCACGGGATTTTACGTTTTACGCGGGTGGAGTCTTATAAAAAATTTTTCTAAAATTTACGTTACATTATAACATTAGTATAATTTAAATTATACCAACGTAATAATGTTTGGTTAATTTGCATCTCTGAATGTTTATAATGCCTGCTGTACAAATGTTCTTTATATACGGAAGCAGGTTTTGTAGGTACTCCTGCAGTCGACCTTGTATACCAACATTGCAGTAAATGTGATATTATTTGTCACATTTAAGGCGTGGCAATGGAGCCTTTCACCGTGCGAGGTGAACGGGAACCCAGAAGGCTGATAAATAGGGCATTGTTACCTGATAACTAAGTACTAAGGTTTATTTAACCTTAATAGTCAAGTTAAGAATATTGTTGGAGGTTCTATTATTTTTTTACATTTATTGCGTACAAATCTAAGCAATTTATAAATAAAATGAGCAAGGCGAGCTAAACGTTGTAACATCTTCATTAACCCTTAAAATATAATAGTGAAAAAGATGTAACAAGGTTGGATTACAAAAACTTAAAAGTGAATCAACAATTCAAAGGAAAGCCTAATATTTCATTAATAATGACATACGATGACGATAAAAAAAGCTATGAAAGAATTAGGTACCAAAAATTCCAACAAATAGCACAGAAAAGCAGAACATTAAGTTAATTAAGATTTAACACACTTTACAGCATTCTATTCAAAATGAGAATTTGTAACGTATTTGAACAATCAAAACAAATAGGTATTGTGTAATAATTGCTTTAACGATACCATAAAATCGTGTTTACTCTACTTTCTAACTGTTATCTGTGAAACGTTACAAAAATGGCGCGAAAAATAAGTTTTGGCGTCAACATGGCGGCAAATCGAGCCGGCGGCGTTACATAAGGAAGTAATTTCCCTTTCGACCGAAAGTAAATCGTGAGCCGTTGTCATTAGCGAGTGTTGCGTTTGGCAGGAAACTAGCATGTTATGCCACAGTTACAGAAGTTATTGTGAGAGTAAACATAATGATCACCATGGATGACAAGTAGGTACTTAGGTAACTTAATCTACACACATAAAAATATTAAAATTTCCGACCCGTGTTGCTTATCTTGCTTTTGACGTTTAAAACATTAAAGTTCCTTAGATAATTATATTTTAATTTTTAAAATGCTTTCCTAAAAAAGTGGTACTATCTGAATCTTGATTTTATCATCGAGCTATATAACTCGAGCTATCTCTATATCGCTAGCTATCTCTATATCGCTATTGAGATATATATAGAAATCGAGAGATATAACTGTTGGATAAAGACGTGATATGTGTATATAATTTTTTATCAGCATCAACTATTTTTTTCTTAAAGCTAGTTGTAATCATATATTCAACTCATAACTACAAATTTATGTTGCAAACTACAATATGTATGAAGCAACTATTTCCTTCCTATTTCTATATGGGCAAACATTAATGTTTTTATTTGACGAAATCCCGCCTACATGAGACCGTTCTTTAGACATTAGGTATAACGAATAGAGTGGTTTTCTAATACGGCACAAAAGATTCGCGTCGTGGGCGCCAGCGTCGTTTACAAAGCCTTACAAGGTAAACGCCTAAGTGTCAGACACCCACGCGGGCGCTTGAATAATGCGAAATATCATTAATCAACTTTCCCAACCATAAGTCCCTAAGATCTGGGTCGTTAGGGCAGAAACAGGCACGCGATATAGCATTGATACACTTACTTGGTTAACAGGGGAAATATCTCGAGTCCATAAACAATTTGACATGTAATTGTATATATTAGGTAAATTTCATATAAGATGTTGTAAGACGGGAGATTTCGGTGTTGGTATTTTCAAATAGATCAAAATTTTACCAAATAAAGAGGTGTTTGTGTCTCCTGTTAGCACTTGCATAACTCCGCAAACGCGGGTATTGTACACTAAAAATTATTTAAAAACCTAGATAATGTCAAGAAAATTCAATTAATTTTATTGAGCAACTAACCCAAGAAAACTGCAAAGCGACAAGTACCTATTCAAAGTTATTGCTATTTTCTCTCAGGACTTTTCGCGATGGACTGGTGAAATCTGAATGAATAGTTTCCTTCGCCGGCAATATTTTTATGCTGTTTCTTTCCGGGACGTTAAAAATACCTCAAGCGAGTATGAAATCAAGCCTAATTAATGTACTTACATAGTTTATTGTGTTGTAAAGACTACAAGGACGTAATGTGAACGTTGTAAATAAGTAACAAATGTAACTTGTTTTCATACAACAACTGGCACTTAATAATTAAAAATATAATCTTCCGAATTCTTAGGTAGTGCTTATTTTTTTTAAATTGATAAAAATTAAGTAGAACACTTATTGTGAGACCAAATGAAATTAAACAAAACGTGTATGTATGTAGGTACATCATTTGGTTAACATTTTATTATTTTAGTATATTTAATTTTAACTCCAATAAGATCATGGTGTACAAATGAGAAAAGAAAGAGCCTGTGAAATGATAAATTGATAAGACATATTCTGATTCACAAGATTTAAATTTGTATTGTTTGAGAACAATGAAAATCTTGTAATAAGCATTTGAACTAAAATTTTCAAAACACAATCATTGAAATAAAGCAAATTGAAGACTTATTATGAAGATGCTAAATATCAGGATTTCATTGTAGTGAATCAGGCTAAGGTTTCATTAAATACACGTTGCAGCTAAAGCCTCAGGTTTAGAGCTACAGACAGATAATAAAACAATAACATTTTAAACGGTCCAGCGCGTGCGCCACAATCTCCAATTACCACTGCGCTTGCGCAACTAGACGTAATATCGTCTCGTGCTGAGTTACTAAAGTTTGCTCTCTTTAGTGTCAGTTGTTGCAATGCAATCGTTACACTTTGATAACAATTACGAAAATTGTTATCTTCTCAGATAACCCATACCCATCTGAGGCATCTTATGTATGTATATGTTTGATATTAACCAAATTGGGAACAAGATGAAGTATATATGCACCAAAAGAGGCAATGTATTAAGCCGTTTAAATTGCATATATCAAAACGCTGAACGTAGCCATTCAGTCTTTTCAAGACTGTTGGCTCTGTCTAGCCCACAAGGGATATAGACGTGACCATATGTATGTATATGTATGTATCAAATCGTTCAATTGGAAGAAAAGACAGGCTACTTTGCTTTTTGGAGTCTCAATGAAAACGCAACTAATCAAGCAATTCTTTACAGCACCTCATTATACTAGCAGCCGTAGTGACCCTTACTTCAGCGATGCCATCCTTCATCGCGGTACCAGCAGACCAGATCGCGTTCGTTGACCTCTCACAGCTCAGGGTTCGGAGGGTACCAAGGCAGACTCTTCAGCCGCCCCCTCCCCCTCCCCCCGCGCCGCTGCCTAATCTCTACAATCAGGATTATCAGCCAATACCGTTGCAGTATCATCAACGTAAGTAATTTTACATTTTATTTCGCATTGACTATCCGCGCCAATTCGCAGATAATAGGTACAGTTCCTAAGAAAAGGTACTATATTGCATGCAATTACCTACCACGTACCTACCATTAGAGCTCTTCATAAAATAGAAAAAAGATTTTTTTAAGAGTCATAATCACTTATCACATTGCATTTCGGTAAGAAAATTTTGTTAACGGTAACTTTTCAGAATATGGTAGGTCTCTGCCATTTATGAGGATACAAACAAAATCTTTACATGAATATGTCGAATAAAAAATTCAAATCTTACGCATATATAGTACGACTAGGCTATCTTCACACTTCTAATTGTTATTTTGTAACCCTTGAGAACCCATTATGCAGTATTTATACAGTAATTCGATAATAAACGAGGCCGTGTACTCAATCCAAAATGGCTTAATGTTGACAATCCATGAAATTAACACCAATAACAATTTGAACGCGAGTCTGACTTCAATCAAGGTAGTTTCAGGAAGGTTATGCAAAGAAAGCGTCTATAATCCTAAGGCCAATTATCTTTAGTTACGCTCTTTGAACTGTAACTATCCAGATGACCTGTATTCTTGGCTAATCAACACGGTTGTCCATCACTTTCACTGCATACAAAGGATCAACTTTCTTTTTATGCAACCGTAAGATCTTGCCACAGACTATTTAGCATTCAATACTTCAAACTGATACACTTACGAGAGATAAAGACGTAATATCGCTTTCTACCATTGTTGTCTTGTACTGCCGAAAAAGTTGCGTAACTCAATTTCAATTCCGTGTGACGTTAACCAAGTGTGAAAATAAAGCGAAATGATAATGTAGTTGAAATAATGTGGGAGATTTTATCCATGGTTTAATATTTCAGTCACGTGGCCCGGCATTACTTAAGACTAACCTCGTTATGTTAAAATCCGATTTGGTATGCTAGTTACCTTGAGATAGGTAATAATGATGCTGCACACTGGTAACATTGTTATTGTTATAGGTTTCTCTTACCATACACTAAGGTAAATAAACATAAGTCAGTACACAAATATTTAGGTATTTAAATATCCGACTCGAAGGACCAAAATGTGTTGTTTGTTAAACTACCTCACCTAAGTACATTCTTGCACAACACGAAAACATTTATGATATGCTTTGAGAATTACAAATGTCCCCTTCATATTTATGATGTCAATTACCTTCAATTCACCAGGCTCGAGTTACATTTGTATTCAGTTTGTAAATCGATCAAGCCTCATAAATCGACCGGTATTTCGCCAGAGGCAAACTGTGCTTATGTTGCAACTCCAATACTGCATACTCCAATATGGTCTCATTACTCAACGTTTCTGTTTGAGGTATATTCAAATAGAAAGTATAACCGAGACTTTAATTTCATTGCAATGTTTGCTCAAATGTTATCGTTGTAATTAAACATTCCATATTACTACTTGTTACGAGTATAAGACTTGGTTAAAAAAAGGGTCATGCTCTTGTCGTGAGAACTAAATGGCGACGATAAGATATAACAGCCGTGTGGTTCCCGGCACCAATACAAAAAAGAATAGGTCCACTCCATCTCTTTCCCATGGATGTCGTAAAAGGCGACTAAGGGATAGGCTTACAAAATTGGGATTCTTTTTTAGGCGATGGGCTAGCAACCTGTCACTATTTGAATCTCAATTCTATCATTAAGCCAAATAGGTGAACGTGGCCATTCAGTCTTTTCAAGACTGGTGGCTCTGCCTACCCCGCAAGGGATTTAGACGTGACCATGTGTGTGTGTGATAAGATATAATTAAATAGGAATTCTGTCTTGACAGAGTCAACTAATTCAGTTCATAATTTTTTTGTCCCAACAGCCATTCCTCTGGCTCCGCAACAAGAACAATTACTCCAGCCTCGACTGCGGGTCCAGCCACCGCAGGATGTGTCAGGGGCCGCTACCCTTGGCGCAGATTCGCTAGCTGAAAGGCCCCCAGACTTCGGGGAATACGTCGACTTCGGAGCCCACACAGGGGACCACGGGGCCTTCGGGTGGTACGCCGATTACCCCGTCAACAATCATGACGAACACGCATACAGAAAGTAATTTACTTTAAGCCTGAAACTTGCCAAACGCACCAAAATTTTGCAGTTTGAGCTGCTGTTAATTTTATTGTTACCAAAGACAGTATTATTTTCATTAGTTAGGTCTTTATGGGCAGAATTACCGCACATTTGTTCAAAACGGTGAATTCAGCTGTTGTTGCACTTAATTTTATGAATACCAGTTCCTTGTTGTAGTGTTAAGTTGTTAAAAAGTACACTGTGATATGCACCATGTTAGTTAAATATATTCCTTCATAGTTCTGCTTCATTCTGTTTTCCTCTTATAATGTTTTCTTTCTCACTGCTTCTTCACTTTACTTTACACCTTCGCTTATATGTCTTTCCTTTTTTAGTTCATCTAATCTATTTTATTCTTCATCGCCTTTTTTGTTTATTTATAACACTTTTGTCTTAATATACCATATTTTTTAACTTCTTCTTCGTTTCATTTCATAATTTTATTTTATTTATTGTATCTTTTATTACGAGTATTGTTCACTTCATTACAACATCTTTCAAACAAAATTCATTTGTGACCATTGACTTTATCTTAATATCATCACCTACCATTCTTCTGTTTTATCACTTCATATACTGAATCTTCTTGTTTATATATGTTATATACTCAGTATATTTGTGATACTTATTGTAAATCATAACATTAATATTTTTCTTCCTTCCTTTCTCTACTACGTATTTACTTCTACCCAATATTATAATTACTTTTTTCATGTATTTCTTAACTATTAAACCTTTCCCTTTTTTATCCAGCTCAAATTTTTGTATATTCTTATCAATCAACTTTTCAAAATATATATTAGTGCTAGTAATATTTATTTCTACTTTTTTTCACGTTTTTAGACACCGTGCTTACTTTTACTTCTTCCTTATCAAAACGTTTCCTGTTTATTTATTTAATTAAGTTTTAATTATTTCTATGCATTTTTCTTTTCTATTCTTTATCTTGAAACACTTATAAATCTAATGGATCTTAATAGCTTTCTTAAACTTGTTTTCATGTAATTCTAAGAATTTATTTCTCTTTTTTGTACTTCCTTCTATCTCATTTTCTTAGTATTACATTATTTATTTACCTCAATTCATTATATTTTTCATATTTAATTATTATAAAATAATTAACTCTTTGTTTTTATCATTTTTGCACGCATGTTCTTTATCATCTCTTCTCAGTTCTGGCCTATCATACGGTAGTCTGTATTATCATACGTACCTCTCTTTACTTTCTTATTTTTACTACATACTATCCTTCATACTCGTATTATACTAAACTTTTATTTAAATTGTTTTATTTGCTTCTCATAATAGAAAAGTTATTAAAAATATAAAAATAAGTTTGGTGTTCGGCCATAGGTAATTCTCGTGCGTGACTCAACTTAAAAAAAACTATCCACCTGCTGCCTTACCTATTATTTTAACTCTCCATTTACTCTACCCTCCAACACGACATTAAGGCACAATGCACATTAACGCATTAATATCTTTATTTCTGTATTACTTTTATATTTTCTTTATTTTCAAACGTATTAACTATCTTTTCCCTTGTTTTCCTGCTTTCATCTTGTTCCTTAACACGAACATATAATTTATTGTGTTTGGTTACCACTCTTGTACACACTCCTATTTTTATCTACTTGTATCTTACTGCTTTCGTGGTAAGCTATCTCCACCCGGCTTAATTCTTTTAAAAGCTTTTCTTAAAAGGGTTTCTACATATAAACTTCTCTTTTTTATCTCCTTCTTCTTCCTTAGTATTTTTTATAAGAAAACAGTGCTTATTTTGTCTATTTTATTATATATCTTCTATTCTAATTTATTTATTTCTACCTTTTGCGTGTTTTCGACCTTACCTTCTCCTTTTAGCATTACTTCCAGTATTTCATTTCTTTTCATTGTTGATAGTCTATTTTTCCTCATTTCACATATATCTATTTTTAAATATTTTTATACAAATTATGTATGTTGTATTCTTCTTCTTCGACTTTTTCTTTTCAACTTAATATTCATTTCTTATACCTCTCTCTTCTATTTTTATGTTTTCTATTTTATCTTACACTTCATTTCTCTATAATCTGTTTTGCTCGTTTATATTTTCTACCTTAGATTAACATAACTATTTAAACTTTCCTATTATTTAATTCTTTCTTTTGCTATAATCCATTTTCCGTATAATTTAAATATTTACCTTACACTTTTATATAATCTCTACCTTAGATGAAGTTATATTTCAAGTCGCTGGCATTCTATCCTTTTTAATTTTATCACATTATATTTTATTCATTTCTTACAGAAATTGCAGTTTCTTCTTGTTTTCTTCTCATCTTTAAATATTCTTTTGTCCTTAACGAACGATACTTAACAACGCTATATTTTTATTATTTCCTTATTTCCTTTTCTATTTTACACTACCATTCTTTTTATATAAACCAATCCCTCTTTTTTATATCTTTTTCTTATTGTTCACATTTTTTGTATGACTATTTTTGCTATCCATTCTGGCCATTCTCTTTAATATATAATATTTGTCATTACTTATTTTTGTTTTCTCTTTATATAATTTATTATTTTTACGTTTTATAACAATTTTCTATAATTCTATTCTACTGCTTTAATTTCTTTGTCTTGAGTCTGTTATTTATTTTGTAATGATCAAATTAATTACAATATATATGTATATAAATGGCGAACTTAAATGTGATCTCTTATCACTCTATTTTACAAAATTATTTCTACTTGCAAATATTTCCATTTTACTTCTCTAGTAAGTAATACACATTCCTTATTAAACATTACTTTTACATTTTATCATACAAAATTACTTGTTAAATTTCAGATCATTTTATACCACTACTTTAACAGTTTCTTCACGCGCTTTATTTTCCTCTTTTGCTTACATTCATCTACATTTATTTCTTGTATATTTCAAGTCACATTTTATTTTCACTCTATTTCTGCTATTTCTGCAACATTCTTTATTTCCTGTTTATTGTAGCATAACATATTAACCAAAGTTCTCTATTCTTCTTCACATACTATATCGATTTCATGTATTATATCTATTCTTATATTATCTTACTTAACTTCAAATATAATTTCATTACATACTGTAAACTTTCACAACTTTCTGTCAACTTTATAAACACATTTTAAGTCTACGTTTTCTTTTAATGTAAGTTATCTTTTCTATTTTTTCTTATCTTCTTTCTCTTAATCTATCTACTTCTTTCATTTCATACTATAAAATGCTTTTTAATTTCACTCTTTCCCTTCAACTTTAAACACATTAAGACTTCTTGTTTCTACTTTGTCTGAACTATCTTCCTTCAGTGAAGTGATTTACTTTTCTCATTACTTTTCTATGCACATATTTCACTATTCTATAAAATTTTTAATAACATTTCGTATCGACATTTTCTAAACATTTGCTTTATCTATTTAATTTTTTCAATACATCGTCTTCCATTTCACTAATTTACTTCTTTCGTTTCATACTGTTGCATGCCTATATTTCACTATTTTATCTAAATAAATTTCAACATCTATATTTCCTTTATACTTCTGCTTTGTCTATTCTATTTCTTTTCCTTGTAGCGACATCACTAATGTCATCGACATCGCTACATCCTTTATACCTTCTTTCACTATACATATTTACTTTTACTAGACACATTTCAAGGACCTCTGTCTCTGCTTATCTTTCCTTACTTCGTATCATCTACATCTTATTTTTCTATTTTATATTTACTCTTCACTTTTTTACTTCTATCATTTTATTTTTCTTAATATTGCATACTATATTATATATGTGCTATGATCACCAATTTCCTATATTATCTACACATGGTGCGATTTAGTTAAATACTCACTTATTGTTATATTTTTTTCAAATGTTGTTATTTTTTTTAAACATATTTCAAGTATAAAATTTGGTACTATGCTGACAACCGAATTTATATCAGCAATCCGAATAAGCCGGCAAAGAATAAAAGATTTATCAAAATTTTGTGTTTTATTTCATACATATACATTTAACATATAATCTCATACATTGATATTTAAAATAGATTTTGTTCTTAATAACAATACAGAATGACAGTTAGCAGTCTGCCTTCTAATTAAAGACATTAGTATTAATGATCAATGTCTACAAAATAACTAGTTGCTGAAAGGAGCAGACTACGGTTCTAAAAGATATAATTTCAAAACATACACATTTTACTTTAAGTACACAAGTTTTTCGGTAAAATTTTAAAACAAATTCACAGATCTTCTGTTATATCTTTTAGTTTTATAATGAAATTAGAAGACACAACAATAAATTTCTTTAATTTAATATTTCAGATAGTTTGTACGGTAGAGGGCAGATTTTAGCCAATTATTTGGCACATTATGTGAACACTTTGTAATCGCCCTCAGTTTAAGACGAATAATTTTTGACTATTATATTTTTATAAAATATAAGATTACAATTTTAGTGTTAGTACATTTTATAATAGGTTTGAGCCAGTGTCTCGCTATTTAATTAAATCAATGCTGAATTCTTAATATTTTTACATTCATTTGTAACCCGTACATGGTATATGATATCTACATTATACTTAAGAATTTAATACAATGTTTTATCATACACATCCAGTAATACTAAGAAACGTATTTGATAAGTTCAAAAAAGTAAGTAGAAAAAAGTCATACACGTTTAGAATGTAAGGTTTTATAAAAAAAATCCCTAGGCCCGACGTAAAGAGACCTGGATTGCAACAGGGAACACGCTTCTACAGAAGGTTTCAGAAAATAGGTCTAACTATCTGATTTATACGACCTTCCTTTTTTTGAATTTATACGACCAAGTTTACATTCAGTCGATTTCAAAGGTAAAAATAAGTTAACGTTATGTAGATTCCACTAGGGATTATATTTGAGGGTCTATGAAATGCGGGAATCATTCGAATTATGTAATACGTGTATAAAACAATTTAATTAATAAAGTACATAAACATTAAAAATAAATTTATACTTTATCATCATCATATAATAAATATATTTGGATGTTTTCGGTATTATTACTACATAGTTTCAAATAAAATTGAAATAAGTTTTTAAGTTGTACATATTAATTTATAATAATATTAGGCGCTTATTAGGTACATATAAATAAAAAATATAATACTGAAAAATCTCACTCTGTAATTAAGAAACAATAAAAGGACAAAGTTGCATCTAATATAAACAAAAGACATAAATTTAAATTAAGCTTTTGTAAAGTAAAGCGTTACGTTTTGAGCTACATTTTTGAGATCATTCCTAACTCCGCCTTCCGTTGGTAATGCCAACTTCCTATGTGATATTTTTAGAATACCCAAATCAAGATAAATAAGTGGTAGCAATCAAAATTGTAAGATTTTTTATACAAATAAATATTATAATAATTTAATAATATCTCAAAATAGGCGCACCTAGGGCCCCGAAACACATCTGTGGAGGATGCAACCGGGAACACGCAGAAATGAGAGAGAGAGATTTATCTCAAAATATATAAAACAATTTTATTTATTAAACATAAAAAAATACAAAAAAAAAATTAACATATTGTTTTTAAATCAACATTAGGATAACAGGTTAGAATTAATTAGTTCGGGTATTCTAAAATAGTTCCTTAGTTATCGATATCTAAGTAGAAACAGTTATCTAATAAGACACTATCACACAATCACATGGTAAGTGCTATATACAGTCATTTCAACCCCTTTACGGTTTGTTATAAATACAAAAAAATGTTATACAAAAAAAAAATATAGAAAATATTGTAAATGACACAAAAGTTCTCTGAGAAAAATCTGTTAACATACTAATTCTGTTTTATACACTGACAGATACATAAAATATGTAAAATTTAAAAATGCATTAAAATCAATTAGGCTACTTACACTACATATTAATCGTTTTTTATTATTAATATAGCATTGTGCACATTTTATATTTATAAGAAAATATACTTCAAGCTACTTGATATGCCGTGCCATGTACATTCAACAGAAATATTTATGTTACATTAAATTAAATAACCTACTCAATAATTCACAGTAGAAAAAATATCGTATCTCTCTGTTTCAGACTGTTATTTAATTTTTAAAGAGTGTTCTAAGACTTTTTTCGTTGATTGTACATGCGATCATGGAATATAAAACGTAGAATATTTAAAGAGCATTGGTACTTACATGTATTTCAAAACACTACTTCGTACCAAAACAATACATTAGTAATAAAATTTAATCCATCATAATCAGATATTTTCAATGTGATAAATGATTTAAAAGTTATACAAAGGTGAATGAATTAAAAGCATCTTTTATACACTTGAATTACACGATAACGTATTATTTAGTTTATGCTGAACTTCAAATGTTTTGAAACTGCGATTATGAAGCAAGTTTAAATAGATAGATATGATTAAATTAAAACATTTAGAGCACCAAGTTTCTAGAGTTGTGAGCAAGTGATAACTACGTTTTTAAAAGTTTCACATTGATTTCTAAAGCTACCCATATGCTTAAAGATAAAAGTTAATATAATATTAAGCCTCGAACTAGCGTTAATTTTTTACTTTGTATTTTGTATAATACGGTACATATCGAAAGTAGTCAATGTTTATATAGAAAATGATCACTAAGTTCAAAAATTCTATTAGACCTTGCGAGTCGAACTGTGATCATAAAAGTTATTAGGAAGAAGGACTTCTTAGTCTTAAATATATGTATATATGTATGTGTTATTATGTAAAAATATATATGAATATGTAATGTAGCGCATAGTACCTTTTTGACTAGACATCAATACATAATAATTAAAGAATATCCATTTCTCATTAAATATAAAGTTTCATGAAATTGTTAAAATTACTTGCTCAACTTGATTGATTAAATGACGATGGAATTCTTAAAAAATAATTTTTCTCATCAATGGGTTGAGTCTGTCCCTGTTGCCTTTATATCAGAGAGAATATGAAGGAAAGAGACAAATAGCACAGATGCCTTCTAGGCGTACATTTATACACAACAGTTATGCATAAAATTAGCCTTAACCATCAACTACATAGTTAATACAATACACCTTTAATCGGCCATTTTCAAATTATTTACGAAACATCATATGAACGATTATCTTATTAATAAAATAATACTGAAAGTATTGCTAATAATTATATTGATAAGAGAGAACATCGTGACGTAAGATATCTACATATTCAGGCAACTGAATGTGTGATCACTATGTTTCCCTGTTGATAAAGTCACGTAGGTCAGACTTGGAGACACTCTATGTTACAATCTAACCTTCCCATTCTTAAATCGTGACCCACGTGTCGTCCCCAAGAAGTAAGTGGGGCAAATAACAGGATTAAGACGAAAATAATGTTGACTAGAATATTCTTTGGTTTTGTAATATGAAAAGTAAGTTATATATAAAATTTCACAATTTTTGTCTACCGTCCGACATATTGTAAATACGACCATATAATAATATACAGTTAGTTTATATTCAACCTTCACAAAACAAATGAACTATTTCTCAAATAGTTCACACACATATGGACCATATCATTGACATCACTCGAGTTTCTTGTGTCAATTCCTGTATCATCAAACCTTAGCGTAGATCTAAACTATTACTACAAGACTAGATTATTGCATAACTTGCAATAGAAAAAATGTATCGACACAAACAATCGTCGAAATATTATTTGAATTTCGATCCTGATGACGTCAGAATAAATTATTTTTGTATATAAATTAGGCCAGTATTGAGCTCACTTTTAGTATAAAGATATTTTAAAATAAATTTATAAATAGAACAATGCCTTTGTCAAGGCGTTCTTTGCAATAAATTTTTCTATAAAATAATACATACTTTTTACACAGTCTAGTAAATACACATAAATATATAAATGATCATAAGCAGTTATATAATTTAAATTGTTTATTTACATTGTAAGAATTTCTACAATTTATCTTGTACCACAACCTAATTAACTATGAAGCGAGCACGTAAGTAGTTAGGCAGTAATGGCGGGCGCGTTGCTAGGCAACCGAGCCCGGCTGAGCGGCGCCTCGGAGCCCGCGCGCCAGAATTGAGTCGAGATCGCGTTTCTGAGCGTAAGTTTATGCATCCATCATACGACCCTTACATATCTGATATATACATACATAATGTTCTCGGTCAATTGACGATTAAGCCTAGAAATTTCCCTAGTCAAAGTTGCTTTTTTTCACATCTGTTTTAATCTTAGTTAAAACGAGCCCTAAGAATCTCAAGTGAGCCTCATGAGAGCTATGAATAAACTTAGTTTCTCATTTGACAAAAACTTGTATTTTAATAGTCCAAGAAAGATCTAGAATTGTATTAAATACAACCTCAATTTCTCACCTCTTCACACCCCGAAATATTAATTTGACGACAAAATAGCCTTAAGTAGATCTTAGGCCGTGGAATATATTATTTCTAAGAACATATTGTAAAAATGTGGGGTCCTAAATAAATATCGCTACACTGTGTTTTCCCAATTTTGATTGATTTAACGACCGACATTATACATTCTTATTTATGTTTAACAGAATGTCTTCTCACGATCTGACGACCTACTGGCCTAGGTTATTAAGGCCGTGAAACACACTACTTAGGCCAGGCCATGTCGAACTTGTCTTTAAATCAGAGAGAACTTAAGGGCGCGAACTGCGGCAAATATAAGTTGGAAACCATATTTCGTGTACCCTCAACTTGCATCTTTGATGCCTCGTATCAATAGTGATTCAATAACAAAACGCCTTAGTTCCTAGATCTAAGTAAGGGTGTGGAACAATTTTCTTAATTAAGTCACACCATATTAACCTTGCTAAATGGAACGAACACCGCACCCTTCCTGGACACAGACTTTTCATAGTTTGACGACATACTGGCCTAGGCCATAGACAAACTTATTAAATAGCGATAGCTTAGCTATAGCTTATTAACTTAGCCGATAGCTTATTAACTTATTAAATAACACAAACACCCTCATCAGGTGGGAACCATAGTTTGACAATTACCTGTAATACACACAATGACACAGCATGAGCTATATATATACATTCAGTCAGAAAAGTATCGGGAATGGATTATTTATTTATGGTTCCAAATTCAAATTTTTGTTTTTTTTGTTGTTGTTAGATTGGCACAACTGTTTTCCATTTTGGCGCGGAGTTTGAGTTGCATCTGTTGTTTACATTAAATACAGTGCTATTTTTAGTTATATCATATCTAGTGTGTATTGCTAATTTCATAATGGATAAAAACATCGAACAAAGAGTTTGTCTTAAATTTTGCATTGCCAATGGAATATCGTGTTCGGAGTCACTGAAAATGTTACAGAAGGCTTACGGTGAATCGACTTTATCAAAAACTCGTGCTTATGAGTGGTACAAAGCGTTCAAAAGCGGTCGAGATGTGATGGAAGATTTGCCTCGCTCTGGTAGGCCATCAACGTCTGCAACTGAAGTTAACATCGCAAAAGTGAAGGAAATAGTGACTGAAAATCCTCATTCGACTTTGAGAGAGATAGCCACCGAACTTTCTGTATCTCACGAGTCGATCCGTACCATTTTAACTAATAATTTGGGTATGAAACATGTTGCCGCTCGGCTAGTCCCAAAAGACCTGAATTTTTTTCAAAAACTCAATCGCATGAGAGTCGCTGAGGACATGCTAGAACGAGTCAATTCCGACCCAACATTCATGAAACGCATTGTTACTGGTGACGAGACGTGGGTTTACGAGTTTGACATGCAAACTAGTCAACAAGCTTCGGAGTGGCGCCTTCCAACTGAACCGAAACCGAAAAAACCACGCCAAAGTCGTTCAAAAGTCAAAGTCATGTTGACTGTTTTCTTTGACTATCGCGGTGTTGTGCACTCGGAATTCTTGCCGGAAGGTCAAACGGTAAATAAGGAATATTATTTGAGTGTTATGCGGCGTTTAAGAGAGCAAATCCGACGAAAAAGGCCAGATTTGTGGAAAGAAAATTCTTGGATTTTGCACCATGATAATGCACCTTCGCACAAGGCCATCATTGTGAACGAATTTTTAACCAAACACTCAACAAATACCATCGAGCAACCACCATATTCACCAGATATGGCTCCAGCCGACTTTTTTCTTTTTCCTAAACTCAAATTACCACTTCGTGGCACCCGTTTTCAATCGGTAGAAGACATAAAAGAGAATTCGCGGCGAGAACTGACCTCAATTCCGGAAACAGCGTTTAAAAAATGTTTTGATGATTGGATTATTCGTTGGCGTAAGTGTATCGTTTCTAAAGGAGCATATTTTGAAGGTGATAAAATAAATTTGGATGAATAACAAACAGTTTGTGTATTATTGATCTTTTCCTGCTACTTTCTTGACAGAGTAGTATAAATAGACCAAGACGAACGTATCTTGATCAAATTAAGGACGTCCTGGTAAAGGGTCAGGTCAAAAGTATCCGAAACCGCCGAGCTTGTATGAAGAGAGTTATGAATGTGGATGAAGCGAAGGAAGTATGCAGAGATCGTGGCAAGTGGAAAGAGGTAGTCTCTGCCTACCCCTCCGGGAAAGGGGCGTGATTTTATGTATGTATGTTGTGTACATGAGGTCGCTAGTTAGGCCAGGCCATGACGACCTTGGAGAAGGGCACGAACACGGCGGTGGAGTGGGGGGCGGCCAGGAAGTAGCGGCGGCCGCGGAACACGCCGTCGTTGCGGGCGCCGCGCGCCGCCACCTCCGCGCCCACCACCACGCCGCTCGCCGCCGCGCTGCCGCCCGCCAGCCCGACATACCTGTACATATATATATATTATGTACTACAGGCCGCCCGCGACTTCGTCCGCGTGGAAACATCTATCATAACTTAACAATCAATCCCGTGGGAACTCCGGGATAAAAAGTAGCCTATATGTTATTCCGGGTCTTCAGCTACCTACATACCAAATTTCATGGTAATCGGTTCAGTAGTTTTTGCGTGAAAGAGTAACAAACATCCATACAAACTTTCGCATTTATAATATTAGTAGGATTATACCTGTATATATATATATATATATTATGTATTATGAGTTCAGTGTGAACCACAGATGTAAGAAGGTTAAGTAATGGTAAAGTAATTAACAATTACTTAACCTTCTTACTCTACATACATATTGTCACGTCTATCTCCCTTGCGGGGTAGAAAGAGCCAACAGTATTGAAAAGACTGAATGGCCACGTTCAGCTATTTGGCTTAACGATAGAATTGAGATTCAACTAGTGACAGGTTGCTAGACCATCACCTAAAAAAAGAATCCCAAGTTTGTAAGCCTATCCCTTAGTCGCCTTTTACGACATCCATGAGAAAGAGATGGGGTGGTCCTATTCTTTTTTGTATTGGTGCCGGGAACCACACGGCACCTTCTTACTCTAACCCGATTCAATAATGCAGGGATCGCCAAATGGACCATCCAGACCGCCGCCCGCCCCATTTTGTGTGGACCGCGAGAACACAGCAACTTGCACTACACAGAGCACCTACGTAATTTAATAAAAATGATCCTCCGCATTATCTTTTTTGACGACAATTCCAAATTTGCCGCGCGAAGTAGCGAACTAACAAAAAAGAAAGAGTTCGCTTCGTTTGTTTACCTTTGTAATTTTCGAAATTACATTTCTTTAACAAATATTTTTTCTATTAAATTTTGTGCAGACCGCGATGATCATTTCATTTATCAAAACTACCTAGGCTACCCCTGCAATAATGTGTAATTATTTAATTTTTACTTGGCCTTACTTAATATTGGCCAATGTATGATCTCTCCACTTCTGGATCGTACTCCTCAAAAAAAGGTAAAAATTATACCTAATTGACATAATTAATATAATATAACTGTATTTATTTTGCTTTGGAACGTTCTCCACAAATAAGGCATAAAAGGGAACAATTATAATTAGCATAATTAATATAACCTTCATCTCCTATCTGTTTCTCTTTCCTTCTCCCTATTTCTATCTCACCTATAATATTTTCAACAGCACATTCAGCTAAAGCGCTTTCGAGTCTGGAGCGTGCATTTCAGTGTTGCTTTCTTCTTTGACCAGTCTTCATCATCATACATACATATATATATTATGTATAGGTTTTTAGTAGATATATATCGTATAGTAAGTATGTTTGTTATACACTATTATTATCACCCACACAAAGGTTCTCCGCTTAACCCAATGGTAGACTGTTAGATAATGCTATTAGCATTAAGTCCGCCTATTGTACTTTACAAATTGTAATTGTTACAATAAAGAATAAATAAATACATACTTGACGACATGCAACTGTGAAATAAAATGCTGAAGTGTCGATTGTTACCTGACTCGGCCCACGAGCACGCGGCCCTGCGCGATGAGCTTGACGGTGTGCCCCAGCCGCAGCTGGCGGGGCTCCGCGGGGATGTAGGGCTGCCCGCCGCCCGGGGCGCCCCCCGCCACGTCCGCCCCGGGGCTAGACCCGGCGCGGCCCCAGGCTTGACCGTAGCCGGATTCCACTGGAAATAATACAAATGTTTGTTTGTTTGTCTTTACTTTAAACTGCAGTTTGTTCGTTTTTATAATTAACAACTGCCGAGTTGTCCAAGTGTTTTAATCTACTTTGATAGAGTTGGACAACATACAGGGTACCACCTTCCCTGTTCACTAACGTTGACAAGTCTTATCTTCTCTCTCTTTTTAATCCTTCGGATTACTTCAATAAACATACATATAGTGATTATGTGTATGTATGTTGAAGTAGTCCGATCCGTATAAATCTCTTGCTAGGTGGACAGAGCTAACAATTTTAAAAACACTGATACGCCACGTTCAACTGTTTGGCTTAATGATAGAATTGAGATTCAAATAGTGACAGCTTCCTAGCCTGTGGTCTAAATACCAAGTTTATAAGTAGCAAAAGGCGACTAAGGGATAGGCCTTAGTCGCCTTTTACGACAACCATGGGAGAAAGATGGAGTTGTCCCATTATTTTTGCTATTGGTGCCGGGAACCACACGGCACTTCAAAGATGGAAAAAAAGGGAAGATAGATATTCCAGGGCTTGCCTAGAAAAGAACTTTCTTCGATTGGCCCGGTGCTTGGAACTTATCTAAAATATGTATTTATTATAAAATATAGCATCGTTGAATTAATATCTCGTAACACAAGTCCCGAACTTACTTCGAGGCTAAATCAATCTGTGTAATTTTTCCCATATATACAGGGTGACATTTAAAACAACTGCATTCTTTTAAAAATAGACTACCCATGCTTCTGAGCCGATTTTTATTTAAATTAAAGTACTTTCTGAAATATGAACCTATATTTTTCTTTTAACGTTTTTAAATATACTTTAGAAGGGTACGCTAAACAGTTAAATTTATGCAGTTTAATTAAAAGTCACCCTGTATTTATTTACTTAATTTGACCATAAAAATCTACTCCATCCACGTTCAATACAACAACAATACTTACGGTCCAAGGAGGCGGCTCGCACGTTGTCTACGGAGCCGCGCACAAACCGCTCGGCTTCCAACAACAACTCCTCGGTGTCGTCGCGACGCACGTCCGGCATGGAACTGCGCCACGATCGGTAATCCGCTGGAACATTGTTTTAATACTTACATACATACATACATAATATGGTCACGTGTACGTAGTACGTAGAAAAAAATAAAGTCTTTCTTACTTCTTCTCTAAATGAAAAAAAATGAAAAAATCTTTATTTACAAGTACTTAGTTTCTAAAACTACACAAAATTGTTTTAGAAACTAAGGCTTTCTAATTCTCTGTCGTTACCTTTTCCCACTTTCTACGTGGGGTCGGCACAATATGTTAGTTTTTTCCAATTACTTCTGTCTATGTTATCACTAATCATACTGGAAAGTTTTGGCTTCAGTTTTATGACCGGTCGCCTGCCTAACGTCAACCAACTTTTGTGGCATCTAGATGTATATGCTATTGTCCCTTAGTCGCGTTTTACGACATCCACGGGAAACAATGGAGTGGCCCTATTCTTTTTTTCGGTTGGTGCCGGCAACCACACGGTACAGTCTTTCTTACTTACTTATGTGAATAATATTTATGTATGTTTAAATAGACTACTATTTATGTATAAAACATTTGTGTATTTTCTCAAAGTTTGATTAACACCATATTATTTATCTGTGTTTGCAATTTTCTCAAGGTTGACTGGTAGAGAATGCTATAAAGCATGTGGCTACTAATAGCATTATGTCCACCTTTGACTTTGTGACTCAATAAAGATTTAAATAAATAAATACCTCGTGCAGACGGGGTGTACAGAGCCTGCGGTATCCAGTCGCTGCTGCGGTCCATGCTGAGGCACGGCGAGCGGAACGAAGAACCGCGCGATATGAATCTATAATGTTTAAATATTTATTATAAAATATAGTATCGTTGAGTTTGTATCTCGTAACACAAGTCTCGAAATTACTTCGAGGCTAACTCAATCTGTGTAATTTGTCCTAAAAATATTAATTTATTTATAAGACTGTCTAGATTTGATCAAGGTTCGTTCGTACCTTTCTCTTATATTCATTTTATGATTAAATACAAAAATATGGTCGTCAGCCAACTTTGTCATATTACTTGAGGTATAAAGAGCTGCTTTAATAAGTGCCGTGTGGTTGCCGGCACCAATACAAAAAAAGAATAGGACCACTCCATCTCTTCCCCACGGATGTCGTAAAAGGCGACTAAGGGATAGGCTTACAAACTTGGGATTCTCTTTTAGGCGATGGGCTAGCAACCTGTCACCATTTGAATCTCAATCCCATCATTAAGCCAAATAGCTGAACGTGGCCATTCAGTCTTTTCAAGACTGTTGGCTCTGTCTACCCCGCAAGGGATATAGACGTGACCATATGTATGTATATTCTATAAATATTTATTATAAAATATAGCATCGTTGAGTTTGTATCTCGTAACACAAGTCTCGAAATTACTTCGAGGCTAACTCAGTGTTTGTAATTTGTCCCATAAATATTAATTTGTTATTAGACTGTCTAGATTCAAAGTTCGTTCGTACCTTTCTCTTTTATTCATTTATTTATTTATGTACACAAAATCATATACAGGAGCATTCAATACAGTTATTCTAGTACAAAGGTGCTACTTATTTCAAAAGAAATCTCTTTATTTTTTGCATTAATTCATTTTACTACTTCATGCAAAAAAATATAGTCGTCAGCCAACTTTGTCATATATTTTGAGGTATAAAGAGCTATTTTAAAGTCTCACTTGGACGTAGAAGTGGATACGGGCGAATCGGCGTGTGAAGGTCGCTTAGTGAGAGCCCACACCGGGTCGGCCGAGCGGGACAGCTCCGGGACCATTGACGTGAAGCCTGGAAATAAGATTATTTATTTTGTGTTTATTTTGTAAATATTTTCACAATTACATACATACATATGGTCACGTCTATATCCTTTGCGGGGTTAGACAGAGCCAACAGTCTTGAAAAGACCGAATGGCCACGTTCAGCTATTTGGCTTAATGTAAGAATTGAGATTCAAATAGTGACAGGTTGCTAGCCCATCGCTTAAAAAGAATCCCAAGTTTGTAAGCCTATCCCTTAGTCGCCTTTTAGGACATCCATGGGAAAGAGATGGAGTGGTCCTATTCTTTTTTGTATTGGTGCCGGGAACCACACGGCACACAATTAAATCCCATTAATTTCCCATTAATTTATGTATGTGTGTTGTTTATTTATTATACACTAACTAACATTTCTTAAGTATGCTGCCCACCCGGTCCCAGGATTTTACCTTTCACTACCCAAAGGTTGGCTGGAAGAGATTGCTTAGCGATAAGTCTGCCTTTGCTCACATGTTCATAATGAATGTTTCTACTACGTTTGTATTTTTTTTTATGGGCAATAAAGATAATTTGTATTGTATTGTATTGTAATTTCCATTCCCGCGGGAATTTCGGGAAAATTCTCTCTGGACGGTTAAGTAGAAATTTCAAAATAGCCACGAATTATTTTTTTTTATCTTTATTAGGGAGACACACAAAAACATGGTTCTCTATTAATATTATCTTATACTATGATGCAAAAACCAATAAAGTTTCCTCTGTTTACTAATACATAGTATCGAAAAGACAAGGAAATTATTATAAAAATGTAAGTGTGTTACATATAGTTTTGTCTTTATTTATCACATTCTTCTGCTCTTGGCTTTAGTCCGGATGGTATCCCCGCCACTCTGGAGAGTAGCCCGGGGTATGCCCCTGACCATGGATCCTAGATTGGGTGAGTCAGGTTTTTTACACGAAGCGATTCCCATCCGACCTCCGCAACCTTTGCAGGGGAACCTAACCCGTATTGAATCGATCATGGTTACACATCCTGAATGTGCCGGTTTCCTCACGATGTTTTCTCTCATCGTAAGACCTTTCTATCTCATTCTGATTGGTGTAGTTAAAAAGAGACGCCAAAAATATTAGGGTAATTTTCAAGGTCATTTCTGATTTCTTAATTTTGCATAAAGCGAGTGCAGCTTCCAATTAGTCGTGTTGTTTTGTATGAGGACTTTTCATATTTTTATTCATATTATCATTTATTCCTTGAATTTGGTTACAATATAAAACTACTCGTAAAGGTTTTTCAAAAAACGTTCCTAAACGACATTACACTTACCGATATCGCTCAATAAGACTCGTCGCTCGTCTTCGGCCATGGCGGGCGGACGCGCGTTGGGTACCGTCAGCCGGCGAGACACGTGCGTGTGCGCACTGGGCGCCGCGCGCTGCGGGACGGTGGGCGGGGCGCTCCACAGCGGCATCTCGAACGATAACATGTTATACAATTAACTTATCAATAATTATTGCACAATTAAAGACTTTTTAAAAGTTTTCATTTCGTTTTAAAATGTGGAATTAATCCACGTTATATTGAAAAGATTTGTATTTTTGTAAACTCAAGAACTACGAGATTGATTTTCACGAATATTGGCACAGATATATTTAGAATAGGCCTTTGGAAGTTACATAGACTACTTTTTTCAGGAATTTCTCACGTACGTGAAGTCCCGTGCTATCGCTAATTTTGATATATTCCTGTTGTCAAGGAGATAGTGCCAAAATGGCAAAAATTAATAGGGAGTGTGTATACATCGCCAATATGAAATTAAGGTGCAATTCAGACCGTACGCCATGCCAAACACATCCTCGTACATACAAATACTTTGTTGTCAGGGTTTAAAAGACAATTGAATGGTACCTTGTGCGCCAGATGCCCGTCGGAGCTCCAGCGCGGCGGCAGCGCGGAGAGCAGCGTCTGCGCGGCGCTGTCGCGGCGCGGGGCCGGCGGGCGCAGCGCGGGGCGCCGCGGCGGCCGCCCGGCGCCGCGCACTGCTGGAGCCCTACCACATTATGTAACACATTATACTGACACAGAAGTGATTTAAAATTTTTATTTATCAAACAAAATATCCGGCAGTCTACAGGATAATAAATTCAGTCGGTAAAACAGTACAGATAAAACTTACCGATATTGGAAAGGATTGGGGCACGTATTCCTCCTCGCATTCAAGTTCCCTCCCAAATCCTCTTCAGAAATGCCGCACTTTGAAATATCCGTTTCAGCAAACACCGAGAACCGGTGGCCCAAATGATGGGTCTTATGAAAATTGTCTATGCTCTCTTCTCTATGGAGGATATCCATGCTCGAGCCAAGTTCGAAGCTCGAAGACTTCGTATTATCGAAACTCAAGCCTCTATTATATTCACAGGTCAAACTATCAACACTGTCTAATCTCCTAGTACTTGTATTAGGACTCCGCTTGTACAACATATTATCAGATTTGTTATCACAACTCTTTAATATCCCTCGGCCTGGCAAATCCAGGCTTCCTTTGCTGTTGAACGCCACATGTCTTATTTCTTTATCAGATGGCAGTGAAACTCTTTTCTTAAGAGTAGATTCAGCTATCACATTCTGTAAGCTGCTGTTTTCTTGGTTTTCGTTCTCGGCGTTGTCGGATGTTTCGCCCCCTGGTTGGAAGTCAGGATCTAAGGTGTGGAACTTGATGAGCACCGGGGTCGAATGAGTGGTCGAAGTGGAACCAGGGGTCCAGTGATCCGTCTCCCTGATGGACACAAGATCCTCCTGAAATTATGGAATTATTCGAGAAATTAAATGGAGCTATAAAAATACACGTCTTTATTAGAACCAAGTTTCGAACAACTAAAGAGTTGAATGGCTTCGCTTAGTGATGGAATTATAGAAACTGCTATTTTTATTACTTTGCCTGTTCACTTTTTAAGCTACTTCGACTTTTAGGTATTACAGGTTAAATAAAAAGTAGAGCCAAAATTTACATACATAATTGAAATCAGAAAATCTAACCGTAGAAAGTTCAATACACAATCACCTCTATATCCCTTGCGGGGTAGACAGAGCCCACACTCTTGAAAAGATTTAAAGACGCGACACACACACTCGCAACTTTGACCATACCTGCAAATTGCTCATATCCTTAGACTCATCAGTGGTGAATATGAGCTCAATATCGTCAACCTCCTCAGATTCATTCCCGCTGGCATTCTCCGGGTCCAACTTATCATCCCCGGCGGGGGGCTCCACCGGCGTCACGACACCTTCGGAAAATACCGAGTTGTCTCCTTCAGACATTGACCTGCAAAATTATTACAAAATAATGGTAAATTAAAAAAATTAAGGTTCAGATTTAAGGGGTCTATATTTGTAAACTGATGTCATGTGAAACGGCTGCAGTGTAGTTTGTTCCGCCACTTTTCATGCGCTTTGGAAGTGGTAGTACATATCATTAGACTTAAGTAATTTTGACGTCAATAATAAATACCATATATTGTAAACTGTTAAATCCCACTAAGAAATTAGATGCCCTTAACATTATTACTAAAACTAATGTAACAAAGTACCTATACGATCATACAAACCTGAGACTTAAGTCATCCACATCCAAGTTGAGTGTGTCCTTCTGTCTGCTTCTCTCAACATTTTCTTTCACAACCAAATTCTCCTCCGAAGTGATCCTCACCTGGACATTAAACTTGTCAACTTTGGACTTAGCCTCCGTTTCATTCGGCACGGCCATCTTTATGTTCTCAGTAGCAACAGATTTTAAATTGATTTTGCTACCTGACGGACCTTCAGTATTTTCAAAATGTTCTCTTTTTTCATCAAATTCGAAATGTGCTTTATCTTTATTTACTCTTTCTCTATTCTCATCAGTGGTTGTAGAACCACTTTCCGAAGTTGTACTAGATATTATAGAACCTTCTTTTAGACTCCTTACTTTTATTCTGACATCAAATTTTGATAGAAGTTCTAATTTTGTTTTAAAACTTTGATGATTTGTGGCAGCACTATCTTTGGGGTATGTAGTTATCTGACTGTGAATTTCTTCAATTTCAGTGTTGTCGTGAGGGCTTATTTCTGCACTCACATTCACTTCTGGGGAATCACCTGAAGTAAGAACTGCTTCTGTTGCAGCAAAGCCAACTTCTAATTGGTTTAAGTTATCTGTGGAACAGAATTCTGGTTGATTGTCAGGAGATTCTTCTCTCTCTGCCTCAATGGGACTTTCTTCTTCCTCTACAGGCCTCTCTCCTGTATCAGCTGTCTCCTGCACATCTGTAGTAGCAGTCTGTATCACCACTACACCACCACAGTCCAAACCACTTTGAGGCCTCGGACTATATGTGACTTGTAGTGTAATGTTCTTTGCTGGAGACTCTCTATCGTCAAAACCTTCTATAATCTTACGTCTCAAAATATGATTCTCAATAGTCAATTTCTCAATAACATCAGCATACTCTGTACATTGAGAATGCTGTTCATACTTTTCTTTTAAAGCTTTTAACTCATTCTTAGACACTTCCAAAGCAGTCCGTAAAGATACCACAGTTTGATGCAGTGCTCTCACTGTGTCCAGATGCACAGCCCCGTTTGGGACCGTCTCGAGTCTGCCGCTATCCATTCCACCTTATTGCCCACATTTGATCCAACATTCAACATCCCATACATGACTATTGATATTTCATATACTTTCTAATTCACAACCACATCAGTTTCCATCGCCGCGGCAATGTTTCTGCACCTTAAATAAATAAACAACTTGTACTTCAGAGTGCCCACATTGAACTGAAAATTCTTCAGCAAAATGTACTTACCTCTGACCTACTTCAGCAATATCCCATCCACTGACACACATTCTTGATCTGTGACACATTTTTAGATCCTTATCGAGTTGCACGCTATTATAATATCTAGCAACGTATCAGACAGGGCATGGAAGGAGGTGCAATCGATAAAACAACTCAACTCAGGTGAATAATTGGAGCTTTTAAGGTGCTTCAAAGTTGCGGCCGAACTAATAACACGAACGGCTGATAATGATAAAGTTTTAGCACGGAAAGCCGTAATTATGAAGGGATATTATCTCTTAATCGGTTTTGACAAGGTTGTAGGACACATCTATATCTAGAAATAGGGATACTTGAAAATCTTCATTTCAGTTGTAAACAAATCAATACTTCGCGGGTTCGGCGAGAGCAAAAGAGAAAGAATATGATATGGGCATCTCTCTTCTAAAATGTCAGCTGTTATGTTGACAACAAGACAATCAACTGCCGCTTTCTTTCTTAATAAATATTTTTGGAATTGTGGCCAGTTTTTGTAATAAGATCATTAGTCAAAAAATGTTTCAAAGTATATTCTTAAAAATTATTTATTGAAATAAATTGAGAAATGACCAATGCTCTCTCATACATTATATCCTTTGCCTGACCTTACTTACCCATGTCAGTTTTCAGTTTTTTAATTTGACATTGATATTTTTAAATCTAACCTAAAAAACAAAACATTAAAACTTACTTCAGTAAAAATAAAAATATTGTAAAAACTTCAAGTACATTGTTAATTTGTTTTTGTATCAAATCGTGACCAAACCCAAATTTAAAATGTTTCATATTTCAAATGTGCATAGAAATATATCTTGGTGTAGTTATTTAGTTATCCAAACTAGACAAAAATCCAAAACGCACTGGGTAATCATTTCACTGTTCAATCTAATTATATTATGTATTGTAAAGAGAAAAGAAAGTAATTGACTATTACAATTGTACTAATAATAAATATGCATGATTAAAAATAATATAAACTAATATTAATTATTTAATAATAAAAAATAACTATTCTAAATTTACAAACTAAAAACATTATTTAAATTTTCGAGCTAGGAAGGGTAAAAAAGTAATGATTTTATTGGAGCATAAAATACAAATACATTATTTTTTATTATTAAATAATATTAGATAGAACTTTCTAGTTCGGCAAAACAATAATTTTGTAAAATTTGAAATCATATTCATACCTACCAATAGATTTCAAACAGCTTCACAGCTATGTTATGACACTGGTTTTCAGTGGAAACATACTTATTTTAGCAGCTTTAACATATTTTCTTAGAAACTTATGGCATCAAAACTTTCAGGCTAAATTGAAAAGGAAGACTAGTCCAAAATACAAAGCTATGGAGCATTTTGATGATTTCTATGGGTCAGTATTTGGAGTTAAGTGGGACCCTATAAAGGAGGCAATGCTTCGGCGAAATAAATATGTCGCTGTTGTTAACAATTATGGAAATGTTGAAGAAACTAAAGATTTCCTCACAAATAGAGGTATAATTTCAAAAATATATACACATCTGTTTGTTTTGTTATGGTTCAAACTTTTCTTTAAGGTATTTAAAGCAATGGGTTGTGGCCTGTTCTGCATACTTTGCTTACAAGTATGTTGGCACTATCAGTAGTCTAGCTAAGAAATAACTTAGAATGAGTCTCTTCAATTTTAGATTACTCTTAATCTTACTTTCTAAAAGAAATCCAGTGTATTTAGGTTCTACACCTATTTGCCATTTGTCCTTAAACTGCGATTTGTTTTAAATCAAAAGTTTTTTTTTATGTTTAAGGGATTGTTTAAATATTTTGTACATAATTATTTTTTATGTTATTTAATAGAACATTTAATTTTTAGGTGCTCACTGCTTAAAAAATCTGATTTCCATACAGAATGATTTTCAAAAGGAATACAGTCCTAACACCAAAGCAGAAATAAATAAATCTGAGAACAATTCTAATAAGAAACTGGAAGAGTTTACGAGCCAACTTCAAAGTGACGAAATAGCCAGCATGTACTCCCAGAAAGAGAGTGCTCCTGCAAGACTGGATCTGGCTGATATATCATTGAATTCAAGGGAGTCTTTACTGCTGACCGAGAAAGATACAGAGTGTGTTTAGTTTCACTGTAAAATACTAAATTGTGTCAATAACTATCATAAGCCAGTGTACCTAACTAATAATAATTTAAAGTTTTTATGGAAATCTGCCTCTAACACAATTTGGGCTCTTTTTGAAATTATTCTCATTTTTACAGACCTCCCACAAACACCACATTGGAAGAATCAATGAATCAAGCCAAGATAGATATGTCTAGAATCATCGACCCATCATTAGGCCTGACTTCAGAGTCTCTCTACCAGTTCATACCGGCCACCAAGCTCAAGGGAATGGACGACTGGGTGCCGGAGTCACTGCACTACTCATTCTTATCTAGTAAGTTATTGGTATTATTTCTCACTAGCTATTAATTCTTCTTTCTCAATTGAGTACTGGCTATTGACAGTGGCTCTGCTTGCATACAATCAAAATGTAACGAAACAAATGAATAAAATATTTAACATAATCTTTTCAGAGGACAAAGATTTCCCACTTGTGATCGAACCAGAAACAGACTTGACATTTCCGGAGCACCTCAAAGTTTACACATACGAGATGCACAGCGAATGGGGAATGTTTCCCGAGCCTAAAAGATGTAATACAGGTAATTATTATCTATCAGCAAGCGGAATGACGTCATGACCTCATTCTCTGAGCAGATTTAAAAAAAAAACAAGAATATGCACAAGTTTAAAAGTAGACAGGTAGGATGGTGTTCCGAAAGATTAGGTATGTGTAATTAAATTTTGCTATTAAACATACTTTATTAACATGTCCTATAAAAATAGTTTAAAGTATAGTGGACAATGATAAAATGAAGATGAAGATACGATAATGATAAAATGAAATATAAAAACTTTTTTGTTTTATTAAAAATTCTTTTCTCATAAATCATTGGATAATGATTATAAGTTATAGGAAATAGGTTAGGAAAAGTTAACCGTTTACCAATTATTGATGGGTTTTCCTTGTTACAGGAGTTTTTAACTACTACCCGATGGACTGCGGCAGTGTGCTATCTGTGCTCGCACTGAACCTGCAGCCCGGAGACAGGGTGCTGGATATGTGCTCCGCGCCGGGGGGCAAAGCCCTGGTGGCGTTACAGACTCTGTTACCAGATGTCATAGTGTGCAATGATGTCTCCATATCTCGTACTAATAGGTAAGTTAAGATAATACTAGCTGTTGCCAACGGCTTCGCTCACGCACTTTGTTGTTTATCGCAAATCCTCCGCGAACAGTGTTTTGCAAGAACGTAAGTTACCTTATGTCCTTCTCAGTACAGTAAGAGCCATTGCTCTTGACGTGCATTTGCCAGCTGATTTCTACATACAATGTCTCGTTTTCTCGCTCCTGTGGGAATTTTGGAAAATTCTTTGTGTTCCCTACACGATCTAAAGAACAAACATGCCAAATTAACGATATTTGGGTATAGTTTTTCTGATTGGCCTGGGTCTTGGATGTTTATCTAAATAAGTATTTTTATTATAAAATACTAGCTGTGCCCGCGACTTCGTCCGCGTGGAATAGTTATTTTGTGCATCATTGAAGCCCTCAAGGAGGAATAATTTTCCCCGTTTTTTTTCACATTTTTCATTATTTCTTCGTTCCTAATAGTTGCAGCGTGATAATAAATAGCCTAAAGCCTTCCTCGATAAATGGTCTATTAGACACAAAAAGAATTTTTAAATTCGAACCAGTAATTCCTGAGATTAGCGCGTTCAAACAAACAAACAAATTCTTCAGCTTTATAATATTAGTATAGATTATGCAAAAAAATTGATCTACCTACGTGAGTGCGTGTTTGAGGATGCTATTCAATCACGAAAATTCTACTGGATGGATTTTGATGAAACTGGCGTACACGGGAAGAATAATGCCTGGAATAGAACATAGTTTATTTTTCTTACAAAAGGAAAGTCCCGGGGGCGCAGCTGTTAAAAAACAAATAAATTCTAAAGACAAAAAAAGGAAATTATAATAATGGAAAGTTTAAAGTATCTCTTTGTATACAACATTTGCTGTCTTGCCCATTGGAGACATCACAAATAAACTGTCACAGCTGGTGACCCGCGGAAAGCGACGTAGAGCTGTCCATGTGAGAAGCAATTCGTGCTGAGGTCGACTCCGGCTGCTCCAAGCGTTTGACCTTGCAATTTGTTAATTGTCATCGCGAAACATATAGCCACTGGAAACTGAACACGCTTAAATTGAAATGGAAAGTTGTTGGGAATGAGGGGAAAGCGTGGTATAAAAACAATTTCACCAGCTGCACAACCAGTAAGAATTTTAGCTTCTATAATATTGTTATGAAGCGAAAATGTATTGTGAGGGCAATGTTAAAATATTAAATCTCTAAGTGAATCTATTTGTTTTAAGCCGTAGATAGCTCGAATTGCCCTTTTTTTTGTAAACTATAATAATACTTTTAATTCTCATGTGGCGTCCATCCAACCATCTCGTATCGGGTGGTCAAAAAATAAATATCTAAACCACGAGAACTAAATCAATGGTGAAACGGTAAGTACTGGCTTTACTACATTGTGTGTTACTCCTGCTAATCTTGAGCGATGCACTGTCGCCGATGCGGGGCGCGTCAAACTACCTACATAAAAAAAAAATCTTCTCAAAGATGTGGTGAAACGGTAAGTACTGGCGAAACTAAATCAATGAAAAAAAGAATTTCTAATAAATTGAAAATTTTGCCAACGGCTACAATCGTGTTATTTCTTAAATTCTCACGAGGCGCCATCTCGTATCGGGTAGTCAAAAAATAAATATCTAAACCACGGGAACTTAATCAAAAAACAAAGCATAATAATGAAATGAAATAAATCAATAAAATGCTATTTTTTTAATCATCATCATCATTATAAATATGATAATTAATTATTTATAGCTTTTTATATCGATTCAAAAATGACGAAGTTCCATACAAACTTGCACCCCCTATTTCATCCCCTTGGGATAGAATTTCAGGATAAAAAGTAGCCTATATTCTAATCCAGGTTAATAGCTATATCTGTGCCGAATTTTGTTCAAATCCGTTCGGTAGATATTGCGTGATGCGCGTACAAACATACAGACAGACAGACAGACAGACAGACAAAAATTCTAAAAAAAAATGTTTTGGCTTCTATTGACCCTAAAAAGACCCCTTATAATTTTTTTTCTTAAATATCTTCAATGTACAGACAAAGTTCAGTTACAGTTTTATTATATGTATGGAAAATGGAAAATATCTTCAATGTACAGACAAAGTTCAGTTACAGTTTTATTATATGTATGGATAGTATCAAATTTATCATGAATTAGACCTATATTATTCATTTCTAGAGTATCTGCTTTCAAATGCTTTAAATAATAATCAAAAAAATTTTACTACATTGCCAGGCAGAAAAACATCTTCCGTGACTACCTCTCGGACTTTGCTACCAACAACAAATGGAATGAACGAGTTGCCTTCACCAGAGTAGACGGCAGAATGTTCATGGACGACCAAGGGTTTGACAAGGTAAACACTTGGAATATAACTTTTTATTAACTTAAATATATGTATATATCACTACATAGTATAAAACAAAGTCGCTATTTTAGTCTGTTTGACTGTATGCTTAAATCTTTAAAATTACGCAACGGATTTTGATGCGGTTTTTTGTAACAGGTAGAGTGATTCAAGAGGAAGGTTTTTATGTATAATTTTTTCCGAATTTTGCACCCGTGCGAAGCCGGGGCGGGTCGCTAGTATATATATAAATAAGGCCGAGCTTGCATGAAGAGAGTTATGAATGTGGATGAAACGAAAGAAGTATGCAGAGATCGTGGCAAGTGGAAAGAAAAAGGTAAGAAAAAAAAGGCGTGATTTTATGTACATATATACAAGGAAAATTACGCTGATCAAGTTGCCTCGAAGCAACTCAACGTTATTATATACTAAGAGAAGTCTATTAAAAATGTGTATTAAAGAATGTAATATAACTAAAGGTCTCCCTAATTCCCGACTCGACCAAGATTGTCCCGAAGACGAATTACCTATAATTTTTATATAACGAATCATTAACTTAAATTTTTTTTGTTTGTTATTTTGTTTACATTTAAACAGTTAATTCTTCCTTTTCATTTTGTTATTTTGTAATTTTAACTCGTACATAACAGTTTTTGTCAAAATTTTATAATATGAGCTCATATTCAGCAACACATTTACCTAATTCTATGTAATAATCTGTGGACAGCGTTGTTGATTACACTATTAACAATAACACTATGTTGTCAATCTACTTAGATTAAGTTTTATGAGTGTAATCGTTTGGTGACCTAAATAAATAAATAAATTTCATTTGCTAACAGGTATTGGTAGACGTACCCTGTACAACTGACCGTCATTCAGTGACCGAAGACGAGAACAACATCTTTCGACCGGACAGGATCAAGGAGAGACTGCGGTTACCCGAGCTACAGGCGCAGTTGTTGGCGTGAGTTTATTACGTTTGATACCTTTGATCTTAGATTTCATACATACATATGGTTATGTCTATATCCCTTGTGGGGTAAACGGAGCCAACAGTCTTGAAAAGACTCGATCGGTCATGTTCAGCTATTTGGCTTAATGATCGAATTGAGATTCAAATAGTGACAGGTTGCTAGCCCATCGCCTAAATAAAGAATCCCAAGTTTGTAAGCCTATCCCTTATTCGCCTTTTACGACATCCATGGGAAAGAGATGGAGTGGTCCTATTCTTTTTTTGTAATGGTGCCGGGAACCACATGGTCATCTTAGATTTCAATTGTTAATAGGTATGATATCCCATATACCAATCAAGGCGAGGGGGCACAATCTCCTGAGCCAACCGTACCAATGACTATTTTCCAAGTTATGCCTACATTAGTTTGTATACTTACCTATACCTTTACGGTGAGGAAAAACATATATATACGAGTATATAGCCACGTCTAAATCCTTTGCGGGGCAGACAGAACCAACAGTTTTTAAAAGACGTGACCACCACCAAAACGAATCCACGTTCAGCTTTGAAGGAAATCATCGTGAGGAAACATGCATATTCAAGCAACTGGATGTGTAACTATGATCCAATAAAGGTTTAAGTTTCCCTGCAAAGGTTGTGGAGGTCAGGCGGGAGTCGCTTTCGTAAAAACCTGGCTCACTCAATCAAAGGCTAATGGTAGTAAGCAAGCCAAGGTAGGATTTGAAAATAAGCCTTTATGCACAAATTTGCTCAAACTTCTCACGCTTATCTTATGGAATTTACAATATCTTGGCGCACAAATGAAACTTTTCACGTTCATTTCGGAGATCAATAACCAATGCTTAATTTCACAGGAACGCGTTAAAATTAGTTCGCGTCGGCGGTGCAGTAGTATACTCGACATGTTCACTAAGCCCTGTTCAGAATGACGGGCCCGTGCACATGGCCCTCAAGATGGTCTTCGAACAGGACTCCATTGTAGCTGTGGTCAAGTGAGTACTTATTATATTACTAACTTTCGTTTTTACCTTTATTTATTAGAAAATACTTATAGTATCGTTGAGTTAGTATCTCGTTGAGTTAGTCTCGAACTTACTTCGAGGATAACTTAATATGTGTAATTTGTCCCGTATACCTATATTTTTTTATTTATTTACCTTTCTCCATCCTCTACAATGTATGCAAAATTTCATGGAGATCGGTTCAGTGGTTTTGACTTAGAAGATGGACAGACGAACACACAATCACATTTAAAATATTAATATGGACATTACCTCTGTTGATTTTTGCCGTTTTGGCGCTGATAGTTGCGGGAGCGTCCGTGGAACAAGTTATGGTAATTTATTGGACTTTCTTATGGTTGGCGATTTTTAGTACATACAAATTCTTATAGGCACATCCTCAAAGTAAAATGCTTCATTCATTCACAAAATAAATAAAGACTCGCCTAAGCAACTTGGCGGCTCAAAAGCAAGCTATCATTATTTATAGAATATTCGATACAAGTCCAGCGTACTTGTATTTTTCACGTCAATGATGTACGCCAATTAGTAATTTTATTTCTTCAATATATTTTTTTTAATTTCAGAGACCTAACCCCCGCGTTCTCAGGACTGAGTAGCACACTAGAGCTAAGTTCCGGAAAAACCGCCCCGCAATACGGACAACTAGTCGTACCGTCCACAGCGGCTAACTTCGGGCCGTCCTACATAGCGAAACTTGTTCGGGTTAAGTAAATATTTCATTCTTCATTAAAAAAAAATGGAATGATATACAGTATTTCCACTTTTATATGTTACACCGATTAAAAGTAAAAAAAAAAAATATGGCGCGAAAATATTTGACAGGTTGAGCCTATCAGAGACCGCCATTTGAACCCGCGAACGGAACTGTCCGCTATTACGAGCGAGATAGCAGGAGTCATTTTGTTTTCGGATTTTAAGTTTATTGTATTTGAAATAAGGTCGTTATTTTATTGAGTTACACTATACTGCGCTGCTTATAAACGTGGTAGTACTGTAAAGCAATAGAAATGCTATGTATCTATTGTACTTGAAGCTATAGTTTTGGTCTAGTGTCATAACCATCCGTCTTAAATTGGAACCCGGGGTCCGTCTACTGCCACGATCGACTTGAAATATATATATCAAATTATTTTGACGTTCCTTTATAGCCAATGATCAATGGTAGTAAAATTTAAATTATATTTAAAGATGCTGTAAATATGTACATAGAAATAAAACATTTGTTGCTGACATACAGAGTTTTAATATATTAATAAATACACATACACATCTGTCTTTTATATACAATAAACTATAGTAAAACACATACAAAAGCTATTTAAAATAGACTTACAAAGCGATTATCTAAAAAGTAGTTCTTTTTTTTATCATTTAGCTACGAGATTCGTTTAACAAAGATTAAAGAAATAATTTCAATAAAATACTGATATCATAATATTTAATAATCTTGGAAAATACATATTTTTAAGTACACATAGACAACAATATTATAAAAATCTTCAAATGCAGTCATAGAAATGGCACAAATGGCGTTTCATCCACTTACAAAATGCATAAAAAGGCAATCCCAAAATAACAAATCTTAAATTTACTAGCTTTCTATAAATACATATATTGTTGATTTGCCTTATATGATATCACATATAGACCCCTCCCCCCCTCCCACCTCATTTAGATACGGTTAGATTCAAGTCCCTTTAATTCTCGACCCTCTCTGATTGAATCCGTCAATAAATACACATTAATCCTTTTTCCACATCCTTTTCATTATAAGTACCCACTTTTTTATAAAAAATACATGGATACCACGGAGTGGCATATTGAAATAATTGTAAAAAAAAACTATATAAAATCTTATAAAATGCACATTATTCAGATAAATTATTCTCTTGCCTTACATTATTCTTAAAATAACTTGATATAAATTTTATTCTCAGAATTTAAAGTATTTAATGAAGTACTTAAGCTAAGTACATATTCGAGATGCATTACAAAACAATTGACTATGTGTGAAATCTCTTTGAAAGTTTTTTTCTATTATAATCGTATTCCTTTGTAGAAGGTAGTAGTAAACGGGACCTTGTTCCTAAAAATATGCGTAGCACTTAATGCGTGTGTAATTTTCATTAAGCCTACAGATATCAACGTAATGTTGAATTATACATACATACATATAGTCACGTCTATATCTCTTGCGGGGGAAACAGAGCCAACAATCTTGAAAAGACTTATAGGCCACGTTCAGCATGAAATGAAATTATAATTTTTCATATTTCCCTTGCCATAAAGGAAAGCTTTTACACGTCATTGTATTACCTAGGATCCTTTATTTTAAACGTCTTTAACATCCTCATTAAGTGGCTTGCTCTCAGCGTGTTCCTGTTTCTCGTCCGGGACCTTATTCCAGGGCTGCTCTTCGCCCGAGCCGAAGATTGTGTACGCTAATATCTCGATGACGTAAAGGCCGATTGTCACGAAGAAGATCACGCGCCATGCTGATATAGTTTGCTGAAATTGAAAGAAATTGCGGTTTGTTATAATAAAATTAACGAATATGAAAGGAAGTGAAGTGATGTGAAATAGCCCACATGCATTGTTTCTTGTATTCAAATAAGTATTTCCACTGTTCTTGTATCTACGTATTCTAATTAAAAACTGCCATCTTTGTATTTACAGGTGCAGCTATGTTTTAGAGCTCGTAGTGATCTTTTTATTTCCAGCTTTGAGTCTAGACTATGGTCAGAAATAGTAGGCCAAATCTTCTGATCAAAATATATCTGATCGTCCAGAAGTACGAGTATATGAATAATTCCTTGAAAACCTATAAATTTGCTATAAGTTCTCAAAATTTTAAAAGTACATATTTTATGGGTAAGTTTATTTTTAATCTGATTCTTTGTATCAGAGGTGTTTTTATTAGTAGGTAACTCACATTTCCATGAGTGAGGTAGTTGACGAAAATAGGTACCACGATGCCTGGTATGGTGGCCACGCTGTTTGTTAAAGCCATCAGAGTACCTGCAAAATGAGGATTTATATAAATAAATTAGTATGTTTTAGATCATGCTTTCAGCACGGCCTAAACCTGCATTTTTACCAAACCGTGTGACCCTTTTGATTGGTCAATATATAGGTTTATTTGCCTTCAACTGTATGTATGTATAGATGAGTTAACTAATTTTAAGAATTTTTTTATAAGGATATGTTGTCGTGGAATCTAAATTTCATTTATTCACCCTTAGACTGCACCCTTTGTTAAGGATTGGGAATTTTTGATTATTCTTGGCATCGTTATTTTTAATAAATAAATAAATAAATAAATATATATGGGACAAATTACACTGATTGAGTTAGCCTCGAAGTAAGTTCGAAACTTGTGTTACGAGATACTAACTCAACGATACTATATTTTATAATAAATACTTATATAGATAAACATCCAAGACCCAGGGCAATCAGAAAAAGTTCTTTTCTCATCATGCCCTGGCCGGGATTCGAACCCGGGACCTCCGGTGTCACAGACAAGCGTACTACCGCTGCGCCACAGAGGCCGACAAAAGTTAAGATCAATATTATAAGTTTACCTGCGAAGTTGGGCGCGATATCGATGTGGTTGGCGAGGAACCCGCAGAACATGCCGCCGATGGCCGTGACGCCCAGCGCCGTGGCCGCCAGCGCCGCGGCGCGCGCGCAGCCGATGTAGCTCAGCGACAGCAGCGCCAGCGCGGGCACCGCCGACGCTGCAGCAGGGGGATGTCATCCAGCACACAAATATTTTAAACTAGCTGTGCCTGCGACTTCGTCCGCGTGAAATCATTCAATTCATCAAATCATCAAATTTGGGCATTATTGAAGCTCTTAAGGATGAATAATTTTACCCCGTTTTTTTTCACATTTTCCATTATTTCTTCGCTCCTAATAGTTGCACCGTGATGTTATATAGCCTATAGCCTTCCTCGATAAATGATCTATTCAACGCAAAAATAATTTTTCAATTCGAACCAGTAGTTCCTGAGATTAGCGCATTCAAACAAATTAACTCTTCAGCTTTATAATATTAGTATAGATAGGTCAATATTCAAACTGCATAATTTAATTTAAATTTATATTCACTTAATAATAAAAATCTTTTATTAGGCAACAACATAGTTTTAATTTAAAATTTAGGTGCTGGAGCCATCTTTTAAGCAAAAGAATGCTTGTCCGCTTGAAACTCCGCTCTTCTTATCGATAAGACACATAAATGTTACCTAAAGTGATTTAGAACATGCATGACTAAGTTGTAGGTTTATAACAATTTGTATTACAATATCTCATACTAATACAATTTAAAGTCTTAACTGATAAATGTCTCCAATTCTTCATATGTTTGATTGTTCAACCACATTATTAACATTGTTTTGCACTCGTAGTAAGGTTTGTTGTATATATATATATATTATACTATTAATTTTATTATAAAGAAGGGCAGAACGAGAGTTGAACTGCACTTGAGCAAAGTGTGTTACTGTGTGTTGATGCTGAGCAACATCGTACTTATCATGACAATATTCAATAAAACAGTATTTTAAAGTTAATATGCGATTTGTAATATAACATTTAACAAATATAAAATTGGAACGTATCTTGATCAAATTAATGCAGCAAAGGCTAAATGATAGCAAAAGGTCAGGTCAAGAATGCCCGAAACCGCCGAGCTTACATGAAGACAGTTATGAATGTGGATGAAGCGAAAGAAGTATGCAGACATCGTGGCAAGTGGAAACTGTTTACCTCTCCGGGAAAAAGGTGTGATTTCATGTAGTATGTATAAAATTGGTTAATAATTTACGGGATACTCAGTATAATAAACCGATCAGGTGGCAAGCGGTAGTAATTTTCATCACTCAATAATACCTACATCAAAGTCCGTTTAGTAGTCCGTTCGTAGACAGTGCCAACAGACTGACAAGACTGATAGGCCGCGTTCAGGTAGGTAGATATACAAAATAAATTTAAAAATACTGCACATTCAAGCAACCTTGTCACGGCGACTGTTCATGAAAATTGAGCAATCCCCGTCCCAATACTTATCAAGTAAGTATAGGTAATTGTTGTATTTATCAAGTTAAATTCTGATCCCGGTATTAAAAACCAGGTGGTTTCTAGGGTGAAGGCTGAAAGGAAAAAAAAATGGGTCCAAAAATTACAATGTAAAATATAATAACTCACCAAATAAAGTGCCGATTTTCCTAGCCGTGGTGGTGGTGATGTAGCCCTTGCCTCGCATCCAGTCGAAGGTCTTACTGAGAGCCATGCTGAACAGCCACAACGAGAGGAACGGGAGCGCCGTTGCTGATGCATTCTGTAAGACAAAGCTCATTATAAAATGTAGGTACTTAGATAGTATGAGTAAAGATACCTATTATTTACTTATATTTTTAATGTAGACAATGTGCATTCTTAGAAAAAATTTTAACATGTTATTTTTAAACTTTATATTGCATACATATTTCACAATTTAGATTTAAGAGATCTATATTTGTAAATTTACGTCCGGTAAAAATGCTGCAGTGTAGTTTGTTCCGCAGTTTCTTCTAGGTACACATGCGTTTTGGAAGCGGTAGCAGATGTGTAGATACATACAAAAGAAAATGCTCATCAGGCTGAACAAGTTTTGTTAAGACGTCATTTCGATATTTCCTATGTGTTTAGCTGAGTTGTTATGGTTCGATATCAGCTGTTCCAGATTCCAAAATAAATTATACCCTATATGTTGGCCAGGCATAAGAGCTATACAACAAAAAGTTTCATTCAAATCCATTCAGTTCCGGAGATAACGTACAAATAAACATTCAAACAGACATTTTTTGGCGGCGTGTACAAACAAACATTCAAACAGACATTTTTTTTAAATTGATGCTCGGTTACTATTTCTTCATTGTTATAAATCATTTTTTTGAAAATCTACTCAATGTACAGACAATTTTTATTTACTATTTTATCATATGTATTGATTGATGATATAGTATGTACCTACCTATTGTTGAGTTCGTATCTCGTAACACAAGTTTCGAATTTACCTACTTCGAGTCTAACTCAAACTTAAATTTGTCTTAGTTAGTCTATGAGGACATTCTTTTCGAGACTCTGCCTGTAAGGTATAAAGGCGCAATTATATGTATGTACGAAAGTTTTTAATATACCTACTTCGAGGCTAATTCAATATTCAAAAAAAAATCAAAAATTTTTATTCATTATTATAGGATACTTCATATCGCTTAATAATTGTCAAAACGTATAGTTCAACAACATTGGTTGACGTCAAATAAATTACTTAAAAGTTAAAGTTAATGGACATGGACTAACTAAAACAAACTTAAAGTTGTCTTAGTTAGTATAAAGGCGCAATTATATGTATGTACCGTGTAGTATTTAAACAAACCTCAGCCACGTTGAACTTGAGAACTTGCTTCATGTAGAAGGGCAGCTCGATGAGCAGCATGTACCAGCCCCAGTTGGAGCACACGTGCGACACCAGGATGGCCAGGAACGGCGGGGAAGTCAGCACGGCCTTCCACGGGATTGGCAGTTTCTGGAAAGTTCTTGAATGTTATTGACACCCTTCGATCAAGTGTAAAAATAGGTTTATATAGTTTTTATATACTTTATCGAAGTTAGTAGGTACCAAATATTCTTAAAAGTAAAATTGGCACGAGAAGAATTAAGATAAAGAACTGTAAATTTTTTTAAGGCAATTTACTAGATATCCGTAATATACCATCCGGAGTATGTAACGAAGCTAAAATATGTAGCATACATACATACATATGGCCACGTCTATATCCCTTGCGGGGTAGACAGAACCAACAGTCTTCAAAAGATTGAATGGCCACGTTTAGCTATTTGGCTTAATGATAGAATTGAGATTGAAATAGTGACAGGTTGCTAGCCCATCGCCTGAAAAAGAATCCCAAGTTTGTAAGCCTATCCCTTAGCCGCCTTTTACGTCATCCATGGGAAAGAGATAGAGTGGTCCTATTCTTTTTTGTATTGGTGCAGGGAACCACACGACATTAAAAAAATATGTAGGTACGAGTATATTTGAACTTTGCATTAGACAACCTTGCTAGACGAAGCTAAATTGAGAGCAATAAAACAATGTTATGTTTATAATGTGGCTGTTTTGCTGGTTCGTAGGTCAGTTCATACTTATTTGATTTTTTGGACGAATGGGACGAAGATTATTTTTAACCGACTCCAAAAAAGGAGGTTCTCAATTCGACCGTATTACAGCCTCTAGGTACTACTCCTCTTTACACTTGGACTTATTACGTTTTCAACACAATTTTTTACATGTAAGAAAACCCTGGGGAAAAATAAGGTTAAAATGCGATAGATACATATGTACATAAAATCACGCCTCTTTCCCGGAGGAGGGGTAGGCAGAGACTACCTCTTTCCACTTGCCATGCTATAATAATAATATATAATCGGAATAATAATGCGATAGATCCTTTACTATTATTCCGATCTATATGGTCCTTCTCCTTCACATAAATTCACTTCACCTCTCGATATTAAGGCGTCACAATAACATTGATTATAAGCCAGTATTCTGTCATGGCACCTCCTTTATTTTCGTTGTTTTACTTTTACCATTAACTAAATTATTTTTTACATACAGCTTGGATAATTAAACATGACCCAGCATGGCAGTTTTGGTAGTTCATTTTTTTACCTGATACTTATTGTTCTTATGAGCCAAACAGCTGAACGTGGCCTTACATTCAAAGACTGTAACCTCTATCTAGCCTGCAAGGGATATAGACGTGATTATATGTATGTTATTTACTCTTATAAGACGAACCTTATGCTCAGAATGATCAGCAGTGCTGCCTCCCAGCGAGGTGACGATCATCTCCCTCTCCTCGACACTGATCAGGGGCTGCTGTTGCGGGGAGTCCTTGACCAGGATCGTCCACAGCACCATCCATATGATGGACAGACCTCCCATCACGTAGAACACGCTCTCCCAGCCTGTTGAGGGAAAATTTCCCATATTATGATGCCGTGTGGTTCCCGGCACCTTTACAAAAAAGAATAGGACCACTCCATCTCTTTCCCACGGATGTCGTAAAAGACGATTAAGGGATAGGCTTATAAATTATAGGCGCTCTTTTAGGCGATGGGCTAGCATCCTGTCACTATTTGAATCTCAATTCTATCACTAAGCCAAACAGCTGAGCGTAGCCTATCAGTCTTTTCAAGACTGTTGGCTCTGTCTACCCCGCTAGGGATATAGACGTGATCATATGTATGTATGTATTATGGTACAGTGTGCTGAAAATGTATAAGGATTTTCAATAGTATGGTACAGTGCACTTAAAAGTAGGTAAGAGGTACCCCTATCGTTGGTTCTAATGCTTTTTCATGTGACCCAGTATTTGAAAGAAGCTTCTACAAAGCTTTACCCAATGTTTCCATGATGAAATTTTTCTCTTTTTTTTTGTCTCATGATATTTGACAACATTTGTTAACTATTCGATTCATCAAAGGTCTCACATTATATCTAACTATGTAATTCTATAAAAGTTAATCAGTATCGTTTAGGCAGTATCCCTTAAAACACGTCTGGAACTTACTGTAAATTGATTTAATAAAAGTTTATCAGCAGGGCTTGGGAGAATATTCAACAGAATCATGAAGGTTTCAATCCACTTACCGACTTTAGCAGCCAGAATCCCAGCCATCAGTATAGAGATGACGGTGCCAAGAGAGGTTCCCGCGTAAACCAATGCTGATATCACGCTGCGTTCAGCTGGCGGCGCCCATTTCGACAAAAGCACGTGCATAGCCGGAAATGTTACTCCCTGAATAAAACGAAAGGAAAAAAGAATAGAGAACCGCTAACTGATGCTCTTACGGTGGTCCAGCCCTGTGGTTCCCGGCTTCAATACAAAAAAGAATAGGACCACTCCATCTTTGTCCCATGGATGTAGTAAAAGGCGACTTAAGGATAGGCTCACAAACTTGGGATTCTTTATTAGGCGATGGGCTAGCAATGTGTCACTTTTAAAATCTCAATTCTATCATTAAGCCAAATAGCTGAACGTGGCCATTCATTCTTTTAAGACTGGTGGATCTGTCTATCCCGCAAGGGATATAGACGTGACTATATGTCTGTATGTATGTATGATGCTCTTACGGTGAGGGAAAACATCGTGAGAAAACCTACCCTAAATATACGGGGGTTGCACATTCAGGCAACTGGCAACCATGATCCAATATGGGTTAATACTAGGCCGGTTCTAATTGGTCAAGCCAACAAGGGGGAAGTCTTCAAGAGTGCCCTGTTGTGTCCTACAATACCTACCCCACCGACGCCTTCAGCGACTCTCATGACGATGACGCCCGCGTAGTGAGTCTCCGCCATTACAGGAGTGAGTAATGTCCCTACAACGTTGATGGCAACACTGAAGAACATCACCCATTTTGCTGAGAAGAGCTCTGCGATACGGGCACCTGTTTGACAAGTAAGAAAACATTCATCGTTATCAACATATCAACCGCAGGACGACCAATTTCGAATATCGGCCTCCTTCAATGATTTCCACTTCGCTCTATTAGAAGCAAACAGCATTCAACGTTTTCCCGCTGACGCCTCCCTATCCAAAGACAAGTTAGAATTTAACCAGAATTAGGGCCAGAACACGCCAATAATTCGTAATTTTTTTAAATAAATATCACTTTTGCGAAAAAACTAACGAAAATAATTTTCGTCCAAAGCGAGGGTCTGTATAGCTTTGTCCATGTTTGGCTAAACCTCAGTTGTTCGTATATTTCTTATTGAGAAAGTCACCGTTTACCAATCTCACGTGGGAGAAACTTTTGAATAAACAAATCTTCATTCTGTTTGTGGTGTAGACATAAAGGTTCCTACACACAGTGCCGGCGGTTACGGCACGGTACGTTACCGTCCGTAGGCATATGATACGAGGCCGGCATGGTGTATAGTAGTAGGTATCCTTAAGAATTGGGTAACTAACAGTCTGAGTACCTACGTTAATTCGCGTTCGGATTATTATAAGAATTTTATCAGCAACAACTCGGTCAAAAGTTGCGGGCTTTAGAAAAGTCAGTGGCCGATTAAATATCTAGTCGACATTGACTGAATAACGGCTAAACATAGACCTCCTAAAATAGATCCCTAACAACAGTTGCATTATAGTAGCCGATAACTAGCCATCACCTAGGTAAATACTAGGTATATACGACATATTCCGGGGTGCTTCGCACTCGTGGGAATTTCCAGATAAAAGTTACCTGTGTTGCCTAAAATTTTGTCCGTCTGTGTTCCAAATAATCAAAATCGGCCCAGTAGTTGTTGTGTGATATAAAGTAAAGCCTAGAAATATGGATTATTAATTTGTGTTATGTAAAAACTCTAGCTAGATACAAGTAGTCATTTCATTTTTAGGAATATATTTGAAATAGGAAGAAATTTGGGACATTACGAACATATCCTACTTACCAGGAAGTTGTGACACCAAATATCCCCAGAAGTAGCAACTGAGGATCATGCCTTGTACTTCAGGCATCCAGATGAAAGGTCCATCCTCCGCGTCCTGAAATATATACCCCAATCAGATATAATAAAACGACATATGGTATACCAAACTATTAAAATGTCAGGTCTAAAACGGAGGCCTGATTCTGTCCGTTCCGTCCGATCAAAACATAGGAAAGATAAAATAGGTAAGTAGGTATATTCATCTATCATCCCTGACCTGACCTTCAACATTCGTTGCTGTCAATTGCCTGATTACGATTGCTGGAAATCAGCAACACATAAAATTGAACAGCTCATGAAATATTGATTTCTGTTAAACAATTGAATGCGTTTCATTGACTGCCATTGATAATTTGCATAACGGCATTTTATTTTGGGTCACAGTCTCGTTGGGCTCCAAGTATATGGGTCTGATATATAGGATTTGATATTGGTTTCGAATCCAGTCGAAAATTTAACATGACGCAAGGGGGTAACCCACATACGCTAATCTTTAGATTTGTTTTGAACTAAATCCAAAATGAGGCCGATTATTTTTATGCAGTGTGTGCATGTCACTGTCTAATGCGTGTATGTTTGTCTGTGCAGTTAATTTCATAAACTACATACGTCAGAACTTTTAAAAAAGTAGGTACCTAAATAAAAAGACTACTACTACTCAGTCTTGCATAGGCACTGGTATATACTGTATACTGGTGTATACTATATATCTGAGTATTTTGTACTCTTTAACAAGGTCATTAATTATGAACCGTTGAGGATTTTCTTTTTTAAATTCGCAAGTATTATATACATATACTTAAACATCTTCTTTTGATTTTAATTGAGTCAAAGCTTTTTATTTCCATATAATTTATTATCTGCTTCACTCGTGTTAAATATTTTTTAAGGATTCCAAAAATAAATTAACATTGAGTTCAACAGCCTAATGGACTGAAAACAGTGTTTACGTTGTATACCGGGTATTTTACGATCGACCTGGTTATTTCTCTGAAATTTACAAGTTTGTCTTGATTCTGGATTACGTTAGGTATTTTTTTTATAAAAACGACTGTGTCGAGTTTGGAACCAACAATTCTCTGATGACTCTGACTAATCAACTTTTGAATAGGTAGGTAGATTCTGATTCTGAAAAATATTTTTTTATAAGTTCTTGTACCTAGGTATGGACAAATTGAGTCATCAGCAACCCTGTATAGAAGTTGTTACGATAAAAAAATTTATCGGAAGATTTTATATGACGGCTGTAGTTCAAAGTTTGGCTGGTGTTTAAAAAAGCAACTTTATGTACTTATACATATTTTACACTCGAATGCGTATTCGGTTAGGCATTCAGGCAATAATTACCCGTGCCGGCCAGAATCTTAATTTAATTTAGGTACCTATTCATATATAGGTTCCAAAATTACTTACTTATTAAAATTTTTTGTTTTTTTTTTATTGCCAAACTGCACAACAGTTTGTCGGCAATGACTTGTGACTTAATTATTATAAGATCCATCAAGATCGTGAACCAGTGACAGAAAGTTGAAATGGAATTCTACCAGGGACAGTTAGAAGGTTAGAACAATACAATTCGGAAACATAAACCCTACCAAAAAATACCGGAAACACAATCCCATTTTAATTATGCTATGAATAAAATCTGTAATTGTTACCTCAGCAGCCACGTCCCCACCACATGTTGCTGTGCTATTATCTGTGCTCGAGACCGCCTTCTCTCCTGTCAGGCTCTTGATGGCCGTGTTGTTCAGCATGCTGACCATGGTGACTGACAGGTTGACCTTTAACCCGTAAATGATGGCCATCCCAATGGAGCCGAGGACCGCTAGAATGTAGCGAGCGGGGAGGCATCCTGTAATAAGACATTTTATTTTATTACTTATGTCAACGGCTCTCGTAATGTAAGAATAGAAATCTAAAAATAAAAAGCATTTCTATTTTGCCCTCCTTTTTAAATCAGTCTTCGTAATAAAAAGTGCTAATGTCCTATCATAGGCTAGATAATTTATCTAAGGATCTAGTGTGTAGATAAACCCGAATTTTGATCAATTATTTATGTGGTTTTTGTGTAGAGAAAAGTAGGTACCATATTATGTACCTTACGTAAAAAAACAGTGATAATTTCATGTACTAGGTAAGTACCTATATGACTCTATGATCTAAGATTGTTATCTTTAAACCATTATTTCACATTACACAGCTACAATCGTAATGAATTTTGTAATAAAAAGATGTAATTATAGCATAAATATTCAGTTCACGCACAAAACAGAACTTATTTATGCAGCTGTTTTTAAAATCACATCCCGTGGTCTTGTGTTAAATATTCCGGCTTCCATAGTGTCAGGTCATTGAACGTTACATTTGGTGGTCGTAAAATACTCATTAACCAAGTAGTTTATTCTTTTTTCTTACGAATTGTAGAGGAGTGTTTGATGTTTATCATAAAACCGGAAAAACGAGACAAAGCTAAAACAAAATCCTTTTTTTACCTCCGCGTCTACCGCCCACCAAAGTTCATAAAGTTTTCAAACTTACGTCAATTTGTCTATTGCATCGTAGCTAGCCACCACAAGAATGGACACATTTTGATGAGGCTTTATGGTTTGATGAACACTGGTTAAGAATTTTTAAGTGTCTGGCAAAATACGTCAAGACGGCATGTGATGTTTTTGTACGCGACTGCGACTGTACCAAAAGTACCTACCCTATGTCCTTCTCTGTGCTCCACAGACTATGAAAAATTATAAAAATCGGTTCACTAGTTTCACAGTGAAGAGGTAACAACTTTACAAGTACTTTATAATACTTATTATCATATAGTAATGTTATTAGTATAGAAATGGATTGAAAACTTCTTGTGGTGCTATCTATGCTACCTCTACTTTGGATACCGGTTTTTTGTACCATTGGCGTAGATTTTTCAATTGATGACATAAGAAAGTAGGTTAGTTTGTGTTTAGTTTCATTATGTGCTCCCAATGGAACAATGCTTTATTTGCATTTGACATGTTAATCTACTGAATTTGCAATAGAACCTTTTACTTGATTGAATTTTAATTGATTAATGGGTTGATAAATATTTAACCTTGGGGAAAAACTGTACACGGGAAGCTTCTACTAGTTTTTTATTGTATCTAAATACTAGTATGTACCTTGGTGAAAGTTCAACTTAAAGGAAGTATGATATGGTATACAATGAAATGACACTGTATCATTAGGCTCAGCTGTTGACTTCTGCCCTATTTGTAAGGCTTTTATGCAAGCACAGCATGTAATAAAATCTTGAATTAAAATTCAATAATGCAATTGTAAAATGTACGGAAATAAGTAGGCTCAAGAAATCCCTAAAATAGTCCACACACGTACGCTTTCTTATTTCTGCAGGGTATCATGTCAATAATAACCAAGAATAACTTCCCCTTAAGTAATTACATTAAGCACCAGTAACATTCCATGCTTGCTTACTTTGTGTCTTACTTTACTAAATTGGTTACTTCTAATCTTCCAAGAACTATAGTGTCAATATGTTAAAAATGTTGACTAGGTAGGTAGGTACCTATTTAATGGGATAATGAGCGAAGTGCGTCCTTTTCCTTCAAAATTAGGTTCCTATATTGTACAGAACGCCCACACGTTCCTCTGCAGATTAGGTGTGTAATAGACATACCTACATACATAACAGATCTTATCACCTCTTTCCCGAGGGCTAGTCAGAGACTAAGGGATTTGCTTATAAATTTGGCATTCTTCTTTTAAATGATGGGCTAGCAACCTGTCACTATTTGAATCTCCATTCTATGATTGAACCAAACTCTTGGCTCTGTCTACCCCGCAAGGGATATGGACGTGATTATATGTATCTATGTAGGTATATCATATCAGAGACTGTTGCCATTTGCTACTTGCCATCATTGCTTGATAAATTTTTCACTTCATCCAAATTCATCAATATAAGCTACGAGTCATTTAAGGGCTCTCTTAAGTTGACATTTGCCCAGAATGTACTAATAGGACATTCGGATTAGGTATAATTGTTTATCCTACGGGAACATAACTACACTTGTACTTGTTTTCAGTCTGAAAGTTTTTCAGCAAATGATCGTTGCTCGATGAATCGTTTTGAGATTTATTTTAACACAACTTTTAAATAACTTTCCAAACTTACTTATATTACTAAAAAAAACTGGACAGTTTTCATAAAACTTAAGAGTTGAGAATAGTTCAACACTAAAGGACAAACAGAGGCAACATTGTTGAAATTAGACTACGAGGAAACATTTGAATATAAATTAATATAAACTTTTTACTTACGTCCGAAAATATTTCCCTTCGCCGGTACGTCCATCATTAAACTCACACTAAAACCTCAAGAAAATATGTCTTTATAACTAAAAAATTAAAAAATATTGTCACTGCAACGAAGTTATAACCACCGCGCTAAGCACCGATCAGATCAAATACCTACACCTAATGTAACGCGCGCAACACTTCTCATTCATGGTGTAATCGTTTCCAGTATGAGTAATCTGATGAGAAGACTCGCCGCCGACGTGCGTACCGGCATGGTCTCCAAAACCGTTTACGGTACACTCTCGTCCTATTTGAGCTTTCGCGCTTTCCAAGGTGACCTTCAACGGACGCGGGCGGGATCGATGAAAAGGAAATGCCAGCTCCTTACTGATTTCGTTTCATTTTTCTGATATTGAAAATTTGCTTCTCAATAAACAAGAACATATAATTATGTATCTAAATACCGTGGGTAATTAATATAGATACCTACTCAAGTTACACATGCTGAATTTTTATTCAATCTTCCGTACATACTTAGTTCAAAAATATTATTTATGATTGATTGGAATCGAATTGAGCGACGAGGATTTGCATATCGTTGCATAAAATATTTTTTCCGCAAACAATCTATGTAAATAATTTACATTTTCCTCTTATTTGTAACTTTGGCGCCAAAGTCAGAGACATCTAGCGTTCTTTATTGGCAATAAAAACCAAAGTCACTCTATAAAAAGTATAACACATTCTTGGCTGTACAGGCGTAAATCCTTATCATTCATATCATAAAACTATTTGAGTTAGTGTCAAAGTCAAGTTACCAATGACAGTCATTGGCAAATTTGATTTTGAAAATTTTTGCTTTTCTTGTTTTGGTTGTGTTGTGGCTTGTTCAGTGTTTTTATAACTGAAGTTTTAAATAAAACATAATTTCAATTTATTTAAAGCTTGCAAATTATAGCAGCATGTCGTCGACAATATTCCTATCAACTAATAAGTAAAGTGAATTTATATCAGATAGCATTATATAACTATTTTTAAAACTAATCCTTACGTTTAACGGTACACTTTGTACCGATGTGTTGAATAGATTCATATAATTCTGTATCGGTGTAAGGCCCCTAGAAAGACAGTTGTGTCGGTCAGTTGGTCATAGCGAAGGTCACAGCCGGTTTCGTAGGCAGAAGCTACTGCTTTAAAATCAACAGTGCTTAGTGGTCGGGCCACTAAATCGCATGGTCGTGGCGTGTGGAAGTACATATTTGTCTCGTCTTACGGTGAAAGTTAGACGATAGTACAGTTGCGTGAGGTTCCGTTAAGAAATGTCTGATTATACTGTGAATAAATTAATTGGGTATATTGAAGAATTGTAGAATTTATTTTGATTAAAAGTCAAAGAGTTGCAAATCGAGTTTTATATAAATTTGTACTGTAACATAATAAGTGAAAATGGCTTTACAAATGGAACAGAAGAATGATATTACCTTTATACTCAAGAGCCTATTAGCTGGAGGTAAGTAGTCCATTAGAGTATTTATAATTTTGCTTTATTTAAAAAAAACTTATTAAACATCTTGATATAGATAGGTTTAATTATTTTTTTTAATTACTAATAATCTAAATATTTACATAGCATCTATAAATTATTTCATATAACTATCAATATAAATAAATAACTGAATAAAAAAACTAGTACTATAATAGTTTTGAGAATTAAATACTGTAATTAAAGTTATGATTATTTTGAAAGTGACATAAAAATTTTCACAGAAAAGTAACTAATTTATTCTTTATAGAATTTTTTGAAGGAAGAATATCGTGGTAAATTTTTAAATACTTATCAGGTGTTGCCGGAATGTGTGCAAAAACCACGGTAGCACCGCTTGACCGCATCAAGATCCTGCTTCAAGCACAATCGGTGCACTATAAGCATCATGGGGTTGTCGGCGGCCTCGCTGCCATCATCAAGAAAGAGTCCCTGCTTGCACTCTACAAAGGGAATGGTGCTCAGATGGTCAGGATATTCCCGTATGCAGCTACACAGTTTACTAGTTTTGAGATTTATAAGAAGGTAAGACTGTTGGTCAATATAATTTTCTAAATTTATTTTGTTTATCTCTAGGAATTTAAAAATCCTTAGTTTGTGAGTATGTCAGGATGTCAGTATGGATGTTTGTTACACTTTCATGCAAAAACTGAACCGATTATGATGAAATTTGGTATGTAGGTAGCTGAAGACCCAGAATAACATATAGGCTTTTTATCCCGGAAACCCCGCGGGAATGATTCCACGCGGACGATGTCGCGGGCGACCGGCTCTTGTATATATGTATAAGTACTACTCATTTTCAAAAAATGTTCTTCCAACAGATTATACATTCATCTAGTTGATCAGTGAAAAGCTTTTTTCCTATCTTTCACTCATCTTTGCTTGTGTCCTTTGTTTTTTATGTTTTGAAGTATGGCATATACTAATGTCCAATGATAAAATTCAAAGGCCTCTATGTATTGGCACCATTATATTTGGCTGAATTACATCAACTCTCCATCACATTATTTTGGTCAATTTACTTGCTTTAGATGTTGAGTATTTATAATGTTGGTAGCAAAAGCTTTAATTTTAAATATGATAACATATACTCATAAATTCATTAATTTTACAATGTTTATAAAATTTTAAACAATGTTGTTTAAAAATTTCAGTAGGTACAATAAGTCTAAACCTATGTTTGTGATTGATTTAACCAGTAATATTAACTAATTGTTATGTTGTTATTACTATTAGTGTGTTTACACTACTAACAAGTTATACAATTACCATATAAGGCGAGTGTACACTTCACAGGGTTTTAAATGAAGACGCCGCTTGTAATCATTTGCATATATTGACAATACCTCATATGTAATGAGCTTAAACTATTCTGTCCTTTGAGTAATTTCGTGTGTTATGGCGTATGGCAAGACTACATGGAAAATAGGTTAAATATTTGGTTCTCAACAGTTTCTTTTGTGATTCTTATCATATCATCTCAGTGTATGACGAATGATGACTCTAGACGCAGGATGCGTCTAAGGGAGGCCGCGGAATCACTCTTACGTGCTGTGAATGAATCCGGCCAGGGCCCTCTATGCACCGGGAGGCATTATTGTAATCATTATTGCCCCAGCCCCAACTTAAATCATATATGTATGTACATACATACATATAGTCACGTCTATATCACTTGCAGGGTAGACAGAGCCAACAGTCTTAAAAATACTGATAGGCCACGTTCAGCTGTGTGACTCAATAATAGAATTGAGATTCAAATAGTGTCAGGTTGCTTGCCTAAGAAAAGAATCCCAAGTGTATAAACCTATCCCTTACTCGCCTTTTGCGACATCCAAGGGTAAGAGATGGAGTGGTCTTATTCCTTTTTGTATTGGTGCCGGGAACCACACGGCGCCATATAAAAAAAAGTCAAATAATGCCACCACAAATGAGAACCGACGAGTTTGCATAGTTATGAATGTGGATACTTGCATATGCAACTGGATTTGTAACCATTCAGCCCTTCATCCGCCATGTCTTCATCATACGTCTTTTTTGTTCGTCCCGTGCCAATGTTGTATGTTACGCGTGTTTTACACGTGAGTTCGGTAAGTTAATCAATGAAAATGTGGACGTCATAGTCGTCATATGTCTCGTTAATAATCCTACAAAAGTTTATAAATTTTAAAGAAAATTTATAAATTTGCGATATTTATACATAGTTTTACAGTAACTTATATGCGGCCTAAAAACACTCTTGAGTCCTTTTAAAGTTGCGCTTTTTCGCTAGTTAATTAACATTAAACGTGATTAAAATTTGATAAAAACATTGTTGTTTTTTTTTGATAAAGGGTTCATCATGTCAGCTTCGATAAAAAAAAAATTAATTTCGAAATCTATTCAGCCGCGTGCCGCATGGGCGGTGGCGTATCACTCTGGTTTAGAATTACACAATATGTCTTTAAGGCCAGGCTTTCAAACTTGGGATACCCCTTGTAAGCGATGAGCTAGCAACCTATCACTATTTGAATCTCAATTCCATCATAAAGCCATACAGCTGAAGACGGAATTTCAGTCTTTTCAAGACTTAACTCTGCCTACCCCACAAGGGATATATACATACGTAACTACATGTAGGTATGTGACAAACGGGTCCCTGCACTATACTATATATAAGTAGTAGGTATAGTGCTATATATAACTAGTCATAATCGTCAACCTTGTCTTCAATCTTAATCTTAATTAGATCTGTTTACTACAATTATACAATGCAATACCTAGCTTACACCTATTTGCCACGATGTCATTAATGTTGCTAATAACTTGGAATAACTCGTATATTTGCTTTTCGTGTGAAAAGTTGCAAATTGATTGTGATGTCGATCAATATTTTGTCCTTAAGTCTAATAGGATTAGCAGGTAAATCGTTTGCAGAAGTGATAAGACCGACTGACAATAATCTTACAGTTATTCTCAGGAGTTATAGGAGCGTCGTTATTTTTTTTTATATTATATTTATACAAGATTTATTTATAATGCGATATTCACAATATCTCCATTTCTCGTGGAATTTTCAGGCAATTGATTTTGGTGATCTCTTTCTCGACCCACTATAACCTATCTACATGCCAAATTACACCTTTATGAATCTCGTATCCTACGTACCTGTTATCGAAAATTCTTATAATTGGGCCAAATAAATTTTGGTGAAGAAAAGTCAGCTTTCCGACTTTTCTCTCTACACTTGACCATATTTATCTTGCTCTGCGCCAACGCCGATCTCCTGTTTAATTTCCTTCCACCCAAAGGTTGACTGGAAGAGATTGCTTTAGCGATAAGTCCGCCTTTGTACCATTTATATCTGCTTTGTGTTGTTTTGTATGTTTTCTCTTATGGTGCAATAAAGAGTTTTATCTATCTATCTATCTATGATGTGCTCAATTTAAGTCTAATGGCTCGCATATGATCTGACAATGTCTCTAGCCCTTTTGCCCGATAAGGCAAATGTAGGAAGCCTTGGCCTGTGCAAGTATTGCGTACAAACAATTGAAGGCCCGCAGATAGTTACCCGTTTGGGTAAGACCTGAGGCTTTGACCCAAATGAAAATGATAACTTTTGTTGCTAAGCAGAGTCAGCGGAAACAAGACGCGTAAGACTATATCTACACAAATAACTTGTAAAACTAAGAACAAAAGAAAAATGTGCGAATAGTTTTGATTTTTATGCAATACAATCGTACACAAAAAATTATATATTTTTTTCTGTTCTGCGCACATTACGGTCGTTTTTACACGACGTTTAATATTGGGTTGCTCTAATTCTAATTTAAAACTCATTAAAAAAGGATGAGTAAAATTAAAAAAAAAAACCTATATATTTACCTTTCTTGAATGCATAGATCTACGGATCTCTTAGAAAAATGCTATTAAGAAACTTAACAAGAAAACTCAGAGAAATCGGCCGTTAGCGACAGATAACAAAACTGCGCCCATCTCTTAGTCTATAAGTAGACGTGCATTATTCCAATCGGTATGTTTCATTCGTATAAACATCGTTTTATTGTCGTGTTTATATTACAGAACTTTGAACTTGCTAAATCACTTGCCAAATTGTCTAAATCAGGTGTCTGTTCCGATAAGAAACATTTCACCCACTATCTTCATATATATCACTTCTGTCGAATGTTATGATAGTGTATGCAAACAGAATTGATTCACGTTGGCAGATCGCGAGTTGAAAAAATGTTTATTTGTATTTGTAATGAAATACTATCAAAGGTGCCGTGTGGTTCCCGGCACCATTACAAAAAAAAAAAAGGACCACTCCATCTCTTTCCCACGGATGTCGTAAAAGGCGACTAAGGGATAGGCTTATAAACTTGGGATTCCTCTTTTAGACGATGGGCTAGCAACCTGTCACTATTTGAATCTCAATTCTATCACTAAGCCAAACAGCTGAGCGTGGCCTATCAGTCTTGTCAAGACTAATGGCTCTGTCTACCCCGCTAGGGATATAGACGTGATCATATGTATGTATGTATGTACTATTAAAAGTTTTGCCCTATTTCAGAAGAATAGGTGTCATAAATACTAAACACTACGCTATTTTATAAGCATACATACATATAATCATGTCTACATCCCTTGTGGTGTAGACAGAGCCAACAGTCTTGAAAAGACTGAAAGGCCACGTTTAGCTGTATGGCCTAATGATGGAATTGCGATTCAAATAGCGAGTCATACATAGTGGCAGGTTGCAAGAGCTTCGTCTAAAAGAAGAATCCAAAGTTTATTATGCTTTCTTTACGTCGTATTCTACGACATCCACTGGCAAGATCCGCGTGGAATTAATCCCGCGGGAACTCCGGGATAAAAGTAGCCTATATGTTATTCTGGGTCTTCAGCTACAAAATTCCATCGTAATCGGTTCAGTAGTTTTTGCGTGAAAAAGTAACAAACATCCATACTGACATCCTGACGTACTTACAAACTTTCGCATTTATAAAATTAGTAGGTTTGATGTTTAATCTCATACATACATACATACATACATATGGTCACGTTTTTATCCCTTGCGGGGTAGACAGAGCCAACAGGCTTGAAAAGACTGAATGGCCACGTTCAGCTATTTGGCTTAATGATAGAATTGAGATTCAAATAGTGACAGGTTGCTAGCCCATCGCCTAAGAATCCCAAGTTTGTAAGCCTATCCCTTACTCGCCTTTTACGCCTCACGTACCGAAATTCTATTTGACTTACTCACCTTTATTTTCAGTACCTAAACCGCGTTCACGTGCCAGTAGTCCAACACGGGGACAAGTTCATAGCGGGCGCGGCGGCGGGGGTGACCGCGGTGACTCTGACCTACCCGCTGGACACGATCCGCGCTCGTCTGGCGTTCCAGGTCCACGGGGAGCACAAGTACTCTGGTATAGCACACGCGGCGGTCACTATGTTCAAAACGGTGGGTGGTACTTTTTGGACATTTCCCTTTTTCATACATGTGTATGTAACACATAAATAAAATCACGCCTCTTTCCCGGAGGGGTAGGCAGAGACTACCTCTTTCCACTTGCCACGATCTCTGCATACTAACTTCGCTTCATCCACATTCGTAACTCTCTTCATGCAAGCTCGGCGGTTTCGGGTACTTTTGACCTGACCCTTTACCAGGACGTCCTTTTTTTAATCAAGATACGTTCGTCTAGGTCTTCCCACTCCGACCTTTCCCTACACACCTTCCTTGTATATCTGCTTAGTCAACCTGCTTTCATTCATCCCCTCCACATGACCGAACCATCTCAACATACCCTTTTCTGTTCCTGTAACTACATCTTCTTTCACATCACAACATTCCCTTATCACGCTATTCCTTATCCGGTCACTCAATTTCCTTTTTTCATCCGTCATCATTGTTCATCGTTCTCTTGGCGCCCTGGAGAGGGGGTATGACTGTGACTATGATCCTGTATTGTGCTGGAGTAGATAAAGTGTCAATTTGAGATCGATATACATATTGCCGTAAGAGCATAAAAATGATATAAAAACTGTCCATGACGGTCTACCGCTGGTCTTCCTGTATCATCAACATCCCAACAAAACATCCCAACCTTGTACGCCAACAGATCTGACCAGTCAAGAATTTTAAGATATGAAACGTTTATCTATCATACAAAACTTACCGATTCATTAAAAAATCAATTATCAAGCCTTTTAGTGTCATTAGAATTGTATAATCTATTTAAATGAGAACATCGTGCTGATAACGAATGTTAAGTTTAATTTTAAATGATTATTGGTATCACCCTATTATCTTCGTTTACAAAGGTTGCAACTGGTCACTTACAAAAAAAATAAAAAATATTTTTTTTACTTTGCTTGGCATTGTCTGTTTATAAAAAAAAACAATTTGATGTGTCGTACAAATACCTATTACTTATGTTATTTTAATTAATGTTAAAAACACTTTGATTAGCCAGTACTCACCGTGACCTCTGGCTTGCCAGATATTTGTTCAAAGCTCAGGTTAAACGCGAGTTATCTTTCATGAATAGGCAGCGTTTGACATTTTTTTACTTTTCTCAACATACCCTCTTTTTTGTGGTCAATACATACTCTTTTACTCCACACGTTTTACATTTATCAATACTTTTTAACTTATATTACAAATTTACACCCGCACATACATAAATTGTATTATAGTATAATACATAAAAGATATGTATTCTTCATCGTAAAGAAACTCGCCAAAAACTATTGGACCTATTTGTGATATTTTCCATAGAGACGGACAAAACATTCAGAAATTATTTAAATTTTGAATTTATTCATGTATTAATAAAAATTCTGAAATTAATAAATATGTGTAATAATGTCGTGGGTCAGTCACAATAAATGAAAACACCAGATTTCCGTTCAAGGCGAGTCTTGTCTTGTCGTCTTCTGAATCGATAGTCATTTTTTTACTAATTTATCTGTTAGTTTTTAAAATTAAACGTCACAAAATATAGAAATAAATTTATTTTGTTTTTTTGATGCCAAGAGTCCGACTGTCCATAGAGGCTGCAACTTGCGTTAATATATGATACCTCTAATGTGTATATGTAATTTCAATTTCAAATTCTTTATTGCATATCATGAAGTACATCAGTTGAATTACAGTTACTGCTTATAAATAGGTACAATATGAACCCTGTTGGGCATCGCAATTATAAAATAATATGGAACGGCGGGCATTTGCCGTTTACAGGAAGGCGGCGCGCGCGCACTCTACCGCGGTTTCGTGCCAACCATGGTGGGCATGATCCCCTACGCCGGCTTCAGTTTCTACTGCTTCGAGTCACTGAAATACGTCTGCATGAAGTACCTCCCCACCACGCTGTGTCGCAAGTGCGAGCGTAACACTGGTCAGTGAGATTTATCTTTTTACCTTTATAGTTTTTAGAGTAAGCTCCTGGAAGCAACGGCAGTGAGAGGGATTTTTCAGTATTTTTTGACGTCATAATGTATAACTTTTATTTTTGTACATTTGGATGACCAACACCAAATTATACAGTGATAGTTTGTATGAAGTATGTGTTGTTATCTGTTTGTATCGTGATTTTTATTTTAGACTTATTTTTGTAGTATTTTTGAGACTCCAACATAAGACATAAAATCAGTTCTCGCTATGATTAAGAAGTCAGAAATTAGAATAGAATAGATTTATTTTCAAAATTGGATACAAGGTATCACTTATTGACGTCACATAACTTAAATCTAATTATAACTACTACCGCTTCCAAAGCGCATTTGTAGAAAAATTGACTCCCTGATTGTTATTTAAGTTAAATATTCCCCTAATATAAAATCTTAACAGAATCAAAAGTTAGGACGTCCTGGTAAAGGGTCAGGTCACAAGTACCCGAAACCGCCGAGCTTGCATGAAGAGAGTTATGAATGTGGATGAAGCGAAGGAAGTATGCAGAGATCGTGGCAAGTGGAAAGAGGTAGTCTCTGCCTACCCCTCCGGGAAAGAGGCGTGATTTTATGTATGTATGTACATATGTATCAAAAGCAGTACCAACATTGGTCCTCCTTCTGATAATGTAGGTACATATTTTCAAACTGTGATTTTTTTTTCAATTTATTTTTGAACCTACATATTACACCCAGGCGGTCTAGTACTGACTGTGCCCGGCAAGCTGGTGTGCGGCGGGCTGGCGGGCGCGGTGGCGCAGTCTGTGTCGTACCCGCTGGACGTGACGCGGCGCCGCATGCAGCTCGCCTGCATGGACCCGCACACCGCCAAGTTTGGGTCAGTCACATCACATGACACACACATAAATACGGTCACGTCTTTATCCCTTGCGGGGTAGACAGAGCCAACCGTCCTGAAAAGTCTGATTGGCCACGTTCAGCTATATATTTGGGCTTAATGATAGTATTGAGATTCAAATAGTACCAGGTTGCTAGCCCGTCGCCTGAAACAAGAATTCCAAGTTTGTAAGCCTATTACCTTAGTCGCCTTTTACGACATCCATGGGAAAGAGATGGAGTGGTCCTATTCTTTTTTGTATTGGTGCCGGGAACCACACGACACACGAACCTTGTTTTTATTCCTTATGGGGGGAAGTAGAGATAAAATAACGCACCTTTATTCCTTACGGAGGGAGGTAATGATAACGTAACACGTCTTTATTCCACACGGAGGGAGGCGACAAAGACGTTATAACACGTCTTTCTTCGTATGCAATAGACCTGTACACCGCAAAATTTGTGTCAGTCACATTTTAGAGAGTCTCAAGAATTGATGCTCCACCTTTAACTGGATGATGAAATATGATGTAACTGGATGACGATGGAGGTGAAGGTTGTTAACCCAATGCTCAATAAGAGATTTCCAAGCTTTGCCTTTCTTTTGATTTACTTTTTATAATATGCTCAATATTTTTTCTCTCGCTTCTAAACCAGCATAATGTTTATATTAATTTATAAAATACTGGGGTAAATAATTAGGTTAAAACTAAAATATTTTTCATAAGGTTTCGTACTCAATGAAATTATTGAACTGAAAGGTGTTATTATAACTTTCAACGGAGTTGGGTCTTTAATTAAATACTTTGACACAACACTAACATATCACTCACTTCTTTCTAGCATACCTACGAGTAGAGCAATTATTAATCTAATTAGTATGTGTCATAAAATATTTTTATTTTTTACTAACCGTGCCATTTCTTTTTGCACGTCTGTCGGTGTCGGCGAATCACAGGAGGTTTGTTACACAATACTTAGTATGATAGCTTTATGTGTGTGTTTGCGTGGTTTATTGCACATTACCTAGTCACCTTTGTCCACCTCGGTAAATTAATTTTAACCAAGGTGTATAAAAACCCTGCTTGTGTTCAATTATTTCACCATGAGTTAAAAATTTTATTTTATCATGAGTGAAATTTCAAATTGTTTTATGAGGAAACTTAATGTATTGTTGTTATTCTGGGTTATATCACTCAGTCGTAAAATGATTGTTTAGTCACAGCAGTATTTATTCGTTTAAATACAATAATTTAGCTTCTGCGTGTGTAGTTTGCGTTTATTTTGAATTTGCTTGTATTAATTCCATTGTATTTTTTAACTTTAAAACACGAGCTAGCTATGCAGTAGACGCATATTATGAGTAACATCTGATAGCTCATAAAATCCTTCCAGCTTTAGAATCTGAATATAGCAACAAATTTTCAAAAAAAAGAAGAAAAATTACTTGTTATCCTCCAAATGCGCTCATTAGTAAAATCAAAACGTTCACAATCCACTTCAGTATCTGTCCGTAAATTAACTTACAGTCCGTCAGCATGGCACGCGCGACGCTGTTTTTATCGCGCGAAAATCTATCTCTATCCCGTATCACGTCATAATAACAAGCGAAACAGTGATAGTTTTTCACGAAGAGCGAGAAATTAAACTGTTACACATAAAAAAGTTATGCATGTTGGGCTATCTCTGTTGCTACCTGCTTACCCTTTTGTCCATACCAAAAATGCGTTTTGTTAGTGACGTCGCCTCGTTATTTTTTTTTAATTAGCCTAGTATGTGTGTTCCATGCTTTTGTGTATGTCCGAAATATATTTTATTTATTTTTTTCATAAATAATTGACTTTCAATAAAATATATTCCAGCACGGGCATGATCAAAACTCTAACGTTGATATACCACGAGAACGGCATAGCGAAAGGCCTGTACCGCGGCATGAGCATCAACTACATCAGAGCCATACCCATGGTGGCCACCAGCTTCTCCACCTACGAGCTGATGAAGCAACTTCTACAATTAGACACGGGCATGAAGGTCTCTTAATGTACAACTTTTGTAAAAAAAAAGTTATCAACATTTGTAAAGAGAATAAAGGTTGGAATAATATAAGACTTTAGAAATGCCATTTGTATTTGAAACTATATGAATGAAGTGTTCTATTCAGTTGAAAAGCAGTCAGTGTTGTGGTCTCATCAGTTTACCAGTACATGTCATTTCTATAATCTTATATTATTCCGAATTGTAATACATAGTCTTATTCGACATAAAATACGAGGCAAAGTTAGTTTTAAGTTTAAGCGAAGAAAATACGACAAGCGAACAGTAGATTTTAATGACAATTTAGTACATGCTTGCCTGATTTACGCAGACCTAGCCTACCCGGTTATCATAAGAGAATTTAGTTCTCCCCAGGTGGGACGCATCCCGGAAGTGGTGGCGTACAAAAATATCATTTAAATTGGTGAAAATATAATAATGATTAATTTTATAGTCACAATTGCGTGATAAGACATTTAGAAATTTAACTTTATTTACTACGTGGCATAAAAGACATTTATAAATGATTGAACATAATCGATTAAGAATATATAAATTTAGAATAACCATTATCAATGATAACCTCTGACCAAAAACTTATGTAAAATCCTATTGAATATCTATCAAGTGCAAACATCGGTCAGTTATTATTAGTTTCCTGTTAAACGTACATAACTAAAAATATATATAAAAATTTTAATATTTTTTTATGCAAAAAGTGTTATTTCCATAGACAAAAAGAGACTAGACTGTAGACCTAGAATTGGCAAATCAAAGACTAATCATTACATTCTGTCTATAAACAAGCATGTTTTTTGTCATTATATTATAAGAAATGAAATAAATATAAAATTAAACACATGTTCATTCATAAGTACATTTTAAATAACAAAGCATATTCTGTGAGTTTCATTTATAAGAAAATCTATACAAATACCATGGTTTATATCAGTATTTGGGAGTACTTAACCCTCTTTTGACTCAGGAAAACAAATAATATAAATTATAAATTCAAGAATAGCGTATATTTGTAAACGCTTAATGACAAACTAAATAAAAATATATCTTGACTTATATTCATGAAGAAAAGATGGATGCGGTATGTATAGGTTTTCCAGAGTAGTTAGTACGAGTTTTACTCTTTTCTTTCTAATTTGTATTTGATTTGATCAGCGCCACCAAGTGGTAACGCGATGGCACTAATGCAATTCCATACAAATTCGCGATTACTCGCTCGACGCTTCGTTTGATCGAGTAAAACTCGTAAACTGGGGTTAGCCCAGGAATACGTTTTTAAATAACAAAGTCCGCAATTTTTGTTGGTGCTAATTCATAACAAAAGCCAGGTTTTGAAGAAAAAATATGTGAAGTTTAAACTCAATTAAGTATATAATACTCCATTGGTATGTTACCTCTATGTATCTTATTTTAATCCAAGTGGTGCCTGTTATTTTCGATTTTAACTATTATAACTTCCATGTTATTACCACGAGTGCATCTAATGCACGACTCAATGTAGATAGATTTAATTGTGACATGTTTTTCTGTATGTTTAGTTTATATATTAATATTAGTATCCACATGGAATTTTAGCGTAGGTATTGAATTCATTCATTCCATTAAGTACATTGTCAAGTAGTTAAATTTTGAACGAAATGTTCATATTTAAATTAAGAAAAAATGGTCGGCAAATATTTTTTATATTAGAATGCAAAGTAACGAACCATTAGATGTTACTAAGGATATGTAATTAATATTTAAGATCCTTTTCAACAAACCTAGACTTGGATTTTTACTTACAGGATACCAAAGATAAATTCTGAATTTATTAAAAGACCGATTGTGCATTAAAGTCTAAATATTTTAGGGATGAGTTCAAGAACATGACGTTTTTCCCAAGGAAAAGATGATCAGTGCTTTTTAACACAACCCCTTAAAATACCGACTCTCTTTCCGAGAAATAATTTTGCAATTTTCTTGTCTACCTTTGGCATATTTTTTATCTTTTTCAGACCTTTACTTTATACATATATAAGTAAAGTAAATACATTTCCCGTTTATTTTTATCCTATCTGTCGACGCCCGCCGAAGCCGTGACACTATCCATTAATTATATTGGCTCAAAGTTAGATTTAAATAAACGTAGACAAGAGTAGGTATAAAAAACTATTTGAAAATACTCACGCACGATTTAATTTTAAATCTGTGAAACTGCTCTCGCGTAGCTCTCTTTCTGTTTTCAAAAAAAATTCTTTAATGTTCGTACACAAAAATTCACAAAATTTCGTCTATTATAGGGATTTGAATGCAAATTTGAATATTAATCGCAGAATAATTGACAATATGCATAAATAATAAATACTTTTAGACAAATAAAATATTTTTCTACATTAAAAGGTTGTTTTTTTTTTACCTAAAAATTTACAAGATCACTCTTTCATCATAGCTTAATCTCGATGGATTTCAAAGCTAGGGGTCAGCTGAACACAGTATGTGTAACATGTTAAATGTCTACCTACACACAAGAACGAAACTCCAGATACATGCCTTTGTACTTTATGGTTAGTTCACACAAAGACGAGACAAGTTTCCTGATGATGATTTTAATAAAGCGACTCAACATTTATCCGCATCCGTATTATGTACTCATAGGTATGTACATAATTATATCATTATTTAACCTTATTCCGCTGCCCCGAGGCGCGGAATTGCGACACGTCAGTCGGTGTATGCAACACCGTCACTGCATTATTTTCTCGGTTCGCCCTTAATATCCCAAATCGATGAAAAAAGGTGTACCTACATAGTACAATGTGAAAAAATAAAAGAATTATTATTTTATAATTAATTTTATTTCTTATCTAATAACTATCAACGGCATCGTACAGTTGCAAGAATAAATTATTTATCGGGTTGTTTACATTTTATTATTTGCCATATTTCATTTTATTGATTATAATGGATATCGGCGCAACATCAACAGTTTGGGAGTCCACGTTGACTCTTGTTAATACAAAAGTCACCGCGTCCTATTGCCTTGTATGTTAAATTTACTACGCAGATTTCATAAAAAGCCTTAATTTTATTCATCCGAGCTTCGATAGCATGAAATACTTAATCATTTCAGAAAGAATTAAAAAAAGACACCCAACGTCAAAATTTCAACCCGACTTTCAAATGAAAGATCCATATTTCACGCGAACGAAGCTCTACGTACATTTTTTTTTAATTTTTGAATATTATAATTATTTTTTACCTAAAACTTACATACTTAATACTTACATAAACGTGTGGTTTCAGATGTCATTTGGTGGGGTAAGTCTTTGTATATATTACACACACGTGTTTTAATAGAAATTATAAACTTTTAATCGATAATAAATTTTTGCCTGGCGTACACAATTCATTGAAACATGGCACTGACAAAAAGCCTACCGATTGAGTAAGATCTGTGCCTATCGGGTGCAAAGGATAATTTTTAAATAAATGACACTTTTAATCTCACATGCCGCAGTCTATAAATTAATAGAATACATTGTTAATGCAAAATGTGGGATCATGAGACTGAACATGACACTAATTTTAAAATAGGTATTTTTGTGTACTTCAGCGAAAGAGGAATATTAAATCAAATTTGTCAGCAACGATTTCTCCTTTCGTGTGATGAGGGGATACTATCCAACTTATAATATGAATGGGTATGAAATATTAATTAATTCTATAATGGAACCGGTCTGTAGAAAATCTCGTTTTGAACTTACGTTTGTTCTGTAAATTCCCAAAATTCAATTTCCAATCGATGCTTATTTCACTGTAAGGTAGACAATTTAAACGACTTTTTCTTCCAGAAAAACATAGCAGTCAGAAAAGTTATTCGCGAATTGTCAAGCCTTAATTATCTGCAGTCATAGTTCCATCTTTTGGTATTTACATAATTACCTAAACTGAATATCAAATATAAAAATAATTAAAACTCCACTCTTGTGAAACGTTTTTCGTGCTCAATCAAGAAAAGGAGAATTTAGACAAAGAAATGCACAATTTTACGTTTCGGATAAGTTCATAATGCTTTTTACATTTCGGAGTTAGATCCTCACTATAACGCAGTAAAATTAAATGCTTAATGTATTGGTAGGCACATTGCACATTAACATGTGATTGGGCACTGTACAGAGCAGCTATCAATGGATAAAAAAAAATATTCAAAACTAAAATATCAATAGAAAATATTTTTTTAAATAACTACGCCGTTGAGGCGCGTTTTCAGCACGAGCATAGTGTAAACAAATATTTGAGAACGAACATTAAACTTGTAACAAAACTTGTGGAGTGTACATGATTTAAAGTAATATTAAATTTTGAAAATTTAGTTTAGTTAGAAACGATAATTCTATCAAAAACTTGAAGGATAAATAGGCCACACTTCTATTCAGTAGCCGTTGTAAAATCAGTAAATAAAAATACGTCTTTTGCATGTCCCTTTTTTTCAGAATGTATTGATATGACGTAATGTTTGCATTCAAATATTAAAAATGATCACGCTGAAAACGCTCCTGATGAAACTGTCATCTATATTGCATGCCGAAGAAGATCACAAGCTAGCGGACATCGCGTGGGAAATTCATCTCCTGCAGACTTTATACTTTTAAAATCGATAGATTTTTATAGGGCACAAGAAAGATATAGTTGCACTCTTATGAAAGTGTTTATCACAATTATTTTAACTAATTTCAGCATCAGTCGCCACTTATTGGACTGTACATATTCATGAGTTCAGTCGCAACCAGAAATCAAAAATCTATATTCTGCAGGGAAAGTCACCAAGGATTATGATGGTATGTCCATTCGGTCCAATCGATGGTGACTCGAAATAAAACTACGTGTTAGTAAATTTACGGTGTTTAATATGGTCAAATTTCTCGATACATTACATAGAGGATACGACGCGGCCCTAATGAACATACCAACGAGACGGTAGCAGTGATCGGGCAAGACTAATTACAAATTGCGCTTGCGGAACACACACAGAATGACCAATATCCCAAGTCGTGTGAAAATGCTGCAGAATTTTAATCTGGTACCACAATAAAAGCAGCGATTTTCGTTCGAAACTAGACTGTCATTCGATGAAGAACATCAGTCATAAGAAAGAAACACACAGAGTTAGTGTGTCAGCAATTTAAAAAAATACCCGACCGAAAATCCCGTTGGAAAAAAGTCATCGACGTAATTATCACATTAGTATGTAGGAAACATCATGACATTTTGCGAATCGCTTATTCATGAAATAAGTCATTCTGCGTGTGCGCCGCGGTGACATCCACTTAAAATTTAAATGCACTCGTGCGCTCCCGCACGCAATTTTCACACCAGATATAAGCTACTTCCATAACCCATACGTTTATTGTTCGACACGACCGAGGGACTTGGGAATTTACGATTCGCTCAAATTATCCGGAGATGTAAATCTCCATTATTGTATAAAGCAAAAAAAAATCACCATTAATTAACCTTCGTCGAAAATCAATTTTACATCTTCTATTTGCAAAATACCATAAAAATCATCTGTTTACATTGAAAGTTTAATGCGTTGGTCTGCTTTGTCAACAGATTAAAATATTGAAAGAACATAAAATTCACCATTTAGTCCACTAAATACTGTATTATCAAAATCATTTTCAACGATATTGTTCATTTGTTTTGGTTTCATAAAAACGTAAGTTATACGTAACGCCCAATGTACAATATAAATTATTTAGCCAGATAGCTAAACAATACCAATATTTACTAAATTAAACTGCAATCTCACATCTTGTTTGCAAACACGTCTTACCAACACGAACATGACGCGATCGGATTTACTGTGTTTCTTGATAAGTTAATATCTTTACTCTATGCCAAAAAATGGAAATGATTAGTGGTGGATTCTTAACAGGATACTGAAATTTTTACCCATTATTAACAGATACAAATACTAACTTAATACCTGTTTGGTGCTAAATATGATTTTGAGAAGACAGTTTCTGGTCACTATTCAAAGCAGTTTTTATTGAGATTTAGTGTTTCTATATTCATTTCACAATGGACAGAATCGCTAAACCATTAATACGTCACCAATAAATTGCATTGAAAGAGGGACAATTAGTCCCATTATTGTCAAAACGTAACACTTTTGATCACATTGTGCAATACAACTCATACGAGTAGATATAGATATCAACAGATATAAAAGAGAAATAAAAGCAAATAAGATTTAAAATAACACTGTAATAAAGGCGAACAAAACGCGACGTTTCCGGATATAAACGACTTCGAAACCGGCGAACATGAAACATAGTGGGGGGAGTGGGGGGCCCTCGGTCGCGGGGAGGGGGCGGAGGGGGGCGCCCCGCACCGCTGCTGCGTGATATGCGCCTCCGCTGTTGACAAACAAAATTAATTTTAGAAATTTCCTAAAATTTCACTAGCATGTTAGATAATAATGTAATTAGGTCCTTAGATTATGCTGTACATTTCTTTTCTTTATTCCTATTTGCCATTTTGTGTAACATGATGAAGCCAATACGTAGATACTATCTACGTATTGGCTTCATCATGTTCCCAGCATACTATCTACTAGATAGTATGCTGGGATCGTCGTAAGTGGAAAGATGTAGTCTCTGCCCACTCCTCCCGAAAAAGGCGTGATTTTTTGTTTCTATATATATGTATGTACGCTTTCAGGGTAGAGTTAATATCTCTGACTCATCTTTACGTGTTCCCCCGTATACACCCTCCAGTGCTTTGCTTCAAAGCTCGGAGCCCGCTTGAATCGCTTGATACTCCGGTACTTTTCCTGTTTCTTAGAACAGCGGTACCGATATATGACGATCAGTCAGTCAATACACGGAACGTAACACAGAACAATATTTTTGTCTAGATGGAATAATTTGTAAAGAATACATAAAGTTTTAATCAGTTAAGTGTCTATGAATGAAATTATACTACTACTTACATGCAGCCTACATGAAGTAATCTGGCGTCCGCCGCGTCACGTGCGGCTCTCCGCGCCGCGGGGCCGGGTCGAACTGGAGGCTGTCGAACAAATACATACATTACAAACTGTTCTCTAACAAAACATTGTATGACTGTGCAAATTTGTGGTCATAAAAACTCAATATCCATAGATTGTATCGATCTTAAGTCGATTGATTTGTTTAAAAACAAATCGAGTCATCACTTTGCGCTGCTAATCATTCCACAATGGGTAGTTTTGGTTGCGTCCACTCCTGTCTGGAGAGGATTGTCTCAGTAGGATTTGAACCTGTATGTCCTTATGCATAACTTTTTTTATTTTGGGCACATTAACTGATGCCGTTAAAACATTTGCGATTGCATTATCAAGGTTTTAAGCTATCAGTGATTATTGTACATCGCTCTTTGATGGTAGATAATATGAATGAATCGATGCAATTTATCAGGAATGTATGAATACTTACAATGAGTACTTAAGCGCATCATCCAATTCCATAATGGCGGCTTGATTACCACATCTGAAAAACAAACAATGCGTTATTAGTATTTCATATGAATTTTTACTAAATAAATAAGCTAGGGTAGTTTCACATCTCTCTTGTGAAAACTTTGAAAACAACTTTAATTAGCCAAATTCAGCTCAGTTGAACTTTTCAGAATTTAGTTATTTCATGTTTATATATCTATAAGTTCTTTGTAGATCTACAAAAAGAAAAATACTACTTCAATTGGTCATATTATAATGGGCCTAATACACCCAGTCTTGCACCCGCACTGAAAGCAAAGTTGAACCAACTAAATGAAGTTGTAATGACTCAGTGTCACATCCAGTATCCATGAAACTATTCATCTATTTCGGTCAGTGCATTGTTAGGGGTCTGTCAGATACACGCCTATAGCAGGGGCTAAGAATATAATGACCACGAGAGACCAGGGTCATGTCAGGGTATTGTTGATGGTCCATCCCTCCATCGCCCACGGGTTCTATCCGAATCTTCCGAAAAACTATCAGCGAACCCTTTCCCGAATCCCTTCAAAATCTCCTATATGTCCCCTTTAGTATTGTATTGTAAGTCTGTGAGACACTCACCTATAGCAGTAGTTTGGTGCTGAGAATATAGTGACCACGTTCCGGTCGTGGCACCAGTTGTAGCCCTCCATGACGAGCTGGTGGGCGCGGGAGACCAGCGTCAGGCCGTTGCTGTGGTTGAACGTCTCCGAGATGTCCTGGCCGAACGTGTAGCCAGCGCCGCGGGGAGATATTCCCCATCCGCCTCTGGAATTGATAAACACACATCATTCAGGTTAGTGTTTTTAACGCTCCTGACTCATCTCCAGAAAAGACGCGAACGAGACGAAACGACGCGATGATGCCAACAGTGATTTTTGACGTGTTGGACGACCCCTAGCCTTAGACACCACGTTGATTGTTAACCGTGAAGGAATTAAGAGTCGACCACGATCTATGGAAGAAGTCTCGACCAAGGTCCAGTGAATACAGAAATGTTCAATAGATGGCTTTTGCTTACTAGTTTGACCTCAATAACAATTTGTTTTTTTTTTTATTTTCCTTTATTTTTCAGCATTTTTATTGATCTCAGAAGCTTCTCTTCATCTAATATAGCTACAATTATGATAAACAAAAAAACGGTCCCTACGACTGTATTAAAAAGTGCTTTGTACTGAATGTTTAGATCTATAGGGATGATACCATGATAATGGATCACAAAATCTAAAGTTAGTATTTATATCCTATTGTTCTATTATGCCTTCAAGCTTGTTGAGACAATAAAGCAGTGAAACCAATGACAAAACAATAACAGCTATTATATAATTTAGAACTTATGAAAACAACTAATGAAAATAATTCAGTAGATTATTAAATTTATTAATATTTTTTACTAATATTTGGATTTTAATTAGATTATTATTAATTAAAAATCTACTGAAAATCCAAACTGGTCACAACAATGACTACACTAACTTGTTATTTGAAGAATATTCCTTGTTTAACAAATGCCATTGTTATGAATAAAGTGTTAAATTTGCATTCATTTATATTAGGCACACCAAATTCATATTGTCCACCAGATTGCATTATCTCGACTTGGTTTTAGGTTTTTTTTTGTCTCTGTTATACCGTTCTATATTTAAACGACGCAAATAATAATGTCAGGTCAATTAACATAATAACAAATTAACTTCTAGTAGACTGTAAGCAATTAGTTCGGTCGCATTATCTGAACGGGCAGACGACACAACGTCAGTAAATTATCGCTTAGCTGATAGCTAGGCGATTCCACACGGCCTTGCTTCGAGTGGATGGTATTGACTCATCGCGGTAATTTCGTGATTATTGTAAGTTAACAATTTTAAGGTAAATCCCAGTCATATTTTGGTGGTCTTGATGATTGGATATGTTTCTCGATCACAATTACTTCAGTTTGGAATCGATTAGTAGAAAAGTAAAGTGTTTTAGAACACATGTATAAGTGGAGCGAATAGAAAACTCAAAAAAATTAAATGTTGAAATGCTTGAACAAGAATTCAATTAAGGTTTAACAAGTGAAATAGTCTATAAAATGATTTCCTCGACATCTCACATATACAACACAAAACATATAATATCTAGATTTAAATATAATCTAGACAGCTTGTAAACACTGATAAGATAAAAATGCGCATCATTTCACCTGGAATGACCAAAACAATGTAATGAAGTTTAATTTAAAATTTCAATATGTAATCTCCTAAAGCAGAACTGTGTGTTATTAAACCAATCACAGTTCTTCATTCGGGAACGTGACTCTTAATCTTTTTTGTACACCGCGCAATTCCTTTTTGAGAACGCATCACATAAGCTGCAGAATTGCCGAGCTATAAAACTCACGGCCTCGAATATAATCCGCCTCCAACAAGACCTTATAATTAAAAAAAAAAAGAAGTACCTATCATCAGGGTCACTCCATAGCAGATCACACATGGGTCCCTCATGGGGCACCTCCTGCAAGCGGTCAAGCGCCCTAATATGGTCCAGGGTGTCGATAGAAGGGCTGAGGCCGCCGTGGAGGCAGAATATCTGGCCGTCCACCAACGCGGTCAGGGGCAGGAAGTCGAACAAGTCCGTGAAGTGCTTCCAGACAGACGCGTTGCCGTATTTGCGCAGGCACTCGTCATAGAACCCGTACACCTGGGTGATCTGACGGGACTCGTGGTTCCCGCGAAGGATGGTTATTCTTTCGCGGTATCGCACCTGGAACAATAGGAACGGAACAGTTTTAATATTTGCTTGTTTTGATTTCTTCTTCTTCCTCCTGGCGGTAATGCGACTTTTTACTATGATCCTGGATTGGTTAAATTTTGCACACGGAGCGACTCCTGTGTCCTGTGCGCCTCTGCAACTTTTGCAGGGGAACTTAAACCCATATGGGCTTCCACATAGGTATACTGTCTAAGCAGACATTTGACTTTAAATAGTTGTAAAAAGTATAAACTGGGTCGAACCGGTTCGTGCCAATTTGGGAATTTCCAAAAACTTGAGAGGCAACAGTACGCCACGAATACATTAGTAGACTCGTAATTACGAGTATTTATGGAATATGCTTCTATACCAAGAAAGATTCGAAAAACCGGAAGATTCAAGATTTGACTTTGTGAAAATATCCAACCAGAACCATACTTCACGGAAAAGCTTCCAATTGTAGTAATTTATAGCCGTGATTATGACGTCTTCTCGGTCTTTCTGTTTACACTGCCCGAGTAAGGCGTCCGACCGAATGTTCAACATATGCCTAAAAAAAATACTTTCCCCATATCTGCGCACACGTGTTTTTATGAGGATAAGACGTCATAAATGGTATCAAAATTAAAAGGGCTCGGGCTAATTAACATTCATTCAACATTCTACGATAAATTTGAATAAATTATCACTTTTTTTCTGTTTATACCTACCTCATTTTGTATGTTGATGGAGCTTTTGCATTGTAACCACATTCGTTTTGATTAAATTCTTATCGATATTAGCAATCTGACTCTAAAAATGCATGAAATTTTAATATCTTTCAAGAACATATTCTAAGTTCGACGACAATTATATAGTGGCGTGATACATACTATATTTCAATGAGTTTTGTTTTTATTTCAAGTGATTAAGAAACTGTAATATATCCTTATTTTATAGGCAATTTTTTCGCGTTTTGAAAGCTACTTAGAACAACTAAATACATACAAGCCGCGATTTTTTGATATTCGATATAAATCAATTTAAAACACGAGGTAAACATAAGCTAAATTACAGGACCTCAGGCTAAACCTAAATATTAATTCAATGATATCATAACTCAAATATGTACACCGTACACTATTGCAAATATACTAAAAAGGATCGTATATGACCGAGAAGTTCATAACAATAAAATTTGCATAATAATTACCACTAGGCTTTAGAGGTCGAAAATCGATATAACGCGTGTCTTCTTCAATCAAAAATATACTACAATAGTATAACTGCTATTACTTAATTATTTTCAACAAAACATACCTGCAAGGTGCAAGGTTTCGACTGTTACTTCATTGCAAAGACTTTCAATTAGATAAATTTCAAATCAAATCCTCTTTGTTGGCAATGCATTATGCACAATATATCAAGCATTATAACTAATTCAAGTTCATTGCCACACGTGGTGACAATCTGCGGGTATGACGTCACGATATCCTATTATTCAAACAAACAGACAAACAAGATTACGCGTCCGTCACCCGAGACGGAGTTGTGCATTAAAAAGTAGGTACACAGGCTCGTGTGATGTGATATTATGTAAGGGTACCCCTACCACTATGAGTTGCGCTACATTATGAATAGAGATAATATACCGGGTGTAACGGAATACTCGATATGATAACCCCCTTTCCGTTATACCAAGTATGTGTGTCCTCCCGTTCACATTCCTAAATATTTTATTGCATACTTTTTTAATTTTTCGCCACAATGAGCGTCTATGGCGTCCTTAGCGTTGTAAAAGTCAAAAAGCTAAAAATCTATGATTGTATGTATAATTTATTTATTATTCTATTCATATTTAATAGTATACTGAATACAGATGAGAGGGATATTCTAAACATCTAGGTTGGTAGCATTTAGCGAAAGTTCAAAAACCTTTGATCTAACGTCTGGAAATTCATTAGTCACGTATCATCAAGCATGACAGATGCATACATTATGAACTTTGTTTGTTTGTATAATTTATTTCACACACAAAAAAACAGCTGATGATACAACAGCTTGGACGTGTTTGTTAAAATAATTGATTTTTAAGCCAGATATCGTAAACTCGTAACATTATACAAGACAAAACCTAAATTTTCAGTTTGATGTCAGTTAAACTTATATTACGATTAATTATAAATAGAAAATGGCCTATCAAAGTTAATAATGTCTTGAAAGGTAGGTGTGACAATAGAACCTTCCCACTCATATATCGATACATAATCTGCTAATAATTGCCTACAAAAGAAGTTTTATAATATTTTCCTCGACACAATTAAGTACCAGCGAACATGAAAACTAATTACTTAAATACAAACGAAGAACAAATTACAATAAAAATGTGTGATTCTATTTAAGTCTATTTAAAATTACCGCTTGTAACATAAAGAAAGACCGATCAATCTTCACTCATATCAATTAAAACGGCAAATGATTTCGCGTTGTAACGACAGCTGGGAAAAACAAAGCGCTTTTTAATTTCGTGAAAGTATGATCTAATCTGTCAGATAAGGAGCAAAGTAAACAGTGCTAGTGTTTTATCTGATATACGATAGTGTGATAGCAAAAGTAGCTTGCTCACGTACACACTAACAGAAAATAATTTATATTTATATGTATATGCTAAAATTAGTATGTTTATTTCAACGATAAATAAAACTTGTTATGTAACAGCGAAGCGTGTATGAAAATAGAACTAAGAAGACTATTATTAATGAAAGGAGAAAAGGTATTGTTAATAAACGACCGTTCATTTGTAGTCGAAGGTATCAATGCTATCCACTTTTACCTTTATAAATATACTAGCGACCCGCCCCGGCTTCGCACGGGTGCAAAATTATAAATGTTATTATACATAAAAACCTTCCTCTTGAATCACTCTACCTGTTACAAAAAACCGTATCAAAATCCGTTGCGTAATTTTAAAGATTTAAGCATACAGACAAACAGACTAAAATAGCGACTTTGTTTTATACTATGTAGTGATTTGTTAGATGAGGCCTTACAGTTAACTTGGGACACTGACCAGAATTGAGCTGCACGGACGTATATCAATATCAGAATAACAACATTCAGGCTGCAAATTTGCAATTACGGTGCATTTGAAATGCTGATCGTCGGGTCTACCACAATTTCCCACGGGGTCGAAAGCATCTTGAGCTTTCATGCATTATACGAAGCGTTAAATAAAAGAATTTTCCTTATGGAATCCTAAAAATAAACATATTTATGTTATGCTTTATTTCAATTATCATGTTCGTTCTTACAGTTTGTTATTACGATTTTAAATGATAAAATACTTTAATTTACGCCTCACGCATTGTTAAGTCATAAATTAATCATGCGTATTATCGATCATTCATAATACAAACTAAATAATGTACCTACTATGTATTATTTATTAGGTTTTATTGTAATGTCACAAAGCCAATACTAATAAATGGTATTTCCAAATATATTATATTTAATATACAATGGCATTTGTCAAAATTAACTGTTCACATGGTAGCACTTCTTTAATAAACACAATGTTATTGTGTTCGTGCTTTTGTTGCGACCACCACATAAGGAAAGAAAGTAATCCTTTCTAAACTCACCCATAGACAGATACAACAAAACCATATTTAGGTAGGTATATTGTTGTTTTATGTATTTTTGTTTGTAAAATTGCATATTTGTATATTACCTCTGTGGCGCAGCGGTAGGATGCTTATCAGTGACACCGGAGGTGCCGGGTTCGAATCCCGGCCAGGGTGAAAAACGAAGTTTTTGTAATTGGTCTGGGTCTTGGATATTTATCTATATTTGTATTTATTATAAAATATAGAATCGTTGAGTTTGTATCTCGTAACACTAATTTCGAACAAACCGAGGCTAACTCAAGCTGTGTAATCTATTTATTATTACATTTTTTCCCCAGAAAACGAACGAATGACTTACATCAAAATCGCACGCGTCTAGCCTCGAGATGACCGACGAAATCCAAGCGGTATCTAACTTCGACCTGTCTTACCCCGACACTTAAACTCAATCTGTGTAATTTGTCTCGTATATATTTATGTACCTTTAAGTTGACCCTTTGCTTCGAATAGTACTTTAGGCCGTTGGACCTGGGACCGTCGACGAGGTGACAGAGTGGTTATAATCTCGTACATACATATAATCACGTCTATATCCCTTGCGGGGTAGACAGAGCCAACAAAGCCTTGTAAAGACTGATAGGCCACGTTCAGCTATTTGGCTTTAAGATAGAATTGAGATTCAAATAGTGACAGGTTGCTAGCCCATCGCCTAAAAGAGGAATCCCAAGTTTATAAGCCTATCCCTTAGTCGCCTTTTACGAAATCCGTGGGAAAGAGATGGAGTGGTCCTATTCTTTTTTGTAATGGTGCCGAGAACCACACGGCACTAATCTAATCTCGTGTAGGAAACAAACCTATATGACGCGTTTGTCTTTGAATATGTTACCCTTTTACACCGGCAACGTTTCAATAGCCGCCCACACATAGGTTTTGTAAACGTTTGCGCCATACACGTCGAATCCCAGAGCTAGGGAGAATACAATCGTATCTGCACTCTTTTGTTTGAAACAGAGTTGCTTTCCTCGGGGAATTCTGAAGAGGGAATAATTTTCTTATTTTACCGTGTTCTTCTGTCAATAAAACCTGTTTTGAAGCATGACACAACATTCATATGTAGGAAGATAGTTTTTTCTTTGAATTATTATTCGAACTAATATTATAAATGCGAAAGTAAGTTTATTTGTTTGTTTGTTACCTCTTCACGGGTTATCTACTGAATCAATCTTCTTGAAGTGTCACGTATATATATTTAAGAGTCTGGAGAAGGACGTAGGGTAGAAGGACATATGACCGTCTCCAAATTTGCGAACAACTTGTATTACTTTTGTAGGTGGCGCTAAATTTGTAGCTTTTTGTAGGTGGTATTTAATTCTTTGTTTTTTGTAGCTGGTGCTAATTCAACTTTTTTTTTAAATGGCGTTAATTTCGTCGCTTTTTGTAGATGGCACTAAATTCACGCGGGTAAAGCTGCAGGTAAAAGCGAGTATCGTATATTATGTAAAGTTTGACACTATACGAACGAGTGGGACTCATAAGACAGGGGTCTTACTTAATGAGCATTGGCACCTAGAACCTTGTTGTGACGTATGACCTTATGCTTCTGAATAAATATTCATTATTATAGTAGTATACAACTGTTTGAATTGTTTAATTTGTACCCACAACACAACACTTATACATATAATTTTTGTCTTGCTCCAGTAACCAGCAATGCACAATTAAATTCCTTCACAATTTAATACAATGTTACGTACTGGTTTGCAAAATTCCGAAACATAAATAAAATGAATACAGATACGCCTTTAGTGTTCCCGTAGTTCTGTATTACTTAACCCCTGTTCTAGGGGGGGCTGACGAGACACTTGTCACGATGCCAGAATACTCCTCCTCAGCCAAATTCATAACTTGACACAAGCTAACGGTTTACACTACTCTTGACCAGACTCACTCCAAGACCTCCCCGGGTTCCAGCCTAAGGTTAACAAAGTCCTCACCTTAAGTGCGACGAGCAACGTGACGGTCTCCACACTGTAGTAGCCGCGGTCCACGTAGTCCCCCATGAACAGGTAGTTGGTGTCCGGCGACCTGCCCCCGATGCGGAACAGCTCCATCAGGTCGTGGAACTGTCCGTGGACGTCCCCGCAGACCGTCACGGGGCATTTCACCTCCTGGACGTTCGACTCCTTAGTGAGAATCTCCTTTGCCTGGAAGAGTGGAAGAGTTCGTTAAAAACAATCTTGTACATCAGAAAAAGAAAATATAACATCTTTTATGACTACCTACTTTCTTATCTGTAAATTCCCACAAAAGCGAATCCAGAGAAAAACATGAAAATTCCTGGTCATAAAATGGTTAAAGTAGTCAAACGAGAGTAGAAGAGAGTTCATTTAAGAGCGTGACAAATTTTATCTTGAGAAGGGTGAGCAGGACACAATTACATCTCCGATCTGAAATTCTTATCAGGTGGCTTGTTATATGCAAAATGTAATATCTTGAAGATGCATCAGAGAACATGAGAATAAAAGAAAGAGATGGTGAACCATTCAGAAACCGATTTCAAATCCTTCAAGGCTAAAATAACACAAAATGAGACTTAATTTACTAACATTCTTCTACTTCCAAGGATTCTTTAGAGTTCAGACAGCCTTAATGACCGCTAAATACCACATTTCACTGGTTTTGTTTAAGGGCGACGAACTTGACATTGAACCCAAGGCAATAATAAAGCAGAATAACAGACATTCATCTATACACATTTAATAATTTTATAACACGATATAAACAACTCGAAGAAGTTTAAGTGATGTGATAAAACAAAGGCTTCAATTATCAAAGAAAAACGAAAATGAAATAATTGCCATTACAAGATTCACAAGCAAGTGTTGAAATAGCAATATTCGAATTGACATATATATTAATCCAAATATTTTGAGAACAATCTCCTAATCAAGTTGTAGGCAAAAAAATTTCAAAAAGCAAGAACTCAGCAGAATGCCTACGTCCAGATAATTTTGTAAAACCTCTTTATGATATTGGATGTAGATAGCAGGTTACCGACGCTTATCACGCACGTAAAGTCCTTTATAGAGAAGGTACTCAGTTGATAAATTTAAAGAGTGAAGATGGCATGCGCTTTATGACCAGACCCTTCATTTTTTTTTTTAATTTATATATTTCAATTTATTTATATATTACATATACATCAAGGAAAAAATATACAACTAGAACTTAGACTTAGGAGGGATATAATATTTCATGTTATTTATATTTTTAATTTACACGAATATTTTTTCCGATTGATACATCGATTATTTGATCACAGCAGGTAGATTGTAGAAGGACATTTCATTGAGAACTTGAACGTACATTGCCTACTCTACGTACCTATAACGTCAATTCACCCAGTGGAAACCAACAAATCAACAATGTTTAGTATGTGAATCATTTGATATCCGAATATAAGCCCTATTAGACGAAGGACCTTTATCAAATATGACCTTAATTGTGTTAAAATTTAAGTCTATCTAGTTTTATTTCCGGTTAAATTTTGAAATGTATATTTAACTATGTATACATTATGCACTTTTTCTACAAATATGTATTATAAATGCGAAACTTTGTAGGGATGTGTGTGTTTGGTATTCTTGCATGAAAAAAGTAATAAACGGATTTTAATCTCTGCATCTTTTTGCCTAGCTCAGGTACTCCGGTATAATAGTTGATTTTATTAGTATGTACTTTGAAGTCAACATGACAAGACACATCTTTTTGGTACTTATATGCAAAAATAACTACCTATATATTAAAAAGTCACGACCACGAGCCACGATTGAAACAAATAGAGAATAGCAATACTAGCTGCATTATCGTGACACTGTTCATGTTTTTTGCAGTGTAGACTCGCTTCACATGCATTTTATCCAATCTATATTGACGTCACGTCATAAAGCCGTGCGGTTTCCGGCGTAGAGAAATAGAGAATTTCAAAGACGCGCAATTACGGAAATTACCTAGAGAAAATATTTATAAATCTCAACTCACCAAGTGACACTAAACCTCTCCATACCCTACAATTATAAGAGGTTAATGCTGCCTTAGTAAAACAGACTACTTAAATGAAAGGGAAAGTCATTAAGTTTTCGCGCATAGACCACAAAACGATATTACATAAAATATAGCAAAAAAAGGCGGGAAGGGACGCAAATATCCCACTACAGTCCTGTATTTCTTGTAACTACTCCATACGTACGAAGTTGCGTAGAAGCCGGTACATACTATATTGATGAGACGATATCACATGGTAATATTTTAAATATTCTACTACGATTTAGCTAAACAGGCTAGTAACGGGTCATTTATGTTAAAGACATGCTAATTTTAATTATTTAACCACGATTTGTTACCTTGTACATTTAACTACCTGAAACAATGCGGTAATTCAAGCATATACCAAATATGACGAACATTTCCATTATGATAGCATTACTACGTTAATGATGGTAGTTATGAAGGTACAGTCAGCATAAAAACCAATGTTTAACTTGGTAAGGGAAAAATGGAATAGTAGTCATAGGCTAATCCCCTCGGGGTTCACTCCTCTCTAGAGAAGTGAAGATGCAACCAGAACTAAAGCCAGAAGGATGATAGTCAGACTCAAGTTCGAATATTGAGAAATTGAGTTTGAATTCAGTGTTATGAAATCTTGTTCATCAATACGTAATCCAAATGACTGAAATGATAATCAAATTGTCAAAGAGTTCGTCATTTGTCCTTGGCGCGTCCTTAACAAGTCAGAATTTACAAATTCTTGAAGGAAAATTTACGTAAAATAATATTTTTTTGTTAATCACGCCATCATGTTACTACTACTATGGATAGATACATGGATCCTAGGGATAAAAATATGCAATGGGTTTATGTGAACGTGCCTATTGATCATGTAAACTGCGTAATTAAGAGCTGCCTAAAAGACAATCACACACACAAATAGGGCATCACAATGGGATAGATTGACTGTTAGAGGATCCAGCTTGTCCACTCAAAATGGACCACATAAGAGCGGACCAATTGCAGGAATCAGGTCCTTGGTAAAGAAGAATAAGAATTGCATCAAAAATTCCTTCCCAAAAGAGCCAAGCCAACCCCTGGCACACTGCTGTGTGAGAACTCTGAACTAAGTCCATGACTGAGAGCCCAATCGAAAAATAGCTTTGATAAGAGAAAGAGAGTGATGTTAAGCCAAAGACACAAAACATTTTGGTGTTCCTACAAACATTGCAAATGCACCATTTGCATCAAGCTTCTGATTGGTCAATTTATTATAAGGTTCAATATCAGAGGGGCCCCTCAATGCTAATAACTGCAAATAGTTTGCACTCAACAAATGCATTGTGTATGTGGGCGTAGAAAACAAATAAGCGGTTTGCTTGGGTGTTCATTCTTATGATAATCAAATGTTTATGTAAGTCCTTTAGTTACCTTTCTCATCTTCAGGGCTACTCAGTAATACTTGCACAACACAAACATACTCGACCCTGTAAGTATTGGGCTATTGCCTTCTCACTCTATGGCTTCTGAATGAATTTGAAGGTTCGTTCAATCTTTTCAAACTCACATCAAGACTGACTCAATCTGTGTATATTGTCTCATATTTATTTAACGGATACACTTGCTGTTTTATTCTAGGTAGCTGCATAATTCTTTTAAGCTCTGTTTTTGTTTGGTATTACTACAGAGATGTTTTAAATATAGTTTTAAAAAAAAAGAAATTATTCTGAGTATACTCAGTCACTCTTAGTTCAAGCTGCCAATTGTGTAATGACACTGGTAATATCAGAATATCACCAAAGTTAAAAAAAAAATGAATGTTTTACCAAGGATAAGTATTAAAACTTTTATAAATTTAAAACACAAATATGTATATAAAAGGCAGGATGTTTTAATCATCTCCCAATTATCTAAAGCTACAAATATTCACCCACATATAAGTAAAAAATATCAACAAACAGGTACATACCTACTTTGGATAGTATAAAAAAATATAAGATGTTTACTTAAAATAGTATTTTCTATCCATTACATTGTTGATTTAAAACATAGTAACATTGTTTTTATAAATGTGAGACAACAAACACTGCAGTCCATTTTCAAAGTTCCTCGTTATCAAATTATCTCAGACCATTAACCAAATAATATGAAAGGAGATAGAACAATATAGCTATAGCATAATTTTAATCCAAATTTGAGTCACCAAAAATCAAGGAAGTGAAAACAAAAGGAAGCAACGCCTTGCGGCGGGATATTGATCTTGTAATAGTTCAATGATAGGCAGATATGTCAAAAATAATAAACAAATGTATGCATAGAAATAAAAGAAACTTTAGTCAATAAAGACCATTTCCGCGCATTGGCTAAAAATATCCCCTTACCAATTAGGCCATTATCAAAACGAGATGATAGATTGATATCTGGGTGTGGTGAAAAACCACAACCCCAGTGTCATCAAGGTAACTAAGCGGAGAAAAAAATTTCAGCCAAACGAAACCGAACAACACCGAAACTATTGACAAGTTAACATTTCACCACCGATAGATAATTTCAACGCGTTCTTCTAAGTAGTTGATGTAGGTATATGAATCATGCAACTGTTAGTTACTATCAAAATGAATATGGGCTCAATTACTACAAAAAAACAAAACTACGCTTTCCCCAAGGAAACATATAATAAGAAAAATGTTACATTACCTTGTCGCATAACGTTTTTACTTGATTTTCTGTCAATTGCTTGCATTCATTTAGTTGCTCTATCCACTGATCCAGTTCTTTTAACGACGCTTTGTCCTCCATACTTTGTGTCTGTAGATTTAACGTACGAAACGTTAAATAGGTTTGTAATTATCTATCTTATAAACGTATACAAATTCATGCGAGATAAATTATTTTAACACTTTGGCTAGAAAACTGAGTACGGCAGACACTTACAAAATGGCGTACACTTGCGTGACGTCAAATTTAGCTACGAAAGCCACCAAGCGGCAAACCAAAGAACTAAAAGATGATGCTATTTAAGGGTGCATTCAGTCATTTTTGCATTCAATTGTACTAACTAGTAATTTGAATCTTCTGATTTTAAATGTAAACTTTTATACCGCAACAAATTACTTACTTTAAGAGAACTCGATGGTGTTAATTTAGCCTTAGCCATTGCTTGCGATGTATCTACTAAAAATTCCATTTATGGGGGTATTTATAAAATATGTTTGGTCTAAAATCGTACATATATTTTCCTCGTACCCTGATTCAATAATAACTAAATTAAATTATAAGGTAATGAACAAGATTATTTTCTTTATTGAATTTTGTTGATAGTGACAGAAACTGTCTATCAAAATATTTTTTTAAATAATTTATATAAACATAGTATTTACTATGACCATAACCTATCTTCGAACAAAATCGAAGGGAATATAAACTGTAGGCAACCTTCTTTATGTACGCCAAAGCAACGGTTGCCATGGTTTGTTTAGTTAGAAAAAATGTCAGATAAATTTTTATTATTAAATATTTTTCATTTTATTTCTATAGTATTCCTTTCGTCTCCCGTAGTGAATAAAGTAACTTTGCGACTATACTTCCTACATGAACCTTTCTTGATACCGCAAAAATCATCTCGTATTGGATCAGACTCATTTCCTACATATTATCCACAGACATAAAAAGGAAATCATTAAGCCTATCATCTGAACGTGGCATATCAGTTTTTTAAGACTGCTGGCTCTGTCTACCCCGCAAGGGATACAAGTACTAGTAAGTAATCATATAAATGAATAGAAAGGAATAATATTACCTACCACCTACCAATGATCCTGCTCGTAGCGTAAACGCAATCGTAGATTTTACTGTTTTGTTTTGTGACCATCATACTCATATGATGGTATCAAGTTAAGTTTGGTCCACAGATATTAAAATATAAAATGATTATAGTAGATTATAGTAGTCTTTTGGTAGCATATTAATTAGAATACATTTTAAAGTTTAAAATTATTTTGTTTTTACGTCTATGCCAATAAAATAATTTCTTTTTTTTTTCATATGCGATAAGCTACGTTAGTCTAGGCCTTCCCAATCCTACATTTCTTTCCACACTCTCCTTGTATATTTGATTAGTCAACTTGTTTTCATTCATCCTCACCACATGATCAAAGCATTTTAACATACCCTTTTTTAATCCTTTTTTTATATATTTTTTATTTATCCCTTTTTTATAAATCCGAGACTATAGAGCGGCAACACTAAATTGAAAATGACATAACATGACAGGTCAGTGACAATTGACAATTGGCAAGCGACCGGCAAATAAATCGCCATCTTTCTTTCTTTCGTTTTGAGTGGAACAGCACGGGTGTGTGGTTGTTGCAACCAAGTTTTTAAAATGACTGAAACATTGAAGTTGAGAGGCACCCTTTGCGGTCACAATGGCTGGGTTACACAGATTGCGACAAACCCCAAATATCCTGACATGATTTTGTCTTCATCCCGAGGTAAGGTTATTTTATTGTATCTTTCTTAGTTTAATACGATTCTTAAATCTGTTATCATCTTTCAAAATGGATTTCATTTTGCCTACATATATTGATATTTTCTTTTGTTATTATACTAAGTTTATCATGTAAATTATATTTTCTCGTTTATGATGAAACAAACCTTTGCCACGCGAGTCCTGAGCGGCAAGCGGATATGGGGCTGATAACCTCCCAACATACTTATCTAATAATTAACCAATTCCTGGAATATTAATGTGAAATTTAACATTTCCAGACAAAACTCTGATCGTATGGAAATTGACCAGGGACGAAACTAACTACGGTGTTCCCCAAAAGCGTCTGTACGGTCATTCCCACTTCATTTCGGACGTCGTGCTATCTAGTGATGGCAACTACGCTCTCTCAGGATCTTGGGACAAGACCCTGCGCCTTTGGGATCTTGCTGCAGGAAAAACCACCAGGCGTTTCGAAGATCATACTAAGGTGTGACAGAACATGCTTTTTTTAAAGTTTCAGTGATCAGTGTAGCGCCTATGCGAGGCAGAAGACAAGTGTTTGCGCCTTTGCGAGGCAGAAGATTTCTTGGGAGAACTATTGCATTGTCTATTCTTGGAAAATCTGGTCTAGGCGATGTGTAAGTAGTCAAAATAGCATGTTTTGTAGTACTTAACTAATGTGTCACATGGTCAATATAACTTTCCAAATGTAATATTAAAATAAAATTATAAATTTAAATGCTAATCAGAATTATCTGTAATTAGGATGTCCTATCCGTTGCATTCTCCGTGGACAACCGTCAAATCGTCTCTGGCTCCAGGGACAAGACCATCAAGTTGTGGAATACCCTGGCAGAGTGCAAGTACACCATCCAGGATGACGGCCACTCTGATTGGGTCTCTTGTGTTAGATTCTCTCCTAACCATGCCAACCCCATCATTGTTTCTGCAGGATGGGACCGCACAGTCAAGGTACGTTTAGAATGAAATTTTTGACCTTTTTATATTTCCAAACAAGCATCTAGTTTAAGATAGTTCTCTTACAATACTCTTAAATATGCGGCAGTCTGTATATAATCATAGTCCCTTCTGTATTTATTAGAATAGACATTCAACAAAGATTTTGGATTTGCATTGACTATCCTGATCATGATAAGGAAATTATCCTTACCTATAAGAGTTCATAAACTGTTCATTGAAAAATTGTTTATTTCAAATGACTTTCCATCAGGTATGGCACTTGACCAACTGCAAGTTGAAGATCAACCACCTTGGCCACTCTGGCTACCTGAACACAGTAACTGTTTCCCCTGATGGCTCGCTGTGCGCGTCCGGCGGCAAGGACATGAAGGCTATGTTGTGGGACCTCAATGATGGCAAGCACCTACATACCTTGGACCACAATGACATCATCACAGCTTTGTGCTTCTCGCCTAACAGATATTGGCTGTGTGCTGCGTTTGGACCTTCCATTAAGATTTGGGTAAGAGATCTTCGTTTAAATGATTAGCATACTACAATTTTATTATTATTATATTATAAAGAATGTGTAGATGAGTGTGTGGAAAGTGGAAAGATGTAGTCTCAGCCTACCCTTCCAGGAAAAAGGCGAGATTTTATTGTAGATCAAATTGAAAATGCTGCTGATTGACATTATGCCTAAATTTTTTTTAAATTTTCAATTAATTGCAGTGTACTAGTGTATGCCTGCAGTACTGGCATATCTGGTTTCAATGCAACTTTGAATTCATGAGACTTGACTAAAAATACTTTCTATTACAGGACTTGGAAAGCAAGGAGATGGTTGAAGAGCTCCGGCCTGAAATCATCAACCAAACACAGACATCCAAGTCAGACCCGCCCCAGTGCCTCTCACTCGCGTGGTCCACTGATGGTCAGACCCTCTTCGCAGGCTACTCAGACAACATCATCAGAGTCTGGCAGGTTTCCGTCTCTGCGCGATAAGGAGAAGCCCAAGACAAGATTTCATTTATTTTTATTTTTGTGCTAGCAAAAGAGGATAAAAATAAATGAAATTGTATACCTGATTTTCTGTTTTATTTGATCTCTTCTTTTATGTAAATGTGTGTATCAGTTTAAAAATGTGTGTATGAGGTTAATAATAAGTATTTTTAAATAAATGTCTTTATAAATATAGATTATAACCAATAAACTATAATACAATAAAGTATTTCAAGGACCTATCTATATTATTTTAAAGAAGTCTTGCTGGTTTAACCAACTTTTTCCCTAGGCCATGATGAGGCTAGAGTGCAAGGAATAATTGCTGAAAATGATTTATGGATTTCAATTAAGTAGGTAACTACTTATCAAAATCCGTAGGTAACAACATCCAAAAAAAAATCCCTTATTGAAGAAGATATACGTTACGTCTCCTCACGGTGTTTTCTCACCATAAGATCATTGGTTTGGTCATCGGTACATGGCCGAGGTGGGACTTTTTGCGCCACACGCATTAATCGAGCACCTTACCGATTTGGCCACCGATTCCCTTTTTATAGCTCTTCATGAAAGCTTCTGCTAGACAAATTTTTACCACCTCTTTTTAGTAATTGGTTATAATTATTAACGCAATAAACGAACAAATGAATATTTATTTTATTGCTAGACAAATACAAAACGTTTTGAGTTGCGTGAAACGGAACGTCAGGAAAGACGATGTTAGAGCACTCTGGTGGTCTGTATTAGAACTAAATATAATTCGACCAAATTATAATGCTATATTCTGTCCTTATTTTTCCTTATTGATGTTGGGCGTCAAATAAAAGAAAGAAGATATATCTACCACCAACGTAATTTGTGACATACTACTACACATTTCAATTCATCGCTGCCATTTTCGTTTTGTGGCACGGTTATCCGGTGGTCTGTGTATCATTTTACCTCAATAACTAACAGTTCTTTGCCTCATACATGTTGAGAGAGTTTTCTATCGTGTTATATTGTTTGTGAAATTCACAAGTGGCTTCTCAAAGTGTGTTTATTTGCGACCGAAAACGTCAATTTATCAGGGTGGAGAAGGTGAGTACCACTTTAATATTTGAGTAATTTACGGCTCAGAAATTCGTCCTGACATCCTGTCTTGCATATCATTTTAATCAAAGGTAATTGTAATCGAATTCTTTTTATACTTTGATATGATCACAAACCTGACTTTCAGTTTGTCGCGAAACGTTTGCTAAAATGGGCGTTGTGATTGTTGAAGGTTTACTATCATTCTTACTAATCGGTGCTTCGTTTCAATACAGTCATAACCAGGTCATAGTTCGTAGCAACAATTATTGTTATCTGATCTTAATGTAGGGCAAAAGTAAATAGTAACCCTATGTAAATTTTACCCAAACACATGACCTGCGTCCCTTTTTTCATAAAATCAAATTGTTTACCTATTTTGCGGTAAGTGCTTTCGATGTACATTTTAATGCTGCCAAATTTTTGACTTTAATGCACTCATAGGCTCGCCTGAAATTGAAGAATCTTTTCCCACCCTTATGGGATTTAAGGAAATGCTTTTGTAGCACATCAAATCATTTCTGAAAAACTACATACTCTGTGATAAACATTAACCAAATTTATGAGTAATCATATGATAGGTACTGTTCAGTGAGAAATTTATGATTTGCTTTTAGAGTATACCATCAAATAAACTGTCATTGATGTTAAATGGTAAAATAAGGACAGATAAAGAGTCTCATTTCAACGTCCTCTTCACATTTTCATGGGAACTTTTGATTGTCCTTTCTTTACATCACTTCTACATACTTTCTATCTATACATATGTATGCAATGCACTTACCCCAGAAAATTGTGGACAGGATTAGTTCCTGTTTGAAATGTTGAAGAGTGTTTTTCGAGGAGGGTTTATTTATTATATCTATTCATGCATTCACCTGTGCAGCCAGGATGGGTTGCTAATAACTTATAATTTTTGGATGTCAATTCAGCTTTCTATGTAGGTACCTAGTTGTTTTGTTGTAACTATTAGATCAGTAAGTTAAAAATTTCTTCATTATAATGATAGGTTTAATGATGAGGAAAAATCTAATATGTTTTTCAATCTTTGTAAATTATTATAAACAGTCAATAATAATTTTTTGTACAATATTTAATTCTTCTTCGTTGGAAGGGGTATGACTATTAGGTAGGTATGTACAGTCAGAAGCAGAAAACTAACCACTTTCCCATATAAATTAAATTGAGATATGGTTGGTTTACTATCACTGGCGTCATCAGCGGAGGAGTTACAGGAGATGGTAAACTGTATGCATGAAGCTTTAAAAGAGAAAGGAATGAAAGTGAACGTAAGTAAAACTAAAACACTGGTTTTTGAAATGGAGAAAGAAATGACAGCATGTAATATTTTGATTGGAGGAGAAAAAGTTGAGCAAGTGAAAAAGTTTGTATATCTAGGATCAAAGTTTACATCAGATGGCAAGTGTGATAGTGATATTGAAAGGAGAGTGAACGCGGGGAACATGGTGAATGGAGCTTTGCATGCCTTTATGAGCAGTCAGAAACTATCCAAAAAGGCTCGACTGGCTGTGCACAGGGGCGTGTTGGTCCCGACATTAATGTATGGGAGTGAAAGCTGGGTATGGCAAAAGAAGCACGAAAGCAGAATAAATGCAGTGGAAATGAGAGCGTTAAGGAGTATGTTGGGTGTGAAATTGAGTGACCGGATAAGGAACAGCGTGATAAGGGATTGTTGTGATGTGAAAGAAGATGTAGTTACAGGAATAGAAAAGGGTATGTTGAGATGGTTCGGTCATGTGGAGAGGATGAATGAAAACAGGTTGACTAAGCAGATATACAAGGAGAGTGTGGAGGGAAAGGTCGGGGTGGGAAGACCTAGACGAACATATCTTGATCAAATTAAGGACGTCCTGGTGAAGGGTCAGGTCAAAAGTGCCCGAAACCGCCGAGCTTGCATGAAGAGAGTTATGAATGTGGATGAAGCAAAGGAAGTATGCAGGGATCGTGGCAAGTGGAAAGAGGTAGTCTCTGCCTACCCCTCCGGGAAAGAGGCGTGAGTTTATGTATGTATGTATGTATGTATGGTTGGTTTAATCTGCCGCAAGTTTACTAAGCCAACAGTTAGTAAATTTCTGTGTTAACTTGCTTTCAATGATTTACGGGAGGTGGCCCAGGTAGCTCTTAGGCCCACTGTACCATATAGCTTAGAGCCTCTAGCTAAGCTTAGTGGTGAATAGACAGACAAATTGTAGTCATAGTAAAAAGAAATCAATAACTATTTTGCTTTTTAAAGGTGTCAAGTGTTATAGTTTATAATATTTGAGTAATTTTACATGAAATACAGTAGATTGTTGGTTCGTCTCCATATAATTCCACACTATAAGCATGCAAAATTTCATCAGTTTAGTGTTTTTGACATAAAAGATGGACAAACAAACATTTATAATATTAGTATAGATTTGATTGGCTAAGACTAGTTGTTTATCTTCCTTATTACTAAATAGTTAAGTATTGAATTTTTCTGTACATTTATAAAAGTATTTTATAAATAATTATGACATGGCATCAATACCAGCAGGTCATGTTTATAATGAATGAAGCCTTTTAGAAAATAAAAAAAATTGACAGGAAAAGGGAACATGAATATTATAAAGCTGAAGAGTTTGTTTGATTGTTTGAACACGCTTATCTCAGGAACTACTGGTTTGAATTGAAAAAATATTTTTGCATTGAATAGACCATTTATCGAGGAAGGCTTTAGACTATATAACATCAGGCTGCAACTATAAGGAGCAAAGAAATAATGAAAAATGTGAAAAAATAAACAGGGAAAATTATTCATCCTTGAGAGCTTCAGTTCAGCCCAAAATAACAATTCAACGCGGACGAAGTTGCGGGCACAGCTAGTTAATCAAAACGCCTAATCCTCGTGACGCGCGGCGGAAGGGTCGTGTTGACATGCTAGAGGCGTGCGCGACGCAACTACCTATAGTTACAAAGTGGGTAAAAAGGGTCAGATATTTAAATTTGTTTTGTCCTGCATTTTTGTCTTGAGACTGCCTGCGTGGTTAGGTTACCTGTCACACTATTTATATTATCGAATGCGATTCAAAAATTAAAGGTAATTTCTGAAATCATACTAAACCTTAATGCACAGACAACCTTTAAATGGTTGGTGCCAAAATGATCTATTTGTTTGCTGCTACTAAGATATTCATACATCTTAATTGCATTGAACAGTGCAGTTGCAAGAAATAGTACATATGTAATTATAAAGGAAATAAATCAAAAATCAAAGTTTGCTCAGTTGGACTGTTGATCACACATATCGTAAATGTAGCTTTTTCTTTAAAAACCTTTATTTTTAATACTCTTCATTTATTATAGTTGTTGTCACAATTTTCACTTCTGTTGGTCTTAAATAGATTTCAAGTCCAAACGTCGGTCAATTAATTTTATTATACCTACATATATAAGAATATGTATGTATTCCTTTCTTACCCAGTTGAGATCGCACAGTCTTGCCAGCATAATCCTTGAAGGACTTGAGAATCGTAAGTTTTTCCAATATCGCATTACCAGCCTCATCTGATATATTCAGGATTGCAACACTCTGTAAAGTTTTTATTTTAGTAACTGTACATTATATGTAAGTGAGTCAGTCATAATAATACTCGTTATAACAGTCGATAAATGAATGGCTGCTCTTTTCTGTAACGGAATATCGAACTTGATTTCGATCAGAGATAGAATTAATTCTTGCAAAGCGATATGACCGCCTTTTTTGTATATTTTTGTACATTTTCCGAACGCCTTGTGGTATAAATACATACACTAATGTGGTATGAATGAAAGAAATGACTGATTTAAAAAATGCTGACATCTACTCACCATAGTTCCTTCCTTGAAAAATCTTAATAGTGCTGTATAATCAACTGCATTGTGTTATCGAAAATTATGTTCTTTTTCATTAACAAATAACGGATTCCAATGCACCGTTTAGTCGTTGATTAAACGGGCCGTGCTCTGAAGAATAGGACGTTGCGTTTGGCCAATTTAAAAGTAGATTAGGTATTGAATGAAAATTCGTAATTTCATACTAAAATTAGCAAGTATTCAATTGATGATAGGCCGTAGTATGGTTAGGTTAGCTAGCAAAATAATGTAAATATTCACCTCCCACATGGCCAGAGTTTGTTGACCCACTAACATATGCTATTATCACGAGCTTGGGTATTCCTTTGAGGGATTAAACCGTACCCAGCTAGGTCAATTTATTTTCGACATAGTTATTATGAATTATAAATATAGATACACATATATATACGGAAGACGGGGCCGATTACATAGATTGAATTAGCTTCGAAGTAAGTTCGAGACTTGTGTTACGAGATATTAACTCAACGATACTTTATTTTATAATAAATACTTTGTCGTCTCTCAGTCTGCGATACTGTTAGCTCTGTCTAACCCGTAAGGGATAACGACTTAATACGACGATAATATTTTTTGCACTTTGTTAGTGGTTGTCTCAGCCCGCAGATGTTTTAGCAAAATTATGAGCAAAATCTAGTGGTTTCGATTTTGTTCGAAATAGATCAGTTGGTTACGTTAAATAAATATGTAACTAGTTTCTGTGCATCAGGATACTATGAATTTCACACATATTTACGTGATAGAATGCCTATATAACTTGCACTATCGCTATGTCGTAATTGCAATTAATTAATGGTATTTAGGTTTGTGTTACGTTACGCCGATACGTACGCCGAAGTATTTATTAGCGAGCTCATAGATCTATATATGTACTTATTGCTGGTAGAACCGTTGGGTGATGCACAGGAAGGTACAGGTTCAATATTTCCGAGAATCGAGAATACCTACTACTATTTCCCTGTCTAGTGATCCATAGTGACCGTATTATCATATTTGGATGCATTATTTCCCAGCTAATATGTTAAAATGTAGGTTTTAGAGTTTTTCAATTTTAAACGGGTTTATCAAAGAATGCTGCCCGCTCTATTTGGTGATGTATTAGAGCGCTATAATAGATTTGTTTCACGTTTCATTTTTCACACTTGCTCCAACGATCATTTGTGCTAAAAATGCGTAGAACGAACGCGTTTAGCTAAGAGAAAATGTTGGGAAAATTATCTCGACAATTATAAGACCGTAACGTAATCATCCGTTTATCTATCGCGTGCTGTTCAGTAATTTTCTGTCAAACTGTTAATTTCTATTGCACTGTAAAACTGATCTGAAACGATCATTTTAAGGCAACTGCATTTTGGTAGTTAGGAGATATATGAAGATAAATCTTTATTTTCTCAATGAGACACCATGTAAAAAAATAAGATTAGTTTTGGAAAAGTAGTAATTATATGGAAGTATATGTAGCAGTAGGATTCCCACAGGAGCACAATGTTATTTTTATGAGGAATCGCAAATTTTCAGTTAATTCCGTGGTCAAGGCATGTGGAGCTTCCCAGTTGTGTGTAAATAGTTATTTTAGGAAGAGAGATGCCATGTTTCAAACCCATTGATTATGGAATGAAGTCAGCCATAGTCACCAGATACAAAAATCCGTTCTATTCTTTGAAGTTGGATGGCGATGAGACCTAGAAAAATATGTACATATATCTGTTGGTAGCCGTTAAGTTTGTAGTAAAGTAAGAATTTAAAATAAATTGACAAATTAGTCAGAACAAATGTTATAAATAATCCTTTAGTTATTAAAAACTCAAATACACACTGAATTTGAGTTTTTAATAATTTGTTTTGATAAAAATTATCTTTTTCATATTGTTAACAAAACGGAGGACGAAACAGTCATTGCTTTGAATGTCATGATGAATATGACAATATGCTTGATTGCACAGTACATGAGTAAGAAAGTTAAAATCAAATAAGGATTTAACACAGTATTTAGGCAAAGTAATAGGATACCTAGTTAAGTTGTCGGCCCCGTCTACCACACGAGGGATATATATAAACGTGATTGTATGTATGTTTGTATTACAGCATCATCGAGAAAAGAGTGGTATTAATCTCAAGTGCATCACACAGCAAATATCTAGGTATATTTGGCTAATGTAATAGCTGTGGCGGTAATATTTGCGTCCGATCGCGTTAACTGGCGGATGTATCAAATTGATTCGCCGGTCCGCCCACGCTCGAGTTATTGACGCCGGCCCGCCACCCCGTCTGACTCGCTCCGGGATAAGCCTGTCAGATGTGTCTGACAGACCGACTGTTACCGGGTCATACATACCTATATGACGTCTTACCTTACGGGGGGACAAAGTCAGCAGTCTTGAAGAGACTGAAAGACCACGTTCAACTAGATGGCTTAGTTATAGAATGAGATTCAGATAGGGACAAGTTGCTTGCCTAAGACTGAAACAATGCTTTTTTTTTTCGGTACCAGCCCAGCATGGAATTTGCCCAGCGCGAAAAATATATCGCAGTCCCGTTTCACGTCAATATAAAAAGGGAAACAGCGATAGTTTTTCGTGCAAAAAATCGGTGTCGCGCGTGCATTGCTACGGGGTCTAGTCATAGATTATGTAGTAGGTTGATGAGAAGGTCAGTTCCCTACGGAAGCGGTGTGTTTTTGTTTGATGAGTTTTTGTCTTGAGGGATGCATTACCTATGATTATGACATATATATATTCAACTGCCTTTCAAAATATCAGGTGGTTTTAATTCAACTACACCATCTTCAATCTATCTTTCTTTCCTAGAAAAATGACTCGTTTCTGTGTGTGTCTGTATCTACAACCTGTGGTTTAAGTTTTTTAATATTTCTTAAAGCTGGATAATGTTAGTTGACGTAACCGGGACTAGGTACCGGTTACGTAGATTTTGATTATCTAAGTTTACGTTGAAGATTATCGTTCCTTCTTCTAACAGTTCGTTTAGTTGTTACTCATAAGAGATAAACCTAACTGTCATATTACTCAGTTCTAAAAATAGATAAGACTAGTAGTTTAGCTAGGTCTAGACGAGCGCTAGATTTCTTGATTGAGTGTCTTATTATGTAGTTGTCTAAGCTTCTTGTTGGTTTATTGTGATCTCTGTCGTCTTTGGTAGAAGGGAAACCTATACTTCTTAAAGAGTTCTGAACTTTTGTTATCTCAATTTTAATGAAGTTAATTATATTTTTTTATTTGTGGTATTTGTTTAATTTGGACACTAATGTGTCCAGTTATTTGAGACTAAAATTTTTGATCATTATGTTAAATGTTATTATTAAGTTATAATTAACAAACGAGAACAAGAACAAGAAACGATAACGAGATGATATGTGAAAAGAATTTATTTGTAGGTATTTGTAAGTGACGCTTTGTCCAGATAATCTTATCAATGGCAGGATGCCATTTCTCAGTCACCGGCATATCTTAATGTCAAAATTTAAACAGCATAGGTCAACTTAACTGTCCTAAAACCTATTAATAAATGTGTGGTGACCTGTTGACAAAGCGATAAAGAATCATGTAGTCACTATTTAGTATCATATCTGGTAATGACGTAACACCAAGTTGGTGATGTCAATCCTTGTTTAGAGCTAATACATTCTTCTTGCGCAGGCGGTGCAGAGCGTATGAAGGTAACAAAACATAAGACTTTATTTATTCGTGAATACAAGGAATAAGTGAATTCTATCATTGAGCCAAACAGCTGAACGTGGCCTTTTCAAGACTATTTGGCTCTGTCTACCCCGCAAGGGATATAGACGTTATTATATGTATGTATGTGAATGATAGATTACATAAAACCTCGGGGTATAATTTGGTCTCATTGATTCTTGTCTCATGTAACAACAGGACGGTGGTTACAGGATGACCGAATTCATGGCGATAATGACTAAATCCTCTCTGCCAAAGGAAAATATCAATGTTTATACTGTTTATATTAGGTGAATTCCAAATGTGTGACATTGTCCTTGTGTAATTATAATTACTCACCCGCAAAATAAAACTTTTTCACAACCTATCCCGCTAATATTATCAACGCGAAAGTTTGTAAGAATTTGTTTGTTGTTTGTTCACTCATAAACTTCTGACCGGATTTTCATGAAACTGCAGTAATGTATATTGTGAAAATTAAGAATTGAAATAAAGTTAAAATATATAATACAGATATTAGAAGAAGTCATGGACAGCTTGTAGAAAATACGACGAGTTAGGTCTCCCGATAATTTGTTCTAGATTTGCTCAGAGACTTGATTTTGGCCTACAAAGCTCATTGGCATTAGAGTGGTAGCGAGCGGTATAAATGCTTTAAAATGTCATTGCCGTTGCATTCCACTATTTCCATTGTGGCAAATCAAAACATAGTATTTGAGGCCCAATCAGAATTTTTTATCTAATATTCATTCATTCATATAATCACGTCTATATCCCTTGCGGGGTAGACAGATCTATTAGTCTTGAAAGACTGATAGAATTGAGATTCAAATAGTGACAGGTTGGTAGTCTATCGGCTAAAAGAGGAATTCCAAGTTTATAAGCCTATGGTTGAGTCGCCTTTTACGATTTATATATTAGCATTAATTTACTTTCCCCTAAGCATATTTTACCAAAAACGTATAGCATCCGTTATCATTTTACTATCCTTCATATTTATAGGGACCCTAAACTAAAATCGTATCATTTTTTATGATATATGAAATCTTTATATAAATCAGAACTTAACAACTACGCTGACCATATAACTTTCACTTAAAATTTATCGCGTTTCAATACTCGCTCATTGTATCCTGAAACCGTGGAGCAATTAGACTTCCATTACAAATTCACGCACAACGGCACTTCCAGACGGTAGTTTGCAATACATTGCAACATAATTACCAGGAACAAGTGACGGAAAGGGGCGGAAAGGCGGAAAAAGTCGCGTGTAATATACGATATGTAAGTAGTCTGTAGCGACGGAAAGGCATCCATTTGAGTTACATTCTTTCCATATAATTAATAACGTCACTGTAATTATACACATAATCAACAATATTAGATGCCTCGTTTCATCGGAATCTGATTTATATAAAAAATGATGTGATCTGGGGCGCTGATGGTCCGTTTTAGGCGTTACGTGAAATATCTGCATGTATCTGGAATTATATTTCAAGGGTTTTGTTCACCAGTATCATGTTAGTTTATCGAAACCCACTGTGTTTAATTTCCTTCTAGATCTGTGCTCAGTCCACCTTCATCTATTATTCATCGTAAACGAGTGTCATTTTAACATTGGTTGCGTGCTTTTTCGTATTGAATTAGTTTTACATTCATTCATGTTTTTTAATGTAGACAATGTGTATTCGTCCACGATTTAAATTTACAGGACCTTAATTTGTAAATTGACGAACGGTGAAAATGCCGCAGTGTAGTTTGTTCCGCCGCTTCTTCTACACATGTGCTTTGGAAGAGGTAATGTGACATCAATAAGTGATACCTTGTATCCAATTTTGAAAATAATTCTTTAATATTCTGTTCTTACATTAGAGCAGCTGTCGCTCAAACGTCAGCTTTTCAAACGCACGGCTCATCCCCGGTTTTTGTGGTGCATTCTGCGGATTGCGCGTTGCAATTGATGCACGCAAATACTCTGAATGTTTTACAAGCAAAACACCACCGAACACGTTCGCATTACAATACGAGATTTTATACCAGTGTAGGTGAATTTATTGCTGATAATTTTTTACCTTAGACATCGGAATTTACTATTTAGTTTGGTAGACTATAGCTAAGTATAGACTTAAAGAGTAGGTAATTCGGATTAGCAGCTGCTGTTTTTGCGTTTTCATCCCCATATAATAAATGAGTATACACATAGATCTTCTATTTCTAGTTTCCCAAGTCCTTGATAAAGTCTAATAAACAGATTTTATGGGAATCTTTTTTAGCGATTTATATGTAGATATATCACAAAAAATTCTTTTGCACTTATACCAGGTTTAGATTAAATGTTGCTGTGTATAATAAGAAGGTTTCTTTTGAGCTGTTAAGATTTATTGCCTTAAAACTTTTTATGGAATGAATATGGCAATGTCTTTTAAATTGCCAATTAGAAACAATTAACCGTGAGTAGAGTAAGCCAAATCCTAGTCACTAATGAGTAGCGATAATAATGATGATTCTAGCGATAATAATGATGATTCAAAAATAATTAAGGTGATAACTAATCAAAAATCTACAATTTTGAAAAAATAAGAATTAATAAAATAGATACATGTCCTTTATTTATTTTAAAGAGCACTGCCTTAATAATATATTATAATATACTATTTGTTCGAGCTAAAACCGCAATTTGAAAGTTGATGAAAAATGCATGTATAACATACATCAGAATTTTTTATCACCAAAGTTGAGCATACAAACAGTTATTGAATATTAAACTTCGGCTATCGGTTGGTTATTGCAAATATTAGATTATCAAAATGCCGTTGTAATTGAATGATACGTGCATGATAGCAAATTGACTCGTCCTTAACGGAATATAAGCGATAAATGAAACTGCGATTGTGTTATTCCACTTTATAAGGCGATTAATATCTAATCACGTACTTAATGTTACGTTCTGATTAGCTTTGTAAACAGTGCAGTAATTTTTTTTTGATATTTTGCCAACTTACGATTTTTTTACTTATCTGACACTTTATTGGTATTGGCGTACAGTTCGGATCGGACTCTCAATATCATTGCAATTTTTATAACGCTACTATTAGATTTTTTCCTCATATCTTCAGTAGCCATCGTATTTTCAATTTAATTTAGAGGAATTGACTACCAAACTTAGGATCTTTTAACGACTGATCAAGTGTTATCCTACTTTGCACGCAATGTACCTTACATAGCATAAAAAGTAAGACACAAGTTGACGCTACTTGAAACCTTCACACCAACCCTTCTCGGAAATACCATATATAATTATCATATTCTAAGATCTCAGTGGATGAGCTGCACGTTTTATACTCACAATCTCAAAGTCTACTCATGATTGTCCAAAAAACTAGCTCTTGAATTATATTGTACTGTCGACAAAATCAACTGCCCATAATAAATAGACTTTTACTATTGTTACAGTAATGTTTACGAGGTAGCTGCCGTAGTGAGTGGCGATGCCGCTGCCGAAGCGCCAAGTGGAGCCGGTGCACGTGTCTCGCGGCACCGTGCCGGAGCGCCTCGCCGTGCCGTCGGAACTCGAGGCGGTCACCAATGGGACGCTTGCTAACACTGTCAGGTAAGGTGGACCATTATGTAACCTCTTTTTGAAGTTGGTAAACTATCGAATAGTATGGCACAATAGTCTTGAGGCATCGTGCAAAAATTACTCGTGTAACGTCTGAACTTGAGGTGATTGCTAATGGGACGCTTGCTATCTTGTTAGACAACATGGGCCACATATGTAGAAAGTATATATAACACATATTAGTATACCAATCGCTCGCTGTGAATTTCCCAAGTCTATGTATGGCGCGAGTTGGGAGCGCCTTGACGCGCCTTCTACGCCAATGCTTTCCTGTGGCTATGTTTGTCGTATGTATCGCGGATTTCTTTCATTATATCGCTAAAACTAATTCTACATTAGCGAATTTTTATTATTCATCGAGAATATTTTGTCATCAAATTTGAGAAATACATTAATCATTGCAGACAGTTGTCATCGCTATCGAAACATGCGGAGGATATGTTCGGCGAGTTGACCCGGGAGGCGACGGGGCTGGCCGAGCGGACTAACGTGCTGCAAGCGAGGATCGACCGGCTGGCGATCAAGGTTACACAGTTGGACTCCGGGGTCGAAGAAGGTAGGCATATGATGCAAATTACTTTGTTAAAAAACAGGTCATATGGACTTAATGTTAGTCTGGTGTGTTTTAGTTAATACGAGTAATTACCAGACAAATAAACAGTTTGTAAAGTTATCTGATGGTGAATTGGGATTTTTGTCTGATCAAGATTGTTATATTATAATTTCTATGTTGTCATTGTCCTAATGTTCATTTGCATTTATGAGCATTAGTCGCAGCATCCTTCGTTTTGTCTAGCCGATTTCAAATGTGACTTTGCCATAATATGAAACAATGCCTCTAGAGCCTGTAAACAAAGATTTTATCAACCAATCATTTTCTTTCAGTATCACTTCAAGACATCCAAATGCGGAAAGCGTTCCGCTCCTCGCGGACCTTCCAACAGCAGTTGTTCTCCCGCAATACGATGCCCTCCGCCATGCAAGCGACATACGCCAAATGCGACCGCCCTCCGCCTTTGGAGAGGCTCAACGAATTTAGAGATGACGGAAGGGATGCGAGGAAGTTCTATACTGATCCAGATTACTTCTTCGAGCTCTGGCGTAGAGAGATGCTACAGGATACTGAGCGGATTCAGCATGATCGAGGGAAGAAGGTAGGAAAGTTATTGCAGCTTACCTTTAAGGAACACTTCTTTTGTAATACAATGCCCTACATGTTGTAATTCACTGGCATTCAAAGAGTAGGTTATTAGAAAGTAACCTAAAAGTAAATTTAATGTGATACAGAGCTTATTCAGCACGAGCGAAGGAAGTCAGAACAAAGAATCGCTATCCATTTGGAAGCGAAGTACGGTAAATGGAACATATTTGATGTCATTGAATAAGCCATGATGATGCCTGATATACTACGTAGAACTGAAACTGGTTGTGGAAAGCTCAACTTTCATTATGGTTCTTTTCAAATTCAAAAACATGATTTACCTTCACGATTATACTTACCATAAAATTGAAAATGTGTTCCATAGATATTTGTTTGCAACCTTTCTAGTTAGATATGATGAACTGTTGGTTTTCCTATTAAAATAAAATAAAACAAGTAACTAAATAAAATTGTAACATTTCCAGGTACGCCCGGCCCGTAGCGGCGGCGGCGCAGACGGTCGGGGCACGCGTAGAGTTCGCGCGTTACATTCTACGAGAGAGAAGCAGAAGGCGGCCGCCGTCACTAGAGGGGAACATATAATGGCGCCGGCGCAGCTGAGGCATTACAACATCGACCAGTACCGCCCCGACCCGCTCTACCAGGGTGAGTGTGTGGGGACAGGCAGCAGACGTGACCAGGGCATTGTTTATTAAATATATTCTATTGCAGCTCATACGCTGACTTAACATTCAATACTATCATGTTATAGGTCCACTGTTCTAGACAAACGAGTAGTATAGTTTTTAAATTAAAGCATGTTTTACATTATATTTTTTTAATTTTCTTGCATCTGCTAAAGGTTACTCTTAGCTTTGGGATACTACTGGACAAATTGAAATAAGAACCTACCAATATTTCATTATTGTTTTGGAACAAATAATAATTAGAAAAAAAAATTATAACCTATAATAGATAATCTATTGTAGGTTACCTTCTCATCGGTTACTTTTGGCGGGACTTTTTGACCTAAATGTAATTTTGACATTTTTTTTTCAATTGTATTTCCTCAATTTATTTAATCATCTTGTATTTTTCTCTTTATAGCGACGACGGTACCAGACGGCGGGTACAGAGCCTCTCAACCTCGGCCGGCGTCGCAGCAGGCGCGACCTAACTCCATAGAGATTGATACGCAGCCCCATAGACAACAGAGGATCGCCGGCAATGGACATGGTAAATTATTTTATTTTATTGCACAAAATACATTTTATATTACATGTTATAGAAACAAAAGTCTACCATGTACAATAAGAAAGTGGTATGTAACCCATAAACAAGACACATTGTTACGTACATAAATAAAAGTATACTTTATTTTATTTTACTTGATAGAGTGGGTAGGCAATGTGGCGGTGTTGCGATCTATCTACGTGATAATATTCCTTATCAACTGCTTAGCGCCTCTCCTGCTCACTCTGAATCTGAACACCTTTTTATTGAAATAAATCTACACCATACAAAAATACTTATAGCAGTTTACTACAGTCCAAGCCTTCGCATTGATTATTTTGATTCCCTAGACAATCTCCTCAACGAATTTTGCCCTAATTATGAGCATGTAATTCTGATGGGTGACCTAAATACATGCCTCGTCAAAAATGACTTACGGACTCATCGACTTCAAGACCTTTTAACATCTTTCAATCTTCACATTTTACCTCTTTCGACTACCCACCACGTGCCTAATCGTAAACCCTCTCTCCTTGACCTTATAATTGTATCTTCCTGTGATTTGGTGGCGTGTCATGGTCAACTTACTACCCCTTTTTCTTATCATGACCTCCTTTATTTATCTTATTGTATTTCTCCCCCTAAGAGGATTCCTCATTATATTTTCCGTCGTAATTTTAAGGGTATAAACTTGGAGAAATTTCATCAAGAGGCTATGAATATTGACTGGTCTCCTATTTATAACAGTGATAATGTTGATGCGAAGGTGGAATGTTTTAACAATGCTGTGGTGAAGATTTACAATCTACATGCTCCCCTCAGACGTATTAAGGCTAAACGAAACCCTGCACCGTGGCTTTCTAGCGAAATCAAAGAAACTATGGCACGAAGAGATAAAGCCAAGCGCAGGTATAAGCGTCACCCGTCGAAACACAATCTCTCGCTTTTCAAGGTCCTTCGCAATCGCTGCAGTCGTATGTGTAGGGATGCTAAAAGAAATTATTTTCATGATTCTCTCGCTGGTCGTAGCCCTGCTGATGTGTGGAGGTTTCTTAGATCTGTCGGTATTGGCAAATCTTCGGTTCTCGATCACAGTAACTTAGACCCAAACGACATTAACAGACATTTTTCTCTTCCGCCTGTTTCTCTGTCTTCTGCCTCTAAATCTGACACTTTGAATCAACTATCCAAACTTCCTGTTCCGCCTTACCCTGCCTTTGAGTTTTCATGTGTTACTGAGGATGAAGTTGAAAGATTTATTTTTCATGTCACTTCTAACGCGGCTGGGGATGATCAGATCTCTGCAAAAATGATAACGCTCCTTCTCCCTGCTATTCTTTCTGTTGTTACTCATATAATTAATTTCTCCCTAACTTCCGGATATTTCCCTGCGTCTTGCAAACTAGCTCATGTCATTCCCTTACCTAAAGTCTCTAATCCTTCATCACTTTCACAGCTTAGACATAGGTCTAAACTTTAGATAAAAAGGGTAAGATAGATATAGATCTATCTTACCCTTTTTATCTAAAGTTTCTGAGCTGATTGTTAAAAGGCAGTTCTCTTATTTTTTAAATCATAACAACATAATTAGTCCTTTTCAGTCAGGTTTCCGTGCGGGACATAGTACTGTGACGGCTTTGCTTAATGTTACCGACGACATCCGCTGGGCTATGGAAAATAAATCCCTAACTTTGATTGTACTTCTCGATTTCAGCAGTGCCTTCAACTCTGTTGATTTTGATATCCTTCTCGGAATTCTCCGGTCTATTAACGTGTCACCTGTTGCTCTTGCCTGGTTTTCTTCCTACCTTCGGGGTCGCTCGCAGTGTGTTCGCCTCGGAGAGATCTCCTCTGACTGGCGTGAGCTTAGTGCTGGTGTACCCCAGGGTGGTGTCCTTTCTCCTTTGCTTTTCTCTGTGTTTATTAATACTGTTACTAATATTCTATCTTCTAGTATACATCTCTATGCAGACGACTTGCAGCTTTACCGGCATTGCTTGGTTGATGAGGTTGGGACAACTGTGGCTTCCATGAATGATGACTTATGCAAGCTGAGTCGCTGGGCTAGCTCCTTTGGGTTATTAATAAATCCATCGAAATCTCAGGCTTTGCTCATTGGTGGTAAGCATCTACGCAGTCGCATTGACCTGTGTGACTTACCCCCATTACTTCTGGATGGTTCGGTTATAGCTTTTGCGGAATCTGCGAAGAACCTTGATGTTATTTTGGATTCTACACTTAGCTGGTCGAAGCACGTTCACGAGGTTAGTCGCAAGGTACACTATTCCTTCCACACTTTGAAGTGTCTCCAAAATTTTTTGCCCTTTCAAACTAAAGTTTCTTTATGTCAATCCCTCATTCTTCCTCTCCTCGACTATGCTGACGCGTGCTTTTTGGATGCTACCGAGGAACTCCTTGATAAACTGGAACGTCTACAGAATTTGTGTATCCGATTTATTTTTGGCCTCAAGAAGTACGATCACGTCTCGGAGTTTCGCAGGCAACTAAACTGGCTGCCCATTCGTTTGCGTAGAAATATGAGAATACTTTGCCTTCTTTACAATACTCTCTATAATCCTGCATACCCCTCATATCTGCGCAACCGCTTCTCCTTTGTTTGTCCTGTCGATACTCCATGCAGGTCTCATCGTAGGACCATGCTTAAATTCCCTACGCATCGTTCGGCCACTTTCTCCAACTCCTTCTCTGTCCATGCTGTTAGATTGTGGAACTCACTGCCTCCTGAGATACGTGACTCTAAATCACTGTCCCAATTTAATAAAATAATTAAAATTTATTACCTCTCCAAGCCTTGCTAATTTGGTATATATTGTATTTACTTTATGTAAGTTTATTTTTTTTTGTATTTATATATTTATTTTATTATATTTTATTTATGTACTTGTTTATGTATGTCTATTATTAGTTGTGTGAGTGGAGTACACGCCTGTCACCCTTTCCATCACATCTCCTGTCTCGGGTCTGCTGGAAGAGATTTCTTTTGAAATAAGCAGAACCTTTGTAATTTTGTTTCTTGTGTTTATCAGTCTCGATGTTTTCTGTGTACATAAATTAGTAAATAAATAAATATATATACTTGTCTTACCCTTTCCTTTATCTCGGGCAGTGATTTCTTTAAAAATAAGCAAAATCTATTATATACTTTTGTTTCTTCTGTTTTTATCATTCCTGATGTTTTTCCTGTATAGATAAATTGATAAATAAATAACCGGAAATTTTACCTTGTTGGTTTGTGGGCAAAATTCCGAGACTCTAAAAGTGAATTAATGAGAAAATGTCGTTTCCAGTGGTGCAAGAGGAGAGTCCGTACGGCGGTGTGGCGGAGCCGATATACGGCGGCAGCGGCGCCGGCACGCCGCGCCGGCCGCGCCCCTCCGTGCCGCCGCCCGCGCCGCCGCCGCAGCCCGCGCAGCCCACGCCGCACCACACGCCCGACAGGTCGCTACCACACCGCCACACCACCACTCACCTCCACCTGACTGGCTGCTGTCATTATATTGTTGTGCAGACTTGGTGTTACCATTTTGGCGTTGTAGGCAAATACATGGAACTAAAGTTCCACACCACCACTCACCTCCACTGGACTGGCTGCTGTCATTATATTGTTGTGCAGACTTGGTGTTACCATTTTGGCGTTGTAGGCAAATACATGGAACTAAAGTTCCACACCACCACTCACCTCCACTGGACTGGCTGCTGTCATTATATTGTTGTGCAGACTTAGTGTTACCATTTTGGCGTTGTAGGCAAATAAATGGAACTAAATTCCACACCACCACACCGCCACTCACCTCCACTGGACTGGCTGCTGTCACTATTTGTTGTGCAGACTTTAGTGTCGCCATTTTGGCGCTGATAGCGGATATGATTGTACATGGAGTTAATATTAGAGATTTGTGTGTGTGAAGCGAGTTTTACAAAACACACATTTCCTTGTCTTAGTATAGTTCAATTTTCGCAAATAAATATGAAATTTCACAAAGTAGACACTCGCCCGCCTCCACGTATGACCACCGGAGGTCTCGCGTTTGAATCCCGGCCAGGGCATGAATATAAACGAACTTTCTCTGTTTGGCCCGGATCTTGGATGCTTATCTATATATATATAAGTATTTAATATAAAATATAGTATCGTTAAGTTATCTCATAACACAAGTCTCGAACTAACATTGAGGCCATCTAAATATATGTTATTTGCCCCGTATATATTTATATTTATTTATAAATATAATTGTTGCAGGTCGGCGTTGCCCCCCCCTCCGCCGCCGCCGGGCGCGTCCCCCCCGCCGCTGGTGAACGGCGCGTCCCCGCCGCATCGCACCGCGCTCGACGCGCATCTCGACCACATGCACGCTGTCATTGGTAAATATTATTGTTTGTTTATATAAACATTTATATATAAATATTCAGTATAATCAACTTTATTACAGTTACATTAAGATAAAAATCGAAGTACACTTATAATAGCGGATAGTTCAGTTTAGTTTGCGGGTTGAAATGTGCACTCAAATGTTTTCGCACCATATAAAAATTATATGTTCCTTCATTATTACTAAATAGTATAAAGCAAAGTCGCTTACCGCTTCTGTCTCTATGTCTATATGTATGTATGCTTAGATCTATAAAACTACACAACGAATTTTGATACTGTATTTTTAAATATAGATATAGTGATTCAATAGGAATGTTTATATATATAAATTACATGTGCGAAGCTGTGATGGTACGCTAGTAACTCGCGATGCTCCCCAGGCATGATGTCGTCGGAGGAGAGCGGCGCGGGCTCGCCGCCCCCCCCGCCCCCCGCGGCGGCCCCCCCGGCGCCCGCGCCGCCCGCGCCGCCCGCGCCGCCGCCCGCGCCGCAGCAGGAGCGGCCGCGGCCGCCGTCGCCCGGCGCGCTGCTGCGGGGCGCCTCCAACCTCAAGCCGCCGCGCCCCGCCGCCGACCCGCAGCCCGACCCGCGCTCCGACCTCTTGAAGGCTATCAGAGATGGTGAGACTACTTCATACTTATTGTCCAGGTTGCATCCTCACCGCACTGGAGGGGAGACCGGGGACCATGGATTTGGGTGAGTCGGGTTTTTGCACGAAGCGACTCCTGTCTGACCTCTGCAACCTTTACAGGGGAAATGGATCATATGGTTACACATCCAGTTGCATGAATGTGTAGGTTTCCTCACAACGGCCGTAAGAGCATCGGTTAGTAATGAAACTAATGTACATGACTTCGAAAATAGTGAGACAATTTGTTTATTTGCGTCGTCCGTCACTATATTAAAAATACGTATACCAAATCGCAGTTTTCTAAAAATTTTTAATTAATATCTCTATCTGCATTTAATGCATTATGAATAAAGAGATAGAACAGCGGATCGCCTTGAAACATAGTGTCGGCCCGTTAAACTGGGAACATTTTATGATAAGAGATATAAATTGTTGCATTAAAAATACTCGGTGTGGGTATTACTTTTATCATAGAAATCTTTTTTTTTTACACCCTTAAGATGGAAAATGCATAGTCGTTTGAAGCCAGTTTGCAGTAATTTAATGCTTATTTATATTTACATTATAGTTTGAAATTTTGCTCGTCAAAGCTAATTGAATCCTGAAATGAGTAAGTTCACTTAGATCGATATTCCTTTTTCATAATAAACTCGATCACATCAAGTGATAGCATCGGAATCGTCATTGACTGATTGGTCTACAAACACCAGGGCAAAAAACCCTTTAAAATTTAGAAGGGTGTCACAACTTTGTATAATAATTGCGGGGTAAACAGAGCGAACAGTCATCAAAAGTCTGAAAGACCACATTCGGTTATTTGGCTTAAAAATTACTTTACATTCGACGAGAGATCAACATGACTATATATTAACAGGCATAAAACTGCGCAAAGTGGAGAAGCGCGGCGACGACCCGAGCGGGCGCTACGACACGCTGCGCGCCGCGCCGGCGCTGCACGACGTGGCGTCCATCCTGGCGCGGCGCGTGGCCGTGGAGCTCAGCGACTCCAGCTCGGCGCCCGACTCCGACTCCGACGACTCCGACCAGTGGACCGAGAGCCGCGCGTGACGCCGGCCCGACCTCGCCGCGCTGACCAGCGCCGGTGACTGCTCTCTCATTCTCTCTCTCTCTCTCTCATTCTCACACTCTCCCTCTCGTACCGTCATATACTGACACACACAACATATATCACGACTTCAAAATTCTTTCTGATTTGCATGTAAAATATGTTATGTTGAACGATATTGCATTCATTTGAGTGATTTTTAAACAATTCATTTTCAACTCTTGGCATTATTTTCACTTTTTATACCTATCACTTGGGCGTAATTGTATACATTTTAATGAATTTCATATTAACACGAAAATTATTGAATTGCAGAGCCGCCCCCGGCGCCCCCCGCCCCGGCGTCGGAGCGGGTCACCATCAACCTCCAGCTCGCCCGGGGCGCCTCCGACGACGACCGCGATCAGTGCTACGTGAGAAACTCCTCCTTCTTGAGCCGCGACACCAGCAACAAGAACGAACAGAAGAAAACAGATTCGCCGCCCAAGAAAATCCCGACTGCCAAACCAAACTCCCCGCCAAAATCTACCTCCCCTCCAAAATGTACTTCCCCCCCGAAAAACCAACCCGATGTGATACCCTCAAAAAGAGCCATAGCCCCTCCACCGAGAAAAGATTCTTTCCCACCGAAAGACAACTCATCACCTCAAAAAATTGAATTCCCTCCAAAGAAAGAATCACCTCCGCCACAGAAAAATAAAGTCATGTCACCGCCTTCGTCTAATGTTAAGTTGAACAGATCCGACTCCAAAACAGAGGAATGTCAACCGATAAAGGTAGTGAAGAAAGAGTCGCCACTCGTGAAAGAATCTGTAGTGAAACTAGAGAAATTATCTCTAGTCGGCGAGGACTTAGATAAGTCTGCAAGTAAAACCAATGTTGATGATAAGTCTAGTAGCAAAGTTTTGGTTGATGACAAGTCTGGGAATAAAAACATTGAAGATAAGTGCGCGAGCAAACTTACTGACGATAAAGAGGTAAGTAATGATGTCGATAAGAAGAGTGAGGAGTCGAACGGCGTTGGAGATAAAATAAAGAAGTTCGAAAAAGCAGCCGAAGACGCGAGCGCAATCACTACTACTGGCAGACTCTCGCGGCCTGGCTCTATGAGGCGGGTCCGGGAAAGGATCGGCTCTGATGATCTGCCGCCACCTGCCACACCCTTCAGCGACACTGCGCACTTCCAACTGCCACCAGAAAAATCCGCAGTCCAGCCGGAACCAACTACAGTTAAGAAAGAACGAATTGTAGTCCAAGCCGAACGAACAGTCACCGAACGCCTCCAAACCCTGAACAAAAACGGCAGCGTCAAGTGGCAACGAAGCGATAGCGGCTCCGGAGAGGAAAAAATTAAACCGGAACCTCAAAAGATAATTAAACCAGAGTTCAAGCCTATGCCCTCCCCGGTCGATGTCACCATTCGTTCCCCGAGCCTCGGCGCGAAAATACCGGACCAGTTCCCGTCTCACGGCACCGCCTTCAGAAACGTCGCGTCGCCCGACACCAACCGCACGGCCAAAGTCAACGACGATGTAAATACTCATAATAATAAGCCTTGTAAATTTAAAAGCAAAGACAAGTATTCCGTAAGCAAGGGATCTAGCTACTTCACCAGGGGCTCCGAAGAGATCTGGCTCGTGAAGAAGAAAGACATAGAGGAGATTGAAGAGAGAGTGTTGGATTCGTTCCGTCGCGCCGGCGGGAATGTTTGTATGCGAAGCGAGTCTATGCGGCCGTCGTCCGATAGTGGGCAGGGTGTTTCTTTTTCGCACGCGACCATGGGTCGGAATAAACGGCAAATGTATGCGCGGAGTGAGTCTTTAGACCCTCAGTGGGCGGGCGCCCGAGCCCAGACCCTGAAGCGGCAGACTTCAGTGGCGTGTACGTGTGGACATGACAAGAAGACTCGAGCGAAGAGTGCCGGAGCAGAAACTCCTCCGCGGCCGCGCTCACGATCGCACGGAGATGAAAATAATCAGACTCATGTCCTTGACAAATACGAAACACTCGTCTAAATACTGCTGCGGAATTCTTCAGTCCGGTAAATTCCATGCACGACTCATTGTGATGGTATTATGTAAGTCTGTTCCGACTTGTGCCGACTTCACTCTGGCAGAGTGACGTGTGCAAGTCGCAGGGTTGTAATGTAAGTATAGTTTGGTGCAGTGCATGGAATGTCTATAATGTGTCGTGTGTATTCACATAATCAGTGTGTTTTGTATTGAATCCTAAATGAATTATATTTATCGGTCGGTATAAGAAAGATATTGGCTAGTCTTATGAAAAAAAAAACTAGATAGATTTGAGGTGAGGTGATTGAAATATTCGCTTCTTGAAACCAAATATTTACTTGATAAAGATGTAGTTAAAAGAAGTGACTAGATATAGAATACCAAATCTTCTTCGTTGTCGGTTATGGCTTAGAAGAGTAAAACTGCAAACGAGACTCTTAATTGCGATAAGCGTTTCATATATTTTAGTTTCCTATTAAACCAGATGGCTTCCATTAGTGACAAAGTTTTAATGAAATCAAAATATTGGAACCCTTATTGCGTGATCTCCGTTACACGTTTTAATCTTTTAGGTCGTGTGTTGTCATGAGAAAGTGTCTCGACTTTTAGAAGTCAATTACCTACATGTAATTAAGTTATTACATGTTGTAATTCTAATTGTAAACCCACCTGAGCACAATTTAATTTGAATGGTGCTTCGTCTGTACTTCGCGAATTTTATTCTGTTTGATTTGCGGTTGTGAGATGTTGTTTGAACGTAATTTTATTTTATGAATGGTCAGTTTTAGTGCTAAATTTTTGTTTTGTAAAATGCATTATGGCAAAAACGTCCAACCATTGAAATTCACTAAAAAAAAAAAAAACAACAGACATGCTCATTTTGTGGTAGAAGTTCCTTATATTTTTATGTAACTGCCATTCAAGAGTTTTTATATTTTCTTGTTATCCTTTTAAATTACATAAATTGGTTGGACGGGCTCATTTAGATGAAACTGATTTGAGAAACCGACCTATTTGCGCTATGACTTATTTCGTAGCAAGTTACAAAACTAGTCTGTTAAAATTCTGAACATTATTAAAAAGGTGCGTCGCGTAAGGACGAAATATTTTATACCTACTCGTAGTATTTGTTTGAAATTATATTACTCATTAAAATTATAATGTATTTTGTTACTATGAATGATTCCATTAGACGTATTTAATATCCTACGAAAATATTATACCATATAAGACAATATAAATACCGTTTTGTAATTTCATATTATTATGTGACCTGCATATTGTAGTGCCAATTATATAGTTTGGTCGAAATAATAAAAAAGTAACCTCCATTTTATAATAAAATTTTTGTACTCATCCTGTTACAGGACGTTTAAATTTAATATTGTGTATAGGAAAGGAATCTCTTGGCTTTCTTTCTTCAAGCTTATTTGTTTAGAGTCTCTCTCTTATCAAAAAATTCTTAGCTGTTGTCTGCAACATTTGGGGTCTTCAAAAGACAACCCGTCAGTGACATAGTTTCCTTGGTGTCATTGTATGTGTGTGTCAATTTAGTATGCTTCTATATTCAGACGGTAATAATAGCATTAAACACAAAAGCAACATTTGCGAGAACTGTAGCCACTTATCAAGATGTGGAAGTTCATAAATCTGTTAGACCATAGGATCCATGGCTATATATTTTTTCTTTACCTATAAATACATTGCCTTTAAAGCTATCAGTTGTCACCTTAAAGCTTTATTTCTTAATATTTTAAAAATATGAAATCCCTGTAAGTAGAAAGTACCCTGCCGAAGTTCAATTGCACATCTTTCCAAGCGTTACCCCTGAGATGAAATAAACAGGCGAAATCACAAAAAGCGTAAGACTGTTCGTTAATTGCATTTTATTTTGTGTTTTCCATGCATTCCAAATGTTTAGTTGCTCGCTGTTTGCGACGTGAATTGTTAATCTGCGTGTACGACGGGCCAGTGAAGTGAAGGCAGCACTGGTTGGCTCTAGAATGTAGACATCGGTGTTCGCCAAACAATACGGACCATCATAAACCATTCGTTGGCCCGGTGTGAACGCGGCTTTTAAGTTATTAATGTAAATGAGCAACGAATATGTACCAAATTGTCGAGATATCTTGTAGTGTTGTACCTAGTTAGGAGTAAGTTATCGATACATACTATTTTGTACTTTGTGATTCAAGTTTTTCAGTCGTTTGGTCCACAGATCATTTTCGATTTAATTCTTTGTATGTCAACCTTTTATAAGTGTAAGTTAACATGAACCCCGCCACTTGTGAATATATTATTATGTAACGTATTATTAGTTAATCTATTCTTTTTTTACGAATTTATGCTTGCATTTTCATTTGTGCAGCGGAATTTGTAATAAACCATTGAAGTTAAGTATCAGCATTATGTATTTAATTAACTCTAAACCGACAAACCATCTGTTGTCGAAGGCAAAAGTAACTGTAATAATTTAAAAATCATTACCTTTTCCTTGTATTTTATATAAATTTAACAGCATTGTAGCATAGTAGCATGATGTACGTATATGATGATCACGATTAGTGTAAGAAATGTAAATTTTAGATGTAAGGAAATACATAGCGCATGTTTTATATTATGTAGAGTACGTAAACACCCCTTTATTTCGCCATACACTGGCAGACGCTGATTATTTATTTGCATTTTTTTTCTTAAATGTTTATAATTTTTAATATAAAAAATATGCAGAGTTGTTGTAATCGCTAAAATGTAGTAGTCCAGGTAGATGGACTTGTTTATTTCAATGTTATATTGGTAAATAGCCCCCAGGGGATGAACTATGGCTAAACCAAATTAAAGACAAGAGTATGTTGTCTTGACGAAAAAAGATACGTACGTATGTTGTAGTTCTCATATCCAGTAATTAAGGTCCATCCTTGATTTTTAGCATATGATTGTTTTTTTTATTTGTTCCATTACATTACCTGACGATCATATCAAAATACAATTCTCACATCACACATTAAAGCAACATTTGAAATTAAAGCGCCATTGAAATTAGACAAGTTCAGCTGAAACGCTTTTCTACCAGATTATGACGTCATTGTGTCTACTAAGAGAATATTTTATAAATTGTTTATTTGCTAATACAATTTAAGTTAAAATAATTAACCAATTTGTTTTATTTCATTTGATTGTACCTTTAGTTTTGTTTAGAGGAACAATAAAGTAGGAGACTACCAATTTTTTTAAAAAGGATGGCGAATTGAAATTAGTATTACTTACTAACGGAATAGGGTCAGATGGTCACCCCAGGATAGCCCAAGCGAATAAGAAAACCGGACAGCTCTTACAGGAGCCGGCAATGCCAGGATGTCGCCTTGGAAAATATCTGTTAATAAATAACGAATTGCTCCTGTCCATGATCAAGTTTAATTTATCATATTAACTAGAGGCCGCCCGCGACTTCGTTCGCATGGAAACCCTATCAATCCCGCGGGAACTCGGGATAAAAAGTAGCCTATATGTTATTCTGGGTCTTCAGCTACCTACATACCTATATAAATTTCATCGTAATCGGTTTAGTAGTATTTGCGTGAAAGAGTTACAAACATCCTGACATACAAACTTTCGCATTTATAATATTAGTAGGATGTAGCAAACGTTTGATTTTTATTTCAAATTTAGAAAAAGCATTTCTGACATTCACATGTAAGTACTATAATCTTAGTTTTTTTAATTTAGAAATGCTATATCTTTAATTCTGAATTCATTACTTGTTTTTATTGTGCAAGCACTTATTTAAGATGTACTCAGTTATGCTATTTTATTTTACTTATTCTAATTTTAGATTTCATGGGACTATACAATACACCCCGGATTTTTGAGAGGCTTGCGTGGGGATATAAATCCAACACGTAGAGGCCCTTGGGAGAAGTTGATGTTACCAATTATTATTGTATTGTTGAATATCTAAAAATATTGTATTGTGTTCTTTACAAAAGATTTGTTTCTGAACTGCTAAGGCGTTAGAGGTCAAATAGTATTGATATGATAATATAAATAACAAAACATTTAAATTTCAACATTCTTATATTCAAGATTAGTGATAACACTTCACCTTTGCCATTTGATTTCAATATATCTTAATTAAAAACGAATATAAAATACTTATATTACAATTAAAATCTATCTAATATATTTAAATGAGCAATTCTTGTATAGTATATATAATCAGGATCTCGGAAATTGCTCCAACGATTTTCATGAAAGTTACAGATTAGGGGCTTTTCGGTTCAAGGAATCGATTTATCAAGGTCCTAGGTTCGAGAAAAGCTCGGTTCCCAAGATATATCTAATATATTTAAACGAGCAATTCTTGTATATATATAATCAGGATCTCGGAAACGGCTCCAAAGATTTTCATGAAAGTTACAGATTAGGGGCTTTTCGGCTCAAGGAATCGATTTATCAAGGTCCTAGGTTCGAGAAAAGCTCGGTTCCCAAGATATATAAACATTTTAAAAATCGCGTTTTAAGAAACTATATCAGCGCCATCTTTATAGATGGCGCTGATATAGTTTCGGTTTCGCCATGTCCGATGAGGGCCACACCGGGTATAAAAGTAAAAAAAGCGTAGTAAAAACTCTTTCTACTCGATACTAGATGGAGCTTTCTGATGCTAGAAATTAATCCGTTCATAAATACTGCTATTTTATCTTTCAGCGATGCTATTATTTCTTTGGGATTTTCCTAGTTTATTTTCTGAAGCTTTTGATTGACGAACGTGTTCATATTTGATAGCAACTCGCCGTCCGTGTCAATAGTAGTTTTTCTACTCATCAATAAATGGCGTTTGTCGTACTTCTTATAGATAAGTTTGCTATCGGATGCATTCGCTATCCGTGTCTATTATGGTTTTTTTACTCCTCAATAGATGGCGGAATTCCTCGTATTTTTTGCGCCGAAAACAAAGAAGTATTCGATTTGAGGTTAGACCAAGAAAATCAATTGTTTATTGACAAATGTGTCTTTTGAACTCACGAGTTTACTTAAAAATGCCTAAAAGATCTTGGAAAAGAACGCTGTTAAACAATCTAACTTCACGAAGCTGCGACTCTTCTCAAAAACACCGTCAAAATCACAATCGTCATCAAATACAAACAGGTCAGGTTTAGCCAACTTCGTGCATAGAGAACTCATTTCTAGAAAACCTTCATGAAACAATCAGATTTCCGCTTGTTCCACAGGTGTTTCTCAAACTTCACACAGTGATGAATCATTTCCAGTTTCTGCTCAACCCACACGTGCTGCTAAAGTAAGATGTTTGCAAAACTTGACTTATATTATACGAGCAGAAAGGTCTTATGATTTGGATGTTTCACGAGAGCGTGCGTCGCAACGTTTGGCCGCTGAAAATGACGACCAGCGAGAACGACGTCTACAAGATTTGCGGCAGCGTGCGTCACAACGTGTGGCCGCTGAAAATAACGAACAACGGGAGCGACGTCTACAAGATTTACGGCAGCGTGCGTCACAACGTGTGGCCACTGAAAATGACGAAGAACGAGAATACCGATTGGATGAACAAAGACGTCGAGACGAAAGACGTCGTAGGGCTTTAGACTTTTGAATCTGTTGGGGTTGACTTAAAGTCCAGTCCTGTCTTCATGCATGGCATGTTATACGTCGCCTTTTAAAGAGTCAAGCGACCAACTGCGTTAAAAGTCAATCTTTCAAATGAAAATCCTTATCATACCCGGAATATAGTGTGGAAGGAAGTGTTTGCTTAAGCTTAAGAACCTATTAATTATTAAAAAACTAATGACAAAAATGTATATAAACTTATTAGCTATACTCGTGATTTTTATTTAAATAACAAGTTTATAGTTATTTTATTATTATGTCGGAAAGATCAAAGAACATTATTCATATTTTATCAGTATGCAATTCATACTAAATATAAGTTTCAAAAAACACGTTCTACCAAAAACAAAATACCGAGCTAAGCTCGGTCAACCAAATAGTACCTCTATTTAAATTTAAGTGTTAATGACATAAGGAATGTGGAAGAATATTGTCTAATATGTACAAAAAAATTCATATCTAAAATTAAGATGTTTCTATTGGAAACAAATGAATAAAAAAATTATCTTAATATATTATAGTCTAACAATGCAAGTGGAGTAAATGCTGCACTATGATAAGATGAAAGCACCAAGTTTCAAATAATATTAAGACATTTTGGAGAACCATTATCATTCAACAGATGGGATCCATCAGTTACTTCAGTGGGTCCTTCACCAACTTTTGTATGTATCACATATTTGATCAAGTCTTTGGCCTGAGGTTCTATAGTCAACTTGCTCACAATATCAGCATTAATAGGTTTAACATTAGTCTCAATGCCCCTAACAAAGGCGGTAGAAGATGAAGGAAAAATATGATTAATAACAGATAATAATTCTGGCACATCCTTCTTCAATAAATACAAACAGGCATTGGGACCAGCATCAAATGTGTAAGCCACTTTAATTTCCCTGTACAAATCATTATAATTGTGAATCAAATCAATAATGGTATATGAAACACTGGTCAAATAAACAAAGGGTGGATATGAGTCCATGCAAACTGCATGGAACTGATTACTATCCTTCATGGTGATTTCCGCAAACTTTGCAAAGTGTTTTTCTTTGATTGCTTTGCAAATTTCTTCAGTTCTCTGAGGGACTACTTGTTCTGCTCGATACTTCAATAAGTCTGAAGTCTCCTTGGTAATATTCATCCCTTTAGTGGAACTCATTTTCTTTTTACTCTCTCCAACTACAAGGATCAAAGCATGCATTTCCGGCCAGTGGGAATTATCAGCCACCTGAGTGGCCACTGAGTCAGAGCCATCAGGTTTTACCCCTGCATGCCATCTTACAAATCCTCCATAGACACTCCTACAAGCACTTCCAGAACCCAATCGAGCTATTGAACTAACATCAGATTTGAGTTTGTAGAGTTTAGCTAATGCAGACACCAGGCAGGCATACCCAGCAGCAGAAGATGCCAAACCTGCTGCAGTTGGGAAATTATTTTCAGAACAAATGTGTACTTTCCAGTACAAAAACTCTTCTCCAACACTTTTTTCTTGCGCCGCTCGGATTTTTATCTCTCTTAGGCAATTTTGCAATCTTTTATTGGAAAATGATTCTTTTATCCCATTCAACCAAATTTTATCTTCAGAAAAATCTGGCCTGGCAGTAACTGAAGTTTTAGCACACATTACACCCGTATCCAAAGTTGCGCTAACGGAATCATTTGTAGGCAATATTAATTCTTCATCGCGTTTGCCCCAATATTTAATGACTGCTATATTTACAGGTGCAACTACAGTTATTATTTCACTCATGTTTGAATTACTTGAAAACTTTTAGAATGTGTGTTACGAACTGAAGCGATGAAAAACACGTCGTCTACAGTGGATATCACAATTCGACTGGCCTGACTCTGTCTGACTGATAAACTCTGATTTCATTTCTGTGACGTACGTGACTATGTCACTCAGTAACTGAAGTTTGACAACATTGACAATTAGCGATTGCCAACCACCTATAATGAAAAGGCACAAAATCTGTCCCAGAAGAGCACCAGTTTGCCAAAAGCAGGCGTTAATGATGTTATGGTTTCGTTATGCCCGGTAGACCCGCAGCACTCCTTGTTCCAGAAATGCTCTTTTATAGTGGTGGGAATAAATAAAATAAAGAGATTGCGAAAATACGTTTTACCTTACTTTCCCACTTACGAAACGAGAACAAATAAATCTATTCAAAAAATTACATTAGATATAAAAGAAATATTTATAAACCCGACCTTTTTGGTCATCTTCAACATAAAATTTGTTCTCTACTTCGTTTTGGCAATAAAACTTCTTCATGAGGCTATTTGTGGCTAGTGAGCGACAGTCTAGTCATAGAATTATCTAAACTTAGTATTAGTCGAGTAATAGCTGTGGGTGCTTTACTTCTCCCTTTCTAGGAACTCTTTGAAACATCAAAAGTCATCAAATCCTATATTATAACACAACTCCAACACACATGCTTGTTATCGAACACTTAAAAATCAATTGTCTGTACCCTGTACTGTTACTTATTCAGATATTCATATTCATAAGTCATAAAAATTAAATGCAATGGCAACACTGAGCCGCTTTTATTTGATGTCTGATCTGAAATTCTGATTTATGTTTTTTGCCGTTTTTCTTGTTTGGTGATTGTGAAACATTGTTTTTAATTAAATATAATTGCTCTAAGTATTATTCATATTTCACATTATGCATTTTCAATATATTGGGCTGTAGTCTTTTTTTATCAAAGGACACTTGTGAATTTATTGTGATTAAACATTACATAGGTATTACGAACCTACTTTCATTGAAATCGTTACCGAAATAATATAAGTTAAAGATGACTTCAGCTCTTTACTTAGAGCATTATCTGGATAGCCTCCAGCATTTGCCGATTGAGTTACAAAGAAACTTCAAGCTCATGAGGGACCTCGACGATAGGGCGCACGGAATAATGAGAACAATCGATCTCATGGCCGATGAGTTACTTCCAAATATTCCGAAAATGGATGAGGAAACTAAGAAGGAAAAGGTAAATACAATTCAGGGCCTTTTTAACAAAGCAAAGGAATACGGTGACGACAAAGTCCAACTCGCAATACAGACGTATGAGTTAGTCGACAAGCATATACGGCGACTGGATTCCGACCTAGTTCGCTTTGAATCGGAAATCCAGGAGAAAGTCATGAGTGCCAGAGCTGCTCAACAAGCAGCTGCTGACCAAGAGACTAACACAACTACAGTGAAAAAAGGTAGGAAAAAGCATAAAGGGAATGAGAAAGCGGCTGCTTCGACTGGTAAGAAAAAGCGCGCTGGTGCGTCCAGTGAGGATGACGCGGTTGCAGCAGGCCGCTCAGCTGCCAAGAAGAAGGCTCAACGCAAAGGTGCAACTGCCACTGCTAATGCTGTCAAAGAACAGGAAGAGACTCCAGATTTGGATTCTGTAGCCGGCATGGCCCACCCTAGTGATGTTCTTGATATGCCAGTGGATCCCAATGAGCCTACTTACTGCCTCTGCCACCAAGTGTCTTATGGCGAGATGATAGGTTGTGATAACCCTGATTGCCCTATAGAATGGTTCCACTTCGCATGTGTTGACCTCAAGATCAAACCCAAAGGCAAGTGGTACTGCCCGAAGTGTACTCAGGACAGAAAAAAGAAATGATCCGCTGTGAAGCCAGTGGCTAAACCTGCAGATAAGACTGCTATGACTGTTAAGAAAGAACTCAAATGACTTCCTTATAATTGATTTTTATAAGTTTATAATATAAAGAATAAAATTTAAAATTAAGCCTTAGCAATAAATAGTGGATACATATAAATAGCATATAGAAAGCTTCACAAATGATAATTATTATGATTGTTGAGGGTTTGTTTCCCATATAATAAGATATTAGATGAATGACAAAAGTTTGTCATGTGAATCATGCAAATAAATTATTCTATTCTATTCTATTCTATTTACTATAATTGAAATAAATATAATTTATGTTCACAATTTTTACACCAAATACATACATAATGAGTTTCTTATACTGAAGAATAATATTTGGCTCTTTCTATTAATTACCATGATGAAACACATACTTATATAATTTTTTCACTTATTTAGCTTGGAAAAAATATATAATATAAAGGTTTTAGTGTCCGTATAATAAAATCCTTAAACGTTTATTATGCTTTGAAATTTCAGGTAAAATTCCTGTATTCTTACTTTCCTTATTGTATTTTATCTTTTTATGACAAGGTACATTATTTTTTGTATTTATACTTTTGTGTTATTGATGAACAGTCAACAGCATATCAAACTAACCAAACTCACTCTAAATTCGCCTCTATTACCACATCATAAAGTTCCGTGCAAGGTAACTTGATATGCAGTTGACTGTACTTACATGTTTATACAGATCTTGTAGCAATCCATGAAAGGGAATTATAAAATTTTAAGGCTAGTCTTCGTACTAAATACCCATTATATTACAAATATTTTGATGTGATGTACTTACAGTTAAAATTTTTAGATTTTGTGGAGTAGAAGCACGGAGTTATGTGGGAGAGAGAAGATTGTGTTACACATAGCAAGAATTATTTAGGCTTATAAACTTGGGATTCTTAATGTAGGCGATGGGCTAGCAACCTGTTGCTGCTGGCTCTGTCTACCCCGCAAGGGATGTAGTTATGGGTCAGGACATCATGAATAATCTTTTGGCTACAACTCTATTACTATAGAATGTACTTTCTCTCACTCCCTAACTCCGTTACTAGAAGTAAAAAATCAATTGGTTGACACATTGTAATTTATTATTGTTTATCAGTAATGTATTGATGTTTTTCATTGATATTAAGTAATTTGATTGTTTTATTTAAATAAATCTTAATTTTTTAAACATGTAATTATTTTTAATTAATTTCTAAAACACTGACAGAAAAAATTCTGTGCCGTTTGTTTCCAGGCCCAGGCTTACTCCATCTCTTTCCAATGAATGTCGTAAAGGCGACTAAGGGAAAGGTTAATAAACAAGGGTTCTCAGTACCAACATTAAGCCATATAGCTGAACGTAGCCTTTCATTCTTTGCGAGTCTGTTGGCTCTGTCTACCCCGCAAGACGTGATTATAGACCTGTACTGCTGCACAATCTATAGGTACTGCCACCCTGGTTCATATGCGAGATGAAAATGTCATTATTTGTTCCTCTTTTCGATAGACCCCTGATGAGGCATATCTTACTTAGTTCATCAAAAGTTGCATACGATTACATGAATACTGAATAGTGCCAAATGTTTCCAATGTAAAATGCTATGAGCAGCTATTATGCTATTATAAGTGGTCATTAGTTTTGAACCATACAGCCAGACAGTGGATGGAAAAATGTAACCAGGAATGCGCTTGGATGAGGAAAAGAGTTATCTAAGTGACGACTGGCGGTCCATCTCATTGTCTCTGCGGGATACTTTGTGGTTACACCTATGATCAAATTCAAAATGTTTTATTCATTATTATGGACATCTCGAACAATATTTAATAATTGTCATATCAAAATCCTGGATGGATCTTAGCTAAAAGGTAAGGTCTTTCAACCAAAGATATTATTACTTTGATAGAAATCAACACATTGGTGTAATTGCTGTTATTAAATGTCAGGCGTATAGTTAAAATTTTTGGCGGTACCTCTAACAACTTTCATTGTCTTGAACTATTATGCAGGGACTTATCAATTAAAATATATTATAAGAAAATCAAAGAAAATGTTTCTTAATTTGGGATTGGGACTTCTGAGTCCTAAAGTCCATAATTTATGACTGAGTTAATAAGTTGGAGGTTCTCAATTCGAAAATTTTTTTTTTACCTAAGTAATGTATGTATGGATCAAGATGTTTAATTTTTACCATTTTGGTTACAACCATTGGAATACATATAATCACGTTTTTATCCCTTGTGTGGTAGACATAGGAATATACCTTGCTTATCCTTATAGTAGGTATCTATATCTAATCATACAAAATTTTCTATAAATATGATATACTCGTTGGTTCATAATTGTTAACTTTTTATAATAAGTGAATATTTAAGAATCAACCTCTTGATTTATTTTGACCAAAAGCAAAACCTTGAAAGATAGGTAGGTTACCTACCTAATTATATTTACTTTGGCACACGTCTATACACCATTATTATGCATTTCGCAGTAAAAGGATGCTAAGTGTAGTTCGAGAGGGGAACAGATCAGAAAAAACTTGATCTGAGCGCGGGATCCGCAGTATTGCATCAGCTAGACATATGATGGCCGGGTCTCCGCGCTTGCATCATAAGCATTCTCTTATACTTAGGTTTAAATCATTCTAAGACTTTGATCGCGTTAGTACATGGCTTTTTGCTATTTTTAGGTAAAACAGGAATTAAAGGGGAGCGTGAATGGGAATGTTGGAGTGGGTAGGCCAAGACAAAAGAACCTACATATTTTGATCAAATCGGTGTTTCGGAAAAAGGTCATGTCAAGAGTACCGACGAAGCATGAATAGAGTCATGAATTTTTATAAAGCGAAAGAAGTATGCAGAGATCGTGGCAATTGGAAAGATGTATTCCTGCTTACCCCTCCGTAAAAAAGGAGTCATTTTATGTGTGTATGTAGATAATGTAAAGGTCGCTATCTACTGTGGTGTGCAGTGCTTTTTTTTTTTCTCCTCACTGCTTAACTATTTAACTAGAGGTATATGAAAATTTCAAGAAAATTCGTAAAATTCTTTTATACATTGAAGACTGGGTAGATAATAAACAAACAATATTATTAATATTACTTGGGTTAGTAAGGTAGGGATGGTTGGGATGCCAAATTAATAATTTTTCTCTCATCATATCACTTTTCATGCCAAATAACATTTGGTATTTTTGATGTACTTACTTTTACCGAATTCTGCCCTCTGCCAAAATATATACTAAATTTTTATCTTTAGGGAAATCAGTTTATTCTTAACTAATTACATTGTAAGTACTTAATCATATGATATAGATGTTATATAATTATGAAACATTGAACTTGTTATAATTCCCTGTTTGATAAAAATGTTTTGCCTCCACGTTCTAAAAATAATGGCTACCAACATCAATGACACTCTTTTCCTATTAAGATAATTTTTATTTGCCATTAAAAATAATAAATTAATACGACCATATCTTTTTATTTATTCAGTTGCATTATTTGCAAATTCAATAGTTTAGTTACAAAGCTCGTGTTTTTCCTTGCCTTTCATTTTTTTTTTAATAATATAATATTATGTAAGTAGTTAGCCTGCATAGGTGGTGCCGGTGGCTAATATGATTTCATTTTGTGTAATCGTTTCAAAGACTTATCGATTGAAAACAAAGATATAGATCGAGAACGCAATTGAAAGTGACTGAGGAATTTTTATTCGAATCTAGGATTTTTGATGCAGTGTTTAGGTAATGTTATTTTAAGGTTTCTTTAAGAGTGGGTAAATACTCAAATATTTGTTCGATTTTTTTTTAAATCCAGGCCCTTGTTCTGTTTATTTAAAATTATCGAAAGCTTGATAAGTTCTTCTTATTACATATCAACATTAAATTTTACTACCTAATATTAAATGATTCTAAATATAGTAGTAAGAAACATTCCTTATATAAGATTAGAATAGAGGAGTAAAAGTTTAATATTATTTTGAAAAGTCACCTTTTTAGGTAAAAAATAAGTACTTATTACCTAAAACTATGCAAGTTTTTCCTTCTCGCGTTCCATTGTTTTCATGAGAATTAATCATATGTCGCTCAAATTTTAATAAAATGCAAAATCAAATAAAAAACACGAGATGAACATGGTGTATATACTTTATGTAGACGTCTACATTGGCTCAGTAAATTGACGCGCACGTTCTACTGAGGTTCATACGCGAAGGGTGGGTCTGAGGTCTGCGTGCGCGCAGGCTTGCAGTTTGGCGGGAACTACGGACGGGAAAACTTGCCTGCCAGTTTTAAATTACTGGCACATAATAATTAATTTCATTAATCTAATTTCGAAGAATTTTTTTAAAGAATATTCAGAATATTTGAAAATGACTACGCTGCTGAGGAAGATGTGGAGGACCCATTCCAAGCATAAAAGTGAGTGAAATCTTTTCAATAAAAACTCTATTTTAAAAAGTGAATTTTTGTTGATTGTTAAAAAATAACTACAATTTGTAGGTAAATTACCTAGTTTCTTGAATTTTATTTAATGTACCTACCTATATCTATTCATATATACCTAAAAGCACAAAAATTCTGTTAATTTTGAAATTAAACTTAACATCTCTGAAGAATTAAATTGATTTGTTTCGGAAGTATAATAAAACGAATTACACTTTGTGTTTCAAGTTATTATAATACATTAAAACACGTGAGGCGTGTTTTAATGTGTGTGCATTAGGAGGTACTTATGTATAAACTTTTGCATTTAATTGTCATAAAGTATGAAGTGATGCGATGCAGAACATTTTTAATACAACAGCCATAAATTTCAGTCCTTGTAAATTAAAATTAACAAGTTACTTAATTGTGAAAAAAGTTGGCAAAACTTTTAATTTAGCCCTACCACCCGCTTCGCTGAAAAGTCTTCATGCATTTAATTCAGGAAATTTTTGTATTGTTTTGTTATGCTTTATTTCTCAGTGGATTTTTTTGTACTTTACCGATTGATATTTTCTCTTTAAAAATTGCATTGATTTGACAGTGTTGGATTTTAGTTTCGATCTAAGAATTAACGAAAAGATTATCTCTATGTTAACGGTAGAAAAATGTGCGGCCCGGGAAAGGTGCCACTCAATGTAATAGTAGTAAGTAGTTAATTCCTTTAGACAAAACGTCCTTTTTTCAGAACTTCACATTTTAAAGTCAAAGTAAAAACCTTAATTATTAAGTTTCCATACCTACAAGAGCCTTAAAGAACTTAAGTATCGCCAAGTCAATCTGAAAATCCTGCGAATATTCATATGTCAATTTGCTTTCCAGCACCACCAGTCCCCAAACCAGTCTTTTTACGTCTTCATTATAACTCCCAAGTTGGGTAACTGTGTGTATCTCCGGCTGAACGTTTCTCTCTAATTATCTCGGCATTAGGAGCTCTCGCTTTGCCTGCCTTAAACGGCGTCAGAAAACATATGAAAAACTCGACGTTTGCCAGCAACAAAGTTGATAGCGCTAAAGCTAAGTGTGCTTTTCCATCAAATAATTCAAGCTAAGCTATAATATTTCATCAAGCTCATTAAACAAAAATACTGCTTTGAAATGGCGTCAGAAAAAAACTCAACGTTTGCAACCGAGTTGTTAACAGCGCAAAAGTATAAGGTTGCTTTTTCATCAGATAATTCAAGTTAGGCTATAAAACAACTTATGTCACATAAGTTGAACCAAAATGGAGGCGCTCTGCATAGATGCTTTGTAGGCTAACGCTCTTTAAACCTTCAAGCAATGTGCCAGGAGGACGAAAATTACCTGAATCCTAAACGCTTAAACAGGGATAAATTTGAAAGCCTAATCCAAACAATGGCTGAAGTAGATAGAGAAGAAGTTGTCATAAGGTCTACATAACCCAACAGTTAGCAATATGAGGTAATTTTTTGATTTTGTGATTGGTGGAACCAAAGTACCATACGTAGCATAGTACATGGTGGAAAGGCACCTTACTTGTTCCGTATATTAGCACATTGTAAAGATTCGTCGGAAAACGTTGAATAGTTTTTGCTTGAAGGAAGTCTTTCAGTAAGAAGTGGCGAGGTGAAAGTTTATTTTGTAAAATGTTTATATTACTAATGTTCCCGATAAGTCTAGCCTTCTTACTTGTATTTTTAATTCAGTACTTTTAGATTCTTCCGTTTTAACTTTCATCCGAAATTTAATTAGATTGATAGGAACTTAACTTAGTTACCAAAAACCTAATTTTCAAAATTGACTACGAAAAAGATTGGATTTAAAATTAAAATCCAAAATCTTTATTGCATAATCAATCTTTATTTCAGTAGTTACGTGTACAAAATCGTGGACAAAAACAATATGTCTAGATTTTATTCACTTACGCCGTTACGCTTAAATAGCTCTAGGTACTTTCAGGTCACAATTGGGACAGATTTCAATTCACGAAAAGAAATTAATATTTAACCGGTAGGTAGCATACTATAAACTTTTTCGTTACGAATTAGATCTCTCTCTTGTCATGTCGTTGCATTCTCAGCTGTGGACTTTAGCGATATTATATTATACAGGCGTTAAAAGTTTCTTTTATTGTCTACTTTCTTAACACCAAGCCTTGGTTTTTGTTGGAAAGCTCGTCTTCTACGACATAGACGAATACCCACACTTTTCTACTTTATAATTAAATTTTGCCCTCATGGAAAGTTCATAAAACTAACTGAACTGTTGTGCTCGGATTTTGGTTTTTACAAAAGATCACTGATTCTTTGTGAATTCTCATAAAGCTACGTCTCTTTATACACACGTTGATTGCTGCACCAAAAATTATAGCAAGTTTTGAGTAGGTACTTACATGATTATACCATTAAGATTTTATCCCAGTCTAAATTAACATCTCAGGTCTAGATTTTGTCTAATAAGTATCTACCGGTACTTAATTGATCTAGGGCCAATTACTGTTAGTCTACTTACCATGCAATAGCGTTTTTATGAACATATAATTCTAGGTTTTCCAACCATAGTTGTCGCTTTATAAATTATTGATCGGATGAAAGGCGATCAAACGGAGAAGGCAGCTACAGCATTCTTGCGAAATTATCTCAGGCATTTAGCTCAAAGTCCGCGAACTTGCCATGAAAGCGTATACGAAGCTTGCATGATAGTCTGGTAGCGGAAAAACATAGTGTGTGCCGGCTGCTTCTCTTCCTATGCATTGTAAATTGTTGCGATGGCAATCAACAGTGCATATCTTCTGTATTGAGTTTAATGTATTAAGTTTAAAACAAGCTAATAACTAATAACTTTTCTATGAAAATATTATATCTTTTACACGGTCGTGTTTTTCAATCATTGCCTACTGCACATTGAATTATTCCAAACGCAATCACGATGATCCATCCTGACAAATTGCGCCTAATGATTGACCCGTGCCCTAATTACCATGCCCATACATGTCTGGCCTAGATAACAGTGAGATAAGTGCCAGATATTACTGAAATAGCAGCTAAAGGCGGTCACTTGGATAACTCGCCGACGCTGAACTTGTGCCCTTGACGTCAAGTATATAGTCTTTGTTTGGTGATAATCGGGTGTTGTGCTAAATATTACGACTGTATTACGCACTGTTTTTGTTGTTAATCTCACTGCGACTGTGACTAAACATTTCCTATACAGATATATTTGTTTGCTTGAATTTGTTTTGTATGGTTTCAGGGACAGTAGAATAGATAATAAGATTTCAGTACAAAGGCATAGTGGCAACGATGGCTGGACGCCGCAATATTGTGTTAAGATTTTTTTTTAAATAGACCATGTATATAGTCCGACTCAACATGACCCCAGTCTATGTTGCTCGGTTCCCAGGCTTACCCATTAAGCCTGGCGGAAGATCTTTATTTATTTATTTATTTAGTATAGTGCAACAAAAACTCCCAACGCGGAGTTTACTTCACCAATCCGAACTGGCATGTAAACCAACAATTTCTCACTCGCAAAACTAGTACAGATTGCAACTGAAAAGTCGCTATCGATATTATAATGAAATCAGAACTAATCGCCTAATTTCCGATCGTTATAAGCCTAATCTAGCTTGCGACACTGATGTCGCCAATAAATCTAGCCGGACAGGCTTGAGAAAATTGCCTAGGCCGACATTATCTCTAATAACTGATAGCGAAGGCGACAACGTCCGCCGTAGTTGGCTCTAGCTTTGAACGGGAATATATCCGTGAAATCCATTACAAAAATTATATTATCCGAATGACTGAAAATTACAAAAAGTCCGTTGCCTGGATTAATATGTACAAAACCCGAAATTTAAGTTGACTAAAGTTGCTTGGGACCTATATACATATAGTCACCCCCTGAGCTGGACTTTTTATACATATTCAAAAAGCAAAATTAACGACAGATTTTGTTACATTGCAAGACCTGAGTTGTAAGTAAGTAAGCTCTAAGCTGCGATGAAGATTAACGAGCTTTCTAATTATTTTAGCGAGTGCTGCGAACATCCAGGCGTCCAACTGACATAAATTCTTCATTAAAGTACCTAGGTTATCGAAAGTTAAGCCTTTATTTATAGGTACAGCTCTAAAGTTTTAAAAATTGATCTATATTCAGTTAAGTTCAAAGGTTCGACTGGCAGGAAATGCCTCATGAAATCCACCTGTTGAGTACGTGTTTTAGGTTTAAATAAATAAATAATCGTAAATTAACGTGTCTATAATATAGTTCTAAATATTTTATTCCAGAACTCTGCGAGGAATGGGCTCTTGCTGAATGTGAAGGAGAAGGTTGGTGGCGAGAGGCCCGCGACTTAGGCCGCGGTCAGAGTGACGTGAGGTACGCGGGAGTGGCGCCTGTGGAACGAGCCGCGTCCGCGCCCGCTACCGCTTTAGCTGTGCGGTCTGCCTTACATACAGCTAAAAGTGAGTACAAATATTACAAAATTTTAAATCTAACTTAGATTCAATCTGTGTTCGGTGAATACAGTTATGCGTTCTCCAGAATCGTGGTCATATAGGAGGAAAGAAAAATTTTATAAAATTTATGATTAGAGTAACATGACTGTGTGATTGTGAGGTAGAGCACTAGTAGCACTAGTAGCACGCCTAGAAAATGTATTAATTTATCAAATTATCGTTCTCATACTAGCGTTTCAAAGGGGAAAATCATGTCTTTCAGCTTTTGTACTCTTAAACTACAATTAAATTTTCATGTTTTTCAGCAATGAACAAGAAGCTGCAAAGGGTGAACTTGGACATCAGCCCTAAAGGCATCATAGTGACGGACGCGGAATCTCAAGAAAATGTAATCAGTCTTTCAATATACAGGTATGTGACATAATAAGGCCTCCCCCAAGTTCAGTGGGAATAAAAATATATATCTACAAATAAAAAAAAACAGCAACCTTTTTAGGTTGTCACTCCATCGCCAGTATTTTTCAATTTTAATGAGATAAAATTAACTTAGATGAGAAAAAATGTTAATGAAACCATTAATAAATACTGACAGTGTCTAACAGTCATTGACTTTCTGATAAAGTCAATTGTGAAAATAAATGTCAATAATCTTGTGTAATTAATTACTTTTTATTTTAATTGACTGAAGTCGCGTCGACCATTTTTTCCGTATCAATAAATTGATTTAAATGAGCCACATAAATCAATGTTATATCAGTGTTTGTAAATATGCCTGTTAGTAAGTCTGTTTAAATTATTATTATCTAAGCTACTAGCGTATCAAGTGCTATCGGGTGATAGCTTTTTTTAAACGTTTGGTTAAATTTCCAAGAATCTTTTCTGTTTATTCTGTAGATTGATATCTATAGAATTGCATTTAAGAATCGCCTTTTCTACGTGGAAATTGAAAACGAATAAGTAAGAATATTTTCTTACAGTAGATAGTTTTTATCGTTATTGCCGGCTCCCGTGGCTCTGCATACAGAGAAAACACAGACTTACCTGAGGGCTCTCTTTTCCCTATAAATTTCTAACGCGTTCTGAAGAAGTCTTATTTTGAAAATCAATTCATTAGATTCTTTCTGCTACAACTATTTCAGGATCTCATACTGCTCAGCGGACGCTGCGAACGCCCGTGTGTTTGCCGTGGTGGAAGGCAGAGGCGGCAGCGGGGCGGGCGAGACGCACGTCGCGCACGTGTTCGTGTGCGCGCGGCGGAAACAGGCGCGGGCGCTTGCGCTGTCATTGGCGCACGCGTTCAATGACGCCTATCAGGTAATAGAGAACGCCCGCGTGGAGCGAAAATCAAATCAAATCAAAATCAAATCAAATATGTTTATTGTGCAACACAGGTTAAAAGGCTGTTACATATTTGTGATCATCACTGTGAGCTGTCCTAATGGACGTACAATATCGTATTTAAAATTAAATTTCAAAGTCAAAAACATACAAGCAATTAAATTAATTAGTAAGAATTAAATTAAAATTAAATAATAATTAAAAAAGCCTTATTTGTTGTCAATTTAAAATAATTATATAATTCCTGAGTCATGCATATTAATAATAATTAAATTATAATAATATCATCTAGAAATTCTTGAATATTATAGTAGCATTTCTCAATCAGAAGAAAAATTAATTACCGTTCCCGCGGGAATTTAGGGAAATCCTCTCTTAGTGCATTCCACATTAGGAAGCTGCATGCCAAATTTCAAGTCTCTAGTCCCAATGGTTTGAGCTGTACGTTGATTGTACCTCATAAACTGAAGTTTTATAAATATTTTTACGAACGTACGAACTACATATATCACGTCTTCACGTATCACGAAAAACAGACCCATCAGTAGCATCAAAAGGGTGAAGGCCACGTATAGTTGAATGGTTTCAAATGACAGAAAAAATAAAATAAAAATATAAAAAAGACGATGATAAAGATGTTGGAAATATATAAAATGGACAATTATAGTATCAAGGCGTCATGGAACGACCGAACATGCAAGGCTATGTCAAATCGGCATTCAAAACTTTTGTCTCGACATCAAATCAAATCAAAATAATTTATTTGTAAATACAGGTAAATACAAAGATGTCAATACAATTAAGGTGCTCTGTATTTTGCCAAAGTGGCGTACAAATATAAAGTCATAAATAAAAAATAAAATAATTAACATTGATTACAGTCTACTACATCTCGTCTCTGGTCAGACGAAAGAGTTCTTATTTCATTTTATTTATTGTACAATTGATAACAATGATCCCAGACCCAGATCACATTTAGATAGCGACAGGCTGCTAGACAATCTAAAAAAAAAAACAAGATGGACACAATGTCGAAAATACGCAAACATGAGAGAGATAATTAAATTTTTTGTAAGTTTAAGAATCGTTTAAATTATCTATTATCAACAGATTCTTTGTAAGTTTAAGAATCGTTTAAATTATTTTTTTCCAGGAATGGCAAGCGAATCAAGGCAGTTCGTTACATAACCCCAGTGGAAACAGAGTGAACCCATGGGTAAGATCCAATTTTAAATAAATCCAGCAACAATATAAAAAAACAAGTAAAAATAGTAAATAAATATGTTCAAACTAATGAATGCGAAAGATGTAATGAAATCCAGTAACAATATAAAAAAACAAGTAAAAATAGTAAATAAACATATGTTCAAACGAATAAATGCGAAAGCTTTGTAAGTTATGTATGAAAACATGATGTTAATGTTAACTACTGAATGGTTTACGGTGAACTTTGAAAAAGGTTACTATTTACAGGAAAACCGCGGGCGCATGCTAATACTATATAATATATTCATATATAACAGTGTGATTTCAATCAGTTTTATCAATATTATTAACATGAAATCAAAATACTTGTGCATGCAGATCTTACGGGTAAAATTTCTAAGACTGAAAATCCTAAATTATAAGTCTAAGAGCTGACATATGAAAGAGTTCAAAGCGTGAATCACATGAGCGATGATTCCGCTCGACCCCCACCAAAGGGAAGATCTTTCGCCAGGTTAGGTGTAATGTGACTATGGGTACCGCGGCTCCGACGATGTTGAGTCGGAAGTTGTATTTATGCTCAAATCCATGAAATCTTTGCGCGATTTAGATTCTTCGCTGCTATTAGTCGAGTGCATCAATTTCTTCGCGAGGATTGACAGTTGTTGTGTGATTGGCTGTTGTGACGTGTGGCGTAGAGATTTCGCCACAAATGTGAAGATTTTATATTTAGATTATCAAATGATTTTCTTATTTGGCAAAATCTAATCACCATATCATTTTCATCTACACTATTTCTCTTTACATTTATTCTTACACGTTTTGTGTAATTTTACAAGCTAGTATGTTCCTTATTTTCAGGTACAATTTGCGGAGGAGTCTGATGAAGAATTGGACGGTGATGGCGAGCAATGGGATTCTCCGGCGCCACTCGTTACTTTCGCATGAGCTTTATCACTTTTTGTTAAGCTGATTTAAAAATTAGGTTACTTGTGAGCGTTTTTGAAGTATGTGAATTTATTTAAAGTGTTATATGACTGTATTAATTAAGATATTACATAAAAAATGGTTTTAGGATAATTATAATGGTCGTAGATTTTCTTTGCTAATAAGGAAAATATAATGGAATAAGACACAAAACAAAATATTCCTTTACGTTTAAGTATTTCAAGAATAATGTATATATTTGTACTAATGGTTAGTTCGAAATAAAATATCTTTTAGTTTTTATTATTTTATTCTAAGTTTCTTACTTACATTTTTGATTTGAATAATTCCATTGATACATTATCATTTTTTTATCCTTTTCGGGGTAGATAGAGCCAATAGTGTTCGAATGATACAAAGGTCACGTTTAGCTAGATGACTTTATGATGGAATTAAGATTTAGATATTGAAGGTTGCAATTGCTAGCCCTTCGCCTTGGGTCATGTATTCTGTGGAGCCACCTGGACTAGGATATTTTGAATTTGCATTTCTTGCTATACGCTTCTTTAAGCTAATAAATAGATAGATATTTTAAATGTAGAATGTATTTTGAATTAAGAAATTTGTATTGCATACATCTGTGGACCCCACAGCAACTCTCAAAATCTTCGAATTTAGAAGAAACGTATTTTGAATGGCAGATAATAATTTTGACTGTATAATGTATTTTAAATTTAGAATTTGCACTGTTTGTATCTGTCGAGCCACCGCAAGCCGCCGACGGTGAGGTAGAGCGGCATTGAGCACGCGGCGCCGCCGTGGTAGTTGATCATCATGTAGTCGTAGCAGTTGGTAACACCGTCGTTGTTGCAGTCCTGAAATGTTCCAGCGATGATGTCAGTTTAAGAACTAAGTGTGTGTGGTGGCTATTTCTGGGCATGTAGGTACTGAGCCGATCAAATTGAAATAATTTGTTTTAGTAGTGCCGTGTGGTTCCCGGCACCAGTAGAAAAAATAATAGGACCACTCCGTCTCTTTCCCAAGGATGTCGTAAAAGGCGACTAAGGGATAGGCTTAGGTATATACCTGGGTTTCTTCTTTTAGGCGACGGGCTAGCAACCTGTCACTTTATATGAATCTCAATTCTATCTATAAGTAAGCCACACAGCTGAACGTAGCCTTTCAGGATTTTCAAGACTATTGGCTCTGTCTAGCCCTGTGTATGTATGTATGTATATTTTTATATAATAGTAATTTTAAACAGAAAAGTAGTTTGTATAAAAAAGGGAGGAACCAATTAATTACAGTTGAGTGGGCTTTCGCCTCTTAGTTATAATTAACCTTTTTTGATCATTAACTTGCTGTGGGCTAAAGAAATCAGAATATAAAAGGTACATAAAGGATGCTTTGTAGAATTCTACATTTCAACAATTCGCTAAAGACTCAACTCGGTGGTACTTACGTCTAGGGAGGGCAATATACAGTAGTATACTATAATGCAGTACTTTTACGAAAACTTAGACTTACTTTCCCGAACTTTGCCATGTAGCTCTCCACTATTCTTATCGAACAGTAGTAATCACGCGCACAGTCTTGAAATGCTGAAAATGATAGCCCGAAGTTAAAATAGATGAAAAGGTGACTGGTTGATTCTAATAAAATTACAGGTAGGTAAATCTACTTTTATTATACCATGGGTATTTTTTTTACCAAAATCTTATTTATGGTCTTCTCCATAATTTAAGCAATACGAAACGCCAAAAAAAAAAACTAGTGACATTAAGGAACCTTCACTCCTATTTGGAACAAATGGTAACTTGGACTACCCATCTTCCAAACGTTTGTCAATACGTAGAATTTTGAGATTTACGATAATTGACCTAAGTAGGATTAAATTAGGTTATAATCGCTCTTGTTTTCCCAAATTCACACGAAAAAGCTGAAGAGAAATAACAGAAGTCACTTTCAGTACAGTTAGCACTATCGTCTGGGAACGTGGATTTCCAGACGTCTACCCAGTAGGCACTAGAGATGTAAAAAGCTTCGCAGTGACATGGGTAATCCCAGTAGTCTATAGAGATGTAGAATAAGTCGTCTTGCTCCTCCTTTTTCTTAATTTTCAGGCATGTTGACCCCTGGCAGAACCTAGTTTCAATTAAGACCAAATGCACCTTCAGTCCTGTTAGCATCATCGTCTGGTAGCGTGGGTTTCCCGGCGTCCACCTAGTAGACACTAGAGTTACATGGGCTTTCCCAGGAGTCCATAGAGATGTAGAACAGGTCGACTTGCTCCTCCTTTTCCTTAATTTTCAGGCATGTTGACCCCTGGCAGAACCTAGTTTCAATTAAGACCAAATGCACCTTCAGTCCTGTTAGCATCATCGTCTGGTAACGTGGGTTTCCCGGCGTCCACCCAGTAGACCCTAGAGATGTAGAAGGGCCCGCAGTACCCCCCACTGCAGCCATGGGACATGTCGCAGCCCACCACGTGGCAGAGGCAGCGGAAACATGCCTCGTTCAGGTTGGAGATGTGCACGCCTTGAAGATGGATAAAAAAAAAGAAAATCTTTATTTGTATGATGAAGATGGATTATTAATTTGTTGTTGGGTTCTTGTCTATTTTTATTTTAAAAAAGTTCGATGTTTATTAAAGAATATTATTTAAAATATATATTAACGTTGGTAGTGTGAGAATGCCTTGCGATCCCACGATGCCCTCAAAATGGAAGAGACGCAATGGAGAGGTTTTAGTGGGTAGGTTGGCACGCTAGGTGCCAGTAGTCCCACACTCTTTTGAGTGAAGATCCGGGGGTCGTCCGTAAATGGGATTTCCCATACGACTACCAAAAACAGGTATAAGATCAACATGCGACACCCAATAAAAAAAATCAGAAAAGTAAACTTTTCGTTATAATAAGAATCAACAAACTTGAAAAAATCGAACAGAATTTTGATTTTTAGAAACAAAATCGAACAGAATTTTGATCATCGAATGAGGTTTCGTTACAAGTATAAATAACCTCATTTGATGAACAAAATTATTTACTTGATGAAATAACTTACCACAAACATTCACTAAATAAATCCAAATGCACACTATAAAACACTCGAAACGCATATTTCAGTCTGTTTTTTCAACTAATAATTTACTAATTTAATTTAACAGTCCTCTTCCTGCTTGTTTATAAGCCAAAATCATTTCCCATGTCCCATTATTCCACAAAACTACAATTAAATTGAGCATTTGACCACTGACGCGGATGCCCAGTGCTTTACTGACTATTACGTAAATAAACTATGTATCATTATTCATAGAAGCGACTCCAAAAAAACCGCGCAAAAAATCATATTTATTAGTAAAAGATAACCTCTAACCGTCTACGTACAGATTTACAATTAGATGTGCTTTTGATTGTTTAAGTTTCATGGTCAGTGTTTGTCAATGTTTGTATCGTATGATCTATCTTAGTAGGTACTCATACATACATACATATGATCACGTCTATATCCCTAGCGGGGTAGACAGAACCACCGGTCTTGAAAAGACTGACAGGCCACGCCAGCTGTTTGGTTTAGTGATAGAATTGATATTCACATAGTGACAGGTTGCTTGCTAGCCCATCGTCTAAAAGAGGAATCCCAGGTTTATAACCCTATCCCTAATTCACAGTGTTCGCGACTTCTACGTTCGTGGCGCACAACTACTTATTTCAAACTAAAGATTGCAATAAGGCAAAGTAAATTTTCTAGATATAAAAAAATCTGCCTATAGGTAAACTCATTTCTACACATTGAGAGCCACTGAGTTTAATCACAAGATGTAATGTCGTCAATGCTAATGCGTTTATCTGGAATAGTATCTCATATTCATGAGTAAGGCAGACTTGAACTTTAAGAATGACATCCGGGACATGATCTGGTCGTGTCCTGCTTGGCGTGTCATGTCATGTTCATGTCCTTTTGAGCTATTGTACATACTAATTACCTTTAAGAACTAGTATGTAGGTATATTTATTTATAAAAAAATGTTTAAGTTTATTTTTATTGTATATTACTTAAAAGTAAACTTAACACTCAAATTCTTTTTACCAACAACCTTAAAATAAATTTAAAACTCACACGCCGTCTTTAACGAATTTTTTAATAGATAGAGTTATTCAAGAGTAAGATGTATCAATGCTAAACGTTCGAAGCCGGGGTGGGTCGCTAGTGTTATACTATTTATGTTTATCCAGCTTATTCATTTCATATATCGATATTCTGTGCCAGCCGATGAGTTTATACAAAAATTTATGAAGAGTATTTATAGAAATTTCTGTAATTTTTTTAACATCTCTAGGCTATGCTATCTCTATGTACATACATACATATAACCACGTCTATATCTCTTGCGGGGTAGACAGAGCCAACAGTCTTGTAAAAACTGATAGGCCACGTTCAGCTATTTGGCTTTAAGATAGAATTGAGATTCAAATAGTGTCACGTTGCTACCCCATCGCCTAAAAGATGATCTCAAGTTTATAAGCCTACCCCTTAGTCGCCTTTTACAATATCCATGCGAGAGAGATGGAGTGGTCCTTTTTTTCTATTGGTGCCGGGAACCCCTATGTAGGTATAGTCTAAAATAAAAATATGCACAATGTCACAAAAAGTGTTAACACGAAATATTTAATATATTCATCTCTTTATGGAAATAAGAGTGTGGGTGGGAAACATTCAATGATGCGGTCATATGACATCATATAACATTAAAACAAAATAGCATACATAGGTACTATATATGCTATATACTATATAATCACGTCTTTATCCATTACGGGGTAGACAGACCAATAGTTCCGCAAAGACTGAAATGCCATTCAGCTGTTCTTATGGTTTAATGATGAAATCAAAATTCTAGTAGTGACAGGTTGCTAGTCCTTCGCCTAAAAGAAGAATCTCATATTTATAAGCCTATCCCTTAGCCACTTTTAACGACATCCATGGGAAAGGGATGGAGTGGTCCTATTCTTTTACGTCTGTTAAAAAAATATTAATGTAATAAATCGTTTGTTAACCATGATTAAGGCTTCCTTGGGACATGGTTGCGAAGGTAGGTGGTTTAGATTATTTCATGCCCAAGTTCAACCGTGGTCATAGGCAGACCTCTTCTTTTCTTTTCTTTTTCCAGGGACGCAAGCAGGACAAATGCTAGATTTTAATTGTATCACGTGAAAAACTATCGCTGTCTCATTTCACGTCATCCTACTAATATTATAAATGCGAAAGTTTGTATGTTAGGATGTCAGTATGGATGTTTCTTAATCTTTCACGCAAAACCTACTGAACCGATTACGATGAAATTTTGTATGTGGGTAGCTGAAGACCCAGAAACATAGGCTACTTTTTATCCCAGAGTTTCCGCGGGATTGATAGGGTTTCCATGCGGACGAAGTCGCGGGCGGCGTCTAGTATTAATATAATAAAACGAAAAAGCGATAGTGTTTCGCGCGAAATAAACGGCATCGCGTGTGCCTCGCTACGGGGGATGGAGTAGAAAAGTAAATAAAATAGTCGACTCACACTTAATTAATTAGTCTTTATTTAAATGAAATTGTAAAACATACCTAAAAGTACACTATGTAGGTATAAATATCCATGTTGAGCATTTTCGTGTTTTCTGTAAGTATCTAATTAAATATTTTAATATAATTACCTAAAGACTAGTTTTTTTTTATACTGCCAAAATTGAAGTTTAAATTTATATGAGAAAAGTAATTTCCCTGAATTATGGATAGGTACAATAAATGGAAAATTTAAATATACGTTCTGCGTAAGACAATTTTCAATAACAACAATTTTTTTCTGCCATATAAAACTTTTCATTTGCTTAATTTTAAATAATATTTGATAATAAATGAACACAGTTATTTCAAATACATATATGTGATTATAAGTTAGGTAGATACTAATATCTAGTATATTATCTTACTCTATTCGGAAATATCTAGCGGAAAATGCTACTACGAGATTCATGTTTTACGAGGCAGAGGATGATCGTTCCACTTAGTTTTTGTTGGATGCAAACGGCAAGAAATCGTTTAAAATAGAATTCTTACCACTTATTAAGAGGTAAGGTATTGTTATTATAAATTTATTTCAAAGGAATGTGTATGTAAACTTAAACCCCATACAATAAAAATATGATTGACAAAGTAAGAGTATGTACAATTTGTAACATTTTTCAGATGATCCAAATTTAACTTTTTTCATTTTAAATTAAAGAACAGTATGTTAATTTAAAAATGGAAGAGCACCTAGCTCTTCCTCTTAGATATTTTTTTATAAAGTCAAGAAACTGAAATGCAAAGGCCGAAGGCGAGGATTGAGATTTTGTTATAAATTTGGACGGATAGTCGACTTGAACCCTCTGCCATTCCAATATCACGAGATCCTCTCATATTAACCCTGCTGCTGCGCGACGATAGCCAAACATTGCTTGAACGTATTCACGTAGTTGAACGGAAGCTCTCCTGCGCATCCGTACCCGCCCTTCTTGTGGATCGCCATGTAATCGTAGCAGTCCACCACTCCGTCGCCGTTGCAGTCCTGAAATAAAAAAAAAAGTTAATGCAATGTGTGGAGTCTTTTAACCTGCAGGTGAGTGATTTTTTTACAGGGTTAACCAATACCTAGGTATTGTTGTAAGAATATTATTTTTCTTTGAGTGGGAAGTTAATTAAAGTAAGTTGTGGAAACGACATGGGGCAACAACGTATTATAATTGTATTTTAATACTCTCAAGCCATCAAATAGATATTATCTGAAGCATGACTCACATAGCTAACACAACGGAAGCTTGAATAGTTTTTAAAAGACTTGGGAAAACATGAGCATTACTAACAGAAATTACGGAAATCCCAGTTTCAGTTTCTAACGTTGCCTCTTTATAGGTCTTCTAAATTTGATTCAGAAAAACACATTTCTAACAAAATGGAAAACTCTAGTTGTAACTGCTCCAATATTCATAACTCCTCTCACAGAGATTTCTATTGTAAAAAGTGGCACCTTTGAACTACAATTTCTGTGTTAAATGCTCCTGTATATTCTTTTGTGTACATAAATAAATAATATAATACATATATATTAACATCAATTTTTACGACGTCGTCGGATCGTCATATATTGTCTTTTAATAGCACACTAAAGTCAGTATTGTTTTGATATAAATGATGACGTCAGCACCGGACCTTGGTATGCAAATGTACATATTAACAATATACTATGGCCATACACACTACACAGCATCTTTACAGCAATATAATTCAACTTGTGGCCTTAATTCGGCTGTATATCTATACTAATATTATAAAGCAGAAGAGTTTGTTTTTTTGAACGCGCTAACGCTCACGAGACACACTCCGGAATTCTCTACAGACGAAGATGTAACCAGGATTAACGCCAGGAGAAAGAAAAAGGAGATTGAGATAGGCATTTGAAGAACAAAAAAAAACACAATAGCTACAATAATACATCTACGTTATAAAAACACATACAATAATCGGAAATCATTCAACAGTCGCATTCTCAACGGCCACGAACAAAAGAAATGCAAATTTTGGCATTTAATGTGATGTCATTAAACATGGTCTGCATTCTCTAACCAGTTTTACTGCTCGTAACAAACAACACAATTTTTATTTCTCTGGTCGTAATTCGTAAGTGTCATCCCAACAATATTCACGAATACAAATTACAATTCCTCGAAAAAGAGGTAAAAACAAAAGAACGGCGTAAAGTTACGCCTAAGGTTAGGTCATCCGTAATTTGTAAATTATTAATACGCTTCCTTCATCATTATTTCTTTATTAATATTAGGAAGTGAATATCTAATTCCACAGAATAACTTAACTAAGTACTGACGTGAAACGGTCGCTTAAAAGTTCCGCTAAGTTGTAATAAGTACCTTCTAAGTAGCACTGAGGACCTCTGTTCTTCTTTATCAGAACAGTATCTTCTCTTCGTTTTTTTTTGTAAATACAGGAGTTCAAGACAGAGGTGGGAGAAAGGAGGAAAATAAGACATGTCAACGTTCGTCAAATACCCGCCAGAAATCAATTGGTAGAGTTTCATTTGTTTAACAGGGGAATAGGAATGTTTGTGTGTTTGTGTGTGTGTACGTGTGTGGAAGTAATTACATACCTGAGCGAATTTCCTCATGTATCCTTGGACGGTGGCTGCAGCACAGTAGGGGTTGACAGTACAGCTCGAATATGCTGGAAAAATAACCAAATATAGTCGTTAATACCTTATCTGTCGTTTCTAATATTTAACAAGTATTAACAAGTCTTTCCTAATGCTTTTATAATCATGTTGTTTGAAATCGTCATAACACTCATGACCTCGATTTTTCGGTAATTTTGTAAAATTTTACAAAATCTCTTGCTAATTTCTACAACATCATAACTACCCCCCTTTATCTCCTGTTTGAGTATTCTTAATTGCACCTTCCACAACAATGTTTAGAGCCCGAAATCTATTGTTCGTCATTTTGTCTGTCTGTACCCGTTTTGTTTGGTCTTCGGTTTAGAGCAACACAGGCTTCCGAGTCGGAACGCGTGTGCTCGAAGGTCTTCGGCATCACCACGGTATCACTTATCTGTATATAACAAATGTTCTATAGGAATGGTTCTGTGTTAAATTTACCTTCATTAGGTACCTTTATGTGATCTGCAGATATCGTAAAAGACTAAAACAAATGCACTAACAGTAAATATATTAAACAACAACAAGAATTTTGTGCCGATGTTAGACATATAACCATGGGAATCTATTCTATGATGAGAGAAATATTGTTAATAGAACTCACCGTCAAAAGCATGAAAGCAGGTTGACTAAGCAGATATACAAGGAGAGTGTGGAGGGAAAGGTCGGAGTGGGAAGACCTAGACGAACTTATCTTGATCAAATTAAGGACGTCCTGGTAAATGGTCAGGTCAAAAGTGCCCGAAACCGCCGTGCTTGCATGAAGAGAGTTATGAATGTGGATGAAGCGAAGGAAGTATGCAGAGATCGTGGCAGTTATACGTTCCACTGAAAGAGGTAGTCTCTGCCTACCCCACCGGGAAGGCGTGATTTTATGTATGTATGCATGTATGTATGTGTGAACTCACCGTCAGGATGATCCACACTCAACCCATCGATGGTAGGCTTGCCAGCATCAGCCCAGTACGGCCAGGTGATGTGGAACAGCCCGCAGTGGTCACCTTCACACATGGTGCCGACCTTGCAGCCTGACACGGCCTGGCAGATGCAGCCCAAGCATACATCTGTGACCGGCTGCGCGTTGCTTTTAGCCTCTGGAAGTTCGGCTGTGGAGAAAATATGAAGTTATTTGGAGATTGCAAAACAAAAGGTTACTCTCTCGATATGAGATTATTATTGAAATTATTTTTGGAGATATCTAAAACAAAGGTTATTTACTGTCTTGACCATCGGTGTGGTGCTTGCAGTGAAATATCGCAATTTCTGATTTTACAAAGAGGAAATAGAAGAAAGTATGAGGTGAAAACCAAAATGAAAACTCTTGTTTATAAACAAGATGCAACAGTATGCACGCTGCTATTTAGGAGTAAAGAAGTCGTAATTTAGTCTATTAAGTGCCTAAGTACCCAATTTATTTAAAGTAAGTAAAACACCTTCTAGTTCAGTACACTGCATTCACATTTATATGCAAAAAAAACCACGTGAATCACTGAAGGTTGTAACTTTGTATTCAATTGGCGGATGACGACATATTTATGTAAAATACATATAAATTTATTATGTATACCTAACTCTACCGGTCATTATCGAAGGTAGGTTATATATGGCACACTGGAGGTCAAGGTCCTCTGCAAAATATAATAAAAATACGTATATTTAACACCAGGATGTCTCTCTCAGTAATATTTACGTGTTTCCAGTGGCACCCTCCTCAGATATGATTGATAAATAGATAGATCACTTATTCCTTAAAAATATGGTGATACAAGGTATTAAATATATACAGTAGGTACTATGTGAAACATACTCTGCCTTTTAGGCGTAGGAATATTTTATCTATTTTACTAAATAATATAATATATATAATACTACTATTTTAATAAACAAGAATATTCGCTTTTTTGTCTTTAGTTTTAAAACAATTGAACAACGTATCATCTTTAACGAAGTCAAGCCAAATGTTTTTATAATTTTTTTTTTGTAATTTTTTTTTGGAAATACTAGTATTAATCCGATTTTTGAGATGTCAACAAGTAAGTTGGTAAACAAAATATTATAGGTATGTCGTGTTGCGATATCTTTGAGGAAGAATTTAATCAATCGACCTTGGATGGTGATAGCTGTGGGCAAGATCAGGTTTGTTTGTGGTTAGGTCAATCTAATTAAAATACATTTGGTACATACCTACCTATCATGTTTTTGTAGATTAATCAAAAACTTCTGAAAACACGTCCCTTCCCTATTTAAGCCTTTTAGTATTACTGCACAATCAGTTTCTGATGATTGGTAAAAATCAATGAGATGTTTTTATTTTAACCAGAGACTGCGAAGAAAATTAAATACTGTGTAATGTTACAATGCAATTTAATGTAGGTAATGTAACTTCTATCATTTATTTTTAGGCTTAGCATCCATAGAATTCAGAATGTAGGTATGTATTCTGTGGCAGCATTTAATAAGGTTTGAGGCTTAAGCCACAAAAGTATACTTAAGTACTATTTTCGTACTTCATACTGTAGACGAAAGTATCGGTAGGTAGGTGGTAGAGGTACTTTTCTTTGGTGCCCACTGTACTTGAATAAATAGAAAATAACATTTCTTCCAACCTCACATTACAAGCAATAGAAGTACCGGTGTTACTATGCGGTCTGGTTAGACTAGTTCGCTACAGGATCTTAGTTGAGAGGCTGGACCGACCGGATTCTTTTCACAGATGTCAATGTCATTAATTATTCTGTTTATCTATAAGTTTTATATGTAACTAGCAAACTCGAAGAGGATTTTGTACAATAAAATAATTTAATTCGATTTAAAATTTAAGGTAGGTAAATTGTTGACTTATGAACGAACCAGTTCGAATTCAGAGGTCAGTCGAGAGCAGAATACAGAGAGATTACATTTTCTGAGTTCTATGGCCGAGAGTCAATTTATATGTGTAAAACTCTACCTTACCACTACAAGGATCGTGGTGGACCCCGGGCTAATCACAGAGGTGGTACAGATACAACCATGACACTAACATAAAGACTATTACTGTATGTCAATAGGTCTGTGTCAATATGTCTACAATACAGACAAGCAACAATACCATCCTTTTAACGCAGTTAGGTAATAAGGTCCTCTCAACGCATGCTCAGCAGAAAAGTAAATATGTGTGGGTTTGAAGACAAACATGTAATGACACAACTTTGGAGGTCAAGAATGCAATAGTGACTTCTGTATCTGAAGTCGTTGTCGCAACTACACAGGAAAAATGTTACATGATGATGAGTTAAAGAAAGAAATGACGATTGTCTAAAAAAAATCAGAAAATAACAGTGAAAATTACGTCAAAATCGGTTACGTGGTTGAAGAAGTAATAAAGTTCATAGGCGGAGAGCGACTATATTTAATACTAGGTGTGTAATGAAGGATATAGGTACTTATAATCGGACTTGTTACTACCAATTACCAGTAGTAACCGAATATCTTCAATATGTACCTATCGTAGCCCGTGTATCGCCTTTACGTCCTTTCCCATTAGAGTTACGATTTTAGCAAAATTGTTAACGTAGTTTTAAGTAACAATCATGATAATATTATGTCGTCATCAGTATAGCCCAAGTCATGCAAAGATCATGAGTTATGTTGTCTTGTCCTGTTATAATATGATATAATCATAAATCAATTACAAACACGCACAATGATGTGATCTGACATATTTATGATGAGGATAAAATATTTGCAATAGTAATAAACTACTTAATTCTAAAGAAAATAAAGGTTTTTGTAATGGAATCAACTAAACTGTACCTACCTACATGGGTAAGAAAATGCAGCGGACAAACAAATCTCATGCAAAATAAGAAGAAAACATAAGACACTATTCTACTCGTATTATGTTACTGACAGTTTTTTAATAAGTACACACGGCTCAGGAGATACCTACTTAGGCCACCTCTCATAAACTGATCAATGCGAGGAGACACAGCTATCTTCTGAGCCCACTGTACTATATTCGCTTAAGTATTTGTAAAAATAGCTACATTTTAATAGTTGCAACTAATTAGCCGATCAGTGACATAGCTATTATGTTTACATCAATCGCACAACCACATTACGATAACGTGTGTAACATTAATTGTTGTCTGTTACTAATCCGTCAACTATTTTCTCTTCTAAAGACTTGATTATCCTTACAGATACATACATACATACATATGGTCACGTCTATATCCCTTGCGGGGTAGACAGAGCCAACAGTCTTGAAAAGACTGAATGGCCACGTTCAGCTATTTGGCTTAATGATAGAACCGAGATTCAAATAGTGACAGGTTGCTAGCCCATCGCCTAAAAGAGGAATCCTAAGTTTATAAGCCTATCCCTTAGTCGCCTTTTACGACATCCATGGGAAAGAGATGGAGTGGTCCTATTCTTTTTTGTAATAGTGCCGGGAACCACACGGCACAGACAGATTATTTCATTAATGTCATACTTATATGGATATGGAGTATCTACATCATAAAATGGCTAGGATTCTTTTATTTCTTACAGGACAGGTACCTACGTTAAATGATCATCTTAATTACAGAATACAGAAATGATCTTGATCATTATATTAACGATCACTATTCAGTATTGTAAATATTCTTATTAAATATTGAATGCGTCCAAATTTTGCATTATATCATGAAGTATGTAGTTAGGTAAATGTTGTTTATTTAAGTGGTTAAACATGGTGTCAGATTTTGTAAAGCTTATCGGTATCGGAATTAACTTTGACTACCATCAATGATATCTTACAGCCGAGGGCTAGAAATATTTTTGGTTACCCTTTAGGTAGGTACCCCATCCAAGGGGAAACTACATCCATGGGACTAGCGTTAGTTGTGCGCTTTGACCAGTCAAGTCGATCATCGTCCATGAAGTAAGGAAGGACCAAAAATTCGAAATATGAATTGAACTACTAGGAATAAGTGTTGCATAAAATCAATTATTGAACATAGATAGATAAGGCATTGATAGTCACTACTAATATACTAGTATTAGTGCCTTTCCCCATAGAACTCGGAATAATTTTATTTAGATTTCTAAGCCTTTTACAATTATTTCGTCATTGACAAATTCTAGAATAGGACCACTTCATATCGTTCGCATGGATGTCATAAAAGCGGCGACTAAAGGAAAGGGTAATAAAATTAGGATTCTCCTTGTAGGCGATGGGCCTAGCAACCTGTCACTATTTGAATCTCAATTACAATCTTTCTTTCCAGCCTTTCAGTCTTTACGAGACTGTTGGCTCTGTCTCTCCCGTAAGGCATATAGGCGTGATTATATGTATGTGCAATCCAAAAATACTTAATAGGATTAATAATTTACTAAATTACGCTTGCCGGAAACTAACTAACTATTGTAAATATTTTTCAATAACACCACTTAATATTTTTTAAGTAGATAGTTAGGTATGTAGTAGTCGTGGTATTTATGCGTTTTTTTGATGTATAAAATAAAATTATTCTGAATGTATAAAATAAAAATATTTATACTAACACACATCAGCAGCACACACGGCGATGAGCATCAATATGGCACTGAATTTGATCACGGCTGACGCCATAGTGGCGATAAATAAAAAGTAAAAATTAAAAAATAAATAAATTCAAAATGGACGAGTATTCTCGCGCGCAACCGCGGCAGACTGGTAATGGACGTGGCCTTTACCGGCTTATAAGCACACGGATGCTCTGAATCATTGTGTTCCGTGAAATTTGCGGATTTTAAAGGTTTTCCTATTTAAAAATCATTATGAATCTCGACCAGCTAACGTTTAGAAGGTAGATGTAAAAGGTGTAATTGTATATATGATGTCTGCTCATCGTGGTCTAGTTTCGGTTATGGTTGTCGTAAAGCTTTAAGCTCGAGGTTCGCCTCTTCAGCAGGATTCCAAATGGTAACGAGCAAGATACGACTACCGCGAACTCTGGACACCTAATCTAGCTTGGATGGTTGCAATAAGTGATGTGAAATTGCTTACTTCCTTAGGTAAGTTATGATTATATTATCAACACCAAAAAATGGAGTAGGTACCTATATAAGTTTTCAAAACATTCATATTTAAATTGCCAATTTTAGAAGGTCTAAGGGTCAAGTTCATATTTATTTTGTGTTTTTATTAGGTAGGTACCTACCTTTTTATTTTTTATAAGTCGTTCGTAAATTTTTATTAAATATGGGCTGTAATTCAGTCATTTTACTAGTAGATACTTAACGCTACTTTAGAAACCTAGTCAGACTTGTTTGGAACATGATCGAAAAAATATTCCACAACCCTGAGTGTTTTGAAGTTTGGGTAGAAGATGAAGTTTAATCATCTGTAAGAGACAACATGGTAATATATAAAGTAGAAATCCTATACATATATCCAGGTGAACTAGCAGGAAAAAGACTGCCTAGTCTTTATAGTTTGTGAGTACTTACTTGAATAGCTGTACCTACATAATGTTGATAGCATATTTGTATTTAATGACTTAAGTAATATTTGATGATCACCTATTAGATAGCATACAGATTTATGTCGAGTTTGGGGCTGTATGTAAGTACTACAAGTACCTACATACATATCTGTGTTGTAACATTATTTGTAATTATATTATTATTTGATTCCAATATATTGTATTGCCACGATTTACGTGTGAAAATGTTAATATAATAATATATAATTTATCAATATCGTATCTACTTTATTTACCCGTGCGAAGCCGGGGCGGGTCACTAGTATAATTATAAATGTAAATAAATAATCTTGTAGTCACGCAAGCGTTACCTACGGTTAATGGCCGATTACCTTTACACCTATTGTATGTGAGATTGATTTGATTTACAGTATTCTAATGTCAATGACCGAATATTATAAGATCATCAAGATATCTCGGTAGGTAACTACTTAACCTACCCACATATATTTATATGAACTAGCTTTTGTCCGCGACTTTTTCGCAATAGCCTATGTTCCTCCCAAGTTTTTTCTCAGGGTCAACACTGTCACTGTACCAAATTTCCTCAAAATCGGCTTAGTGGTTTAGGCGTGAAAGTGTAACAGACAGACAGACAGAGTCACTTTCGCATTTAAAATATTAGACATACATCTTAATCTTTTCAATTACCGCGAACTTTACGCAATACCTTATTATTCATCATAATTTTAGTCATTGTTAGGTTGCTAGCCAATTCAAGAATCCCAAGTTTACACAGATTTGAATGACATTACTCTTATACATTTGTGCGGTCTTTCCCTAGGTTGGATTTGACAATATTCACAGGAAGAGTATTAAACAGCACATATCCAAGCCATGCAGTGTGGTTTCCGGCACGAATAGAAAAAAGATTATGAGCACTCCATCTATTTCCCATAGGTAGAGACCGACTAAGGGATAGGTTTTTTAAACTTAGAATTCTTTTTAAGACAATGGGCTAGCAACCTAGTTATTTGAATCTGAATTCAATCATTAAGCCAAACAGCCGAACGTGGCCTATCAGTATTTTTAAGGTGGTTGGCTCTGTCTACCCAGCGAGGTACTATGTGTATGTATGTTGGTTAACCTAAATGTGTTCCGTTTAAAAAAGAACTATTTCACTGTTTCAAGTAGTAGTAAGCAATTAAAGTTCGTCGCGAACTAAGACCTCGCGAATATATTAAATATGTACAAAAAAAATTGGAATATCTCAATAATAAATAAACTTAGGAATGCCATTTACACACACATTTTTTAATTTCATCAAAATCAGACTAACGGTTTGAAAGTTTTCGCGTTACAAGCATACAAAAAATGTTTTTAGCCTTAAGTTGATCTCGATCGCTTTTTGGCTAGGCAAAAGAAAAAGAAAAAATAATATGAACGGACTTGTGTCCATGGCTCATATAATCATCTTATAACAACTATTAAATAAAAAAGTTATTTGGAAAAAGTGACTGACGCTATAACTTTGACAGTGACGGTGACACTTGTGACGGATTGACAGAACAAATTCAACAAATTCCTCCTTTCCTTTGACGTTGACGTTTTTGTGTAATTTGATAAGTCGTGGTGGTAGAGAACTAAGATTTTTTTATTAATTAAGTTATTTCTATGAAATAATTAATGAAACGCAATAAATATTAAATAAGATTATTTAAGGTAACCAATTTTCAACAAATATAAACATATTAATATAATTAACTGTACATAGGCCATAAAGGTCCTAAATAATTCTGTGCAATAACTTCTGTAACTACCTGGATGAGTAAAATATCATAATAATAAGTTAAATTTCCCTAAACAATGTCATCTCATCATCATACTTATTTTAATTTAAAAAGCTCCTTTAACTTTGTATTTCATATACCTATTTAAGTTAAAAAATCTTTGCCTTTGGTAATTTTAATATTTAGGTCAAAGGTTTTGCATTACTAAATCAATTGAACAAGTAAAATTTACAGTCAATTTACCTTTCTCGTGACGACACAAAATGAGTTTTGTAGTAATCAAATCCTTTAATGAGAAGCCTTGCTTTTCATGTTTGTGCATAACCTTGGATCTGTGATAAGATTACCTTCTTGTCAATGTTTTTGTCAGGTATTTATTTCAGTTAAAGATACCTACATTGCCTTAAAACAGCAATTTTGTAGTGTTTAAGGGACTTTTATTTTAAATGATTTTATAAATTAGATTATTTTGATATCAAAAATATGTCCATGGACTCAAAAAACATGAAATATTTATCAGTGCAAATGGTTTAAATAGTTAAAAATTATTTCAGCATCAAGATGCGATTCCAGTTATTTACATTAGTGCTGCTATTGTGCAGTGCACTAGTCACGCAAGCATACGAGGACAGCACGCTCGAAGACGATGACTTTGCGGAGTTTGAACAGTTTGATGATGAGGTCACTGTTAATGGTGAGCTGATTGTTGTTTATTTTTGCCAATTCATCATCTGAAAGGATGTGTGAAAGGTATTTAGTCACTATCCTTTCAAGTTTTTTAATTATCAAACAGGCCATTGTTTACTTAGTTTTTATTTTATTTATATAAATTCTCCTTACTTTCACTTGTAAGTAACTTTTGACTGACCTGATTGTGAATACAAGTTAGCCTTATTATCTTACTCCTTACTTTTTGTCCTAGCCTGCCTCAAAATTGTTCCATTAATGTTTCCACCACCATCTAACTTAAAATACAAAGCAATGAAACACACTTTTCAAAGTATTTTCAAATTTCATTAATAATTACATTTTTTTTTTTAGACTTCAGTGATGATGTCAAAGAAGTGCCAGCTCAGAAGCCTAAAGAACAATTCGAGATGGCTGACGATGCTGCAGACGACATTCTAGTTGAGGTGACTATTGTGACATTACGACATAACCTTGAATTAAGTAAGCTTACATAGAGGCGATTGTAACCAATGCCATTGATATTTCAATGTGTATATACATAACTTGTAATACAATTTTCATTGGTTAAATACTAATTTTACGAAAATTATTAATGGGACCACACTATATTTTTCTCATGGATGTCGAAAAAGGCGACTAAGGGAAAGGCTTATAAACTTGGGATTCTTTTAGACGATGGGCTAGCAACCTGTCACTATTTCAATCTCAATTATGAGTATATCATTAAGCCAAACTGGATGTAGCCTATTGGTTTTTTCGAGACTGTTGGCTCTGTCTACCCCACAAGAGATATATACGTAATTAGATGTATGTACAAGATAAAGCCACTAATGACTATTGGTATCAGGCAAGCAAACATAAATGAATTATAACTTTGTCCAATATTTTATCTTGTATTTTTTTTTTATTATTTTATTACATAATCTGGTGACAAAAGTTTTAAGGTTTATTCTTTTATAGGAGGAAGACAATGAGTTTGAACACTTTCAAGATCCAGAGGAGTTTGAAGGATTCCCGGACAGCACTCCTCCACGAAGCTCGGAGCAACCAAAGATTACTATTTCTAAGGTAAATAGTCATCTTATCAGATCATGTCACTTTGTAAAGCTTGTAAGCATTACTAAAAAAGCACTAATAATAAAAGATTTATAGTTTTGTAAAGAAAAAACTCGAAAACTATTAACTGAATTACGAAATTTGGCATAGATATATATAGAATAAACATTCAGGAGCAACTTTAACTTCTTGTTCTAGAATTTCTCACAGGTGCGTGGTCCCGCGCAAGAGCGAGTATGATATAATATTTGTATTAAAAACATTTATTTTATACTTATTAACCATTTTATAATCTAGACTTTATTTTGTTTATTGATGTCCAGCGAAAATGGAGCAGTGTAGTTTCGCTGCTTCTATACTAGCACTTTATAAGCGGAAGTAGGTGTAAATAAATATAATATAATAAGTTATGTTGACGTTATTAAGCAATATCTATTTATACTATTCTAAAAATTAGATAATCTATTTCTATTTCAAATAAACTTAACGGAGTCATCAATCTGGGTATTTATTTATTTACCAACTAAGTGTTTGTTCATGGATCTTAAAAAAATTTATTGGAGTTTATAACTTAGCAAGGTTTTATCACTTTTCCTCAACACTCCTTTTGTTCCATTTGTTAAAATAAACAAGGCGTTTATTTTATTTCACAGGTTCCTATAATAGTGCGCCCGCGCTGGGACGCCTACTGGCTGGAAGGTATACTGTGCTGCCTTCTGGCTGCGTACGCGCTGGCCTACGTGGTGGGTCGCGCCAAGAACACATCGATCGCCACCAACTTCCTGAAGCTACATAAACCATTGTTAGATGAAAATTTCACGTTAGTTGGTAAGTTTGAAAAGATACAATTTTATATATATAAAAAAGAGGACATTGTCTGACTGACCATATAAATTTAAATTATTCGCAGTTTCCGACTTCGCCGCCAAATAACTAGTTTTAAGCTATCCAACCAAACGAAGCTTTTCCGAGTGTATGACTATTGTATTATTGTTATGTTTTTGTCAGGTGAAACTGGTTTAGACGTGGTGGGCGGCGCGGACGAGCGCGGCTGGCGGCGGGAGGCGGAGCATTGCTTCACGATGTGGTGCAGCGGCCGGCTGTGCTGCGAGGGCATGCTGCTCACGCTCAAGCTCATCAAGGTGCGCATGCGCAGTGCTATCTATCGATATACGATGATTTTATCGATTTGATGAAAATATCGATAAAAGGTCATCCGCTGATGACGTTCCTTTTTTTAACGACCCTTCTGATATTATTACGTTTAACGATATTTTCTTTAAATGATATCAGTATGTTTGTTCATATATCGAGACAGTGGAACAATATATTGATGGTGTCATAATTATAGCTAAAATATCGACGACGCCATGCGCCATCTATCGCAAGTTTTAAGTTGCGTAATAACTTGACAGTTTATGTCGCGTGGGTAATTATTTTAATTTCATTTACAAATGATAAAATTTCGCATAAATTGACTAGAAGAATTTCTCTCTAAAGTAGGTTACGATTTTTTTGTACAAAACTTCCGCACAGGAGAGTTATAAAACAATAAATAAGTTACTACATATCTGCTACCTACTAGCTTTTTTGAAAGGAAAATTTTATTAAAACAATGTTCCTTGTTCTAGCGTCAAGATCTAGTCCACGTATTACTAGGAGTCGTCAGACCTACTCCGGACACCCTCCTCATCCGAGTGGAACTTAGCAGAGATGACTCCGACCCGTTCGTGCTGTGTGTCGGGCAGAAGAAGATCGTCACCAAGCTGGCTAAGGAGATGCAGGATTTGGTATGATTGCAGTGTATACAGATTTTCTTTTCAGCTTCAAGAAGACACACAACTGCTAGAAGAACAAACCACTCTTGATATCAGCCGAGATGATTCCGATCCGTTTGTGCTGTAAAGCATATCTAAACGTACACATAATAAGTACCAAATATTGTAAACTTATTAACACTTACACTGGACGTCACGACACAGGGAATCCCAGCGTGGCAGACAGTGTACCTGTTTTAATGTAACTTGTTTTTTTATGATATGAATAAACTAGCTGTGCCCGCGACTTCGTCCGCGTGGAATAGCTATTTTGGGCATCATTAAAGACCTTAATATTCCCCGATTTTTTTCCACATTTTTAATTATTTCTTTACTCCTTATAGTTGCAGCATGATGTTATATAGCCTGTTATAAAGCCTTCCTCGATAAATGGTCTATTCGACGCAAAAATAGTTTTTAAATTTAAAAAATAGTTTTTAAAAATAAAATAATAGTTATAAATTAAAATAAAGATTAGCGCGTTCAAACAAACAAACAGCTTTATAATATTAGTATAGATATTTCTATTTTGTCGGTGATCGCGCGAGAAACATAGTCTCTTCCTCACTCTTTGCTGAAATACCAGCCATATTTTATCAACATTTTTCATCTATCCAGAGCGTTTTCTGCCCCGAGCGTCGTCCTGGCGAGAAACACGGCCTGCCGCCCTCCCTGTGCGTGGTGTCGGAGTGCGCCGAGGCGACCGGCGCCGTCCTCGACGCGAGAGTCACCGCCGCGCTGTCGCAGTACCACTCACACGTGCAGTACATACACGTGTCCGATCGCTACTGCGGCCCGCGACAGGTTGAGTGAGTCTCGTTCCATTGATACCATAGACTAAAGCCAAACTACACAGAGATTAATTGTATAGCGGTTGGAGAAGAGCCAACCTTTTTACCTCCAAAAGGGAACCTTATCCGTATTAGGTATACGATGAATATACATTCAGTTGTCTGAATGGGCAGGTTTCTCACCGTAAGAGCATTGGTTATCACTCAAACTAATATACATACTGTGCGTGGTATCGGATACAATACAAACACGTGTCTGACCGCTACTGCGGCCCACGACAGGTTGAGTGAGTCTCGTTCCATTGATACCATAGACTACTTGACGGAGATTAATTGTATAGCGGATGGAGGGCGACCAACTTTTTTACCTCCACAAGGGAACTTTATCCGTATTATACGGTGGAGACACATTCAGTTGTCTGAATGGGCAGGTTTCGGTTAGCACTCAAACTAATATACATACGTACCTTTATTAGTACATGCGTGTGTGCTCCAGCTACTTTTCAATGTACAAATAATAACACAATAACAGCGAAGTAAGAATGTTGAAGTTTTCCTGATTACGCGGCTGAATATAAAGGTTAAGTTTTATTGGTCAAGTAAATATCGCATGTTTAAACGATGAAACTGTCGCATAACGGAGTCGCATCGTCGAATAATGTCGTAAAAAAATCTTTTACCAATAAAAAAAATCTCTTGTATATCACTTTATCTGATGACGGATACATTTCTTTTTGAGTTTCTTATTAATACAGTTGACCAATCAAAAAAATAATTTTTGGTTGGTTCACCAAACCAAAAACCAATCTTTACTGCAGAGAGCAAGCAGCAACGAAGCCGCCTGAAACGGAACGCGTCATGTTGATCAGCCTCGCCTTGGGACCCGACGGTGGTGGGGATGAGGTCCGGCCGTTACTGTTACTGGTGTTCCACCTCCTGGAGAAGATCAAGAGACTGCGGCTTAGCAAGGAGGTGAGTTATAGATACCCAGAGGAACGAACATGAAGATACTAATTGAAAACCACTCTCCATTTTGTAAAATTGAGAAATGAAAATGGCTCTTGAAAATTTTCGTGGAGAGTACCAGAAACCGACGAGCTTGTATGAAGAGAGTTATGAATGCGGACGAAAAGACAGAAGTATGCCAGAACCGTGGCTATGGATTTAGTCTGCCTATTCCTCCGGAAAGGAGGCGTGATTTAATGTATGTACTTACCTTTGTCAAAGCTTTTCGCTAATTTTATTTCTAGGAATTCCCACGGGATCAAATCTTCGCGCAAAGTTTGTTATAAAGAAATAAATGGAAACTAAAGAATATGTTGGTTACAGGCATTAGCAAAATGCGAGAAGCGTCGTTGGAAAGTGGCGGAGGCGTGGCTGCGCGGCGCACACGCAGCCAGACAGGAACAGGCCGCGGCGCGACGGGAGGAGAAGAGAAAGCAGGAGAAAGAGAAGATTTTGGCGGTATGATTCTCTTATTTCTTCAGGGTTTAGAAGAATTACTTTTTTTTGCCATGAGCTAGTAACCTAGCTAGCTAGTACTATTGGAAACTCAATTCCATCATTTATTCAGATGAAGGTTACATTCGAATCTTTTCGGAATTTTATAAATCTATCTAGGGATATAAATAACGACGTGCTATTTTTGATTACGGTATACGTCTCATGTCATCGTCATATGAAATTTACTTGATATAAGTTTCCATTTTGATCAGTTGGTAACTGTGTGCTTGTTTAAAGCATGTCCCTGGAATACCTAGCTTTCTCATCTAAAAACAATTACACTCAACCTTAAAGTCACTGTAACACAATTGTAATGTGAGCCACAAAAAATGAATCTTTTGTTAACACTGTAATCTTTTTTTTAAACAATGTCTATGTCTAATACCTTTAATGTTAATTTAATTTAGCTGTTTTTTATCACCTCTTTCAGGAGGACGACCCTGAGAAGCAGCGTCGTTGGGAGTTGAAGGAACAAAAACGGGAGAAGAAACGCAAGACTCCCAAAATGAAGCAGCTCAAGGTGAAAGCGATGTGAAGCAATCAGTCAATGCAATATTTACAGTGTTTTTTTTATTATTTAAACTTAAGTGTTACCTACTCATGATTGCAAATAAATGGTTTTAAGTTCATCATGTTGTTTTTTTTTTATATTTACTACCAAAAGAACGTCAACCCAGTCGAAATATATTGAATTTTTGTTAGATGTTGAATATAGTTCTATAATGATATCCAAGAGTAAAATTACAATAAAACCAGTTTGTAATAAATCAAAGCAATATTTATTTTAAATATTTGTTATTATTAAATAAGATAAAATAACAAAATATGTTAACAAACATATATGTACCTATGGCTAAGTCACAAAAGCCAAGTTAACAGCGGCGCCCAATCGAGTCCACTGTTGAACATTAATCAAATTAGACAAATGTGCAAATTGTCTTGAGATCCATTTACAGTCTTTGCCAAAATATGATTTTATGTAATATACATTTGGAATTTAGGAATTAGTGTACATTTAGGGCAAATTATAATTCCCCCTTTTTTTGCAATGATTTTGAAATATGAATAATTAAAGTATGAATGTTGTCACACTGATTTTATCATTTTTACTTGGAGGTCTGCCTATCAATAGTTGCTTCATGAAAAAAACACGTTTTCCTCATGGACAAACTGATATGTACAACTAGTTGTGTCAGGAATTTTACTAGTACTAACTATTGCTTACGTTCCTAAGAAGCAGAGATTGGCGATGGAGTGGCGACGGCCTTGATCCTTTATCTAGCCATTAAATGTACACAAGATTCTTATGTAAAAAATAATAATATTGCTTATGGTAAAATTTCATATTTTTTTCTTTAAAATAAAAATATACACATCACTAATACACTAATTAGGGTCTATTTACTTAAATTGGTGCATGCATGTAAATCTAAAGTAAAAAAAAAGCCCATTTTTAAAAACAAAATACGTAAAACAAACCATTGGCTTCTTATAAACCAAATAACACAAGTTTGAAGTTTGAAAAAATGTTTATAGGGTGAGATGTTTAAATAATACAAGTACAGGCCTAATAATACAATTGCACAATAATTATAGCGTCTGTGACTTAGACAAAACAAAATTTGTTCTTAACAACACTTAGGTGGTAGTTAGGTAACCATAGACAAAACACTTCTAACATTCATCAAGTAATTGTGGACACAAAAAATTCACAAAATTTGTACCCATTGCAACTTTGAGCAATATGCTTAAATTAAATGATGACATTTGTGATGAGTGACACGCATGCAAAATTAATTCACACCAATCTATAAAATGTTTAGCTTCAGACACACATCCCCCTTACTATGACTTTGTTTGTTCTGGTGGCGTCCTGGAAAGCCATTAGTTTAGCCATGAGTTAAAAATAAACAATAATAAAAAAGTTGACAAGCAATAAACTGTAGTAGATACTCAGAAAAGCTAACCCAGTTTGGATCAATTAAAAAAGTTGAGAAACGTGACTACTATTTGAACAAAACAATTAGACACAAGGCTATTTTTCCATAGGTTTTATAAAATAATAGACGTGACAATGGTCATTCAAAGTAGGTCCTATGCTCATCTTTGCATGGTCCCAATTTGTACCCTTTACTGCTCAGCTTGGGATCTTGGGATTAATTCACATAGCATTCGTTATTCACTGTTATTTGTATCAATACCTATTATTGCTTAACTGGATTAAGTTGACTGGATGTTAAGTTTAATTGGCAATCCAGGCAATAAACATACAAACAAGCAGTCTTACTCAATTATGTGTGATCAAACATAGGTTATTTAAACATAGCTTATAAAACTTTATATGTTGTAAGTAACTGCTACACATGATGAAGAAGGTCTGTACAAATATTTAAATGGTTTTGTCATGAAGTTTGCTTAACAAAAATATTATGTTTCTATGGGAAAATTAGAAAAATGCAGTAAGCATTTAATATATTTGCTTCATATTTGATGCTCCACCTCCACTCCCATACAGTGTGGATAGGAGTTATTATACCTTGTGTTAATTGGTTCTGGTTAAAACATAGTACAGATTTAAATAGGATCATTTTATTTCTTTTTTGTTCTCTTATTTAAAAGATTAGAAACAAAAATGATGAAAATATGACCTTTCATCAGTGTAAATAATTTGAGTGATATAAGATAAATATTTGTACATATCGCTAAGTTCACAAATGACCTTATGTTGTAGCGAAAAATAAACACTGTAGTTAATATCCTCAATTTTTAAGTAAAAAATACTTATGGTATATTTGCAAGTTATAAGCGTAAGAGGGCCTGCTCTCATTGATACAAATACTCTTTAAATACATTAATAACATTCAAATCACTTGAATACTACAGCTACAATCTATCATTCACACACACTGCATGACGTCGCGACTTCAGAAGAGTTGTGTGTTCAACTACAGTGTCATTCATCCACCTGTAATTTCTGGATCCTAGTTGACACACAATCCATTTCCGGTGAGATCTCAGGACTGGACTGAGGTTCTACAGTAATATTAAGGTTTTCTAGTGACTGACAACGTTTAGCAGGGCTCTTGGTATAATCTTGAGCTGTGTAGCCACTGGTGGACGGTTCCAACAAACTGTTTTTATAATCGCATGCCGCGTCGCTCACATCACAACCGACCACGTCAGAGTTTTCACTCTTAGTTCTATGCCTAATTGGCAAAACATAAGGGCAAAGCCTGTTTTTATTTGGGGCTCGTTTCATACAATACCCCACGGTGACGTTCGATACATAGCGCGTGTTGAACCGCATTACTCCGAAATTTGCTTTTGTTTCCCGCAAGTACTCACGACGAGCTTCAGTGATGGCACTCAGCATTCCCAGGTCATGCAACGCTTTGTCCAAGTTGTCCAAATTCATGTGATGACGGGATTTCTACAAACAACGCAGAAAACAGATGAGCACAAAACCATTTCATCACTTTTGTAGGTTATCTCAACATATGAAATTATTAAAATCTACTCACACTCTTTTCGAATTCATTACATTTCATCATGAATTAGTTAAAACGATATTTATCAAACAATCATTAAAAAATGCGAAAATAAACACACCACCAAAGTCATAATAATGAGTGACTTTAATAGTTTTTATTGTATGGGCTGGATTAGGCATTGATCATGTGTTATATATGCAAACAAATACATACCTTAAGTATTTTTTGTATGTGCCTTTAGAAGCTAAATGTTTGGCAAATGTGATTCTTTTAATTTTTGTCTGATTTGTATCTCATTACTCGAAAACTATTGCAAATGAATTTGAATATGGATGGTTTTAGATGTGTATCGATTGGCTATGGTAGAACTTAAAAAATGAGGTTAACAATAATGGGTACTAGCCACAGACTATATAAATATTTTTAAATCTGCGGTACTAGCACAGATTTAAAAACATTACTTGAAATTTTCATATTTAAACTATTTACCATAGTTAGAAATAATTAAATTTGACGGAAATATTTCATCAAGAGTTTTCATGTTGTCAGCCAAATTATTGCTGCTATATTGGAGAAGTTATTGATGTATCTTGTTTTATTTTTATAGTTAATATTTCTCATTAACATATTTGAACCATGGCGGAGGTTTTAAAGGAATGGCTAACAGAAAGACTACAGAGACCAATCAAGTGGACTCCTGACGAATTTGGCAATATGATGAAGGATGGGTATATAATATCTAACGTTTTATTGAGTTACAACATCATTAACGAAGAGAAATTCTTTTTGATACGCTCAAGCATAAATCCTGAAGAAATAAAAAATAACTGGAAACATTTAAAGGAATGGCTTAAAGAATTACAAGTTCAATTAAGTGACCAAGAGTTGAATAGTATTATGGAAGGAAAAGGGTCAATGCTGTTACGTTTATTCTACATGTTGTTTTTACATTTAGATAAAAAAGATCGTACTGATTTTATTAAACGTGAACGTAGAATGATGTCTAGTTTAGTTGATAAAGTAGGGAACCGATTCAAGATTGAAAGAGTTCAAGAAACAGAGGAGTCTTTTGTAGACGACTTGTCTAGGCCCTTGTTGAATGAAAAACAGTTTATTGAATGGCAAAGAAAAAAAGCCGAAAAAGTTAAAGATACGTATGACTATATTAGACATAAATATTCTAAAATGTTGGATAAAATTCAAGAATCTAAAGCAAAGATACAATATTTATCCCCTACACGAAAGATACCACCTAAAGACAAAATTGAAATGGACAAATTTACAAAGAAACATCCATGTGAATATCAAAACTATACATACGAAGATTTGTTAGACTTGGAACAAAAAGCAACAGAAAGAAAAAAATTCATTGTTGACACGGAATGGGCAAAAAAGTATATGGATAATTTGTATACAAGAATGCATAAGCGGTCCGAATCTGAAGAGTTTCATAAGCAAGTACGAAATGATCTCAGCAATTCCCTATGGGATCTTTCTGTTGCCGAAGAAGAAGAAAAACTTGATACTGAACTCGCTAAAAAAGTTATGAAACTGTCACAATTTGAAAAACAAATGTGCACACAGCTTATGGAAACAAAACAACAGGCGCGTAATCTGTTTCAAAATAGAGCTCAAGCAGAACGACAATTTGCTGAGCAAAGAGAACAACAGTTTAATCAGTACTTAGATAACGTGAAAGAGCAAATCCATCTAGAGATTGTGGAGATAGATTTCGAAAAACAGAGACAAAATATGCTGCATAGAAAATTGTATGCCGAAAAAATGAAAAGGAAGAGACAACACTACTATGAAATATGTTATGAGACTGTTCTTTCCATTATTGACTACGCTACAAAATATGCATATTACCAAAGGTTGATAGAAGATGAAATACCGGAGCACTTTATTCATGAGTGGAAAAATTTATATTACAAACAACAGCCTATTTTCGATATATTAGTACCGACCGAAGAATTATTAAAACAACAAAATTTAGAAGAAGAGGTGATGCCAGAAGAAGAAGAAATAATAAGATTAGAGTTAGATAGACAAAATTCTCTAAATGAAATAGAATTTATGGAATACCACAACTATGCCCATCCTTGGACTTTAGATTTACTTATACCTAATTATGATCCTGAATCAGAGGAACGAAAATATGAGTATTTAGGTACAAGGATTCTTGGTCACGTAGTTTTTACTTTACTTGAGATAAAATATCCATACCCCCCAGCAAAATTGCCAGCGGAATTACCTGATTATCCTGTTAAAGCCTTGCTACGTGACCTTCCAGATAAGTCTATAGTAAATGCAATGCAAACTTTGTTAGATTTTCGAAAAATACACGTAACTCGTCTAGAGAGTGCTATTTATTTTTGCTTAAAACGTTTCAAATCCGAATTGGTTGGTTGCACTGATATCGAATTATCTTTTGATAAATTTGGAGCTATTGCTCAAACTGAGGAAGATAAAGAGTTCGTTAGAAAAATTAAAGTTGAAGATGACATAGCTAACAAAGGCAGTGAAATTGTTGTTGGGCCAGCGAGTGCTATTCCCCCTAATACAAAGCAAACTCAAACACCTAAAACGCTACCAGAAGAAGAAATTGTTCTTTCTCCAGCTGCGGAACTCGGAAGATACGCATATGAAGCATTAGGTTCAGGAGAACCTTTGACCGATCACTTAATAGCTGCAAGTTTAGTTGAATACCTCAAAGATCTTGAAAATATTGATGGGTTTGTCATTGTCAACTATCCTAATTCGTATCGTGAAGCGCAAATTTTAGAAGAAACTTTTTCTGGGCGTGAACCTCCTGATGAATCAAATTTAGACGATAGAGATGATATTTATTTAGAAGAAAGCATAATACGACATAGAAAAAAGGAAAAAGATCAATATAAAGATATAAGAGTTTCTAAACTTGTTAATGACCCTCACACAAAAAGATTTGACAAACCATTTGAAAGTTATTTCACTTGTTACATTAAACTCAAACCTACAGAAGATATCTTACAAGAACTGGTTGTGTGGGATCTGACTGAAGATAACTCTGAATTGATCGATCGATTTTATGCTGCATTAGGTCTTAATTACAGTATGTATTACGAACTAATAGATAAAGAATTCTTGGCACAAATTTGTAAATATATAATTGGCGACTATACAATGCCATTAAAGTCATGTGATAGGTTATTTGGGGAAAACGTACTGAGCGAACTCGATTTTCCTTCCACGGAGGATAGGAGGACTAAGTCCAAAATTGTCAAACCCGAAATAAATGATGGAAAATCTAAAGACAAACTTAGACGTGGTTCAAAGAGCAAGAGTTCTATGGAACACCACACAGAAATGATCAAACCTCCTAGTTCACCTGATGTGGCGACTGATACTGAGACTGTTGTATTGATGGAAGAATTATCAGGTGAAGAAAATGAGTCTGAATCTTATATTAGTCTTGAAGAAATAAAACTCTTGGCAGGAGAAGAAGATTGGATATATGGCGAAATACCAATATCAGAGCCGATTGGAGTAGCTCTGGCTACATGTTGGGAAGAAATTGAAAAAACATACGTTCATGACATGGAGCAGTTGCTTTTAGCTAAAAGATTGCAAATGAATTGTCTGGTTCCTTATGCTAGATTTATAAAAGATAAAATGGAACAAATCATAACTTTGCCATCTTTTAAACAAGATTTAGTCACGGCCTTCCAAAAGGAGTACAATGATTTTGAAGATGACTGGCGTGATATAAATTTGACAAAAAATGAGTGGCATTGCCGAGTGAAGGAGTTACAACACAAACTGTACACTATTTGTGATGAACGGAAGTTAAGAGCCCAACAGCAGAGGCAAGCCTTGATTAGTGAAAATTGGGCTATGGAAGAACTGACTACAATGGTGAATACATTTATATCGTCCATGCAAGCTGAGTTGAACCGGTATAAGTTTACCTTATTTATTTTTATCTTATTATGAATAATTTTCAGTATGGATTAATCATGTTTCTTTTTTTACAGGTCAATTTTGACATTTCAAACACTTCATGATTTTTACTTTGCTATGCTTAAACGAATGCCACCTACTGATAGACTATCTTCTAAGGATTTGACAAAGATACAAAAAGAGGCTGAAGATGCAAGTGGAGCAAAGAAGATAGGAGTTGAGGATAAGGTGTTTAAACAGTTAAAATCTGCATTTCAAGAGCTTCAGCAGAAAAATATTCAAATTGATTATAGCAACAACCCTTTTAATTTAATGATCGAAAACAATGTTAAACTTGCATTAAAAATAATTAAAGACATAAACGATTCATACAGATCCCTTATTAGTAAGGAATATAGCGAAATTGCAAAGATTGCGCCTGTTCCCAAAAGAAAGGATGACAATTCATCCGAAGAATCCATCAATGCTGAAGAAATGTTTAAGCAAAATGCCTTAAAATGTATCGAAGAATGGACAGTAGGAATAAATGGCGAAATGTTCAGAGCGAGTTTACGAATGTTAGCTCTTCAGTATAAATGCTATAAAGATATGAAACTGTTCAATGATCATATTTACAAAACATTTATGGAGGTGCAAAATAGTATTGATACATACTATTTGAACGAAATAAAATCGGTAGATCGTTTAAGCAAATATTTGCAGATGGCCGTTGAAGATGGCAGAAAAATACAAGAGAGCCTTATTCTTGAACAAGATATATTTATCATTGATCCTAATCTTCTTCAATTCGGTCCCCCAGAACCACCTCCAGACAAGCCTGAAAACATGGAAATTGTTCATGACTTCGAGTTCAAAATTGGGCAATTAGCGAGATTAAGATCCCAATTCCGAATTGTTGCTCCGACAGGAATAGTTTTGCAAAAACATTTCATTTACTTATTGCAAGATTTTATCATATTTGGAAAAGAATCATGCGAAGGATCTTTATTCCCTGAAGCTTGGAAGCGAGTTGATCCAGAACAAATACCCAAGTTTGTATATAACTTATATGGTGCTACAGTTTACGTCGATTGGAGAGATTTCCTTATATATTGTTTAAATATACGATTTCCAACTGTTGATGAACTACTAGAAGTACGCAAAAGATTCAGATGTAATGACTTGGAATGGACAGAGTTAATATCTAGAGACAATTTTATTCAAGAAGAGTTGTGGTTTGAACAAAATATTGACCCTCAAGATAAACAAGCTATGCTTCGAAAGAATTTGACGAAACACTTCTTATTTGAGCTCTATGAATCTGCTTGTGACAAGATGAACTATCCAGTATTCCTTCTGGCTTTCTGTAAGAGTATGGATACTCTCGAAGGCTTTGCATCAGCATTGGCGATTGCCGTGGGCAAAAAAGTGTGTTTCTCTCTACAAGAGTGCCAAGATGTTATTACAGAGTTAATTAAACTAAAAAAATATAAAGATGCTTGCATGGCGTGTGCACTAAAATGCACAAATCAATTTTTAGATAACATTATAACCAATGTCATCAATACATGTGAAGGCACTAGTATAATAGAATTGGCCTATGAACCACCAGAATTAGATAAAAAAGGTAAAAAATCAAAAGCAGCTATGTCTAAAACAAAAAGTTCTGTGAGTGCGAGATCGCCAAAAGCACAAAAGAATGCGCTCGTGTCCCAAAGTAAAGTGGCACAGTCTGCAACTAATGTGAATACCACGTTCATTTGCCGACCTTGTGAAGATGAAGCGGAGGTTTTAGAAGAAAAAGCTTTAGAAAAAGAAGAAATCGAGGAAGAAACAAAGAATGAACCTCAAGAGGATCCGAATTTGGCCTATGCAGTGCCCCAAGAAGTGATTTGGAATGTGCTGAAAGTATGTCTACCATGGCATTTTGAGTTGCTGCCTGAAGCTAAGATGACCCCTTATGTTGAACAAGTGGCAGATGCTATGGGGCGGTTGCAAGTTGATACGGATAACGGTGATATTTACGTAAGTAAATTTCTGAACGACCCAAACGTTTGCAAGCTTCTGCATAAAGTTAAAAAATTCACGATCCTTAATGTGGCAGAAGAGGCGCGTAATATCTTTATTCGTTAGTGACAACCTTTTGTTATATCTCTTTTAATTTACTCTGCAGTTACCTAGATGTTATAAAGATTTTCTATTTTTAATTATTATAGTTGTTATTATTTATATTACGATAATAAAATAAAACCTACTTAACTCCATTCTTGCCTATAATAATGACAAATCAACGTGGGATAAAATTATTTATTTTGTTTGTATAATATGCCAAACAGCTGAACGTGGCTTATCAGTTTTTTCAGACTGTTGGCTCTGTTTACCCTGCAAGGGATATAGACGTGATTATATGTATGTGCGCGACGACCAACTAAAGTGTACTGTACTGTGTTATTTCTATTGATTTTCTTTATAAGAAAATAATAATTTTCACATAGTAGATATGTACAATGTATGTGTACACAACATTTTCAAGGAGATTTGCAGATTGCCTATTTTTATGTTTGCGTGGAGCGAAACGTAGTTAGGGGTTTCAATGTTACCAATTTACATATAAGGGCTTTTTCATTAAATTGGGGAAACTTCAAGTGCAGCTTTTAGGATTAAGCATAAAATTTCGTTTTAATGCGGTTTTCTTGCACACTAGCTAGCTATACAGATTTGGTAGGTACCTACTATCGGAGATGGATGCTGTGCACATCATGAATTCAGGGGAGCAAATTTTTTGCTTAGTGTAACTGTATAGTGTAACAAGTCTCTCTTTCTAGAGCTTTCTAAACCTAAACGTTTTAATAACAAAATCCTTATCAATAAGTAAACTATCTGTATGCCTATTAGTTGAAGAAAATAATATCTACGGAACACCTTGACTAATCTAACCTGTCTCAATTAGTCAATATTGACTTATTTATTGCAAGAAGTTGTACGAACTCCGTATATAACATCGTTTCCGTAGGTATTTCGGAATAATCCTGTCTTAGCCTTAGCCCTATAACAAAAAAAACTAGACCTCTTAGCATAGACGTAGAAAAAAGGTAAAGTTAGGGAAAATGAGTTTAAGCTGGTAACATTGGATCTGCTTTTTTCTTAAAACGTCAGTTTTGCATTGCGGTTTGCGGTAGACGGTGATTGTGCGATACATATTTTTCGCATTTTCATAAAATTTCGCACTTTCACCGCATTATCATAAACAAATTGTGTAATAAATTATCTGATCTGAAAGCTCTGTCATCTTGAAACACAGAAATATAGTGCATACTCCCAAATACTGGATTTATTTGTGGTTTTTACTTAAAGACTTGTTTTTGTGTGCAAATTTGTTCCTGATTTTGCAAATTCACTAGAGAAACAGCGGCGTATGGTCTAAAAAGGTACGTTTTTGGTTTTTTCCCTTAATTTACTTACGCTTCAACGACTTTGCTTTAACATGTGTTCCAAAACTGGACTGAATTGGACTTCATTCTAAATATAGTATTATGTTTCCTCGATTGGCAGGTTTTTTAATGAATGCTTTTATTTACGCGATTTATTGAGTAATTAATTCCTATGATACAAGTTTATTCCACACTTCTATTAGATATTTAGGTCTCGAGTTTATGTTAAGCTTTTAAAAAACTTTTCAATACCCAATATACTTAGTATATCTTGCTAAGCAAATATTTACCTACTTCCTATATAAATTTACTGAAGATAAGCATTTATAATATTTAGTTGCACCGTTTTTGTCTCCGTATTTGATTAGCTTCTAAAAGGTAGCAGATGTACACATATACAAAATACTTTATTGACTTTATTTTTATTTTTTTTTTATTAAATCTAGTTTTTAATACCTAAAAACTAGATTTAATAAAAAAAAGGTAAGAACTTTTTCTCTGTTCTCCACATTATACATGCAAAATTTTATGGAGATTGTAGGGGTATTGGAGTGTAAGATGATGAACAAGCACACCTTCATATTTTTTATATTAGTCTGGATTACACGAATACATAAATCATTGTGTTAATTTCTAAGCAATTAAGATACAAACAAACAAACACACACCCTAGCAGGCTAAAGAGAGCCAATGTTTATACGCCTTCCAAGTTAGGTTGCATAGCTTAATGTTTTGAGGGTCATATATATTGATTGTCATTACAGTCATGTGTATAACATATCTATTTTTAGTTGCTTACAAGTACAGTTTTCCCATAGTACCTTAACCTTCTCATAAATTATTGTTCGTATTATTATTCTCATTAATAATTGGTGGAAGGAAGTATGCACAGATTGTGGCAAGTGGAAAGAGTTAGTCTCTACCTCCAGGAAACAGGCGTGATTTTATGTATGTATGTATGTAATAATTGGTGCAGTTTGCAAAAAACATAGTGTGTCCATCTGCTTCTGCAAATTGTAAAGTCAATCAAGGGAAGTGTTATAAACCTGGGATTCCTTTTTAAGCGATGGGTTAGCAATCGGTCACTATTTTAATTTCAATTCTGTCAATAAGCTATACAGCTGAACATGGCGTTTCTGTCTTCTCAAGACTGTTGGCTCTGTCCACCCTGTTGGGTATAAAGACATGATTGTATATAAACATTTTGTAATAAGTTGTGCCTAAATATACAAGGAAAGACATTATATCACAGCTCTCATAGAGTTCAGAAAGGCCTCTGTATATAATTAAGATAAGAGTGAACTATGGCCCCTTGGCCAGTCAATAAAGAATGTGATTCTTTATTGACCCCATTTAAAATAGATTCAGTTTAAGATTGAATTGATGGATGATAATTCATTGGTGTATCCACTCCTTATCGCCCTGTCGTAAGAGCCGACTAAGTGTCGGTTCACACAGAGACGAGAGTCACGGTACATTACTCATCTTTCTGGAGAGGTGCTCAGGATGCGCCTTTGACCATGACCCTGGACCCGGTAAGTCAGGTTTCAACACGAAGCCACAGAGAAAATAATTCCACGTCTACGCTATGTTGCGAAGGTGGTTTTCTATGTGGCCTACTGTACCTCCGAATCTAAGTTACGAAAAGGTGCAAATCCGCCGTGAATCGTAGCGGAAATATATATCTTGTCATCTAGAAGTTAAAGTAAAATTTCGCGTCTCGTCTTGTTGTGAACCGATCCTGGGGCCTTGACATGGATAAGCAATTTTCTCAAAGAGCGCTGATGTTAGACCATTCGTATAATACAGTCGAATTCATGAAATTTAAAGTTGTTTTAAACAGACTTAAAAAAATTGGTTCTAATGTTCAGCGGTTTTTTGAACTATGAAAGATTGCTATACTAATACTTTTTTTACTTCTTCCAGTTCCTACCCCGTATCCTGATAGTTCCCAAGAAGATTTCCTCAAGAATAATACTCCCATCACATTCCTTACCTACCTTTTCAAAGAGTACTTTCATATTTTTTTACATACTTCCTAGCAACTATAAAACTAATGCGTGTGAGTAGTGTAGTTCGAAGATTTTTCTAGATTATTATCAAAACTCAACAGAAGTTAAGACTATCTGAGCATCATAAGGGAAATGGGTTACAAGCATAAGATCACAGCAATAGTAATAATCATTGTTTCACTCGCCTGCCTGATGACATATAGCGTATATCTGTATGTGCTAGAGAGGTTTAGCGACAAAACACAATTGTTCGTGTTTGGAGGTTTGTTAACTCATTAAAATTAACGATTTTAACAATGATAAATGTTGTATTATTTCAGTTACGAGGTAGTAACATGTGTGGATTTAAGAATGAAGGCCATTTAAAAAAATTCTTTGTACATACAATTTGTAGATTTGCAAGTTGTTTTTTTAAACAGATTCCGAAAATGAATATCTCTTTGGATTATCACACGTGAAAATTTATGTTTTTTTGTGTGTCTAGTCTAGACTGAAATATAATATACATAAATTTAAAAAATATAGTATGTTTTTTCCCGTATAAGAATTTTCTCAAGAAAAGAAGATATGAATAAAATTATTTCACCCACGGAAACCACAAGGCTGTTTTTTATGATTTCGCCAAAATTCAGATTTTAATAGAATCTAAACCTTTTCCCATAATAAATCACAACAGTTGCCCAAATCGTCGTAACTAGGTATTTATCGGCTATTCCACACTTTATATTTCATTTGGAAATTAGACCGAAACAGCATTATTATTGAATTTATTGAATCATAAAAAGCGACCTAATTTACGAAACGCATCAATAATAAAACGCATTAAACTGTTTTACATAACCCCTTATCATGCACAAGCTATTTCAGTAAGTAAGATTTTGTGCTAATCACTATTTTCCTTTGAAAATCTTCGGACTTTCATTCATTAGCGAAGTAAGAACAAACCCGCTTCTCCAGTTTCTTGTTACACATTTTCGGCCCTTTTCACAAAATTACCCTACTCCTGAAAGCAAGGAAAATGTTGCACACTAAAAAAGATATGTATTATTTTTTACTTTTTTAAATATGAATTATTAATTGTGTTTTTTTTCTGTACAATAGGTATTAACAGCAACACGCTTCCTCAAAATAACACTGTAAATTGTAGCCTGATGTTATTTCTAACACTTCGTCATCATTCTGATTATAGTACCGGTTGAGTCTTCTCTTTAGGGGTGCCCGGGGTTTGCAGATGACCTCGATCGGATTAAGTAACTCAGGTTTAAGACGAAGCGCCCTTCAAGGGAAGAACACGGTTTTTTGTTACGTATGATTACGATGCCGCAGTAGCATCGGTACCTTATCACAACCTTAAGTGCAAGTAACTAACTAAACGAGATAGAGTTGCGTTGCTACAGATAACGACCTATAAATATTTAAATTGACAAAGTTGTTATCCAGATTTTGCGAGGCGAGCGACAAGCTGGTTCCGTCGCGTCGTCCAACTATAATTAAACTTTATTATCTGTTTAACTTTTGCAGAAAATTACAAACTTAGTCGAGGCAATTCATTGAATTAAAATTAACAGTGCATTCGTGTTGGGAACAAAATTTTATCGAGGCTTCGTTCCACTGAGTATTTCTAGAAGTATTTTTCAACCACTCGTAGGTAATGTTAAAAATTTATAGGTGTAAATATTAAAAAAGGTTTGTCAAATATTAGTACACGGTAAATTTAAATTGCATTAATTCTGTCTTCATCTGTATATTATAATCATAATTTATGCAGTTATTGTATTCAAACTGTTGTTAGAAGCGGTTCAGCAAAACGAATTTACGTTAAAATATTCTTACAACAGACTGTTTTAGCCGTGAAATCATACGTACTGTTACTAATATATTCTTTATAGTTTACTCAAGTAGACCTTGGTCTTAATGCTAGAGCAAATATTATTAGACACGATAATTTTCCGTTCTTCCATGTTTATAGAATAACATTATAATATAGCGATTACTAGGTAGATTCCACCCGCAGCTTCATCCGCGTAAAATAAAATATATTGTTTTATACCCCGTCTCGGTGGATTTTTGGTTTAGCTGCTTACAATGTTTTACCTCACAGTACGAGCATCGGTTAGTATTCAAACTATTGTATACTATTGTAGTATTGTAACTATGAAAAGATTTATTACTCACTGTGGGATTTGAAAACGGGTAAATTGTAACAGGTAGGTAGGCACCTATCTACCTGTTACCTCTGCCAGCAATGTGCGCTCGTTCCTCACTCTGTTTATAAGTCTCAACAACAACTAAATTAATGTTTATAAAAAAATGCTTTTGAAATTTTCAAATCCAGATTCTTCGTCTTGGAGAGGAAACTGTTACACATAGAGTCTGGGCTATACATAAAAGAACATTGGAAAACAATCGCGCCATTAATCATAGCTCCGCTGAATGAGAAATATCTGACAAAGGTGCAATTTGAACAAACAATTAATCATAAAACAATTGTTTTGTAAGTTATTAATCAATTAGGAATGTTTGTGTGATGTAAACGAAGGAGAGGAATTAGCTTAATTCGATGAAATTTTACATTTAATGCATTTACTTTAACTTTACATCATTTTAGTTGTGACTATATGTACTATCTCCATTTACAAGCAAAAAAATCCACAGATTGAGTTAAACCCAAAGTAATTTCGACTCTTGCCTTATAGAATTCTAATTCAATGATATTATTGTTATTTACAAAAATAAAATTTAAATATACTATTTATTAAAATTTTACATCCAAAACCTAGGTCAATCAGAAAAAGTTCGTTTTCATTTACCTGACATTGGAATCAAACAAAAAACATAAAATAGTACATGTCTCTGCTTATCCCTCCGGGAAAGAGGCGTGATTTTATTTATGTATGTAATGTAAAAACCTAAATACTGCGCTAAACAGGCTGTCGAACTATTTCTTTATTGTTGTCCTTCGTGTCGATAAATCTATTAGTCGCTGGAATTCGGTAAAACCAACAACAATGTAGAATTATTCTGTACGGTTGGTATTTCGTGACTGCAGTGACCTAGTCTACATTAACACAATTATCGACTTGCAAATTATATTGTATGCGTCATAGTATCAACACCAGTAAGTATTTTATTTGTCTCTATAAAGACAATAATGGAGTGCTACACTTTTTTTTTTGTTTTGCCAAAGAATATCTTAGCTTATCTCAAACATTTAAGTTTCAATGTGACTAAGCTCAGCCATCTTATTCCGATATTTATGGTTGTACCCGTGTCAGGGATTGGTATCTCAGTTTTGTATTCTTCTTAACTTTTTCCTTCTTTGAACTTGATCATGAAACTAACCTAGGGTAACCCTGGTAGAACGAGATTAAAAAATAAGTGAATATATTCTTCTTGAAACTAAACATTTTTGGAAGTTTTCAGGGAAATATATTTTGTAAACTTTAATAAAAAGTACTAAAAAAATGTGAAAGGTGAGGTCAAGAGTAGAGTATGAATGGAAGGTTTGGAGAGGAAAGGCTTAGATGAACGTACTATGATCAAACCGGGGACGTCCTAAACCTTAAGTTTGCATGTGTGACAAATATGGATGAAGCGATAACAGTATGGATTCGTGGCAAGTGGAAAGATGAATAGTCTTTGCGTACCACTCCGGGAAAGGAGCGTGATTTTATGTATGTATGTACCATTTCAGTAATCTATAGTCAATGTATCCTTCATGGACATTTGAGTTCCACAGAATCGATGGTACAACGGGTATATAAGCCCACAAATCTGAAGTCAAGTGGTCGGCTTAACGGATTATGGTTCTGATTACAGCAGTGATTTCTAATACGGGATTAGTCGACTAACGCGCTCAGACGAATAACAAACACGATATTTTGTGAAGATGTTTGATAAACACACACACACACAGGCCTTATCGCTTACGCGGGAAATAGTTCTAATAGTCATAAGATTTGAACTTCATGTTAAGCTGGTATAGTAATGACATTGAATAAGTGTATATTTTGCACAAGTAATACGAATATTAGTTTAAGTTCCACTCCATGAAGACATTTTTCCATGTTATATCCGACATATTCCCTGATGTAAAAGATGTCTCAGAAAATTTAGGATATACAAGTGAAGGAAAACATATGGCCAGCCATCATTTAGGTCATTGTCCTAGACTAAATAAGATCAAATATGACGAGAGCAAAATAAATCATCAATTTGCAAAAGCTAAGTTCATTACGTCATATCTAATGGAGATAAATAGGACACAAGCGAGGCATTCCCGCATCACCGATGGATTTATGTCATAAATATCTTCGGCTGGCCTCATAAATATTTATGCCTCCTCAGTACAGGACGCCCTCGTAATCAATTGGAAAGGGTTTGGATCCCAAGCCGGACGTTCTGGTTCTTCCCTCTTCCTGCTATAAAGGTCAATAAATCAGATATTCCTTTGATCTTACCGAGGATTCGCTTTGAAATCTAGAAATAACTCAGATCCATATTTAAGTACTTCCGTTTTTGTGCAAGGCCGCATTTACTGGTCAGTCTTATCCTAAAGTAGGTTTATCTTGTCTACAAAAACTCTCAATAGCACTTTCATAATTTATTCGCAATAACAGGAATAGTTTATTTCTGTTTAACTACCTAAATAAGACTTTTGTTTGTTCTGTAATCTGTTTGTCATTTTATAATGGTTGACTGACAGAGAATGCTATTATTTATTTGCTAGGACGTCCCTGATTAATGAAAAGAAAAAAACATTTTGCACATCGCTTTTTTTGAGAAAGCAATTCTGGTGGGTCATATTTGTTACTATGACAAGGGCGGCGGAAAAGCACTTTGAATAAATGTTTACATTTTCATCCGCCGTGTTTTCATTAGATAAAAATTGTGTTGAATAAATATATTTTCCTTGGGAACTACGTTTTAGATGCAAATATTTCATGTAAAAGATTCACGGCTTGTTTCACGGTTGTTACCCTAGTCGTGTATAGTTTCATGTCAAATATAGCGTAGTTAATTGTCTTGCGATACATATTAAAAAAAAAACCGAAAACTTTCACGCACACGGTAGACAGAGCCGAAAGTCAAAGGCCACGGCTAGCCGGGTGATCGGAATATGCCGGGTGAAGAGATTGCGCAAGACCCTTTTCCAAATATGTCATTTGAAGAATATGCGTATTGAGTGATGCCCATCACTCACTCCCTATTTTTAATTTATATTTTAACTCAGTTGAAACCAAAAATCAATTATCTTATCAATGCAAATTTAAATTTTATAACCTAGACTGAGTAATTAAAAAAAAATATGTGCTGATTTCCTTATCGTAATTGTATAATCTATTTCTAACTACAAATACCTAGTAGGAAGCTTTATCTAATCTCACACGGCAAATCCCAAAGGCTGGAGGTCAGATCCAAAGTCATCAATAAACCATTATCATTGCTGCTGTATAATGATCCGTAACATATAACGGTAGGAAGACACAAAAGACGGAAAGAAAATAATCTATATCCCCATAGAATGCAGGCCACACAATAGTTCAGTCTTGGACGGCAACATTTTGTACGAGTCAAGATAATTCTGAAATCCTCCTTTTGTGAACTGGGGTTCTTTGTGTGGGCTTGCTAACTGCGTAATCGTATTATTTTGGCGTCTGGTCTGGACTGGCTTTTCCTAACGGTTTTACTGAAAAAACAACCATGTAATAATCCCCATGAATGCTCCTTGTCATATCCAATCCAGAATCAAAAGGTCAAAAGGCGCAGCACGGGCTGCTCTCTTCTTCCTCCTGGCTTCAGTCCGGGCTCCTCTCTAGTTAAGTAAGTCTGTAACTGGGCCTCGCCAGGCGGGAGAAGAATCCTTGAATACTACAAAAAAAAAATGACAAGCAGTGTCTTAGTTTAAAAAAATATTTAGATGATCCATTAGCTAACGTATCAATTCACAAAAGAATTGACGAAGACATACAGTCGCCATGACGGAGTTGTTATGAGAGCTATGTTATTAAAAACATTAGTTTTCAATCGCTTTTACTACCTACGAGTTCAAAGGTTAATGAAAACATAGTTTAGTCACCGAAATCGATGGGTGTCAGCTTAGGGTCAGATTACACCGATGTTGAGACACATAATATCCGTTACAATGTGTTTTTTTTTTTGTGTGGTTCCCGGCACCAATACAAAAAATAATAGGACCTCTCCATCTCTTTCCCATGGATGTCATAAAAGGCGACTAAGGTATAGTTAAGGTTACAAACTTGGGATTCTTTTTTAGGCCATGTGCTAGCAACATGTAACTATTTGAATCTCAATTCTATCATTAAGCCAAACAGCTGAACGTGGCCATTCAGTCTTTTCAAGACTGTTAGCTCTGTATACCCCGCAAGGGATATAGACGTGATTATATGTATGTATGTGTTTTTTTTTCGTATTGTATATAAAGGTTAATTTTGAATACTTAGTGTTTACAGTATCGGTGTGAACAAATCATTAAATCACACCCAGCTTATTATTCGTGATATTACTTTCTTATTACTAGTTTGCATAGTAAAACAGTTTCAGGTTTGAATATCTTATTCGTGGTAAGAAAATTAATGGAAGGTGTTAGTTCTAATGATAATTCAAGCTCGGGTGATCGGCTTAAGAAAGTTTGGATCACTTTGTCTGGTCGTCAGGCCACGTGGGGTCGTTGTAAGTAGGTACTATTTATTTATAGACAATTACCTGTTAAGCCCAGTGGTTGCAGTGGTCCAACTGCTTCGTCTTGAAACTGATGTGTCTATTTTAGGCATTATTCTGAATGTTAAAACTACAATACTTCACTGCTATTCATCAAACATCCACCAATGACGCCGGAAGGTTTCGCCCGAATAAAATTAATCCTTATAATTCTCATTCCCGTACGAATTTCAGAAATCCTGTTTTAGTGCTCCCTAAGATTGTTCCGCTTGGAAGTGTCAAAATCCCCTTCGTACGCCCAATAGTTTCAGTTGTTACAATAATAGGCTCATCATCCCTGATAAAATATTCAACAAATTAATTCAATTTATCCTTCCCACAAAGGGTACATTTCGAATTGAGACACAATGCCGTAATTTCATAATAAAGGCCGCTAATAGACCTAGATATGACTATAAAGATATCCATTGTTGGGCGGGTCAACTAGAATATTAATAATTCAGGAGCCTCGGAATAATTATTAGCAATCAATCACAGCCGGCATTTACTTTCACTTCTCGTCATAATTTTATCCATTCCGATGCTTATTTCTTGATATTCGGGCCAGTTTTATTTACGGAATTAGAAATAACATATATTATCGTAGAGAATCGCTTCTTCGCCAGAGGAGTAGGCAGAGCTTACTTGTTTCCACTGACTAATGCTTTACTATTCTTCCAAACTGTTGGTTTGTATGATTTATTTCAAATGTCAAAATTTTCTCTGATTTAGTGACAGGAAACATTACTTAATGACAATTCCCAAGTTTTTTACGTGGTGGAAATTGAAACCGAAAGAACATTATCTCGTATTATACTATCTATTATTCAAAATTTAATGAAAATCGGTCTCGTATATCCGTGAAAGCGTTAAAGGTTGACACACTTTCGCATTTGTAATATAAGTATGGTTCAAGGATAATAGGCAGTAGCTATAAGTCTTGTTGGCTAATAGCCGACTTGACGTCAGTCTTTAGACGTTATTGATTATTGTAATATACGAGGAAACTTAGAGCAGAGCTATTTTTATACGTACGTATTGAACGAAGTTATAGTAGTAATAAAAATCCGATAAAATTTTATAATCATACAATTGTGTTTCCATGAGAGCTGGAGTTTTTGTTAGTGTTTTACATAAATTCCCGGTGCGTGGCAAAGGCGAAACTGAATGGTGGACTGGAATGTCGAAACTATACCGACACCTTGTTATAATCCAAAATAAATTGAAAGAGAAGAATTAAAATGTCTCACATATTTATGCTTTTATTGTTTTATACGAGTATATACGAGTATTATATACAAGTAGTTGCGCCCCGGGACTTCGACCCTGTGGGAATTTCGGGATAAAAATACCCTATGTGTTATTTCAGGTTATATTCTACTGTAAGTATAAAATTTCTCAAAAACAAATCAGTAGTTTTTGCATAAAAGAAAACAAACACACACATCCTTACACACTTTCGCATTCACAATACTTGTTTTTTGGTCAAGCATTGGAACTTTAGGCGGTGAAGTGACCTCTTATTTAATCCAATGAAAAGATCAACAAAAGTTTACTCTGCTCATTCGCTGTTTAATATCACTTAAATAATATCGCACTGGTATGCTTAAGAGCCCTAGAGGGTTGAAAAGGGTTCCATGGGATTATATTTGACACGCTGCCCGGACTGGGATCAAAAGTTAATCAGGATTCGCCGGACAGAGGAGCCTCAAGGAATTTGCCTAATCCAAATAACCTTAAATACAAAAGAAGACCTTAAGGCCGTATGTTAATATTTACTTGATTCGTCTATTCCCGGGTAACGGTTACAGGAGAAACCGGGGCTCCTCCCATGAAACATGCAACCAGGAGAAACGCCCGGTGGATGAAAAAGACATAAGACTATCTAGTACTAGAATCTAGTACTAGACTATACCTACTGGACTATAACTTAAAATTATTAGAAAACTAATAAAAACTGGTCAAGTGCGAGTCGGCCTTACTATGTGGTTCCGTATTACGCATTATTATTATATACTAACTTGAACTTCTGGCATTTGAAATGAACACAATTTCGCCAGGTACCAATAAATCAGTGTAAATGACCAACGGAAATATAAACACATTGTCAAAATAAAAAAATAACTTGAAAACGGCTCGTCTAATTCGGCTTAACATTTTTGTTAAGACACAATGAATGTTCTTACGCAGAGAAGATACATAAAAAAACGTAAAAAACATAAGGAAAATAATAAAAAACAACATCACTGACGACAATAAAAACAAAATAAAGCAGGAAAAAAGTTGGACGGGTAAGTTAGTTTAGTATAAATCTGATTACCCAATTAAACTTAAGTGGAGTTCACTATTTTAAATGTACAGCATCATGTGGGCTTCATTCCATATGGCATTCATTATTAGCTCCTCAGAATTGGAGTCAAAATGAACATCACTGAACCTGACTTGCATAAAAATGACACGAGACACTTATAAAGTGACCTCATCGTGCGGAAATGGGGCGCTTTCTGACGAGTCTTCGATTGTATAATGCACAGAGCAGTTAAGTCCAGAGCTCTGCCAAAAAAATAAATATGTAAGCGTGCCTACTCTGCTTTTAGGTCTTTATATTTAAGATTGGTTGTATTATATTTCTCATTTGAAATTTGACTCGTAAATAAGACAGATACAGAGTTTTATTCATATTTAAGGGTACCTTTCTTCAACACAGCTCGCATCCCTATTCTGCTTGTATAAGTCATAGCTATCTCGTTTTCCTGTCGTTGATTGCTAAACATTTTATCACGCGAATACCTGTAGTAACATAAATAATTCTATCTCTGTCTGAAATAGTGAAGTCGTGACGTCATTCTGTATATATTTTCTTATTGACGCTATCTATTGTAATTTGTTGGGCAATACCCAACTAAGAGTGCTATCTTGATTTTTAAGTGGAAGATTTCGGGTGGATTTAAACCTTTTATTGAGATTTTAATATTACTTGAGAGAAAAATAAAAGACTTAAGTTACTTTATAGAGTCATTAAAAATCAGCTTTATTGGCCATTACAGACACACTCAGGTTGTCTACACCACAATCAATAAAAAGTAAGTTACCTCATTTCACGATCCAATCGGGGATATCCTTGTGATTTTATTTTATTTTATTAAAGAAGTGATTGATAGGAAGGTAAGAGTAGCTGAATGTTTGAAGGCTTGCATAAAAAGACTGACGAATGCATGAAGTAGAAGACTTGCTTAATACCAGGCAGTGACGTCAAACGCACTCAAACCTATTATAAAAAAAATTAATTAGTTTTCCCTGGGGAAAACGGTGTCATCTAATTTAAACGATTCATTCTATAATTTACCTTAGTTTTATTCGTCTTATTCGTACCAAATATATCGAAATTTAATAATATTATATAGATTACAATCCAACCCTTTCAATTTGCCTAATTAAATCATCCCACACGCTTTTGTTAGCGGTGGCATTGTTATCGCGAGGAGATATACCCGATACCTTTGTATTTGTGTTCATACATACATACAAATACTTAATTGAAACTGATGTGTCTATTTTTATCATCCACTAGCTGTGCCCGCGACTTCGTCCAAGTGGAATAGTTATTTTGGGCATCATTGAAGCCCTCAAGGATGAATAATTTTCCCCGTTTTTTTCACATTTTCCATTATTCCTTCGCTCCTTATAGTTGCAGCGTGATGTTATAAAGCCTAAAGCCTTTCTCGATAAATTGTCTATTCAACACAAATTCATTTCATTTCAATTCGAACCAGTAGTTTCTGAGATTAGCGCGTTCAAACAAACTCTTCAGCTATATAATATTAGTATAGATTGACGTTGCATTGTGGTAGTACATACATACACAGATAATTATTTCCCAATTCCTTATGCCGTAGACAGAGCCAACAGTCTTGTAAAGCCTGAACGCCACGCTCAGCCGTATGACCCAATTATGGACCCAAATTTAGCTGACATGAAATATTTTTTTTCCACCTAAATAAAAAATAGGCATTACGGTGTAGTGCATATGGTTCGTCTCATTTTATCAAGTCAATTGGGATTTTATGATAAGAGCTGATAGTATTCGTAAACATATGAATGAAAGGTTATCTGATTTTTTTTTATAGTTTTGTTATCAATATTTCCTTAAGATAAGCATCTACCTAGTGACTGACACTAGACATACCTAATAATTTTTACCAAAAACACAGAAACAATCACGCAATTTTTTTTGAGAGTATCAGAGACTTAGCAACATTGATCTTAATTTAGAACCCTTATTTAAAGTTATCTATAACCTAACATTACAATTCCATTTAAATTATTCAGTTGAACATGGCCTTTCAGTCTTTTCGAGTGTGTTTGCTCTGTCTACCCCGTAATGAAAGACGTGATTTAATGTATGTACTTAACCCTTTTACATGGTTTCACTAGATGTACAGTAATAATGTAAATCAAAATTCCTTCTTTTTTATTTTTAAAAAGCTTATTTTATCTCGTATTACTTTAAGCATTACTTAGAGTAGACAAAGGAATATAATATTATGCATTATAAAGAAAAAGGCGAAAGAACTCTGTAGAAATGGGCCGCTAAAACACTTTGTTCCGGTGTTATCTCTGAATAAAACACTTGAATTTTTTACATTTCTGACAGATTTAGCACTCAACTTTATGTTTAATGGGAACTTTCGCAACGGCCCTCCCAAAGTTTCAATTCCCACTTCTTGCTCCTGGCGTGAGTCCCGGTTACATCCTCACCTCTTCGCAGAGGTGCTGGGGATGCGCGTGCTATAACCCTGGATTCTGGATAGGGCGAGTCAGGTTTTTACTTGAACCGACTTCCCAACTCCCATCTGACCTCAGCAACCTTTGCTGGGGGACCTAACCTTTAGTTGTGCACATTCAGTCCTAAAATCTGCACATTCTATGTATAACTCGGAACAGTCATTGCGTAAGTGGCCAAGGTAAGATTTGAACCGGTACCTTCAAGCGCATTAATAAGTCTAGCACCTCAGTGGTCCGACCAACAACGCTTTTAAACAATCACAAACATTCTCTTCCACACTCGTATATAAAGTCAATTAATTCCAGTAATTGATTATACCATTAGGTGACCAGCACTTTATCATCGGCTGCTGAGAATAAACATGTTATGATACTGACATGACGTGGCGCGGGGGCGTATGGCCGATAACGAATATTACCAATAAATTATAACGTTATTAGTACTTTTATTGCTATTAATTATCAATAACAATACTAAGTGTAAAATAAAAATACTATGAGTGATAAGCGCAGCCGGTCTGTGGTTTTAAATCTTTTTACTTCCTAGTTTACTTAAGTATTACAGCTTCCTTGGAAGCTGTAATACTTAAGTTATCTTGACGTCATTGACATCCTATTTGGAAATAAAGGAATATAAATAAAATACTCTTTTTTAATAGAGCGCTAGTATTTTCTTAATTTTTTTTACAACTGGCCTACTAGATATGTCTTTTTTGCCATACAGAAGAAAAAAGAGGTTGAGTTTCATATGTATTCCTAATATTGTCGAACATGATCGTAAGAGCAAATTTATTTTAGTAATGTTTTTATAAAAAAAAAGACTGTTTACTTTATTTCAGTTCCTTAAATATTATTCGTTTATAGAAGTGAGGACTCAACCGTGGCTAATGCCAGTAGGATGGTGAATCTCAATTATATTAGTTGATCGATATCGTCTCCTGACTTTCAAACTTTCAAGAGTAGCAGGTCTGTAATTCCCCCGGCATGCCCCGCCGGCGCCATTTTCTAATTCCGATATCATTAAATTCCTTGCGAAAGGGTTCTTTGCAATTTTCGATCAATTCTTGCCAATTTCAGTGTTATTCCTAGGGGTGTCACTAAACGAATACACGTCTATGATTTCAATTCAGTTTTTTAAGAAAAGCCACAAAGGTCTTCCCTTTTTTCCTTCATAGATTCCTGTCATGGCAATATCTTCTTGATACCCAAAATACTATACTTAAAAGAATCGGCAACAGATGAAATTAATTTTTTTTATGCGCCTGGTAATTTCACTTCGTTTGTGGGCAAAAATAACCTAAACCAGCGAGCATGTATGAAAAGGATTGATAAATGTAGAAGATTAAAAAAAGAACACCTATGCAAAGATCGTAGTAAGTGGAAAGATGCAGCCTACCCCTCGAAACAGTAATTAAATATATAGCTTAGCTTTAATAATGGCCAGTACGTAAACTACGTCAGAATGCAAGGCTCATTTAGAATGTGTGCAGAATAGTCTGACCCCCATGACTCTACTAAACATAGAAATGCAGTAGCAAATCGACACTTCGTCAACAAGTTGTCACCAGACAAACACTCGTGACAGTGATGAATCTGTTTGATATTACAATACAAAATATAGTGTTTGTTGTGTCAACAGTTTACGCTAATCTTATCGGTTCGATGTTTATTTATACTTCAGAAACAGCTGGGGGCAACGGATATAATGTATTTTTCTTCATGTTTCAAATCTCACTCACCTTCGAGTATTCTTGGTTGCACCGTCCTTTGAACATTTGGTAAACTTTTACCGAAGCATCATTATTTAGTTGTTGGGGGTCTGGTATCTTCCCGCGCGGTATTAAAAGCTTCATTACATGGCTAGAAACCTATCACTTTATCTGTCAACTAGCTACACGTGCGCTTGAGCTAAAATTTGATGTTCACATATAGTGACCATTCAGATTAGTGAGATTCATCGATTAAGTCTTGTGTTTGGCTCTGTCTACTCCGTCAGGGATAGATTCTTTGAGGGGGCAAAACTTTCCCTCAATTTGTGCCCTACGAGTAAGTCGCGTTAGATTTGGTCGCATGTGTGTAAGCATCTTACTATATTGACCCTCACTAATCTTGTAGTCATAGTAAAATTTAATCCCTATTCAAATCTCGTAATAATCGATAAACGTGGATTATAAATAACTAGCACTGCCCCAGTAAGGGCGTCTATTATAGGGCTATAACTATGTTACTATAATTGATAATTCTACGCTATAACTGTGTCTATGCACAGACTTTGCAGCTTTTTTTTCCATTTTAAATAGTAAAGTATAACTACGAACATTTTCGTTCGTTCATTTGTTTTTTAGAATTTCGATTAATTGATCGAAAAATGTAATATTGTATTATAAACGAGCTTCGATAAAGCTTAATAGAAAATGATGTTAACACAGAATGTTAATTTCGAATTCTTGGGATTCTACTTTTAGGCGAGGGGCTAGCATACCAACCAAAAGTCTGTCCTATTTTACTCAGCTGAACGCGGCATTTACTAGTTACGAAACTATTACCCCTGTCTATCCCGTAAGGGATGAAGACGTGTTTATATGGTATGCATGAACGTTAATGATTGTGAGCCAAAACACTCATACATACATACATATAATCACGTCTATATGCCTTGCGGGGTAGACAGAGCCATCAGTCTTAAAAAGAATGATAGGCCACGTCCAGCTGTTTCGTTTAATGATATAATTGAGATATCATAAAACATACAAAACACTCGAGTATCCAAATAAAAGATACGATAAATTACTCACTACATTTAGGTAAAGTTCAACATGTTTGATTGATAACTAATCTGATAACAGATTGAGATTCATCGATTATCGTATTGCCACTTGAAATTATCAAACAAGTGATAAAAAGTGTGAATGGAAGCATGAATGAACTGTTGTCAATCACTCGGCAATACCTAATAGGATAACCTCTTATCTTTATTTATATATTTTTTTATCAATACAAGGCGACATATATTTTTAAGGTTAGATTTGCTTACATTTGTATTTATTTTTGGTTTCATATAAAAAAAAAACTCGTATCACTCCTTTAAACCTCATAGGGAAGACAAACATTAGTCATTTATGAATGGAATTTGTACAATGTGGGCAATGTACAAAAACCGGAAAAATATTATTTTGCGAGAAGAAATTTGAAAGAATATTTTAATTGGAATTCTGTGGAATGTCCAGGGTGTTATGGAAGTTAATTCTAAGGAAAATGCAGCTAAAAATGTAAAAGTTCCCAGGAGGAAAAAATTATATTTGTCGAGATGGAATTCATTCGCTGTCGTAAATGGTCGCATTATTTTAAATTGAATTTGTTTCAATCTGGATTTCCTTTCAAATTTTCTTCGTTCAATTTTATAGTCTTATATTTAAATCTTATTTATTTTATAAAAAAACTTTTACGAAAGTCACAATAGAAAGTACATTTCGCATAACAAAATCCAGGGTCAAATTGGACAGATTATAAAGAAGAAAAATTACAAATAACTGGTACTAGTATAGAAACATTATATGATTACTTATAATGTTTCTTAAGACTTAACCTGACAGATTTTTACCAACTTGGGGCAATACTCCTCCTACCATCATGGAATTGCCTTCACTTATTTCAAGTATATCCTGAAAACATCACAAGAATATATTACTTTCTCTATTGCTTTCATACCGTACTCCTATTGTCGATAGAGCATTCGATACTCTATTCTTGTATAAATTTAATACCCTAAGTTCAAGACACAATCTGGTGATTGTTATTAAACATCATAATAAAATGATTGATGAATGTGGACAAAGCAAAAAAAAGGCAGGGCCGGCGGCATAGAGAAAGACGTAGTCTTTGCCTATCCTTCCGGGAGAGAGGCATGATTATAAAATATTATGTACAACGTGCTACTATCATTTGAAATAAATAAAAAGAAAAAAATAAACGTGCTATTTATTTTAGTTCAAGTTGTTTTTAATTTTCTCTTGTAGAAATATAAATACTAAATGAATGTACTGTCACATTTAACGACATCCATGAGAAAGAGATGGAGTGATATTATATAATATTCTAAGATGCTTAGAACCACACTACACATATAGAGATTTGTAGAAACTGATACAAATATGGCTACATTAACGGGATTACGTTTTGTGCGTGGGCGTACACGTATCTGTTGCGAATAGTAGCATATTTGTCTCTCTGAGGCTCACGCGCTGTATTGACACCGCACCCACTTATCCACGGAAATTACTACCCACTCATGACGAGATAGCTACCCACTCGTATTGAAAGTAAATAAACCGCTTAGATCTGAATGCAGTTACGATGCGAAGTTGCTTTCTAAGAAAAGATTAAATAATATCAAAGAATGTTTCTGCTATTTCATATGACCGAGTCAAACATTCGGACATATTACTTCTTTATCCCTTGTAGAATGGCAATATTTAGCTGGACAAAAGTCATGTAAATAAGTAGGTTAAGTATTGAATTTTGTTGATGTTAGCTTGGACGGCAGCCTGTGTCGTAAAACAAACCTTCACCTTAATCTTAAGTTAGTTAGTTATTAGTTATTAAGTAAAATTAACCTGGGAAAGGCAAAGAAATGTATATTGTGCAATTAATTTTCTTGAAATAAACTTTATTGGCGGAAGTATAAAACAAAATGGTGAAAAATTTTAAATGCGTTTTCCAAGACACATGGGTGCGACATCTTTTGAACGATATTACAGTGTTTCTATAAAGAGCTGAAATGACGTGTGAGCGTGTACAGACGTAAGGATTTATGCTAAATGTTGTGTAGACATTTGAATTAATTGTTATATTACATTGTAATTTAGATTCCCATCCAGAGTTTACTTAAGAAAATAACTTCTCTGTTAATGTTTTGCAGGTGTTGAAATTACGTACAATGAACTCGTACATACATACATACATATGCTCACGTCTATATCTCTTGCGGGGTAGACAGAGCCAACAGTCTTGAAAAGACTTTATGGCCACGTTCAGCTATTTGGCTTAATGATAGAATTGAGATTCAAATAGTGACAGGTTGCTAGCCCATCGCCTAAAAGAGGAATCCTAAGTTTATAAGCCTATCTCTTACGACATCGCCTTTTACGACATCCATGGGAAAGAGATGGAGTGGTCCTATTCTTTTTTGTAATGGTGCCGGGAATCACACGGCACTACTCACACATACTCGTACATATATTATCATACAATAGGGGTTGGCAGTGATAGGTTTTAGCATTTTTCATAACTATTGATCTTTGTAGATATACCTAGAAGTCTGATTACCGTAATTTAGAGATTTTGGAATCCCTAACTGGCGTGAATGGCGAGTCTTTCTCCTATTCGACGGGGAGTTTGGATCTCCACTCCGGGTGCATGGTGAGTCTACCTCCCCCTTAATCCGCCAGAGTTATGTTGCTATTATTTGAATTATACGTAAATACGTAGGTATTTATTTACACGATTCCTTAAAGATCACTTGTTGCATTCTAACATATCACTTAATGTTCTTACGGTGAGGGAAAACATCGTGAGGAAACAAGTTAGGTTCTCCTGCAAAGGTTGCGGAGGTTAGACGGTAGTCGCTTCGTGTAAAAACCTGACTCACCCAATCCAGGATCCATGGTCAAGGGCTTATCCTGGGTTCCTCTCCAGAGTGGTGGTGCAAGCGAGACTAAAGACAGGAGGAAGAAGACTTGTTTGCGGAGAAATATCAATCAATAGGATTGCATTAAATCTCCGCTTATACATATTTCTTTTCTTTGCTTCTCCGCCCCGCCGCCTTCACGCTCCACGCTTCACGTTAATGAGGCAGTATTATTCTAACGTTTAAAACGTGACAACTCTTTTCTTAAGCAGTTGCGTAAAAAAACTGTTCCGTCTCTTGATTCTGGGGCGGATCTCAAAATTGAATTGACACAAAATTTGAATGTCAAAGCTTTGGGTTGCCCCGGTTCGGGCATTCCGATCACGTTCCCTTCTGTACGGGAAACGACCGGAAATTATAATTTTCTGGTGATACATAAAGTTCAAGTGAGGGGTGACGATTTGTTTATTATTAGCACGAAATAAATTTATCTTGTAATGCATTGCTTATTTAAATCAAGACTTTGGAGCGTCGGTGGCAGAATAGCTTCCTACCGGTGAAGATTCATACGATTCATTGGTAGTGGTAATTGACTCAAATATAGAAAGCCCAGACTTTTGCTCGGGGCATTGTTACTTTTGTTACGAGCAAAAAGAAAAGTAGTATGACATAATAGAACAAGATGTTACACCTGAAGGTGACCCATTTCAGTTTGTTAGTATTCGTTACAAACAAATAATTACTTTTAATTGTATATACATTAATGGAAAGTATAGATTTAGATTATATAATAAACAAATTCTGAACCCGACGTGCCATGGAAATTCCGTATCAAAGAGGTAGTTTAGGTGTCTCATTATCCGGCTTTGTAGAAACTCATTACTCTCTCTTACATGAATGTCGGCGATACGGGGATTGGGCCCGAATTGTATTTAGTAATTTGCATAACTTCGCCCTGCTTCAGCTAAATCCTTTTGACTTTTTACCCAGCTACGTGAGAAGGGGTTATGTTAGGCGTATACTGTTTGTAGTCTTCAAAGGGAAATACTCATATATTTGAAATTAAATGTTGAATTTGTGGATCCGGTTTCTCATCCCGCGCAAAGCCTAACAAAGGCTAAAATAAATTTGGAATTATATTATTAAAACTTGTAACTATTTCTGGATCTAGCAAAACATGGCATCAAATCATTTTGCCCTGTTTACCTCATATTTAGGTATATGTGTGTGTTATTTCTAGAACATAGGCCGGTGACGAGGGCCACTCAAGGTCTCAACGGGGGTGGACGATGATGAAACATATACTCATAAGCCTGCTTAGCAGTTAAGTCGGGTAAGTGTTCTTATAATAGAACAAATTAATATGCATTTTGTAGCCGCTATATAAATATTGTATCATGAACCTTTTCAAACATTCATACCGGGACAGCTCATCACGATTTTAGGGCCTGTGTTTTATGCAAATCCTATAGCCATCCCTCTAATAACGACTCGGGAAACCTTCAAATAGATGCCTCCCGAAGGATTCTTTTTGACGACATTTCGGAGCTTGGGAAAATAGAAGTGGCCCACTGTTTTCTTTTCATGATTTTGTGAATTGCTTGAATTTATATATCTATTTGTGAGATAGAAATGGAACGATATCTTTATTTTTAAATCTGAACATAGTTGCCACGTTAACATAGTTGCATAAAAGGGAAAACGTCGTTGAAAATTAATCGTCCTAAGGCAGAATATGTGTAATTGTCGTGTGGGTTCCTACTTTAGTCAGCTTATTCTATTTACTTTGATAAGCAAAATATGTATGCGTGTTTTTCGTTGTGTGTTTCTTCGCATGTTTTTGTATTTTGTAATAAGTAAAGCTGTAGACATCGTGGTTAGAGACAGGGGTTTTAAAATACAAGTTTAGTTCAGACATCAGACTCTCATAACGATAGAAAAGTTTTTATGTTATGCGCAACACTTTAAGTTTGTATTTTATCTAGTCGATTGCGGAAGAAATAAAGGAACTTTTCAATTCTTTTCTTGAATTTAACCTACTTAAAACAAAAATGCGTCATCAATTTCGATCAACGGAACCAATCATTAAGTAAATGTTTTACTTTCGATTAAGACCTTGTATGCGGCTTTCTGCCTTTGCCAATTATAACCTAATTCGATAATTCTATTTGATAAAAATTAAAAACATTACCCAACAACCATTAAACTCGGAGCATAGAACATTTCCAATGAAATTGCCTATAAAAATAATGTGCGCATCATAAACTCGATAAGCTGTGAATTAATATTGTTTTTAATCAAACCCAACCGTTGAAATGCAGCAGTTATTAATATTTTACAACCAATGATTCTACAAATTATTTTCAGTTTTACTACTTGTGAATTAATTTATGCAAGTTTAATTAATGAATAAATATTTTATTAAAGTTTTGGTGGTTTAGATATGGTTGAGGTGTTTTTTTTTCGTTAAATTTATTCTACAATTTTAAACAGAAATTCGGATCGGTCGAAGATCTAGGTGTAAATCGAAGGTATGTTGCTTCGATTACTAATTTACTTTTGCTCTTATCAGTACTATTATATTTTGTGCTTAGTTAATTTAGGAATAGGAAGGTACGGGAATTACTTGGATAAACTGTAGTCTGACCTCCGTGACTCTGTTTACAAAGACACCTGAGTATCATGGTCTTTCAACTGAATGTGCATTGCTTAGCTAAATACAAACGCGACAGTTCAAAAAGAATACCTACATTGCTTTCCAGTAAGTTTCCTATCTCCGTGTGCCTGTTTAAATTGTTTAAGCTCCACGAAAACGCTGACCAATCTAGTTCATTAGTCCCTTAAATTGTAGGGAAAATCCCTCTAGTCTGTGGTTTTGTAGCGCATCACTTTGAAACTTTTTAAATTAAGCTTGTATAAATCACTTCTAATATTAGAGTTATTTGACCTAAAATGGCGAGACTATAGTAACAGGATTGATCTGCGTCTGTAACCGTAACCATGTAAACTATTTTTTTTAACGTGCACAACCTAAGATTGTCCGCCTAACCAAGGTGTTTATATGTGGGACGAACCTACCAAAACCACACGGCGTCAATGCCAACCATATTTGTGGCGGGAGTGCCTGCACTAAACTTAAAAGCCAAACGCATATTTCCTTGGTATGTAGTTTAGTTGTGCCGTGTGATTCTCGGCACCAATAAATAATAATAGGACCACCACATCTCGTTCCCATGGATGTCATAAAAGGCGATTAAAGGATAGGCTTATACATTTGCGATTGCGATAAATTGCTTATAAACTTTTATCTTTTAAGCGATGGGTTTGAATTCTATCATTAAGCCAAACAGCTGAACGTGGCCTATCATTCTGTTCAAGACTGTTGGCTTTCTCTACCTCGCAAGGGATATAGACGTGATTATATGTATGTAGTTTTTTAGCCTATGAAGTGTCTCGATTATCCCAAGTAATATTACAGGTAAATGAGAAAGTAAGTTTATTTGTTTGTTCCCATTTTCATGGGGTTTCACTATTAATGGGTTATCTGCTGAATTTATCTTCTTTAAATATCACGTAAAATAATTGAGAGTCTGGAAAAGGACACGGGTAACTTTCAGCTCACTTAAAACTATAGTACCCGTGGAATTAGTGAAAAACCGGTAGGTGGCGCTAAATAAATTGTGATTGCATATACGAGTATTTAGAGCCATTTCATTATTATTGCCGTGTGGTTCCCGGCACCAATACAAAAAAGAATAGGACCGGAGTGGTCCTATTCTTTTTTGTATTTCTTTCCCATGGATGTCGTAAAAGGCGACTAAGGGATAGGCTTACATACTTGTGATTCTTTTTTTAGGCGATGGGCTAGCAACCTGTCACTATTTGGATCTCAATTCCATCATTAAGCCGAGCAGCTGAACGTGGCCATTCAATCGACTATTGGCTCTGTCTACCCCGTAAGGGATATAGACGTGACTATATGTATGTATGTATGTCATTATTATTTGAAATAAGATGTGCTATTGAAAACCATTCTAATACATTATAATGATGGTGAATATGACGGACGGTACAGGGAAAAACACCTATTAATAACCTTCAAATGACTGTCAAAAGTTCGAACAACCGTTTAGGGGAAATGATTTTAATTGCACAAATACCAAAGTCTATTTTCAGAAGACAATAAATGATAGCGATCAAACTCGAATGCGTATTCACTGGGCCGGTAAATGCGACTTTAAACTTTGTGACTGCGTTATTAAAGTTGAAACTTTTTTGTTCTTTTTGTTTCTTTTCGTGAATCGCCCGTTAACGGGACAAGTTAGTCTAATGAATATACCATTTCCAACTTATAAATAAGTACGTTCATTATTTTTTCCTTTGTTGCCTCTTCACGCATGATCTACTAAAACAATCTTCTTGCAATTTTGTGTATATATACCTAATTAAAAATCTGGACAAGGACCAGGGTTCTTTTCATCCCGTTACCGTGTGATATGCGAAAATCCCTTATTCTATTGTAAGTGGCGCTAAATTCGCGCGGGCAAAGCTGTGGTTAAACCTAGTCCCCTATAAAAAGCGTTAAAACGCAAGACATTGTTATTACCTTCGCCATTTATTTTGTAAGGGTTTAAAGTAGTTTTGTATGCAAGTATTTAAAGAACACATGTCCACCGACACCGACTGCCGTGTGATTCTTAAATAGAATTAATTCATCTTTTTCGTGTGATTCTTAATATAACTAGGAATCGATTCTATTAAATAGTAAGAATAATATTCTTACTATTTAATAGAATCGATTCATCTGTGGATGTGGTAAGCGGCGACCAAACATTTCACCCTCTGAAAACTGATAAAATTCTCGCGAAATTTATTTTCTTCCAGACAAACATATTAATCGGTTATTTTCTATTTTTCAGGTAACTTAAAATAATGCAAGATTGAGGAGCTAGGTAAAAACTTACGTTATTCAGTTTAAAACTAAACTTGGTCTTCCCGCCTCCTCCAGACTGTCTACCCCGTAAGGAATAAAGGATTGATATTTGTTTGCATGTTTTATTTAAAAGACGCTTTCCTTAATTTTATTAAATACGTATCTATACTATACTAATATTATAAAGCTTGTAATAAAGTTTGTTTGTTTGTTTGTATGAAAGGGCCAATCTCAGGTACTACTGGTTCAAATTGAAAATCTTTTTGCATTGAATAGACCATTTATCAAGGAAGGCTTTACGCAACATAACATCACGTTGCAACAATAAGGAGCAAAAAATAATGGAATATGTGAAAAAAACGGGGAATCTTTGAGAGCTTCAATGATGCCCAAAATAACTATACCACGCGGACGAAGTCGCGGACATAGCTAGTAACATATAATGAAAAGGAGAATCCAGGTTAAATGAGAATTTGTTCTTTAAAATTTCCCTGTAACACGGTCACAAAGAATTATGTTACTCGCACATCGAAAAAGTTAATAAGCTACTTTGCCAGTCACAAAGTGGCGTTGGTAATTAGCTTCGAAAAGACTGGTATTTCTCCACTTCGACTTTGTAACTTTTGCTTGAAGTTGAGTTATGAAAAATTCAAAGTTACTTGAGTGCTAGCTAGATAAACCAACCAACGTTTTAATTAGTGTAATTTTTGATGTCCTTTGAGACAACGTACATATATCTTTTGTTCTTCCCCTTTTTATACATATCTTTTACAACCTTACCGCCGTGTGGTTCCCGCCATGTAATGGTACCTAAATTCATTGAGGGGTCGATCTACGATCATTGGAGAACATTATTCTCCCTCTTTTTCTTACCCAGAGGTTAACCTCAAAGATAGAATGAGAGGGAAGTTTAGACATATGCCTTGTCAACGTTTGTGAATAAAGGGGGCTAGTAAGTAAGTTACTAACCGTGGTTTTCGAATATTTACGAGACTACGGGTTTTGTTTACCCCGGAAGGGAAAGACGAGATTTGTATGGTATTATTGTGCTGAAAGAAAAACAAAAAGCTAATTCGATTTGTTTATATACGAGTATAGTTCATTAATCTCATTTCTCACTTCTTCCGTCATTATGCCATTCAATTGAATGAATTGAATGCGTACTATAACATCTATATCCTTATTCAATTGAATGGCTCTTTTGAATAAGGATATAAATGTTATAGTACGCAGCTCCTTATGTGTTTGGGTTTACTGACCCGAAACCTCTACCTCAAGTGTTATGGAACATAATCATGAAACAACAAAGTGATATTTTCCTCGTGACTGATTTCCGTCGCTGTCCGTCGACTAATAAAGAGGCGACAGGTTAGAGGCTTATGTTTCTTAACCGACATCGGAAAAGGGGTTCTATATATCCATAATAATATTATAAACTAGCGAACCGCCCTGGCTTCGCACGGGCACTATTTATATATATTAACCATCCTCTTGAATCACTCTATCCACTTATAAAAATCACTGCATCAGCATAAAAATTTTATGCTCTTTTGCTTCACAACTTTTGCCAGCACATATAAGCTTTCGAAATCTTTCTGTCACTTCAATTCATATTTATATAAATAAAAACACTAGTATATCTTCAAGTACATAGGCCCGCTCTTTGAATTAGTAATATCAAAAATCTTTTACTCAAAAAATCCGGAATCCTTCCAATGCGGCAAATTTAAAAATGGCGGTGCAACGTTCAACGGCCTCCCTTTCATCTCACCTGCGTTATGCACCCGCGTATTCCGTGTAATATCCCGTCTATCCCTCAGGATTACTGCATGTCCTGAGCTTGTAATTTTTTATTAGGAACTTCATGCTAAACTGGGATTTTTTCGCTCGTTATCTAAAATTGGGAACTGGAATTCTCATTAATTTCTTGTTTGTGGCCTTGATATTCAGTTGGTTTCTGAATATGATTGGTTAATGACTTCTATTTGAATGAAGCTGCTATATTCATCGGCAATTATTTTATGATGTAAGCCCTTTTAGAGCAAAATGTTAGGTACATCTAAATCAACGATATAAGGTACAATTAAACAAAGTATTTATTGCAAGGCCTAGCTCAAATAAACGATAAAAGACTAGGCTAAAAGAGACCTCGGACACCTCGAATTAAACCGTAAAAAATTGTTTCCGTAAAAATGTTTTCAAATCGATTTACACCTACGTTTGCCTGAAGCCACAATGACATCAAGCTGTAAGAAACAATGTTGTCAAAATCTCTTTTTTTTCTTCAGTTCTTAAAACTAATTAAGATTCTTTTCCCAAAACAAAACTGTGATGTCTAACTAAAAAAATATTTACGTTCCGAGGATATTTCTCAGTTCGCGCTTCTGTTTCGCCACGCTCCATTTATTGTGAAAAATAAATAAAAAGAAAAATGGCGCGCAAACCGTCCGTCCAGGCTGCAATTTGCTGCAGTCGGATCCTCAACTTTTCATCCGTGGCGTTTTAAAGTTACGTTCTCAGCATGTAATCTCGCGTGCAAAGCCCTGGGGATCCGCGAAATCTTGTGTGTGGTAGTTTTGGAAAATCCAGCAAAAGAAAATTTAAGTATTAAGTGAGAAAATTGGGCCGGCTCCAAAGCTAGTTCGACACTTGTGTTTGAGATTTATTATCTCTAATTTATTTATTTGTGTCAAAACTTTAAAGTTTCTTCTCCCATCTAGGCGTTAGTCCCGGTTGTGATGAACATGATTCTTGTTGATTTTTTTCATCATATTTTATCTGTTACCGAGTGACCAAAAAATGCAGTTGAACAGTACACAATGAAACGATCTCCACAAAATTTTGCATAAATGTAATGTGAAGTAGGCAGAGACGCCGGCAATTAGTTGATCATCAATATAAATGCTATTGGATCAATATTTCTACAATAGCCAAAAGACTGAATACAAAAACGTAGTGCAGTGCTATTTATTCTGCCAGTTCATGTGTTGGTTCGAGTTTTCTTAACAGAAAAGCTATTTCGATACTGGAGTAGTGATGTTTAGTTAGGAAGAGTAAACACAAAAAGTGATGTACTTATCATCCTACGTTTGACGGATTCGTGTCTGAAAATAGCCTGCGAAAACAGGCGTTTTAAGGCTAGTGTTGCCATGTGTGACGGTCAATTCACGAATTCCACGAATTCTAAATTTGTATGTTTATTTTGTATGTTTTGAATGGTTTCTATTTTACAAAAGTTTTTATTGGATTACAAATATAAAGCTTGCCTTGTTTGCGAGTCAAATTTTATAAACATTTGACATAACCCTTGGAGCAGAAATTAAAGTTGTTAAGTGATAATGTACCATAAAACTTTTAGTGTGCAATCTGGATCTAATATGATGGATGTCTTAGAAGTAGGGTGTAAACTACATGATAATGAAATTACGGCGCGGCGAGCTTTCGAGTGCTAAAAAATCGAACACATCTTTTTTGTATTCACACGATTAGTTAAAAAAAAAATATTTAGTTATCTTTTATAACTAAATATTTTTCTTAACAAATAAAAACAATTCTGCTACACCAGTGTGAAATAAAATACTAGATATTCTAGTATTACCGCCGTAGCACAAAGCTTTTGAAACAAAAATATGTAGTTTCCTACGTGTCTGTGCAGTGTTCACTAAATTGCCTTTTGTGTTCACAATTTTCTTCGTACGTTATACAGTTCTTTTTTTTGTTTAAAAACTCTGTCTTTTGGAATGTGTAAGATATTTCAAACTCATTGCGTATAAAAATTATTAACTATTTCGTAAGATAGTAAGCTGAATTATCTTCTATCATGATATGAAAATTATTTATTTCCTTTGTTCATAAAATTAAAAACACACAAAATGTTTATCAAAATACACACATCTTTTTCCCTTACGGGGTAGACAGAGTCGTCAGTCACAATAAATATTTATTTTCCTTGTATGTTATGAGCATTTTAGTAATGAATAATTCGTAAATGTATTCCGAGATATAAGTATTTTCAAGTGTATAACTTTCACAACATACAGCAATATAACATTGTTATACCCTTCTTTTTTGAACGAAAGTAAAAATTACGCATGGCTGGGTCGGATTTAATAAAATTCCAACTTTTTATCCCGTTTAATATCGTTGCTCATTTTTTTGTTATCTTCGCTTCATTTCCTGTCCTTAGCCCTTACTTCCGCCATTATGCCTTAGCAGCTACCGTCAGATTTGTCAAATTAAATATCTGTATTTATTATACCTAAGCCGTCGCCGTAGAATATTGTTGGTCAACGCAATTCTGGATTTAAATTTATTAAAAAGTCGCACACTAGTTCCTATCTTCGTTTCCTTAAAGTTTCCTTAAAATAAAGAAATTTGAATTTGAATTTGAATTTGTGCCCACTTCAAGATCGTAGGCAAAGGACCCCCCTCTTCACTACTAGTAGAAAGTGAAGACGAAACCAGGACAAATTTCAACAGAATTTGGATGATAAAAACAAAGCGACTTAAATTTTATTACAAAAAATCGAATATAATATATATTTACCATGTATTGAAAAAAAACATCATCATTTCAGCAATCGTCTACTGCTGAACATAGTGACTTCCAAATCCTTAACGACTACCACCTAGCTCTGTTGGAGGTGAGCTGCATCCAATGTTTTCCCGCGGATTTCACCAGGTCACCTGTCAACATGAAAAAAAACATGATATAGATCAAATGCGGTGATTTAATTTAGCGATGCTTAAAAATAAGATGACCATCTTCTTAATATAAAAGAGGACACTGATTGATTCACAATTATTGCACGTTCCAACGCAAAACCTTGAGAACTACAAGATTTTAAATTTGGCTTGTAGGTTCCGTGTTCTTTGGGTGCATGAAGAGAGGATTCCCTTAATTCCCACGGTACCGAAAATGAGCGAGATTTATTTTTTCACGCTCCACACGCAGCGAAGCGAAGTATCCCTTTGTGAAAAATCACGCTTACTCTAGTAGACTATAATGGATGTAATCCTAATAATATCACGTAGTCACCATATACCTCTAGATTGGGTGGATGAAGAGTAGGTATTATTGTACGCATGGCCTGACGATTAATTTATCGCATAAAGCGCGATAGTTTGCAATGCTCGTCATATGCAGATTATAAGTTAGACTGGATCTTGAATGGTTTATCATTATCTTTCCTGGTGTAATGGTCTTGAGAAGAGCGACAAACGATATGAGATGATGCTTTGTATATATTTTACACTTATTACTGTGAAATTTCAATCCCTTAATTCTTTTAAGCCTTTAATTCTTTTCAAGACTATATAATCTATCCATCTCTGCGACTATTGACTATATATCTATCTATTATAATAGCTCTGTCTACCCCATAATGAAACGTGATCGTATTATGTATTTCTGTATTATACTAAAATTCAGCATTAAATAAGAGATTTCATAACTGATGAGTAGAGAAAAATCCATTCAAGCCACAAACACTACATAATGAAACAATGGCAAAGCGAATCTTTTCAGCCTTTGAAACTAATCCTTGGGAAAATGCATACGCAGGGATACTGTAGGCTACTGCAGTCCTCCACTGACAATAGATAAGAGCGAGCGAGGATGCTCGGGGTTCAAGGGGGGGAGAGGCGAAGAGGCACACTCCCTTTGGACCCGACTGTACTAAAAAATTTTAACTGTGCACTAATTAATGATTTATGGAGGTGAAGAGGGAGTAGCTTTGTGTAAATACCTGATTTACCCAATTGTGTGTGGCCTTAGACTGACTAACCGGAACTAATGTTTCTAAAGGTTGACTGACTGATATGTTTTTAAAGGTTGGTTGACCTATTGTACCTTTGAGGCTCAATAAAGTTTTAAATAAATAAATTTATAATGAACTAAAAATAATGCCAGGAGGAAAATGAAAACTGACTTGTCCGTGGTTGAAAGAAATTACAAAGACGGATGATAAATCGTTTTTCTATTTTTCCACTCGATAATCAAAATCGAAGGATATGAGAAGAGGGGTTTACGAAAAAGTTTGGACATCACTTCCACTTCCTTAAAAGTGCCACGCCTAATAAATGGACAGTGCCGGTCACAATCATTAGCGGCCAGTGACTGCGGTCATAAATATCAGCTCTCATCAATCTAAACCGCCTAATCACATATCTGAACTTACTTTAATAAAATAGAGTGTCTTTCATTGTACTCAATAAATAGCTGTAATTTTCCACGGTTTAAAAAATCATTAATTATTCGGGCGTAACAGGAACGCACCTAGTGGTGGGGAGTAGGGGGGGTTCATTCATCAACCCCCACCCACGCAGTCCGAAATTTCCCGCCACTTTTCCTGAATATTTTGCGGCCAACGTTCGGAAAGTCATTTTTCTCCTTGATCAGACTGAATTTTTGAGCGTTTGGGAAATCGACCTTGTACAGATTCGCTTGTTTGTGGACCGTCACTCAAAATTTGTAAAGATTTTAATAGCTTTTGTAAGTAGAGCGAACAGTGTACGCTTTTATCACTGAAAAGGCTTTCGTGTTTAATTTTCCATAAGCTTTGTAAGTTTCACAGCAGCGTTTTGTCGTGTGCTTAGTACAATTACTTTTATAAATCCTTATAGTAGATAGATTAAAAAGTTATAAGGAAACTAAGTTTTGTAAGGTTTGTCATCACCTCCTTATTTTTTTAAGTCTGTTAAAATGCTGAATTACCAAAAATTTACTGCACTATTAATATTTTACTTATAATTTAGTGAGAAACACAATTCATAGATTTACAATAAACATGAAATGTTATTTTTGAAAATAGGTACATACGTAAAAACTTATCGTCGAAAAATTAATTCACAAAAACAACAATTCCATACAAATAGCGTTGTACCAACGTCCTCCGCAATTCAACCATTTTTAAACATTGTCAATGGTAATTAAAACCAAGGTTACTTTTTATAAGAGTTTATTCAAATCACGGCATTATAGTATTACAGAGGTCAAAGCAATCCGCTCGTGACTGGATCTAGATAACGAATTATGTGAACCGATTAGTGCGGGAATTTGTTTTTACATTTTTGTGCGATTATTTATTAAATTAAACTAAATGTACCCGAAACCGCCGAACTTGCATGAAGAGAGATATGAATGTGGATGAAGCGAAAGAAGTTTGCAGAGATCGTGGCAAGTGGAAAGATGTAGTCTCTACCTAAAAAAGGAAAAAGGCGTGATTTAATGTATGTATAGTAATTCATGTAAGTGCCGTGTGGTTCCAGGAAAAAAGGACCACTCCATATCTTCACCATAGTTCTCCTAAAAGGTGACTAAGAGAAAGGCTAATAAACTTGCGATTATACATTTAGGGGATGGACTAGCAAAGTGTAAGTCACTTTTTGTATCTCAGTTCCTTCACTAAGCCATGCAGCTGAATGTGGCCTTTTAGTTTGTTTCAGATTGGCTCTGTCTACACTGTAACGGATAAAGACGTGATGATATTTATGTTTGTAAAAGATATGTTTCAGGATTTTTTGTGTATTTTTTTTCTGGAAATTCACATGGGAAGAGCCCGGCGCAAAAGCTAATTATGTACTCGTATGTATATTTTGGAAGTGTGAATCAATTCATTTTTATATTGAAAGTATACCATTTATGAATGATTTTGTAGATTAAAACTGACTTGAACTTTTTAAGAACGCTTTCATAGAAGTATTTAATAAGTAAGTTATAACTTTTTAATCATCATGTCTCGGCATTCTCATAAAAAAGTTAGTAAAACAGTTTAGTTTATACAAGCTTGGTGCTGGTTGAAATTCAGTGAGCTCCATAATTTAGCTTTCATATTATTAAAAATCGCGATAGTTTGTTTGAAAAATATATTTATGGCTGTTTGTTGTTTCTCTACGCTATTGTTTTTTATAAATGGGATACTTCGATGCGCTAAGTATAGCAGCTAACAGCTATTTCGCAAAATTTCCTATAAAAGTATATATATGTATATATATACCTAAAAAAAAAACGAGATATGTTCCTTTTTTAATTTTAGGTATGTCCAAAATAAAACATGAACATACTTAATAACAAAATAATCTTTTACAAAAGAACCTTAAATATATGTAAATAAAATTTAATCTGATTGCCACTCGTCGTAGTAAGTGGCTGTCGCGTCCAAGCGAAAACTTTTAATTACGCAGCTTTCATAAGTTTCTGGACGAGTTTTAACTGGCTATTTTAATTTTAATCGAAGCTTAAATACGGAAAATATGAAATGTATATAAATTAAATTCATTAGTTTTTAAATTTCCTCATTACAGCGTTATTCCGATGCAAATATTTATTGATCAGTTTATATTCTTAATATGCTTTCTTTAGCACCACAAACTTTACCAACAAACAACAACACGTTTTTGTCCCTAACAAGCTAGACTAAGTCGTAAGAAGTACGATTCGAAGGCTTTTTTAGTCTTCTTTCTTTAATTATGTACTTATTCAAAAAAAGCTAATCAAAAAATACTTTTTAAGTAATAATATGGTTTTCCGAGCTTTTGTCCCAGTCTCTGCTGCTTCTAAAGTTCTTTCCGTGCTCAATTTCATCAACATTAGTCCATCACTCCAAGTTTATTCATTAAAATTTGAATTATTGTGATTTCTGTTTACAACCAAACATATAGTTTTGTATTTATCGTTTCTTTATAATTTTTTTAGTACTGTCACTAAAACATTCAAACAGGGAAAATCAAGAGGAAATCCTCAATCAGTCACGAGCAACAATGCAACTTACGTAACTTAATCTCTCTAGTCATCAGCTCGTTATCCTTAAACAAAACATGTCGTTATAGACGTGTTATGACAAGCGAGCGGGAAACTTTACCTAGGAATACCAGAAGTTAGGGAATTTTACGGACAGTAACTTTTACTTATTGGATTTCGACGGACATAGTGTGTGCCGGCTGTTTCTCTTCCTGTACAGATCGTAAAAGTCAATCAAGGGAAAGGCTCATAAACTTTTTAGGAGATAAGCTAGTAAGTAACCTTTCAGTCGTTTAAAGATTTTATGTTCTGTTAACCTCGTAAGGAAAAAAGACGTAATTATATGAATGTATGTCTGTATTTTGATAGAAAAATTATGGGAATTGAACGAGTCGGGGTGTAATTTTTATATTATTTTTTTAGGCGACGGGCTCGCCAACTTTGTTGTAAGCACTGTCTCTGATTCTTAATTACCTCTCTTCATTCCAATATATATTCATCCAGCTTAATGCCACTTTCGAGTATTGGTTCTTTTAATCTTAAAAGGGAAAATAATAATAAGAATAAGAACAAAGTTATAAGTGTGTAGGATCTAAAGTCCGTCTTTAAAGGCTATTTTTAGATAAGATTTTTATATTTAGTTGGGATTCATGTCCGCAATATCATAGATAATCCGCTTCCCTATTACAGCGGTTACCCATGTTTTTTATAGCGAACATTAAATCTCGCTCTCATTACTGAATGGCATTTCTATTCTTTTATTTTCTATAATATCTGGCTGTATAATTTTTCTATGATATGTGGCTTTTTAATAACGCTTCTTGGGAAATTCGATATTTGCACAAGGTATAAGTGCTTGTTTAGTCGCTTCTTACAACATCCTTACTAAAGATCGAGCCATAACTTCTGGAGTCATAAGCAAGGTAACGTCGGGACCAAGAATAATTCGGTTTATAAATTGCAGTGCACTCTAACAATAATACATTCGAGAAAACCTTTTTTTTTGACGTTGGTTAAAAGCTTAGTCACCCTAGCGACAACGGCTTCTAATCGACTTGTGAGGTGATATCGATAAACGTTTAGCCCAGTAATTACCATATGTGTGGACGCCTAGTAGTGTTCTTCCTGTTGCCGTGAGGGAATTCTTGATTAATAATTTCTTTAAATTATTCCATACTAATTAAACTTAGACGTTTGTAACATAAATAATACGCTTAAATCTTGTTCCCGCGGGAATTTAGAGAAATCCCTCTTTTGTTTAAATTTCTACATCCAGCGGTTTGGGCTCCACATTGTCTGTCAGTCAGTCATTCGTATATATATATATATATATATCAGATGGATATCAGACAGATGGTTTGATCATGTGGCGAGGATGAACGAAAGCCGCTTGACAAAGCCAGTACGAGTAGCAGAGTAGGAATAAAAAAGAGAAGATAGGGAGAAGGGTTGCCTGCAACACTTATATTTGTTCTTTATGACAGAACTTTTGTTCTTTAATCGTCTTCTACGATGACCTCCCACAGGACGGGATGCCGGAAATAAGACACGATTATATTGTACCTGCATAAGGAGCACTAAATAAATCCATTATTATTTTAAAATCGCCATAAACTAATTCTACATACTTACTATTAAATTTGTTGTTTATAGTAAAACTATATTGACAAAATTTATAAAAAGGGATAATAAGATTTTCAGTGCCTTTTGTTTCCCCTTGTCTAAAGTGTACGGTGACTGCATCCTAGTTTAGTTTAACTATATTTGTTAATTCTGTTCTCATGTAAGTGGATTTAATGTAATCTTTTATGAGAATAAATTCTTGAAACCTGTTTATTCCTGTGAACTACAAATGTATGAGATTACTCTTGTAATCCCGGCGGTATTCCCGGTATTATTACAAAAGCTAGTTTGCATTAAAGCTACCATAGTTAATACAATCGCGGAATGGACGTTTCTCGTTTTTCTATTCTGCCTTGTAATTAAACATAATCTAATAATAATAAACAGTATAAAAAAACTATTGTCACGATAACGTCATAAATTCCGGAACTACTGAACTGAAAAAAAAAATACACAGATTTTTAAGTCAATCATTACGTTATCATTAGAATTTACAAAGAATCAGCAACGCGTGGCTTCATACATATAGTCACGTCTATATCCCTTACGGGGTAGACAGAGCCAATAGTCCCGAAAAGACTGAATGGCCACATTCAGCTGCTCGGCTAAATGATGCAATTGAGATCCAAATAGAGACAGGTTGCTAGCCCATCGCCTAAAAAAAGAATCACAAGTATATAAGCCTATTCCTTAGTCGCCTTTTACGACATCCATGGGAAAGAAATGGAGTGGGCCCATTCTTTTTTGTATTGGTGCCGGGAACCACACGGCACGCGTGGCTTCGTCAGTTAAAATTTCTATATATTCATCATAAAAAGCATTGTAAAGTTTCATTCAAGTCGTACCAGAGATCCCTAGGGAACGTAATCGCTTAACGACGCAGATGTAACTATTGAATAAAGAGGTTTGTAGGGACCTCGGTGATTAATCTCCATCGTAAGGGATCACTGCTATTGAGGGCGGGATCAAGTATATGGTAGTAACGGCAGTCAAGAGGGTTGAGTGTAAACTTGCACTAATTTTCACATTTAAATTGAAAGGCGACTACGAGAGAGGTTTATAAATTTGGAATTCTTAGGCGATGGGCTAGCAACCTGTCATCATTTGAATCTCAATTCTATCATTGATCCAAACAGCTAAACGTGGCCTATCAGTCAAGACTGTCGGCTCTGGGTACCCCACAAGGGATAAATATGTGATTATATAAATGTATGTATGAATTGATAAGTTACCATAAGAAAAGTTGGTACCTAATTGACTAGCCTGCACGACATGTTCGTGGAAAATTGATGGTTGTCATTGAGCCTTCGAATTACACGCGCATGAATTGCGTCATGTAAAAATTTGCCTTTGCTTATTCTTCTGAGTAAGAGGAGTGATGAAGGAGACAAAAAAACCACAAAAGAAACTTGCCATCGGTGACAAAGGGACATTTTCGGTAGAATACGTCCACAAGTATAGATAACTTCAATAAAAAAAAATACTTTAATTAATTTCAAATGATTATCAAAGTAAAAATTCAACCAGTAGTGTATTGTGCAATATTTGCCGTCATTTGAAATCTTTGCAAAGAGCATTTGGCTTTTGTCCACCTTTTGCGGTACAAAAAACAACTTTATAATATTATAAAGTTCATGTAAAGCTTGGACTATCTTTTTAATACTTCCCATGCATCGATCTGATTTACAATAATATGAAATTGTCCGAGATTCACTCGTTGATAAAAGCGACAATGTCATGTCACATTTAATAGTTCGCAGATGCAATGTTTCTATCATTACTGCCAGATGTGTCAATAAAATGAACATGTCATGCATACATATAGTAACGTTTATATCCCTTGAGGGACAGACATAGCCAACAGTCTTCAAAAGACCAAGCCTATCCCTTAATCTCCTTTTACGACATCTATGGAAAAGAGATGGAGTGTGATGGTGGTCCTATTCTTTCTTCTATTGGTGCCGGGAAAGATATTTATTATATTTTATGATAAATACTTATATAGATAAACATCCAAGACCCATGCCAATCAGAGAAAGGGATTCGAACCCGTGGCCTCTTGTGTCACGAAATAAGCGGACTACAGCTGCGCCACAGAGCCCGTCTAACTATGCGCAATCTTCATCTTAATCTGTTTATAGGCACTGTCTATTTTAGTTGAAACTCTGAAGCCACTCAAATTTCGTTCTAACTTGATGAGTATGCATGAATTTCAAACTTTGTTCAGCAATTTGGGCTAGCCTAGATAATTCAACCTAACCCTGCTCTGCTTAACACACATATAATCACGTCTATATTCTTTGCGGGGTAGACAGAGCCAGCAGTCTTGAAAATACTGATAGGCCACGTTCAGCTGTTTGGCTTACTAATAGAATTGAGATTCATATAAAGTGACAGGTTGCTAGCTCGTCGCCTAAAGAAGAATATCAAGTTTATAAGCTTATCCCTTAGTCGCCTTTTACGACATCCATGGGAAAGAGTTGGAGTGGTCCCATTTATTTTTTCTATTGGTGCCGGGAACCACACGGCACATACTCGGCACTCTGCTTAATCTGTTTTAAATAACAATAGCAATCCGCTGCAAACTGAGCTAACTACTTTAAAATGCAATCTACTCAATGAATTCTATTAACATGCGATTTGAAGACAATTTATCGTTCATAATTTATTCAATATACATATATACAGTCAGGTCTATATCCCAGATGGAGCTGACGACTGAAAGACAACGTTCAGCTGTATGGTTTTATGCTGGAATTGAGATTTGAATAGTGACAGGTTGCTAGCCCATCGCCTACAAGAGGATTCCCAAGTTTATAAGCCTATCCTTAGTCGCCTTTAACGGCGTCTATGGAATAGTGGTTCTATTCTAAAGTGCCGGAATCCGGAAACAACTTTTTTACATTATTATTAACCTTATTCTTTACATTTTTCAGGTACGATTGAAGTAATTTGTTTCATTCAATTACATTTTATGGAATGTTGGCGAAGGCACCTCTCATAATTCCCACTTACACTCGAGGCAAGTTTATTTTTGTAAGGTAACTTAATCAAACATTCATGTTATGATATATTTCTATTACCAGACAATGTACAGCGGCAACTACGGGGCGTAGGAACCAAAAATGTGTTACGTATGTCCCTTAAGTTGTAATACATACGTACATATAGTCACGTCTATATCCGTTGCGAGGTAGCCTGAGCCAATACTCAATCTCGTAAAGACTGAAAGGCCACGTTCAGCTGTATTTAAGAACTAGAGGCCGCCCGCGACTTCGCCCGCATGGAAACCCTATCAATCCCGCGGGATCTCCGGGATAAAAAGTAGCCTATATGTTATTCTGGGTCTTCAGCTACCTACATACCAAATTTCATCGTAATCGGTTCAGTAGTTTTTGCGTGAAAGACTAACAAACATCCATACTGACATATTCACAAACTTTCGCATTTATAATATTTGTAGGATATCCCGAAATTTCTAGAGAAAATTTAGTTTACTGCTAAATTTTGTTTTCTTTTATACATAGTGATCTATAAAGAAATCCACATTATTCTTACATCCCATTCTTAGGCCGTTTATCGTTTGACATCTGATCGACAGTGGCATTCGCTGTGCGGTTGACGTCCGCCTTATTAATGCGAGGAAACAAGAAAAATACGATTGTACGAGAAATTTATATGAATTCCCAGTCGTTCGGCTGTCTCCCGAGAAAATACACAGCCTGCCAAACATTGAAACATATTGCATTTCCTTTATTTTGTTTTTTAATAGTTATAGTAAGCGCAGCGTTTAAGAAAAAGTAAAAAAAAAAAATAACGTTTCATCATTCATTTTCTATATCAGAGTAGAATGTTAATTTTCTATTATGCAAAAGCATGGACACATCTAGCAAATATATCAAGTACATACATACATATAATCACGTCTTTATCCCTTCCGGGGTAGACAGAACCAACAATCTCGCAAAGACTGATAGGCAATAATGGTATTGAGATTCAAATTGTGATAGGTTGCTACCATCGCCTAAAAGAAGAATCCCAAGTTTATAAGCCTCTCCTTTGATTGATTTTTACAATTTGTACCAAAAAAAGAAGCAGCTGGCACTGGCACACACTGTATCTTTTGTTTGCTACCCGTCCAGAATGGTCTACCAGACCACTTAAATTTGCTATTATTTGTACATTTTGTTTCATAGCAAATACATTTTCAGTTGGTACTTTAAGTAGATACCTAGTCACTGTATTGTATGTATTTGTAAAACGGACGGGTTTCGTGTCCCTACGTGATCCAAATAATGGAACTAGTTTAACTGCGCGTGGGTAAAATAATAACTGAACAAGTTGAAATTAAGTTTGCTTAATATTTGGCTCGTAATAACATTTCCACTACGTAAATGGAAGCTTACTTAAATTATCGATATCTATAAAATAATCTTAAATCTTTTGTTGCCCAGCTGAAACAACTGGTTGTTTTGTCGAGACTGTGGGCTCTGTCTATCTCGAAAGGAATAAAGACGTGATACTTGAATATGTGTCACATAATGACGTCAATATTTTGTAGGCTTAGTAAATCCTACTTATAATAATTGAGAAAGTTGGAAAGTTTGTTAGTATGTGTGTATATTTGGATGCCGTTTGTGTACTTGTTACTCTTCGCGCAAAAACTACTAAACGGTTTTTCATGAAACTTTAGGATAATATAGCTTAGTCAATGAAATTACATAATAAGTTCCAATTTAAAGAGATTTGTGAATGGCGAAGTCGCAACATCTAGTGACGTACATATATAAGCCACTATATACTAATTTATAATTAATCCACAATATACATTTAATTAGGCTCCCACATATGAAACTCTCTACAATAGTATAGCTCAGTTAATTACTTCATCAGTAGGTTTAGTCAACCAGTGTTATTTGGTTAATTAAATACCTAGCTTTAGAACAAAGCTACTCAATCCGACACGCTCGATAAGGAGAGACGAAACTAATTAGATAAATAAATAAGGGCTCTTTAAGAGGCCACTTTGAACATTTATCGCTTTCAACGTAGAAAGAAAACATCTTATGTTATTTTACTAGCCTAATAAATCGCATGTAATATTATCAAGTAATTCAATGTAAAACATTTATATTTTCGTCTCGACTTTATATAAAAATTATTTATTTCAAATGAACTGCGCCGTTGAAAAATATGAAATGGCTATGCTAATAGGGCTAGTTTCAAAGTAGATGGATAGATATATCCTTTATTTTCTTGTACAATCACACACTTAAAATAATATGACTTTTCTCACATCATCATATGTATAGAAAACTTAATATCAAAAGCAAAACAACTTATAACACTAACCAACCAATAGTTTTAACGAAATGATACTGTCAACGGCAAACAACATGACCTCCTGGTCAAATCAACAAACCAAAACCATAGATGTTCAAGTTTCTCTGCAGGTGACTGTACATTTATTTTTGCAGAATTGTCGGTCTGACCATCTGATGCTACTTCCACTACCTTAATGATTCTCGTAACCGTAAATACTGCCCTTTTACTCTTATCTCTCCATTTTATCTCCGATCTGATAACGTCGCGGAGACATATGACCGCGTAAGGAAAATCTCCCAATAGTCCAATTGATTAGGGGGGCTTATGTCCGGGCTCCCCCTATTATTTACAAGTGGAAGTCAGAACGTTAATCCCAACATCAGATATTATTTAATTAGGGTGAATGGACGTGGATTTAGACGTCTGTATCACCATAACGTAGGTAGAAGATAGACGCTTTTACTATTTATAACACGTCTATATCCCTTGCGGGGTAGACAGAGCCAACAGTCTTGAAAAGACTGAATGGCCACGTTCAGCTTGTATAAAATCGTTGTGATTTTAATATTGCAATCGCACGCTGAATCTCATTTAAGAAAATGTATATTTTCGTTTCGAATATTTTCGATAAAAATGTAAAATGGTACTTATTCAATTCGTTCCAAACGAATCCATTTTGAGTTCATACGAAATATTGTAAATGCAATTTTAAAATTGATGAACGTTTTAAATTTCAGCTTTTATTCCTCTCATGGACTTTTTTTATTAAGACTGATATATGTAATTATGTTTGTGCCGTGTGGTTCACGGCACCAATACAAAAAAGAATAGGACCACTCCATCTCTTTCCTATGGATGTCGTAAAAGGGAACTAAGGGATAGGCTTACAAACTTGGGATTCTTTTTTAGGCGATGGGCTAGCAACCTGTCGCTATTTGAATCTCAATTCTATCATTAAGCCAAATAGCTAAACGTGGCTATTCAGTCTTTTCAAGACTGTTGGCTCTGTCTACCCCGCATAGGATATAGACGTGACCATACGTGTGTATGTATGAAGAAATTGGATATGAAATTAATTCAAATCTAAGGCCAACCTACTTTGGGCAAACTTTGTGGTATGTATTAAAAATTAATCAAATTATGCTGTTTATTTATAAAATTAATCCGCGTTCGTACGAGCACAGATTATGAGCTGTCCACGTTACAAATTTTCCTAGCTATAGCGAAATCTGCAGTTCAGAAATAAACCAAAAAATATGAGTCTGCGCCGCAAGTGTGCGACTAATGTAACGAGTTTGAAACTCTGCAGAAAATTCTCAATTTTATATCGCATTCGCCAGGCAGAATCAGAACTAGTTAACTTAGTGCATAAAATATTGAAGGTACGAATGAATTAACATTAAATTAATGTTATTTTATACATTATAAAGCTTTAGGCGCGATTGGTCTAACATTAAAAATTGTCCAACGCGCAGTTCTTTTCAATTCACAATGTATGTAGGTTTTACAAAAAACACTTGCTAATTTTGTAGTTCGAGTTTGGGTTGTAGGGACTTTATCAAGTATATTTTCCATTTAAAAAACACATACATATGGCCACGTCTATATCCCTTGCGGGGTAGACAGAGCCAAATGGCCACGTCTATATCCCTTGCGGGGTAGACAGAGCCAACAGTCTTGAAAAGGCTAAATGGCCACGTTCAGCTATTTGGCTTAATAATAGAATTGAGATTCAAATAGTAACATAGGTTGCTAACCCAACGCCTAAAAAATAATCCCAAGTTTGTTAGCCTATCCCTTAGTCACCTTTTACGACATCCATGGGAAAGAGATGGAGTGGTCCTATTCTTTTTTGTATTGGTACCGGGAACCACACGGCATTCCCATTTACAAATATGGAAGGTAATGACCATGTTATTTGTTTAAAATTTATTCACATATATTAACGTCATGTGTATTCTCTCTTTAATCTGCGTTCGTTGTCTGTTTGGCAAAGTCGTGGCATCTTCCGCGAATCTTCAAGAAGAAACTACGTTTTTCATTCAAGTGTTATACGTAACTTAATATCCTCTTTGACGTGCATTCCCCGGATTGTATTCCTGGAAGGGAGTGAGCAGTGAAATGTGATTTGATTTTATTGAATTTGATATGCGATGGCACAGATTGAAAATGAAAAATGTATAGTCATTCTCTTCGTATACCAATTTCAGGTTATGTTTACCCAAGAGATAAGGGCTATAGGTCTCACAATAAACTGAAAGTAGTTGAGAGAGATTACATTATATTATTTGTGGCAAGAGCAAAAACAGGAAGTAACAGGTGTAAATCTTGTTCTGTTAATTGTATGTAGATATGTATTAAAGAAATCTCCGAACTCGCATGAAGAGAGTTATGAACGTGGATGAATCGTAAGAAGTATGCGAATATCATGACAGAAAAGATGTAGTCTTGGTTTAAGGCGTGGTTTTATGTAGGTATGTATATATTATTTTCCAAAATGTTTCAATTTCCGAATACATATCGGAACTCTGTTAACGGTATTCTGAACATAATAAAAGGTTGTTCCAGGTATTTCCCGAACAAATCAAAGGTCATATATGGTTCACTGGTTGGACAAAATGCGTGGAATTGCTTTTTATTCGACCTACACGTACATAGGTCATCGTAGAAATGGTAGCCCCGTGAGTAGTCGTTTTAACAGGGGTCCATTTTAATGATTCTTACTGTACTGCCCTGCAGTAAAGTGGTTTGACAAAATGAGTTATGTTTTCTGTGGCGATATCTACTATGACATAATTATGAAAATAAATTATTTTTTACGTGATTTTAATTTATTAACTTAATTGTCAAAATTTAAATAGGAGCTCAGACTAAAATGGTTTGTATGTAAGATGAGAGTATTTTTTTTAAATACATAACATACACGTATCACGCCTCTTTCCCGGAGGGGTAGGCAGAGATCACATCTTTCCACTCGCCACGATCCCTGCATACTTCTTTTTTTTTCTTCTCTTTTTATTATTGGTTGGAATCACTACCGATCCTGTGAAAAACACATCTATTATTTACGTATTGTAAATAATAGATGTGTTTTTCACAGGATTATAAACTAATTGTATACTAGCGGCCATGCATATTTTGTGAAAAATTTCATAGAAAATTTCACCCCCCATTTTAGTATTTTAGGGGTTCATTATTAAAAAACCTATGTTAGAACGCGGGTATTTAACTGTTTGCATACCAAATATTTGAATCGGTACAGCAGTTTAGCTGTAAAACCGGAACAGATAGACATACAGCTAGACTTTGGCATGTATAATAAGTAAGTAAGGGATATTATTCTATGCTAACACCAGCAGAAACATGTGAGCTAATCTCACAAGTTGTTTACTTCAGATCCTCATTTACCTGCCCCCCATATCCCCCTCCTCTCCCCCCCACCACAGTTATTTGAGTTGCCAACTCGGCGATTGTTGAACTTGCTAACTCTGAATAGTTGCGATGTCAATATAATTACCCGACTACGAAAGGACGGTTATGTCTGTTTTGTTTGCATACTACCGTTTGAGCCGGTGACGGTGGAGTAATTATATTTTGTGTTGAGCGAGAATGTGCTTCGTGGTTTTAAACTTATATATATACTCGTAAGGTGACTGTTTTAAAACTAGAATATTGGAAATAAAAATATCTTTATACAAAAAAAACTTTGAACATAAAGAATTTAAAAATGCAATTTTTCAAGCTTTTTTGCGGGGTTTTGTTTCCACAATGAATGCCTACCTTAATGGCTAATTATTATTACTAGAAATTCGGATATTATTTTTTTCTTTGGTGTATTTGGTTCTTTTTCTTTTATAATTTTTGAACACAAAACTACACACATCTAAGTTTCAAAGTTCTAAGACTAGTAACAAAGCACAGAGACTATTTGTCTGCGCGACAACAAACATGTCTACGCCGTAGCCAATAGCCTACGAAAGTTTGTAGTGTTCGTAGCATTTCGTAGACGTGCTACGGAATGCGTAGCTCGTAGACAGTTTCAGTAGACTGCGCCACGCTACGTGTTAAGATTACTTTTGAGCATAGATTACAAAGTAAATTAAATAAAGTATTATAAATTGAAATTAAAAGATTTATGTTTTGTTCTTGTCTATTGAAGTTTCTGTAAGGATTTAATAAATAAATCTGAATAATTTTGAATAGTCAGTTATAGCAAACTTTTAGTTAAGTATTCTACGCTACCGGAACAAATATAATTAACAGAGTGTAAGTAAAAAGAATTGTTGACTAAGTAAGTAAAAAATCTGAACTTCAAACTAAACAGCTAATTCATTGACAGAAATGCTCTAGTATATCAGCTATACGGTATGCTAACTATACCAAGAGTAACTTAATAAAGCTGTAGTTAATTTGAAATATCTCAATGTTTCAAAAATAACTAAAACTACCAGAAAATTCCCTATAAAAACCTTAAACTCGAGCTGAAATTAATTATTAATATTCACTTACATTTCAATCAAACGTGCAACATTGTAGGTGGTGTACAATTACGTGTACGCTCGTCATAATAGCTAGAATTGGAAATAATGGTGCCCGTCCATTTGTGAGTGCGCAGCTCGTAAATCTGCAGTTCCGTCATTGCACGCCACATCGAAACATCGTGAATAGAGAAAGCAAATTTCGATTTATACAATACTAGAGGCCGCCCGCGACTTCGTCCGCATGGAAACCCTATCAATCCCGCGGGAACTCTGGGATAAAAAGTACCCTATGTGTTATTCTGGGTCTTCAGCTACCTACATACCAAATTTCATGGTAATCGGTTCAGTAGTTTTTGCGTGAAAGAATAACAAACATCCATACATCCATACAAACTTTCGCCTTTATAATAGTAGTAGGATGTCTTTTTCTTTTTCCTCCTGGTATTAGTTCCGGTTACACCATCACCTCTTTTTAGTGGAGCCTGAGGTGCGCCTTTGATCATAATTTATACAAATTAATAAAATAAATAATTATTGTTGCTAAAACACAGTGATTTGCCGCTTTTACTTATTTATCTTGTTCCTTTATTGTTTGCTGGTTGATTGGAAGATATCCTTTGGTGGGATAAGTTCTTTACTAACTCTGTATTATTTCTTGTAACTGTGTAAATATCTGTGCAATAATTACAAACAAACAAATAAATAAATGTATACGGGACAAATTACACAGATTGAGTTAGCCTCGAAGTAGTTTCGAAACTTGTGTTACGAGATACTAACTCAACGATACTATACTTTATAATAAATACTTATATAGAAAAACGTCTAAGACTAAACTAGTTGTTCATACAAGTAACTCAGAAAAGGGTCGTAGGTATATGGCCGCGGTAAGATTTGAACCTGTGCCACTCTGTGCGTCATGGTTTTAGCCGGGTATCTTACCCATTTCACCACTAATAATTAACATTATCTTCTGTACTCTCAGTGTTTTATAATTGCATGCTGATGTCGGAAATCCGGGACGATTGAATTTGGTTCAAATAGGACAGAACTATTGTTTGACATGCATTCGTGGTTAATTCGGTGAATTAGTTATTATATCTCGTGAAATTAATGCCGGAACATCCATCATAGCTGAATTAATTTAAATGTTTTGTTAACGTACCAATTTTAACATAATTGTCAAATAGGAATTGTGATCAATAACATGTGGATAGCTTGTAATGGCTATTATTTATTCATTATATGGATAAATTAACAACAACCCAATAGGGGTATTTGTGTATCATCAAATTAAATTAAAGTCGTGTTTTTTTCGAATTACTACATAGATTATTTTTTTTGTAAGCATAACCGGTCCTAGTCTTCTTCCTTCTGGCTTTAGTCCCAGTCTCGTCCTCTGCAGTTTTATTCTTGAATGGTGCCCGGGGTAAGCCTTTGATCATGGATACCGAATTGGGTGAGTCAGGTTTTTACACGAAGAGACTCTCATCTGACCTCCGCAACCTTTGCAGGGGAACGTAACACGTATTGAATCGATGGTAACATGCAGTTATCTGAAAGTGCGGTTTTCTCACGATCATTTCCGTCACTATAATTGTATCTGTTAGTATTCCAATTTTACCAGTCCTAGTGTTGGTAATGATATCTTGCAAATTATTATTTATTGAAGAGCTCGCATAAGAATATTGATACATACATACATACATACATAAAATCACGCCTCTTTCCCGGAGGGGTAGGCAGAGACTACCTCTTTCCACTTGCCACGATCTCTGCATACTTCTTTCGCTTCGTCCACATTCATAACTCTCTTCATACAAGCTCGGCGGTTTCGGGTACTTTTGACCTGACCCTTTACCAGGACGTCCTTAATTTGATCAAGATACGTTCGTCTAGGTCTTCCCACTCCGACCTTTCCCTCCACACTCTCCTTGTATATCTGCTTAGTCAACCTGCTTTCATTCATCCTCTCCACATGACCGAACCATCTTAACATACCCTTTTCTATTCCTGTAACTACATCTTCTTTCACATCACAACATTCCCTTATCACGCTGTTCCTTATCCTGTCACTCAATTTCACACCCATCATACTCCTTAACGCTCTCATTTCCACTGCATTTATTCTGCTTTCATGCTTCTTTTGCCATACCCAACTTTCACTCCCATACATTAATGTCGGGACCAACACGCCCCTGTGCACAGCCAGTCGAGCCTTTTTGGATAGTTTCTGACTGCTCATAAAGGCATGCAAAGCTCCATTCACCATGTTCCCCGCGTTCACTCTCCTTTCAATATCACTATCATACTTGCCATCTGATGACTGTAGAGTCTGAAGAATATTGATAACTGTAGATAAAGCAATATAAATAAGAGTTTGTTGAGATTGTGGAATGTATCACCGCTTCACTCTACTAAAAGAAAAGCAAATTATTCTAACGACGACTCTGCCAGTTAACCTTTACAAAAATAGCAAACCTTTTCGACAAAAATGCAAAAGCTCGTATTCTGAACATTCGTCGAGAGTCATTACAAAACTCTCTTCCCGATTTAGACGACAAACAAGCAAATGCTACAGTACCTACTCGCGTTTCACGCACTCGCCAAAATCCTGAAACGAAGCCCACTTCACTCGGGAGCTGTCCCCGAGGACCCTCCAGTTGTCAGAGTACTTAGTCCTATCAAATTACGAAGTACATACACGTAGTAAAGTTTATCGGAAACAATTTTGAGGTTATAATTGTTTCGTTTGATGTCTGTCTATCAATTAGTAACTTATCGTGTGGTTTTGTTACATTGGAAATCTATAATTTAGATCGGTGGTAACTTCAGCACGACATTTTCATTGATTGTTTTTGAGCTGCAATTGACAAAGTATGCTTCAACCAATCACCACCACCAAACCAACCATCACGTGCGGTGCCTACCACCGGCAACGCCGCATTTTAAAATTTTACGAACACAAGTATCTGGTGTCCACCCCAGAATAGTGTTAACGGACACCCTGAAATTCTGAAAAACTGGCCAGATATTCTTTAGGAAATATGTGTTAATATTCCCATAGAAACATAAAATTACGCCTCTCTCCCAGAGGGGTAGGCAGGTATTAATACGCCCTTCGCCGACTACTTCTTCCTGTCTATAGTACCGGTTGCATCCTCACCACTCAAGAGAGGAGCCCGGGGTAAGTTCTTGACCTTGGATCCTAGATTGGGTGAGTCAGATTGAGATTCGAACCGGTGCCTTTACGCGCAACCTCGTTTTGACCAGGAACCTTACCGATTCGTCTAACAACGCTCCCATCAACTATGATATCCATTTAATTTCGTCGGCGACTGTACCCGCGGTTCTAGGTTTGAGGTATTAGCGCAACGTTCTAGGTTTGACCCGGTTTTGTGTTTTATGGTCACTGAGTAAACACCTCGCATTAAGTTGTTAACTTTTGATGTACGGTTTTGTTTTAAAGCACTGTATTGTGGTGCGTCGCTATTTACTTGCGTTCGGGGTGCGAGTTATTAAAACAAAAGTTTGTTTCAGTATAACTTTTGTCTGGCTGTGGAGATACTCACAATAAAACCGATCCTTATAATAAAAATAAAAACGCGGAATACATTCAGTCAGAAAAGTATCGGGAATGGATTATTTATTTATGGTTCCAAATTCAAATTTTTGTTTTTTTTGTTGTTGTTAGATTGGCACAACTGTTTTCCATTTTGGCGCGGAGTTTGAGTTGCATCTGTTGTTTACATTAAATACAGTGCTATTTTTAGTTATATCATATCTAGTGTGTATTGCTAATTTCATAATGGATAAAAACATCGAACAAAGAGTTTGTCTTAAATTTTGCATTGCCAATGGAATATCGTGTTCGGAGTCACTGAAAATGTTACAGAAGGCTTACGGTGAATCGACTTTATCAAAAACTCGTGCTTATGAGTGGTTCAAAGCGTTCAAAAGCGGTCGAGATGTGATGGAAGATTTGCCTCGCTCTGGTAGGCCATCAACGTCTGGAACTGAAGTTAACATCGCAAAAGTGAAGGAAATAGTGACTGAAAATCCTCATTCAACTTTGAGAGAGATAGCCACCGAACTTTCTGTATCTCACGAGTCGATCCGTACCATTTTAACTAATAATTTGGGTATGAAACATGTTGCCGCTCGGCTAGTCCCAAAAGACCTGAATTTTTTTCAAAAACTCAATCGCATGAGAGTCGCTGAGGACATGCTAGAACGAGTCAATTCCAACCCAACATTCATGAAACGCATTGTTACTGGTGACGAGACGTGGGTTTACGAGTTTGACATGCAAACTAGTCAACAAGCTTCGGAGTGGCGCCTTCCAACTGAACCGAAACCGAAAAAACCACGCCAAAGTCGTTCAAAAGTCAAAGTCATGTTGACTGTTTTCTTTGACTATCGCGGTGTTGTGCACTCGGAATTCTTGCCGGAAGGTCAAACGGTAAATAAGGAATACTATTTGAGTGTTATGCGGCGTTTAAGAGAGCAAATCCGACGAAAAAGGCCAGATTTGTGGAAAGAAAATTCTTGGATTTTGCACCATGATAATGCACCTTCGCACAAGGCCATCATTGTGAACGAATTTTTAACCAAACACTCAACAAATACCATCGAGCAACCACCATATTCACCAGATATGGCTCCAGCCGACTTTTTTCTTTTTCCTAAACTCAAATTACCACTTCGTGGCACCCGTTTTCAATCGGTAGAAGACATAAAAGAGAATTCGCGGCGAGAACTGACCTCAATTCCGGAAACAGCGTTTAAAAAATGTTTTGATGATTGGATTATTCGTTGGCGTAAGTGTATCGTTTCTAAAGGAGCATATTTTGAAGGTGATAAAATAAATTTGGATGAATAACAAACAGTTTGTGTATTATTGATCTTTTCCTGCTACTTTCTTGACAGAGTAGTACATACAAAATGTCAACGAAATGCTTAAACTATAGTATTGGAAATAAATGGAATTATGTATATCTGTGGTGCAGCGGCAGTGCGCTCGTTTGTGGCACAGTAGGTCCCGCGTTCGAATCCCGACTCATGATGAGAAATGAACTTTTTATGATTATATATATAAGTGTTTATTATGTATTATAAAATATAATATCGTTAAGTTAGTATCTCATAACACAAGTCTCGAACTTGTTTCGAGAGTAAATCAATCTATGCAATTTGCCCCCAATATACATATGTACATTTATTTATTTTACCCAAAAAATTAGTTTTAAGTGTATTTGTAACACACTTTCGTGACTAAGTGATAGAGTGACTGCCTGTTGAAACTATTGGGGATAGGAAGCTGAAATATGGCACGTACGTTCTTTAGGAAGTGTAGGAAGAAAGGAAGTGCACAAAGCGTGGATATCGCTTAATTCCCGCAGGAACAAAAAATATCTGAGAGTTTTATCTAAGTTATATAGATAATTTCAACAAGACAATAAAATGCAATGTTATTTTTGCCTTATCGCCGTCGCTGAAAGGCTAACTATTAGGGCGCTTCAAGGGTCCCCAAGGGCGCCATTAAGATTTATAGTGCCGGCTTGTTGACTCCACATTCCGTGGTAATGACCTGTTGATGTTGTTGAGGACCTTAAGAGCTTCACTTAGGACCAAGGGTCCTATTCTTGAGCAATCAAAAAGTTTCCATTAGAAAAAAAATTCTCTTTATGCACAGCTCTTATACAATTCGATCTGCTTATGAATATCAAAGAATTGGACAAATTCTATTTCGAAATTTACTGAACTTTTTCAATTGCATGAAAATTGTGCTCCAGATGCTGGATGTGCTTGATTGGGAACTTAATTTTTTAACCTTTTATAAAGTGCCGTGTGGTTCCCGGTACCTATAGAAAAAAGATGAGGACCACTCCATCTCTTTCCCATGGATGTCGTAAAAGGGGACTAAGGGATAAGCTCTCTATCGCCTTGTCACCTTTATATCTCATATCCATCGTTAAACCAACAAAGCTGAACGTGGCTTTTCAAGTTTTTCTAATTTATAGACGTGACCATGAACGTATTAATTGTAATGCACAAAATGTTTATCATTTCGCAACAATATTTTTTAAAATTACATAGAAAACTCAACTTTTTCTTAAACTTTACTTTACTCAAGTTTATTCACTATCCAACGACGGAAGTTTTTTCAATACCAATAAAACCTTTGGCTCTTGTAGTTAGTGCGGCCTCTTAGACCCTCTCCGTGCCTCAATAAACGTAAAGTGACCCCTATAAAGAGACATCATTTCGACAACTCTATATATAAGGAATAGCATTAGTTAATTACTGTGCACTTTGTCTTAGATATTTGTTAAGTAGTGTTTCTTGTTTTTCTACTTACCTAACTACTAATAAGTAAGTAGAAATTTTACAATTACTTGTAAAAAAAATTGTAATTAGACACCGAGTTGACTGACCGTTTTACCTGCGCCTGCTAAGTAATAGTCAATAAACTATACATAAAAATGAGTCCCTAGGACACGCGATATTACGTTAACTCTTACAATATTATAGAATAACACATACACGTTTTATTCTATAACATTGTATTGGGTTGGATTGTATTTTTTTTATAGACAAATAAGAAGGAGAATGTAGATTTATCAAGGCAAAGACGCAGGATCGTAGCATTTGAAAAAAGTAATCTGTGCATACCTTTGCGGGAATGAGTTAAAAAAATGTAGGATAACAAATTGATAGTTATAAAACGTCGTTTGTGCTTAATTATTAATATCACAATTTTAAACTTTACATGTTTACCTGAAGCCAACCGTTCTTGCTCGCAACACGAACCGTTCAACATTTAGTTCCTAAACAAATAGTGCGTTTCCCTTAAGGAAAACTATCTAAATCCACTTAACCGATTTGGTGTTAGTAGTTGTTTTTTCCTTATTTAGTCGACACGATCAGTCAGCAATTATTACTGATTCAGCTAATAAAACAGTTATCCGGCGCAGAACTTTGGGTTAACTTGTCTTACAATTAGCGACAAGTTTTTTGCTTATAAGTAGAGTATAATTGTACACTATTTGGGAATAATAGGGATTACTTATTTAATCATAGTGTGACGAAGTAGTCCGTACAATTAAGTAGTTATAGAGTGCGTGAGAACCTATGCGATTTCAAATAAAACTTATGTAGGGTGCTTTGGACCAAAACGTACTTAAAGTTATGATGTCTGGATATTTTTGTTATCCTCCTCTTTCAACGATTGCTCACTATGTATGTATATGTCGCGCGAAAAACTATTGCTGTCCCGTTTCACGTCATAATAAAAAGCGGAACAGCGAGAAAGAAGCGAAAGAACGGCGTCACGCGTGACTTGCTACGGAGGCAGGACTTTAAGTATGCTTGCTTTTGTGCCTAATTACCCTGAATAAGCTTCAGCAAACATACATAGACACACATACATACTCATAGTCACGTCCACATCCCCGACGGAGCAGACAGAGCCAACAGTCCGAAGAGACTGATAGGCCAATTTCAGCTTCTTGGGTTGATGATAGAATTCAGCAAACATCTATACTAATATGATAAAGCTGAAGAGTTTGTTTGTTTTAACGCGCTCAGGAACTGCTGGTTCGAATTGAGAAATTGTTTTAGTGTTGAATAGACCATTTAATGAGGAAGGCTTTAGGCTATATAACATCACGCTGAAACTATAAGAAGCGAAGAAATAATGGAAAATGTAAAAAAAACGGGCGATATTATTCATCCTTGAGGGCTTCAATGATGCTCAAAATAACTATTCCACGCGGACGAAGTCGCGGGCACAGCTAGTCGTTTATATTGCCATTTATGCCTTGCCGAGGTTTTAATCCTAATGCGACCATATTTCAATAACTATTAAATGGAGTAACATAAAAAAGTTTAATTAAGTTTTTTATGTTACTCCGTGATAAGAGTGACATAAATAAAACCGGAGCCATATTCACTTAACTATAATTAATTCCTCGCAATCTAGTCGGCACTTTCACTTGTTCGAAAACTAACCGAACTAATAAAACAATCCTTTATTGCGAAACTATGTTCAGACAGAGTAACTAGTTTCGCTTTTTGTGTTGATGTATGAGAAAAAGCTTTTATATTGTTGTGACATTTTTAAACCTTTGTCACGGCGATGATACTATTATTTCACTAATTTGAGCGGGAATTCGGCGTGATTTTTTGTATGTATGTATTAAATACCATCTAATATCATCAGTTAGTGGTCCAAAAAATTTAGTTTTAAAATACAAAAAGATTAAGTATTTTCTTATCTTTCTCGTATAGCTTTTTCTAGATTGTATTCTCAAATTGTATTGGTGCTGGTAACCACACGGAAGAAAAAAAGAGTAGGACCACTCCATCTCTTTCCCATTGACGTCGTAAAAGGCGACTAAGGAATAGGCTTATATACTTGGGATTTATCTTCTTCTTCTCTTGGCTTGCAACCTGTCACTATTTGAATGTCAATTCTATCCTTAAGCCAAACAGCTGAACGTGGCCAATTAGTCTTTTCAAGACTGTTGGCTCTGTCTACCCCGGTAAGGTTTTAGACGTGACTATAAGTGTGTATGCATGTATTCTCAAATGTAAGCTAAGTATCGAAGGTCAAAGTTCGCTAAAAACTACCTGTAAATCTCCACAAGCTGTTTTAAAAATAACACCAAAATCTCCATCGGTTGCTAAAAGATTAAACTGAATTTACTAGTTTTTATCTATAACATACATCTCCTTTAGCATTTTCCGAAAAGTTTAAATCTTATCCTTGATAAAACGCAAGATATTTTAGCTGGCAAACAATTTCCTTAAACAAATACATTTGTATACAGAAACCCGATATTTATATATTTCAGAGTGGACCTTAAGACGCCATTCCAGTATGCGTTAGATAGGCTTGACCATAGCATAGCTTAGCTCGGCCATAGTGACAAGTTATAATTGCATATTCAATAGTCAAGTATATTGCCATGTGGTTTCCGGAATTTTAGAATAGAACCACTCTTTACTTTCCCATGGATATCGTATAAGGCGACCATGGGATAAACTTTGATGATTCCTGTTATAGACAATGGGCTAGCAACCTGTCAATATATGAATCTCAATTACATCATAAAGCTATACAGCTAAACTTGACCTTTTTCGGTACTGTTGGCTCTGTCAGATATAGACGTGCTATGTGTATGTGTGTATGTATGTAATATTCCTTGGTAAAAGAGGGGATGTTCATTTGTATAATCTATTTCACACTTTTACCGTTATAATTTTGATGCTTTGAAATAAGTTCTCTCTCTCTCTCAACTTACTTCGAATCAACAAAATATGTACTAAATCATTTTTTGGATATTACGGCTTACATTTATTTTTATATTTTTATAATGCCATACTAAGCCAAACGTTAGCATTAAATGATGGAGTAGCGCCTTTAGATCCTCACCCTTTCAACCCTCTTAAACGATCATGCCTTTAGAGTAGAACCTTCCTACATAAACAAGAAAGAAATCTGGCTGTATCCGATGACGTCTATTCCCTGAACGGTCCGGGTATTGTCGGAAATTCGTGAAAAATGTAGCCGTGAACTTGCAAATATAACAAGTGGTAAGTATATAAAGTTGAAGGTAAAATGAGGGTTAGTTTTGACATAAATAACTCGAGACTGCGCTGAATGCATTTTGTAATAATTCCTTTTTCACAATTTGTAAAAGATATATTGGCTTACGATTGAATTATGCCAAGTCGAAAGAACACAATCGTATTGGAATCCAGTGTTATAATTGATTAAGCTGAAATTTTACTCTCTCTACGTGTGTATGTAGGGATAAAGCCTGATTGATGATTGATTGATAATTATGTACGTATGTGTTTGTTTGTAGAGTTGATTCCTACCGTGAATAATTATAATTATGTAAATTGAAAAAATAGGCGACTTAGTTACTTAAAAATTTGGGAAACCTCTTGTAGGCGATGGGCTATCAACCACTATTTAAATCCCAATTCCATCATATAATCTTACAGCTGAACGTGGCCTTTCAGTCTTTTTAAGACTATCGACTCTGTCTGACTCCGCAAGGGATGTAGACATGCCATATGTATGTATTTTCTTTAAAAAATACAATTATTGAGTTCGGATAATCTATCTTAATATGGTAACTTCGCTATTTCCGTAAATCGAATAAAAGTTACTGTAACTTTGTAATGGAGGCCCGGAATGCGATTAGGGATGTGATTCTTGTAATTGCTATTTGTTTTTTTTTCTATCAAAAATGTTTGACTTTCGTATTTTTCTATTCAGCCTCTCAGCGTTAGTCTCTGTTGTGACCTCTCGCTTGGGACGAAAAATCGAGGAATGAATAAGTCTGGTTACTTGTCTTACGTCTGGCCAGTGGATAATGATTGTGTACATTTATTAGCCTGATTTTTAGTTTATGTATTTTTCTCTGAATTAGGATAGTATTTAAACAAAGTTATTTGTTTTTTTATTTGTACTATGTAGACAAAATACTTTATTTTTGCTAAATTGGTTTGGTGACTATCCATTTATTTTGAATTTTAATTTGTTACAAGTATGTCTCGTGTCATCATAGATGTTATACTAAAGACTCGAATCATCAGTCTTTATAAATAATGAAAAATGTACAAGTAAGTAGTTAAATTTACCTAAATGATTGATATTTAAATGGATAGCTACTAGATTATGTCCGCAGCTCCGCCCGCGTAGAAATAATTCAGTATTTCATCTCTCAGTGCTCTCCTACATTTCACATGGTACAAAAATGGAAATTTTCCATTTCCTCTGCCCAGTTTTCTTGTTTTTTAATTTCCTCTGTTAATCGGTTAGGCACTTAATTAGTCAGTCACTCGGTTTTATAATATTGATTAAAACCCAAGTATCTAGGTATTTCACAAAATCTGAAATCGTTTCAGAATTTACTAGAAGGTGAAGTGGATGTCAAGCTTCAAATACATGCAATATATTTTTTCACCAAATAAGTTGTTCTCATCAAAGTAACAATCTAAATCGTTCGTGCGAGTTTCCTTATAACATACTTCACGTTAATAGGATCAGGGCGGCCATGAGCACAGAGCACGGGCTTTCTACCGGCAATACGACCCTGCTTTGTGGCGGGCACAATCGTTCAACTTTGTCCGAGTAAGAACATTGTATCCGGTAACGAACTATTCCAATTATTTTTTCTCCTTTGAAGTCAACAGTGTGGAGAAAACAATTGTTTGTTTTCCCCTTAACAACAGGTTATTGCGATAGATAAAAAGAGAGGAAGGTTAAAAGCAAGTCATTGGACGTCTTATATTATTTCGTATTGTTTGTGATTTAAATTGAACGTGACTATTTTGAAATCATTATAATTGACTGTTTCAAATGGTGTTTAATAAAAGTGCGAATATTTGATTAATTTACAACGAAACAATGTTGCAATTAATTCGTATCTGTATGTGGTCTTGTTACGTCACTACATAATTAAATACTTTAATTTGAAATGCCTTAACAAATATTTTAAAATGGAAAATGTTACGCAGTATAATCCACGGGTAGCTTTTTGATTTAAATAATTGCATAGCGCGTGAAGCGGCGACTAACAAATAAGGCATACTTTACATTGCACTGAAAATTGACGTTATTTTTATATTTAAATAAAATAATATTTATACTATCTTAAAAAGACGAGATTGTTTTTTCGTCTACAACTACTCAATGAAACCTAATTCAATCAAGCTTCACTCGGATTGTTATGATGTTAATATGTATTTTTAAAATTCTTGCCATCCCCTTACCCAAATATCTTCCTCCATATTAAACTTAAATTCAGAATTGTATTTGTGGCCATTTGCCATTCGTCCTAATAATCTTTTTGTTTTTCATGTCATTTCAGCTAGCCTCGAGGCTATTCTAGAGTAGCTGAAATGACTAAGAATATAAATGATAAAAGCTGATATAAACTATCATTTTTATATTGCGTAAATTTAACTCAGACCTTATGTTGCTTAACGCGCGAATAGCCTTATGTACAAGATCGGATTTTAACCCGGTCTCCTCATTATCATATGGCTCATACAATGTAAAAGTTTGTACATGAAAATACGTGGGATTTGGAGCACAATGGAAAGGTAATGAGGGGCAGTGACGCCTTTGTCAGGTAAAGTCAAAGTTTTTAGGGTTGTTCATGGCGAAAGTTCGTGAATTTTAACTGTTTGGTGAAGGGTATTGTATTTTCATCGTTCTTTATTCGCCAAGCCTTTGTTAACTTAACAAGAGCATTTACATTTTACAATTACACATATCACGTTTTAATCGCATACGGGATAGACAGAGTCACTAGACTCGGAGGTCACGTAGTGGTGAAATGGAGCTTTAAAGACAGTAGAATGTTGCTAGCCTAGCTAAGCTAGGGTTTTTACACAATTTTCCTACACAATTATTTTAACTTACTAAAACAGTACGATTACGCCAAATTTAAATTGATTTAATTTTAATCCATTTGTTTATCAAAAGAGGTGAGCGTAATGCTAAAAGCATTTCCGTTCATTACATATGTACAATTCAATTATCGATTATTATTGTGGAGCTTATGAGCATCGCGGTCGGATTATTATTATCTTGGAATAAAATCATAAATAAATTATTTATTTATTTCCGTACCAACTAAGATCAAAAAAAAAAAACAGCGTGAAGACGCTGTTTTTTTTTGTCCCTCTGTAGAGGAGCCCGAGGTCAGCTTGTGATCACGAATCCACTGACGACAGCTATACGACTCATACAATTTCGACTGTATATTAGTCGCTGGGCGACCGATAAAATTTCAACTCTTTTATTAACTGTTTCAAATTACTTAAGAAAAACCACAATTATCGTAGCTTGGCAACCTTATTATACGGGAAAATAGCTTTTGCGAAAAAAATGGGAAAAAGAAAATTTTCCCAGACGTAGGGCTCAGCTAGATCAACGTGTATACTGGTGCGCACCAATATTTCAAATTTCAACAAATCATTTGAACTAATTTTGATATATATAGCTCGATTCGACAAATATAGCTCGATTTATTAATCGAGCTATATTTGTATTCAGTTTTATACTATTGTATATAGCTTTATACTATTAAATATATGAAGCTGTATACAATAGTAGTAGTAAAGGGTAAAGAAAAGGATGTATACGAAGTTCTGATTCAATGAGACTATGTAATAAGCAAACTATTTCTGTAACTTCTTCAGTAAAATATTTAAAAATCTTGTGACACGGCTGTGACTATATTTAGTAGATTCACGTCTCAGCAATACCATTACAAGAATATTTGCCATCTTGGAGTGCAGTGAGATAAATCTATTTTCCGTTACAGAAACATTTGCGACGACGATAAATTTTAAAGGAAATTCGATAAGATCTGAATTGCTTCCTGAGTTAGCAAATTATGGAATAATATGAAAATGTATTTCTGACTTGTATGTTATCAATTTTTGACAAACCTTTGCTTGCTTACCTTTTTTCATTATTATTTAAAATTTATTTTACCAGTTGCATTGTCTGGAATTTTTTTTTTTTTTTTTTTTTTTTTTTTATTTTTCAGGAATTTTTGTATAAAATATTATTTTGAATCTAACACGGGATGTTGTGGGCCGTAGAAAATTTGCAGAATTAAATCTATGTGCGGTGTGGTTCCCGGCATCAGTACAAAAAAGAATAGGACCATCCACTCCATCTCTTTCCCATGGATGTCGCAAAAGGCGACTAAGGGATAGGCTTACAAACTTGGGATTCTTTTTTTAGGCGATTGGCTAGCAACCTGTCACTATTTGAATCTCAATTCTATCATTAAGCCAAATAGCTGAACGTGGCCTATCAGTCTTTTCAAGACTGTTGGCTCTGTCTACCCCACAAGGGATATAGACGTGACCATATGTATCTATGTATGTTAAATCTATTCTCAGCTTTGAAAGTTTGGGTATGGATATACTGTTTTCGCCCATTGCTGAAACTGCAACGCCTACGCAAAAATATGACATTTGAACTTAATTAAAATATCCTTTGTTATTTTAATAATTAAAAAACATTTCCACATTCGCTTCAATAAATAATTTTTATAAAAAAAATCTTCTTGTTCATTCTAATATTCTGGTTACATAAAATTTTCCAGACCATTTCAACTTAGTATTTGAGCTAACCGCTCAGGGATTTGGCGGATTTTATCACAGTTTGTGTATTAGACCGCTGTCCTTTTTGATTTATGGAAGGACTATAGCCCTCTAGGCCGTATCATGTTTTCTCATGTAATTCAAAAAAATAACAAAAATCCGTAAAAATATGTACAAACTTTACTTTTCAGAATGACGGCTTCATTTTCTATAATATTTGAGTATCGTGGGCGTACTGGTAATAATTTCTTTAAAAATAAGTAGTGCCCTTGTACAGTTTCTCCTTCGTCTAAGTTCATTGTTGTAAATTTAAGTTGTATTTTTTTCCTTGATGTACATAAATATATAAATTAAAAATAATACTATATTCTAATTTTTATGCCAGAAATAGACGTAGATACTATGTAACTTGCCATCAATACACTCACAACCTTTCAAGACATACTTAGTATGTCTGGTTGTAAGTTTCTGTTCATAAGTTTGTTGGTTACACTACTTAGTGCTACTTGAAGTTTCTGAGGATGACGCCCAAAGTCTAGACATTCAAGTTTGCTAACTCGGTCATCAGTCTTGCATTAGTTTCGGATCGTACCAACAGAAAGCATTAGGAAGTCATTTGGAATTATTAATATGCATTTAATATGTTTTGGATATTAGTAGCGTTTCTAAATTTATTTCTTATAAGAATTTTATTGATGAGGTTCTGACAAAGTTTTCTTCTTCTGCCAAAATGTTTGACGTCACGCGACTTAGCTCACCCTTGTCCAAAATTGAATGACTAAAAAGTAGGAGAAGCATCGGCTATACACAAAACAGTCGAGTATAGAAGTGAAGCTTCATCATTATTACCCATCTCGCTAACGCGTCTTGGTTCCATCCTGACCTCGGCAGAGAGAAACCCGAGGTTCGTCTATGACCACGATACTGAATTAAGTTAGGTTTTCATACGAAGCGACTCCAGTCTGACCTCCGAAACCTTTTCAGGGGAACCTTACCCATATTAGATTAGGGTTACATGTCTTAATTGCCTGAATGTGCAGGAACTTTTTAAGTGTTAGATTACGTAACCATGCTTCCTCTTACCATAAAAGCATAGGTTAGCTATCAAAGTATGGTTACCTACATAATACAGAAAAGAGTCACTGGTACATGGCCACGGTAGGATGTCAAAGTGAACTCTCTATATTTGGGCACCTTTACACTTCCACTAGCAACGGTCTTATTTTATTTTTTTATTTAGAAACTTATTTTATAATAATCTTAATAAATTCTTTCTCGAGTCTTGAATTGGTCATTAATTTAGTATACATACATGTTTATATGTATATTTTACTTTACTTATACATGTGCGTTTATAATTGTTTAAGTCTTAACCATAAATGAACGGTTGTTCACACTTGCCTCAATTTTGTATGCGATCCTCTTATTGTCAGGTTGGCTGGAAGAGATCCCACTTAGGGAAAAGCCCGCCTATGTACTGTACTGCTGTTTCATATTTGTGATGTACTCCATTAGTGAACAATAAAGCATTTACTTACTTACCTTTCTTGATTTCTATACATACTTCGTGGACCGCGGTCCGCTTACTTTTTGCTCTTTCAAAATTTTTTGATCTACCGCTTCTCCAGTTTTAAGATCAGCATGTCATATTATCTTTCTCATCAGGAAAGAAACCTCTATACCGTCATTGTTTTTTACCAGGGGTAGTAGGTTAAAAATCGCCGACTCACTACTGTCACGCTCGCTCGCCGGGGCCAGCTGCTTTGACAAATTGCTTTTTCCCTTGGTTTCCTTTACTTTATTTAAAGGGACGAACCGTTGGAATCGTGTGGGACGATAAAACCGTTAATGTACTTTGTTGGAATACGCTCCAAGTTTCAGTTATTCTATTACTTACCACCATTCCATCTAAGTTGTAGTACAGTACATAATATTAAGGTTTTTTTTCGGAAATATGAGAAAATAGAGAACAAAAGAGTGAGTAAAAATGTTCACGAGATTTATACCGACAAACGGGCAAGCCGTTCGATAGTAAGTAGGCAGTTAGTTAAACCTTTAGGTGACACTCATCTTGACAACTATAAATCTTTAATGTTACCAAACATCGTGCCCAAAATAATAATTTTATAACGCTTTTGTGCTCTCTTCCTCTTGTCTTTGTGAATAAAAAAGCATCAACCTCTTACTTCGTATAAACATTGTCAACGTTCGCGAACAATCCTTTTTTCTTACCGTTATTTCCCTTTATACCTTTATAATATTTATTTGTTCAGGAAACGCATTTTTCTTTTATTGTCCCGCCTACGGAGCGTCTATGCGACGATATTTCAATATTTCAGTACCATAAACGTACATTGAAAACGATCTCATTTTATTTCGGAAGAGCCTTATCGGGTCTAGGGTTACCAAATCCACATTTATGTGAACAAAGGTTTTTGCCAAAGAAAAATAGAGTTACAGTGAATGTAAACAAAAAAGTAAACTGATTTTTTATAATCTTTAAACTCTTCCGTTACTGAGACGCTGTGCTTGAGGTTTTGAAAGCTGGCATGTATGTTTCTTATGTTGTCTTGTAGTGTTATTAAGAATTTTGCGTGGTTACTATATTGATTTTCTAATAAAAGGGATAATCAATTTATTTTCTAAAGATTTATGAACATAAAATAATTAATTCTATGAATAGGACTGTACACTGATAAATTTGTGGAAACATTTGAACAATTTTCGAATACTTTTTTAATGTTTTGTGGAGTAACCCTACGACATGCTGATATGTGATGTCAGGATTGTCATTTTTCCTTATTTCGATTCGATAGGTATTTTTAATCCTCGACGCGTAAAAGATTGGGCTTTATAGTTCGAATTGGTTGTATGCCGATCATTTTCTTGTTTTGAAATTTCTTGTTTGGAGAGTATGTGCTCTTTTTTTTTTCTAAACACGAATCTGTCATAAATAACCGTACCAGCCAGTAATATTTTGTACGAAACACTTCCTTATTCTTTTTAACAAAACTGGCCAAATCCTCGGTCTCAAATCCAATATCATTCGTATTTCGAATGCTGACGGAGTTCGCAAGTCGACTGTAGTCAGTTCCATCGCATAGAATAAAATCATGTTCTTCGTTTAAAATCCGTAGTTTTGAAGTCAGAAGGTTTCTCTTTCGGTTATACACTGTTATATGGCCGGTCTATATATAAAAGTCTAGATGTAAGAACTGATAGTAAATTTATATTAAAATTTGGCATATAATGTTTCATGAGAATTGTAAAAAGCTAAAACTTAACTTTTTCATTAAACTCGTTAGTATACGTAGCAAAGGCTACTTTATTCTTTATGTTCAGTCTTCCATACAGTTTCTCTAAATTCACATATGATTTTCCACTACGTATAAAACATTTCGCCAGTTTTAAAAATGCCTTTCATTTCACGGTTTTCTTTCGTATAAAATTACAGTGAAATTTCTCACACAAACGTTAGGTAGTTTTATTTAGACATCTGTGAAATGTGAGCGTTTTCTTTAAAGTAGATGTGAAATGTTCTGAGAATTTTTGCTATTGGGAAAAAAACTAAAATTATATTTCAGAGCACTTTATTAGTTTTTTGAAAAGTTACTTCGTAAACACATACTTATAAGCACGTCTTTATCCCTCACGACTTAGACAAAGCTAGATGTCTTGAAAAGACACACTACATTCAGCCGTATGACTTAATAGTACCTAGGCCTAAATGAAAAAATGTTTTTTAACCTTTCCTTTGATTCAATCAATCAAGTGATTGATTAGAATGGAAAGTTGATGATATGAAATAAATATAGTGGCATTTCATCTTAGCAAAACTAAATCTTTCAAAACTAGTTTCATAGGAGTCGGCAAAAGCTATTGATTTCCAATTGCTATGACCCTTTTAAATCCATATAACTCATATTACATTTGAACTATCGCGGAGGATTTTCTGAAGCAGAATTTATTAAAATAAGACAAGCTCTACAAGAAAGAGAGAAATATATTTTTTTAACTTTCGCCTGCTATTTCTTAGAACAATTTATGATAAAAAAACTCGTCTCTTTTATTAACGTTGTTATAGCATTCTTCATGATGAACAGATCCATTTTTTCTGTTGATATTATCAAAACAATATCTTCAACACAAAAATAAATCAACACATATTTTTATCAACCACAACAAAAGTATGTTTTGGAGAGCTATCAATTCCACATCAGATAACTCGAATGGTACTAAATAACACGTCTCGTGTACTCGGTAGGTTCTCATAAAAATAATAACTCTGTCGTAAAAGTATCGAGTATCGTACTCAATCGTACTAGCTTTCGTTGTTTTTATTTTACACTTATTACGATCAGTGATATTTCTGTGTGGCCACTCGATAAAAATGGACGGATTGTGTTGACTTTATTTGTTCGTGTATAGAAAAGGATCTTAGAAATCTGTATATGTTTTGTTTGTTTGTTTGTAATATCTTTATTGCATAGAAATTTACACAGTAACAAGAAAGTAGTACATAGTTATAAAAGAATCAAATCACTTGCAATAGCTGACTTATCCCATAAAGGATATCTTTATCTCTTTCAGTCAGTTTTTTTTTACTTCATATTAACTAGTGCCATGTGGTTCTAGGCACTTTAGAATATGACCACTCCATCTTTTTCCCATGGCTGTCGTAAAAAGCCACTTAGGGATAGGCAAATAAACTCGGGACTTTTCTTTTAGGCGATGGGCTGGTAAGTATTTGAATCTCACTCCATCATTAAGTGTGGTGTTTATTTCAGTCTTTGCGAGACTGTTGACTCTATCTACCTCACAAGGGATGTAGACGTGATACTTTATAATAGAAGTAGAAAAGAATGTCTTAACTCGTACCTAAAATATTTAGAAATCCATAATGGTAATCTTATCCGAGTTAACGAAAGTATAGACAGCGTTAAATAGATATATGACCAAAACAATGTGTTATGACAATATTCGAGAGGCAGCATCCGATATCATCCATAAATTTCCCATAAATTCTTATCTGCCGTCGGCCCGCGTACTATCCCTCACATTTCTATATAGATGTAAGCTGTTCTTATATTGACAGAAAAGAAATTGACTTAATGATATATGGGCCTGCAAATCTCTTAAGAAACAAAAGTAAAGGGCTGTTGTTACTTTTTATCCCCAAAAGAGAAGATCGATATGAAAATCACTACGTTATAAAGTGACGTCCCCCTATTATCTCTGTCTGTATGTATGCCCTAATCTCGGAAAGTTGTAGAGGGATTTTGTTCCTAGTTTGAAATATTGGAAAGAGGGTTTTTGAGGATGGTTTATATCTATTAATGCTATCCGTGCAAAGCCGGGGCGAGTCGCTAGTCAGAAATAAATAGGATATCAGAAGTATACACAACTTTGACTAAGCAAAAATATAAGCCAAATAGCTGAACGTGGCATATCAGTCTTTTCAAGACTGTTAACTCTGTCTACCCCGTAAGGGATAAAGACGTGATCGTATGTATGTATGTATGTAAAAATACAAGGAGAGTGCAAATGGAAACCGTTCAGTTAAAGCTTATAGACGACCGTATCTTGATCAAATCGGGGACGTTCTGGCAAAAGGTCAGGTCAAGAGGTCCCGAAACTCACGAGCTAACATGAAGATCGCTATGAATGTGGATGAAGCGAAAGAAATATGCAGGGATCGTGGAAACTGGGAAGATGTGTATGTCTTTGCCTACTTCGCATAAAAAGAGGCAAAATTTTTTGTATGTCTGTATGGACAAAACTTTTCCGTTACTGCGTACAAATAATACGAGCGAAAATAAACGGACAAATAATACGAGCGAAAATAAACGGGTGTAGAAAGCTTAAATTTTGAAATGGTTTTTGAATTGTATCAGCGAAGTATTGTGGAAGGATTTCCCAAAAAAGTTACCGGGAAAAGCGGGCATAGCGTTCAATTAAGAACGTTTCTTCAATTGTTCAAACATTCTCTACGATTGAAAGTTTCAAATAACAGTTTTTATGCCCGAAAAATTGCCCGTCTTTTTTCAACGTTCAAATAAAAGTGATAACGTTTCCAGTGGCAATATTTCTGGCCAGTGAAGACCTTGATGCAGTTTTATTGGACAGAAAACAAACGCTCCTCGCAATTAGTTTTCTGCGGTTCTGTCTGCAATTTGTAAGAAAGACGCTGGCTTATTGCATTCTTTGTATGGAATCGCTTTGTGTCTCGAACGAATTGCATTGTTCCCTCCTAATGAACTGGGACATAATACGGTCGTGCATAGAATTGTTGCTGTTTACATAGAGAAAAGATATAAGATCTAAATTGGATTTAGGTTTATGGAAGTCAGACCCATAATCGTCTACCCTAAAATTCATTAATTCTCAATAATGGAGTCAATGACCCAATTAAACAACAACAATGATAAACCTTGAAGTAGGAAGACATACACAAATGTACCTTGATGAAATCCGAGACATCAAGGTCTGGTCAAGAGTACCCAAAACCGACGAGCTTAAGTTAAGAATGTGGATGAAACGAAAAGAATGTTATGATTGTGGCAAGTGGAAAGATGTAGGCTGCTTACCTCTCTGGGAAAGAGGCGTGATTTAATGACGGATTGACGTCAAAGACGTAAAATCAACGGCACGAGAAGTTATGAAGCTAAAGCTGGATGGAGAAAATGATCTATGCGCTATGTTTGTGTGTGAAAGGGTGTACACAATTAATTTCGCGTCTTCTATTTTTAGTCAAATATTTTTTATTTATTTTTTAATGTCATTTACCTGTATGCAGAATTATTTTTTCTATTACATTTGCATAATACGTAAAACAAGACGTAAAATACGTTTTTGACGTCGAAGTTAAGTGATACATTGTGACCGATGTTAGAGAATAAAGAATTTAAATGCAAAGTTGTTGAGCTCCGATTTACTGTGCTCGCAGACTTAACATCGCGAAGGCTAAGTAAGAAATTGTTTACGTCCGGTTGTTCTAGCCAGAGCCGCAATTGTCTGAGGCCAATAAAATTAGAGGAGCGTGAAAGGAAATTTGCATTTCCCTTACATTTTGCAATAAACTAGATATTGCGTTTTATTATTAAAGTTCCTATTATACTCGTACTCGACTCTTTATAGCAAACTAGCTTTTACCCACGGCTTCGCCCGCGCGATTTTAGATAGATCCAAGGAACAGATATGGAGAACACTCCATATATTTTCCTTGGATGTCGTAAAAGGTAACTAAGGGAATAGCTAATAAATTATTCATTAAGCCATACAAGGGATATAGACTTTATTATATGTATAATAAATACTTATTTATGTTTTGTTATCTTCAAAGACAGGCTAGCTTTGGGAATTAACATTATTTTCTGGCTCTCAAAGTACGGAGCCATAGCTCCCATAAGATAAGTAGACCACGATCATTCGCATCGATCCAATGCGTAATTGGAGGAAGGCCAACGAAGTTTGATCTTTATTCGAGACATGGAAAAATAGTGCACATACCCTATTTTCTGAGGATATGACCTAATTCTTCCGAACTAATATTATATTCTACTAGATTATGCACGCGACTTCTTGTATAGCTTATTTATTGCCAGTGTCCGTAGGAATTTCATATCCTGTTCAAAATTCAGCTTTTTAGGCTCAGAGTTTTGGTTGTACGTCGTCCGTCACTCAGTCAGTCAATTATTAACGCTAGTGTTTTACAATACGGATTGTATATTTTGTTTGTTTACTCTCTTGCAGCTTATCTGATTCATTTTAAATTTACACAGTAACATTACAAGTATAAATTATGAGTCCGGAATTTCACAAAACAACGTTTGCTTGTTTTCAATTTTGATAATAAAAAAAAATGCTGTCAAAAACAGAGTTTCACATTTTTGTATTAAACCCGTGGGCAAAATCACAAAGACAATTTGTTTTTAATTAATACCGTAATTTTTTTTCACTTATATTTTTTTATTTTTAACACACTGTCAAGTTAAATTTACATGTAGGTATTGTAACAAATTGGTTATTTTTCTAGATATTAAACTTTAACTCTAATAGGATAAGTTGAATTTAATATGATGACAATGAATATGCATTTTAGAACTATTTACCAAGGTTCAATAGAAAAAAATGCAACCCGAACGTGTGATGACACATACAAACATATAATCACGTCTATATTCCTTGCGAGGTAGACAAAGCCAACAGTTTTGAAAAGACAAAGGCCACGTTCAGCTATATGGTTCAATGATGGAATTGAGATTCGAATAGTGACAGGTTGCTAGCCAATCGCCTACAAGAACAACCCCAAGTTTATAAGCCTTTCCCTTGGTCGCCTTTTACGACATCTATGGTAGAGATATGGAGCGGTCCTATTCTCAAAGTGCCGGATATCACACGGCACATGTGATGATGGAAAAAATATTTGAAAAACATTTCCCAATGTATGTACTCTCAATGATTGCTTACATCCTACTCATAAATGCGAAAGTTTGTGAGTATGTCAGGATGTTTGTAATTCTTTTACGCAAAAACTACTAAACCGATAACGATGAAATTTGATATGTAGGTATCTGAAGACCCAGAATATAGAATATAGGCTACTTTTTATCCCGGAGTTCCCGCGGGATTGATAGGGTTTCCATGCGGACGAAGTCGCGGGCGGCCTCTAGTCAAGAAATAAACTGATGCCCCAAATCAGGTTCAGATAATCACATTAATCTGCCATTTCGAGGGTCTAAGATTTGATTCCCCGATGTGGGAGTTCTTGTTAATTTGTGTTTATGTCCGTTGTATCCAAGACACAAGTTTATTTAGTTGATGTGTATACGTATTTATAACCTACCAGTGTTTGCACCATGGGAATTTTCATAAATCATAATAATTTATTCCTTGAATATGGTTACAATATAGGTATAAGTATTTTATGTTTGATCCGGGATAATTAAATATATGTATGTATTTTTTTTACTACGCTTTTATTAGCTGGGGTTGTATGTATGTATACATATGTAACGGAATCTTTGAGCTTCATTTTCACTGGTTTCTAAACGTCTGATCAACTTGGAACTTTGCACACGTATCAAGGACCGATGACAATGCAATATTTTGATAAGAGTTTCTCATTATCCTTATTAAAACTGCCAGGATTAATAAATTCATTTTTAGATCCTTTGTAGGAGAGTAAGAGAGACAGAGATAGCACCAGTGCCAGTAATCTCCATACAATAAACCGAGAAGTTCTGACGTATAACGAGTCCAAAAAGAGATGTAATATATTTCCATATAATGTTACTATTAACCTGAGGCTATTTTATTTCATCGCATCGCTCCATTTAGAATTACCATTAGAAACAATAGTAGAATTAGTAGAATATTTAAAACAATAAAAAATATATAAGTAATAACACAAAAGTAATAAATGAAAATTGAACAACTAAATTTACAATAATACAAGAATAAAGTTACTACCTACAGAACTTTGCGATATTTAATACGTATTTAACATATTAATGCAATTCTTGAATTAACATTAGGTATCTTTTGCCTATTTATAATAGCAACACTGTAATACTCGTTTGGAAAATGAGTGACAGTTTATTTACTTCAAATAAGTTTTAAATTCGATTCGAACAACTGTAAACTTTCTTTCTGTTTTTTTTTTTACCGGTGCCTGTGTATTTATTTGCACTTTGTTTTGTACTGATAACTTTTTATTTGGAGTTTGGAATCGAGCTTTGTTCTTCCGGATATTCGTGTGATTTTATCATGACTGACGTCTGAGTGTGTTTACTGTGTTGTGCAGATATTTTGAGATAGGACTCCTGTAAAAAGTACCTGATTATTTGAGATAGGACTCCCAAGTTTGTGTTTGTTTTTGTGAAAGACAGATTTTACAACAAAAGTGCCACGATGTCTTCAGATAAACATTGTTGCGTTCCTGGTTGTAAAGGCAGTGGAGGTATGTTTGAAATATTTTTGTTCCTGTATCAATCTGCCTCTTAATCTTGTAGTTTTATTCCTGGCAAGGCCACAATCGAAAATTATTATGTTTGCTGCATAGTCAAAAATATTATTAACAGTGATTTTTTCCTATAAAATTCTTTTCAACTGGGTTTAACAATCATCATTATGGGGATATTATGAGATTTAATTCAATCAGGCCACATATAACTTTAAGAAAGTAAGTTGTGAAAACCTTCGGCGATGGGCGCATGGTTGCGAAAGTCTTTTCTAGTAAGATAGTGATACTAGAAGTGTTAACTTCCAAAAAATAATTGTATAAAAAAACTACGCGTTTTATTGCTAATCGAACTAAAAAATAGAAAATAAATAATAGTTTAAAAAAAAACTAAAAAAACTACGCTTTTATTGCTATCGAACTAAAAAATAGAAAATAAAAATTAATGACAGAGGAATTATAAAACAGTAGTAGCAAGTCGAACAATCAGTTATAGTCAATTACCTCCGATTAAAATTATAATAAAATTAAATTTATAAACAAAACAATTTAAATCGGAGTAAAAAGCGTGGTTTAAATAAATAAATATATATATATACGGGACAAATTACACAGAATGAGTAAGCCTCGAAGTAAGTTCGAAACTTGTGTTGCGAGATACCAACTCAACGATACTACATTTTATAATAAACACTTATATAGATAAAGAAATAAACTAACAAACTTATTTGAAGAACATGTATAGTTCGTAAAAGTTAATCAAGCATTTATAAAAATGAAATGTTTGAAATGTGTGAAAGAGGAAGGAAGGTTTATATGTATCAATGCTTCCCGTGTGAAGCCGGGGCGGGTCGCTTGTAAACAATAAATATACATTTATCGACATTTGAAGTTGCGAGCGGTTGGGGACTTTCCATACGTTGCGGAAATACTATAATGGTCTTTATTGGTTAAAATGGGCATAGTTAGTTTGAATGAGTTGAACATTGCCAAAATGGCCGCCTGAATTGGTCGGGTATTTGCGGTTTGCCTAACCCTGTTTTGGCTATTTATTGGGATATTTTAAACTTTAAACATAAGGAAACCTTTGAGAGTTGAGAAATCACATATTTAATGTACCTAGTCTTGTAATAAGTAGGTATATGTAACCAAAACCAAAATAAATATTGCAAAAGAAAGATTGTTAAAGTGCATTGGGGGACAATTCCTTTATGGAAGCCCTTTAATCTTTACTTTTCTAATAAAACTATGTAGCAAAGGCGCAGTATTCTAAAAGCATGTATCCAACCAGTCCAATCCATACATACCAACCAGTCAACCGTTGGATCATTTTGCCACTCGCAATTCTCTGTAGCTATTATCGATTTGACAGGCTTTCGATTTGATGACTCTCGATGTGGTACAGCCCTCGATGTCATGATCTATCTATTTAGTCCATAGGTTGTTATAAGTATCGAATAGAAATCGTTCGATATCAACATTTCATTAATTACTCGCCTCGCCAACTTTATGAAACACGTTCAAATTAAAACGGCATTCTACACACATGACCTGTAAACACGGAACTATCTCTTAAACTTGATTTAATATTAACAGTCACAGGAGTAAAATTGAATATGCATTTCGTGGTTAGTTAGTAATGCACGCCAGTTAGAAACTAGTTACGCGACATAAATATTACACTAGAACGGGTAATAATAATATGTAGATACTATCCATGACTTGTTATTTTTAGGCTCGAGTCGTTCAGATGTAGTCTTAACTCCATCTTTTTATCGTATTGAATTAAATATAGCACTGTGAAAATAAGTAGACCCTAGAATCTGACACTACCGCAATGCGCAGTAGTAATTTTTCAACAATAATTCATATAATTATAATCATCTGCGTAGAGTCCATGGAGTAGAATTTTGTTCAACTTACTACGTACCGAACACTGTTCCATCTATCCAATAACTTGTGTATTTTTAAAGTTGGAGAAAACCAAAGAATAAAAGCAACATTAGAAATTCTCTAGAGCGATTTATTGTCAGGCTGTTAGCTAATTGTAAATTTGTTTCCCGGATTCCTCAAATCTGATCATAACTCTTAGCGGCCTCTAGGCCTATTCTCTTCTCTTGCCGCCATCTCTTTATTTGTTGTTGCCCAGCTGCAGAGCTTATCAGGTCGTCGGTATTTATTTATATCGCGCCTCGCCACAATAGTCATTTAAGAGCTTTGAATTTAATCAGCAAAACGCTTTAAAATAAGAAGACTCATTGTATGTCATCTATAAAGGTAATGCTGGGCATTAAGGAACGGAATGTAAATGCATTTTGTTCGGAAATTGCCCCGTTTGTCATCGGCAACTGCTTTGCTAGAACGGAACGTATAAATCGGGCTAAATTGGTGCCTAGGTGCGAATTTCCTGTCTACATTTCAAGATCGTTTTGTAATTCGGATATCGAAATTTCGCTTTCATTTCCGATATGAAAAAAGCAATTTTTGACATAATTTCTTGCGATTGAAAAGGCCAAAATTTAAGCTTGATGGTCATAATTTTCTTTGCAATGTTTTATTCTTTAGCAGTCTGTACATTATTAATCATTTTAATTATATTTGTCCCTTAGTCTTATTTTTAAAAAAAATTGCCTTTGTGGCGTAAATCGGTCCTGATGTTTTTGACATAAACAAAAAATTAATATCTTGCGCCTTTGAAATAACAATAATAATCTATAGATAAGCTAGTTAACTGCAGGTTTGTTTAAACCAAAAGATTACCACATTCTTTACTCTTATGTATGTATGCCTCGTCGACTAAGGTAACTATTGACTTAAGCTCTCAATAAAAAAGCTAATAAAATATATTACTTTCCACAGTTTTGAATTTTTTATAGGTTTAGAAAACAACTTATTACCAACTACTTCGTAAGTATTAAATGGTACACACATATTTTTATACACATCGATTTTTAAATGATTGGATACGTTTTCGAAGCTAACAACAAAATTCTCAGGAATAAAAGCTATTTTAACTACAAAATAAAACTTGCCACTCATGTCTAAAGTGAATCTACGAACTTAAGAATTTCGAGTGTGCCAGGAATACGAAGAGGGAACTTGAGCACAGAGGTCGGGACTGAACCATGGGAATGCGGAGTCAAGTTGGGAAAATTATATTAGACAATAGTTTTGTAAACTTGGGATTCTTCTTTTTTCTTAGGCGACAGGCTAGCAACCTGTCACTATTTGAATCTTAATTCTATCATTTAGCCAAACAGTTGAACGTGACCTTGCAGTCTTTTTAAGACTGTTGGCTCTGACTACCCCACAATACGTGTCTAGCCTATATGTGTTTATGTATGTCGAATCGTAGTAAGTTAGTTAAGTAAACATAAACTTGGCCTCTGCCTGTCCTCCGAGAGAAAAGCGTGATAATGTAGGTATATGAAAGGAAAAATATAAATATGTATGTTAACATGGTTATTAGAACCAGTTGTGTTAATTCTCATAATATCAATTTGTGGAAAGACCTTGACATTGTCCTTCACATAATGACACGTGTCAGTATAATTATAGCTTCATATAAACTCAAGTAATGTTATTATTTTAAAGTCTTACTTTAAAAATTTAAAACCAATAGAAGTCATAAAATGTGATTAGAATATATGTCTGTCTGTCTGTATTTTTGTACTCGCATCAGGCGGAAAATATTGCTCCATTTTAATTGCGTCTCAGATGCGTTTGGCTTGGTCCTATTTTAAATGTGTTCAAAAATTTCTCTCCCTACCCCTCTACAGTGGTTGAGTTCGAGACATAACGCTTAACTAACATACAAACCTACCCTAGAGTATTATTGAGAAATCTCTTTTTCAAAGTCGATTAAAAATATCGCTCTCCCTTAAATGTATTTATAATGGAATGTCAAAGTTTGCGAATTGGATTTCGATATTGGACTCAAACTTTCCAATTAAAGTGACGGTTAAACTAGATTTCCTATTTAAATTGGTTTGCTAAATACCAATGCCTCGCAGAAAATGGTTCAATACTCGTAGACGCTCGGATCGATTTCGAATTCGTTTGATTCGATATTTTGTTATTGATATTATTTAATTAATACGCTCCGCAAAATTTAAGGAATCCATTTAAACTGTTTTTGGAAATCACGATATAAGGAACCTATATTCGAATTTCAAGTTTTTAGACCCAGCGGTGAAATAATGTTATATATAGAGTAAAAGTGCCGTGTGGTTCCCGGCACCAATACAAAAAAGAATGGGACCACTCCATCTCTTTCCTATGGATGTCGTAAAAGGCGACTAAGGGATAGTCTTACATACTTGAGATTCTTTTTTAGGCGATGGGCTAGCAACCTGTCACTATTTGAAGCTCAATTCTATCTTAAAGCCAAATAGCTGAACGTGGCCTATCAGTCTTTACAAGACTGTTGGCTCTGTCTACCCCGCAAGGGATATAGACGTGATTATATGTATGTATGTATAGAGTAAAAATCTCATCCTTTTGGCGTCCCCAGTCCCTGCAACGTCCTCACCTCTCTGGAGAGAAGCACGTGGTGGGCCTATCGTGACTTAACCATCGGATCGATCCTAGAGTGATAAAGTCAGTTTGTTACGTGGATCGTCTAACCTCCGCCCGCAATCTTTGCAGAGGACCTAACTCGTATTGGATCATGGTTGACACATCCAGATGCCTGGAAGTGCAGGTTTCCTCGCGTTGTTTTTCCTCACAGTAAGAGTATCGTGTAGCACTTGGAAAATAGCTTAATATTCCCTTAATAGCTTAATTTCTCTTCAATTAAACGACATTTATTTAAATCTTAGAATTTATGCTCCATTGCGTTTTAAATATGGCTTATATCGAATATTCCAATTCCATGAATACTCATGTCTGTTCAAAGGAGAATATACTGCCGTTTGTGAGTTGAATACTAAATTCTGTGATATAATAGTGAGGTTCGGTTACATAGGAATGCCTGCATATTATTTAGAAGGATTTTTATTTTTAAAGTTGGAAGAGGTAGATCTCATAAGGGACATGTCATTGTAAGTCTTACATACATACATACATATGGTCACGTCCATATCCCTTGCGGGGTAGACAGAGCCAACAATCTTGAAAAAACTGAATGGCCACGTTCAGCTGTTTGGCTTAACGATAGAATTTACGGCACTAATACAATTAAGAATAGGACTACTCCATCCCTTTCCTATGGATGTCGTAAAAGGCGACTAAGGGATAGGCTTACAAACTTGAGATATTTTGAGGCGATGAGCTAGCCACCAGTCACTATTTTGAATCTCAATTCTACCATTAAGCCAAACAGCTGGAGGTGGCCTATCGGTGTTTGAAGGCTCTGACTACACAGCAATGGATATAGGCGTGAGTATATGTATGTATGTTTGTACATTTAAATATGCACGGGAACAGAAGCAGCTGGTATACAATTAGTTTTTTGTACATTACAGTATAGAATACCTACTTATATAACAAATATATAGTATGTAAATGTTTATGGCAATAAATATATTTTAATTTTAATTTAATTTTAATATGAAAAATTTAGTTATGTCACTAACCGCGGGGATCGTCATTTCTCTTTAATTAAAAATGTATTTGGAAACGAACAAAGTCTATTGAATTTATTTCAATTGTGGTTAATCGCTAGAATGAATAATTTGAGCTGTCAATCGGACCGTTTACATACATACATACATAAAATCACGCCTCTTTCCCGGAGGGGTAGGCAGAGACTACCTCTTTCCACTTGCCACGATCTCTGCATACTTCTTTCGCTTCGTCCACATTCATAACTCTCTTCATACAAGCTCGGCGGTTTCGGGTACTTTTGACCTGACCCTTTACCAGGACGTCCTTAATTTGATCAAGATACGTTCGTCTAGGTCTTCCCACTCCGACCTTTCCCTCCACACTCTCCTTGTATATCTGCTTAGTCAACCTGCTTTCATTCAAATTGACCGTTTTTTGTTCGTAATTTGCCCGCCTATTGAAATTAAATACTTTAGTGTCCGAATTTGTGTTATAAATGTGTCCCACGTTTTAATGCGAAGTATTAACTTCTTTCAAAAGGGATGTCTTAAAAAAGTTCGATGAAGCCCACATTGTCTCATCTTTACACACAACCTACTCAAGGAATTTCAGCTTTTCTCCTTTCAAAGTATAGTTTTTTTGTCTCACAGTTAAGAGTATTTTTAGCATTTGGCAGACGGCTTAACATGTCTCTTTTATTTCACGGCATTTATGGTATTTTTTTAAATCCTACTTTAATCTACCTAAGGAATTTCAGCTTTTGTCCTTTAAGAGTATAATTTATTTTTGTCAATAAGAAGATATAAAACGTCCTTTTTTAGTTTTCCCAAAACAACACGACTGAAAAGATTTCGTCTTACATCATTCTGCACTTTCTGTAAGCATCTCTTGGTCCTCAAATGTACATCATTTATAACAGCGGAAATATAAAGGGCGGGGTAAACACAAACTTATTTACGATTCAGATTACCCCAGACGGACGAACACGGTCCAACAACCCTTTAGGGATAAGTGATAGAACCCTTTACTTTATTATTGATGCAAAAAATGACCGGGTACGGGTTTATCGAATAATTGTTTCCCAACTTTAGGGAAGTGTTAAGTATGAATGTTAATTATAAAAAGATTAGTATTTAGTATAGTAAAGTGTCTTTCCTACTTCGTATAAAAATGACGAAATTTTAAGAATTTATGGATATAATATTTTATGTTTGTAACTTTTTCACGCAAAATCTACTGGACAGATTTTTATGACTAAATTCCAACACGAGGAGATTAGGTCTTAGATATGGATAATGCGTGTAGCGCAAAAAGACACAGGTTCGAATCCTACCCCGACTATGTAACAATGACTATTTTCGAAGTTATGTACATTAGTTTTAATTCTAACCCATGCTGTTACGGTGAGGTAAAACATCGTGAAGAAACGTGCACATTCAGGCAACTAGATGTGTAACCAATCCAATACGGGTCAGGTTCCTCTGCAAAGGAGGTCAGACTGGAGTCGCTGCATGTAAAAACCTTACTTACCTTATCCAGGATCCATGGTCAAAGGCATAACCCCGGGCTCCACTTCAGCGTGGCGAGGATGCAACCGAGACTAAAAGCCAGGAGGAAGAAGAAGACCCACCGGGCCAACTAACGTTAGCACGCACATTCATCAGGTTCTCAAATTGACATTGGCGTTTGCCAAATTGTCGCAATAGTACATATGAAGGCTAGGGAACCCCATTCTAACCTGGTGTGTACTCAGCTTAAAGGATTCATTTCGTCCCACTTAGCGGAGAGCTGACAGCGCCTGACAAAGAAATAAGCTGTTGAACGAAATTCTTGTCTTGAAAACTTTGCAGTTCTTGAAATCGGATTAAAATGAGATTCTCGAGTCGGCTTCGTTACGGCTGCAACTTCGCTATAATTAGTTTCGTTTCAAGATGAGATATTTTAGATTTTTATTGAGTATTAAAATTTCTTTTGTTCACGGCAATTTGCGTGGATGACGAAACTGTAAGAGGTCTGTTTTTGTCATTAACCTACAAAACTTTTTAAATAACGGCAAAGAAAATCCACACATACATAAAATCATGCCTTTTTCCCTGTGGGGTAGGCAGAGACTACATCTTTCCACTTGCCACAATCTATGCATACTTCCTTCACTTTATCCACATTCATAACTCTCTTCATGCAAGCTCGACGGTTTCGTGTACTTTTGACCTGACCCTTGGCCAGGACGTCCTTAATTTGATCAAGATACGTTCGTCTAGTCTAGGCCTTCCCACTCCGACCGTTCCTTCCACACCCTCCTTGTTTATCTGCTTAGTCAACCCGCTTTCATTTATTCTCTCTACATGACCAAACTATCTTAACGTAAAGAAAATCCAATCGTAAAAACCCCAGCAATCTAAGTCCTGTCCATAACATGAACGTGTCACAGAGTTTACAAAAAAAATAAACTAACATATTGGGCACATAAACTTCCTTGCCTATTCATTGTTTTCTATTTTCCATCTGAAAATCAATTTGGTCTGTAACGAGTTTTTGGTAACATCAAAATGGACGCGGAATGAGTTTGAAATAAAACGGTATCCTTTTTAGGGTTCATTCTGGAAACGACGGAAATCATTTAAGGTTTTCTTATAATGGCCAGTAATTATTCACTGCTGGGCAAAGCCTCTCCTCTCTCCTTTTTCTTCTTCCACAAAGCTCTATCCGGAGCATAATTTTGCCGACCAGTGACAAAAATGTTGACATCATCTCTCCATCTCCTCCGAGGTCTTTCCCAAAGTTTTATTCCATTGTTTTTTTTTAATTACAGTAAAAAGGACAAGCCAAATGCTTGTTGAGCCCTTATATCGCGCAATGGAACGAAATGGAATTTTTACATACATACATTGAGTTACGAATTAAGATTCAAATAGCGACAGGTTGCTAGCCCATAGCCTAAAAAAATAATATCAAATTTTTAAGCCTATCCCTTAGACGCCTTTTACGACATCGATGGGAAAGAGATGGAGTAAGCCTATTGTTTTTGTATTAGTGCCAAAAACCACGGCACGGCAATTTTTACTCTCATGAAAGCATTTACCCGATATATTCAAGGTGTGTTTGTCTTGGTTTTCCTCCATACAACGTTCCTTCTAGCGTAATATTCCTAAGCGTTCGTTTTACGCGGGCGAAACCGCGGGCGTATCTATTTTACATACATACATACATATAGTCACGTCTATATCCCTTACGGGATAGACAGAGCCAATAGTCCCAAAAAGACTGAATGGGCACGTTCAGCTGCTCGACTTAATGATGGAATTGAGATCCAAATAGTGACAGGTTGCTAGCCCATCGCCTAAAAAAAAGGATCCCAATTTTATAAGCTTATCCCTTAGTCGCCTTTTACGACATCCATGGGAAAGAGATGGAGCTGTCTTATTCTTTTTTGTTTTGTATTTGTGCGGGGAACCACACGGCACCTTCTTCTTCTCAATTTTCAGGCAAGTAATTATTATTTTAACGTTCACGACCATAATTTAGCTGTTGTGCATTGACCTTTTCGTGTGACCAGTGCCAGCCCGTCGGTTAAGAAGCCGGACATACGGACAGACAATCCAATTGGCCTATTTGCATTATTTATAACTTGCTGTAAATAGAAAATTAGATTACGCCGCTGTTATCGTGTCAGTGGGCTTCAAACACCGTATTAGATTGCTAAAGGTAAACTTAAACGTATGCTGTTTTATAAACAGCTGTATTTTGTAGTGATAGTTAGCAATTCAATTTTTTTATATAATTTCACAGGCAGGTAATTAAATATGTAAAAATTAATATACAAGTAGGTAGGTAGCCAAATATCTGAACGTGGCCATTCAGTCTTTTTAAGACTGTTGGCTCTGTCTGCCCCGCAAGGGATATAGACGTGACCATATATATGTACAAGTAGGTACCAATTCTGTGTCTCAAATGACATAGTTTTTGACATTTGAATGAATTAAATCTGACTGTACAACAAGTTTAAAGACCTATAAAATGTATGTAGCCGTGTGGTTCCCGGCACCAATACAAAAAAGAATAGGACCACTCCATTTCTTTCCCATGGCTGTCGTAAAAGGCGACTAAGGGATAGGCTTACGAACTTGGGATTCTTTTTTAGGCGATGGGTTAGCAACCTGTCACTATTTGAATCTCAATTCTATCATTAAGCCAAATAGCTGAACGTGCTCATTCAGTCTTTTCAAGACTGTTGGCTCTGTCTACCCCGCAAGGGACATGACCATATGTATGTATAAAATGTATGCGATGTTATGAAGCTACGCGTTAATCGCTCTTTTGTGTGTCACAGAGGTAATCCAATTACAAGATCCCGCATAATCGTATCTTCATGGAGCGAGAGCGACATGTTTAACGTGCGCTGTTTTTAACCCTCGACGCAAAAACGAGGGTAATGTTTGACATGTCTGTGTACCGAGTGGATCCGTGTTTCACTTGCCGAAGTTTCTAAGGGAAGCGAATATTCGGGGGATAATTATAAGAAGATTTTATTCGGACTCGAAATAAATTCCCCGAGCAAATAAATGCGACTTGAGGCGTTTCAAAGGTTCTTAATTAAGGTTAAGAGCATTTCATCATTTATTTATTTTGTAAATTCAGGTCAATTTTATCCAAACATAATATTAAAGTAATCTCTTCAAGCTTTCTTTAATGCCGTACACGTACTCAAAAGTACATACATACATACATATGGTCACGTCTATATCCCTTGTGGGGCAGACAGAGCCAACAGTCTTGAAAAGACTGATAGGTCACGCTCAGCTATTTGGCCTAATGATAGAATTGAGATTCAAATAGTACAGGTTGCTAGACTATCGCTTAAAAAAGAATCCCCAGTTTGTAAGCCTATCCCTTAGTCGCCTTTTACGACATATGTACATGGGAAAGAGATCGAGTGGTCCTATTCTTTTTTGTACTGGTGCCGGGAACCACACGGCACTCAAAAGTACCAGGAATGAAATTTTGCGTAGTGCGAAGTACTGAGAAGGACTCAGGGTACTTTTGACGAGAGCGGAGCTGCGGGCGAAACCAAGTAAGCTATGAAGTAGATTTTTGAGTTTATTCATTTGGAAATGAAATACAAATATTTTCTCTTTATAATACGAGCATGGACGAGAAAGCTCATCTGTTCAGTCAGGTGATGCCATCACATTTTACGGTCTCCGGATCACACCTCATTACGCCATTACCTCTGTTGTCCCCGAGGGTGAAAATACTACCGTTTTTACAACCTACTTCAAAAGGAGGAGGTTCTCAACTCGACTTTATATTTCTTATATCATTTTGATCATCATACAAAAAGAGGTCTACGCAGAGACTACATCTTTTCACTTGCCACTATCCTTGCTTACATCTTCGCTTCATATACAATCATAATTCTCGGTCTTGGTCTGCCTTTACGGCTGGACGTCCCCGAGATGATCAATTTTTTGTTTTTAAAATTAAAATATTAAACGATTCAAGATCTTATTACTTAGAGAAATTAAGCAATCTCTAGAAATATTACAGGCATATTTTTTTTAATAATATGTCTTATGAAAATCATCGTCTTAAATGGATTGTGAAATATGAGATTTTAAGTTTGTAAAATTTTAAAGCTAGTATTTAGGGTCTGAGATTTGTCGCTAACAACTAAGTTATTTATACCAGATTTGTATAAAATATGTGAACACAAGTGATATCATGCGGCCTTTTGCATTGCGAGGAATTCTCCATTCAAAACATGGAGTAAAGTAACCATCTGGTAATCTCGCAGAAATATTTTGGTCATGGTCATAATGGGCAATGTCACTCGAAAGGTAAAATTTCAAATATACTTTATTAAATTGTGATGTATGATGCTTTTACAATTTTTTGGACATTTCCTTTGTAGGAATTAATATCCAATCCAATGCTTAGAAACTAGATCTTTCTGTGTCCCTTGTATTTTGTTTTTGTAAAATGGTTTTAACCAGATAAATGGCAGTAATCTCTATCTAATATTATTCTGATTTCTGTGATTATACATATATATTTTTGACAATGTAAAATGACCGTTCAAATGTAGATACTTTCGAGTTTATAAAGCAGTCTACCAATGTTTTCAAACTTTCAAACTCAAATATTGATTTACACTGAAAACTGCGTAAGTATTATATTTTTTCAAGACAACCGGTAGGTAAGGAATAAAACAGATTAATTCTCTGTATTTGGTGAACCTACAAAAAGCTTCAGCTTTAGTGTTATATTTTGCGTGAAAACATCTTACTTACCATTTCCCTCTATTTACATACATAAAATCACGCCTCATTTCTTTATCTGGTAGCGTTAAATCACTATTTTCCTGGCATGCACCCTCCAGTGAGTATTTCCTCCGTGTTCCCAAAGGAATGCACAATGCACAGTTCACGTGGTATGCCAGGCGTCCCGACGCTGCCAACCTAATCAAAAGCCTTTCAGATCTATAGATGCCATTCAGTTTGCCAATTGAATATATAAACATACATACAAACTTGGGATTCCTCTTGTAATCGATGGGCTAGCAACTTGTCACTATTTGTTTCTCAATTCTAACATTAAGCCATAGAGGTGAACGTGGCCTTCAATCTTTTCAAGACTCTTCGCTTTGTCTACCCCACAAGAGATAGACTTGACTATATGTTATTTATATGATGTTATAAGAGTTTTTTTAAGTATATTTCTCAAAGAATTCTTCTTGGTCGTTTTATCATCAAAATAAACTTTGCCTGCAGCAACCCCCATAAATATTGTATATTGCCTGTTTTATGTTACCATTTGCGTTAATCACTGCTGTGCTATCTACAGGGTGATTCATGACGTCACTGCTACGATGATTTGCTGTTTTACATGTAAATTTGCTATAATGAAAATTTTACATATAACATCATATGCTTTGTACCTATGCTGGTTAATTTCGTAATCCTTGTGATGTTTGGTCTGATAACCCTTAAGAGGAGCCCGGGGTTTACGCCCTCCCGATAAAAAGTCTAAGTAGCAAAATGTCAAACAAAGCGAAACGTCTAATGAGCAATTAGTCTAGCTTATTAATTGCCTTTGTAGCAAAATGCCAATCAAAAGATCGATAATTATAATACAACGAATTTTACGCTTTCTAATCAGAATTCGTGTGTTTATCATTAAGTCTTTGTTCCTATTCATTTTTAATCCTAATTCGCCAAATTCACAAACAAAGATCTAATATGCGTTTCATTTATTTCGCATTTTTACGTGTACAGTCAAGCGCATATCAAGTTACCCTGCATGGTACTTGACGCAATAGTAAGTACAGATTTGCGGCGAGTTTGAGTAGGTTAATATGCTGTTAACTGTACGTCAATATACCTGTATGTATATTGAATGTAAACTAGTCCGTTATAAAATATGGGTATTATCAATTCGACCCGCATGTTCGACAAATGTAATGCAGTTAGTTGAGAAAAGTGACATAAAATGTGTTTATTTTGGCAAAACGTATAGTGTGACCTTTATATTATTTTCTATTAGGATGAGAGATAGGTAATATGACCAAAAATCAACTTAACGCTTTTTCTTGATCACATTTTCTTCGTTTTTTTAGTAATGTTATTTACTTGTTTGTTTCTTTTTAAGTTAAAAAGAATATGTACCATTGAACTGTAATAACCTCTATGCTACTCATTGTGTTGTATATATTGCAGAAAATAATAAAATATTTTATCATTTTCATTGTTGAGTAAGCTGTGTATATCTACATGGAGAGTGTGGAGGGAAAGGTCGGAGTGGGAAGACCTACCTACGAACGTATCTTGATCAAATTAAGGACGTCCTGGTAAAGGGTCAGGTCAAGAGTACCCGAAACCGCCGAGCTTGCATGAAAGTTATGAATGTGGATGAAGCGAAGGAAGTATGCAGAGATCGTGGCAAGTGGAAAGATGTAGTCTCTGCCTACCCCTCCGGGAAAGAGGCGTGATTTTATGTTATGTTATACATTTTCAAATAATACACACAAGTTAAAGCTATACCAAAATAACATTACCCCGAGATTTCGTTCTTTATAAATGATTTATAGCAGCTGATGCCTCTAAAAATAATGCGGGGACCCCACGAGCTACAGGCCAAAGAAGCTTTATAACCAAAATGGACAAAGTTGAGAATAAATTATTAATGTTTGTTTCAGGTAAACTTTGCCGCTAAAGAACTGTTTACTGGTAATAAAATCTTACGAGAAAAATTACTTTCATATTTGTTTCGTCTTTTTGCTTTGCGTAAACCGAGATATTAGCTATTTTTATGCTGGCTTGGATGTTCAACGGAAAAAGAACACGATTTTTCTGAAGTAAGTGCGTTAAGTCCTTACGTGCATCAATATCATTAAATATTTTTGTATCAGTAACACTGTATTTATACAATTCTTTCAGTCTTTTCATAATTGTGCTCTGTCTACTCACAAGGGCGTACTATACGTGACTATATATGTATGTATGTGTATAGCTAATATCTATCTACTCCAATTGCTTCTATGTTCTGATCCTTAATTTCGTTTGGCATTACACTCCTTAATTGATATTAATAAATATTAAGGAATGGAAAGGGGTGGCTTTTCAGAATTATGGAATTCACATTCATTGTAATTTGGGTTTTAATTTAATTAATTTGTGTGTGTGTGTGTTAACAAACTGTCACTGACCTAATCTCAAGCCGATAAAGACGCGATGTACATCTTTAATAAGTATTAAACTTTGTCAAAAGCAACAATACATAACCTATATTAGTCATTGTGGTTCCATTCATCTCGGAAACTAATACTTACTCAAAACTTTCGAACAGTACGTACAAACAAACATAAATTATACGTGGTGCCTTGTGATAAAAGACACTTCTATTAAACTTCTAAAAGTTGCCAGCTTCCGCAAACTTTCCGCTCGTGTGTAAAGCTCAAATTATTCTGCAGTATAAATTAACTTCAGTACTAAACTTATACGGATTATGATATTATTTTAAGCTTACTCTAACGTCTTTTCGAATTTACTTTGTTCAATGCAGATTGGAAAATATATGTTACTTTGGATATTATAGGAGGCAACTAAAGGTTATTATAAAAGCACTAACATATAATGAAGAAAGACTAGTACTAATAAGGGCTAACCGTAAATCTATGAGTTTGATACAAGTTAAAATATAGCTAAAACAAATCCTACGGTACTAAATAATAAAAAACAGCATGGTAGGCAGATATTGTAAACAGTTTCAGTTGGTTTGGTTGTAAAAACTCACTAAAAGAATGGTTCTTCACGCCCATGACCCAGCCTGGTCATTATATATTCGCTATCCCGGCAAACGTTGTTTTTCCATATAAATATTTTTAAAGTAATTTCTACTTTAAAAAAAATTATAAGGACGGACAACCCTTGTCGCTAAGGGATATAAAAAAATATCTCAGGCCAATATGCTCACAAAATTTCGAAGAGATGAGAATCGGTCAAGCCGTTTCGAAAGAGAACGGGAACGAACATTGTGACTCGAGAATTTTATACATAAGATAGTAGTATATTTCTAGTAGTCTGTATGTGAAAGTTGCCTAACAATATTTTCCCTTACCTTATTATACATATAAGTATTACGGGATCATAATAATGAAAATACCTCACATTTTCAGCCGTAGCGTTAGCTTTTAGAAAATGCCGTGATCAAAATATCAGGCGTTGAAAGCCCCAGCTGTGAGCTTTAATATAACGTGATATAACTTAGCGGACACGAAATTGACAGGATTTCACTTGCGACCAACAGTATTATCCCACTATGACACGATCGTGTTATATCGGCTTTATCTCCACTTTTTTGGCATTGGAAATTTGACACAGATTGACTATCAGATAACATCTGCTGTCAGGTATCAGCTTATATGTGGAACATACATATAAAAAAGAAATTTAACATTTTACCCGCGACTACCCCCCAAATAGTTAACGTATTCAAGATAAGGTGTAATTTATGAAACTATACCGTTAAGATATGCAAGTGGGCCAGATTGCTAACCGTCCTTGGAGCACAAAATAAGGTCAGGACAGTTCGGATCAATGTACGCTCGACATATCGTCGCCTCTTTATTATGACGTCATAATGGCGCGTCTCGCTTCTCCGCTCCGCTGCATTCAGACGCATTGCACCGCGAATATATGATAAAAGATATCTGATTTCTGTTTTTTTTTAGTATTAGTCCCCGCTACCGCTGTGGATAAGGTTAGTCAGGTTTTTAGACAAAACGACTCCCTCTGACTCGAAACTTTTGGAGAGAAATCTAATCCAGTTCCTGAATGAACAGGTTTTCACTATTTTTTCCTCACCGTAAGTTAAGTAAGGCACTTTAGATTTGGACCAGTCCATGTCTTTCCCATGGATGTCGTAAAAGGCGACTAAGAGAAAGGCTGACCAACTTGGAATTCTTCTCAATATTGAATTTAAATTTCATCTTTAAGCCATTTTTCATTTTTTGGCTCTGTAAGGGATATTGGCGTGACTATACGTATATTTGTATGTAAACTCGGTAAAACTGCAATAAACTAGACCGACAGAAGTAACATTTATATCTCGAAATTCCCACGAAGCCGATAAAAGTATGATTAAAAAAGATATTTTTCTCGCAGCGGTATAAATGATCAAATTCTTATTCAATATTCACATTTCATTAGGAATAACAAACAAAATTATGTTAATGTACGTCAAAAACAACTAGGTTATAAAATATACATTCAGGGGGTTTAGCAAGACACAAGAGGAATAGTCCCGTGCGTGGGTTAAGTTTTCACGTCTACAAAACTTTTTCGTGGGTTTTATATTACTTCCCAGTTATCATATATTATGTGTGTGATATATACATACACATATGATAACTGGAATATTCATACATCACACTTAGATGTCGGAGGGGAGGATATTTTCAAACTTTATTTTATGCAAAATGCAATAGATTTTTTTTAAACACATTGGGAATTTTATGTAAAAAATTGACAAAATAAAAAAAAGAATAATCAAATTTTATGTTTTATTCTTTCGTTTGACATTCAGAAGACTATTCTTCTCTGCCCGAACATTTTTTTATCGGTTCAGCTGTTTAACTTAATAATTGAATTGAGATTCAAATAGTGACAGGTTGCTAGCGTATCGTTTAAAAGAAGAATTCCAACTTTATAAGCCTATCCCTTAGTTGCCTTTTCGGCATCCATGGGAACGAGTAGGAGTGGTCCTATTCTTTGTTTCATTAAAAGCGTGCAACTTTCAGATTCTGATAAAAGTATAATCTATACTAATATAATAAAGCTGAAGAGTTTGTTTGTTTGAACGCGCTTATCTCAGGAACAACTGGTTCGAATTGAAAATTTCATTTTGTGTCGAATAGATCATTTATCGAGGAAGGCTATATAACATCACGCTGCAACTATAAGGAGCGAAGAAATTTAAATGATGTTTTAGAGAAAATTATTCTTACTTAAGGGCTTCAATGATGCCCAAAATAACTGTTCCACGCGGACGAAATCGCGGGCACAGCTAGTATTAGTATATTTTTGTCACATTTGAGCAATATCCCGAGGCTCGGCTTGCGTAACGGCTTGTAGTAGCCGCAATGCAGGCGCCCGCCGCTCGATCGGAACATGATACGTTTCGAAAACCCTCACATTTTGCATAATATGACTTTAACACGATGTTCGAAGATCTTTCTAACAAATAGGTACTTATATTTATAATGAAAATTATCACTTGTCTACTCGTAACAGAGAGAGAGAAAGGCTAGAGTAAGTCTGTTAGTAGGTAATTGGGGTAGACAGAGCCAAGTCTTGAAAAGACTGATAGGCCACGTTCAGATGTTTAGCTTAATGATAGAATTGGGATTCAAATAGCGACAGGTTGCTAGCCTATCGCCTAAAAGAACAATCCCAAGTTTATAAGCCTATCCCTTAGTCGCCTTTTACGACATCCATGGGACGAGATGGAGTGGTCCTATTCTTTTTTTGTATAGGTACCGGGAACCGCACGGCACGGAAAGGTTATGTTCAGCTGAATGGCTCAATAATAGAATCTTACCTTTGTGCCTATAACAAATCTCACGAAATTCGGCCATAACGCACAAGGTCGACTGACTACCACCAAATAAAAATAAATCTGTTTGAAATGTTTATTAGGTACCGTAGATTACGATTTTCCTACCTATTTTTATTCACTGACCACCGCTCAGTAACATTTCAGCGGGTCCAATTTGCAATTCAAATCGCCTTCAGTGTTTCGTGGTATTCCGCTTCAGGCGACTATCGATACGTTTTCAATAAAGCGCTAACAATCTAAACTCCGTGTCTCCGGGGTAACTCCCGCAAGTTTCGGCGAAAATCCAGACAATAGCACCCACTCAACGCTAGCAGCGCTTTACAGCTATATTTATTGTAGTTTGGCAGCTAGCCAGCGAGTTCAGCGCTTGATGCAGGTACTGCAGCGATTAAACGGGGTTCCTATGGGAGGTTGGTGCATTCTTAATGGTATGCGGAGAAAACTAGATGTCGATAATTGTTCCTTTGACTTTTTGGGACACTGCAGAGTAACTACTTTTACAGTAGGTTAGAATTTTCGTGACGTGTTATAACGTTCCAATTTTCCAAAACAATTGAGTGATGTAACTGAATGAGGCATTAATGTCTTATTGAGAATGCAACCTTTGTCTACCCCGCAAGAGATAAAGACTTGATACTGATTTAGACTAAACATGGCCCGCGACTCCGCCCACGTGAATTTCGAGATATCCTCTCTCGGTACCCCTCAAGAGAATTTTATTTGAATGCCATATTTCAAGATTAAGCTGTGCTTTATATCAGTCAATCAGTCAGTTCTATACTAATATTGTAAAGAGAAAATATTTGTTCTTATTATAACGAATAAACTGAACATTACACACATAAACCGATTTTGATGAAACTTGGCACAGATATCAAAGAGACTAGAGCTATTAGAGTATTAAAAGGGTTACTTTTATCTATATATTCCCGCGGAAGAGAAGCGCACAAAAGCTGAGGTGGGATATTAGATGACGAGGTGTTTTTTAGGGTTAATCGCTGGGAATTCAGAGTTACATATATCTACATTAATTTCAGAGCTTACCGTTGCTCTTACGGTGAGAGAAAACATCGTGAGGAAACCTGCACATTCAGGCAACTGAATGTGTAACCATAATACAATGTGAGTTAGGTTCCCCTGCAAAGGTTGCAGAGGTCAGATGAGAGTGGCTTGGTGTAAAAAACTAACTCGCTTAATCCTGGATCCAGGCGTACTCCGGGCTTCTTTTTAGAAATGTAAGGATGTAACTAGGACTGCCAGGAGGAAGAAGAATAGAATAGATTTATTTTCAAAATTGGATACAAGGTATCACTTTTTGACGTCACATCACTTAAATCTAATTATAACTACTACCGCTTCCCTACCTACTACTAATAGTTGGGAATTCGTGATAGTTAAATAAAAATTTTGTTACAGTTTATGAGATACTTAACACGTTAACAAAATAAGTTTCGGCATTGTCGAATTCGCGAAGTTTTATCAACACCTCGCATCTGTCGCGACTCGGATATAATTTATAGGACAACTTGTGAGAAGGGTTTGTTTTCTTGCGCAATTAATTGTTTTTGCTGCCATTACGTAGCATGAACTTAAAGCATTTGGTATATCGTTGTTCCCGAGACTTCGCTCCCGCGGGAATTACGAGGCATTACTCCTATCCTATCTCTGCTCAACATAAATGGTCCATTTCAAAATACAGACAACCAAACCTTTTCACGGTAGGTTTCCTACGCTAATTTATGCAGATCCTGATCTTTCAAGCCAAGAGATGAAAATGCATTTGGCAAGAAAAGATTATAATATCACTTTCTTTGTAAAGTAAGTGTAAAGTATCTTTTCATGTAAACGAGAAATATACTCGTATCTAAGTACTTATACAAACTGTTGTTTAGATAATTATCGGATTCTGAATTCACACAACCAGAATTCTGTTCGAAATAATTTTCATACAAATACCTTTCTTTACTTACAGATTTTCCGATTTGTTATTGTATTTTGAACAAATAAAGAGTTGTTTTCAATTTGGAAGGTCCCCCCTCGTCACGTAAAAGCATCTGTCGCGCAACTTTCAAATATAATTTATTGGAAAGCTAAGGAAGTTGTGATAAACTGCCCTTGTTTATGAGCTTTTGATGTTTCATTACGTTTTGTTTGTACGAAATGTATTTTTCAATATCGTCAATTGAACTTTTGTTTGGGGATTTAAGGGGCAATAAACTGATTTATCGACTTTGAAGGTTCATTTTTTTTAAGAAACAAAAACTACTTACAATGTCAGCGTATCAAGTCTTACATATGTGTTGACTATAGTTTTGAATCAAGCAGTTTAAAATTTTATCGAGAATACTTTATCCAAACTGAGAGAAATATTACAGAGGCAAGCTTAAGACGTCCAAATTAGTATCACTTACAAACTAATATAGGTTTTGCGGCGTTCAAAAGGTTCAATTAATTATTCTTTCAGCTAAAGCATATTGAAAGGACCATTGTGGGCGAGTCAGTCGCATATAACGACAAAATTCAGTTCATCAGAACTAAACAGTTTTCAATTACAGCCGCCATTCACGTTTTAATTGGAAAATGGACGCGGGGTGCATTCACTAGCTTTTGCTCTCACAAATAGAATAGATTACAGATATGACATTCCGCATACTCAGTAGATACATACATATAATCACGTCTATATCCGTTGCGGTGTAGACAGAGCTAACAATCTTGAAAAGACTTATAGGCCACGATCAACTGTTCGGCTTAGTAGATGACGTTCAATTGATCAAGGCACAATAGATTTTAAACATTCGCGTTGCATTAAATATTTATAAATGATCAAGGTACGTTCCTCTTGGCGCGGACGTGGACGTTTCTATTGATCATGAAGAGTTCAGGATGTTACCTTTTCGACAACACACATGTCTTAAAAAATTAAACCACTTCACGCCTTCCAAGTAGATGTCGTGACTAAGTGAATATAAGATCCATGTTAGGCCGGATTCTACCATTATCGGTTAATGGTAGAATCGGCCCCAGATCTCTGCTTATTCCCGTAGGTCGTAATATGTATTGAATGTACATATGTATGGAAGGATGAAATAAGGATGGGGTACTTTAAGAATTCAATTTCCTATCCAAAAATAAATAATGTTTGTGAAACATTTAGTTCATATGTTGTAAAATTTAAGTGCGCACTAAAAGTCAATTGTGTCGGAACGCGAAAACGGTGTGTTTTAAAATCGAGGAACATTCCGGAATCCTTTTTTGTTCGACATCGCCAACCCTGCTCAGTGGCCCGTTCAACAATCGGATGAGTGTCGCGTTCGATTCCCAGTGCATTTAGTTAGTGGAATTCGGGAAAGCCGACTTTCATGTCAATTTATTGAACATTTCAACTCAAAAGCCGATCACGGAGTTTCAAAAGTTTGAAAGCTTTTAAAATCCTTCAGTCTTTTTCAGAGGATTATAAATGGAATAGGATTCTATTTGCGGGTGGAACATTTCAATATTTGGCAACTTGATGGAAAGCGACTGAAGTTTTTTTTAACTGTGCTCAAAAAAAATATTGTATTGGAGTGTGTTAAAAAGAAAGTTATTAATGACATAAGACAGAACAGACAGAATAAATGCGAGTATATTTATTTATTGTTGGCTCATCACGCGTTGTCTACTGTACCAATCTTCTTGAAATTTCGTGTATATATTGTGACAGTTTTCTTAACATTAATATAAATAAACCAAACTGCCCTCTTCATTACTAAAAACCTATTTGTACTTAGTAATGGCTAGATTTAAAAATTGGCTGTATAATTACACTATTAATTTTGTACTGCAGAGTCACAAAATATAAAGACTACAGAATGTCATTAAAACGGTTTTCCAGAGTAACCTACATTTTTGTATCTTTTTACGGGTTATGTAGAAACCTGCACTTACTTTTAACTTAACATTTTTGTGAAAAATTATTATATTATAAATTTTTTTATATTATTATTGGTTTCACAACATTGGTTGACGTCAAATAAAGTGCCACTGACTGGATAACAATATTTGGATAAATTTTATAAACAACTATTACTGTTACAGACTCTCGCGAAAACGAAAAGTGATTAGTTACAGTTCCCAATACAATTTCGGAACATCCTTTCTTATTGCACTCTAAAAATATCTCCGTTTTGTAGGTTTCGACATTACCAGTAAACTTTTACGGCGCTCAAAGTCGCGGCTAATAGCTAGTTAAGAATATGCAGTGAACAATATTATAACAATATAATATATTCTGTAGTTTAATTATTTTGTATCAAAGATAGGTTGTTTGCGTGCGCGACAAGAGCGGCAATTAAAACGGCGGGACGGCAGTATTTATGGCAACACCGGCCGATAAATTAACACAAATGGCCGTCCGCGACCTTTGGTTAACTGGCAACACAGCTTGATTTTAAGGGTTTGATGGTAAAACCGAAAATTTTTCATGTGAATAAAAATATATTCAAGTAAGTAAAAAAAATGCCATAAGCAGATTTAATTTGCCGATTTTAGATATTCAAATTTCTTTTTTTTAAAAGGTGGTGGATTTAGAACGTAATATATATATTATAAGCTATCATATGTTAAAAAAAAATTGCGTGTTGTCTAATGGTATTATTCCAATTTCTATGATTTACCTCCACGCAAAGATAAAAAAACCCCTACAAATAAATAGTATAGATTGTATAAATTCCAATCAAAGATAAAAAAAAAGATCTATTTTTAAATGAACGTAACGTGCTAAATTTCTGTTTTGCAGCAAAAATGTTAATAAATGATTGCGTTGCTTCTGTTAGCATGAAATTGCGAAACAGTTCTCTGCGAATTTCGTATTTTATGCATTAAGAAATAGAGTCTATAATTGAAGAGTTGTGGTTCTTAATATGGAAGTCTGTTTTATCTGTGCGGATGAAGCGAATCCGCGGCAATTATTCAGAATCTGTGACAGCTATCGTGTAACTTAATAAATCTTTTCAACCCGACCCTACAAGCCCTTTTTAACAACAAAAACCCTTTGAGTACATACTTCATAAAAGTTTCACGTTTCATTAAAAAGTTGATCCTTTTTAATTACAGTAATTAACACTATTAACTTTTTATCTATGAGCTTAGATTGATAGACGTGTACAGAAATGCGTTATTTTATTATTGTTTTGTAAGACTTTCTATTGTACTTTTACTTTTTTTAAATTATAGTTGATTGCTTTTTTTATTTTCCCATTTAAATTCGTTTTTATCAAGTTTTTTTTACTATTCCTTCCAAGACTTTAAAATATTTTCGCTTTTGTGGTTATAATATACAATGCTCCATAAGCATGCGCCTACTTGTGAAAGGTATCCATAAGATAAGCTGAATTTCAGCTAAATCCGTTCAGTGGTTGTGTTGATGACTGTTGGCTCTGTCTACCCCGCAAGGGATATAGACGTGATTGTATGTTATTTTATGGTTGTGAAAGATTTGTTTCAAGCTTATTGTGTCGTCCTTTATTTATTGCTCAATCTTTAACGAGACGGATGTGACGTCACCCCTCTTAGTTGTCACTCAATTTTCCCCTAGAGGGCGCTATTGTGCCGTAAATATTATGACAGAATGATGTGATTAGGGCCCACATTGGTGAAAATTATGGGAAGGGTAGGTATATATAAATTATAGCATCAAATATTCTCAACGAAGTCTGTTGTAAGGCAGGCTTAAAGAGTTTGTAACGCGTCATATTTATTTATTATTTAACGTAACATTGGATTCATAGTTTCAATAATGTTCATTTGCTTGTCTTATTTGATTCTTCTTTTAGGCGATGGACTAGCAACCTGTCACTATTTGAAAATCAAGCCTTACAGCTGAAAGTGGCCTATCAGCCTTTCAAGACTGTCTACCCTGTAATGGATATATTCGTGATTATGTGAATGAATGAGTAAACTAAACTGATTTTTAACAAAATTTGCACAAACATTCGGGAATGAAGTAGGCTCGGTAGTACCTTTTTCTGAAACAAAATTTTAATTGTCTCCAATTTATGGAACCCGACATGGGCCTAATCTAAGTCGACGATACAAATACATACAAATAATCACGTCTATATCCCTAGCGGGGTAGACAGAGCCACCAAGTCTTGAAAATACTGATAGGCCACGCTCAGCTGTTTGGCTTTGTGATAAAATTGAGATTCAAATAGTGACAGGTTGCTAGCCCATCGCCTAAAAGAATTTTATGAGCCTATCCCTTAGTCGCCTTCAACGACATCCGGAGGAAAGATATGGAATGGTCCTAATCTTTTTTTCTAATAGTGCCGGGAACCAAACGGCACATACAAATTGATTAAGAAAATATCAGAACAACAGTTTTCCGTGTTAAAATCTTTTGGCGAATTGCTTTGCGCGTTATAATACCTACATAGTAACTTTAGGCTGAAGTAATTCCATGAAAATTAACTCCAAACAAATTATTCATCTGGAGCGGCTTGAAATCCAATAAAAGGCTTCTTTGCCGGTAAACAGCCCCGCAATTCACCTAGCGCTTACGTTCAAAATGTTTGCTTTTCGTTTTACTTTTAGGGATATATCGTCTAGATGTACCATCACATTTAGTAAAGTTTCGAAGAAATCTCTAGAATTCAGTAATTAAAAATACCCTTCAAAAATTAAAGTCTTTAATAAAAATTTAAAACCAAGTTAATAAAAGAAAAATGTGCTGAAATACACATATACATATCACGACTTTATCCCTTACAGGGAATAAAGTCCCTTATTCCCTCCCTTAGAGAGTCAAAAGCCTCGTGGGAGAAGGCCACGTGAAGCGGCATTCTAGTAACTTTTCAATCACAGCTACGTTCCTTAACCACGTCCACGATTATACGACAAATATTATAGAATAGAATAGATTTATTTTCTAAATTGGATACAAGGTATCACTTATTGACGTCACATCACTTAAATCTAATTATAACTACTACCGCTTCCAAAACGCATGTGTTGAAGAAGCGGCGGAAAAACTACACTGCAGCATTTTCATCGGATGTCAATATACAAATATAGATCTATTAAATCTAAATCATGGACGAGTGCACATTGTCTACATTAAAAAAAACATGAATGAATGTAGAACTAGTATATCATTGTTCATTGATGATGTTCCCTTGTTAATCACCATGTTTTCTTAAAATGACAATTTGATAAAGTAGATACACCTAGTACAGTACAAAAGGTAGATTAGATAGATATAAAAAACATTTGTAAAACATAGATATACTTTATCCCGATTTAAGATTCGAGTAGCCCTTATGGTTCCCGGAACCAATAAAAATCAAGAATATTACCACTTCTTCTCTTTCCCATGGATGCCGTGAAAGGCGACTAGGCTTGAGATAGGCTTATAAACTTGCGAATCTTCTTTTAGGTGATGGGCTAGCAACCTGTCACTTTTTGAATCTTAATTTTATCATCAAACTAAAAAGTTGAACGTGACCTGACAGTCTTTGCAAAACTGCTGGCTCTGTGGATATAGACTATGTTTTATGTATGTTAAGATTCGCGTAGAGTATTAATGCAAAAGAGATATTAAATTATTGTTCTGTACAGTCTATTGATGCTCATCTTTCATGGATTAAAGGATAAAGTCGTATCCCAGTGCTCAGCTGAAGCAATAACTCCAGCGTCTGGCTAATCCGAATAAACACGTCTCTGGATTGGAAACACACGGGCGGGAATATTGCACAATCCCGGCCGCACCTGACTCCCTGGAGCGAAGCCAGCGATCCCTATAAAGCTATGAGCACACTACGCAGCAAGATGAGGTTGATCAATTCGTCGTACTTTCATTGAAGGCGCCTCCTGTTATTTTTCTGAATGAATACAAAAGGAGATTCCAAGATTCCCTGAAAAAAATTACACTGTACATACATCCTTTGCCCTTTAACAGGCTAACAATAATAAAACATAGCCTTGTGATAGTAACTTAATCCAACAAATTCGTCTTATAAAAAATTAAAGAATAACGAACAATTACTTTGGAAAATTTCTAAATCCATTTCCATATGGAAGTGAAATTATTCGCAAGAATGAAATTAAGCGTGAGCCGTCAAATCAAGCTGAAACACGAAGCTAACGCCGCCATTTATGATGCTAAATAAATGATTGAAGGTGTTTTTACTTTCGAAATTACTTCGAAGTATTTTTTTTTTTGGTTTAATTTTATAATGAATCCTTTTAACAGTCATTCGACAATCGTTTCATTCTGTATTCGTTAGCTTTGATCAAGCACTTGGTGAAAATACTTATTCCCTAATTAGCCTGGTTATGTTTTATTTCCGGCCTTATAGAATAGTGAGAATAGGTAGGTGGTAGGGCTCTATCTCATGGATGATGTAAAAAGCGACCAAGAAAATTCATCTAGTGCAGTTTTTTCTAGATTTAATACGAGTTAGTTTCCCCTAAAATTGTTGCGGAGATCAGACAGGGGGAGTAGCTTCGTGTTAAAACTTGGCTTACCCAATCCAGTATTCAAGTCAAAAGACACACCCCAAAATCCTCCTCAAAAGCTTTGAGGATGTTACATAGAAAGCGGTTAGAGGAAGAAGAAGATCATTTTGTGTAAAACGCTTATTCCCTTTCTTACCTCTTACACATTCACGGTAAAAAGATGGAGTGGTTCCGATTTAAAGTGTCGGGCACCACACGTCACAATACAAAGGTTAGAAATACATAAATCCTTTGTAATTACAACCACTTAGCCCTGATTACCTTCCCTAATTTAAGCAAGAATGTTTGGTTAAATAAATAAAAGATATGATGACATTTGAAGAGCGGCAATTAAGTCTACATAAATACATAAATCATAATTAATAACAAAAAAAAATTAGGACAGCCGCCGCGCCGTAAGCTTGAAGATCCACATAATTATAAATAATGCCGCAAGCTTGTAACTTGTCATTGACTTATGTTTTTGTTGTTTTAATTTTTTACTTATGTAATCTAAATTTGCCACAGACTTTTCACGGCATTTTTAATTAATTTTAAAAATGTTTTGTAACGTGTGTGACTCGTAGAACAGATGAATTCTCACATAATCCAATTATTTCAAATAATTTAAATACAGCTAATGTTTTTGTTTTCTCTTCTCTTTTCTCGTTGAAAAATCAATCATTCAGATGTTTTTATTGTAATGGAATGTACACCCTGGAGGCCGTTTTCTAATACTTCTGTCCCTACTTAGTCCAGTCTTCAAACCAACTCTATTCGCATAATATATAAACTCAGCGGTAGAGTTGAGTGGAGCGAGCGGATTTTTGGGTAGGTATTACCTACAGAATACAAATCCAATTATATTAAATAATATTTAGTCGTGTCAAAATTGTTTCATATAAAAACAGTCGCCCGATAATTACACGGCTGAGTACAATAACATAATGGAACGAACATTACGTTTATTTATATTGTATTTTGTGGATGATTGTCTGCGCCCTTGTTTTACGTATATCAACGGAAAATAATTAAAATCTTTTGTTCATATAGGGCCTTGGTAATGGACGTTTTATTGTGCACCACTCAGCTCAGCTGAAATTGAAATAACATAAATCAAATTTCTGTTTAATAATTTTCCGCTTTTCACGGTGTGAGATTTCCAGTACAAAATATTTTTTAAACCAGACACAACTTTTCATATGATTTATGTTAAAGGGTTAAGACTTTCGGTCAGTCTTTCGCTAAGGGAGGAATTAAAAGATTCCCATGGAAATGGAGCCTGAGGTAAAAACTAGTTTTTATTTGAATCTGCAGACATAAGATTAAAAAATGATAGATAAGTAGGTATAATCACAAAGGAGATGTGAATTTTCTTAAGTAAATTAACTTGTAACGTTTAAGACCTCTGTGTAATCCATCTGCGACATTGGAGGTTAATGTGAATTGCTTGTAGTAAGCTTAATCAGATAATTTAGTTGACTTGCCCTAAAGGAGGTTTTGGACTTAATAAATTATCCCGGGAACTAGATTGTTTGTTTGTTTTTTTTTTTTTTTAATTTTGTAGTCTTTGTAACACTAGTCTCATTTTATATTATATTTAGCTCAATCTGTATGAATAAATCCATGTTGTATTTATTGACTTTCGTCATTAATTTATTTACAAAGATATTTCCTTAATTATAAAGAGCAATTAGTTATAACTTGCTGTTGTCCCAGGCTTTGTTCGCCGTAAAAGTTCACTGAAAAAGCTGATTCCCTGCAGTGCCACTTAAATTACAAATTTTTGCATACCAGTTTTTAAGTTAGACCAAGCCAAACGCACCTGAGAAAACAGCTTTCAAATTGGTGCAATAGATTTTGCGTGATATATACCTACACAGAATGAATTTTTGGCTTTTTTTAAATTACTTATTGTTTCCCCATATCGATTTAATGGCAATATCTTTCAAGTACCTACAGACATCAATTCGGGATCGGTATTTTTTCTAACATGTATATATGTATGCATGTATATAGTAGACGAATGGATATGGATTTTTTTACATGAATGAAATCCATATGATTAGGTTATAGAAAATTCAATTCTTTCATAAACTTTAATTAAAAATCCATAGAATAGAACCTTTTCGCAATATAAAATCCCCTCGTTAGAACCAAAGTGAACGTCCCGATCCTTCAAAGCAAATCAGTTGAAAGCAAAAAGGCTCCTTTGACGTAGCTCCGTTTAATTAGCGCGGTAACAGATGTTGAGTCCCGACTAATTGAGACATAAACTACTGGTTACCGCCAACTGAAACAGAGTTATAGTTAGTCATCATCATCATGGTAGCCTTTTGAGGATCTAGTCTTGGATATAGGCTGTGGCGACATCTCTACGCCACTCGTCACAACATCCAATCAAACAACTACTGTCAATTATCGCGAAAAAATTAACGCGCCAATAGCAGCAAAGAATCTAAATCGCGATTTCTTGGATTGGAGCATAAATACAACCTCCGACACAACATCGTCAGAGCCGCGGTTCCCCAGGCATAACACCTAGCCTGGCGGAAGATCTTCCATTTGGTGGCGGTCGAGCCGAATCATCGCTCCCGCTACATAGGCCTCCTTCTTATTCTTCCACTCTTGGCGATCCTGTGGCTTATCCAGTCTCTGCTTCCGTGCCGTCTACCCAGCTCAGCGGCGGTCTGCCGCGCCCTCTTTTGTCAGCTCTCGGTTTCCACTTTAGGATTCGTCTTGTCCATCGGCTCTCCTCGCACATGCCTTTTTCTTTTCTTTTTGCTTTGACAGCCAAAAAGTCTGTAACTTTCGTGTTGGATCGAATCCAAAAATTCCGTTTTCGGTTCCGCCGGGTGATTCCAGAATTGCTCTTTCCACGTTCCTCTGCACGACCCAGTCAAAAAAACTTCATGCAATATATTTCTTTTGTGTAGTTCCTACAAACCAATTTGTGTATAGCTTACAACCCAAGGGATAACTTAGACAAAAAGCTATTTAAAAGTTTGCACGTAATTTTTTCTGGCCCTGGCCTCGCCTCAATTAAAAACTTTTCGCGATAACTTAATTTAAATAGGATTCGCATTAGTTGAAACATTTGCTGAATGACAAAAGGTTTACTTTGTTGTGCAGTTTCAATGAATGAAATGGAAAGGAAAACAAGAGAAAAATAAATGTTTAACAAACTACTTTTAGGAAACAAAGTACTTTTAAAAAGTTTATTGAAATATTAAATAAAAGAATATTGAATGTTTTATCACTAAGCAAAAGCCTATTGGAGTTTTGGGTGGAATAGCAACCTGTTACCAATCTCTGGTCCTCTACTCCACCAGAAAGTCGCAATAATAAAGAAAGTTATTTAACACACTAGTGTATTGAATACCTAGATCAATTTGGTCCAATACCTCCCGGTAAGTAGTCTAGATAAGATTTTGGCCCAAGCGGAAAAAAGATAGCGATTACGATGCGTATAGGAAGTACTTAGATTAGCTTACGGTAATTGTTCAAAGAGCAGGTAGATATTTCAATTGAAAAACCAGGGAATTTGATCCGTGATAATTTTCAGGAAAGCTTAAAGCGTAGTAGTACTTCCTTAAATTCACACAGATATTATTGAATCATGAAGTATGATGTAGTCATGAACGAAAAGACTTTCGTGTGTAAGATAAGTAGGGAATTATGCATTTTTCACGAATTCTATACAGCGCACTGCATGACAAAGAACCGTGCCGTGCCCGCCTCTAAATAGCGTTGTACCCAACCAAGAATAGCAAGGTGTCTAGTCCACCCCTTATTGGTGTGTATACACACCCCAAAATTCTGAAAAGGAGCCAAGAACCCTTGGAAAAGTTCTGACAACACCAGAACTCGAGTTGCGTTTAACACCACAATCAGAATCCACAACTTTTTCTATTAATAACAATATCTTTACACACAAATATTCTATTCGCTTATGCCTTAGTACGTGTTGTCAATCCATTGTCAGGGGAAATTACAGTGTGTCCGGCAACAGTCACGCGTCGCTCTCGATCGTGATTGGTCGGCAGTCTTCATTAGGAAAGTGTACCCTTCAATGTTTCACATTGTTAGGTATACTTGCGAGATGATATTTGATTTTCGGAGACTTCCTTCAGAAAAATACAGGCTATATTGCGATATTTTGAGAAGCGGGTTTATAAATTGGTTGATGGGATCCTTTTTATAGGCGATAGGGTAAGCAACCCGTCTCTTATCTCTGAGTCTCAATTCCATCATGAAGTCTTCCAGCTTAACGTAACCTTTTTGCCTGTAACCCTATATGGAATAAATAATTTGATATGTTGACAGTAAAAATCGTGGGTCTGTACATTATATATTTTTTTCCAAAAGTTGATTTGAGGGGAGGAAGAGAAAAAATCATGTTTTTGAATGTTTGTTTTGTTTGAAGGTTATAATTTTGGAACTACTCAAAGGATTTCAACGCGGTTTTCAAGTGTATTGTATATAATAAGTAGCTTTGTAAAAATTTTGCTTTGTCAAAATCGATTTAGGAAAAAAAAGTTATGGTCAATTGAATATTTACTTTAAGGATTGCTTCAAAACTGATTTGAATTCGGTTTACAAAAACATTTTTAATTTAGATAAAGCTAGAATTACTACTTTGTTTTATCGATATCAATAAAGACAAAAACACACTGGCTTCTGGATTGATTTTAAATAAGCAACACATTATATTACCTTTTAAATTGACACGGAAATAGGCTACTATAAAATTAACTTTAAAGGTCTGGATAATTGTAGTTTCCCAGGTATTGCAAAAAGCGACCTACACGCAAGCAGGACCGCGGGCTAGTAAAGAAGAATAAAAAGGCTAGATCTATTAAATTTGCGAAATATTCTCAAATTCGATACGAGATCCCAGTACCCATCTCAATACCAATGAAAATGTATCAGAACCACACAATAATTTCTTGTGGCTTCGGTAGTTTATCCCACAGTTCCGTATCCTTACCCTTTATTTGTTTACGAAACCTTCGGGTAATACGACGGGTTCACCCAATATATGCTTAGTCGGGGAATATAGTCATTAGTCATCCAGAACATGTATATTGGAATTTATTTACAAAGACGTTAGGAGGCATTTATGAAATTTATGTAAGAATTAGAAATATTTCTTGAAATAATAAAAGCCTTTACGCTGAGGCATTTCTGATTGCGCTTTTGTATTTTTATACATACATATACTCGTAATCACGTCTTCTTCCCTCACGAGGTAGACAGAGCCAAAATTCTGGAGCAGACTAAATTGCCACGTTCAGCTTAATGGTATTGGGATTCAAATAGTGACAGGTTGCTAGAACATCGTCTAATAGATCCCAGTTTTATTAGCATTTCAATTGATTGGCTTTTAAAATCTGCACGTTAAAAAGAGTGGCTGGTACACGCTATGATTTTTCTTCGCTACCATGCCGGCACGCAAGACTTTCTAAAGGCATTTCCAATAACACATATGTTTTCAAGACTTCATAAAATTTCTAAGTTATTTCTAGCTACAAACATATAATCCGAAAGCATATCCTTTCTCATTTTCTTTGCTCTTAGAAAATTTGATTCATCAATCCTATGCAATATAATTCATATAAGCGGAACTAATAAAAATAGACATAGTTTTTGTTGAAGTTGTTAATTGAACACCCACGACTCGTCTCCTACCAAACATCGTGGGTGTATCATTACGCGGTACTAAGTGACGCGCAGACAACGTTACGCCTACACTTCTAGTTATACTTGATCGCACTAAATGGAACGGAGCAATGATTTTATACGAATCTCGATATTTTTAAGTTTTGCTCTTTTTTTACTCCAACTTATATGAAAAAAATAAATAAAAAGAAGAATGTTGTTAAAATAATCACAAAATTATCTACATAATAAATTGTGATTATTTTAACAATTGTGAATACATAAGAAGTAACAGAAAATATAGATCAAAAAAATAGTGATAAGTAATTATTAAAGTTATTATATATCTAACAGATATGCGACCCTAGCCACGTACAGAGAGACAGATGTTGTCTCAAAGTTTCACTACAGTATAAATGAAGGGACTGGGTTTCATTATACTTATGTATCATTTATATTTTGAATTGAAGTAAAATTTACCGACAGAACAATTTTTTTACCTATATTACTGCTACACAGAGTATATACGAGACGTGCTTATGCATATTATGACGCTTGCAATTTTTGCATCGTTATATCTCAGATACGGTAGCTTTATTGAAAAAAAATATTGATTCCTTTTTATAGATAACTTTATGATCTACAATCTATGTCTGAGGTAATTTGCCGATAAAACTTACCGTTTTGAAGAAAGTCGTGAAAAACCCATTTTTTTACCTTTGACCTTGGGTAATTTTTTTTCCTTAAACCGGAATCATGGGAAATTTTGAAATAATGCTTTTGATTATGTTTTAAACAATTGTACTTATTTTCAGCTTGATGGGAATTATTGTAGCTTCATTCTTATTTTTTGGTCTAAATTGACCGGACTACTTACTACAGAACGCGAACTCAACAGCAGTAGCTCAATAGAGGGATCTCCTTAATTATTATAGGCCTAGCAGTAATTGGGTCCAATAGATATTTATAAGATGTCATTGTCAGAGTTACTCAAAATGGAGAAATAAACCATCCACGCGAAGACCGACATCCGCGCGGACGGAGTCGCGGGGGGAAGCTAGTATAGAATATTATTATTTATCTAACTATAAGTTTTTATTTCCTTGCAGGCGGTAGTCACTTTATTTAAAAAACTTATTTACCCTTAAGGGGTAACTAGAGTAAAGTCTCAAGACTCAAAGGCTCGTTTACCTTGATGGCTTAATAGTAACAATTAAAAATTTGCTAGTTCATCACCTTTAAAAAGAGTACTTAGTTAATAACCCTTTTCCTTTATACCAAAGTCTAATTAAAAGTAGAAAAGGCACCGCTTGGTTCAGATTAGTTTTCAAGATAGCAGGAAACGAATGTCGCCATCTCTTATAGCAGGTATATCCAACCCAATTTGGTACCGTCGTAAATCAGAACCCAAATCAACAACTAAGGCGCATTCACACCGCAGAATAACGTAACACTTTTTGTTTTCTGAGCGTTTTTGTAGAATTGTTAATTCTATTTAAACTCGACCCTAGTTGATAACAATCGTAAGTTTTTAACTGTACATACATACGTATCACACAGTCACATCTATATGCCTAGCGGGGTAGACAGAGCCGACAGCCTTAAAAAGACCGAACGGCCACGTTCAGCTGTATTCAGACTCTAACTGTAGACTTCCATACGTGGCCTTTCAGTCTTTTCGAGACTGTTGGCTCTATCTACCCCGCATGGGATATAGACGTGATTATATGTATGTATGTACTCGTATGTAGACTTCCATAATTCAAATAGACTAGAAATATAATTCAATTGTAATCTGATGATTTTATTTCTTAACTCCCGTTCGCAGAGTTGTTCGCATGCAAGCTACATGTAATACTGATGCATAAGCTATAATAATAATAAAAAAAAAAACAATGAAATATTTGAATATTTTTGCTGAAAAGAGGATAATGAAGAGAAATACATACCTACAATTCATACACACACAAATGTCTCTCAAACCAATTGCCCGCATTACATATAGGTACATACAAGAACTTCGGACTCCTGAATTATGTTGTCTGTTTATTTTTCACACAATTTTGTTTATATATTTCTTTAACTATAGTTAAGCGTCAAACGTAATTCTTATTACGCGTAAAACTACAGTATTGCGAACGCATTTTTAGTAGATTCGGTGTAAATGTTGTCTAATACGAATACCAACAATTATAACAATTGGATACAGAATAATCATTTGGGGAACGTGTGTTTGATCAAAATTGAATAGAGATACGTCGTATGCTTCGTCGAATCAGTTTCCCTATTGTCTGTTTGGTCTAAAATAGGGTTGCCAGGTGTAAATGAAATATATTTCCCAAAGATAGTGAACGTTCAGCAGCTGTGTAGTTTTCAACCGACATATCACGTATTTATTCCTCAACGAGGCAGACATAGCGGGATGGCATGGCTTATTGATGGAATTGTGATTCAGCAATATTAATATATTGCTTTTCCTTGCTTGTGCTTGCTACCTTTAAGAGAGGCGAGGTTATAAGAACCGACGAATCATCAGTAGATAAATTAAAAAGAGGCTTCAAGATCGCTTTCCGTTTAGCCCAGTCCAGGTCTCAATTAACAGGATGTCTCCTATTAAATTTGTATCTCAAACAAAAATATCTCTAAATAGGAAGCAAAAGAGAGCGGTTCTGTTTATTTCCAAAAAATCAATCGTGCCTTAAATCATTTTTTTTTTTTTTGTTTTTGTGAAAATTGTTTTTTCGGGAGATTCCTTACAACTGGTAACCCTGTGTACGAACGCGTAATTTCCTTGCGTATTGCCCGTTACAATTGTTTGGGCCTGATATAAGTGTTGTCATTGTTAATGGCACCAGAGCATGTTGCTTATCATTGATTGTTATTTTAATCATTGTTTTCTCCGGGGGTATGGAATTCTGGAAATTTCGGGAACAAATACGCTTATTAACTTGTGTTTTTTTCTTTTAAGCGATGGGCTAGCAACCTGTCACTATTTGAATCTCAATCTCAATTCTATCATGAAGCCAAACAGCTGAACGTGGCTTATCAATCTTTCAAGACTGTTGGCTCTGTCTACTCCGCAAGCGATAAAGACGTGATTATTTATACATATAATCACGTCTTTATCCCTCGCGGAGTAGATATACATACGAATGTTATACGCTTTTGTCAACTTTTGTTAACACTTATGTCACGGTTAATTGACCTCCTCATCGTCATAAAAGCAGACATTTTCCACGAAATTTGTCCAATTCCGTTTTGAAACGTTAAAAGCTAACGTGTATCACAAAAGGCCCTTTATTATGGTTCACAGGGGATGGGAAAATCAACACAGTATCCGCACGAATAAAGCCTGAAAGCTCTTTATGTTTTTGCTATCGGAGATTCAAAATGTCTCTTTTGGAGTGACGTCTGTAGAGTACCTATCTAAAATATTACATTCATATTTGTATGAATATCATCACTAATCACGTCTATATCCCTTGCGGGGTAGACAGAGCCAGAAGTCCTGAAAAGAAGGATATGCCACGTTCAGCTGTTAGGCTTAATGATAGAATTGAAATTCAAGAGCGACAGGTTGCTAGCCCAAGAAGAATTCCATGTTTATAAGCCTATCCCTTAGTCGCCTTTTACGACATCCATGGGAAAGAGATGGAGTGGATCTAAAATATCAACCGTAAATCATTGGTTCATATATCCCTTAAGTGTCTTTAACGACCCCTTAGGCACAGTGGCACCAGAACCTATGAATGAGTTCGATGCCCAGTCCCATAAATATACATATGTTTTTCAAATTTAGCCTTCAATTTGTTTTAAATACTTTATCTGACGGCAATTCAGAAAGACTGCCTGTTACATTTTCATGAATTGAATGTTATTGTATTCTAATTTTAACGAAACCGCTAGCAGTAGACAGCATTAACTAATGATTCAAAATGGCGTAGTCCCATCCAAACATAAGCAAAGTAATATCTGTCATTAGGGCTTCATTTATGTCCGAAACGTTAAGCGACTATTATCGCTGCCAATAAATTCTGACCCCAACAGTAAAAAAATAAAGCAGGCCAAGTGCGAGTCGGCTTTTACGGAAGTGTTCGTCTTTCATAAAAGCTATGCTATGCCTAAATCTTAAAGTTGAATATGCAAAATATCGGACATTCATGTTAAATTTGGAATATTTCTAACCTAACTCAATAATACATTTTATGCATATGCATGATAGAAAAAATTAAATGAAAGAAAATGCGTGATGATAAAAGTCATAAATATTTATTTCATAGTTACAACGTTCCATTGAACAAATAAACCTGTCACACATTTCAATATAAATGTTCTTCTTTTTTTACAGTACCCTAAAAAGTTACTGGTTCAGGCGATAAAATGGAAGATGGGGAATCTAATTAGATTCGCCCTGATTTCTTATAAAATAATTTCTTGGGCGGGTTGTCGTAATGTTGTTCGTTTTACTGCCGAATGTCGGGTGGGGCTGTGCCAATATCTCTGATTTTATTACACCGTGTTCGCAAAAATGGAACGTTATGTCAGAGTTTTCTAACGCTGTGTTCTCAGTGCATTCTGTATTTTTGCATGCCATGACTGGTTAAAAGTACCCGAAACCGCCGAGCTTGTATGAAGAGAGTTATGAATGTGGATGAAGCGAAGGAAGTATGCAGAGATCGTGGCAAGTGGAAAGAGGTAGTCTCTGCCTACCCCTCCGGGAAAGAGGCGTGATTTTATGTATGTATGTATGTATGACTGGTTAAATGCGCGAAATGTTTATGCTTTGTAACACCTATAATTGTACCGCATTTATAGCAAATAAAGTATTTGTATTTGTTCTTGTTGTGGGTTTGTGAACATCCATGTACCCGGAAGAGGCAAGGGTTGTTATTGAATAGCTAGTCCTGGTATTTTGACAAGATTATTGATTTCGTAAAAGGCGTCTAAGGTTAATAAATTTGAGATTCTTCTTGTAGGCAAATAGGCTTGTAAATTCAAATAAGTTGCTAGCCCATCAGCTATTAACCTGCCACTATTGGAATTTCAATTCCATCACTAAGCCATATAGCTGAACGTGGCCTTTCAGTCTTTTCGAAACTGTTGGATCTGTCTACCCCGCAAGGGATATAGACGTGACTATATATATGTATGTACAACATATTAATGTATAACTATAATAATACGACACGAAAGGCGGCCTTATCGATTGCATAATTAAATTCTAGACAGAAATAAAGTAAAAGGTGCCGCTGAGTTACTGTTAACATCTATAAATCATAGAAGTTATTAATAAAAGACATACCTACTTTCTTAATGACGATGAATTTGAACCTTTAATTTCTCTCATAAATAATTCAAATTTTAATAACAAACTCAACTCTTCTCGACTTTAAATATTCACCAAGGATTTGTTAATTAACAGTAGGTACATATTAATTAGTATAAACAAACTTCAGGTGGAATTGTTATTGTGATTTTAATTAAAGCCGTTTTCTATTAAATGCAAATAACTCTACTATTTTATTAACATACAACAAGTGAGAATGTGATTATTTGCGATAAGTATGCGAAAGTAATGAAACTGATTCCTTCTTTACATAGATTATATTTGAACTATAAATACGACAAAGATTTACAAAAGCCTTACTACGATAAGTAACTAAAAAAAGTATATAACACCGCTACGACAAAATGTCGTAGACATCTACGAACCATGGCGTAGCTCTGCTACGATAAAGCGCGTTCTAACACGACACTTATTACATCAATAACTATATATTTTAAATTTGAAAAACATACATATAATAAAATCACATCTTTATCCCTTACGAGGTTGACAGAGCCAACGGTCAAGCAAAGACTGAAAAGCCAGTTTCAGCTGTGATGTAATTAAGATTTAAATAGTGACAGGTTGCTAGCCCATTCCTTATATGAAGAATTCCAAGTTAATTGGCCTATGCTTTAGTCGCCTTTTACAACATCCATGGTAAAGAGATGACGTGGTCCTATTCTAAAAGGCCGGAAACCACATGGCACTGCTGGTAACCGCACGGCATTTGAAACTAGTTTTAGCCCAAACCACGTATTAGTTCTGTTTAAACCCTTCTACAGTTATCTGTCTGATTTTTATAATCCCAATCCAATTTATTGTATTTTACAGTGGAAATAAACAGCTTTATCTTAAACTAGTATATTATTGCCAATCTTATATCTTAAAAGCTATTAAGTGTCCACTTAATATTATTAATGCAACAGTTATCCGCCAAGCTAAGTGCAAGGACATTACCTATCATTCTTTTACTTACCTATCTTTTCTCTGTTTTTCTTCGAATCTCCAATAAATCTTCTTGAAATTTGAAAGGGTGTTGAGAAAGACACTGGAGTACCTTTCATCCTGGAAGAAAGAATTGCTCCTTTGGGATTCGCTGTACACGACTAACACTACCGCAGCGAAGGGTTAACGAAAATCCTTTACAAGCGACATAACATATTTTGACCGTTTATTATATTTCCACACCTTCCTATTTAAACCCAAACGTGTCACTTAAATTAATTAGCAAATAATTTTGAATCTTCTGTACGAAGGTATACTTGACACGTCACAGAGCAAAGTAGATCGTATTTGCTCTGTTTGTAAAGCACCCCAATCAACCCGCCTCATCCCACATCACACCTAAACAGACCTTGCATTCTCACACTTTAATTGGTGTTGTTATTTGCGCTCGGTAATTGTTTATTTTGATTTAATTAACTAGTCACCACCCACGCTTAGAACTGATCATGAACGCTATAAACGGATCATGACTAGACATAGTTGCATAGTATCTTGGGCAGCGATAATAACGTAACTATATAATAAATACATTTTAAGTTTTATTTATAGCTATGAGAAGAAAAAGCAGAGCGAAATAACAGATGCTATTTATAGTAACTTTTGCTGTTAACCATAATTTATTTTACAACACGTGACCTTAATGCTTATACCTTTTTCTACCGCCACCGTGAACTAGTCACATGTATACGAGTATGTATACTGTATAGTTCGTGAAGTTAGGCCTGACGTAATTATCAAGATTCTTGGCGCTACGTCATCTTCATCAGAAATCTGGCTACTTTTTCTTATAAGAGATCTGATAACATTTTTATAGGACTTAGATCTTGGCTTTATAAGAGATCTGAAAACATTTTTATAGGACTCGTCTTGGCGACATTTTTACATGAAAACGTTTTTTGTGGATTAAAAAACTTTCCCAATAATTTTTATGTATTCACTTGAAGACATAACTAATTATGATTACAATAGCTTGTTAAACGATTCTATCATTAGAATCGAGTCATTTAACTCATTAATCGCCGGTGGGAATGGTTTGATTAATGTTTCACAGAACATTGGCCCCATTTTTCCAGGTTGCTGTAATGAATCGCGTTGCGCGTGTGAATGACGGCTCGCCGTAAATTTATCGATTAGCCGAGATTTTTTTGACCCTTAACGGTTAAAGATGGATGGTCAAATAGGGATAATATTTATGTTTGTGACATCACAACACACAACCTTACATTTAATATATTATTTGCTAGTTTCTTTCGTATGTTTTTTTGGTAACGAGAAACATTTACCAATCAAACTCAGAACTGTTTAATCAAAGAAATCCGCTGAGCTTATGACCTTTTTGAATTGCTGCGGCGTACACCTGCTTAGAGTTAAGTTATAAATATTGTTTTTAATTATTTTATGTTTTATTTGAGAAGCTTGTGTACGTTGAGTTATTTAAATAAAAATTTAAATAAATAAATAAACCGGTTTTCTAAAATTCCGATGAAAACAAAAAACTAGAATACTATATTATAAACAGAGCTTTGCTTAGTAATTTTTTCAAGAAATAAAAGTAGTTCATATTACTTGTGACGGTCTAGTTTTGCTTTGTTCGTTGTCTGTCTGGTCCAGTAGTTTGTTAAAATAAATAATATATGACGCATCTTTCATTAGGGGTAGGCAGAGACTACAACTTTCCATTTGCCACAACTCTGTATACTTTTCGCCTTATTAATCCACTAATTAATTAATCCATTTTATGACATTGGGATGTAAGTGCCTTTTATTTTTCGTGAGACGGTTTAAACGACTTACACGCAGCTGCTGATTGTAGCTAGGAGGTATATAATATTATAAGATGACTTATCACTGACATTATGTCTTTCAAAGAATCGTTTGTAGGCACTTTATGTTGATTTACCGTGCACCTAACTCATTTTTATGGCTAGATAGCAATCTTTGACCTCAGATATTTAACTTTTTCTCTATATTGTCATAGCATATCGTTGTATTGTTTGTGCGATTGTGACTAAGATAAAGGTGATAGGGAAGGATTGTTAAACCACCTATTTAAGTGAACTTCCAGGTAAAAGTTAGTAGTTACATACATGAACACGCCTCTTTTTTCTAGAGGGGTAGTTAGTGACCACTACTTTACACATCTTTTGCATCATCCACATTCAATAATATTTTCATGTTAGTTGTTTTTGGATACTTTATCTTACTTTTTACCAGAATGACAAGCTTGTATAAGTATTTATATAATTTAGTTCCTTTTGCTCCCAAATTCGCCCTCACACTTGTCGTTTATCACAGATCCCAAGGGTTCAGTACTTTTTTCCGGAATGTTCTTTTCAGGACTCTATGTCTGCTCGAAATTAATGCTCTTTCCATTCATCCATTAAATTTTTTTTGAAGAATGGGCATAAAAACTTAGGATTCTTATTTAAAGCGATAGGCTAGCAACCTGTCGTCACTATTTGAATCCCAATTCTATCATTAAGCCTCGCAGTTGAACGTAGCCTGTCAGTCTTTTCAAGACTGTCTGCTTTGTCTACCCCGCAGGAGCAACCGTGATTATATATATATATATATATATATATATTTGTTGGGTCAACCCCGCAAAAAACATCCATTTGGAGCTACATTTGTTACCGGCTTACCAAGTCATTTTAGCTTCGCCAGAAATTATAAGACCTGCCTGCCGTATGCCTACTACCATTGACTTATGTTCCCATTTAGACAACGACAGATGTTTTGCATTCTTTTTACTAGAAAGACGGTCTTGATAAAAAAAATCATACGTATCACAACCACAGTGGTAAGTTTATCTGTATTTCACTGCTCGTATGCATATTAATTATTGGAATGAATACACATGAAACTTTAATACGGAGAGGCTTTTTGAAAAATAACATCAAAATAGCAAAAAAATCTGTCTCTTTTTAATGGGCTTAATTTAAAGAAAAGAGTCATTATTTATTTATATTTTTTTTCTTTCTAGTATCTTTGTCTTTGAGTTTTTTTCCAGCTTGGTTATATTTCTATGTAGTGGACATAATCTTTAATACGGCTTGTCGTCTATACCGATACTTAGTCAATGTCACAAGCCGAGGCCGCAGAAAAGCCCCGTAAGCCAGTCTTATTAAACGGCCTCTGTGGCTCAGCGGTAGTGCGCTTGTCTGTGACACCGGAGGTCCCGGGTTCGAATCCCGGTCAGGGCATGATGAGAAAAGAACTTTTTCTGATTGGCCTGGGTCTTGGATGTTTATCTATATAAGTATTTATTATAAAATATAGTATCGTTGAGTTAGTATCTCGTAACACAAGTTTCGAACTTACTTCGAGGCGAACTCAATCAGTGTAATTTGTCCCGTATATATTTATTTATTTATTTATTTCGAAAATACGTCACGTACCAGCTATGAAACAACGGAGAAATATTGTTTTAAATTAACTACAGATTTTTCAGAAACCTCACAAGACTGAGAATGTACTTAGACGAGATTACAGTAATTTTTATTCTTGTTTCTCGTCTTTTTTTTTAAACAATTTGTGAATTGTATAAACAAAACAGGAAACAAACTGACTAAATTAATACCCAGCTTAAACTAGGCGAGGATGTAACCGGGACTAATCTAAGTTTGTTTGTCATACATACATATTATTACGTCTATATCCTACGGGGTAAACAGCGCCAACAGTTTTCAAAAGACTAAGAGGCCACGTTCAGCTGTTTGGCTTAATGATAGTATTGAGATTCAAATAACGACAGGTCGCTAGCCCATCGCCTAAAAGAAGAATCCCAAGTTTATAAGCCTATCCCTTAGTCGCCTTTTACGACATCCATGTGAAAGAGATGGAGCGGTCTTATTCTTTTTTCTATTGACATAAACGAGGCTAAAATGCACGTCACTAGTTACCTAGATGGCTGTATGGTCATGATCCCATCTGGCTGAAATTACAATGCTGAATATGGATTGGATACGCCTTCAATAGGCGTTTGATATACATCGACCGAGCACACATAACCCCACCTTTTGTTCTAGATAGATACACATATTTGTTTCGCAAACATAATCTGCGATATGAAAGAGATGGTTTCTGTTTGTTCCAGTTATATGTATTTTCCTCCTATGGGATGTTTGTTTCATTTAAAAATACATATTTTGTTTGATTCATGTTTTATATTTGAAAAGCGAGTGGGTGTATTTATGAAACTGAAAAAAGTGAAATAGGTTGTTATTTATCTGTGGCAGCTTATTCAATAAACCAATTTCAATGAAAAAAGTACATAAATCACGCCTCTTTCCCGGAGGGGTAGGCAGCGACCACATCTTTCCATTTGCCACGATCCCTGCACATACATACATACATTCATTATATTCAACACAATTAAATCAAATTTTCCTTTTTTACTAAGAAGAAATTTTCATTGGTTTTTAACTTATATGGGTTAAATCTTACCAATTGTTCAACCAGTATCTATCTTCCAAATGTTGTTGTTACAGTTTAAGTTCAACTTTTTTATTTCACTTTTTTTTAATATACAGATTAATAAAATTATACATAAGTGCCAGTTTTATACTGAGAAACATAATCATTGACAAGTGTATCAAATTTCTTTTTTTCTTTGTTTCAGAACCATGGACACCATTTTAAACAGTCGGTTAATCAATCTACAATGAGGATGATGGGTCACTTCCACCGAGCACCATCTTTACACATTATTCAAATTAAGGTAATACATTTATATATGTTTAATTTCATGTGTATAGTAAATCCTCGTCATTCCCTGTCTCACTCTCTGCTGTTTTCTTTAAAGCTGGGATCTGAATGACAGCATTCAGGTAAGTATTCGGTACATACTGTGAGATTATTTGGAAAGTTACTGTATTCGGCCGCCTTTTTCCTCCTGGCGTTAGTTCTCATTGCGCTCCTTGTCCTTGATAAAGAGTCAGGGGTCCACCTTTTTATATCCAAGAACCGGGAGTGCAAATGTCAGTCAGAAACTGACTCAGCTTTGCATCATGGCAGCTAACACATTGTAGGTAGTAGATCTTCTAAAACATACCTATCTGAAACAAAGAGACTGGTATAGAATGCCTTATTGCATTAAGTCCACCTATTATTATACATTATTTTACGTGCAATAAAGTTTTAAATAAATAAAAAAATAAATTCCCGTGTATTTCTTATCGTCCCTATCCTCGCCTGTGTCATTCTTTATCTAAATCTTACAACCTCCAAAACTGGTTCATATAACTTTCCGGGTAAACCCGGTCGAAGCAAATTTATCCGGATGGATCTAGATAACGGTAAAAAATCGCCGTCCGTTTATCCGAGACCGGGTCGGAGTCTGGTGAAAGCGGGTACCCAATAAACTACGTACAGTGGCGCCACCTGTCACCCATAAGGGTCGGCACACGGAAATATACAACCAACATGGAAAAACAAAATTTAATATCAGAATGACCTTAATTTATTATACAAAATACTTGGTTTAACCATTGGTTACTCCAAGTATTTTGTATACTCACCACTCACAGAGAACTTCAAAACTGACCTTTCCATCTCTTTTAAATTAAGAGTTAAAAATTTCAAATTAAATATTATTTATATGAATCTATCAATAGTTGCAGATTATATCAAAAGAAAAATGATTCCAGCTATATTTTTAAAACACTTATTTGTACGCAAACACTTTGGGCTGAAAAAGCAATAAATTCAATAATGTACTGTGTAATAATGCTATAATACAATAAAATTACTGTATCCCGGGGCTTTCCGGAATAATTTAATAAAATTTCCTTGCACTACACAACGTTCATTGTGACCGAATCTACAATCATAAAATTATATAAGACGTGCCTTACATGGAAGAAGTTAAAAGAATGGAAGATTGCTCTTTGCAATGTTGCCAACTTGTGTGTTCAGGTACAAAAACTCGTATGGACACATCACAAACATAATTATGTATTTTAATCAACATCGGGCTATGCGCTAATTATAGGTAATTATAGATTTTTCTTATTTTCAATTTAAAGTAGTTCGATGATATAAAACGTTATTTATTTTCTAAACATTACACCGTTAAACGTTGTATTTAAATTAATTCTTGTTACAATGTTGGGTATCGAAAATGTTGTGCAATTTGCAAAAGCATTATGTTAAAGGTGTACTAGAAATGATAGATGTAACTATTCAACTAAAATTTCATAGGAACAAACTAATATGGTTTCTACCGACAAAACCTTTTACCTCAGCCTTTTATACAGTCCTTTACTTTTACAATTTATAATTACTTAAATGGACTGCTTACATGACATCTATGAAAGAAAGAAAGAAAGAAAGAAAAATCTTTATTTGGCGCAAGATGTAACATAACATTTTCATTCTTAAACATAGAAATAAAAAAAAAAAAAATGAAAAATAAAAAATGAAGATTAAAGATCTTCTTTATTTGTCAATAATGCCATCTGCAATTATATGTCAACTTAATTCCTGAAATTTAGATTTCTGCTCAGGTCTCCTAAGCTCAATTTGTGTTGTTTTATTCTGCTATCGCTAGTTTTTATAAATATCACTGAAATAATGGTGAAAATCATATTATAGAAAAGAACGCTAGATAGAACCACAGACACAAGGTCACATGAACTTGAAACAATTTATAAAGTGTATTCAGTGATTCAACTTTGGTTCTAGTGATAATTTAAATAAAGCTATTCAATGATGACTAATTACGGCTTCTTCAAACCCTATGAAAATAGAAATTATAAGTACCAATAGGAGGGGAGTATTAATTTTGTATATTGATCGGCAATATCTACGTAAGAAAATATATATGTAAACGGGCAATCTTTCTGGAGGTGTTTCACCACGAACAGCAAAGGTATTAACTACGTGAAAAAGTCGAAACGAAAAAACGTAACAAATTTCCTATGAAAAACATTACATAACATATAATCACGTCTGTATCTCCCGCGGTGTAGACAGAGTCAACAGTCATTAAAAGTCTGAAAGGCCACGCCCAGCTGCTTGGCTTAATGATAGAATTCCTTCGAACCTCGTTATTTATTTAACTATTTATTGCACAAAAAAGATTTACCTACAATAGGCGGACTAAAAGCCACATAGCATTCTCTACTAAACCACCAGCTGAACATACAGAGGTAGATATATAAAATTGTGGGTGGTGCAATAGTAATAAAGCCCACAAGTTAGTCCCGGTTACTAACTACCTGGTCCTGGTGCATAAGTTTCAAGTTTTTACCCCGCAAGCGAAGTTAAGCTACTGGCCCACACTCTGACCTCCGTAGGTCGTACTCCCTCTCAATTTTTCTTTGTTATCGATGGGGATATCCTTTTTGTCCAGGTCTTCATCCAAGAGTGTGGATTGGTTTACACCATACGTTTTTTTTATATCAGGCCTCTAGCGCTCTCAGCGTACTCATCTTTTTTTTTTTTTATTTCCAGTGGGCGTGCGGGCTCGCAAGCCGCATGCGTTGATGGGAGCGACGTCGAACGGGGGCGGCGGGCGGGTTGCGCGTGCGCTGCGCCTGCTTTTGTTGGCGGTGCTGGCGCTGGCGGCCGTGGAGTACCTCTTCGGCTCCATTCTAGACGCCTCGCCCCTCCGCACTTACCTGTACACGCCGGCTTATAACGCTACGCAGCCCACTGTTAGGTGAGTTTTTAATAAATAGAAAGTTTTAAATAATATTTGTCATCTCATCATCATTGTCTCTCATCATAGCGTATAACTGAAAAATTAAAAAGAATATAATTATTTCTCATCTCATCATTGTCTCTGTCATTATAGCATTTTGTATGTAGTTTTTTGTAAGGCAAACAAGCAAAAATGAATTTCTATTGTTTACTGAAATTAACTAACCTGCTGGCAATGACGAATGCCTTTGTCTTGTCTTAGGTCACTTCTTTCGACAATTAACAACTGTAAAATTTTTCGATATGAGAATATCCCACAATATAATCTCATCGTTCTGTCATGATTTTTTTTTTTATATTTCAGAATAACAGAGAAATCAGTTACCTGGCCTAAAAAGCTGCCTTCCACGACAGTGAATCAAACTGAAAACCCCATAAATTATTTAGCCCCAAACGGAACTGTGAAATCGAATTTCAAAGACGTAACAGTAAACAGTAGTGTTGCCAACATTACAGCGCAAAATATGACGCGAGCTAATGCGAGTGAAAGCGTGCCACCGTTGATCGGTCGGTTAATGGGAAATATTATTAATTTTGTAACAGAAGTCAGCGAGAAGAAACAAAAGGAACCTGTGTTACCACTATGTGAAATTCCGTTAGATTTAGGTAAGTTCAAAAGACTCAAATTTTTCATTTTTTATTGCTCACTATGTATGTAAAGTCATGATGAAACAAATATATAAGGTTTTACAAATCTTCTCTATATTCTTTAGGTCCAATTTCGGTAAATAAAACGGAAATGGAATTGGAAATGGTAGAGAAGAAGTACCCGGAGGTTCACTGGGGCGGGAGATATTCCCCGCCAAACTGCACAGCGAGACACAAAGTTGCTATTATTGTGCCATTCAGGTAATTTGTAACTTTTTTATTTGGCCGTTTTTTATTCTCATTATTTTCCTTCAAAATATTTTCAATCGCATTTCTCGTACCTATTTCTTTTTTTTCGATCGATCGATATTGTAAACTGCATATTTATTTGTTACAGAGATCGCAAGCAACACTTAGCTATATTTTTAAATCATATGCATCCCTTCTTGATGCGGCAACAAATAGAATATGGAATTTTTATAATAGAACAAGAAGGTAAGTTGTTTCTTAAAATATGTATATAATCCACGCTATATTTTTATAACTTATTACTCTCTATAAGTTATATTTTCTAGATATAATGTGAAATATTATCTGACTGATATACAGTCGAATCGCGGTGTCTGTGCAACTGCACTAATGGCTAATTTAACAGCTTGAATGCGGAATACAAAAATACAGCATACCTCGCCATATTGCGGTTTAAAAAGTGCATGAGATAATTAGAGGATATTATTAAAAAATAACAAACATACATACATATGGTCACGTCTATGTCCCTTGCGGGGTAGACAGAGCCAACAGTCTTGAAAAGACTGAATGGCCACGTTCAGCTATTTGGCTTAATGATAGAATTGAGATTCAAATTGTGACAGGTTGCAAGCCCATTGCCTAAAAAAGAATCCCAAGTTTGTAAGCCTATTCCTTAGTCGCCTTTTACGACATCCATGGGAAAGAGATGGAGTGTTCCTATTCTTTTTTGTATTGGTGCCGGGAACCACACGGCACATTAAAAAATAAGTATGCTAGTATGGCATTCTGGTCAAGCTTTACACACATTTTGTAAGATAACTAGATAAATAGATATTTAATATCCTACCCTAAACAAGTCTCAAAATTAATTTCCTTGCATTAAACAAAATTAATACATTTATATGTGAAATTGTTCTTTCAGGCAATAGTGAATTCAACCGAGCCAAACTAATGAACGTGGGTTACGCGGAGAGTCAAAAGCAGAAGGCCGGGGGCTGGCAATGTTTTATCTTCCACGACATAGACCTGCTGCCGCTGGACCTGAGGAACATGTACTCGTGTCCGCGACAGCCGAGACACATGTCCGCCTCCATAGACAAGCTTAACTTTCAGTGAGTATTCTCTATGGTCACCTTGGTAGACTGAGATTATGTTGTTAATTTAGATATTTGAAGCAGAAACACCTGTTGGCACATCGCTGTTTCGCTTTATAATATGACGTCAAACAGGACAGCGATAGCTTGAAATGATGGAAATTGTTTTCTGAGAATGGTTTACACCTATAAATGCTACCCATTAAAGCCGGCTCGGATCGCTTGTTTACACACACATAAAAAAAAATGTTGCCGAAAGTGCTTGTTGGCTTTTCATGGCACGCAAATTAATAACTTGTTCGTATCTTTCAGGCTGCCCTACGAAGATATTTTCGGAGGAGTATCAGCGATGACCAAGGAGCAGTTTTGGGCCGTCAACGGATTCTCTAACAAGTACTGGGGTTGGGGTGGAGAGGATGATGATATGTCATATAGGTACGTTAAATATTTTACTTATTTTTTTTTCATATTTTTTTAGAAATTTTTAGGTAAATTAATGTTTGTTTTCTTTTCAGGATTAAGAAAATGGGCTATCACGTGGCAAGATATAAAATGTCTATTGCACGGTACGCCATGTTGGATCACAAGAAATCACCGCCAAATCCAAAAAGGTAATGTTACCATATTTATTCTTTTTGTTTATTTTTTAGATTCCGATAAGTGCATTTTATTATACCTACACAAATCTTTCAAAAACATGTTTTATTAACAAACTTCTTCATCTTTTTCCTCCAGACCATTACAATAATTTTAATTTATTTTTTTCAGATACCAGCTGTTGTCTCAAACGTACAAAATGTTCCACACTGACGGCCTATCGACCCTTCAGTACGAGGTGGTGCAAATAACGCACAACCACCTTTACACTCATGTGCTAGTGAATATAGACGAGCGTAGCTGATGGACGTATTTCGCCAAACTTTTGTTCGGCGATGAACGGTAACACGACAGTGCTTGGACGCTAAGTGTTCCTATAATGTTATGATCTCTTAGTATCCGTTTCATTTATCTATGGTTTTGTGGTTAGGAGATATGTTTATGATCCAATTACAGTCGTAGACGTAGAATATACGCGCTAAATAAGGCACGTTTCGGATCGGATCGCAAATAGGAATAATTTTTTCGGAATTTCGTACGCCGTATATTATTTCAAATGTTGTATGATTCATTAATAATAATTTAATGCTGTCGAATTTCTGAACCATTATTCCGATGCGAATTTCTGAATGTTTTTGTCTGGCCTAAGGTATGTATCTGATTGAGTGCTATGATCAGCATAAAACTGTTAAACTGATACTTCGTGTCGCCGTCTCAATTTTATTAGTACCTACTGTTAGAAAGAGCAGCGATATATTGCAGTTTGATTGAAGCAAAATGTAGTTATATAAATAAAATGTGTAAACTCGTACCACAGAAATAGCTGTGACACTTATACTATTGCTTTGTCATTCAAACAAAAAAGGAGTCATTTTGATGGAACCCATACGCGTCATAGTAAAACATTTCTTTATTAAGTTGATTTCTAAATGTATACGTAATGAATTGTAATATATTTGTATATAACATAAACGATGTTTATCACTATCCAGTCATTCTTTTACTTTCTGACAGACATTTCTTTATGCATTTTGTACGTTATTATATTTTGTTATACTTACTATGAATTTATTCGTAAATTATAGCACTATAAAATTGTTGTACAGATAACGACAATATTTGTGTAAAAAATAGTTAATTAAGGTTGTAAGTAAATAATTATAGAATAAATTGCTTGCGAATGTTATAACTTTATACAAACATTGGTCAAACTAGATTTAAAACTACGTAATTGATAAATCAAGTCAAGTATAAATATTTTACCTTATTATTTAGTGAAATATTTACATACGTGTGTCTTATATTTATTAATCCGTGTTTCAGCCTGTTAAAATCATTCGCATTAAAGCACAACTTTTTATATATTATTAGCTCGCCGCTACAGTATTAAAAACGAATCTCTTAAAAATTATTTATAATGTAACCTTTTATTGAACTCTCATAGCTGCGGCGCCTGCGGCCTAAACTCATTAGTATTGTTTTTTTTTTTTTCAAAGAAAGCAATGTTATATACAGTAGATACAGTCAAGTGCAAAAATATAAACATTAATTTATTGCTATAAATTACCCTTTTGCAATTGACTATGCCATCTCAGTAAATATTTTTTTATTTAATATTGTGAACCAATCAATTACTTAGTACATCATTGTAAGATAGGTACTTAAGTATTTATTTTTACATTTACCTAGGTACCCCAGTTTAGCTTTTTTGTATGGTTGCAATTATTTTTGAGCGTTCAGAAGATATATCCTCTAAATTTTCTCACCGTCTTTTAACAGTATACAAAATAAAATGTTATTTTTATATTTTTGTATAGCTGACTAGAATCTCAATCGGCGAATGAACTTAAAAAAAATATTTATTTGAAATCTCAACAATTCTTGTTCAACTATTTTAAATTTAAATCTTTAAAAATAAAACCTTCAATTTCCTTATAAGCGCTGAAGCAATATTTTTAATTTATTTTTTGCTTTGTAGCATAAGGGGATACATTGTGATACAAATCTGATAATGATAATAAATAAAAAGAAATTAAAGCCATTGCTCAAAAACACCTACATTTTTCATCTTCTCAGTCCAATCTGTGAACTAAGATACTTCTCACCTGATGATTTAGGTTTTTATTTATTGCATAGTGGGTTTAATGAGCAATGGATTTAGTAGGTCAGGCCTAGTATTGGACTAAGAATTATTTTAATTTTAGTACCTACGTTTTTTCTTTATAGGTTCGTACTTATATTAAGGTATATATATATATTATATCCATATTTATCATTTATTTGTTTTAAATAAAATATATCCCTAAAAATAGAAAAGAAAATAAGATTTTGCTAGGCTTCAAATCTCAAGGGAATCAAAATCCCTTAGCGGATGCTTAATTACTTATCTATGTGCTAAATTAAAGCATTGCGTTTGCTGTAAGTACTTAGTACTATTTCGTAAATGTAAAGCAGAAATTTGTGACCAATATGAAAGATATAAAGAAAAAAGTATTCATTAAACTGCAAGAAAAATTCATCAATTTTTGCTTACCTTACTATGAATATTAATCCTAAAAATAAATTTACATGTAATTATTACAATAACGTTTTATGTACATAATAAATAGATATTTTTTACTTCAGCAAATAATAATCAGTACTGCGATATGCGATATGGTATGGATATTAAGCGAATTTATTTAAAGATTTTATTTCTATTTTTAACTCACGAAATATTAAGTTTTTTTTAATAGTTAATTTTTGCGAGTGAAACGAAACGGCGTAACTAAGCAGGAATCACTACCTAAGAACAAGATTTTTTTGGAATTTTGCTCTCAGTCTCTTTACTGTTCATGATAACGTTATAGGCTACTGAATGCTGGTTTATTTTTCAAAATTTAGGATATTTGAAAACCTGAGTCGTAAACACACTTGGCAAAATGAAAAAAAGAAAAAACCAACACTATGTTTACCTACATACTTAGTTGTTGTTTATATTGACAAGAAGGCCATTCTTGTTTAATCACACCTTTTCACTTCACTCCATCGATAAAATTAAATTGATATTGGGTAGCTATTTAATAATAAAGAACGTACATCTAAATTTAAAACATAGCATTTCAGTGACAGCAGAATGGAATGATATTTATGGTGTAAACGGAAAAGAGGAACATAAAATTTAATTTGTCATCTTTCAGCTTTAAAAGTTGTAATTGAGTTTAAATGTACAAAGAGGTAATGTCGCCAATTTGATGAATTTGCTGCTAATTGTTAATAAAATGAGTTAGATATTGTAGCTAGTAATAGTTTTTATACTTGCATAACTATAAGAGTAACCCGCTTAGCCATCCAAATTAAATAGGTCTGTAGACGTTAGTTGATAGACCGTTACCGAGTTACTTAAAAAGTGATATGTAATGTACGCTCATTATTTTTGTCATAATTGTTTTTATGAATACATTGTTTGTTTGATAATTCGCATCTTTTATTTATACTTAACTAAGTGTCTTGGTGGGTTCCTTTACTAAGCATCTAAACATCATGACTTCAATTTGTCAACAAATGTGTTACGATCAAATAAATACAACACCCTATTATAAGAGAAGCGTTATATCAATACAATAGCGCCAATTCCTTCGAACTCTGTACTTAGTTGCGGCTCTGAGATCTTGGACCACCGTGCAGATTATTCAGAAATCAGAGACTTTAAATTTAAATACTGTATTACTGTTATTCCTTCGTTCATAGAGGTCAAGAAAAATATGGGCCGGTATCCGAAATGACAACTATTACGCTAACAAAACAAAAACACATTTCAAAAACACGGAACAATTTTGACGGTAGTTATACATTTCACATAGCATGCATCATGTCCTGAGAGAGCGCTGTTGATGGGATTTTGAAGACGAAGATTGGTCGGTTGCTGAGTTGTACGGAGGCCCTCAGTTCTGCTGCCAGTTCCCGGGGGAGCCCCATGAGTGGGGGGCACTCCCGCCATGAAGTACGCCGTAGGTACCAAGACGGGGCAGGGGTGCATGCCAGCGTTACATCCAGCCAGTTTCTCTCGGCATCAAATTTAATTCTGAAAAGATTATGAAAAAACAAGATTTGTTGGTATATTGTTTTTTGTGTAAGGTTGATCTATAAGTTCGGAAATCTAACGAAATACAGACGTAGGTGCTATATTCGTTCATTAATTTTACTTCCAAATTTTCCAACAATAATCTGCTTTGTGGTCATATTGGTACTAAATCTGATCTACTGCGGTCAGTATTTTGAATAGGGATTCCCGATCCCACAACGGATAGAAAGTCTCTATATTACACAACATTCCTAATAGTAACGATAAATACAAAAACATAAGGGAAAGCTTTTTCATCACGATCATCAGCTAATAAGCCACACAGTGCTATAAAGAACAGAATTTTTGTGAGAATTGATGGGTTTTTAGCTGTAAAAATATCAGTAAACAAATATCAAAAAATACCCGCTTACTTCTGTACTTCCTTCTCTTTCTCCTTGTCCCTGCACCGTCGTGGTTTCCTGGTGGGCGTGGTCGCCCTGAACCTGTAGTACTTCGGCATAATACTGTGGAAATTTTGCAAAAAAATATTAAGCGAACGTACATACGCTGCGACACCAAACTGTCATTCTTACAAAATGTCAATTGTTGAAAAAAAAAGATATGCATGAACGCTGTAAGAACCTTAGACAATAGAAAATTAAAAATAAACCGAACGCATTAAGATTATTTATGTAAACAAAAACTTATTTTTAATTAAATACGTACATCTTGCCTACGTAACTTTGCACCAATTATATGTACGGACTTGGCTTATACCTAAGAAAGAAAGAAAGAAAAATCTTTATTTGGCGCAAGATGTAACATAACATTTTCATTCTTAAACATAGAAATAAAAATAAAAAAAAATACATGATGCGACCAAAAGGGTTTCCACTCAGCATATGCATGTGTATGATGAGGTTACACAATGCGCTGATTTTCAGTGGAACCTAGTACCTACTACTAGATCTTCCTTTTGCGGCAGTTGAGCCCTTCTCTCGCTCGGATCTAGCCCATGGTTTCCTCAAAAAACCTTTCAATAACCGTAGTTTTGTCCGTTAGTCTGATATTGGGATCATAAACACGTGTTTTTATAACACTGTTCACTTTAAATAAATGATCGAAACTCATTAATATGAGTTACTTACACGAGGCGATTTTTCAATCCATTCTATTAGGGCAATCCAATTCTCAAGCCATTGAACAAGTCATTCCATTGAAAAAGTGTCTTTTCTTTCTATTCTCATCTTTATACTCTGTCAATTTGACATTTTTTCTATATGGTTTTTTCACAAAGATTTTTACGTGTTTTATTTATACAAATAAATCAATTTATACTGCTTTTATAATGGCTTCACATGCTCTTAAAATGTTGACTTTATTCACATTTATAATAGCGGTTATGAATGTTGTTTACTATTGGGAGTATCCAGTGCCTAGCCCACCCATGCGAAGTTTAATGCCTCAAGAAAAACATGTGCATTCAAAAGTTGCAAGTCACAGGTACCTACTTCATAAGAGGTGGAGGCAGGAGCCAATCCGATCACTGCACACTTCTTATGTTTCATCTACATCAATGATCTTGTTGGTTTAAGATACCTACTGACCTTGTACTAGAACGACTTCGATTTGATCAAGTTACGACCGTCTTGGACTCTCCGTTTCCATCTTTTTCTTTTTATCAGCCTTCAGTTGTCAACAATTTTAACCCATACTATACGCCTCTATACCTCAGTGCACATTTACAGACACCCTGTAAATGAACTTAGTTGAAAGGTCAACTGACATGTCGGATCTTTTATAAAAACAATGTACCTGACTTCTTTTCATTTCTCAGGAGCGGACATAAAAGGCCAGCGACAAAACTAGAAGTGTCCCCTAATCATGGTTTAATTAATAATACTTATGGTGCCTTGATTGCATTCAAAAAACGTAAAGCGGGCTTTGTCAATCTCTTGAAATCTATCTTAGTTTTTAATCATAGAACCAAGGACTCTGAAAACAACTTCAAAAAAGATTTATGTCCCTGGATGCACAGTTCATTAGGTAAAGCTTGTGACAAACTACTTAGTTGATGCAAACTGCAAAATGTAGTGTAGATGATTTTCGTTAAGGTGTTATATTGTATAATTTCGGTGAACCAACATAATAAGTCGTACATAAGGTGTTCTAGATCTTCGATCTCTATACCTTATCAGAAAGTTGCTCATCAGGATGAACTACAGGTCATTTTTATAGTTTAGCTGGTTCCATGCCTCTTCATCAAGTTTTTCAGTTTGCAAAATCTTTAAAGCTTCTAGGTTTTCCAGAGCCGAATAGCTATTTTATTAACAAAAAAAGTTCATTTCACTCCATCCTGTAGTTGCGGTGGCCCACCACTGAAGAGCTAAAGGGGTGGGGCTGGGGCCCACCTTTATATTACACAGCTACACATTCTTTATTATATATTCGGTGGTGAGGACCAAGAGCGCGGCGAGCCGGCACAGCAGGGTTGAGGAGTAGGCAATAGCCCACCACTGAAAAGCTAGAGGGTGGCGGTGGTGCACCTCTTTACCGTACAGCTACTGCACTATAAAGCTTCAGTGTTGTTTTTTTTGTTCTTTGTCGGCAAAAGCAAGTTTAGTCCATCTAGAAGTAGAACATTCAAATATGGATGTATTTTTATTTCCAGGTCCAACAAATTGGAAATCTGCAGCAGTACCGAGTGTTATGGACAAAGTTTTCGCTTTAATTAAACCTGGGGGAGCATACAAACCATCAGATTGTATACCAACAGAATTTGTAGCAGTCGTAATTCCATACAGGCATGTATTAGAACTCACTAACTTACCTACGGTGTTTCCAGACCTTTTATTCTTTTTTGAGAAACTGATATTGATGCGTGTGAACTTTTTTATTCAATCTCTAAAAAGTAACTTTATAAAGGAGACGTCACTGGAGAAATCAAAAGTTAAAGCTTAGTAATTTGTAAGTCAATCGAGAAGCTAATTTTACGCATGATATCTAGTCTTATAAAAATTATTGTCAATACTGGTTTTCTACAGAGGCCAGGATGGACCGCTTCTTCTGTTTCTGTTCACTTTGCATCTGTTGCTCATACCGCAGCAAGTGGAATATCAGATATTTGTCGTCAAAGACTGTAAGTAACAGTAAGTAGGTCAAATCCAAACAGAATGTTTTTATCCGAGTGTCTGCATCATCATCTTTAAAGACTGTGCATAATTGAAACAATATATTTAAAAATATATTGTGAGATGCAGAAACATGTAAAAAGGCATTTAGTTCTAACATGCCTACGGGAATATCTCTCATTTATTTGGGTTCCAAATATTATGGTTTTCTATACATATAGAAAACCATAATATTTTCAAATGTGTAATATTTAATACCTAATTTATGTATATAAGTATGTATACATAAATTAGGTATTAAATATTAGATATTCTCAGACCTTGCTTTGTGAGTGTGTCCTCACAAGTCTCTCCACTTACCTTACAACTTAAACACTTTAAGATAGGTGGGTAGGTACTTTATAAATTTTAATTTCAGAGGACATACAACTCGAGCATTTGGTGAGTGGTGACTGTGATTAATTTCCACAAGCTCAAATTTCAGATGACGAAACCCGAGCATCAAATCCTGGCATGTTGTTGAACATTGGTTTCAAGGAGGCTCTTAAACTAAGAATAGACATTGACTTTACATGTGTGGTGTTTCACGACCCTTACTTGGCTCCTACAGACTCTAGGAATTTATATCGATGTAGTGATCAACCCGAGCAGTTGGTTGCATCAGTCGATGAGTATGATTTGTTACAGATTTTTAAATTAATCTAATACTAATAATTATTTAATGCTATCAGGATGTCAAAATAAAATTGCGAATACGTCTCCAAACTTGGCTTCTTCAATGATTTGCAGACCTGACACCAATAATTTAAAGCATCTTCTGAAAATCTGGACTGTCTATGCTAAATATCAATAAAATACCTACTGAATTAATAGCAATTTCCGACTAAAACTGGCATTATTCCCATGACAAAAACAACAACATGGTCATATTAAAAAAGTTACCTGTTTATTGTCCGGGGCTTCGTTCCTAGTGAATATAATATTTTAATATCTTCCTAAGTGTAGCGATATCTTCTTCCTACTGTCTGTATTCATCAATTACTTCCTTTTTTACAGCATTCCCTATAAAAGTTTTTTGGGTGGAGTAGTAGCCATGAGGCCTAAACATTTTCGGACAGTCAATGGGTTTTCCAATTCGTACCCTGACGCAGAATCTATTTACCTAGATATGTATGACAGGTGCGTATGAGTCGTGACGCTCTCAATTGTTAGCAAGATAGATTTCAGAATCAGGACATGAAAAAAAATAGAAAGACTTCTTATAATTCATTGAAAACTTTAATCAAATATCAATTTGGAACTATTTTAATAAATAATTAAATTATCTTAACATTCCTTAATTTCTTAATACAATAAAAAGGGACAAAACTATATACTTACATTATTATTATTATTCAGGAATATATTTTTAGATCACAAAATATCAGCTTATTGATAAATTCCACTTTGTGTGTACGTTCGCTCTGTATCACGTCTCAAACAAGACTGTCGTGCCGGACTGCCGAGCCACCCGACATTCGTTCAGACGAAGTGATTGAATTGAAGAATGAACGACATTGACCGAGATTGTATGTTCGAGAATGTGAATGAATGACTAAATGTCATGACGTATTAAACAAGCTAACAGCTCGGCCGTCCTGCTAGAGGTGCGTCCTCGCGCCTTTACCTTACATTTTAAGAACTTATATAGTTTACTAATATATCATATAAATACAAATCCTTAATGTAATACGGAAATAAAAATCTATTTGCATTATTTATTTGACAGGACCTAATACTACAATTATTACTTATTCACTAGTAGTAATAAATCATTTAAACACCAGTTCATTTAAACAATATTTCATTATGGAAACTCAAAATAAGTATTTAAGTCATTATACATTTATAATATAAAATAATATAGCAATATCATAACTTTATATAAATCAATAAACAATAATTTCTATATTTTTGTATTCAACCGTCGCTTTCGTCATTGTTACTTACTTCTTCGGTACTTTCTAAATCTCTGTTAAACGTCAGCCAGGGTTGAATACTATCTACAGCCACAATAGCTTCATATCTACGATTATTTTTACGTGTCATAGGAGTATCCTCTATGAGGTATCTTTCATTTGGAAGCACTTTTAGTACGCGGTATGGTCCTTGAAATTTAACGACTAATTTCCGGGATTTTCCATCATGCGGCATTTGTCTCTTTACACGAACTAAGTCACCAACGTTATATTTCTTGCCAATTTTCCTATGCTTGTTAAATCTTTCAGTATCTTTTACTTGTTGTTCTTTGATTTTATTACTAACTGTGTCTCTCATATAATTCAAGTTCTCCGATTCTACCACTTTAGTTGTATCAGAAACAATATCATTTAGAATACCTTCTGTCCTACCGACAATATTAAAACCGAAAAGCATTTGGGAAGGACTTTTTTGAGTTGTTTTATGAACTGTAGTGTTGATGCCTACTTGTATGTCATGAATGAATTCGTCCCAAGTTCTATCGTCTCGGTTATGAGCACTGGTGGAAAGAGCATCTAATATAGTCCTATTAAATCTTTCTACCTGCCCATTAGCCCTTGGTGTTGCTACTGCATTTATAATATGCTTAATGCCGTGTTGATGTACGAAATCTTTAAAGGTTTTACTTGTAAAGCTACTGCCTTTGTCTGTGATAAGTCTATTAGGGACACCAAAATAGCTGATGTGTTCCTTCATAACACGTACGCTTGTTACAGATTTTGTATTTTTTACAGCTGTTATGTTAATATACTTTGTGAAACCATCCACAATCACTAAAAGATAGCAATTACCCTTTTTACTTTTAACAAAAGGTCCTAAATGGTCCGCATGTATCGTGTGGAATGGGATACTAACTTTTTCTATGGAATGTAACTCTCCTTCACATTTTCCACCAGGTATTTTGTGATGTGCGCATTCTAAACATGATTGAACATATTTTTTTACAAACCGACGCATTTTTGGGAACCAATAATGCTGACGAATCCGCTGAAGAGTCTTATCGAAACCATAATGACCAATGTCATCATGATTTCTTTTCAGTATCTGCCAGCGAACTCCTTTTGGGACTACCCACCTTAAGTCGTCTCCGACCACACGATAAACGCGTCCATTCTTTAATTTGTAATTCCTATGAACATCCATTATTTTATCACAGTTTTTATCACTGAGGGTACTTTTTATTAGTTGCACCTCCTCATCCGTGTTTTGCACAGTGGTGATCCAATCTTCATCAGATTTTTCTATGGTATAAATATCTATAAAATTATCATCAAACGAAGCTGATACAGGACAACGACTCAGCGCATCTACATGTGCCATTCGGACACCTTGTCGATATTCAATTGTGCAGTCAAATTCTTGAAATTGGACCCACCACCGAGCAACGCGCGGTATGAGGTCGCGTTTAACAAATGTGGACCTAAGTGCATTACAATCAGTGTAAATTGTAAATGGAATACCTAAGAGGTACACCCTGAAACGATTCAGCGATGCTACGACTGCAAGAGTTTCAAGTTCATAGGAGTGAAGTTTACTTTCATCATTAGTTGTTTTGCGACTAAAGTAAGATACTGGGTGAATTTCTCCTAATGAGTTATTTTGCAACAGAATAGCTCCTAATCCATCTTTGCAAGCATCCGTATGCAGTTGAGTTACGGCATTTGGATCATATAATGCCAATATTGGACGTTCAGTTAATAATTTTTTTATTTGATCGAAAGATTCATTTTGGCGACTACTCCAAACCCAAGGTACGTTTTTCTTTAAAAGATTTGTTAAAGGGGCGGATATAATGGCATAATCTTTTATAAATCTTCGGAAAAATCCGGAAAGGCCCAGAAACTGTCTCAATTCGTGTTGGTTGCTGGGGGTTCTAAATTTAGAAACTGCGTCAGTTTTCCTACTTCCTGGCCGAATACCTAAAGCGCTAACTTCAAACCCTAAGAAATCGATATGAGTCATAAAAAAGTTACATTTGCTGAGCCTTAATGTCAGTCCGCCTACTTTTAATAATTTTAGAACCTCTTCTAATCTCTGTAGTCCCTCTGCGAAATCTGTTGACGGGATAAGAATGTCATCCATATACACCAAAGCATATTTAATTTTGGCATCGTGAAGAATCTTATTAATAGTTTTCTGAAATACAGATGGGGCATTAACTAGACCAAAAGGCATGCGGTTATATTCAAACTGTCCATCAGGGGTTACAAATGAAGTTCGATGTTTAGATTCTTCAGCAATAGGTATTTGGTAATAGCCGGATGCCAAATCTAAACATGTAAATAACTTGTTCCCTGCCAATTGGTCGAGCTGATCCTCCACGCGTGGAAGTGGATAATGAATTTTCTTAGTTTTACGGTTCAAAGCTCGGTAATCTACGCAAAGGCGTTTTTCACCAGTCTTTTTTTGAACCAAAACGATAGGGCTAGCATATGGAGATGTTGATTCACGTGCTATACCACAGTCTACCATTTCTTGTACCATATCTCTAACCAAGACTCTCTCAGTATGAGATAAGCGATAGGGCCTATATACAATAGGTTGAGCATCATCGAGTTCAATAGTCATTTCTGTAACATTAGTAAACCCAAGATCTTTAAGCCCTTTTGAAAAGCAATGCTGGTATTCATTTAACAAACCTTTTAGTTTATCACGCTCACTACTGGTTAATTTCTCCCCACAGTTTATTAAATCATCGCAATTCGAAGAGTCAAATGAAAATTGACAACAGTCTAAAATCTGTGGAAACTGAAAATACTTTGAAACAACGGATCGAGTTAATAACGTATCGCTTGATATAGTTATTTCACTCTGTGATGCATTAAAAGCCAACAACGCACCATTACTTTGTTCAACGTTGTAATCACCAGGAAGTATAAAATATTCCTTTCCTTCCTGGCCCCTTAAAGAACCCTGTATGTAAATACTACCATTATAATCAGTACTTGTTTTAAATTTTATAACGTTAAACCCTCCTTTAGCCATAACTACATCATTAATAGATATTAAATGAATTTTGTTATCAACGATTTTATCAAAAATTAATTTAGATGGTGTTTTAGTAATCACGAGGTCCGATGATTCGGTAAACGAATGCCCTAACAAAATCGGGTAGCTTAACACAAAATCTTCAACAACATAAAGATCTATAGTCTTATCTATATTCTGTACAACCACGTTTGATGTTACTACACCTAATGGGATGACTAAATTGCCACCTATTCCTCGTAATGTAGGCAAGTTAGAAGTATTTTTAATTTCTAAACCGATTTCTTTAGCTTTACTTAATTTAATTAGCGAACATTGACTTCCCAAATCTATGTGACATTTTGAAACCGCACCATTAATGAAAATATTGATAACATATTTGTCATTTGAATTATTTTTCATAAGAACTTCTGACACTTGTTTTTCATCCCTTACTACATCCATTTTAATGTCACTAGTAGTTCTATTTCTGTAACAGTTTGATGTCTGATGTCCAAACCTATTACATGTTGTACACTTAAGAATAGGTTTGGTACATTTAAAACTAGGGTGACCTAATTCATTGCAATTAAAACACCTTATATTAGTATTTGAAGTATTTGGTTTAGTAAACGAAGATCTTTGCGTTGTAGTCGTAGATATTCTATGATCCACTGCATTCTTATTATTACTACTGCCCTCTCTAATTTGCCCTACCTTTACGGTTTTGAAGTACTTAAGGACTTGTTCAGGTTCAGTAAATTGAGCGGCTTGAGCCCCAACTTTGATAGCACGATCCTCAACTCCATATAAAATACAATCAACTGCTTGTTTACCATAAATTTTGCATCTGTTCAACAAATTTACTTTTGCGTAATAAAAATGCTCCAATGACTCCCCATATTTCGCACGTTTAGCTAACATTTCCGTTAAGAGTTCAGCATAGTCTTCTCTGCAAGGAAAAGACTCAAGCAGTTTCTTTTTCCATTCCGCCCAAGTAAACAATAAAGAGGGAAGCCCTTGATACCACATTTTTGCCACTCCCGTTAACTTTGGAAGAGCGTAATGAATAATCTCCCTTTCTTCCCACCCATATATGTCAGCGCACTCTTCTACTTTAGTAAGCCATACTGACATGGTCTGTTCCTTGCTCATCGGATCAAATTCAGGAATTACATTTTTTTCGAACGGTAATTTAGGCCTATTTGAACTCTTAACTTCACCTATTAAAGATAAAAACTTATCTAAAATATTATTTGTATAGGAATTTCTCCTACCTCTATTTCTTCTTAACGATTCGGTTGAGTCATCACTGCTTGTGCTCCTTCTGCGATATTTCCTTCGCTTAGATCTTCCGTTTTTCTGATCCTTCCGCTGTTTCTCTCTGTATGCACGCTTCTCGGTATAGATCTCGCCGTCTGGAGTCTCCGTGTCAGAAGAATCCTGCCTTTCTCGTCTCCTTGATGAACGCCGTTGACCTGTTATGCTTCCTTCCCTTGTAATCTTACGTTTCCTTTGATTAACCGAGGTAAATGTTTGCAATATAGGAGACAATGCCTTATTCCTTCTATGATGGTCACGTGGTAAACCCTCTGACCTGGGTACCTCCGAGCTCTCTAACATTAACGAATCTCGGCCCTCAAACCTGGGCCGTCCCATGCTCTCCGACCTGAGCATGTTTACGCCCTCTAACCTGGGCGTTCCCGTGCTCTCTAACCTGAGCATATTCCGGCCCTCTAACCTGGGCTCATCCGACCCCTCTAACCTGGGTGTCTCACGACTCTCAATTTGATTCTGCTGTTCCTGATTCATTCTCGAGATACTGAAACTTAGAATTAAGTAGCTTAATAAGGATATTAAGGTCTTTCTTTAATCTCTATCTTGTTTACAAAGGTATACATGCCATAAAACTGATTTCGATTTATTAAAAATAAAATCTTAATAGTACCCTTGAAATTTGATTAAAGAATTTGTAAAATAGCCAAATTTTGTCGAAATTAATTCAATTGAGGCCTTCCACCGAAAAAATTAAAGAATTGAGTAAAATAACTGTATATAGAATATTGTAAATATCACAACAAAGACTAAAGAAGAGTGAATAGAAAAATGTAAGTGGTAAATGATTAAAACAAGGTCAATGAAATCAATCAATGAAAATGTAAAATTATCTAATATAGAGGGCGTGAAAAGAAAATTTAAAAAAAAATATTCTTACGATCCCACTTCTGAAATGTTAGCAAGATAGATTTCAGAATCAGGACATGAAAAAAAATAGAAAGACTTCTTATAATTCATTGAAAACTTTAATCAAATATCAATTTGGAACTATTTTAATAAATAATTAAATTATCTTAACATTCCTTAATTTCTTAATACAATAAAAAGGGACAAAACTATATACTTACATTATTATTATTATTCAGGAATATATTTTTAGATCACAAAATATCAGCTTATTGATAAATTCCACTTTGTGTGTACGTTCGCTCTGTATCACGTCTCAAACAAGACTGTCGTGCCGGACTGCCGAGCCACCCGACATTCGTTCAGACGAAGTGATTGAATTGAAGAATGAACGACATTGACCGAGATTGTATGTTCGAGAATGTGAATGAATGACTAAATGTCATGACGTATTAAACAAGCTAACACAATTAGAAATATTTTGATACATTTGTTTCAAATTTCAATGCTGGCGTGAAATGTGGACAACGAAGATAAAGATAGTGGAACTGACTATATTCTGAATCTCAATTCCATCACTTACCATAAACGTGACATTTGAGTCTTATGATTTTTGGCTCTGTCTTTCGTACGTAAGAGACTAAGAGATACCATGTGTATATACATATATATATCCGATTCCACCTGTATTTTTATAGACTAATGGCTGCCAACTATTCCATCATCACGCCATTCCCAAAATTTGCCAAATACAATAGGCTTTTGGTACCGAAAGGAAACTCAAACAGCGTCGGGCCTACTGCGTCAGTTTCGAGCAGTCTGTAAGTTTTATTTTAAGCAAAACAACGCTTTCTTTCAACTTTATAATAATATTTTCATAATAATAAAATAAAATAACCAGCGCCATTAAAAAAAACACCACCACTCCTCCTTTCCATGAAAGTCGTAAAAAGAGACTAAGGGATAGGCTTCTAAACTTGGGATTCTTCTTTTAGGCGATGAACAAGCAGCCTGTCGCTATTTGAATCTCAATTCTGTCATCAAGCAAAAAAGCTGAACATGGCCTGAATTAATTTTTATCTCGTGCTCATGAAATTTCGAGATACACTTGTGAGGCAACGTACCTACATGCCGAATTTCAGTTTCTTGTGCCCTCTTGTTTCAGCTATGTCGCTCGATCACTCAACGCAGGGTTTTTTAGGTATCTATTTATATTGATTCTGCATACGATATTTAAAGTGAACATGACTCTTCACAGTAAAGTCGTTCATTCCTTTCGACATTTTGAAAAAAAAATAACGTTTGTCTCCATAATTGAATTGGAGATCAAAATTCTTCGTTATCCATACACTTATATGGTTCAAGGTTAAAATCATTCTCATTTTCAGATCTACGTCAACCATCGTAGCAGAAGATGAAGGGCTCGCAAGTTTGAGATATTCAATAAATATTTCCAAGCCCAACTTATCCCATACTCTCATTATAGTAGATACAGCAAGAAGCGGCAGGTTGATGACTTTAGTCACTAAATCATCTCCCACTGAAATGAATGATGATTCTACATTGCTTACTACAAACACAGAAACAACATTCTATAAGACAACAACATACATATAGTCATTGAATGTGAATGTGAAGTTATTGATGAATTATAATAAAGAGCAAAAGCCTGATTTCTTATTTTTGTTCCTGCCTGACTTAAGAGGAAAAAAATTAAGCCTTGATCAGTGTTTCCGTTGATTTTGGGGTAAAATGGATCTTGATACTATTGAAAATGCCGTGCAAACCAAAGAATATAGTAGGTAGTAATTTGTATTTACCATTAAGAATTACATTTTGGTATCCACAGAATGCAGAGTGGTGGTACCGCTATCGCTTCTTGCCGAAGTTTTTTACGAGGCCACGAACTTTTCTTTATGCTTTATAGCCTCAGCACCCAATTCGAGTCTATGTTTACTCTAAAGCAATAGGACCTCTTTTTCATTACAGGGTAATAACATTAAATTAGAGTAACTATCTGTGGTAACCACTTAATTAAAAAGCCAACTTCAATTTGTACCTTTTGTGGGTCAAACAAAGACTACTTTGTCCCAGAAATGCTTCAGGAGCGAAGCTCAGAGCAAAAGCAATTATAAATGTGAAAGTTTAAATCCGTTACACGTTGGAACGACTTAGTACGAGCAAAGTTAATCGTTGCCTGTTTTTTTTATTCCCACGGGAGTGAAGCCCCGGGTAAAAACTTATTAATTTAAAAGATATTTAGGAATCTTCTTTATTAAGATAAGTATGTATACCTATTTTACATAAGAATTGGGTTTTAATAACAGATAACTATCTATGATATTTTCGACATGATTTTCGCGGACACAAGACGAGCACAGTGAGGCGGAAATGTGACAAGTTGACATGTCAAAATCTGAAAAATAAGACATGAATGATAAAAAATAAACAAAGAATAAATTTTCAAGGAACCTACCGATATCAATTTTTTTACAATATAACTAAAAAAAATGGCATCACATAGTCTAAAGTTGTTTACTATTTTCATTTGTACAGTGGCATTTGTAAATTTGTCATACTATACGGCCTATTGGAAGTTAGCGACGAAGACCCCGGCCATGCGAATAATGCGAGCAAAGCGACATTTCTCTAAAGCCTTCAAAGTAGTTAATTATTCGTACAGGTACTTCTTATTATTTACTCAGGTCATAACCCTGGCGTTAGAACTGCTCTCTCATAATTGTGCAGTTTTCAGTGCCCCTCGATCATGAACGATGACAAGACAAGTCTTATTTTCTCTCTCACTCTATCCTTGAGGTAAACCGCAGAGTAAGAAATAGAGAAAAACCATTCGTGGATCGACCCCTTGGTTGTGGCAGCCTTACCAACGTAGGAAAGCCCGAGTTTCGCCTTGGATCACCATACTGTAGAAATAGTGTAGACCATGTGCCCAACTTTCACACGTAAGCGACTCAGTCCTTTAATAACATGTCACTGTTTGAATCTCAATTCCACCATGAAGCCATACAGCTGAACTGGCCTTTCAGCCTTTTCAAGACTGTTGGCTCTGTCTACCCCGTAAGGGAAATAGACGTGACCATATGTATGTATGTTTTACAAGATAATATTGTACAAGTACAAAGAGTGAGATGAGAAAGTGAGTTCGTGATATTGTCTATTCGAGTTATAACATAGAAAGGTATACAAGAACGAAATCCATTTGAACTGCACGCAATGCAGATGCAGTGATTTTTCATGTGAGGCTTTGAATAAAATTTTACTCATTGCATTATTTATCAAAACATTAACTCAACGTATGTAGGTAAAATTTAGATCAATTTACATAAAAAGGACATAATAACCGTACATGTGGTACGGTTACCTGTATGCAATGCATGTATGGCTTTTACCAAAGATGACATCTGTTTCTCCACAGTGATGAGCCTAAAATCGACGTGTCATTATTAAAAGTAATGTATATCCCCGCGAAAAACAAAAAAATGAGATACAAAAAGACCATGATGGTAAAATGGTCTCCTCAATTTCTATGTGAAGATAATGGCACTACTTGTGCAAATACGAATAAATCTGTGGGTACTACTAATCATGTCGATTACAGGGACCCTGAAAATATATCGGAGTCTACCACCGAATTAAAACATACTCCACTTTGCTCCAAACTGCCTCTTCAATCCGGTAAGAATACATTACATCACAAGATGGTAGATAATATAATAAAAATCCGGATATGGTTATATCAAGTATGAAGAATATACATATGTGCCATGTGGTTTCCGGCACCATTAGGAAAGAAAGAATACGACCACTCAATCTTTTTCCCATGGATATTGTAAAAGGCGACTAAGGGATAGGCTTATAAACTTGGGATTCTTCTTTTAGGCGACAGATTAGCAACCTGTCACTATTTGAATCTCAATTCTATCATTAAGCCAAACAGCTAAACGAGGCCTATCAGTCTTTTAAGACTGTTGGCTCTGTCTACCCCGCAAGGGATATGGACGTGATTATATGTATGTATGTAAGTATAAAGAATTCCAACCTTCCATTCATCTCATCTTGGATCAAGATTGTGGCACACTAAAGTGCTTAAATTCCTTTTGATTCCACATTATTATATGAATTGTTCATTCCAGGTCTAATTGATTTTAGTGTCCTTAAAAATCAGACAAAGCTGAATGAAATGTTATCTGTTTTGGAGCTTGGAGGGTCGTATAAGCCAAGCGATTGTGTGCCGACGGAATCGGTTGCCATCATAGTTCCGTACAGGTAGGTGAAAGGTTTTGGTGTTTGTCACCATAGGTCTCGTCAGATTCTGATGCATCGTCAATCCTGCACAGTGGACTGAGAGCGGAAACGGAAGGAACGAAAATCAATTTCGATGAATTTGAATGTACCTACTTTTCTTGCCGAATTCTAGAGTTTATTATTAGACCTTAATTATTTTTTTTATTCACAGAGGACAAGAGTTGCTCACATCGTTTGTTAATAGGATGCATTGCTTCCTTTTAAAACAACTGGTCGAATATCAGATCTTTGTCATTAAGGAAAGTGAGTTCTTAATCCCAAATAATTAAAACCACTATTGCCTCAAAACTCTCCGAGGCATTTCCTTGTAATATGGTATAAGTTTTGTTCTTTCAGATTCCGAAACACGGCCCATTCACATTGGCAGGCTATTCAACATCGGCTTCCTTGAAGCTCAGAAAATAATGACAAATATCAGTTTCACGTGCGTGGTATTCCATGACCCTGATTTGGTTCCTGCCGACTTTGACATTTCGTATCGATGCTCTGAACAGCCCAGGCAGTTGGTTGGATACATTGATGGGTTAGTTTCCAACTACCTACTACTAAATGTAAAGTTCTTATTCTCTGTATTATTTAATTCAACTGAGAGCAACAACCATGAACCATAGCCCAACCCCAAGGTACAAGCTTGTTTTCCTTTCCTTTCTCTATAAACAGGGTCTAACGTTCTTAGACCTGAGTCATGTTCATGTAATTGACTTACCTACCTAGTTTTAGTATGGTGAAACCCAGCCTCCTCTCCAGATTCACGCAACTCTACCTCGCAAATGCCAGGAGCATGATTTTGAAATGTATAAAGCTGTAGTATAATGTATTCTTCCTCAATATTTGCATGTCTATTTTCGACAGCTTTCCAGCGACTTTGGATATGGGCATGGTATTCGTTATGAGACCCGAAGATTTTTATCGTGTTAACGGATTCTCGAATCTCTATTTTGACATTGAATCTGTGAACCTGAACATGTATGACAGGTACCTATCTTGACTAAATACCCTCCATACTTTCATACATTTATTTTAAAGAAAAGATTTGTGTGTGAGATTTTTTTATGTCATCGCAAACATCTTGTGTCTTTAGGTAGGTAGTCATATCAGGACTTTTGTATGGCTATCTCTCCATTCATTATTTTGTTTTATATTTCAGAAACCGAGGATAGAGAGGGAGAACATTAATTACTGCATTTTAAAGCTTTTTTGGATACCTACACATGTATATGTTAATTTGTATTTTCCAGGCTGCATATTGTGAACAATATAGCTATAAGTGAGCTATCTGAGGACCAATCCGGGATTTATAATCGACTTTCTGTTGGCAGCTATACACGTTATCTTTCTATTACAGATTTGTTCAGGGACTTGTAAGTACTTGTAAATCACTAAGTAACTTACACTATGAGCTTCAGTTCAGCCTAAGGCTCGTAGTGTCAATTATTTAAAAGGCTTCATCAAAAAGTTTGCCCGTTCAATCTGTTGTAGGTATACCTACATAATCGATTTATCCTGACAACCATTGATTCGTTATTCTAGAAATTTATATTTCTTTTTCAGAATAATAGCAACGATATCTTGGGAAGAGGATGGTCTTAATCATTTATCGTACATAAAAAGTGTTCCAGACCTTAAATCAACCTATACACTTATTGAAGTAGACTCTAAACAAATGGAAGATAAACAATTGACTATCAGCACTAAATCTTCAAATCCCTTGTACGACGAAACTACAACGGCCAGCACAACTACAAAAGCATTTGTTAGCCAAAGTCCTCTACAGCTAAGGACAAGAATCTTGGGCAGACTTTAATTGTTTGCTGTGTTGTGGTTGTAATACGCGTGTACGCTAAGAAATAAAAACATTAAATTTTGTAACCTTTTAATTATACCGTTCACACATACCTACATGCTCATAAGTCACGTTCAGTTGTGGCTTTCTTCTTCCTTAAATCCTTACCTACCGCTGTGGAGAGAAGCTCGGGGTAGGTAATCCCTTGACCATGGAGCCTGGATTGGGTGAATCAGGTTTGTCAGTGCCGGATTAACCCTGTCATGGGCCTGTAGGCACTACAATTTTCGGGCCCCTTTTCTTTACCTATTCTGACTGACTAAATCATGTGATGTATTTTTTTTGCCTTCTACTAGGGTTGCCAACATTTTAGTGTCAAAATATAGTATTTTTTAAGAAAAGCTTTTAAAAATATAGTACCTTGCACACAAATATAGTATTTTAGTAGGGAACAATAAAAAATAACCTAAGTTACATTTTACTAATTTATTTTTTATTTTTACTGGCCAAAATCTATATTTTTATGCACTTCTTGCATTTTTAAACAATTTTTTCTCTCCAATAAAACTGGCAGAAGGTTTATCGCAGTAAATTTTTAAATTACTATAAATCAAAAGCTCATTTTTAGTAGGTATAAAAGATAAATGTGCTCTGTTTCTTTTTTCACACCATTTCGAATTCATAATCCTTTCTATGAATGCCGAAATAGCGGGAACAGAACGCAGAATATTGATATAAAATATAGTATTTTCGCGTACAATATAATTATTTCTTCAACAGTATATAGTACGGAGTCCCGAAATATAGTACAATACTAATTATAGTCCGGTTGGCAACTCTACCTTCTACCCACATTTCTGAATATAATTCCAGATATAGGCATGGATGACATGACGTCCTAACTCCTCAATCAGAAAATCCTGTTTGAAACTGTGATTGGTTTTCAACGCCGCCAAAAAGAACACATGGCAAACAGTATACTTTTCCAGTCGATGGAGAATACATGGGCCACTCTCGTTTCATTTTACCACCACTTATTTGTTTACGAAAAAACATTGACTGAGAAAAAATCTTTTGCTGTCTTCGTATTGACGGCTTGAAGCAGAAAAATCACAGTCAAAGTGTTGACATTCGTTAAAATCTCTGATACACCAATAATCTTGTATTTATTTGGTAATTTATTAGCCAATGTCGTTCTGGTATCCTACATCTTGATAGGCTACGTTTTGTTGTGGTACTGGTGATTGGAACTCGTTCTCTGCCTCACTTTCCTCGGCACCTGTTAAAGTAGCTGCTTCTTGATTCTGGTTGGCCTGTTTAGAACACTCGCTAGGAATGTCTCCTGAGTCCGCCTCCAAACTCCCGGTTTGTTCAGCAGCAGACGTAGCCGTACCCGGAAAAGGTTGATTTTCGAGTGGTTGGCGAACAAATCCAAGTTGGAAAAGGTTTTGCGTCTTCTTTAATACCTCATCACGCTTATTTTGTTGATCTAGCCGCTTTTTACGTTTTTCTGCACCGCTCAAATGCTTTTTTTTTCACGGGCTCATCGGACATTTTATTCCTTAAAAGAAAGATGTAAATGAAAAACTAAGACAGAGAAATGGTTAAATTTTCAGAAAAGTAAAGATATTATTGGCCAAATAATTATATCACAAACAATTAGAAAAAATAAATAAACTTACCTTATTTAATTCTATTTCATAATCAAGAAGATTTATTTTCTCGTCAAGTTTTCAAGACCACTGTCATAAAAACAACTAATACTCAACAGTCGAGTCGAGTCTACTTCTACACAAAAACAAACACTCCTGCTTGATAGTATCAAACGAATCGGGGATTTCCCCAACGTAAAACGACATAAACCGTGGGCCTTCTCGCTGCGTTCTGAATGTTTTAAATACTTTTGGTTCTGTGTATGTGAAAATCGTAAGTCTTCAAATACGGAGAACACATAAACTTTTTAAAATTTACCTTGCAATCGCAGAACTCATATCACATATTGTAATTAAAGATACGTTACGTAGGTTATAGGTATTTTGAAAGTTTCGGAACTATTACGCTACAAATTATTATCACGCTACGGAAGCTTACAGAACGCACCCAACAAATCGGGAATTCCCCCAACGTACATGAAGTCCAGTTAGTTGCGTTTCGAAGGATTATATTAGTTCTAATATTAGATACTAGATGGTTCTGTATGTATAAAGTGTTACAGGTGTTGAAAAAGTAAGAATAGTTTTGTTAATTATCATTTTCGTTCAATTCAAAAAAAAATATTTTCGGAATGCAGTGCAGTGGGCGGGGCCCCTGTCGATGCTGGGCCCCTAGGCAGTTGCCTACTCTGCCTTAAGGTTAATCCGGCTCTGTGTACAATAAGCACTCTCATCCGACCTTCGCAACCTTTGCAGGAGAACCTAACCCGTATTGGATCCTTAATATCTTTAATCTCTATTCACATATTACATACAATCACGTCTTTATCGCCTAAGGGTAGAAACATACATACATACATATAATCACGTCTATATTCCTTGCGGGGTAGACAGAGCCAACGCTTCTTAAAAAGACTGACAGGTAGCCAGCCTGTCGCCTAAAAGAAGAATCCCAAGTTTATAAGCCTATCCCTTAGTCGCCTTTTACGACATCCATGGGAGAGAGATGGAGTGGTCCTATTCTTTTTAATATTGGTGCCGAGAACCACACGGCACGATAGGGGTAGATAGAGCCCTGAAATGACAAGATCACATTCAGCTGTAGGTAGATACTGTATGGCATAATTGATAATTGTTTTCAAATTTAATGGTTGAAAATCCGAATTTCATTTAATATTTTCGGTACATAAGTGTAGTGCAGGGTCTCAATACAGTGATCAAGTTTGGTGCACATCTGCGCCAGAGCAGATTATTTATCGCTTATAAGCCCATGCACGACGTAAGCTAACATGGGAGCAGTATGAATGCAGTGTTTTTGTGCATCATTGGAAGCAGGAGATCCATGATGAGTAAACCGAAGATTTTTTCATCCTTTCTTCCTTCATTTTTTCTTTCAAAAAATTTGCTGTATGTTCGCGTTTCATTAAATATTTGTGAAAAAGTTGTAAAAAGTAAAACTGACATTCGATTGATTGACATTGACAGTTGAGAAAGACAATGCGAATTGTTTTCTTTCTTGCAGCTGAAAATACATTTTGAGGTTAGGGATGTGACATTGCTGTAAAAAAATCGATTTTTATATAATCGATTTATTTTTTAAGTATGAAAAATCGATTAACAAATAATCGATTTTTCTTAAGAAAATAATCGATTTTATTACATTGATAGATTTTTTCCTAATTTTTCAATTTATGTCAAAATAAACGCCGTATACATTATATCAATAGATTTATTCATTAAAAATAAACAACAGAAACAGTAAGTTCTTATATAATCAACACAAGTTAAAGTTTTTAACAATCTAGTTTGAAAAATGAAGTTTCAGCAACGCATAATGAATAAAATATCAACCGAATGTCGGTAAAATACTGTTCATCGACTAATTCCATCTAGAGAATGTTTGATTAAATTAATCATCTAAACTGTTTTAAGAGCACAGAAAGAATGCACAGATGGCGTTAATGTAATATTATGGAGCTATGATATGATATGGTATTCTTTGGCAGTTCGCGTTCCGGGCTCCAAGCCAGAAGACAAAAACGTAATGTCGGAGTGCATTTATTGTATGATTATAAAAATCGATTTTTAATCGATTATTAATTTTAAAAAAATCACGTATAAAAATCGATTTTTACTTTAAAAAAATCGATTTTTAATCGATTTTTTCCATAATCGATTTTTTTTTCACATTCCTATTTGAGGTTCTTTATAAATTGTTATTGTTATAATTCTGTGCAGTTTACGGATTATTGCGAAAATAATATTTATACAATGACCGCTGATTAAACGAAGAAACACATTATAATGGCGTTTTTGGAGGTACGGAAAACCATATCGTTATCAAACCCACTTTGCTGATTGTTACGCCCCTGCTTAATTCCTCCAATTTATAGTGCATACATTTTGTGGGTAAAGAGACAAATTAGACCAACTTTTCATACTCTTAATTTATTATTATCTTATTATGAATGTAGATTTGACCCGTGACCGATCACGACCCTAACACAACATAACATGATTGTACACTCCAAATAAAATAGTTTTTTCTTTTCTTTCAGTGGCGAAAGTTTACTTTCTTTGATATCCACAATAACGTCGACAGCGGCAAAGTAGCAGAATGTCTTCAGGTATTCAAACACTAGACATAAGCTCTAGAACAACTATCTACTTACCTTGTCCAGAGATGACCACTTTTTTCTTGAATATGTTTAAATAAAAAATCTTAACATTTATTCTGCTATTTACAGGACACACATGTGACTGTATCGACAAGTGGCAACGGCCATGTAATACTGGGTGATGTGACAGGTTGGGCGCACCTTATAACTCGCTGTTGGGAAGTCACCTCGTTCAAGGCTTATGAGCTGACTATATCATTAGCCCAGCAACTTCCACATGATCCTTTTTTGGTGACAATCGGTGTAAGTATAAACAAGATAAAGTATTTTAGTTTCTTGTTAGAACTATTTTGTAAATCTTAAATTACATTTCAAATTATTACATTTTGCATTTCTTTGGGAATAAAAAATGCACCTAAGTTGTAATGAAAAAAAGAAACTATCACTACATAGTATAAAACAAAGTCGCTATTTTAGTCGTTTGTATGTATGCTTAAATCTTTAAAATTACGCAATGGATTTTGATGCGGTTTTTTGTAACAGGTAGAGTGATTCAAGAGGAAGGTTTTTATGTATAATTTTTTCCGAATTTTGCACCCGTGCTAAGCTGGGGCGGGTCGCTAGTTTGTGCTATAAGAATGAAATGCATTCACATAAAAAATGAAAATTGGTGCAACAGTTAAGCCTATAGCTTATAGGCAAAGAGATGGCAGATCCCGGACCCTGAAACACTGCTGTGGAGGGTGCAACTGGCAACATGCAGAGATGAGAGACAGAGGTTATAGGCAAAGAAATTTATGTACCGTAGTTATAGTGTTTTAGATTATCCTGAGTAATTTTTTTTTAATATACTTACAGCTTTTATAATAATTTTTCAATAATTTTGAAGGATGACGAGGCTGGAGTTAACCCTATGATCAAAGTATGGGACTGGTCCCGCACAGATCGCCATGGCAACCCCAAATGTGTGCGTGTCTGCCGGGTAGTGCCCTCACACATGCACCCTACACCCGCCACTGCATTGGCTGTTCATGAAAATAAGGTGTGTTACCACTGTTCCTTAATTCCGGTCAAGAGCCAACTAATGCCATTTCATCCTAAGTAAAAAAACAGAGGACACTGACTAAATGACGTGTCATATCAATGTTATTATTATTAGAGGTTTTAAATTTTCCAATGTAGGTTCCTTAAGTGGTCTTGGCATGCACTAAGAGAGGATTTCCTAAAATTCTCACGAGAACAGAAACTAGCAGGAGCCAGGTAGGTCCTTTAAATGGTCTAGACAAGCACTAAGACAGAAAATCCTAAAATTCTCACAGAAACGAAAATTTTTCATTTCACTCAGACTTAGCGAGGTTGTACTCTAAGTAAATGCATTTGGATTTTCTATCCAAAAGGATTTTGTAGGATTATTGAAATTCATAATTTCTAATTACATGATACACTTTCAAAAATTTATTTTTAGAATCTTATAGCAGTTGGATTTCAAGACGGGTCCGTGTCTATATTTCGCGGGAACATAGCGAGGCAGCGGAGTGCAGAAATGAAAACCTTGCCTGACACTGGGAGCAGTCAGATAACTGGACTTGCATTCAAGTATGTATTTGTAAAAGAAACGTTTTGGTTCCTGAGTATTTTGGCATGGTTTGAGGGAAGCCGACATAGTTCACTTTGCATAAAGAATAATGAACGGGGCCACATGTTTCTTAATTATTTATAATCCAGAATATGTCATGGTGTGATTTGGAAAAAGTCTCACTTATCAGTATCACTCATCTAAGACAAGTTTGCCGGATATCGAGCGGTGACGAAAAGTTAATAAATATTAAGTTAATAAATTAATCACATTACAAATGCTCTTACTGATGATGATGATTCGGGTGTTGTTTTTGTTTCTAACAAATAAACATTTTAGAGACACTCCAGTAATACTAGAATTTTTTTTTAACCCCGCGCTAAAGCTTCTTTTAACAAAAAGGAACTATTATTGTTTCTCAAACATTTTACCTTATTTTTGATAGCGTTAAAAAAGGTGAATCTCAGTTTGACCTGTATCTTTGTTTGTCAGCGATTATCTCGCGTTTCGCCGTACCGATTTCGATGTTGTTTACGGGAAAGTATTTATTACACTTAAAATGATTAGGTTTTATAAATTCAACCAATTTCAAAAAAGTACGATATCGATTAGAGACGGTTCTGTTTTAAGAAAAGTAAATTATAATTTCCAATGTGTATCTCGGCAGGGGCGCGGACAAGCTGTTCATAGTGTCCCGGGGCAGCGTGCGCGCGCAGTCGCTGGGCGCGGAGCGCGGCGTGACGCTGGAGGCGCGCGGCGCGCCGCCGCACTGCTGCGCGCTCGCCGACTCGCACGGCCTCACCGTCGCCATAGACAACGTGAGTGCTCTACAGCTCTGCTGTCTGTGGCGGAGGTAGCGTTGAAAATTCCGAAAGAAACAAATTGTTTTTTTCGTTTTTTACCGTTTTATTGGTTTGTTACATTGAAATATATCAGAATAAAGCCTTGGGGGAAAAAACGGTTTTATTGAGATTTTCGTTGTTTGTTTCGAAAAATAAAAAAAAAAACGATTAGAAATATATGTATATTCTATGTATAATTACCAATTTTTAAAACAATGATGCATATTGTAAGGTAATCAATACTTTTCCTATCGTATTTTTCCGTTTCTTTCATATTTTTCCGTTTTATTAATAAAAAACATGAAATACATATTTCATTCTTATCTTTCTAGAAACTTTCGTAAAAAACTTGTATTAATACGAGGGAATTTGAAAATAAACCGGAAAATTTCCCGCTTTTTTTCAACCCTACTCGGGCTAGATGTTCGTAGTGTCCCGGGATAGCGTCCGGGTCTACTAAAGTATGAAGTGAATGAGATAAACAACGGAGACATCCTATTCTGATGTGCGGAGAAACACCGCACTACAATAGTTACAAAGTTTAATGTTCAGTTACGTTTTGGTTGTAACATTGTTTTGTATTATTTATATCAAACAAAATAGGTATTGAATTTACAAATTTTGTTTTATTACAGTGAACATTTCTAAACTGAAAATCTATCAAAGTATGGTACAGTATATAGGCTAGTAAGGTTGACGATCAGCAATGAGAGGAGTCAATATGAGTACACCTGCTATCAATTGTGCATTATTCTATTTAGTTTAACTAAAATAGTGGTAATTCCACAGGTGGTGTAGCCACCAGGCATTTCTCGTTTAACGCCTGTAAACCTACACTGGTTATAGATCAACTTACATACCAAGGACTGTAAAACTTTTAATAAATTTAATATTATAACAGTGTTCTTATCTTTTCAGGCAATTTATTGTTATACCGCTGAAGGAAGAGGCCCTTGCTACGCTCTAGAAGGCGAGAAGGTCCGCTTAAACTGGTTCCGTTCCTACCTCGTCATAACTATCAACGAGACTGCACCAAGATCTAATGAGCCCTCGAGTTCTAATGCTAAATCTCATAGAATCACAATACTCGATATACAAAACAAATTCATAGTTTTCTCCAAAACTTTCGACCAAATCGACGCGGTTTTGACAGAATGGGGCTCTTTTTATATACTCACTAAGAATAAAGAAATGATTTATTTGGAGGAGAAGGATTTGCAGTCGAAATTGTCCTTGTTGTTCAAGAAGAATTTGTATGACGTCGCTATAAGGATAGCGAGCAGTCAGCATTACGATGTGGAAGGGTTCACGGAGATCAATAAGCAGTATGGTGATCATTTGTATAGCAAGGTGAGCGAAAGTGTCTTGTTCATTTTTGGATTGTTTAAGAAATACATTGAATTTAAACAGGAGATTCATATAAATGAAAAGAGCTATCTTTTATTAGCGTAATTATGATTGCATTATCAGATATTAGTGAATTCATTTGTAGCGGGAGCAATAGTTCGGGCTCGACCGTCATAAAGTGATGATCTTTCGCCAGGCTAGGTGTTATGCCTAGGGAACCGCATGACAGACAAGATGTTGTGTCGGAGGTTGTATATACGCTCCAATCCGTGAAATCTTTGTAATCGCGATTTAGACTCTTCGCTGCTATTGGCTGATAGCGTCCCGTGATTGACTGTTGTGACTTGTGGCGTAGAGATGTTGCCACAAGTTTTAGAGCTCGATACAAGCTTTACCCAGCGTGTTAGCGATAATACTTAAACTGGTATTAGATTAAGAAAACTAAGTACTTCATTCCTTAGTAGGTATTGATGCCGAAAACATGCTTGCTATTCAAACACAATTTAGTATCAGTTTAAACATAAGCATTATCACGTTTATTATAATTTTAAAAAAGTATGTGAGACTTTGAATACATGTTTATTTTCCTTACAGGGCGATCTCAAAAGCGCAATAGAGCAATACATTAAAACTATAGGTCGTCTAGAGACCTCTTATGTCATCCGCAAATACCTAGAAGCCAGGGACCTAGAGCCCTTGGTCCTCTACCTGGAAGAGTTGCACAAGAAGGGGTATGCGACGGAAGACCATACGACTTTACTACTGACATGCTATGTGAAGATAGACCAGCACGATCAGCAAGGGAAACTGAAAGAGTTCATTAATTCTAAGGATAGAGCTATTGACTTCGATGTAGATGTGGCTATCAAGGTAAATTGAACCTTAATACTTTGATTGTAAGGGTAGAATCATTTTGACACATGATTTTTGTATAATTTTATAATAATTTACATGCTATAATTCATGGCTGACCAGGAGGAAATATGTTTTGTTTTTACACCTTTTGTAAACGCTGATCAAATAAATATTCTATTCTATTCTATTTCCTAGAAAAATACACTAGCAAGGTAGCGGAGGTCAAATGGGAGTTGCTTCGTGTAGAAATCTGATGCAACCAAACCAGCCCCGTAGCATGGCACGCGCGACGTCGTTTTTATCGCGCTGTTTTGCTTTTTATAATGATAAGTGAAGCGAGACAGCGATAGTTTTGCACGTGCCATACTACAAGATTTAATAAAGTTAATTGTTTGATACAGGTAGTCCGTCAAGTGAGCGTGGACGATGCACTGTCTCTAGCCACGAACAACAAACGTCACGACTGGTACCTCCAGATTATGATAGAGGACAAGAAGGACTACAGCCGAGCCCTGGACTACATGGTCGAACTAGAGTTTGAGGACGCTGAGACGTACATGAAGAAGTACGGCCACACGTTGATACAGCACGAGCCGGTTGAGAGTACCAAGTTCTTGAAATGTAAGTGTACAGCTGAATTTAAACTTGTACATACATACATATAATCACTTCTTTATTCCTTGGGGGATAGACAGAGGTTACAGTCAGTAAAAAAGATTGGCAACATTCAGATGTTTGGCTTAATGATAGAATTGAAATTCAAACAGCGACAGGTTGCTAGCTCATAGCCTAAAAGAAGAATCCCAAGTTATTAAGCCTATCCTTTAGTCACCTTTCACGACATCCATGGGAAAGAGATGAATCGGTCCAGTTCTTTTTTCTATTGGTGCCGGGAACCACACGACACTAGCCTAAACGTGTTTTTTTTTTCAGTACTATGCACAGACTACAAACCACGTAGCAAGCCTTTGGTCGACGAGAATTCCCTATCAGGCGGGCAGAGAGAAATTAACCGAGCCTTACCAGACGACTTCATACACATGTTTCTCAGTAACTCCGAGAAACTAGTGGATTTTCTCGAGCACATGATAGCTTCGGAGTTCAGATGCTCAAAGTTGGTGTACAACGCGCTGATAGAACATTATATACATGTGTGGTGAGTTAATTTTGTGTATCGCAATCGCCTAAAAGAAGAATATCAAGTTTATCATCCTATACCTTAGTCGCCTTTTCCGACATCCATGGGAAAGAGGGGTAGTCCTATTATTTTTTATATTGGTGACGGGAACAACACGGCACTGCCGGAAAACAACTTGCCTTAGTAGTAACAAAATTTAGTGGAATTGTTTTGTTTCAACTTCCAATAATAAAAATTATAAGAAAATGTATTAATTGTCAATTTCACATCAACCTGAAGATTGAATCTTTGTCTTTCAGCACAAATATATAATAAATTACATACATAACTAGCGACCCGCCCCGGCTTCGCACGGGTGCAAAATTCGGAAAAAATTATACATAAAAACCTTTCTCTTGAATCACTCTACCTGTTACAAAAAACCGCATCAAAATCCGTTGCGTAATTTTAAAGATTTAAGCATACAGACAAACAGAGTAAAATAGCGACTTTGTTTTATACTATGTAGTGAAATATTGTTTCATTTAATTTTGATAGGAAGACCAAAAGCTACATTAAAAGATCTATACTATAATTACATTATTCTTTCGTAGGGGCAAAGTTACTGAGAACGAGAAGTTGGAGTACGAGCAGAAAGTGTTGAAAGTTCTCAAAGACCCCGAAGCCAACTACGATAAAGATCATACACTTATCATCTGCCAGATGCTGGGCTTCAAGGCGGGCATACTGTATCTTTATGAGGAGAATAAGCTGTAAGTAAACTGAGATTACTGTGATTAATTAATAAAATAAAAGTATCGGTAAGGTAACTTCCTGGTTAAAATGGGTGGTACGTGGCATAAAGGTACAGGTTCGAATCGCATCTCGGCCATGTACCAATGACTGCTTTAGAAAGTTATGTACATTAGTTTGAAAACTAACCAATGTGCTTACGGTGAGGGAAAACACCGTGAGGAAACCTGCATATTCAGGCAACTGGATGTGTTACCATGATCGACCCAATACGGGTTAGGTTACCCTGCAAAGGTTACGGAGGTCAGATGGGAGTTGCTTCGTGTAAAAACCTGACTCACTTATTTCAGGGTCCATGGTTAAAGGCACACCCCGAGCTTCTCTCCAGAGTGGTGAAGATGCAACCGGGACTAAAAGCCAGAAGGAAGAAGTTATATAAAACCCATTTTTAACTCTCTCGTGTGCCGTGTGGTTCCCGGTACCAATACAAAAAAGAATAGGACTACTTTATCTCTTTCCCATGGATGTCGTGAAAGGCGACTAAGGGATAGGCTTACAAACTTGGAATCCTTTTATAGGCGATGGGCTAGAACCTGTCTCTATTTGAATCTCAATTCTATCATTAAGCCAAATAGCTGGACGTGGCCATTCAGTCTTTTCAAGACTGTTGGCTCTGTCTACCTATGTATGTATGTTAAACTCGCTCATCTTTTAAGTAACAATTTAATCTTAAACATCTACCTCATAGATGGCGAGCGCAAGTGGCCCTCCATCTGCGAAGTAACAACGCGGAGGCGGCCCTGGCTGTGTGTCGTCGGCGAGGCGCTGGTTGCCCGCGACTTTGGCTAGACGTGCTGTGGTGGCCGCCGCCGCCCGCCGCGCTGCCGGAACTGTTGAACGTTATCGGTGAGACACACACAAACACACACACACACATTCAGTGACCATGAATAGAATAGAATAGATTTATTTTCAAAATTGGATACAAGGTATTACTTATTGACGTCACATAACTTAAATCCAATTATAACTACTACCGCTTCCAAAGCGCATGTGTAGAAGAAGCGGCGTAACAAACTACACTGTAGCGTTTTCATCGCATGGTAAATAAATAAAAATATAGGTGGATTGAGCCGGCACCAAAGTTGGTTTGAAACTAGCGTTATGAGAAACTAACTCAACGATACTATATTGAATATAATAAATACTACAATAGATGAACATTCAAGGCCCAGGTGAATCAGAAAATGTTCCTTTCCCATTATGACCTGTCCTAGGATTGAACCCGAGACCTTTTCAGTTCAGAGGTGAGAATCCGACAGCTGCGCCAAACGGTTGTTCCAAAATCAATCAATCGGCATCGTCAAAGGTATCTATAGCACGTTTATAGCGTTCACCTTCGCAAACTGGATCTTTTATTATTTTAAAGGCTCTGTCTTGAAAGGTATATAGACGTTATTATGTGTATGTATGTGTGTAACGACCACGTGGAGGCGGTCTTAGCGCGTTTCTCGCGCAAACCAACTGGTAATTGGACATTTTATTTTTGAACATTTAGCCACAAAGATGATGAATAAAATCGTCAAAATTTAATTGTAATATAATTTTACTTTTTAATCAGACAACGAAAAGCTGCTCTCGCCGATCCTGGTCATAGACTGTCTGGCTAGCACGCCCACCTACACTCTCGGAGACGTCAGAAAGTAAGTCGCATTATAATGTTTGAAATATATGTAAATACATACAAGTTTTTCTGTTTGGTCAGCTGGTTGACTGGTAGAGAATGCCAAACGGCATTAAGTCCGCCTTTTGTAAATTTTTTTGTGCAATAAAGTTTTAAATAAATAAAAACATATAGTCACGTCTATATCCGCTGCGGGGTAGACAGCCAACAGTCTTGAAAAGACTGTAAGGCCCTATTTAGGTGTATGGATTAATGATGGAACTGAGAATCAAATAGTGACAGGTTGATAGCCCATCGCCTATAAGAGGAAATACCAAGTTTATAAGTCTATAGGTTTATATTTTTAAACAGTCTGTTTAATCTAAGAGATCATTTGTGAAAATTTTAATGTTAATACATACTCAAAAAATACGATCGGTAATCGTTTTTACATATTTTTTTATTAATAAAACTCAGCTAATCTAGCACATAGTTTGCAATACTTATTAGTGTCGCTTACACCTGACCTGTAACACCTGTAAAACTCTTTGAAAAAACAAACCAAGCCAGAACTGTTGCATGTACTCGTGTTTTTAGACAAGTTTAATTATCTGCTATACTCCCAAAAGTGGGACTCTTTTACTACATGTTTCACATAAAGAATAGGTCTCTCTTAAGTTTTAACAAGAAGAACATTAAACCACCATTTAATTTCAACTCAGATACTTGATGAGCGTCTTAAAAAGCGAGAATGACGTCATCACGCGCGAACAAGAACTCGCGCAGAAATACAAAACGGAGAGTGAGAGGATGAAGCAGGAGATCCAGACGTTGCAGCACGAGCCCGTCACCTTCCAGAGTTCCCGCTGCGCCGCGTGCAACAGGCCGCTAGAGCTGCCCACTGTGCACTTCTTCTGCCAGCATTCCTACCACCAGCAGTGAGTTACATTCAGCGTTAGAGGATGCAGCAGGAGATCCAGACGTTGCAGCACGAGCCCGTCACCTTCCAGAGTTCCCGCTGCGCCGCGTGCAACAGGCCGCTAGAGCTGCCCACTGTGCACTTCTTCTGCCAGCATTCCTACCACCAGCAGTGAGTTACATTCAGCGTTAGAGGATGCAGCAGGAGATCCAGACGTTGCAGCACGAGCCCGTCACCTTCCAGAGTTCCCGCTGCGCCGCGTGCAACAGGCCGCTAGAGCTGCCCACTGTGCACTTCTTCTGCCAGCATTCCTACCACCAGCAGTGAGTTACATTCAGTGCTAGAGGATGCAGCAGGAGATCCAGACGTTGCAGCACGAGCCCGTCACCTTCCAGAGTTCCCGCTGCGCCGCGTGCAACAGGCCGCTAGAGCTGCCCACTGTGCACTTCTTCTGCCAGCATTCCTACCACCAGCAGTGAGTTACATTCAGTGCTAGAGGATGCAGCAGGAGATCCAGACGTTGCAGCACGAGCCCGTCACCTTCCAGAGTTCCCGCTGCGCCGCGTGCAACAGGCCGCTAGAGCTGCCCACTGTGCACTTCTTCTGCCAGCATTCCTACCACCAGCAGTGAGTTACATTCAGTGCTAGAGGATGCAGCAGGAGATCCAGACGTTGCAGCACGAGCCCGTCACCTTCCAGAGTTCCCGCTGCGCCGCGTGCAACAGGCCGCTAGAGCTGCCCACTGTGCACTTCTTCTGCCAGCATTCCTACCACCAGCAGTGAGTTACATTCAGTGCTAGAGGATGCAGCAGGAGATCCAGACGTTGCAGCACGAGCCCGTCACCTTCCAGAGTTCCCGCTGCGCCGCGTGCAACAGGCCGCTAGAGCTGCCCACTGTGCACTTCTTCTGCCAGCATTCCTACCACCAGCAGTGAGTTACATTCAGTGCTAGAGGATGCAGCAGGAGATCCAGACGTTGCAGCACGAGCCCGTCACCTTCCAGAGTTCCCGCTGCGCCGCGTGCAACAGGCCGCTAGAGCTGCCCACTGTGCACTTCTTCTGCCAGCATTCCTACCACCAGCAGTGAGTTACAGTCAGTGTTAGAGGATGCAGCAGGAGATCCAGACGTTGCAGCACGAGCCCGTCACCTTCCAGAGTTCCAGCAGTGAGTTAATTATATTAAGTTGAAGGGAAAAACAAGAGACCCAGACTGCAGATACTATTAAGATATTGTAGGGGAGTCAAGAAAGGGTCTGCTGTAAGAGAGCAAACGCTCTAGCAAATCAATTTAAATTAAAATCTATATTGCATTTCATACCAGTTGAATTACAGTTACTGCTTATAAGTAGATACAATATGAACCCTGTTGGCCATCGCAATTTTAAATTAATATGGACCATCGCACTACTCTCATGATTCGGCGACAATAACCGGGAGGTAGGTAGATCCTTGGATGGTGGTGGGATTGACCCAAAGAGACTGCTGTGCTAGCCCATGACTTTACCAAAAATCCGATTATACGACCCGAATCATAGGGATCTGTGTTGAATTCCGTTATTTTTCGTTCCCATGGAAAATTCCGTTTGTTCCGCCGCTTCTTCTACACATGCGCTTTGGAAGCGGTCGTAGTTATAATAAGATTTAAGTTAAGTGACGTCAATAAGTGATACCTTGTATCCAATTTTGAAAATAAATCTATTCTATTCTAAATGAGGGAAGACCTCTCTTATAGCATTCCTAGACCACATAAGGAACCTGCATTCCAAATTTCAAATATCTATGTACAGCGGTGCGTTGATATGGAGAATTTAAATTGAAATTTGTTTTTTTTTCGATTTTCATAGTATTTCTATATTCCAGCTGTTTCCAGAGTTTCTCGGAGTGCGAGAGCGAGTGCCCCGCGTGCGCGCCGTCCCGCGGCCGCGGCGAGCAGCCGCCGCCCGCGCGGGCGGAGGCTCTGCACGCGAGACTACACAACGATCACGACCCGTGAGTAGCTATAAGCAGTGGCGTAACTACAGGGTGGCAAGTCGGCAAAATGCCACGGGCCCCCAGCCGGAAGGGGACCCCGGTCGGAGGAGAATCCCAACTCCCAACATTTCTTATTTATCATACATGTTTAGTAAAAAAAGTTTTAGTCTTTGATTTATTTTTGTTACCTACTCAGTTTCCTACACAAGTAAAAAAATATTATAAATTCAATGCTTTTGTAAAAAAAGGGTTATAACCCAGTTTTAGAACGTACCTATCCGATGAATTTGCCACGGGCCACGAATGGTATAGTTACGCCACTGGCATTATACATACATACATACATAAAATCACGCCTCTTTCCCGGAGGGGTAGGCAGAGACTACCTCTTTCCACTGGAAAGAAAAGAAAGGAAAGAAAGAGTGGAAAGAGGTAGCACATTATAGCATTGTTTTATTACAGTTTACAGCTGTTTCTAGTGATCACAAAAAGATTTGGAATGTATTATCATTGTGGTACAATATTGATCATTTCATTATAACTGTTTTTAAAAAATATCATAATTTATCATTTGGGTCATTTGGATGTGTTCAAGATAACAAATTCGGGCGATTGTATGGTGATGGCAAAGCTTCGCGAGTAACCTGTTAGTTCCGTTATATTTCGCCGTTTCGCCCTGAAGTATTTATTAATTAAAAAGATTATGTCATCATGATCGAAAGCGAAATGCATGCATACATGAAAAATTGCGAAAAACTAAACTCAATGACTATTAAAAAAAAACACAATTTAAAACAACAAAACCTTTATGATCATCCCCAACCGGGCTTTTTAACCAAAACCACAACAAAACTAAAAAAACAAGCCTAGAACATTACCACAACCACAAAGACCTATTATAGCAAAACACCCAGTGAACAATAGCTATTCATAAATATTGTTATGTCATTAGTAATCGTTATTTGTTCATATGGCGTGCTCGTTTCTATACTAACATTAATTGGTTTGAAAAAACCGAAAAATAAAACAACAATTTTTTTTAATGTTTCATTTATTAGAACTGTATTTTACATAAATTCTGAAACACATAACTCCACTGCCAACTGATTGTTAAAACAATATTGAATTTTTGAATAGTGTGCAGTAATGAATAAACAATTTACACAGTTGTAAAAACGTCATATCTAAGGAGTTAACCTCGCTTATCGTCTCTGTAATACCTGTGGAGTAATAAACGATAATTCGCCAGTACTAACGTTCTCGAGATATGAATCTGTCGGTGTTCAAATCTGTGATGATACCACCATTTTCTTGGTGTTTCCCGAGTGTTGTTGATGATAGGTCAGTATTATTAGTGTACAGCCAACGGTGGAGAAACGTGACCTTCTGTTAGTACAAACATCATACGGCTGTAGTTATTTTGCCGTTGAATGTACATATATTAATATATTGCCAAACTTTTTTGATTTTGATATTAAATTTGTAAGAAGTCCCACAGGCTGGTTTGCTTAGTTTTACGCTTATTTATTTTTATTTTTTAAAATAAACTTTCTTCATATTTTGGTATCACATTTTACAACTCACTATATTCGCCCCAAATATGACGTTACTTTGTATAATTGTCTTGAAAAAATCTTGAAAGGAGACTTATTAAAAACAATATTTATTTAAAAAAAAAGTATAAATACGTGGCGTCTTTCGTTGAATTACAAATGCGGCTTATTAGATATCAAATTTTCAGACTTCCTCACAGAAAATTAATAATTTTTATTATTTATACATATTTTTTAAATTATTATCATATTATCTTTTTATGATTATAAAGATTACGCGATGTATGTATGTTTGAGGTGTTTGATACATTTTTGTCGTGTTTTCAAAACATATGGTACAATGTTTTGATTCATGACTTTTTCACGTGAATGTTATTTGAAATCAATTTGTAGTTATGTATACAGTATTCGCGTAATCCGCATTTTTCTTCTGCAATTAATAATGTCGATGTGTTTTCTTGGAAAATACTGGTTGGTTATTTAAATTACAGATAATTGTGTTTCCACTAAAGGATAAGTTGTATTTTTTCATTTCCATGTGATGTCAATAGGCACTTTAAAAAAACTTGTTAAAGTATTTAAGGTGTAACTAAGGGAAAGAGACGGATTTTACTCTGAGATACACTGTTATTTTATTTTTTATATCCTGCTAATAATCAAAACTAATTAACATTTCTTAACTCAGCAACCTAGTTTTAACCACAATCTCTATTCCAGCTATGCAGTAGTATCCGAATACTATGGTCGGGGTCTATTCAACAAGCTGACGTTAGTGTCGAGTGTCGCGCCCGAGCCTGCGCCGGCGCAGCCCCCGCCGCCGCCCGCGCTGGCGGCGCCGCCCGGCAGGACGTACGGCCCGGGGGCGGAGGCTAACATACGGCTACAGGAGGGACAGAGCACGCAAGGTAAATTTACAAGGTTTTGTAATGACGATGTTTTTGTAAGAATTATTTATTTTAAGGACTTATATTAAATACAAAGGAGATGTAAAAAAGAATCAAACTGTTGCTTAGTACAAGTCTACAAAGATGATTTAAAAAAAAATTACAAGCTAAAAGCGCTCGTGTGCGGCTGCGTAGATATGCGTATGCGCTATTTAACTATTATGTCTGACATTACAGCACACGAATTTTTAGACTAGATAAGAATATATGTATATAGAATTATTCCATCGAAGTTCAAACGTATTGTTTGAAAATGAAAGAGTGCAAAATTTTCGATTCTGTTCATCACTTTTGAGTGATGTATTTTTAATTTACCTTTTAGGGTTTATACGTAAAGAACAAAAAAATACAAATCATTCATCTTCATTCATGGTATTAGTATGGCGTAAGGGTAATTATATTAAAAAACAACATATATTTGCAGTGTTCGTCTCCAACTCGGCACGACAAGTCGTTCCCAAAGGGACAGCAATAGTTCCGATTCCTGAAGGTCGAATGAGGGTCATAGAACAACAACGATACAGCTCCAGCCTCGAGGCCAATCTAAACACGCTGCAGCCGCGGGTGCACCTGCCCCAGAGGTCACAGGGTCAAGGTCAACAGCAGATTAAGGTAATTAGGGGGTCTAAAAATGAGGGCATTCTATATCTTATCTCGCATGGGGGCACCCATGAGGGTATCTCTCTCATGATAGTTTCTCTCTACCCGTCTTTTTGCCATGACCATTTCACTTCAATGAGGGCTCTACTCTACCATAAGGGTTATCACTCATTAGGGTATCTCACTTCCATGAGGGTGCCTCTCATGAAAGGTGAGGGTGACAGATTGCTAGCCCATCGCCTAAAAAAAGAATCTCAAGTTTTAGCCATTCGCTTGACTGACTATTTAAGAAGAGAAAATTGAGAAGCAGCTGTCACACACTATGTTTACTCTTCGCTACCAGGCGAGCATGGAAGCTTGCACTTGATGATATTTGCGCCTATTCCCTTTATCTCATTTCACGACATTCACGGGAAAGTGATGCAGTGGTCCTATTTTATTCAAATTCAAATTCAATAATTTTATTAATTATTATAGGATACTTCATATCGCTTAATAATTGTCAAAACGTATGGTTTAACAACATTGGTTGACGTCAAATAAATTACTTAAAACTAAGTTTACTAATATTAGCCGGAAACCACACGGCACCCTTTTTGATTTTGTTATATTTCCAGATTGAAGAAGCGGTCAGCGCCGGCGGCTCGCCCAAGATATCCGCCGCCATCAACAATGTCGGCAAAAATCCTTTCGAAGAGGAATACGATGAGTCCAAGAATCCGTTCGCGGAAGACGATGACGTCATCACGGACCCCACCAACCCGTTCGCGGAGGAGGCTGACGATTACGACAAGAATTTGAATCCTTTCTCGTGAACTGATGATACGAAGAATATGAATCCTATTTCGTGGACTGATAATGTGTGAGTGATGAATAAGTGCCCTCCTGAACGCTGTGAAATTTTTGATTCTTCACAAAGTGAGAAGAGATAATCCAGATTTTGGCTGCCGTGTACGTACATATGTGTATGTACATAAAATGATGTCTTTATCCCTTACATAGCGAAAACACTGAAAGGCAACGTTCAGCTGTATGGCTTAATGTACAGTCAACCACATACCAAGTTAACTTGCATGTAACATGGTAATAGAGGCGAATTTGCAGTAAATTTGGGTAGATTGATATCCTGTTGATTGTATTTGTACATTACATAATTGTTATGTACCTAATATTTTTCTTTTTAACTGTGGTAGTCCAGTTAATACTATGTTGAAAATGTTAAGCACGTCTCGCTAAGATTTTCTACAAGCGCATGACTGAAGTTTGTATGTATCAATTATTTGTCATTAGAAGTCATTTCTCATTTTTTTGTGATTTTAGTACTATTGAATTATTTAAGTAGGTGTCATCTCATTATTTAATTTTTATATGAATCACCGTTTAGATTGGATTTAATGGAACTGCAATATATCAGTTTCAAAACGTAAATATCTTACCAAAGTAATTAAGTAACATATGCCTTCATTTTTAGATCCTAGTCACGTAATTGAACCGCCACCACATGCTAAATTGTAACAATTTAATGTAAGAGTTGTTTACATTCCTTTAAGTTTTCCTTTGGTTTTTCATATTGAATAAAGAGGCAATATATAAAAGTTTAACTTTAGATTTGATGCAATAATCAAATTCTCCTGGTAACATTTATTATTAAGTGGCATGTTGTTTATCATGTTTAACATATTTATGTTTTATATTTTATACTGTATAATGTGCTATAGTTATTTAAGCAAAATTATATTTAATAAATGCCTAATTTGTATCAGAGTTTGTATGATTCTGTCATAGTTTTTATTGCATATGGTTATTTATTTATTGAACAAATTCTAATTTCAGAATGAGGTAACTTACACCTCTAGTTATAGTTTTACATACATATACGTATATATAGTCAGGTCTATATCCCTTGTGGGGTAAACAGAGCCAACAGTCTTGAAAAGACAAAAGGCCATGTTCAGCTGTATGGCTTAATGATAGAATTAAGATTCAAATAGAGACAGGTTGCCAGCCCATCGCCTACAAGAGAAATCCCAAGTGTATAAGCCTATCCCTAGGTCGCCTTTCATCCCTGGGAAGTTAGACATCCCTGGGAATAATATAAAGTGCCGGCGACCACACAGTACTTATTGTTAAGTTATATTCTTATTATCTAAATATAAGATATGCTGTGAGGTTGAAGAAAACAACAATTTGGAAATTTTCAAAGCATTTTATTTATGACCTTTAACACTGTGTATAATATATTTTGATAGTACATTTAGAGCAATGAGTAATATTACCAATCATTACATTGTTCTTATTTTCATATATTGAATGAAATTCATAAATTATATATAGAATATATAATTTTATATCATTCTCGCCCAACAATCAACAATCACTATCGAAATCACAAGAGCCGTGCGATCTGCGCATGGTCGTCGTACTTTGCTGTACCATAGATACGTTATTTTGACAAAAAGTATAAACGTCGGTACAACGTAACAAAATAACTGGTATTCATTTGATTACTATTTGACTTATTTGGTTTTTAGTAAAAAAACACGTTCGAATAGTTTCTGTTTAGCGTTTCTACGAACGTGTCTATTCACTAAAAATTCAGTCAACATGGCCGCGAGCACGACAACCCGCGCAGGCGCTCGGCACGCCGCCCCCAAACAATTCAGTATACAATAATAAAAGCACTAAACAAAGTATACCCGCGCGGTGATTACTTAACATTTGCAATAGCCGAGCGATAGCAAAATTGATGCCCAATTCCACTTTTGTATCACAAAGCATACGAAAGATGCACCGGACATTAAACTTGCAACTTTTTGGTTATTGCTAAGTACACGCGATAATCCCGCCGAACGGTACCCAATGATCCGTTTCACGAATAAATTATTAAAAATAACGCAACATCAGAAAACAACTAGTCCTATAAAAATAGCAGCACAGTTTAATAGTATACTCTATAAAAATATATATGATTCCAGCCTCCGCCTTTACATCTAAAGATTTTAAATTTACAAAAATATAACAACTAAAAGAATTATGCAAACGCAATTCCCAAGAAAATAAACTGCAAGTGTCCATTCTGCACGACCACGCCCTTATTTTATTCCTGCTCACTATTTAACTACGTAAACACCATTTTGCTATGCAAAATACAATAACCTAGTTACTTGAAAAGATAATAATGTACAAACTGGAATGTTATACAAAATGACTAGATGCGAAAAGTATAATAACGTCATGTTAGCTTGAGATCTCTTTATTCGTTCACAGAAGAATACATTAAAGCGAAATGACGGCCAAAAGTTGAAAATTTCATTTTGGACACCGTTAACACTCTTGTACCCATCAGAGGGATGCAATGTAAAATCAGAGATTGGAAGAAAAAACTTTTTTTGTAGACAATAAGACATCGTATTATTACATCCATGACAAAAATCTTGACGACAATATTATTTTCAATTAAACACACAGCATGTCTAAATTTGGATAATACTTTTGTCATCTTAAAACTATGATTTTATTCTATGCTAAATTATTATCAGGATATCTCCTAGTGTTAGCTGAATATATTACGTCTACGATTCAGTGTAAGCCGGTGATGGACTTTTAACAGAGGAAAGCAATTTTAAACCGTAACCCATGTAAGTACCAAATGAATTGAGATATTTACAAAGACCGAAAGTCACTTAAGCTTACAATTTGTCATAAATATAATATCTATGTACGTACGCTTGATTTATTACGATTGAAAAATAGTCACCTAGAAGCGATAGTACAGTGACAATATCATAATTTTTATTTAACATTTATCAAAGCAGTAACGAGATTTAAGAATTGCTTGGACTTACAACAGATCGTTGAGACGAAACAAAGTCAAAGAAACGTATAAAACTACCGTCACATACATTATCTAACTACGATGACATAAATGTTATAATTTCTGTATAAATATTATTATGATTTATGGACCGATGATACCATGAAGTTTTGTAAATAGAACACGCGTTCTATAATTGTAATCTAATATGAATCTACGTACGGTGATTGTTCGCAGCACAGCATTGCATGTGGGGCTACCCTACCATATACATTGACGTCGCGGCGACGGTTGACTAGACATCAGCGGAACTACCCGTCCCCAACTAAATCCACGAACAAATAAATCGAAAATACGTCGGTAACATCCACATTAACCTACTTTATACAATCCAGTGAAACAATTTATTATAGAAAATAAATTACACAAATAATCCAAAACTACGACGTAGCGTAAATGTTTTATATATTTTTTTAACGCATAGTCTATATTTTCAACTACATTGTCATTAATTTAATATTATTTACAATCAATACTAAAATGTGAAAAGAATCTTTACGTATGACTTCATACGAGTACGGAATATTCGCCACCTTCGCTGGCATTTGAGCCTCAAAATATATTTATTGTACCGTTCGGGTCATACGTATATACAAGGTAAGTTACATTAATAAATATATCCAACATTACAAGAAAATCTATATAGGTATGTTCAGTAATTTTCACCTCTCAATACAAGTCATATTAAATTCTTATCTTCTTACAAATGGAGTCTATCGGAGTTCGCTGGCGAATACATTTTGTGCGCGAGTATCCAACAGATTGCACGAATGTATTGTGCGTGGCCACCGGTCGTCGCCAGTCTTGCACCACGATACTTGAAACTTAACAAAACCACTCTCAAATCAAGATTTTGAAGACGGTCGAGTAACATTTGGGGAAGACAAGGCAAAGTGACGCGGTATCACTTGACAAAACACTCCACTTACCGGTCTTTCCCGTTTACACAATAAAATTTCAACATTTCGAATAGCTATAAGAAATTTAATACAATATGCATCTACCTAAAGAAAATCGTGGTCCAGAGACCGTACAGTTAGAATAAACACTAGAGCTTATAAACGACGTGCATCCACCGTAATCGACATTGAAACAGCCATTACATATATTAAACATATATTATTATTGTTCTCTATAGGTATAATTCCTTCTGTAAATATTACACACATATCTTTATTTACCCCGCCGTTATTTCGTGCACCGGTTTGGTCCCTACTCCCTACTCTTGATTGACCCTCGTTTATACCAACCACCAGATATATCTATCCTTGTCTATAAACTTAATTGAATACAATACAGTCCAACTGTGGAAGCAGGATGGCTATATTAATGTCAACGTATAAAATCGATAAATGTATAATAAAATTTTACGTTCTCTTTTGAGACGTTATTTGGCGGTTGGTATGCTTAGTTTGAACTCTCAAATTGTAAAAAAGAACAACAAACATCAACATATAAAAATGTTTATATGTATAAGTATTATTACGCATCACATACACCAGTACCGCTAATAAATAAAAGATATGCTAAAATAATTGAATCATTTCATAATTAAATTCATATTTATTACTTAATGTGGTCCCGAATAGTGAAAATAATGATTCAAATCAAATTCACTATAGAGATGGCAATGGACCACAAATATTTTAGGCTCTTCATTGCATCATCAGACAGCTCTATAAAATATATGCAACTCCCCACCAAACCAGTCACAGACATACAATATCTATAACTTAAAGAATTTAGGTCCTTAACACTTTATAAAGTTTTGTATAAACAGTTGGCAATTTTCAGTCATTTTACCAAGAGATTTATCGCCATTTTGATAGAATAAAGAGAATGAATCAAACCTTTAAAATATTTGGACCAACTTATATCTTAGTATCGTATAGTTGATTATGTTCAGTTCATTTCCAGTAACAACAAAAACCTTTTCTATTTTCAAACACCTTGAAATTTTCTTTACATAAATAATAAATCAATGTATTGAACTGCCAATTCCCCTTTTTTGTTTTGAAACTTTAAGACTGACAAGTACAGTCAACTTCAAAAGTCCATTATATATTTATAGCAAATTTACCAGATGTTATAAATGGAATTTTTCAGGTTACTGTACAGATATCTGTTAAGGACTTAAAAATGGGAATGATATAAGACTATAATGTTTTAAATGCGCTGAAAACTGCGTGCGATGCAAGTCGGCACTTTATGCTTTACCGATGAGTCCGCCTTTATACAATCTTTGACTCTTTTGTAAAATCTGTTTTATTCTTAAGGTCCAATGGTGTTTTATCTATCAGCATAGTTTCAAGTACACATAGCATTTTCGTCTTATATCATACCGATTTAAATAATGGACCTAAACTACAGAATTGGCCGTTTCAATATCGGTGTTGCGGCGCGCGTACAGCTCTATTTCTCATTTGTTTCTCGGCGACACACTTAATAAACGAGGATAGACTCCATGGTGAGGTCTCATGCGTGCGCCGGCGCCGCAGCGGGGGCGCCGCGCCGCGCCGACCGGGACCTGCGTGCGAGCAACTTTACGCGTGTATATTGTCATGGAACAGGTTCGTGGGCGGTGGGGGTAGGCGGCGTACTAATGGGATAAGCTATGAATTTTCTTGACATATTCTGAAGATACACCTATTTCACGTCTTTATTACACACAATATTTCATTTTTTTCATTTCACATGATTTAATGATGGAATTGAAATTCATTGACAGTAACAGATTGCTAGGACAAGTAAAAAGACACCAATTTTATAAGACTTTTCGTTGAATTACTTGCAATCTGTATGAAAAGAGCAGCAGCTGGTACACACCATTTCCATCATATTGCACATCTATGTTACACGTAATCATCTTTGCTATTAGCGGGTTTATTCACGAACGTCATGTTTTATTTCTCTCTTTTTATGTTTACGATTAACCTCAGAGACTGAACGAGAGGAGAGATTAGCAATACTTACGTTCGAAAAGGGCTATACCAACACTGGTTTCTTAAAACCATAAAATTAAATTAATTTAGTTATGATTCAGTTGATGATTGACATGATTAGTTCAGATATACATCCCATTAGTACGGCGCCTATAAGTTTATGGGTTAAAGTCTTAGTTTATAATTTGAAGAGTTTATGGAATTTATTAGTTTTTAATGAATATGTGAAAACCATAACCCATAAATACATCTAAACTACAAGAAGAACATAAAAATAGATTAGGTACAAAATATATGTAAAAAGTTTTAATAAAGCTATCCAAATTAATAAGATTATTTAAAATCTCTTTAAAGCCTACGCAAGAGTGGCCATATTTATATGTAAGTCACAATAGGTAAAAATTTAGTTTCTAATATTTACCCAAGATTGATAATTTCCATATTTTTATCTTTGCTAAATCATTTCAATAGGTACATCAGTTATGAGTAGCAATTTCCAAGATTTGAAACCAAGAACTGAGATTGTAAATCTGACTCTGAACTAAAATTGATTTTTCAATCTATGAGAAGTAACAAAATTGGAAGAAATAAAGTAACAAAAGGCATGTTTGATGACTCACCTGATCTGTCCAGCCAACAACGGGTTGATGGCGTAGAGCCAGTCGTGGACCTCCTTATCACCCAGGGTCTGAAGAAGGTAGCCGCGCTCCTTGCTCACCACACTGTTGAGAAATTTACAAGTAAAATTAACTTTTCATTGCATGCCGTGTGGTTTCCGGCAGTTTATAATAAAACCACTCTATATCTTTCCCATGCGATGGGTAAGGAACCTGTCACTATTTAAATCCCAATTCCATCATGAAGCTATACAGCTGAACGTGGCATTTCAGTTTTTTCGAGACTGTTGCCTCTGTCTTACCCCGCAAGGGATATAGACGTCAGTTATGTTTGTATGTGTATGTATTTATCACTTTCAAAATTATTGTTATAACCCAACCCTCATAGACGAGAAGGAGCCGCAGTGCCTTCCAAAGAAAAGCTTGCTGCAAAGCCCCCGACTTTGGAGTTGCAGCACTTTTCAAAACGCTCTTAGATCTTTTATAGTGCCAAAATTTGTTACTTGGGTGTTTACCAAAAACTATCTTTCCCACCACAGAATTCAGAACAACTCTGTCAATAAGCCATAGTGTTGAGATTGAACTAAAATGTGTATATTATGTTAGCTTTATCTAGTATTTGCAGAACCTGAGTGATGATGTGCCGCTGCGATCTCCCCAGCGCGTTAATATAGGGCTCCCGGGCTGTCCTCTGCACAGCCCGGGAGCCCTATATTAGCGCGCGCGCCCCCCGAGCATTCACCTTTGGACTACTACAGCGCTCACCAAGTTAAGTAGCTCGCTATCCTCTGGCGGCTACTTGCTGGATCTCGTGTCTATAGCTTAACCCACGCTCTTTGTAATAAGTCCTAATAAATGTTCATGTAGTAATTCTATGGATCTTTAAATTCTCTCACATGCGACGTTTTACCTAAAACGCCACAGTGGCGCCCAACGTGGGGCCGTCGGCTCAACATGTCACATTGCGATGAAGCTAGTGCTTTATGGCTGACCTGAAGGTGTTGGGCATCCGCACCATCTGCTGCTGGTCCTCGGAGTACTCCACGTGGGCGTTGGCGAGGTTGATGACAGCTCGCTCGATGGGGTCGCGCTCGTCGCGGTAGATGAAGACATATGGTCGCCTCACAACCTGTTTAAATGGATTGATACAGTTTTGTCATAAAAGAAGTAATAAGCAGCATTGAATAAATAAATAAATACATACGGGCCAAATTACACAGATTGAGTTAGCCTCGAAGTTAGTACGAGACTTGTGTCACGAGATACTAACTCAACGATACTATATGTTATTTTAAGTACTTATATAGATAAGCATTGTTACAAAATTAAATTTTCGGATGCAACTTTACTTCTAGAGTCAATCAAGGGAAAAACACTTGGGTTTCTTCTGTAAGGCCACATACATATGCTTACAATGTCTATTAGTGCTAATGTGTATCACTTGGGAAAAATCAAGAGCCATCTAATTTGGCGCGGTCAGGCCTAGCGAAAGCCTGCAGGCTATTCAAATGTCGCCAGCCTCAGGCCGATATAAAAGGCACATGCCGTAGAAATATATTATACGCGACAATGGACAAAGTACAGAGAGACAAGCTCCGCTCCGGGGCTCCTAAGCATAGCTGTAGAGGGTTTAACCCAGAGACCGCATTGCTGTAGCGGGTTCGACCTAACAGTGAAGATGAGAGAGACCGACCAGCCACCGCTTCTTCCAGCCGTGGGTCGACCTAACAGTGAAGATGAGAGAGACCGACCAGCCACCGCTTCTTCCAGCCGTGGGTGCCGTGCTGCAGCACGTTGAGGTGCCCGCGGCGCGCCACGGCGGCCGACACGCGCACCTCCTCGCACTCCGCCACGAACTGCAGCCCGCCGCCGCCCGACCACCCGCCCACCGACTTCTCCAGCAAAGCTCGTTCGGGCGAGCATAATCTGTGGAGACAATTTGTATTTAAACTATATGTAGACAATCGTGATAGGAAAGGGCTAATAAGATTGGGGTTCTATTTGCAGGCGATGAGCTCGAAACCTGTCACTATTTAAATCTATTCAATCCTATCATTAAGCAATACAGCTAAGCGTCTTTTTAAGACTATTGGCTCTGCCCACCGCGCATGGAATAAAGACGTCATTATTTGTATGTTTGTATTTAGACAATACCCGGTCACGAAAATACAATTTACGAACTAAACCAGCATCAAACCACTACGAGACAACATCTTAATAAATTTGTACGCGTAGTGAGTTTATTTAATAGAAACACGATTTATTTATGAGAGAGACTATTACTCGCAGCTTGGCCCACGTGAATTTATAGCCATCTGTAGATCGCATTACAGTCGCTTAGGTGGTACCATATACGCGTATATATAGAAGATTGTTTGGTGAAAATATAAGGCGAAAGTAAGTCTCCTTCACTACATAGTATAAAACAAAGTCGCTATTTTAGTCTGTTTGTCTGTATGCTTAAATCTTTAAAATTACGCAACGGATTCTGATGCGGTTTTTTGTAACAGGTAGAGTGATTCAAGAGGAAGGTTTTTATGTATAATTTTTTCCGAATTTTGCACCCGTGCGAAGCCGGGGCGGGTCGCTAGTTTAGTATAAGTTAAGTTTAGGGAGGCGCTATTCACACAAATACAATGTAAACTCACTCGAAGCTGCTGGCGCTGTGTATGGAGGACAGCAGGCTGGGCGTGGACATGTCCGCGGACACGCCCTCGTCCACGGGGGAGGCCGGGGACGCCGCGGGCTCTACTTCTTTGCCCGGGGACGATATTCTTCCTGCAATTTAAATATACAAGAATCATTAATAAACGAAAGATGTAGTCTTTGCCTACAACATTCAAAAGTAGCGGGAGTCTAACTAGGTATAGTATATATGACTGTCAAAAGCTAGACATCTGCATCGAACCAAGGAATGGGGAGGAATTGAGCCTTTGCACAGTAATTAACTTATAAAAACCAGAGGACATGTTGTCATATTTACATAACAACAATAAAATTGGTGAAATTCTTTGAATTGAATTTCACCAATTGCAATCTGCACTACTTTTAACGTGCGGAAAACTTGAACTATATAATAATACGCAAAAATTAACGAAAGTGGAAGTAAATGATTGATTTATACTTAAATAGAACAATATTCACCTTGCATAAGCTTGATGTATTTGATGGCGAGCTCCTTCTCCCCTGGCGCCATCTCGCGGTCGTTATCATCTCTTGCTGTTTCCGCGGCCGCCTTCGCCGCCATATTGCATACCTCCTACAACAAATATCAGTTGTTAAATGTTTTATAATAGTTGACTTTAAAATAGAGTTGATTCTTTGTCGAAAGGACCAGTTTTAAGATAATCAGTTTTTTGTACTAGGTTTTAGTATGTGGCATAATTTCCATTGAGACTTTTATGGAGATTTATGACAATTTCTTTTTTCTTTCTAACGTGTTTGGTAATTGCATTAGAAATATCTTTTGGCGTATTAACTATTTTAGTTAGTTTAAAATAATCCCTCAGAAAATAGCTCTTACTAGTTTAATGATCAAATGCGAAATGTCAAAAACGTTGAGGATAAATCATATAGAACCAGTTGTAGCGATATCCCTACGTCACACGCCATCAGCCAATGACAGTGAAGAAAGCTACACCATCAGCCAATCACAACGAAGTATACTGCGCCATCAGTCAATAACAGCGTAGATTAAGAGCGTACATAACAACTACCAACTCAACATGACACGTTGCCTGGCGGAAGATTTTCCCTTTGTGGCTTTTGTGAAATTTTCGTCGTTATGCAGGATATTTTTTGGGGGAACTTACCTTCTCTGTCTTAGAAAAGTCGTTAGCCGTGACAGTGTTCTCGTGGCCGTGTTTGAGTCTGTCGCGCAACGCCAGGAAATGTCGCGTGCGACCGACCTGCTCCAAGCGAGTCATCTTCTCTAGCTCCCACTGCGGATAAAAGTAATTAAGTACCAATACAAAATTGTCAATAACAGGTCCGAATACACAGGTCACATTTTTTGTTTGATTGTTCTTATCTTTGAATCTAGTATATAGTTGATCGCAAGCTTACTAACTCCGTGGGTCTACCGGTTTTCACGTAAATTGTGAGGTACATAACAATATCCCATCCTTTTTTGTGTTCGAATAACCCCCGAGATACAAGAGAGAAGATTAATACTTGAACCTCAAGCAGATACGTAGCTAATTTAAACGTAAGTTCTAGCCGCCATGGGCCATAACTGTGTGCTCTAAGATAACGCAAGCAATTCTGATCTTCGAGTAACTCGTACTAGTAAGTATTTTCGTTATCGGCCATAAATACTTGCCTGGTGGTCGAAAATAAGCGAGTCTCCACGTGGCCTCCAGCCGTGCAGGTTCTCCTCCCCGCGCACGTATGTACCGCTCGTGTCCAACACTCGCCGTTGCCGCCTTTGTACGCCTGTACAAATTATATCTACAATAAGTTCATTGAACCCAAAAAAAATAGAAAATATCTCATTATTTTTTCGTCTGAGGATACCTAGGTAACTATTTTCGCGTAGTTATTAACAACTTCCAGCCCTATGTTTGACAAACCATCACCACTGACACGACACTTCTTTATATCTGCTTTGCCTGATACTTCACATGTGATTTATCGCTGCTAGTAAGCTGCTACCTATAATATTGATATCGTTTTTAAACCTCCAATGCCAGCTACGTCTAGCTACAGTTCTGCCCTCTGCCATACTTTCTTCACAACTTTGTTCACCTGGTACGTCACCAGCCTTGGTTAAAAAAAAAAGAAAAAAAAATATTTCAAAAAGGAACAAATATTTCAAAAGAACAATGTTTAAATTTTCGAACAATGATTAATCTGACTTAACATACAAACTGACCTGGCTCTAAAGCCCGATGCAAGCTAAGCTCATAGACCCCCGTGAGGTGATCAGCCCGCGCCTGCTTTCCCCCGAACAGGGCCCTTCGCAAGGACCTGCCCGTACGAGCCTCACGCCCTACCACCACCACTGAGAGGTCTTTGGTGATGATTGCTGGTCGCGCACAGTTCTCCACCTGATAAGAAAAAAAATAGTGAATTTATTGAACGTTTAGAAAAGTTTGGAATAACAACAATGACTTATTTTTATCTTGAAAAAGAATAATTGCCGATTGGTTTACAACAGCGTATAATAATAAGATTAATTCGTTCTTAGGGCCGCTTACGAAATGGGTTAAATATTATTTCATGCTGAAATTCCGGTCTGAATTGGCCCTTACTGGGAATGGGAACTTCGTAATAAGCGACAGAAATATTACATCAGTTAACACCAGTGTGATATCCTTATTTTTTATAATAGTCGCCTTGCCATCTTCAAAAAATACCTACATTTCTGTCATTCTTATTTATTGCGATTGATAATTTAAATCTCTGTCCAATAGAAACACTTTGAATACTGGTGGGATGAAATTAAAAAAAAAAAAAAAAACAATTAATCAGTGTCACTTACTTCAAGGTAAGCGCTAAGCGTGATGTAGACGACCTCCCCGTTTGCGCTCACCCTGTTCAAAAGTGGCGATCCGTGCAAGCTGCTGTCCCAAGCTGCTTCAAACCTGTCAACCACATCATCTTCATTAGGTTTCCATACATATCATCATCATAGGTCTGTCAATCAATAGACGACCTTTCTGTACGAGGTTATTAAATTAATTTTAAGAGCAGACCGATGATTTAAATTATAAATTCATTCTGGCCAATAAAATTTTCTCTTTTTTCAAAATATGTGCATTTTACTTTTAAATATTTTTTTTTAAAGCTTTACAACCTATCTGGCTGGTTATGTTAACAGACTAGTTCCAGTATTCGTTTTGTTTTCCTTCTTAATATACCGGAAACACTTCCATTTACAATTGAACATCATCACATCACTGGAATTTGCTTTTGATTTATTGTTGTTTTTAATTCCTTACCTGAATACAGCTCTGTCGTCCAGTGTAGGTCTCTCTCCCGGGAACAAGCCAAGTGACAGGGCTCCATCCTCGTCGCCATCCGTCGTGTCTTCGTTGGCTTCTGGTGTGTTGCGTATGCGTCCTGTGAGAAAGAGACACACTTATATAGTAAGGTTATTATACACAAAATAAAAATTATTGTCCCTCAATTTTAAATTCTGATTTCTTAGATGTTGGCTGTAGCTGTTGTTTTTACGATGACGTTCTAAAAAACCTGCTGAGTCCAACAGCTTCTTACAATACGAAAGTGGAAAGCGCCATCTAGGGACGGAGACCAAAAGAAATTGGCTTAACTTTTGACCACAAGTAGACAGGTAATATTCTACGCACAGGGTACTTTTGTCCCAAAACTTACCAACAACGAGTTCTCTGACATCACTCCACTGCAAATCGGACGAGGGCTCATGTAGAATAGTGATGCGTATGCGCCGCTGAATGCCTTGGTGGAGAAGGAATAACCCGCGGCAGGGCAGTTCGTCGCTGTGTTCTACCACCTGCGATAATAATGTTAACTTTAGTATTTTAAATCCAATTTTATTATTATTTTTGTTATGATTATCCCAGCTCGCAGATCTCGAAACATACCAGAAGGTCATGTTTGTAGTGGAGGTGTGACAGGCAGCATAGCAGGCCCCACTGGCTTCCCTTAACTTGGGGCTCCTCAGGGGCGTCCTCTAAGACGGGTGTTGATACTTACAGCAGGAACATATTCCCCGTTGGGAGCCAGCTCGCAGATCTCGAACCACACCAGCAGGTCGTGCTTGGAGTGCAGGTGCGAGGAGCAGCAGGGCGGCGCCACGCTGGCGGCGCCCCACTTGGGGCTGCGCACGGGCGCGCTGATGGGGATGGCGGGCGGCAGCATGCGGCGCGGCGGCGTGCGCCCCGACGCCGACACTGGCCCGTCCTGCTTCGCGTCCTGCAACACGGTCTATGTTCAGACTCAATTCGCTATCTTTTTTGTTAATGTAATTGACGTGTTTCATCAAAAAATGTAATAACATAGAACATATTATAAAGAATCATGATAGTCGGCAATATATATATATGCTTGCTTTACTTCTTAAACAGCTATGCCCTTTTTTTACCAGTAAACTCACTTTTGTCCAACTCAAATTCTACCTTGAATGAATCTTGCATTGAGTAACTTGAAAGAGCTAGAATATATTGTTTTTGATAACGAAATCGTAATAATAATGATATTAAACATTGTGACGACATTTAGTGCTCGCGATGTAAGATTCGGGTAAATTGACAAAAAAATAAAAAGCGAGTAATAATTTAAATAACTTTATGTATTTTATTACCTTGTGCAGTGGGTGTTGCTGATAGTGTCCAAATACTTCAAACACGATCGGCTGTGTCTTGATGTACTCGACGAACGACTTCGTCACAGGTACTGTGATCTGAAACAAGTCGTATACACATTGAATAGCTGTAAGGTGGTAGAGTAAAACCCTTGCTGCAGTCATCATATCTTTATTAAAATGCAGTACTCTATTTACAAGTTTCTTAATCATAATCAAATCAGTACTTACGATATTCATCAGAATTTAAACGAAAGAACGAATAATTTTTCAAAAAAACAAAAACTTATTTACATTTTGTACGTGGTAGAATCCAAGTGGCGTATTCTTTCCGGTATTCTTAACTGGCTCTGTGGAGAAAGCGTCCTCGTTTCGGTGCAAGAAACTGTAACAAAAACACGATATTTTTATACAAATATTTTATGCGACAATGTATAATTTTTGTCGGCTGACACAATAAAATTTAGAAACTATCAACATCTTAAGGCGGCCACATACATATTTCCTTCCTTCAGCTACGAGATAACGGAACTGTTTCCAGCGAGGCTAACTTAGCTCCGAGGCTAGACAAATGTTTTCACCGAAGCTAACTTACTTGAACTGGCAGAACACATCAGCGTAATCAGTGGCGATGCTGTGCGCTTGTAGAACTGTCACTCGGAACGTGAACTCGCGGCCTGGAGTCAGGTGTTCTGGCAACTCCTCGTCCTTCAGCTCCGAGGCTAGGGAACTGTCTCCGCGACCGCTGTCCGCGTCGCACTCGTTTACACCTAGTTCTGAAAAAAATATTGTATTAGAAAAAGTCTTAAATCAATAGTAACTCCTTGGAACTATTTATCTTTTTTACTTTTTCCACGTTCTATAATGCTTCAAAGCACGGGGTCAGGGAAATACAGAGTTTTTTTATTTAACTATCCCGGAAACCACATGGTATTAAATGTCTTATGCACTACAAAAAAACGGAAGAGTTTTTCATCTCTATTTTTTTTGGTCTTGTCGTTGCTACTCGTTGTCGCTATCAAGGGCATCAAATGTTAAAAACAGTTGCTATCAAAATCTATATTTTTTTTCTGAAAATTGGTCTTCGGTCATTTTACATTAATTTTAAAAATATTAAATTTAAGTTATATCTAATATTTGTCAAAAAGCTACAAACTACCTGAGCACTTAACTAACCCCCTTGAGGCTAGCCTCCCCTTTGAGGAACAGATTCTTATAGTCTTCCTAGAAATTACCTTCAATTTTAATGTTAGAATCCTGTCCATCAGCAATGCGGTCTTCCAAGTTGAGAGCGTTGTTCTTGTCCAGGCTGGAGAGGGCTCTCAATCGGGAGCGGGCTGGTGCCACGTCATCATCGAAAGATATCTTGGCGGATTGCTTCACGCCAGCGGCTGCTAGTTCAGCGTTGTCTGTTTCCAATGAGCATTATTGTTATTGATGAAAATCAAGTAAATGATCAACGCGGCACAAAAAGAACTGAACACAACCACGAACAAAGGTTCATTTAATTTTTAAAAAGTAACTGTTTTTTTTTATGTGTCAAATAGGAATAAACTTCTTACTGTGTGTAAAATATAGAACAAGAATTTTAGTCAGTAAATTTCAGTTTACAAATATAACTCCGAAAAATTTATATTAACCGAAGGAGTAATAACTTACTCTTGTCAGCGTCGATAACCGCTTGTACGGCCACCCTGAGGTAACCTTTCACGTCTCCTTTCTCGTTCACTATAGCGACCTTGTGAATGAGGGGAACCGGGTACAGCAGGTTCGACAGGTATACGAAGCTCCTGCAACAATTAATTTGCTTTAGCATAGAGTTATTAATAGAAACGTATAGACCGGGCGCTTAAGTCCCTGCCTTATCAGATATCTCTTTTAGTGATAAGGTCGAATTTCGCTGTTACATTTTTAATACATGATTGTGAATTTGCGATATTTATTGTGTGCAAAGACTTATTATATTGTATTGTATAACTCACCCCATTCCCTTGTTTAATAATAAGTACGCTTACAAACCAGTATGAGGTTACATAACAAAGTAATCCCATGATTCGGCTGGTATAACCGAAAGGTCATGGGTAGTGGTGGGTAAGGTCATTAACTCACCGTCCGACAAGACGGAACCACGGGAATCTATCGTAGAAGGGATCCCCGCCTGTCACCGACTCTACATTGTGGTCGGGCGAGGTGGGCGACAGTTCAGCCTCGTTGTGGTACATCTCTCGCATCAGCTCCAGGCGTTGTCTGTGAAGAAATTATTTAACTTTAGATTGTAGAATATACTTAAATGGTAGTTGATGGTCAAAATGCGCTGGCGAAGTTCAAATGTTTTTGCTTTTTAATTATCATTAAATATTTATTCTCTCTATTTAAGCATCACCAACATTTATGTATGTAAATATGTACCTATTTATTAATTTTGTAATTAACTTATTAATAGTATGGGATGACTCATATACCTACTCGTATTGTTACATGGAAATATCTCTACAAGTAATATACAGTCAGCGTATTTTGATCATATCTACTACTTATATCTAATTTATACTTTTATTTTTGACAAACACTGCAATTTCGCGTGTAAGCGAAGGCGCTTTCTTAGCAGAAAAATTTAAATAAAATAAAATAAAAAACTGCACAGAGACATTGAACTTCAAAAAAAACTAATCATGCTACAAACGTGTAAAAATTACAACAAAAGCAAACAAGTTATTTTTATTATCCACACAGTTTTGATAAATTCTGCTAAATAACGAGTAAATCAAACATTTGTCATATTTAGAATATTGCTACTTTTTGGATTTTTTGAACAATAAGTACACAATTTATACAGGTTGGAAATTGAAAGTTTAAAATTACAATACAGGATTAACATAACAAAAGTTTACAAGGGATACAAATTAATTTTGACATACATATGGCTACATGGCTAGTCGGTACAAATCTGATGCAAACAGTTAATGAAAAATTGTAAAAAGAAAAATTTTGTAACCATTCTAAAAGTGTACAGTTCAACAATATGTAATGTTTTAATTTTATGTTTAAATGACTTGAATAGAATAAAGGCATTGAATTTCTGTCTTATGAGATCTTAATATTCCGACTAACCGATGTATTAAGTTACAATTTCCTTCATTACACTGTTTTTTTTTACAGTGGAACTAATAATTTTGCTCATAACACTACAATTTTCAACAACAACGGGAATGAAGGTACTTTTGTGTTGATCATTCAATTGAGTGAATGAATGAATGTACGATTGCAAGCTTTTAGCGTGGAGCTTCGGCAGATGAAGCGACAAGTGCGGCGCGGGTCCTTGATGGTAAAGGGCAGAAACAAAACAGTAATACTATCGACCAATCATCACTTGCGTCAGATCCATAGCATAATAGGTACCCTTACAAACTGCCCTTTTTCGAGGGTTCTCGCACAAAGCACATTAGGTTTAAAAGTTGTAGGCTGACAATGCGAGCCAATATACCTTATTGGAATAGCAAGTGTGTAAGGTTTCTATTTATTTCGCTCCAATTATTAGCTACCGCTCTCTCTGCGACGACGATAACTTAAATTAAAAAACAATAATACAATTTAAATTTATAGAAAAATTCTTTGTAGCATGCCAGTCTGCTTTGTTTCTCTCCGAGCGAGCGAGGCGAACACAAACCTCGAAGGCAGCAGGTTGGCTAGAGACAATCGCGTCTGTTGCGCGCACGCAGATATACACTGCAGTAAGTCTGGCGAGGCCGGCGGCGCGGTGCCGTTTGCGGCGGCTGCCACCACCGCCGGTGGCGGCGCTAGTGTCAACGGCACCAATGGCTCGTCGTCCTCCGAGCATGCGTTCTCGTTCATGTTGTAAATCTGACGCATTAGCTCCAGACGGTGTCTATGAACAATATACCGCCATGTAGCCCTATGACCCTACGCCGTGATGACTTTTTCACTAGCGTGAGAACATGTGAGAGGGCACGCCATTTTGCCCACAGTAGAACAGCTATTTTCAAATAGTTGAGTGATTTTTACATATGTATAAATGTGTGTGTGTGTTTTCCTAGTGAAAACTGAGCATGCGCTATTGCGTATCCTCTCATTCTTTCGGTGTCGTGTTAAGCAAATGATGAGATTTGTAATGTTTTTGTTTATTGTCATGAATCTAATGTCTTAAAAATACTGAATGTAAATTAATAAAATACTGAAAGTAAAGTAAATTAACCATTCGATAATTTTCGAGAGAAAGTGTCTAACATCAAAAATATGCTATTATTTCTATTTTGGCAGTCTAATGAGCGTTCTAATCATTTGCTTGTAAAAGACGTATAAGTAAACAGTAAGTATAGGTAGAGCGGGTAATATAGAATGAAATAAATAAATAAATAAGCGCAAAAAAATGAAAGCTCTATGGAAGGTAAAACATGGCAACTAAACATTCCACCTAAAACATCATATAATCTAATACTTACCCTCCTATTTATACTTTAATATATATCTCAATTAAAATTACAGTTAAATATAAAGCAATGTTCAATTGGAAAGTTAAATTGAAATATACAGATATTTGCAATATGTATGTATATTGCTGATAGACATGGCTTAGCAAAATATATATTTTTTTAAATTTATTATACTTTCGAGTACACAAAATAAAAATTAAACAAATATATAACAAGGACAACAAATGCTAAGTAAAATAAAACAAAATAAGAGAAATGAGTGAGATGTCATAATATGCTGTATATGTATATTATGTAATACAGGATAATAAAATTAAATTGGAAAATATATGCTCATAAATAGAAATAAAATAATCATTATTAAAATGTGATCAGTTTTTATGAATTTAAATCACCATAAATACTTTAAATTTTATATCGATAAATTACGAGAAGATTTTTTTTAAAATAAAAATCTTGATTTTATTGAAATTCCATGACGAATAAAATCCTTAATTAACTCAATAAGTCTTGTAAAACAAGAGAAAATCTAATATTTTATTGTTTTCTTTATGAACTTTTTGTTAATCTTTAATTCTAAAAAAGAATGCGTAATCGAACTACTTTCAAATCGCCTGTACCTATCTACTTTTCGTTCTAATATTCCATTCAAATTTGGAAAACTTACCGGAGTTTTTCTAGCGTCCAATAATGCGTGGCGCCGTTCTTGGTGTCAGTGACCTCCACAGCGACTACAGTGGGGGCGCTGGGGCGGAATTCATCGTCAGCGTCCTCCCTTGGCGCCAGTTCATTGGGCAACGGCGAGTATGGAGTGTCCGTGAGGAGGGTGAATTGGAACTGGACCTTCTTGCGGAGTTCCACGGAGATCGCGTTCGCTTCCTGTTTTAGAGAGGTTTTAACTATTTATTTTCCCATAGGCTTTACTTTTGATTGCGCTAATTGAAAGTCCCGTTAATGACAAACGCCACATTTTAAGGCTTTACAGATTTTTGCACTAAGCGATCCTCCCGTCTTGATCTTCGCATCGTTTGCAAGTAATTCTAGACCATTTTAGATTATTGTTACACAATTAGCTATAAAAAGAATGTACATAACTGAGAAACAAGTTATTGGTACAGTCACACTGTTCTTGCACAGAAACCTGACCTTGTATATAGCCGCGGTAGGATTCCATCCCGTGCCTCAATGTGCGTTTTTTTATACATCCCACAAACTTACTTATGTAAAACTTATAATCACGTCATTTTCCTTACTAAGTAGGCAGACTATGCTAATAGTACCAACCTTGAGGAAGATCGCGTTGCCCCACAAATCGTCCCTGAGCGACGTGAACTGGTGGTACTTCCACTTGCGGAACGCCCACGCGGCCAGCCCCACCTCCCGCGCGGACCAACACTCTGTCTCAAACAGGGGATTCACTACGCATAAACATACCGAACGCATAGTTACTATGGGTCATTTGAAAAAAAAAAGGATTATATCTATGAAAAAGTATAATAGAGTGCGTAATTATTAGTTTTTAACACTGATCGTGAGCAATTTCGCGAAATTTGTACTTCAAGTTTGCAAAAACAAACAAATGTCTGACATTTGCTGAAATTAAATGAACTGGCATTTTAAACTATGTTTTACAATACAGAGCTTTAACAACTTTCGAAATTTAAATTGAAAATTTTAAACGTTAAAATTTTTATCAACAGATAATAATAGCAGCGACAAACAGATCTCATGTAGGTTATCTGATTTATTTGGCCTATAGGAGTCAAGAATATGAAGGGTTTATAAACAAATGAAAATAGATACAATACAATGCATGTAAAACATACCGAATATATCCTCATCATTGTGGAAATCTTCAGGCGTGTAGGAGCTGTACATGGACATAGTCACGCTTTGCTCCTCCACTTGACGTTGCAGAGCGTCGATGCGGGCCTCGTAGTTCTTGAAATACAACAAATAATATAATGATATAATGATTCATATATCACGCCTTTATTTTATATACAAGTCTCGAAAAGACTCTCAGGGCGACGTGCATCTGGACGCTTCATGACGGATTGTGATAGCTAGATTACTAGCCCGTCGCCTTAAAGGGGTAAGACCACAAAATGCGTGGGAAAACAGCTTTACAAGTTGCGGGCATTAGCTTTGCTTCCGAAAATAATTAAAAAATCTGCAGTAATAAGTAAGAGAACTCATCTTTATTGAGGGCAAAAAGTGTATTGTCCCCTTTAGTATTCCTTATGGGATATGCGATAAATCGGAATATTATAATAATTTGAAGAAGATAAGTCTCGCCTCACCTTCCTCTGTTCTTCAAACTGCTGATCGGCATGTTCCTTCTCCCTACGGAACTGTTCTTCCAAGGCCAGCAGCCGCTTCTGCATCTCCGCCTTGAGGTCAATGCCCTGCTTCTCTAGTAGCTCGCATTGGGCGAAGTCCCAGTCCACGTTTTCGGTGTTGTTTACTGGTAAATAAAATTAAAAGATATGATAAACCTGGAAAATTAGGACCGAACTTTGTCATGGGATTTTAAAACCGATCATTCTAAATTTAACTGGCTGAATAGCCAAGATGGCGAAATAGTTACTAAATGACTATATGAATAGTAAATAAATGACAGAACTATTATTGTGGCCGAATAGTAGACTTAAATCACATAACAAATATTGTAATCATTTCTACTTGACAAATAGAAGAATCACTTAATGAATCACCCGGAACCCAGTCTTTAGGATCACATCTGTGAGAAACCTAACATTTACCTTCAGAACTCTCAGTGTCGCTGGTGGCGGCGGTGTCGGCCACCTCGTTGTTGAGAACGGAAGGCTCGCGTCTTTGTCCGGGGTGCGTGAACCGGAACACGTGGTTCTTGCCCAGAATCACCCGGGAACCAGTCTTTAGAATCACCGGCTCAGTCACCTGGCGGAAAATATTTTTTTTACTGCAGAACTGTTTTATTTTTACTATGCGGTATATTTATAATGCGAAAGCTTAGGACTCTGCTGTTGAATCTTTTTCCAGCCTTGTACGACGCTTGTCCTTAGCTTCGGTGCCTGCCTTAATTTAGCAACCTTTCCTTTGCAACCCTTACTTCGGGTATACCTTCACTTTACTAACCGTTTATACGTATGCATAATTTAAAAACTAGCGCAAGTACTTTGGGCTGACTCAGTTAAGTTTCCCTTTAATCATACATTTAGACAGCCTATGACTAGACTAATAAGCAAGTTACATACCAAAACCATCCTTCCCCTTTGAAACACACAGGCATACGTACACTGTTTAAAATAAATGACACCCACCTCTCTACCATTGACATACACGAGGGCCGTGCGATGCGGGATCAAACAGATAACGCCATCTGTGTTCTCGAAGATGCAGTGTTCGCTCAGAATGTGTGACCCCGACAACTGGATGTCTTGAGGTACGTTGGCTTCTGAGGTCCCAAGGCGAGTGATGCCTGATGGAAAATTGATAAAAAAATTTGCTTATATTAAAAAGAAAATGTGATACGTGTGCAAAAAATGTAATCTGTGTTCTCCAGGAGTCAATACTCTCTCAGTATGAGAGCCCGATAAGTGAATGTCTTGGGTACATAATCTTTTGACGTTCAAATGTGAGTAAGTAAAAACATATCTTTTTAAGTTACTTCAGCACTTAACTATTAAAAGGGAAATCGCAACCTTCAACTTTGAGATAGATTGGATTTCTCATCAGGTTGACCAGATACGAGATCTTCGACAAGCACATGCGAATCTTTATTCTCTGTTTTTAGACCTTTATAGAAAAGACTAGAAAACAATCATCCCTGATGTACCTAGTAAATGACCTAGTAAATGAGATTGGGGTATGACTTCAGATCGACAAGATGAGTAGTTTTCTTTGATAAGACAGTACACCTACAGTGATCCCCTATTTCACACCTTTCTCATACACATCTGAAAGTAACTCACCGTCTTTAATGTAGTATATGAGACACTCGGATAGATTGGGGTCCTCGTTCAGGTTGACCAAATGAGGAGTTTTCTTCGGCGAGTACACGCCCACAGTGATCCCCTCCTTCACGGCCACGCCCATTTCCGCGAAAACAGCCTCGCGCTGCACGCGGATTTGCTCTGTGCGCTTGAGTTTCTCCTCCCATGTCTCATTGAGTTCTAAAAGAAAAAAAAAGGTTTTTAAACAAAAGATATGATTTGCTCTATGCACTTCAGTTTCATCTCCCATGTCTCATTGAGTTCTAAAAGAAAAATGTTTTTTTTTTTAATATAAATTCACAAGGACATATCCAATCTTAACCTAGATCGTAACCTGGCGTTTGTCCCGGTTGCTTCCTGACCTATGACATCTGACGAGCACCTATGATCACGATCTAGAAGTAGTGAGAACACTAAGCGATACGGGTTCCAGCAGAATTCCGTGACATCCAGAGGAACCTGTCCTAGCTGGATCAAGTAGAGGTTACCTCAGTGTTAGCTATTTTGGCCACGTGACGCGTCTTGATTTCTTTATGGAACGCCTAGTGATACACGGTAGGGTGGATGAGATCAGGTCTCAGTCTCAGGGAGATCTCTGCACTGGACTTATCATATAAAAGTCCAAACCAATCGAAACCTCTCGATCAATAAAAATGTCCACCAAACATGTTCGTAACAAGTGGCGAGAAACAATACTGCGCGCGCGCCTCCAAACAACAGGCATTCGATGCTTATGACAGCAGTCGTGCTCGGGCATGAGTTAAAGTACGAATCTTACCAGCAATGAGTTTCTCTGAAGCCTGCAGCTGGTCGACCGCCTCCTCGGCTATGGTGGTGGCCGCTCGGGACAACTTGGGAGATAAGACTTCGGCTTCACTCTTCTTGCGGACAGGGGACGCGTTCTCATCGGCTGTTGTTGAAAATAACATGTTAAATATTAGTTGCGAAAAAAAAGAGGACGGATTTTTTTAACATATCTTTAAAACCCCACAAAACGAATATTCATGAATTTTTTTAATTGTAAGAAGAGTTAACGAACAAAATAGCAAGATTTTTTACAGAGTCTTCATTTACAATGATTTTACTAACATACGTATTCATTATGAAAAAAATTTAATATGTGATCTTCGAATTATCTCATATTTTTCATACATTATTAAAAGATAAAGATATTTTTTTACTATTAGTAAATTGTTAGTTACAATAATATATTTTTGCATTGCATGTTGCATTCCAGCCCATTTTACGTGTAGTTGGTTTGTTCAGTATTCTTGATCCCACCACCAAAAGATTAATTAATTTAAACCACCAACGCCCAGATACAAATAATACGAAATTAAAATACCTACAATAAATTTCGTGTCACGTTTAGAACACAAAGTGACAGGCATCAACTTTATTGCTACATTTTGTTAAAATAAGGGGGAAAATATACGATAGCGGATATCACTAAAATAGACATTGAGAGTTAATGTATAGAGTCGACACAAATATTGTAAAACATGCAGGCCGTTGAAGCTATCAAGCTATTTTACTGCACAAAATAACAGTACGTTCGCTGCCCTAGCTTACCGTATTTTTTTTTATTATTTTAAAGCCAATGTGTGTTTGGGAGCGAACGGAAGTAAATATTGACACGGTTACCGAATGTTCAAACGCTTTTACAGCAAGTTGTAAGTCTGTAAAGCTATTGACGAGCTTTTATAAGATAAGCCCACCCTGGTTCTTTGGTTGATCTATTTATAAAGCTTAAGAGAGTTGAATAAATTGTTTCTCACCATTGTAATATAATATAGCCTCTAAGCACAGAATGTGTTAAAGACAGCAAATAAGCCATACATTTATGCCGTGAAAGAAATCCAAATTACCATGTTAGCCTGCCGGTCTAAAACGGATTACCTATTAGCAATTTATGAGTGTTAGGGAACTATCATCGTTTGAACATTCAAATTTTTCACTGAGCATATCATCAGCATAAATACGAAAGATACAGACAACGTTTTATACAAACAAATATATTTATTTTTATTTTTGCACATTGTTATGTATATTATATTATTTGTGTGAATAAAAAATGCATTTTGCTTATCTTTGTTTAAAGTAAGACACAACTGACTTTTGAGATGCTCAGCTAAGGATATATGTAGATACAAAGATAACAAGAACGCCAAATAAGGCGAATTAACCAATATTTGCCAATACCACGGTCAGTATCCGATATCGTCTGTATTTAAGGAAATCACTTGACGTTCTTGTAAATTTAACATTTCATATTATACAAGTATAATACACATACATATTTCGTATTAATATATACCCAACCCTCTATAGCCAGACACCAATACAATAATATAAGCGCATATAGTACGTATTTATGATACTTATGTATGACTTTCCTTCACAATAAACAGACCATGTGAAGTGAATAAGATATAATATTCATCTATACCTACGAACGCCACAAGCTCTGGACAAGGGTGCAAATAAATTGCTCACTTTTTATTTTGTGAGGGGCTGCCAGAGAAATTTCCAAATGTTACCATCAAAATTTTGTTTTTGACATCTGGCAACCCTAATCAAGATGGAGGCCAAGCGTACAGGTGGGGTGTACAGTAGGGTGGAGCGTCATAGTATGAAAAAAATTTTTTTTTGTTTAATCGAAATGGAACTATAACCGAAAGTTGTGTCTATATATAGAGCTTCTAAATACGAAATATTTTTCCAATTGGTTGATTAGAAATACTGCCCCAAGTAGCTTAAAGTTGTAAGTATTTTAAAAATTCGTGTGTTTTTCTACCTTTTTTATTTCAGTGAGATTTATATTTTTTCTAATTCAAAATATTTAATTACTGTACGTACAGATCAGTCTGTCGATGTGATTACCTAGAACAGCACTATTACCCCCCCCGCAACCCCCGCAATCACCCTAGTTACTAGCGAAAAAAATAGGTAAAATCAGTGCGCGTCTGCCGTTGCACGTAGACAGATGTGCTGCAAATTTAATTTAAAATGTCGTCTATTCTTCGTAGTGATTTGCAGTGCCCTTTGTTTGGTCATGGACGTGATTTATTATTGAATGTTTTACCTACTCATGAAGATATTATACTGTGTTATACTTGGCTGAGTCGAGGTAAGCAGAAACAGTATCGAAACCTGGCCACTGACACTTATAAAGAGCTTACAGATAAATTGTTAATAGTGTGGCAGTCAGCATCAATACCTACTATTGATAATCGCTCAATAATAAAAAGGATTAAAGCCTATCATAACAAGTATCGGAATTTACTCAAACCTTACAAGTCGAGAAAAAGCGTCAAGTCATATCAAGCGCGTCTTGAGGTTTTTAAAAAAGAAGCACATTTTTTATTTGACATAGCGGCATGTAAATGTGAAAACTTCAGTTTATGCAAATGTCCTAAAGAATCCAAAGTTCCTATTTTAGAAAGACCGTTTTTGATTGACCAACGTACCGAGCGCAAAATGAGTATCGGCAATATCGATTCAAAAACTTCTGCACAAAACGCAAAAAGATTATTGAGAAAGCAACTAGAAGCAACCGAGCCGGGTCATTCTGCTGCGAAACCAAATATTATACAGATAGAGTCTTCACCGGACATCTCTACATCTTCTATCGAGACTAGCGATGAGATAAATCTAGACGTGATCCTGCACCCATCGGAACCCTCGATGTTACTGTCTCAAAAACGTAATAATATGTCTCTGTCTACTGTTGCGCGGACGGTTGACCGATACGGAGTCTCTGATAGAGCTGCAGCAGCCATAGTATCGGCGGCATTTCAAGACGCCGGTCTAATAACAGAAGAAAGCTCTTCTAACATAGTTGATCGTAGTAAAATCAGACGAGCTCGTGACCTGCAGCGACAAACATTAATTGACGAGTCTAACTTACAACACGACAACTCAACGTTTGGTTTATACTTTGATGGCCGCAAAGACAAAACTTTGACAATGATAGATTCTTTAAGAAGAAAAATAGTCATGGAGGAACATATTAGTTTAGTCAAGGAACCGAACTCAGAATACATGGGACACATTGCGTTAAAATCCGGGCGAGCGACAGTTGTGTGTAGTGAAATAATGTACTTTTTACGTAAAAAGAACGTAGATTTTGACAATATGGTTGTGATTGGTTGTGATGGTACGGCAGTCAATACAGGAGCAAAAGGAGGAGCGATATGTTGTATAGAAAAAAGTTTGCAAAAACCGTTACAGTGGTTTATATGCCAATTACACGCCAATGAACTTTCGTTGCGTCATTTGTTTGAGAAACTGGATGGTCCTACTACTGGGCCTCGAAGCTTTATAGGACCAATAGGAAAAGATCTGAAAGATTGTGAATTGCGGCCTTTAGTATCCTATAAAGCAATCAATTGCATACTAGAAAATATTTCTAACACAAAAGATTTAAGCTCGGATCAACTCTATCTTTATGACATTTGTAGCGCTATTAATTCCGGCCATTGTAGTCAAAGTTTATCCAAAAAGAATCCTGGCAAGGTAGTTCATTCCAGGTGGCTTACGATGGCGAACAGACTACTTAGATTATATGTCTCGACCACAACTCCTACAGAAAACCTGATGCATCTAGTAATATTTATTTTAAAAGTTTACGCTCCAATGTGGTTTTCCATCAAAACGAAACCAACTTGTAATTACGGTGCGAAACATTTGCATAAAACCATTGCTCTGTCGAGGTACCTTCCCGAGCACCTAAGAAATGTAGTAGATCCGGTCATACAACGGAATGGCTTCTTTGGTCATACAGAGAACATTTTATTGGCTATGTTGGCAGACGAAAGAAGAAATGTGAGAGTTTTATCACTGCGCAAAATCCTAAAGGCACGAAATTCAATTGTAACGGGCGTAAGGGAGTTCAGAGTTCCCCAACTTAATTTTAGTGCTAAAGACTATATTGACCTTGTCGTCTGGAATGATGTGGCTGTCACCGAGCCTCCAATTTTAAAAAACATAAGTACTAGCACTATCCTAGAGTGTATTGAAACACCAGAAAAAATTGATGATTTTATACTGCCACTTTTAAAAAGGTACCCTTGTCACACTCAAGGTACTGAAAGGTGTGTGAAAATAGTAACAGAGGCTTCTGCTGCTGTATGTGGTCAGATCAGGAGAGATGGTTTCATAAGAACCCGCCTTCTATCTCGAAAAATAATGCCAGTTTTCGAAACTAAAAAAGATTACAAAACGCATTGATTTCACATTTTTTTATACTATGTAACTGTAAAGTAAATTTTCATAAATTGCCATTTTTAGTGATATATTATTATTATTACTTAAGTTCTGATAGTTAATAAGTAAATAAACGTTTTATAATAAACTTACCGTTTTATTTGACTACTTACAGCAAACTTAAAATATTGTCTAAAAAGTGTACTATTTCGTAATTGCGGGGAGCTTGGGGCAGTATTTCCAAAAACAAATCAAGAAATTTAATTATACAGTTTTAAATCTAATCACAAGTAACAACTTTTGGCACTAGTACCATTTCCAAATTCGAAAAAAAAAAATAACGCTCCACCCTAGTGTACAGATGCAAAATGCGCAAGCCTCTTTATTCAATTTACTTACTGGCAGGTTCTTTCTTTTCATAAACGACTCTACCATCTGGTCCTAGTTCGTGTTGGTTTTGGAAACAAAAGTTAAGTTTTAGTATTAGGAAATAGAAATAAACGTTGTGGCGTTTCAACTAGCTTGGTAACCACTATGCACACACTCACAAGACGGTCTATTGGGTCACATGACGACTAAACATCCTAGACATAGGGCACAACGCAATCTTTTTGCCCAGGCCGACAGATCAATTGATTTTTTATTTCTCCTATTTACACCTTAAGGCTCGTTTAACACGTCATCAAATTGTACTCATCGAACCGTTTGAACAACAAACAAACGCATCTATATTTCTTTATCATGCATAAACAAACATTGAAAATAAACTAAGACATATTTAAAAATGGACATAAGCTATCCGTTTCACTATTTAACTCTTAAATAAAGGACGTGATTATCGCGATTTTTTCGGATTTCATTTACATGTTCATCTCACCGATTGAAGTGTCGGCCATTACGGCTGGGTAACATTAAGGTTTTAAATTGGTAACATACCTTCTTCGACCTCGATGCCTTCAGCCTTGAGCAGCTCTCGTAATTTGAGGATCTCCTCTTTGAGTTCGCGTATGAGTTTCGCATTGGCGTCCTCGTTGACCACGGCTTTGCAGACTATCTGCTTGGCGCGGTCGGCATATCTGTCACAATAGATTCTATTGGACCTTTGCACATTTATACCATAATTCAGACAGTGTAGGTATAGTCAATTATGGAATCAGGACCTCATGACCATTAGAGAATCAATTAATATGCTCTTAAGTTATCCCTTTGGTCTAAATGTTAACATGTGTTTACAGACTAAGGTATTGCTTTGTCATGTCTCATATAGTGGCTTCTTATAAATTAACTTAAAACAATAAATTCTAAAGGACTACATATAAGTGCTTTTGTCTTTAATGTTCCCAAGGAGAAGATAAAATACCAAATTCAACTCCCGAAATGACATGACCATTCTTTTAACCATAATGTGGTCAAACTGTATTTCGTCTTCTTCTTCCTCCTAGCGTTTACCCAAATTTTATTTTTTAAAGTATAAAAAATAAAATAAATATAAAATATTATCGAGGAATGGGTTTATAATTTTACCTGAGTGTACTAAGCGTCTCATCAAAGTTGATGTCAGCTGGCGATATGGCAGCTATCATGGCGGTCTTGGAGTTCCCGCCGAGGTTCTCCCGAAGTAGCCACGTCAGGACAGAGTCACGATACGGGATGAAGTCTGCCTTCTTCGACTTCTTGCTCTTTGAAGCCTTGTTAATGATTAAAAATAACATCAATAAAATGATTATGAACAATATTTTGATTTATGATGTGCTCTTAAGCGACCTTGTGATACCAACGGACAGAAGGATTTCAGCGTTTTCGTTTTATAGGTAACAGAAATTTGTGATAATGCTCATAACTAAACTGAGACTTCGATCACAAACGTTGATAAACCATATGTCTTATCTTCCCTCTCCCTTTAACTTTTAAGATAACGGAAGTGGTAGAAAGAAAGGGTAGGAAAAACATATGCATATTCAAGGTTTGTAAATAAGGAGGCTGATGATATATCAATGCAAGGCAGGGAAGTATTTCAGCGTTTGTATTTTAGGCAAAAAGAAAAAAAAAACAATTGAAAAACTGAAATGTAACGAATTTTAATGATTACAAAAAAATGGGTGTCTTCAAAAAGGTGTAAATGAAAAGCCTTTGAAAATACGAACTGAACTTACCGACTAGATATTTTTCCAAATATAAGAAAGGCAGTGAAAATAAGTGGTCAAACATGAGTTGAAATCATAGCCAGTTACATGGTCAAAAGATGAAAAGAAGAAAAGTGAATGTATGTTAAAATGATATTAATAAAGTAGTATTGTTTGTAAAAATTTTTTGTGAAGATTTCAGTAGGTGATGATTTGTATTATGGCGTAAAATCGTGATATGTACAAATATGTCTTACTGTATAAGTGTTAAAGTATATTAACATAAGAGTGAAACCAAACTGGCGACAGATTGATTGAAAAAATTCAATATACAATGTTGTGTTGTGGGTGTTTATAGCTGCGTGTATTTTTTGTAAAATATATTGACAAAATATAATTAATTAAAAAAACATATGTTAAGGGAGAAAAAGTAAAGGTACTCGTATCCTTTATAAAAACAATTAGAAATGTTCTTACCGATATTAAAAAAAATAACACAATATAACAAACACCATATGACCATAAACTATGATTTATTCCAAACCTAAAATAAGGTAAGTTGAAATCTTAAAAAAATATCCTTACAACTTATATTTCAATATCTAAAACTGTTGAGTGATATCTTGATCAAAAATTCCAACCAATTTAACTGTCAATGAAGTTCTTTTGTTTCAAATGTATGTCAGAGAATGCCATATGGCATTAAGCATTCATCCCATTTAAAGTTCATTTTTAAAAGTAATAAAGTATAAATAAGTAACTTACGATCTCAGCGAGTGCCGATATGACCTTCCCGAGCGTGGTGAGAGACTTGTTGATGTTGGCGCCCTCTTTAAGGCGAGTGCCCTTCGCGCCCGTGGAGTCTGCGCGCTCGGACCCCGCCAAATCCACGAGGGATATTTTTGACACCTATAAATATAAATGGGAATATGTAACTTGTCATTAATTAAATTGGTCAGTTGAATGGGTAATTTGCCATGATGCAAAGGGGTAAGGTTCGATTGCAAAGGTTGCGTAGGTCAGATGGGAGTCAATAGCGTAAAAACCTAACTTGGCTAATCTATGATTATGGTTCAAAGGTGCAACCCGGACTCCTCCCCAAGAAGAAAAAAGAATTTAATTGGGTATCTATTTTTGTTACTTCTGCACCGTGTGCAACGGTAAACATTGGACTCCTGCGCAGGTAGAACGCGACTGGTAGAAACGTCAGAACGATGATGATTTGCTTATTTTCGTAGTCATCCTCCGATATTAGGCCGAACCTTTGCCCGTACGATTATCACCTACATTTCCTTTCAATACCTTTGATTTTTGTTTTTAAACTCCCTTTTTTTGTTATTAAATCACCGATATACCTTTTCGGAGGTCAAATTGGTAGTGACGTCATGGCGCTGCTGGGTGAAGAATATAGTGAAGACCGCGTGCGAGCGTGACGACGTCTCATTCATGTTAGTAGCAGCCACCGTCCTGCAGGGAAGAAAAAGAAGTAATATTATTCACAGACAGTTGATTTATCACATATAGTCTAAATTTAGTCAAAAACTAATTTGACTAAATTTAGTCAAAAATTAATTTGACTACATTTAGTCAAAAATTAATTTGACTAAATTTAGTCAAAAATTAATGTGACTAAATTTAGTAAAAAAATAATTTGACTAAATTTAGTCTAAAATTGATCTTTAAAATTAACCTGTCGTTTACATCTGATAATGACGATGCTTACCTGGCCTTATTGCCCTCGTCGATAAGATCATTGATGTCTTGGAAGGAGGTGACAGCCAACTTGCTGAGGTCTTCCACATAGGGTCCCAGGGCCGGATGTTCGCGCACTCGGAGGTTCCCCTTGTTCTTAGGGTTCAGCAGATCGCGGACCCGTTCGCAGTATATCTCCATATAGGATACTTCCACCTAACGGATTATTACAGCATTAACATAAGAAAAAGGCAAAGTTTTAAAGGTTAATAATAATTTTTAAACCTATCTTAAGACAAGGAATAGAAGCCAACATGACGATCAACTATCGAAGGCAGATTTTCTTTACATTATCTTCTCATTTTATTAGCAAATCTACAGGATATACATGTTATAAATTTGCAAGAATAATGATATCTTGATATCAAAAGGTCTGGTCTAGAAATCGACTTGCATGAAGAGAGTTATGAATGTGTACGAAGCGAAAGAAGTATGCAGGGATCGTGGCAAGTGGAGGGATGTGGTATCTGCCTACCCCTTCGGGAAAGAGGCGTGATTTGTGTATATATGTATGTATGATATCTTACCGAATATTTGAGGTCATCAGAGGTGGTCTGCCTGATCCTTCGGAACAGGTCTTTACAGATCTGCGGTATGATGCCCTCCTGGCCCTCTTCCCCGCGGCCCATCATCGTGTAGGACTTTCCCGCGCCGGTCTGCCCGTACGCGAATATGCATATGTTGTACCCTGTATCAAATAAGAGGGTTAGATGTCATACTAAAATGTTGAAATGCCATATGGCTTTAACTCCCAACTTGGTAGAGGTACAATCGCCCGCAGTGGAAATTTAATACACACATACATATATTCACGTCTATATCCCTTGCGGCGTAGACAGAGTCAACAGTCTTGAAAAGACTGATTGGCCACGCTCATGTATGTATTATTCAGATTTCTGTTGTCCGTTACCCAATCACGCATAACAGCGGTAATGGTACACAAACGCATAAATAACGAGGTATGTAGTTTTGTATGTAACACGTGAATCGTTATATTATTACCTTTGTTTCATAATCAACTTCATTAATTCATGTTATGACTCGGCTAAGTAAGTAGTTTCGCTTATATCTTTTGTTGTAACTGTGCACTATAATTTTTAATTGCTCATTTATTTAATTTTAATTTGGCGGTATTTGATAATCTTTGAATTCATGACGGTTCTCCTGGGAATTTGGAAATACTCCATGATTATCAAGGTGTAAATTAAATTTTAGCCTAAATCTTTTCAATAGCTGTGAGTTGATAAATATGTACATACATATAATCACGTCTATGTCCCTTGCGAGATAACAGAGCCAACAGTCTTGAGAACTTGAAAAAACTTACCATCAAAAGCATGTTGAAGCATCTCCTCTCCGATGTCCTTATACACCATAACTTGGGAGGAGAATTCTGGATCATTTGGCTGTCAACAAAACAAATGACATTTAGAAGAAATGTTAAAATTTAGACAAGGGTTACACGATCAGTTTACCATCAGTTCAGTTCATCAATTTGGTCCGTCAGATTGATACCAGAATGAGGGAACAAAAACACAGTTACACGCTCAGTCTAAGACTGACAGCAGACTGATAAAACTTACGTTAGACAAGACTGACGCAAAACTGATCGTGTAACTCTCGTCTTATTACTTTGTATAGTGGTCTAAAAAATTAACTCCTGTAACGAAATTAATGCCCGAATTATTTTCCTGCGAGATACTTAACAATCATGTTTATTAATGAGAAGGGTTAAATTTATATTAGGCTAATCTACAACTATTATTTAATCAATGGCGCGACTGCCAGATGGCGCCAATATCATAACAAAATATAACAATAATCCATGGAATTAAAGTAAGATATACCATAAAATCTAATTCTGCAACGTCGTTGCCGAATTAATTTTAATACCATTAGGACTCCCTATCATCATTGGAATTGCAAATGGAGTCAAAGCTTTTTGCTTTTAGGTTAATTTAAGCAAATCACTTGTTGGTTCTGTTCACTTTTAGTAAGATTTTTCAAGAAGTATCTGGGAGAAAAAATATGACATTTTCACCGATTGTAACTACGTCTGAGTTGTGTTATAACTTTTGATTCGTTTTTTTTTTTGGGTAAGTTAGATAGTTTACCACTTATTGACAACTTGTGGTTGCCTGGAAAAAAATGCATAATGCTATAAGGCCGACTTTTGTACATTACCTTAACATAAGCTTAGGATAAATTTGTTTAATTTTACGTGCAATATCTATCTTAATTACACCTTTAAATTTAGTTTGGCGGGAATAAAACATGATCGTATTAATTTTCATAATTACACCGTAAAATAAATTGTAGATATATAAACCCCTTTATTGATAACCCAAATGGAAACCAAAACCACAAATGTCCGTGGTTTGTAATAGACGGCACGTGTCTAACTTAAACACAAAACCGATTGGCAATGTGCGGTGACAGCGCTGCGGCAGATGGAGCTCACACAGAAACCGCAACTAGTATTGCAATTACATATTGGCAATATGTTTGCAGAAATATAACAGCTATTGGACAAAATATAAGGTTTTAATTTGAAAATTTCATAAAAAGATAAAATTTGAAGCAACTATAAAAAAGCTACCGTTTTCTTGGACAAAGAACTAAAAACTACCTTTTGTCTTAAAATATCAATTAAAGTTATCAGGTCATCAGGTGGTGGTTCTTTTCTTTTCCCTTCTTTCCAAAAGGAATTGTGAAAAGCTGCATTGATTGTGTCTTGTCAACACATAATGAAAATTTAATTGATAAATGTGTGAGTTACATAGTGTTTGGAAAACTCTTAAACTTTTTCATACTGAAACCATAGATATAGTAGACCTATAATCTGATAATCGCACGCGGCTAATTCCAATATGGCGTCGGTCCAAAACGGTGCGATTGGCGGGAAATCTTATTACCTCAGCCCATCAGTGAAGCGGCGTCGGTCATCGATCGATTTTGCTGTGATGAATATGGCTTTATTTTGCTCATAACAAAATTAGATTAGGCTGTTATGGTTGTTCAATAATTTACCTTTACAAACTCAAAGCAAAATGACACTTAAATTTTATCTCATTTTTCCACTATGAAACTATCTTACTTCTAATTAGCATATATTTTTTTGTTAAATCTTGCCTCATAACTTCTCGAAACATGAAAATTAAAAATCACCAGGTATCCATACATATAATAAATAGTTTTATACGGCAGTGGCTTACTTCTAAAAAAATGCTTGATCACTCACAGAGCAATATCGCCGGCGCTGCGTAGAGCGTCCATACAGCGCTCTGTGATACAGACTTCCCGTCAAGAAAGTCAATTTAGCCGCTGCATCGTTGTTTGAGGAAGTTGATGCAAAACCAATAATGACAGACAGACTTCCATTACGAACCCTCCCTGGGGTAAAAGGGGACTCGAGACACCGGCAAGTAATTTTCCGTTTCATATTAGAAATAGTTGAGTACAGACTTTTGTTATGTTTATGTTCCTGGAGCAAGATTATCCTGCCTTTTCTATGAGTATACCTGCTAAGAGGTAGTTGTATAGATACCGATTTCATTTTTATGTTGTCAGAGCAAGATTTCGCTGTTTTATAGACTTCATTTCAACTTGCATAAAACTAATTGTTGATAAGTTACCTTTTTACCTTTAAGTTTAATTAACAATCCAGAATAAAATAACTTGCATACTATTAAATATGAAAATTCCCATGGCCAATTGGGAGTCACGCGGCAACAGATCATGAAAGATTTATCAAATCAACAATCAATGCATTTTTAGTATAACCTATGCAAGAATATCGTTTCGTTTGTGTTTGTATGAATGGCATGCTTCTCCGCAAGTGACTGTTTATGCTGAAAGGACATAACAATAAGAAAAGGCAAAATATATGTATACCAATTTGAATACTTACGTTGTGAGACCAATACGAGAAATCAAAATTGAAGCTTTTAGCGCTGTCTTTGGTGCCGGGAGGTGCCTTTGGGTTTTGTATTACTGAAACAAAGAGAAAACATTTTTGTTTGAAATAGCCAGAGACTACACACTTTCTAGGCAAGTTTAATCCCTAAAATTTGTTTAAATTTTTTGCCATTCCAGATAAATTTAGCGATCAGCTGATGCCATTGTTTTTGGATTGGATTTTGAAATTGGATTACTATCGGAAATTTTATATCCTATTTTAAACTCCCATGTACATACACACATATCAGTCACTTCTATATCCCTTGCGGGGTAGACAGAGCCAAGAGTCTTGAAAAGACTGAAAGGCCACGTTCAGTTGTATACCTTGAGATCTGTATCATGGAATTGAGATTCAAATAGTATCAGGTTGCTAGCCCATCGCCTACAAGAGGAATCCCATGTACCTACGTAAGTCATTCTTAAATTTTATTATATTTAAAGCCACCGTGCATAAATATTGCGTTTTGTACAGATGTAACACCATAATCCCTTATCAATTAAAACGGCCTTTCCCCTTTCCATTGACGATAAACATTCTTTCATCCTAAAAATAGCACAAATCCTGGCAAATTAATACATTCAACATTTGTCGCGGACGCAGCGTCGCGACGTATCGACCGCCGTCGCCGCCGCGCCGTCGCGACTATAAACCTTGCGAGTACACTGCAAGCGATAAGCAAAAGATATTTTACTAACTTTTAACATGTACTGAGAAAAATAGGATCGTAGATTTCCTGGTATTTCTATGACTTTTATCGCATTTGCTTTTATCATTTCATTCTTTGTGTGTGTTTTGTAAAACAGTGCTTTTTTATTATACGCCGCTATGAACGGTTTTTAATAAATTACTTTTAGTTTTAGTTTTGCATGCCTTTTTGTTCACTTTACAGTATTGATTAATTCTTGAAAATGAAGATAGCAAAAGTACAGCATAATTGGTATGTCCATTTTCACAATATAAGGATAGCTATATTAATTGTTGAATCACAATCAAAGATACTGATTACATCCCTTTGAACTTCAAAATATTTTTAAAATCTATTAACATTCAGACTGGAGGCGCGGTGTAAGTGAGTGATACTTGTAAAATTAACAAAAACTCCACAACTACCTACTTAAACCTATTTAATTAACAAAAATATTTTTTATGAGTGCTCTCCCGCTTCCATCTGCCTCTTCAGATGCAGTTATATTTGTTTGTTGACGTATGTAGCAATTGCAATTAGATTTTCTACGCATAGTAAGTACACAATATCAAACTACAGTGAATACAGAAGGATATCAATTAAGTACTTTTGTTTTTCAAATTAAGCACATTTCAAATTTTCCAAAATAATGAAGTGGATGAAGCAAACGATGAAGGTACTCAAGAGATCTTGGCAAGTGGAAAGATTTAGTTAGGTATCCGCTGGAATGTAGTATCCGGAAAGGAGGCGTCATGTAGGTACGAGTATGTATGCAATTTCAATGAAATATTCATCAGAAAAATTCGTCAGGATTGTGTAGCAACCGTAGACAACGGAGCATCCGACCATGGGAATATCATATTGAAAAAATTAAGATTAATATAAATTTCCCTTATTTTATGGAGAGGCAAGTTTCTGTGCTGCGTTCTCCATATTTTGATGTTGCTTTTTATGACTCGGCGATTACAGTCTAGCTTTCATAAATTTTTCCGGCATGTTATATTTAGAAAAGTCAAGTACAATTTTTACGTACAAATAATGATATTACGGTAGCCAAATTAACAAGTAATACGTATTTCATAAGAGGTAAAAATGTCATTATAATAAGATTATAATAATATTATAATGATGACTTATTTTAGTCCATACCAAAAATTTGTAGTTTATACAATAAGGAATCTATAAGCACACAAATATATTAATGTTACTATTTTTTATTAATACGATTAGATTCTCTTTTTCCCAGATATTGACCTGATAGTTGACACGATATTAATTTTACTTCTAAGGTTTTTCCTGCAAAATTGATCGACAGGAGTTATCGCGTGCGGCTCTCATAAAAACAGCGAAGCAGGGTAACGTTTTAGAAAAATATCCTTATTGTTTATAACATAGAAGAAGATATATATATATGTAACTACATCGATATCGGTCTGCTCAAGGTTTCTGAATAAATACATATCACCATCAATAAATATATAATGTGATGCAGCATAACTACAACAATATCTACAGAGAGAGACTACTCAAACAGGAAACGTTGTGATGGAACTTACTGAAACTGTCACACGAATACCTACCCATTTCTATGAGCTTTCCGTATTTCAAGGCCGAACACTAGATAGGGTAGACACATTCAACATGGCGACGCGGGATGTTCTTTGTTCAAATTCAAACATGGAACGCCTCGACTGTTTGAAAACGTTTGTGACGACATCTCCACGCAGTCAACCAATAACAGCTAGTATTCTTAAACGCGCAAACCGCGGTTTTCCAAGCACCTAGCCAGGCTTGACATCTTTCCTATATAGCGGTCAAACTACACTCCCACACACATTTACATTTTTTAATTTGCTTTATAACAATAAAACTTTATTATAAAGATGAAAATCATAAATTTCTTCAATCAGTGTAATTACTTCGTAATTGCTCGCCATTTTCACAGCCGCGTTTCGGGCCCCAATTATTTTTCCTTCATTACACCAAAACAAAGGCCATTCAGGCAGTTCACAACATCGGCCCGTTTACAAATTATATTCCACGAACACTTTCAGCAATGAATGAACCTGCACAATGACTCAGAAGAGGTCATAGCGGCGATTTAACAAAGAGGGCGAGAGGGGCAATGGGGTATAAAATTCGGTAGGAAACTTTTATTCAGGACACCCTAACAACCATTGGACAGATTTTTGTGCAACATCAAATCATTAGGCAGTGGCGTGCGTTGAAGCTTTTTCACAGTAAACAAATTCACTGCGAAATCTTTTACTAAGAACCAATACATACATCCTGATTTGTATTTTTCCTGTACCAATAATGTAACATCCTGTATACTTTAAAAATACCACACAAAACAACACTAAGGATAAACTGAATGAAAGGTTTGTCAATAAGAAGAAAATAGTAAAGGAAGCCCTTTCTTGATTTCTTGAGGATAATTAATATCTGAAAAGGGTATCGCCTAATAACACGGCTACACAGTTAAAATAAGCAAGCTTTATTAAGAAAAATAAACGTTTCTAATAATTTCCTTTTTCAGCTTTAGTTTAATTGGGTTATGGTGTTTTATATACCTAACTTATGAAAAAGCCTGTTGAATTTTATAAAAGTTATGATATGATTAGATGTTAATGAGTAGTGAGAAATGTCAACAAAACTGGTGAGAAATGTCAAAAACATCATTTAATTTATCGTTAATATACCGGAATAGAACAGATTTATTTTCAAAATCATTTCTCGAAAGAAACCACAAGCTGTTTGATAACATCAGAATCAATACGATATCATCTCATCAAAAGCTCTTCATTTAATCAAATCGAGCGAAGTCAGTGAGGCCAGCCCAGGGCCCCCGCGGAGATTTACGAGGGCGTAGGGCGCCCATGGACAAGGTTTATGGGACATAATGTGGTTTACGGACCATCGGGGCGCATTGCGGCTTTCACTACAAGGGTAGCGGTGGAAAGTGGCCAGGTGGTGAAGAAAACATTTGACCAGATTTCATTGTAATGTGTAAATAATGCGGCTTTCGAGGAAAGAATAATGGAAGAACATCCTATATTATAAGGAGGAAAATTCTAATAACTCAAAAATACTGCATGAACAATGAAATTTGTGATTGTGACAAACTAGAACTGGATAGAAAAAAATATTTACGAAATGAAAGAAATTTTAAGAAATTTGCATTGAAAAAAAAAACAATATGTTACAGATGTCAAGAAAATAGATATAACTTATATTCAAAGTTAGCCAATTGAAATGTTTTCTTTTGATTATTTTGATAGTGATGTTTCACTGTCAGTAACACAGCCCTATAATTTACGCAATCTTTCCACTCCCCGTTATTAATGGATGCTACAAATATGACGCACGGAATAATGATGTAACGGTAGTAGGGATAGGTGTTATTCATTGTGTTTCTGAAGAGAAATCCTAACTTTACAAATAACATTATAATGTGAAAGGGACTTCATAAGTTCGTTTCTTTGTTACTTTTTCGCGCCTTATCCACTAAATCAATTCTTTTTCTTCGCAATCTCACAACTAGGAGGACTAAAAAGGATAAAGGTTATATTTTACTTTTTGGAAATTTACACTATTTCGATTTATAACGTTTATATAGTCCGCGAGTGCTATAACCACAAGCAACGGCTTTCCCACCGGGGATAGTAAGTCTATACATAAAACTACGTAACCTCCCACTAATTTCACTTCATTTTCCTTATACTTCGTAAATTTTCTGCAATCTCCACAGAACATTAAATTTTTACAAAAACCTAATAAACTCCCGTATGTTTGTGATGGATACTGTTACTCGTGCGTACTGCCCTATTTGACGTCAGTGCCCATTGAGCGATGAACCTGAAAATGTGGCTTAGCTCCGCTTGATAGGCACCTAACGAGATCTGAATAAGAATAATCCTGCTAATAAATATTATTTAAAACCCCGATTAGAGATTGCGAGGAAATTTTTGAAATATTTGGTTGTAAATTATTTTCTTTGCATATCTCTTAATCCCTAACAATTCCTGTGACTATTGGCTTTGGCGCTATCATAAGGGATAAAGAATTTCTCTTATGACACAAAAAGAAATTTCTTTAATGGAAATATTTTTGCATTTAAAAGCCTTACAGTCCAGGGGCTGTGCCTCATGATGAATAGAACCGCGGTAAAACGTAATTGGTTGGTGTTGGTTCACCGTGTGGTTTTGGTCGGTTCGAGTCACACAACACGGGTCTTTCCGCACGTTAAAAGAAACTATAAAAACGTAGGTAACATTAATTGGACACATCTGCTTCACGTACGCAATATAACGAGGTGCTGAGCTTGTTAGCGGGTGGCCTATACAGCTTTACGATTGTAAGCAGCCCTTAATTGCTGCCGCAAAGCGCTGAGTTCACACACCAGCTGTTAATTTAATGTGTAGGATTTTAGGTTAATGGCCGATGGTATAATTTTATTTAATCTTCTATTATGTCGTAGATCTGAGATCGGCTCTACCTGTCTTCTCTTACGTGGGAATTTCTTCTCAGAAAAACTAATTTCCAATCGAATAACGAAGTTATTTATCTGTACGTTATAGTTTAAGCGACATTGCGCCATGGTTTCTGTTGCAGCCAATAATGAAGGAGCCAGTTTCCTTTTATATAGAAGGAACAACATCAGATGAGTATACCACATTATAATGTTTCTCTTTATCAGATGAGGTTACCTAACACTATATTTTTTTAACTAAGTAATTTTTGTTAACAAGTTTACGACACAAAGTAGCAGGAGTCCGTTTTATAGGCGATAAATAATCATGTTTAGAGTTAAAAGGACACATTGGGACAGCATACGACCCCCGATATTTTACATGTCAAGACTGTCCCTCGGGTGCCCCAAAGGACACTTTATAGTGAACGTAATAACATTTGTATCGATTGAAATTTTCAGTATGTTCGGTATCGCGGTGACTGGATATAGGAAGGTGATTTCTTGATACTTGCTCACATAAAGGACCACGCTATCGGCGTCGAACAAGTATGTAGGTACGTAAATGTATGCTATTATAACACCAACAACAATACTGTAATCTTCTTTTGATTTTGTAGGGATTCGTGCCTGCGACCTTTTCGATGGGTCTAAGTCGCATGCAATAAACTTTTCTTCATTCAGAGCCACTGAAATATTTTTACTTATTGAGAATTTTTTTTTTTTGGAATACCATAACATTCATAGCATATAATTAATGACAGTTTTTTAATCACGCGTCGTTCACTAGAATTCATGTAACAACATGGACCATATTTCTTAAGAGGTTTGCAACAATGAAAATATTTTCATTATAAATTTTTAATTAACAAAATTATTTCATATGACGAATAATTTACATTTAATTTATTTGATTTCCATCCTCATAATGCAAGTAAAATTTCTTTAACTACGGATATATTTAATCCGGCGTCATGTAAAAATAAAAAGCGCATTTACCCTCTATCAATTTTCATCAATCTTAAGGGTTCTTAAAAGGGTTTCATTCAGACTTTATTATGTAAGCAGTAAGGGCAAGTTCTCTTTACTACGCCGTTAGCGTCACTCCTCATTATGACGAAAAGCTATTTCTGAATGGTAGTGCGATGTTGCCTTAATTTTGATTTATTGGTTGGACGTTGGACTAAAAGGTTGAACATTGAATGAAAAAGACGTAATTTTAGTTTACAGTTCAGATGAATTGCCAATGCGAATATTCTATTAAAGCCCACCGCGAGTGTTAAATGAGTCGTATAGTGAAACTCATTTTTTTAAGCGCGAGTGGAATCGTCGAAAATCAAGTCCATTGATTGTATAGTTGCAGCATTATAATTTATTAAACTAAAAGGCACATTGTCTTACAGTTTTAATTTGTATAACCCCCTATTTACTATGTGTTTGTATGTTTGTTGATTATGTTTACCCCAGTAAGTAAACAACTCTCCTGAAGGAGACGGGATATTAACGGCTTGACAATGGATGTCAACTAGTATCTTAAATGGATAACCAAAGTGATAAAAAGACATACATACTTAAATCAAATTCATACATACATATAATCACATCTATATCCCTTGCGGGGTAGACAGAGCCAACAGTCTTATAAAGACTGATAGGCCACGTTCAGCTATTTGGCTTTAAGATAGAATTGAGATTCAAATAGTGACAGGTTGCTAGCCCATCGCCTAAAAAATAATCTCAAGTATGTAAGCCTCTCCCTTAGTCGCCTTTTACGACATTCCATGGGAAAGAGATGAAGTGGTCCCATTCTTTTTTGTATTGCTGCCGGGAACCACACGGCAAAGTCAAATCAAAGTTGGTGACTAAATATGAACTTACTTGTAGTGTTCCCAGTCATCTCAATGATGCACTTGCACTCCCTGGCGATCTCCCTGGAGTTGAAGGGGCGGACCCTCACCGCCACCTTCACCGACGACATGGCTGCTGATTACTCCAACACAGCCTTTAGCACATCGGTACGAAGACGGTTCAGCGCCTGGGGCAGAAACGTAATGGTTATTTTTTTTTGTGAATGGCACAAATCATTAAAGTTGATTCGTAAATTCCCAGAAAGATAAATAGATATTATGGAAACTACAGCCATCAAGTAGTGTAAAGTCTCCATCGATTTTTTATCAGCAGTTGTTAATGCTTCATTTTTTTTTTTTGGTAAAGAAAGTGGATATTTTTCAGAAAAATAGTTATTTTGACAATATTTTTCTTATAATAATAGCCTCTATGTCGACATTTTTACTTTACCTTCAGTTCTAAGCAAAGTTAGATGGAAATAGATTCAGTAGTTTTAAAATCATGAAGAGGAAACATGAACAATATACCAAGTTTATATTAATAGTTCGGTCAGACATAGTTTATTCCAGTCAGTTTATGCTGTCAACTCGACATAATCGAGCATTTCCATAATCGGAGTAAAAAGCGTTTGTATGTTACGTATGAATTTGCCACTTATATATATAATTCATCGCGGATGTATGTGCATATGTTCATGAATATACATATATAAATCACGTCTATATTCCTAAAGGTAGACAGAGGCAGAAGTTTGGAAGACCACGGTCAATGATGGAATTGTCCTCAAACGGTAAAGCTACATTGTCAAAGGCCACAGTAAACCTAAAAAAATCCATTAAAGAACACAGCGACACTTAGAAACAAGGGAATACTCATTAAAAGCGACACAGAAAGAGCAATAATGACGGCGCGTGGGAGGGCCGTTCAAACTCTAAGACTTCAGAGCCGGACCTTTACCAGGCAATTTGCACCAATTATACCAATGTAGGGGAATTGCTGCAAATGCCCACATTTTCGTGGGAATAGCCTGTCGTAGTGTTAATGGCACCATTCGCGATTTGTTACGATTATCTTTTCGGGTGTTTTATTTTGGTCTTCGTTTTTGTGACTATTCTTGGTTTATTGTGTCGTGTGTTTATTAAAATTTTATTTATTTATTTTTTATTGTTACAATTACAATTTGTAAAGTAAAATAGGCGGACTTAATTTTAATAGCATTATCTAACAGTCTACTATTGGGTTAAGCAGAGAACCTTTGTGTAGGTGATAATAATAGTGTATAATAAACATACTTACTATACCATTTATACTATAAACCTATAATTTTGTAAAATCTTTTTATGTTTGATTTCTGACTTTATGATTTTAAGGAATAACGATTGATTAAATTAAAATATACAAGTAATAATTTATACATAAATTAGTATGTCGGAAAACACTTGCACTGAATGTGAAAATACTGAATCAAAATATGTTGCCTTTTGGACAGTTAAGTGTAAGTACTCCGTGATTTTGAAAAAAAAATTACCGGATGGTAGATTTAGAGTAACCTTACATTTTGGGTAAGTGTTTAACTCTTACACAAAAATATTACCTACATCTTTGTTATCGATTTAATCTGTGCCATCCGATGAAAATGGTCAAAACAGTAAATAATAATAAGTGACACAAAAGTGTACACATGCGTAAATCTGGGACCTATTTGGTTAAGAAGGAATCCGACAAACAACAGGAATGACAACAACAACACTGCACAAGTAATAAGACTGGCCGAAAATCTACTCAACTCGACAAAAAAAAATACAATAATACACCGTTAAAACACAAGCAAAAAAAGTGTTAGTGGAATGTAACTGCTTTAATGTTTCCATACAAAAAGATTCGTTGGCCAAAATCCCGTTTGTACTTCACGGTCAGCCGACTGACCAATATGGCGGCTGCGGCTGCGCGTGCGATCACAAATGTGATAGATATATACTTTTAACTATAACTTAAATTTAGTTTACCGTTGTGTTTTGATTTACAAAGAATTAATAAAATTTTGAAACAAGATTTTCCACTTAAAATGTTAACTAACTAAGAGATACTTGAGGCTTCCCTTATTTCTACCGCGGCACACAATACCAAAACAAATAAATAAAATTATGAAGAAAAAACTGCTTTTCTCGCATATTTGTTATTAAAGATTTAAGTATCCCAAAATAAAACCCTGCTTGCCACGAACCATACCAAACAACCGCAAACTTGCGGTTAAAAAGGTTTTTTACTCTTACTGTGCAAAGAAATAACAACGAAATCTCTTATTAATTTATATTAATTCCTCATTCATGATTTAAAATTAACTTACAGTTTTGTACGTAAACTATAAATAAATAACGGAAAAGTGAATGTTATTTAGTTAAATTATCCGTACAGTATCAACAGTAAAGTAGATCTATTATTTTTGAGCAATCTTGCATCTCAGATAGCTTTTTAATCTGGTAATGAATACTTTCTCATCAAGATCTACGAGTAACAACAACTCGCACGTAATTTCCGTTAGCGATTCAATATTTATCTCAAAACCAATTAAGAAAGTTTATTTTATTCAGTAATTTTTAAATACAATTTAGCAATTGGAAACGTAATAAAACAAAGAGATTTTGCAATTAAGTATAATGGATAATAATAATATCGATACCTGCGCCACTAACGACGTATTATGTAATAAAGAACCAACACACGCACACACAATCCGAGAATCACATCCACAACGCAATAACAATATCACATAGATCATTTAATTTGTTCAAGGATAACACAAAAACAGGAGATCTCATTGCGAAGATAGGAATACCGTTGTTTTTTACGAACGCACTCGACGGCACAAGATTCGCGTACAAAATGGTGAATGTTTTCCTGAAAACAATCCTCGCGTGCTGTAATTGGTCGCGGTCGAGTGCTCACCGAGTACAGTTGAAAGTGTAGGCACCACGGCCGCTGCACTACCAAAGCACTTACGTAATCAGCACTGCAATAATCTTCCGAGGAATACCTACTTAACTACGCGAGATCGAAGGGGCGGCCATGAAAACGTGTCGCAGAGATGACTCACGGCGCACACTAGCGCCCTCTGGCACCCCCGATTCAGATATTCCAGATCGGTATCCGGAAAAGCTCTCAGAACGTAACCTTGGACACTGCACTCTGCCGCAGCCCAAAGCGGGACGACGGTGGCCGCTACGAACTTACCCGAGTCTGTTGCGTTTGCGAGAAGTAGTGGAACTGACTCGAGTTTGCACTTTTGTTTTCCAGGTGTTGAGAGCTAGTGGCTCCGTCAAGTGGCAGCTGGCGACATGTTGCGTCGCGAACGGGTGCGCGGTGCGACTGCGGGCCGGCGACGGAGATTGCGAAGTCGCCGCAGTGGCGCATGCGCCTGGCTCGAAGCGAAGCCTTCGATCTAACGCCGTGCTGCGCGAGGCGGCCGCCGCGCATACGACCACCACCGCAAATAACATCATACAAACCTGACCATTTCAACTGTCCGACAATTCTCTAAGACCACTTCTACAACGTCTTATCTAATTCAAACTGCAATTTTTCAGATGTCATCCATCCCTATCGAGGGAGTTGGCGCCACTTGCGAAAGTCATGCCTCCGATTACAGACCCCATCATTTCTACTTATGCACATAAAAAAGCTGTTTGTTTAAAAGCTTTAGGCAATATGAATTATACTAACGTTCACTGGTATTACTGAGGAGAACTATGTGATCATAACAGAATTGTTGAGGATTATGTCTAATACGGCAGACAGGCTATTTCAAAATGCAAACGAGTCGGAGGGTTGAATGGAGACGGAATGAAACTCGTTAAGGGCATTCAGAGCACGCGCGCTCTGATTTCAGCTTGCTGATCAACTTGATCGGTAACCTGCTTTGAATATTTGACAAGAACTCAAAATAGGTTACATCGGTTTTAAATAGCTAACTTTTAAAGATTTTTGTTACAATATAAAAGAATGACGCAACTCGGACTTTAATCTCGATTAAAATGTATGTATGGGAAGGGCACGAAATGTCCCCTAAATCGGCGTGGGTCAAGGAACTGAACAAACTACGCACTTATTTGACTGAGCAGTGAGTTGTGACGCAATGGGGTGTATTGATTGTTCAAAGACGGATGTCGGAACAGACGACGAGACATGGGGAAAGAAACGTCATAATGCTAATAAATTTTGCAGGGCTATCAATTGTTATTAGATTTGGTAGAACATTTAGTGAGAGATAGATAATGATGCTTATAAAGGATTTATCGATAACTGAGTTTATTAATAAATCAACATACATACATACATATGATCACGTCTATATCCCTTGCGGGGTAGACAGAGCCAACAGTCTTGAAAAGACTGAATGGCCACGTTCAGCTATTTGGCTTAATGATAGAACCGAGATTCAAATAGTGACAGGTTGCTAGCCCATCGCCTAAAAGAGGAATCCTAAGTTTATAAGCCTATCCCTTAGTCGCCTTTTACGACATCCATGGGAAAGAGATGGAGTGGTCCTATTCTTTTTTGTAATAGTGCCGGGAACCACACGGCACTAATAAATCAAATGCAAATAAAACATAAAACACGCTATACCCACCTCTTCGCACTTAGTCTGATTAAGTTATCAACAAGCACACATAGGCACAAATAGTGTTATCACGAGAATATTATTTTGTGTAAATAAATAACAAGGTAAGACTTACTACAATAACAACAAAATATCAAATGAGTAGTCAGTAATTGAACATAATAAAGATAATTTCAATATAGGTATCGATATTGCAGACAATCGTCCTAACGAGATTGTATCGACGAATCGTATCGCGGCCCTGTCTCCATATTAAGTGAAGTGCCGCTTGGTTCACATTACACATAATGTGACTATAAAAATAACTTTATGAAAGGGCCAAAGCGTTTTTTTAGCTTCGGTTGAATGCTCGTGGGTTCAATTTACTAAAATAATTTCTTTCACTTAAAAGAAAAGAATATAACATTCAATTCAATTAAGTCCGCCTATTGTACTTTACAAATTGTAATTGTTACAATAAAGAATCAATAAATAAATAAAATAAAATAGCAAAATCTTCTTACTGATACAATAAAGATATTGAATATGATAAAGATTTTGAAGAGGACGTATAGGAAATATTAAGAACATAAGATTCTGAATCCATATTAGGCGAAGGTATCGCTTGTATTCGCGTTACACGTAATGTGGCTATAAAAGAAGTTTATGAAGGACCCGACGCGGTCCAGGCGAGGGTAGGCGTTCGTGCGTCTCCTGAAACTTCTCGACTTGTTTACTTTACTGATTCAAATGGAAAAGTTTAATTGTTTGCCATGATTATGTATGTTAGAAAGTAATGAGCAAACGTTTAATTCAGTAAGTATATTCAATTATAAATAGAAGAAGAAAAAGAATTTCCCATTACTGCGAATTATAAAAAAAGTCAGGAAATTTATTAAAAATGATTTAGTTACCACCAAGATACAGAGTTCCGGAAACTATACAAATATAAAAAATTTCACGATATCTTTTCTTTTTGACTTCCTGTTCAAACATCCTCACACGATCCCGAGCTCGATCACCGGTCAGGTCATGATGAAAAGAAACGACGATAAGCAGATAATTATCTATTTCTTATACATCATAATGTTTGCGTCACAATTCACAAACAGATTGAAGTTGCGTCGAGGAATTTCAAGGACGGCCTCCTACTTACATTTTCAATTAATTGGATCCCACACGACCTTCAGCTTCGAGGCACACTGAACACACCATGTTTATTACGAGTAGGTAATCAAATTTGCTGTAATTGTATTGAAACTAAAGATTTGCTATTTTATTTTCTTCTCTATTGCCAGAGACGCTTCTGATTTCTCTTAGGTTTTAGTTTTTATATATTTAAAGCTAGTTTACGAAATACGAAGAAGTATTTTTTACTGTTAACTAATTATGCTTTATGATCTTTATCCTATATTGTCATATAAAGAAATAGTAACATCGAGAGAATTTACTGGTAATATCCATGTTAATTAAATTTGAACCATAAAAACTGGAACATTACATCTCCATTTGAACAATCAACGTATTGACAGGAGATGCGGAATTGAATTTTAAGCTGATTTATATTTATTTTTGTGCATAGCGTCGTGTCGCAAGTGGGTTCACAGCTTAACACACTCGACATAATCCTTGTGGAGGACATTTGCAGCGAGCAATAGACCTTCAACTAAATTTATTAAACTTGAGTATATATTGCCCAGAACACATGCAATCCCTATGAATTGATACGAAACATATAACAGTCCTTGTATATTTTGATGTTGAAAGAAACTGCATCCCACCACACCACATTGAGTTTACCTCGAAGTAAGTTCGAGACTTATGTAGATTCTAACTCAACGATACTACTTATATTATATGATAAATACTTATAAAGATAAATATCCAATCCTATAAATATCTGGCCGTGAAATTAAGAGTTTTATTTTATCCAGGATCATAATCCAAACGAGCACCCCCCTCTCCAGACAGGTGAATGTGACCGGGACTTACGCTAGGACGAAGAAGAATTCTCGCCTAAGTTTAAGCACAGAAACGTTATAACAACGTTATCTAATGAAGCCTTTCAAATGTTCCTTCGCAATTAATCATGTTACCTAAGAGCAAATTACTTTAGAATATTAACCTGTCCTCATGCGACCGCAAATGAGACCATGATCGTAGTTAGAGGCGTTCGCATTATTACCTACGTCAGTACCAATACCTACAATAATTTTATCTTAATTTTTACTCTCCAGGCACGGTTCTGTGCCTCTTCAAAAGCCTTCTGTGATGACGTCTAAATAGGCGAAAAAAGCAAAATCGCTTTCTACAGACTGGAGAAGAAAACAGCAATGGGCAATATTATCGCTTAAAAGGATTAGAGCCGTCTAGCCTCTAAGCATCCAGTACTCGTAGATAGATCGTATTCTACAATCTATCTACGAGTACTGGATGAATGAAATGTTTACGTTCAAATCCCTATTCAATCTACATAATCCTTACAGTTTAGAAAAAAGTGAGTCATACACAAGGTTTTAAGGGGTTTCCTGTATACACATGTACTGCGCATTAATATCGAAGAACAGGCAGACTGCAGTGAATCAGATGCACTGTATCGAACGCCGGAAGGCTACGATGTGTCATGGAGTGATTCATCGAACGGAAGAAAATTATTGATGCTATTTATATACAACCTCAGATTTATTTTATGTATCATGTACATTGTACATACAATTACCTCTATATCACTTATGGAGTAGACAGCGGCAACAGTCTCGAAGACTGAAAGGCCGCGTTAAGCTGTATTGCTCAGTGATGAAATAGAGATACATACAAACATATGGTCACGTCTACATCCCTTGCGGGGTAGACAGAGCCAACTGTCTTGAAAAGACGGAATGGCCACATTTAATTATTTGACTTAACGATAGCATTGAGATTCAACTAGTGACAGGTTGCTAGCCCATCGCCTAAAAAAGAATCCCAAGTTTGTAAGCCTATCCCTGAGTCGCCTTTTACGACATCCATGGGAAAGAGATGGAGTGGTCCTATTCTTTTTTGTATAGGTGCCGGGAACCACACGGCACTAGAGATTCAAATAGATTTTAAAGAGTGGTTTGCTATACATTAATTAAAATTAAAGATCCATAATAAACTGTCATAATTTTGTTTTCTATTGTAACTAATGACGCGACCCGCTTCGCACGGGTAGCATTACCGCTTCGCACTAGTATATAGGCATGAACCTTCCTAAGAAAACCTTATTTACAACATTTCAAACAGAAAAATAATCCGTCCACAACTTTCCGAGTTAAACGCATACATACAGACAGAAAAAATAGGGGGACTTTATACGAGATGTATAGTGAAGTGATAATAAAGTAACTTCTTTGCCACTCAAACCTTAGCAATCCTAAATATTATTTGAAAGAAAGGATTTATTTCTCGTACTTACAATGTTCTTCTCGTATAAGAGTACACCGCCGCCCGAAAAAAGCGTTAGAACCATCATACAATTAGAACAATGAGAGTATTCGATTAAGTATTAATACGATTATCCTCATAACATCTCTAACAGCGCAGTTAGGAAACTAGTGGAAAACGTGATGTGAAAACGTAACTAATTCTAACAAAGATTGTCGACATAATTTAACGTTAACGAAACAAAAATGTAAATGAATAAAATATAAATATATACGGGACAAATTACACTGATTGAGTTAGCCTCGAAGTAAGTTCGAAACTTGTGTTACGAGATACTAACTCAACGATACTATATTTTATAATAAATACTTATATAGATAAACATCCAAGACCCAGGACAATCAGAAAAAGTTCTTTTTTCATCATGCCTTGACCGGGATTCGAACCCGGGACCTCCGGTGTCACAGACAAGCGTACTACCGCTGAGCCACAGAGGCCGTCAAATGAGTTTTATAACTTTCCATTATTTTACTCTGCACTTTAAATTAAGTATGGCCGCGGCTCTGCCTTCGTACAAAACATCCACAAATTTCCGTTCCAGTGTATACCTCAGGACCATGTAAGGTATCTACATGTCAAATATTACATGTTAAGCTATAGCCAGCCTTTTTAGCCTGTGCATTAATATATCAGTCAGATGTTAAGAAGATTTTACTCTAAGTGTATCCACTTAATTATGAATAATAATTTTTTTTGATATTAAAGAGTAACATTGCGTTTTGACGTCACGTGTTACAGTCAGTCTATATACTTAGCTAATAGTTCTCTAGAACCTAGGGCAATCATAAAGTTGCCAACAATATTACGTCGTTATCAAAGGAAACGCCCACGACTTCACTTCTAGAGAATTCATAGCTAATAAAATTGTAGGAACAGTGAGGGATGTTATTGCAGTGTTATTGAAAGTTTAAAGAAAATGTTGCAATAGGAATAGAATTTAGACAGGACAGTAAATTTTAATTTTGCTGTTACGCAAAAAAAAATTAAACGTATTATAATTTTCACTTGCGTGCATAAGTTCTTCAATAAATAAACACACGCATTATCTTTTACGTCTATATCATTTACGAGGTTGATTGACTTCACAAACTGCGCGGAAAGAAAAGCAATTGACACACACTATTTCTCTCTTTCATATCATAACCCTTGTATCGGCATTTTATTACCAGAAAAAATCTCACCAATTAAGAACCAACTTCTAAAATCGGATGATAAAACTTATTGTCTCTAGAGAACAGCCATGATTGTCCGACAACGAACAGTTAATCCAATTAGAAAACTGAAGTCGTAAGTAACAAACTTTTATGTCTGGGGATTGAGAACTATTCCTAGACCTAGGTAAGTTGTATAAAGGTTTGTTCGAAGTTTAATTTGGTTCTATAAATTACAATAGAACTGGTAGCTCGCTGGCAGATTTAAGGCCTATCTTCACACATCAGGTCCGTGCCTGAGACATGGCCGGAACATTTTTCGTGCGCTTGTTAATCATATCGATTCATATTGAATTTACACTAACACTACATATTAAAAAAAACAGACGTGTGCATGTGTTCAAATATCTATAGATATCTACCGATTTTTTTTCTCCGGACGAAACACCTTACGGTCACGTGTGGGGATAGCTTTAATTTAAGGCTATTTCCCACAGGTGCGTGGGCCAAAAATGTCTGTTTCACTCTTCAGTACCTTTAACATACGGACGGCTACAACAGCCTTATACCGCGTACGATATTGAGATATATGTTTCGCAATAACGCATGCGGTAGTAAGTTAGCCGAGAAATGTATTAAAACATATTTTTAATAGTTAACGAAATAATACATGAAATGATTATAACGACAAATGTGGTTTCTCACAGAGACAAAATATATTAATTTGTGAAGTTTGCCTTAAATCGTCCAATTAAGCGGTTTCCCCGGCAGCATTATTAAGTGAAACTTCAAAGATTAACACTGTGTAAATCTCACCAAAGAAAACTCTCCATTGTTCTTGAAAATAATTAAATTACTTCAGCGAACAGCACTAAAATCGTAAATTCCATGTCGATTCTCTGAATTATTTCAAATCTTAATCTAAGTTTGATATTAAAGAAGTACAATCTCAAGGTACATCCCGGATTATCCAACATCGATATCTTCCCGGCGGGGAACAACGTCTGTGGGACAGTCACGAATCTTTATTATTACACGACGTGATGTTGCTCGCGACTTCGTTCGACGTAAAAGTTCAAAAAAAAATGTCAATACAAAAATGCTGCCCCCTGCAGGCCAATTCTACTATTTGTTAACCGAAACAGTTCGGATGCGTTTCAGCTTGGTTACAGTTGCGTTTATATTGTCAAACGGTATTCCAGTAACTTTACGTTGATAGCTGAAACGTAAATGAAACGGAAGCGGTTGGTTAATTGCTGCCGATGCAAAACCGTAACTTTGGACAATTCAACCAATGCAGAACCGTTGCGTTTCGGCCGGACCAACTGTCAAAAACTTATCAGAATACGAAATAATAGCCGAACGGCAAATGGAAGGTTATTTGTCCTTTAGCAGAATACGACAAACGAACCGTTTCGGCTGCGTAACCAATGCGTTACGACTTCGTTTTGACAAATTGTTAGTAGAATACCAAAAGTTGTCATCAATGCGTTTCAGATCCGTTTCGGATTAAAATAAAATAGCAGAATTGACATGCTGTATTGTCCCTTAGAGGGGTAGGAGGATAATTTTTTGTATACCAGGTTTTAGTTGGACCAAGCCTAACATTAGTAAAAAAAACGGCATTTAAATCCAAGCAATAGTTTTCCCGTGATGCGAACATTAGCATTCTTTGCATTTGGTCTTATAAAGTTACAAGTATGTACGCAATATAAATTTTTGGGGCAATATTTTTCAAGTACAGACATCGGTCAGTTACAATGTTACTATATACATTAGTATAGATTACGAATAAAGTAGGTTTGAGTAAGTAATGGCACCAGTTTAAGTCGTAAAACTAGACTTGTGGGAAAACCTCTGCCCAGCAATGAGATAAAAATGTGTAATAGGCACTGTTACAATAAGAAGATTCAAACAGTGTTTTTTTTTTTTTCAAACTTATTATATATATATATATATTATATATAGCGTATTTCATTCACATCGCCTCTTTATCCCCAATACTCCAAGGAACTTGTATCATCCGTCTCAGCGATTCTTGTGGTTGTGGCGTGACTCATGAATATTTTAATATTTAACACGGCACCGCATCAAAGGATGTCTGTCGACCACAGAGCGCGACCAAACCCGTTTGTGTGGAGTCTTCACACTTCAAACACCGTTATGGATTGGCCACGTTTGTTTGCAGAGCAATCCTGAAACAGGGCAGGTGCTATCGCTAGCAATTTTCCTTTTAGGGCTCCGTTGTGCTAAGAATGAAAACCGTTTTGAGTATGATTTAAAGAGTTGATTAAAGATATCACGAATTGCCTACCAAGCAATTTACTTCATCATTTCAGTCGTAGGACGTTCATTGCTAAACATAGACCTCCCCGGTCGGCCCCATCGGTCCATCTCGCGGGGAGCCGACCTACGCTACACTTTCCGGGACGTGATCTCCACTCGAGAACTTTTAAGCCTCATCGGCCAACAGCCCTTCGAGAAATGTGACCTGCCCATTGCCAGTTCAGTTTGCTGACTCTAGCTGCTATGTCGGTTAGTGACCCTAACCACCCATAGCTCGCTGAGTGACCCTTAGCCCTAATTAAAAGGTCCACGGTTAGAGACCACGTCTCGGCACCGTAGATCATTACTGGCAGTACGCAATGGTCAAAGACCATAGTCTTTACAGTTTGAGGTATTCTTGAGGAGAACACGATACCCATCTTCCTGAACGCTGCCCAGCTGAATCGCTAAATTTACCTCATTACCACGAAATAAGAAGACGGTCAATAATAAATGAAATATTTGCCAAATGACCGCTTATCCCTCAGGCCTCTGGCAGACAGAACAGTTTATTACAGTTTAAAGGTCGGCAGGGGCATCGGCTAGGGATTTACCAAGTAATCAGTAAATAAAGAGATTAATCTTAAGTTCGTCGACCTGGAATTACCGGCACGAGCGGAAATCACAAAATGTATGTATATCACGTCCTGGCGAAAGTTCAGGTTGAATAGCCGAAACCGACGAGCGTGCATCAAGAGACTTATGAATTTGGATGAAGCAAAAGTAGTACGTAGGGTTCGTGGCAAGTGGAAAGCTGTAGTCTATGCTACCTCTCCATAAAATAGGCGTGATTTTATGTTTTTATATCACAGAAGCTTGGCAAACTCCAACCACTATTAAATTGTTATTTAATAGTCATAGCTGACTTTGCTGTTTTTACAAACACAGACACAGTCATAAGTTTGGGTTATCACAGCTTAAAATAAGGATATTAAGTTTTCGTTACATTGGTAAATAACCGATATTTATTTACAAAAACGGATCACTTTTTCTGGAACACTGGGACTAAAAGGTAATCAGAGCAAATTAGTTCGAAGACCTGGGATCAAAGACCTGAAACGACATTATAACTTTGATGGGGCAAATGACGGTGATTTTCATACCCGCCGAAGTTTTAACGATGCTATATATTTATATGTATGTGAAACTTTGAAAAACATCGCGTGACTCTTGAAAGATGGGGCATTTAGGGTTACAAAAATATTGTCTAACAGCCTGGAATAAATTTGAAAACCATTTTATTAACAGCAAAGCAAGGTTTGTGACGTTACAGTTACAAACGATTGTTTATATTCCTTGAGTGACTGAAATACCAAGTTCAACAATCTTCATGCTTCAGGATGAAATTGAGATTCAAATAGTGACAGGTTGCTAGCCCATCGCCTACAGGAAGAATCCCATGTTAATTAGCCTATCTCTTAATTTTCTTATCGACATCCCTGGGAAATAGAGCGGTCCTATTCTAAAGTGCCAGGAACAACACGACAAAGATTTTAATAGTTGATTTAAAGACAATTGCATACATTTTCTTAAACCTAAATATAAACTTATATTTATCTCAAAATATAGAGATGTCACATGACTCAAAACAATGTCAAGGCTACGGATTAGTCAGATGGCATAATGAGGGAATTCGATTTTATAGACGGTTTTCTTAAAATAAATTCGTCTCACTTACATCACTACAACCAGACGACGCACAACAGACTTTCTCAAAGTAGATATTGTAGAAAAAATGATACCTAAAATTAAGTGTATTCTCGTTGATAATATTGAATGTCAAAGGTTCACAGCTATTGACAGCGCAGCTAGCAGTAATGTTGTTAGTTGTGCGTTAGTCAGGGTTCATTCAGAATTTCTCGTAACATTTTCTTAATAAAGTCACCGCGTGGGTGTCATTGAATTCCTAGTGAATATAACCTAGCTAACACTGCGTGATAAGAAGTTCTTATAGTTATTATAAATGGAAATAATTGGTTTTGTTAGTTAACAGATAATAAACTTTTTTTAGAATAATTGATCATTAAAATTTTTAATGATTTCTACTGTGGTTTGGTAATAAATGACATCCGTTTTTGATGCGTCTACGATCGTCGCGTAGTGCTACGAAATTCGTAGATGTGCTACGAGCGTTAAGTAAACCGCTTCTGTTATGAAATCAATCTCCCTATAAAATATAATATTTTGTACATTAATTTATCATGGTCCTATCTAAATTAAACGTTTAACATACAAAGTATTATAATTTATTAACGTAAGTAATAAGCTGTGAGCACAAATCCTCTCAAGAACTAAGCCTTTTATTATTAGAAAACTGAAGTAAAATACAATGTAGTTGACATGTTTATTCGCAGGCTCCACACAGGATAAGCCATAAAATCGATCACTGTAAGCGATCACACGCGATTATCGAGTGAGGTCGCCCAACGCGATCTAAGGTCAATCTTCAATGTCGACGCGGAACGTGACTTAGTGTCGTGGTTAACGACAATAAAGCTTATATTACAAGTGCTTTAACAAATAGGTACACGTAAAACGTTTTATAATCACATCTATACTAATATTATAAAGCTGAAAAGTTTGTTTGTTTGTTTGCGCGCACTAATCTCAGAAACTACTGGTTCCAATTGTGAAATTCTTTTTGTTTTGAATAGACCATTTATCGAGGAAGGCTTTAGGTTATATAATATCACGATGCAACTATTAGGAGCAAAGAAATAATGGAAAATTGAAAAGGTAACGGGGTAAATTATTCATCCTTGAGGGATTCAATGATGCCCAAAATAACTTTTCCACTCGGACCAAGTCGCGGGCACAGCTAGTATTTTATAATAGACCACTTGGTGATATACATATGTGGTGTGAAAATTTGCTTTTATATAGAGAAGTTTCGGACTAAACCTCTGCAAAAGAGGCGAGATTTTATATATGTACAAAACAAATGAATGCATTTAATTTAAAGGCATATAAAGTTCAGAATGATTAGTAATAAAATATTTTTTCCCCGCGAAGGCGCTGTTGTTTCAAAAACCAAAAGTTGTCTCAAAAAAACTGCGCGATTCAAATTTATCTTTCAAGTAACGAGTAATTATGATCCCTGCTCGTAAATTCCTACGTGGGTGTTAAAATACGACTTCGGTCGGCTCACCCGTTTATTTATGAATGGTTCCAATGGGCCATTTGTTCAAAGACGTGGCACTTAATCGATGCCGTCGATAAAGTTTTATTATCTCCGTTTTTGCACTCTTTAAGTCACCATACTCGTGACGAATTGAAAAACTTGGAATACGTCAAAAATAGAAAAAATGTTTAGAATTGATGAAAACTCATTCACAATTTCAGTATTTCCCTCGACATCCGAGGCAGACGTGTATCGATTGCTCGCCGTGCGCTGTGTGTACCTTTCTTTGAGGTAATAAAATGAAATTTCAGCATTGAACTAATCTCGATGTTATACCATACCAGATAATCCATGACTTGATGTATACGTGTATTATACCCAAAAACCGTTCGTCTCGATCAAACGTTACAGATATGTCATTCGGTCAATTCATTCCGACGATACAAAAAGGCGTTTATTCCTTGTTAACTTTGAATAAGTTCTTATATGGGTCACATTTCTGCAAGTTCGATACTTTGTAATAGGTCTCTCGAAGACAAGTATTGATTACCCGCGTGACCTTTGCCCCGCTCGCTTCATAACTGTCGGAAAATGGTATAGAGTATACAGTGCACGCTTAATTACATTTCAAGAAGAGCTTTTAATGAAATCATCGCATTATCTTGTACCGAGTATGTGTAGTTAGTTGGTGATGGTCAAATAAATTGTTATGGGTAAAATAATTAACATAAGTAGTAAATGGTAACTGATTTTACTAAGCGAATGGATTTTCCATATATTCAGGCTCGTCATATTTTATGGTACTTAAAAGTTTCCTTTGACTCATAATTATCAATATTAAAAAGAATATCTATTAATTATGTAATTCTTTTCATAATTTCTTTTTATTTATTTTTCATGCCGCAAAATAGTTCAGCTCGCCCCATCGACGACGTTGACTAATAGTTTATTCCGTGGCCGAATGGAATAGTTTAATATAAATAAGGTTGCATTGCTCGCCGTTCGACAGAGATAGTCGACTTGCCTGCCTGCTGAATTATTCCACTTATCTACTCTCTCAGTCCCACTCTCCCAAAGGTGGAATACAACATTTCATACAAAATTACCGGCGTTCAGAAATTTTTCCTTTATTATTTACGTTTGCATTTGCGTATGAGCGTTTTGTTTGGCTTTAGAAGATTAAAATGATATTTTTAACCACCAACGACAAAAGAGGGGTGTTATATGTTTTTCATTATAAAGCTCTCTCAAAATCTACGAAGATGATATTGATTTAAACCCTTCGGGAACGAGGGGTGATTTGTGATTTTATATATGTCTTTTCATTATGTAAAGAAAGAGAAACATTTATTACGCTGTTACACGTTAATTAGGAAACGCTAAGATTGGGTATAGATAAAGCGTTTTCGTATTTATCTGTACAAACTTTTATCCTACAATAATGTACGGGATATTATATTTTTTTAAGTCAAAATTTAAGTACCGAACAGAAACTTGCTTTACCTAAATTCTATGTAGGTAGTGCAAAATATCCACATACAGGCACATTCTACAATTCGCACATCTATAAAACCTGTGGAATACAAAATGAACAAGGCAGTAAGATACTTTTTACAAATTAAAGAGCGTAACAGATAGATAGGTGTTTGTTACATATTGTATTTATAACCCACGTCGTTAATGAAAACGCAGTGTAATTTGTTCCGCCCCCTGCTTCTTCTACACTGGCGCTTCTGATGAAGGAGGAAGTTGTGTAACTTAATTGAATTATAGTAAGACATTGTTGAAGAATTAAATTCTTATTAAGAAAAAGATGACGATTGGCCATTTTTCCTCTTTTTTGAAAAAACAATCATTTAATTTCACCTCGGCTTGTAATTTTATGATCTAAATTATATTACCATTTAATATAATTTATTACAGCACATTTAAGTTTGTGCTCTCACTCATATGATTGATCATGGATGCTTACGAGTATAAGCAATACGGCTTTCATTATTATTATCTAGATAATGTTGAATTATTCTGACGATAAATTATGCTGAAAAAATATTGATATATGGAGTTCAGCGCAACGCAAACGATTGTTTGTAGTTTGATAGATAAGAAGATTTTAAAACTTATCAATTAAAATATTACGAAATATTTTTAAACGACTTATTTTGAGGCTAGCCTAATCTTGATTTATCCCGTAAATATTTTTGTAATAGTAAGTTGTCGTCACGTAAAGTATATTTGAACATGTGGACCGTGAACAGAGGTGTGGTTCCCGGCACCAATGAATTTAGTAAAAAGGCGACTAAGGGATAGGCTTATTGTCACTATTTGAATCTCAATTCTATCATTGAGCCGGGCACCTGTTCGCAGATTAAAAGGCCACCTTTCAGTCTTTCGATGACTGTTGGCTCTGTCTACCCCAAGGAGATATAGACGTGATTGCATGTTATGTTATGGACGGGATAAGTACACTTCTGCGATGTTTATATTTTGTAACCTCGCCTCGTGCTCAAACTCAACTATGGCAAGCCATTGCAGAAATGCATTGAGGTCTCTCGGGCTCACATCACAAATATATGTATTTTCTCGTCTTGAAAACCATTTCATTTTGTAACAAAGTTTTATATTTATACTTTGTTGCACTTCTGACAGTAAAAGGGACCTATTAACTATTCTACAACAACTTATATACTTAAGAAGAAAGTAAAATATTATTATTGAAATTTTCATTTTGACGCCCCCAAGTCAAACGAACTGAAACTTTTGATAAAAATAAAAAAGAACAAAATATGTAAAGTGATTTAGATAAGTAGTCGAAGTAACTTAGCTTAAAACGTTTGTAAATGTTATTCCGATATCCCATAGATAGAAAGATTATAAATCTGGCGGTTTTTTAATATTTTCTTTCTGTCATTATTTGTTTCCATTAACAACTTTGTAAGTAATTGAGACTAACTTAGATACAGTCGAACACGATTTTTGATAAAAAAAAAGATTTTAGATTATATAACGATACTAATCCATTAACAAGATAATCCGGGTATCACCTAGGGTAAAACGTGACCTCTATATATAAACTCCGTGATAACAACGGCTTGTTCTAACTTTGTAACCTGACCTTTCCGAATTAAGGAATATTTATAGTAAAATTATTCTATATAATTACCTAACGACTAGTATAGTCTTTAGGTAATTGTATAGAATAATTTTAAAATTTTTAAGTTTTTATACAACGTTCCTTCTTGTTTTTATAATAAATATGTTACTAAGGACTACATATACTGTATTACATACTGTGCAGGCTATCCGCCTGTGGAATGCTCTTCCTGTTCAAATTCTAAAAGCCCAGTCTCACTATCTTTTTACACTTTCCTAATTTATATTATATCATGTATATATTTGTAGGTTGTCATAATTATGTATTTCATTTGTAGGGACATATTTTGTAAGTTATTATTTATATAGGTATATTTCAATGTAGTATGTATTTATATTGTGTTTATATCAGGTTTAGGTATATTTATATTCTGCGTTTTATTTTATATGTACTGCGCCAATCGCCTTATTATTTTTAATTTCCTTCCACCCTAAGGTTGACTGGAAGAGATTGCTTTAGCGATAAGTCCGCCTTTGTACCTCATTGACTACCTGTGTGTTTTTCTGTTTTTCTTTTTCTTATGGTGCACTAAAGAGTCTATCTATCTATCTATCTACATTCTACATAATCGCATAAAAATATCCAAATACACAAACATGTTTTAACAAAGTACCTATTGTTTAATGTGTGTGTGTGTGATTTATTTTAATCCTTGTTTCTGTATGTTTTGTTCGTATTCGGTTTTCTGATGAAGGGGTCGCTAGTTTTAAATTTATAACCAAATGTAAAGTATATCGACTCAGACGGCGTTCTGACTGCTATTGTAGTAAAAAAGCTTCAATATCAGATCGCGCACAATAGAGCCAGACAGAGGTACAAAGAGGGTTGAAGCCGCCTCTTCACTCTGAACGGAAGTTTTGTTTGGAAAATGTGTTAGGGATTACAGAGAAAAAAACAAAATCTGTTGTACCTGTACCTGTAAAACTTCAAGTTTTAAAAGAGTTACATCATATGGGCGGATATATGTATACGAGTACACCGCATTCTATTTTTATGATCTTACCGTGTGGCATTTGAATAGGACCAGTTCGAAAAAAGCACTTTTACATGGGAAGCATTTATTCAGAAATCGGATTAGAACAAAAGCGATAATACATATTCCATCCGAGTTTTACTTCCACGGATTCGGATCTGCCGAAGTGCGGAATCGTTCTACCTTTTAGGCGACGAAAAACATTAATTGGCAAAAGTAATCGCTAATAAACGTACGATCTTTCTACCACAAAAGGGGTCAAGTCGGTTAAGATCGGAAGTAATGGGTTTGCGATCGGCGCGATACGTGGATTCGGGACGCGATACATGTAGGTACGTGTGAGTACTGTGTCATGTTGACTTAATGCCGGATTAATAAAGGGCACGTAAACATTTGATTCGAACACGCGAAGAAACAGTCTAATATCTTGATCTAGAAACCTAGATATTGTTGGCGCAGTCTTAAGAATTTTAACGGATATACAAATTGTCTAATATTATTTGGATGAAACATAATAAAGGAAACAGTTATAAGTATTACCTATATTTCTGATTTACGTGATCTATCGCTTAGTGATTTAATTTAGCTAGGAGCTCAGAAGTTCTAGGAATTACCTAAAGTCTTTCTTCATCGTATGAGATACATAATTGTTCTTTATTTATACGGAGATCAAGAGAAAAAAACAAACAAAAGAACTTTTATAAACATTTTAATAAACATTAGACCAAAGCGATACACAACCAAGGTAACAGAGGTACAATCGTCTTACGACAGTTACTTCAAGTCAAGGCGAGAATAACACAAACGAGGGGTGGTAAAATACCTCAAAATAGTACTGTGTTTATGGTGCTAATTCCTCTTGAAAACGGAGGAGTGCCGACAGATGACAAGCATTAATTCATCAGCCACTGCCACCAACAGTTTAAGAGGGGATTAGGCTGGATAGCTCTGCGGATTATAATAAGCTTATTACATTATAATAATGAGAGGGATGAAGGGGATGGTAAATTTAATAAACGAGTAGTAGACTAAGGTGTGGTTTTTGAAAATTTTTACTTAAAAAGTTGTCAACAAAAGCCGCACAAACGTATTTATTTTACCTGCATACTACTTACATTACTGCTACTTACTAAAATATCTTAAAGATAATTTATAATTAAAACTTGTTAACAATAAACTTTTTTTATAATATATGTGATTTAAGCTGAACAGCATTACAAACTTAATGTTGCCATGACCATCAAATATAAGAATACAACACAACAAAAATACGGCAAGAAACCTAAGGTTTTAATAATTGAGCCTATAAAGACTAACAAAGACTTGTTAGGGCCTGAACAGTCTGGGTCAGACAAAGGTTGGGGCATAATTTATTTTAAATTACTGTGTAGCTGATTAATCCTATGTCATACGCCAGGTTAACAGTTAATTAAAATGAAAAACAGCTCAGTATAAGTAAAACTATACTATTTCTTTCACTATATGAAATATTTATTGATTAAAATGATCTGCTGATCCGTTATCATAAATTAACAATCAAACGACAAAAAACACTTTCAAAATGAGAACTATACTAAGGTAAAACTTTGATATTGCGAAAATCATTTACCAAATAATACGCCACTTTTAAAACATTCTGTACATTTTATTTTGCTCGTGAACACGACTCCTATACAGAATAATGCCAAGAAATAGCTCATAAAACAACCGAGTGAACCTTCAAAGATGTCCTTTTACGAGCGACAAAAGTCGCGGTTTTAAAATAAGACTTTCCGTCGTCAAGTTTAAACGAATTCACCACTCCGGGAAAAAATGCCGAGATTTTTATAGGAAAATAAATTTTAACGATATTATTTCACGAGTAGATAGGTACTTATAAAATCTGTCGGGGTTCTCAAGGTTTCGTTTAATGTTTCCGAAAGGGTCTATTGAAAATGTCTGTATTACCCTTTAGGTATACCCTTCAGACATCAGTAGGACGCTATACACAATCTCTCTAAAAAGGAACACTTATTATACGATACATTACAATTCATGAGATAAAAAATGCATGTACATATATGTATGGTATCCCACAGCCTTATGATTGTTATGATAATTTACGAAGACTCGATTGAAAAGGAAACATGGCTGTCACATTACAAGTATCTTAATTGAAAACGGATTTATTGACTAAACAAAATGACTTCTAAAACAAAAAGAAAATCTCGCCCAAGAATCAAACTAAATAATTGTTAATCAAATCAGAACTGAAACTTAATGAATATCAGTTGCTGCAGCTGTGGTGAGAGAAATAAAAAAGTAATTATAACAAGATGCCGATGACGCCTGATTCATAAACAGAAAAGACAAAAGGAAGCAGAAGGCGGCAGAATCGTTCACATCGATTGACGTGCGTCGGCCAGGCGCCATTGGTCGGCCAATGTGACGTCACGTGGCCTATCGACCCGACGCCCACGTGCGCGCATGCGTCGCGACTGAAAAGCGACGTGATTGGTTGACAAACTCGCTGAAGGATGGCGAACGGCGGCTTTCAATTTGATAAATAATTGTATTAATTTCTCCTTCTGTTATTAACATTGCTCTAGGTCAAGATTTGCATTTCTGGAAATGTGGGTTTTAATTTGAATTTGATAGTTGACCTATTTTATAAATCTTTTCATATCGAAAAATATACAGTCCGTTATAAAGGTTATCCACCTACATGTGAATTCGTAATTCACCAAAAACAGCATAGTCAATATATTACTTGTATTCATTTTTTATTCATTCATCAACGTTCCCAATTAAGATTACCTAATGAGACAGACACAATCCCAGGCAACTAGTTAGGTGACATAAAGGTCCAATATTAAATAATTATTTTGCTTTTACGAAAAAGTATCTTGGGAAATTCTGATTGTATTGATAAGTTCAAAAATAATCTTAGTGACATTATAAATGCGAAATTTCGCAATAATATAGCCTATGGGCTACATTTATATGTGGTAAAGTCATAGGTAAAGAACTTAGTAACATTTGTAAAGAGTAAAGATTTAGTAAGAGCGGTACTTTTTGAGAATTTCCTATAGATAGTTAGTTAACTTTATCCACCATATTTCATCGTCCCTGACCATGGTTATATCTTTTAATCTCTAACGAAATGAAACTACCGCGGACAAAGGATATAATTCAAACCCAAACTCATGGTTAAATGACATTTGGATGTAAATTTTAAAGCCCGCATCCATTGAACCTTGATAAAGGTTGATTCGTTGGAATTTTAATAATAGCACTTATTGGATCGCTGAAAATGGTCCGTGTTGAAGTGCCGCTTTGTGATTAAATCTAAAGGGATCGAAGTTTGTGGTCGCCAATTGATGCTTGCAGACGGATGTCTGGGCCGTCTTATTGCCGGTCACAGAACTTTAAAATAAAATATATCTGTCTATGTTAAAACTGGCAGTAGTCTTATGTCTGTGGATAGGAGATATTACAGAAATGGAAATAATCATTATTTTATTATATTTTGTCTACCTGATGTTTGTACGCACGCATGGCCAAATTTATAAACGTTACAAATTAAAAAAAAATATAAATTTCGTAAAAAAAAAGGTAGTAATATTTAAAATCAATGTCAGTACATATACATGTATTTAAATACGAACACAAATGTTCGTAATTTGTCACAACTATGGAGTACAAAGACCTAGCGAACGTACCTATCTTGACAAAATTGGGGACGATTTGGGAAAAAGTAAGGTCAAGAAAGGCACCCAAAACTAACGTGCATGCAGAGAGTTGAATGTGGATAAAGTGAAAGAGTATGCAGGGATCGTGTCAAGTGGAAAGATGTTAGTCTTTGCCTAACCCTCCGTGAAAGAGGCGTTATTTTATGTATCTATGTTTATTAAGAAATATAGTAAACAATTATGGCATGTTATGGCACGGTATATCAGCCTCATCATAATTTTGTACGGCTTGGCGCAATCTGTTGCAGGTTTGTAGCAAGATTGATGGGTGTTGTATTAACAACGCGGCTGTTGTATGCTGTATTGCATGTTACTTGCCACAGAGATAAAATAAACTAGAAGAGCCAGCGTGGCCTTTGCTCATCGAAGATTATATTTTAATTACATCATCCTGGATTTAGTCTTGTGTCTTGTGGTGTGTCAATTATCTGAATAATTAATTTCTTTCGTTTCCTACCCAGGAGAGATGCCAGGTGTACAAATTTGCTGTACCAACCTTCATAACCTTGCAGGGGTAATCCATATTGGATCTACCAGTTACCTCACGATGGTCCAGCCTTACATGAGCATCGGTTATATAAAAGTTAAAATATAAAAGAAAATGTTTGCTAACAGATATATAAAATTTTATATCAGAAGCAGACACATCCCATAAATATCCTCTTCTTTTAGTAGCCCGTCGGCTCGGCACTATACTGCAAGTTTTGGAACAGGAATTAACTACGAGTATAAAGAAGATGTATGAACCGTAGTCGCCGAGACGGAATTTACGATAGCAGGCATGTAAAGTTTCTCGTAAATACTTTTAGAAATATTCGCGTATAAACTCTTACAGCTGACACAGGAAGTAAAACTGTGCACATAATTAAATTATAAGTGTGACGATCTGTTTGTTTTTTGCTAAGCAAGTATAAATACAACTGAAAGTGGCCTTTCAGTTTTTACAAGACTTTTGACTCTGTCTACCCCGCAAGGGTTAAAGACGTGATTATTTAAATTTCATTTAAATCAATTATCATAACAATGTATTCTCTCGTCCACATTTCTATTCTAATTCTAAGTTTAGATAATTGTAAAGTGGGCGTTGTTGAAGAAAATGTTGCAGTGCAATTTATTACCGTTTCTTCTGCACTGCCGCTTTGGAAGCGGGAAAAAACTTATTTTTTAGTAAGAATGTTATTCGACGTCAACCAATGTTGTGAAACCAAAACATATGACAATTATTAAGTGATATTTTTATATGTCCCATAATAATGAATAAAAATTTTGAATTAAGATATATGTGTGTGTAAAGTAACCTGAGAAATACAACATTTTATTATTCAGTGTATCGAATAAAAAAATCACGAATTCCATTTAAAACATTTCCAATAGACTCATCTACACAACCCACGAGCAGGATAATTTCAGAACAATGTTTCTTAAATAAATGTCTTTTTCTTGTATATTTCTTCCATGCCTAATTTTCTAATCACTATCTATATACATACAACATAATAATTACACTGCCAAACGATAAGCATCATCTTTCAATTATAAAATATCTGGACATTCAAACAAAAAAAAAGCTTTATCACTGCCATCTTACAATTTACATTAAACCCTGTGTGTGCGTGTTAGCGCTTATTGTACCAATTCATTCTTAACATTAATGTTTTCTGTATCGCCACACTTAAGCTGAGGCACGAACCCTACTTTCGTATTCCGGACGGATATACATAATTGTGCTAATACATTCACCTCAACGTCAATTTGCCAAAGCGTCTGTTGGGGCTCCCGAATATACGAGAAGCATGTATCGTAACATCTCTTAAGACTAATTAGACGTATTAATTATGCCTTTCGGTAAGGGAAAGTGAAGAAATGTTGAATAGACAAACGTTAAACCAACAGGCCTCCGGTATTTATTTAGTGTAAACATATAACAGTATATTCTTGATTTTCAATATAATTAATATTTACGCCAAGGAGATTACTCCTTAATTGCACCACGTTGGGCGCCATTTCTTAAGGGTACACCCATCGTTTGTGACGGGAATAATATATATAAACAAAATATATATTTTTATTTTTACGGATCATAAGGGGAGATACAATAAAGGTGTAGTATTCGGATTATGATGTAATAACACTAAACAAAACATTTAGAAGACTGCATTAACATTAATTAAACACTTCGTAAAATTTAAATGTCTAGTCATAACCAAGTTTTCAGGTTATTCAACTCTGTCGGCTGAATTATTTTACAAATGGCGGTCTCACTAAAAGCCACGGACCGACCAGAGAGCACAAATTTCGAAGAACCGCTAATAAATCTTGTATAATGTAGATATACTTGATGTTATTCGTTCCACGCACAGAACATCTTGATATAATTTCAACCTTCAATATTTACGCAGCCATATTCGTGTTATATTTTTACGAAATCATAGACAATCTCGGATTTTACTAGCGTCATGTGGTATCAAAAACTAACATGCTTACGCGTTTTTTACAACGCTCCTGTTACGCCCTGTGATAGTATTATACAAAAAATACTTATTCAATTTCAAATGCATTTTCCGCTAATTCAAGGCGATATTGCCGTTTAGTGTCCAATTTATAATAGGTCTTTATCAAAATAACAATTGGTTCTAAAATAAATTCGTCTCAGTCACTCATTACGGCTACGGAATGATCATTCTGGAGCTGTCAAAAGCGGCCTACTTAAATATAGTTTTATGGTTCCGTCCCTAAAACATAAACACGAGACCTTATTAAGTTCTAAGCGTTCGCTGTCTGTTTGTCTGTCGTCGTCTGTATCTCCGTTGCCGATATAACAACGAATACTTAAAATAAAAACAATATTAAACATAAAAATACAACAATAACGTCACGTTTTTCGTAGACGCTTAAAATTTTTACATAATAATAAGTTGTATTATATATACACATTATATATATATATACATTACACAATATATTATAAACTAAAATCAAATAACTATAGGGAGGCAATATCCCATACAACCATTTTTTTATAGAATGGTACGGAACCATTCGCGCGCGAGTCCGACTCCCACTTGGCTGGTTTTTATAGAATATCTAAAGAGAACAATAAAAGTTTTATTAAGAACTAGCTGACCCGCGCAACTTCGTTTGCGTGTATCCCGCTACTTCGACAAATACAGTCAACGCACCAACACATATTGGATACTAATTTTCAATTCACAATAACTTCTCTTTCCCTTAACCGCGTTTAAAATATTAAAATGTTTTTTGGTTTCTGTGACTCTTCTTTGATCGCCCCCCCTATCAGTTTTTGGAAAAAATTTTTAGAAGATTAACGTTGTGTACCTACATTTTAAACTTATTTACTTTTTACATTTTTATTTTATCTTTACAACAATTATTATATTACAGAATGTCTTTATATACAACGTTCACAGCTTTTTTGTCATTAGACAATACAAACATGTTTTCTCGAGAGGTTACTCTTGAAAGAGCGACATACAGTTGGCCATGTGAAAAACAGTCAACGCTCAAATCTAAGCCTGCAACGTCGCTGCCCCCGCCGCCGCGGCCGGCCCGTACCGTGCCGCAATACTAATATCGTGATATCTCCTAAACTATATGTCTAAATAACACACTGTAAACTGCAAAAATAATCTAAATTAAATGCTCGTGATGATGAACTTACTTATTTTGATAAGGATATATGTATTATTGGTTATATCACCAGTTAAACATCACCCAACGAATTAAATGTTTTTTTAATACAGAAAAGTAGTTTTTGTGACTTAAATAAAAAAGCTGGATATATGTCATCGCGGACTTTTTTGTAGAACTAATAAAGACCAATGTTTTTGCTATACATTGTTCTTACTTGTATCCAACGGTATAAGCGGCGCACGCACAAATGCAATCTTCAATTAGATTTTTTTTCTGACTTCTTGGACATAAATCGCTATAACTCAGCTAATATAGTTTCAATGTATTTCAATTATATATAAAAACCTGTCGGAGAAAATACTCTTTCTATTAGTGAAAACCGCATCAAAATCCGTTGCGTAGTTTTAAAGTTTTATGCATACGAAGGGACTACAGACAAAATGGGCGACTTTGTTTTATACTATGTAGTGATAATAGCGTAGGAGGCTTTCAGCTCCATGACACTTCGCAAACGAGTTTATAAGTAACGACTTTGTTAAGTTCTGAAAGCATTTTGATGCAATGAATGACGCTAATCATTTATTTTCATATATAATCATATACTTATAGTCACCCCGTAAAGACATGATTTGTGTGTATGTATGTGTGTGCGAATCTACTAAAGACTTTTTGGCTGAAAGTCCTTGTTCTGGGGCTCTAGACAAAATGGACACATTTTCAATTCGATATTAATGACAGAACACAACTTAAAAAGGGAAATCATTAGTAAGAAAATAACTGGTACCTATATGAAACAGAACGAATAGAAAAACTCTAGCCAACGTGCTTTTTACTGAACTAGCTGGAGATACAAGTTTACAAACATGTCGGAGAACTATCAGCTGATCGTGGTGTCTGCCAAAAAAAAAAAAATGTCCAGTTAAAAAAAATGCTGAAAATCAGTGTAAAAATTTTGTCATTATCAACAATATAAATCAATGAAAAAAATATGCTTTCGACGTTAATATTCTATGGACGTTTAAGCTCATACTCGTAATGAAAGTCACTTCGCTAGCCCTGTACTCTAATTAAAGTTATAGCGATGCCATCTGGAGATCCCTGTGCAATCAACAAAGGAAATAATGCTGGGTCGAAAACACTGAGCGAACTCATCATTTATGAATTGACAAGACAATGCGGGGAATTGGCTGCAGGTTGTTCACCTGTGATTATTTTCACATTAGTTTGCTTTCGCCCTGACAAAATCCCTGAAAATGTCTTGAAAAACATATTTTGTTTATGCTTAACTTTTTTAATATCCTTATGTGAATTCTATCATAAAGCCACATCGCTCTACTGGAGGCGTAGTTGGGCCAGTCAGAGAACATTATCGTGGTGGCAACAAGGGCGCACACACGCACATACTCTCCCGGGGGGTTGACCGTAGAAAAGATTCCCCCTCAATATCAAAAAAGCTAGCCAGGGACTTTTTTTAATAAAAAGACAATAACAAAATTGAACTAGAAACAGTTTGTATCAAATCCGATATGCAATCGGAACACGCGCGACTGGTAACAATGTGTTCCCGTGCGGGAGATATGTCCTATTTGTTTATTTCTGCGACGTTTGTTTCTCCCAAATAAAAGAACTATCGTACCCTTTATCTTTAGTAGTAGCTGATATCCAGGGGCTTCGCCTACATTACAAAATGCAATGATAGGTACATCTACCTATAAATCTGTAAATGAGATTTTAAGCGCTGTCTTTTTGTGAATAACTGCTTAAGCAAAGTATATAAGGCTGTAGCTTTCACAGTGTGAGTTAGTTGGGTTATTTTGCATAATTTCCCGATGAAAATTATAACAGAGATGTCAAACTGATGTAATATACATTTAGTTTCGTCCAATTACTTTCAATCCTATCGGTTGCAAGCTAAAAAATCCTCCAGGGGCACAGTATGTAACAAAAAGCTTATTTGTGTTAAAACGCCATAAATTGTCTACTGTAATACTAACCCATAGTTTAAAACAACCTTTTGGCGCCGCCGAGTCGGGCGCGTAGGTCTGACCAATCAACGTTGAGTATCGACTTCACAAGTGAATTTCAAGCACGCAACTATTTCATGTTAGGGCAGGCCCACGGTGAGTTTAAAATCGCCATTTGTTGACATAGATTTCAATATATGTATTTGTATCTTATTTAATCAAATCGGGGACGTCTTGGCAAAAGGATACAAAATCACCGAGCTTGCATGAAAATTAACGTGCACGAAGTGTAAGAAGTATGCAGGGATGGTTTCTAATTTAAATATGTTCTTTTAAATAAAGTAAATTGTAAATTGTAGTACTATTTACGTACACATAGTCATAATAAACATTTTTCACAAAACAAACGAAATTTTTTGCATAACTTCGTATAAGCTAAGTCACTTCCTCAGAATCTACTAGGTATACGAGGCAGCCAACGCCCTATGCATTTCAGGATGGGTTAATGATATCACGTTCACCAAGGTCAGTTCGTGTACAGCCCTTACAATATTGCATTCAAGGAATAGATGCACTGAGTCAGCTTATGGCTGATGAAGTATTTGTCATGAATACAAAATAACGGTTAGTTATAAGTCGGTTATTTTTAGAGAATACCGAGAGATATGAATTATGTATTCAATTCATATTTCATATTCCCGGTTTGTAACTAACAATTACAGGAAAGGTCACATGACGTAGCGATATTTATTATATAAAGTGTCCATCTAGTAAGAAGTTTAGAAGGTTTAGAAGGTGAGAAAGGATTTTAGGGAAATTCTCGCGTTAGTGAGGCCCGGTCTAAAGCTAGTTTAATGCTATGCATCCAAGAGTAGACGAAATGACGAATAACATCAGTTATGCTTCATGTTCAAAAGTGGAGAATGTACTTTCAACTCAAGAGACTGACCGGACAAAGTGCAAAGCGAATAGTCGGGAATCGGACCCAAGCGGTCAGGGAACTGGGAATACGCTAAGTCTAGAATGAGATGTTGATGAAATTTGGAACAAATATAGTTTAGACCATGAAAAAGGACATAGGCTACATCTTTCAGTAATTCCTACGGAAACGGGAAAAGCGTGGATTTTTCTTAAACGCTTAGTGTTTGTGGGCGAAAAGTTATTAATAATAAATGATGACTTTTAAGTGACGATATAACACGAAGGCGCTAGGCGCCAACCCGTCGCGGTTATGACGCAAACACTAGATCACAGGACGAACTGGGAGCGTCTGAAACCCACGTGAGCAATATAAAGTCGTTTGAGGGTAAACCCTATTCATAGACCGCTTAATGGTAGTTCATACACACATTGGTAGAGCAAATATCGAGAAGTGCATAGATATTTATTCCTCTTTATCTACATCTGTGGTCGTTAGTGTTTGTCTTTATAACTCCATATAAGTTGAGAGTTATTATTGGCTACTCAGGTATCCTTTTCTAAAAACCTTACAGGCTGATGAAAAAAAAATTTGATCATCTGGACAGAACACAAATATCAACATACCACTACTTTTATTTTGACTTGTGTTTCGTGTGGTTCCCGGCACCAATAAAAAAATAAGAATAGGACCACTGTATATCTTTCCCATTTGGATGTCCTAAAAGGCAACTAAGGGACAGGCTTATGAACTTTTGATTCTTCTTGTACGCGATGGGTGAGCAACCTGTCACTATTTTAATCTCAATTCTATTATAAAACCAATCAGCTGAACGTAGTTTTTCAGTCTTTAGACTGTTAGCTCTGTCTATCCCATAAGGGATGTAGACGTGACTATATGTATGTACTTATTTATATTCCTACCATTACTATACTTTTATATTTCAGTGCATGTTTGTTAATTAGTATTAATATCCCATACTAATACCTAATTTCGAAAGTGTGTTTGTTTGTTTATTTTTCCGTCTTTCACGTCAAAACCACTGAACCGATCTCTATGAAGTTTTGGATACATATATATATATATATTCTTCTAGTATTAAATCCGCCAATTGTGCTATACATTTGTATTTTGTACAATAAAGTTAAAATAAATAAATAAATATTGTGGAGTATGTTACGTAGAAGGACATTTTATACACAGCGGGCCTTGGACTAAGGCTAGTTATTTATAATATTGTTGTAGAAATGACATAATTAATATACTTGAGATAAAAACACATTCTCTTTAATACTAAAGAAGCTGTTACCAGGCAGGTGTAAGTTGGTAGACGCCATTTTAGATGTAACAAGAAACCAATTAGGGGATACACCTGGCAACTCGGCTTTTTGGCGGGAACGGTAATTAATATGTCACAAACATAATTAATTGGAGTCACAAAGGCTTTGAAGATTAATCGAAATATTTAAGGTTATAGCGACAAATAAGTTACAGGCTAACCCTATTATCTCTTAAAGTCGTCTCCTTTCCCTGCCAGAAGATGAACTGCCATTTTGGACATGTTAAGAAAGCACCATCTATTCAACGATGTCGTGAATAATACTTACCTTATTTAAATGATGATGATAATCAACCGATGGGCATCTGTAACAATAAGAAAACTTTATGAATAAGTAGGTACTACATAGTAAAAATCAAAATGTAAGTTAGTAAATATTTTATTGTTCACTAAAGGAGTACGTTAAAAATATAAAACAGTAGTACAGTAAGGGCTTATCTCTAAGTGGGACCTCTTCCAGCCAACCTGACAATAAGAGGATCGCATACAAAATGTACTTAGCTTTAAGGTTAAAATAATATTCAACTTCTCCAATTTCCATTTCGCGCACAGTTGAAGCCTTTCCAATTCTCTAAGCAGAAGTACATACCTATAAATGAACATCCTCAACTACCTACATATGTATATCGTAGTTACTGAGGACAAGTTGAGATTCAATTGAAGTAAGCACTCAACAGTCCCACTGTAAGTTTCTCGGACTGTGGCGACTCGGGGGTAGGCAAAGAAATTGACGTACGTACGTACAATACAATAAAGGTATATATTTATGTATTTGGCAAACAAAACAGTTATACAACAAAAGTTAATATACAAACACGAGCAATAGAAACATGGCCGGTTACAAAACCAAAAAAGTGCGCACAGCAATATAAACTTTAGTGTCGTCAAAAAAACATTATATAAAATAAAAGGGTAGTACTAAGTATCAATGTGAGGACAAGGATTCGAGGAATATTGATATAGTAGTATACTTCTTTATAAAATGCAAAGATTAAAGTATATATGATATTTTTCAACACAACTTTCTTGTTTTTTAAATAATGTTATAAACAATAAACAAAATATAAGTAGTCTTACTTTAACTTTTAGACTATGGCGACTATATTGCATGTTAAAAACCCGTCGATGTACCTACGCTGAAAAATTCAAAAGTTCTGAAATAAAATGTTTACCCGCTCTACACTTTGCTAAATCTGCATCGGAGTTAAAACGGGCGCGTTTTAATTGCCCGTGAGATTTTATTAACTTGTTATGATACTTCAGTTGCAGTTTATAAAAATGCTAGCAAAAATATTTTTAATACTAAAACGAAAACTTTAAACATTTACTCGGGGACTGGCTGTCTGTTGTTTTAAAACATTTTTATAAAGGAAGGTTTAACTAAAAGTACTAGTTCGTATACTAACTTTAGTAAAAACTTTGTTTAAACATTAGCAATGGAGAGAGCATGCAAAACGTAGGAAAATTCACTAATTAGGAAGACGACCCTACAGTTGTGACAAGAATCTGTCTTCGGATCGCTATACCTAGAATTCCTAATATTTAACAATTAGAATTCCTCTGTGGCACAGCGGTAGTACGCTTGTTTGCTTTTTCACCGGAGGTCCCAGGTTCGAATCCTGGCCAGGGCATGACGAGAAAGGAAGTTTTTCTGATTGGTCTGGGTCTTGGATGTTTATCTAAATAGGTAGGTATTTATTGTAATATACATAGTATCGTTGAGTTAGTATCTCGAAACACAAGTCTCGAACTTACTTAGAGGCTAACTCAATCTGTGTAATTTGTCCCGTATATATTTATTAGATAAAAAAAAGGAAAAAAAGAAGAATATACAGCAGACTTTGTTCATCGATGTAATGATAGAAAGCAGATAGACAGTTTGACGAACCAGAACCTCTTATAGAGAATAATATAAAAGCCTTTATTTTTCTTAAGAATATTGTGAACTGGAAACTCTTTTCACAGAATTCGGTCACGTCTCGCCCGCAGGCTGCAGCAATGCATCGCTTTATAGCCGACAGCTGTAAACTAGTTACTGCACACTTTTAGCTGTTTTTAACGCGTTTCTGACTACATTATTTTTGTAAGTGTTATTTACTTATTTGGTAGATTGTGATACGTTTCCTTGTTTAAAACAAACAAATAATTAATACAGGAATATTGCAGATATACGCAGATATTAACATTATTTAATTAATTTATTCAAAACTTTATTGGGCCTTAAATATATAATAGGTGAACTTATTGCTAATAATACTCGTATTATCTACCAGTCAATCTAGAAAATCGCATAAAAATAATACAATCGGATATCAATTTGAGATCGAAATCATAAATTACAAATATAGACAAACATACATAAATACTATTATCATGAGTACCTAAGAATCTGCCCGCGACACCGTCAGCAAAGAACAGACACTTCTTCGAAATACTTGTAGCATTTTGTTCAAAGTGTGTAGCAAATCGTAGCTTATGTAGCGCTCTGATGTCGTAGCAAGAGCTACGATATCTAGATCTACGCCGTAAGCCAGCCAGTAATTAATGAATAAATGAAAAAATAATTCTATATGCGTTGTTTTTTATTTGCTTTTCTTTTTTGTTTTCAAATAAACTCCCTTAAAAGGTTTTCGTGATGATGTATGAGGTCTTAAACCACGAAGTTATAATCTTTCTTTTAGTGATAGGTAGTGAAATATGCGTAAATAGGTGTTTTAATCGCTTAAAGAGGCGCGTAGACGAATATTTTACATTTAAAGCAAAATGTTTACAATAAACTTTCCACAACACATTAGGCCATTTTGACAGAAAAATCGCCGTCACTGTACACTCAACCTTAGAACACCACAACCTCTCACCGTCAAGGGTGGAGGGGGAAAGAGTAGGGGGATCGAGATCGTACATTCCAATAAAGAAGGACAAGGCTCTAATAACACGACCCCAGTAAGCTCCCTAAACGACACCTCAGACTTACCTCGCACCTGATGTGGGAAAACATACCGTAACACAACTCCTTATAGCTCACAACGGATTGAAGAATGATATTGCAGTAATAAAAAAAAACAGAACCGAAACAGCACGTCCGGCGAAGTTTTTGAGAAACGAAATAGGACAAAGTGAAAAATAATGAAAAAGAGAATTAAAAATACAATTATTGACTTATTATAATCTTTGGGTTGTAGCAGGAGCAATGATTCGGCTCGACCGCCACCAAAGGGAAGATCTTCCGCCAGGCTAGGTGTTATGCCTGGGGAACCGCGGCTCCGACGATGTTGTGTCGGAGGTTGTATATATAGTTCCAATCCGTGAAATCATTGAAATCGAGTCTTAGATTCTTAGCTGCTATTGGTTGAGCGCGTCAATTTCTTCGCGATGATTGACAGTTGTTGTGTGATTTGATGTTGTGACGAGTGGCGTAGAGATGTCGCCACAGGGTTTTTTTTTTTCAGCCTCCGCCGCTATGCTTGGAGGTCCAGGATCCGCTTTCAGGCTTTTATCATTCCGCTTTATCCCTGGTCTTTATTATTCTCTTTTCAATTACACTGTCTGACCTACCCAGCCTACCTGGGTTCGGCAGAGATGGTATTAAACTAATCGTAAGAAATAAAGACGTATAATTTATAAATCTTTATAAATCCACTCGAATGTCAGTCTCAAAAAGTACATAATATATCTAAGAAGTTTTTATGCTGTACTCTCATTATTTTTGGTCAAATATTAGAAGTTTGTGTAATGGAAATTTGATAGGATGTTTCAGAAACTACGCCACTTTGGTTTCGTGTGGTGTGAATATAAATAAATTGGTGAAAGAGCTTTCAGATCCTTAATGAACAGTGGTCGATGAGTTTAGGAGTTAATTTTATTGACTAAGACAGGGAGCGCTTGATGAATTTTGGCTGAAACTTAATATTTTATTTTAAGAGACTAGATTATTAGGAACGATAACCGAGTTAGCCTTAAAAAAGAAAAGCGAAAACATAACGGGTTCGAATCCCGCTGACTACATACCAATGATCTTAGAGTATCTACTTAAATAGTTGGACAATGATTCCAATATGTTGAGTTATCATTTCTTCATCAGGGAACTATTACCATTATTCAAAGCCAGGGGCGCTAGATCTATAAATGTTTTGAAGTTGATTTATAACATTTTTGAGTTTCTTCTCGTAGGCGATTGGCCAGCAACCTTTCCCTATTTAATCTATTTAATTCAATTCCATCATTAAGCCAAGCAGTTGAACGTTTCAGTATTTCAATACTGTTGGTTCTGTCTACCCCGCAAGGGATATAGACGTCAGTTATGTATGTATGCGTTATATGTTTAAAACTATATCTTTATAAGGATTAAGTATATTTACATAATTGTGACTTCAAAACGCATAAAACTAATTTGAGTCAAAATTTCCAAGAATAAAATATAATTATTGAATTCATCCAAAAGCTTTTAAAAGTTCTTTCAGAGAAAACCAACAAACTCTGAAAGTCTTATTAAACAACAGACAGTACTTGAATTATTCACGTTGACGTCGGGACGAGTGCAGGGATACCATATTTTTAGATTTTTTACGGACTCGTCCTATTACAAAATACGAACTTTTCAGGACTGAATTGCAAATGTCTTTAAAATGGAGATGCTAAGGGAACCCGTAATCGTCGAGTGTGTACGAAAAGAGTAATGAGTGTGGAGAAAGCGGGAGGTCTGTAAGGATCTTAGCAAGTGGAAATCCATAGTCTCAGCCTACCCCAGTGAGAAATAGGCGTAATGATATGTAATATATATGTATATCCTCATAAAATACATTCAGTCAGAAAAGTATCGGGAATGGATTATTTATTTATGGTTCCAAATTCAAATTTTTGTTTTTTTTGTTGTTGTTAGATTGGCACAACTGTTTTCCATTTTGGCGCGGAGTTTGAGTTGCATCTGTTGTTTACATTAAATACAGTGCTATTTTTAGTTATATCATATCTAGTGTGTATTGCTAATTTCATAATGGATAAAAACATCGAACAAAGAGTTTGTCTTAAATTTTGCATTGCCAATGGAATATCGTGTTTGGAGTCACTGAAAATGTTACAGAAGGCTTACGGTGAATCGACTTTATCAAAAACTCGTGCTTATGAGTGGTACAAAGCGTTCAAAAGCGGTCGAGATGTGATGGAAGATTTGCCTCGCTCTGGTAGGCCATCAACGTCTGCAACTGAAGTTAACATCGCAAAAGTGAAGGAAATAGTGACTGAAATCCTCATTCAACTTTGAGAGAGATAGCCACCGAACTTTCTGTATCTCACGAGTTGATCCATACCATTTTAACTAATAATTTGGGTATGAAACATGTTGCCGCTCGGCTAGTCCCAAAAGACCTGAATTTTTTTCAAAAACTCAATCGCATGTGAGTCGCTGAGGACATGCTAGAACGAGTCAATTTCGACCCAACATTCATGAAACGCATTGTTACTGGTGACGAGACGTGGGTTTACGACTTTGACATACAAACTAGTCAACAAGCTTCGGAGTGGCGCCTTCCAACTGAACCGAAACCGAAAAAACCACGCCAAAGTCGTTCAAAAGTCAAAGTCATGTTGACTGTTTTCTTTGACTATCGCGGTGTTGTGCACTCGGAATTCTTGCCGGAAGGTCAAACGGTAAATAAGGAATATTATTTGAGTGTTATGCGGCGTTTAAGAGAGCAAATCCGACGAAAAAGGCCAGATTTGTGGATAGAAAATTCTTGGATTTTGCACCATGATAATGCACCTTCGCACAAGGCCATCATTGTGAACGATTTTTTAACCAAACACTCAACAAATACCATCGAGCAACCACCATATTCACCAGATATGGCTCCAGCCGACTTTTTTCTTTTTCCTAAACTCAAATTACCACTTCGTGGCACCCGTTTTCAATCGGTAGAAGACATAAAAGAGAATTCGCGGCGAGAACTGACCTCAATTCCGGAAACAGCGTTTAAAAAATGTTTTGATGATTGGATTATTCGTTGGCGTAAGTGTATCGTTTCTAAAGGAGCATATTTTGAAAGTGATAAAATAAATTTGGATGAATAACAAACAGTTTGTGTATTATTGATCTTTTCCTGCTACTTTCTTGACAGAGTAGTATAACGTCAAAGTAGTAAGTAAAATCAATTATGTTTTTTAAAAAAAGAAAATATACCTACAGTAAGAAAACAGAATTGGAAACCAAATTAATTAAAATTATAAATTATTCCCATACTTAGTTCTAAATATGCTTACCCTACATTCTACACACAGCTTTATCCAAAACCGGCATTATATTAACCGTTCTTAATCCCAAGATCACCCATCTTGGTTAGCGAATATTAAGGCAACAATATTTCATGGATTACTCTAATTAATTTATGATTTTCATTTTGAGAAAACGACGACTATATTTTTTAATTTCTTGACACCATTTTGTTTTACAGAATCACAAAAGTTTGATGTTTTGGTAATAAGGTACATTTTATTTTTATTACATTATATAGAACGGTAATGAAATATTGATTTATGAACGCAATTTTACAACAAATGCACAACAATGTATTTTATTAGTACCTAGACTTTTTCTCATGAGATTATCTGATTTTTGGTTTGTGTACTTGCGTGCACTAAAATATCTGAATTTAAAAAAAAAACTGTGATCGAAAACGCAAAGTATAAAGAGTAATATACAATATGCAAAATAAATATGGCACCGGTTCAATTAGCGGTTGTTAGTTGGCAATTAAATTTACATCCGATGGCGCCGACGCCGCCAACTCAATGACGTTGTCGACAAACTTGAAAAGCTCACTCATTTCAAGCGCCTTTCATTGCATTTTACTCACAGAATATATTTAAACAACTTGTTATTTTCAAAATGATTTCAATATCTGATCCATTACCTATCAAATCAAAGCACAGCCGAAACAGGTGAATGAAAAAAGATGAAGATTCGTGGACTTATTATCGAACGTGCATATCCGTTATGCAAGCTAGGTTAGTTTTGGTATTCAGTCACAAGAGCTCGCTTCTTATAATGAACCTAATAATAATAAACCTGGATAACCCACTCGGGGTTCGTGGTCATGGGCGGACATCGGGCACCTACCTTTAGAAGTTAACTGATTCAAATACAAAAAAGTAAGCATAAGTAAAAAAAACGCATTTAATAGATTAATGATTAAACATGTTTATTCAATAAGTGTACAAAGAACCTCTAATTTGGTTCAAAACTCTACTCGTTAAATATATATTGTGGTGATAGAAAATGATAAAATCTATCACGAGGCAAAAAAGCAGATAATTGATCTGAAACCCGCGATGCTGTAAACATTAAAATTTCAAACAACGTATGAAGCGTTAAAAAAAACAATGAAACCGCAAAATACTCCGATAAAACATCACTGCAAAAAAACACACAAGGCACCACGGCAGTTGAGCGCATGTATCACAAAAGATTCAAACAGAAAGCAGTCACTGTGTACAGACGTCTAGCTCGTTTAAACTTGACTGAACCCTTTCACAAAACAATAAGGATACAGAGATAGCCAATCAAAATTGAATATTAATGAAAACCGCCGGTTTTAAAAGTAATGGTTTGGCCAAAAGGGGTCGGATTCACGAATCTTGATAGGTTATATTTTATTACACGCCTTTCTCTATCTTTGAGGTTTATAGCAAAGTCAGATAAAGAGCGAACGTATGACTTATCGTCGTTCGTGAATCAAGCTAAGAATTTTATCCAGGCGTCGCGAAATATGAGAACTTAAAACTCAGAACCGGACATAGTAAAGAAATGTAGCATAGTGGTGGATCCTAGGAAAAGATGAGAGTCAAATAATTTAATCTAACCTAGAAAATCAGGCGAGAATGTGTGTCAAAACACTTTTGTTATTGTCAAGTCCTTTCAAGACTGTTGGCTCTGTCTACCCTGCAAGGGATAAAGACGTGATTATATGTATGTATGTTTACTTTGCTAACTAAACTCTCCCTTTACCTTTACTCTCTCACTATTTTGTGGCACAGACAGGCTGCACTCTTTCTATTCCACTTTACGACGTCAACGCTGCAGCGCGTACCGTCAGCAATGACTGTAAAAGTTATGACAGCCTCCTTTAATATCCTTTAAAAATTAAATTACTTAAGATAAGATATTGCTTTGTATAACTGTGATGTATAGGACACCTAGAGATGACATACGAGTATTCCGCTTCTGCTTGAGAGTTTTCATTACACGTATTGTTAAAAAGAAAAGTCAAAGGTCGAGGTCTGTTCCACTTGGGAGTCCTTTTGCGATTTTGTCGAAAAGCCTAAGAGGAGGAGCGTCAGCTTGATTCCGCGTTATACGGTTGGGGACAAAGAAAACTAACCACCCCTCCTTATAAACCAACAAAATATGATGGTAACATGTCTCTATCCCCGACCGTACAAGAGAGAACAACTATGTAAGTATAAGCAAAGTCGCGGACTAGAGCAATACTTTTTATAACTGAAAAAAAATAAAATTCTCTTTAATCATACAGACTAACCGATTGCAATAAAGCTGCCAGACCCTTAACAAAAGTAACAAAAATTCATAATTTTGCGTCATATTCTCCTACGAGTACCATCAATCAACTGACGGTACAGGGAAACGGAGAAATACAAAAGGAGGCTTGAGGCGAGCCTATTCTATTCGTAAACAATGGCAACACGAAATTCTGTCGTTTCCACATCTCGCGACGAAGTTCAACACGCATAAACTCTGCTTACAATGAGAACTCGAATGGACAATATCACGAACTCACTTTCTCATCTCACTCTTTTTACTTTACTAGCAATATTATCTTGTAGAACGGTGTCCAATAGACCTTTTCTAAATTGTTTCCGATATTTCTGATCGTCACTACCCAAAATATAACAACGTATTTTCGTGTCATATTAAGCTGCGCTTAAAAAAAAATCTACAAAAGAAAACTTACGTAAAGTATTTAAAGTACTTACATGAAATAAAGGATTTTATCCCTTATTTCGCTACAGTGTAGACTACAAGGCGAAAAAAAAATTGGTGTTTATAGAATTGCGTGAACTCACCAATTGCTTAAGTAATATTTTCAACTTGGATGTGGTAAATTCCACCACAAAAAGCACGAAATTAAATTCTTATCATTCTGACAAAAACTTCGACTGACAAGATGGTTCGGTCATGTGGAGAGGATGAATGAAAACAGGTTGACTAAGCAGATATACATGGAGAGTGTGGAGGGAAAGGTCGGGGTGGGAAGACCTAGACGAACATATCTTGATCAAATTAAGGACGTCCTGGTAAAGGGTCAGGTCAAAAGTACCCGAAACCGCCGAGCTTGTATGAAGAGAGTTATGAATGTGGACGAAGCGAAAGAAGTATGCAGAGATCGTGGCAAGTGGAAAGAGGTAGTCTCTGCCTACCCCTCCGGGAAAGAGGCGTGATTTTATGTATGTATGTATGTATGTATGAAGCAAAGGAAGTATGCAGGGATCGTGGCAAGTGGAAAGAGGTAGTCTCTGCCTACCCCTCCGGGAAAGAGGCGTGATTTTATGTATGTATGTATGTATGCTGACAAAAACAATACGATGTGTCAAGCTTGTAATTAAAAGTACAATAGCTAAGCTGTTCAATTCTAAAACAACTGTAGGTTTTAAAAGCGTTCAAATTCAAATTGTGTTGAATTGGACAATAACAACATTGCAGTAGAACAAAAGGAAGCTTAACTAATCTATCCTTTTGTTATAAAACAATGGAGTGACGGGTGCCGGTCATTAAATTAGATATATTCAAAACTTTTGAAATCAACTGTCCAGTTTGAGTGGATGAAATTTTATCAAATCAAATCGATTCATTATAAGCATACTTATTCATATGTACTATAAAAAATTACGCAATTTAAGTATGTTGTGCTTTACAATTTTTTACGCTTACGGTGGGTGGATATGTATCGTTTAACATACATAATTATAATCACGTCCATATCTCTTGCGGTGTAGACAGAGCCAACTTCCCCAGAAAATTGCGAATAATTCTATTTTCGCAATTTTCTCCAATGACGTCAAAATCTGAGATTCTTGGGACACTGTACAAAGGCAAGCAAGTCGTCGACCCGCAATCAGCCCCAACGCTATTAGGGAGTTAGGGATCCCGTTAATTCCCATATTGAGAAGTCGTTAATATACATTTTTATCCGTACAATGAACTTGCGACCAAGGTGATTGACGGTCATCGAACTTATATTTTTAATCATAATACCTTGAAGTTGCGAAATCCAACTTATTTATTTAGTATTCTTCTTTTTAGCGATGAGCTCGAGATTTTTATTTCTCCTTATCAATTCGACAAAGTTTTCCGTCAGGTTTAAGGATATCGAACAATAAAAAAATCTGATCGATAACATCCTGCCTGACATAGGACATCATGTTCAAAACTTGGACTGCGGAAGACTACCTCGAAGTCAAGACAAGATGTCGGAAAGCGGACCTCGGGCTCGGACCACTCGATAAGAGGATTAAGTACTCTTATAAATAGGGTTTCCTGACAATCCGATAAGCCTTTTCTAAAATTAGCACGTACAAACAACGGAAAGTAAGTTTTGGTGATTGATAACGGAGGAATTACTTGCCTAACATAACTAGCTTCGTTTCTTGGAAAACCTTTATTTATAGCAAATCCTACTAATAAAACGGACGTGTATTTGCTACTCTTTTACGCAAAATCTACTGAACAGGCATTTACCTAAATAAATAACATTGTAAGTTAAGATTTATAGAGATTTAAGGCGGACGAAGTCGTTAGTAAATGCATAATTATAATTGACTTATGTCCAACCGAGAAAAATACTTGGATAGGCATCGCTTGAAAGGTTTCTTAAAAAAAAATTGATGTGAGAGTCTATTGAATAGAGTTATACGGCAAGCATGCCGCGAAAAGAATGATTTTTATTCGCTATACGGAAACAGAACCTCTACTTCAACTTTTAATATGTAGGTATGACTCAATGTACTAACCTATCAGACCTACCTTAACAACTGAATGCAAAAACCTAGAACTACGAAAGACATAAGAACCCCGGAGCCTCAATTATGACTGTGCATCACCCCTGATGGTGGTGGGAGGCGGGCCATGGAAGTGTATATAGGCCCCGGATGGTGGGGGGGGGTGTACCCAGGGTGCATTCACCGCTGTGCCATCGCGTGCGGCGCCAAACACGATAAACCATCGCTGCAGTGGCTCCGTTACACATAGATTTTAGTCTATACGGAATGTTCTACATGGAAATTTTCGATATTGGATAAATTGGTACAGGAAAAATCGAATACGCAATCGATTATGCAAATGTAAAGGAATTATTAAGTCTGCTAAAGCTTGTTTAAATCACATTTTGTTACAATGATAAAAATAACACAATTTTTTTTCCTAATTGTTTAGTCATAAAAAATCGGAATCAAAAGTCATATTATTCCGATTTTTATGATTTTTCGTCCATACTTCCACTCTAATATTATTTTTCTTTCTAACTACTAGAAATGATTTGTAGAACTGTTTGTAATGGGCAAAGAATACTGAACTCATTCCAATAAAATCATCAATAAACTAGATAACCTATTCAGAATTTTCAAAGGCTTCTTTCTAATATTAGCTATTTTCAGTAAAAAAAATGGATTATATAAATATTAAAATGGTATATATGTATATTAGTATGAAAATCTAAATATGCTGGTCACACTGATGGCTTTTAAAATGTTTATTTTCCTCTAACATTTTTACTCTCAAATTAATAAGATAAACACAGGACACACTTTTCCAATGCAAATTTATAGAAAAGACTATTACAATTAATGTTGATATCAGCAATAGAACACAAATGACTACAAATAAACACTGACAGGTGCATATAAATACAAGATTAATAAGTTGTTATAAATATAACAGACTAGCATTTACCCCTGGCTTCGCCCGAGTGTACCTATACACAGGAATGTAGCGTGTAAGTACATATTTATTTATTACATACTAGATTTTACCAGAAGCGTTGCCTGCCCGTTTTAAGCACCTAACTAATAAATATGTTTTCCATAAATCCCACAGGAACGATAGTTTTCACGGTAAAAATTACTGTAGGTATATCCTTCTCCAGATTCTTTATTACATATATACAAGATTTCAAGAAGATTAGTTCATTGGATTCAAACTTACTTCCGAATTTTTATACTATGAGTTAGAATTTTTAATATTTATTAAGAAGACAGTATACATAGTTTTACTCTTGTATAAATAACATGACACATCTTAATAGATTCCTTTGTTCAAAGCAATGTGTGAGTAAGACTGTTATGCAGCTCAGTAGATTAGGTCAGTATCAAGTAATTTATCCTTCATATAAACTGCATTCTGATTAGCAACTAGGTGCAACTAATTAATCCTCGATTGATTTGGTTTTGTTTGCATTTAGGCTATATTAATAGTGAAATCAAAATGACATAAACACAATTTTTTATATGATGATAAAGAATTAAATATTTATGAGTAAATAATATTAAAAACAAATATTTTTAATGGAACATTTTACAATGACACACTGGACCTTCATGAGTAAATAAAGGATGCTGTTATTTCCAGAAATTCTTATAAGACAAAAGGCATGGAAATAAGTCTAGTTACGAATCAAAGAAAAAAGAAATAGGTACATACTCGAAGGTTTTTGTGTCTTATTGATCTGAACATTGTACTTAGAGAAAATGAAAATTTTGTTATTTGAAACCCCAGTGCAACTAACTAGTAATTCTGAGTTACTTTTATATCACCGAAGTAGGTACGTAAACCTAGATATGCAATGAGCAGAACTTCGGTTCGATTTCAAAACACTGAAACATCGACCTTCAGAAATTAGACACGAACATTGCGATAACTCTTGAATTGTAGCAGACGAGTTTACCTTATAATAGAAGATAAAACAAAGAAATTGAAGCACAACTTTTGAAAAGCACATATAGAAAATTACTCGATCTTGTTCCTAGAAGACTGTATACTAAAAATCAATAACGATACGGTGGAAAGGGGCGGCTTACTTTTACGAAACTACGCATCAGAGGAAAAAATCTAACTTACCTCTTCATGCAGCGGTGAAAGTAAAATCACGCACCTAAAAGAATTGATTTCTCGACCTTTATAATTCAGAAAACTAATTTTATTTATTTATTTTGCCCTGCAAACCGTAACAAAGCAAAAAACTTTGACAATCATCTGCTTTGACAGAAAAGAATTGACAGTTGCTTGTATTGACGTTTAGAACGCTTCTATTTACACAAAATCTCAACAAAACGAAACTCTCGTTTAGCCCCAAGTGCCATCCCCATGTCCTATTCCTAACTATTCTATTCCTACGCTCTCTACCCCGCTGGCAGGACCGCTGTCCGATTTATGTACCCACAGCCCACTACATAGAATGATGGCAAGTTTGGTGGGATGGGCTGCGTACTTTATTTTTTACTAGCTGTGCCCGCGACTTCGTCCGCGTGGAATAGTTATTTTGGGCATCATATTTATTTTTCAAACATCCTCCTCGGCTTTATCAAATACCTATAGCTGCTAATTGTTATGCGACTTGGCGACGACTTGGCCCACATCATTACCCGCGACCGAACGGAGACCGTATATATGCGTTTAGGGTGAGAGGTTGTGCGTTTGTGTGTTTGTTTGTGCAAACCAATGTTAGCGGGCAGACAGGCGGTCACGCGTATTAGAAAGAACGCTGGTTCGCCGTATTAAATGTTTCGCTGCAAATTGCTTATAACGACTATATCTCAAAACCTATTCGTCTGATTTAAATACTGTAAATGGCAATTTTAGTCTACATGAAAAGCCGAAAGTAATAAACATATTTATTTGGATAAGGATTAATACTGAATTAAGAAAATTGGTTTCAAAATAACTTATGTTTATAATGAAAAAATAATCTTAAAAAATGAACATAAAAGTGGTTATTGTAAGTAAACCTTAAGAGATAGATATATGCTCTCGCGGACTTTTTGTGGCAAAAAATGAGTACTTCATATCTTTAGTACATTGTTTTATTATATCTTTGTTAGTTTGCGCAGCGTTCGCGTGGAAAGCTCGCAGATAGCCGACTCATTAAACTTTCACCTGCATTGTTACACGTTTCCTGTAGGAAATCCGGGATAAAATGTAGCCTATAGCCTTCCTCGATAAATAGACTACCTATCTAACAGTGAAAGAATTATTCAAATCGGTTCAGAAGTTTCTGAGATTAGCGCGTTTAAACAAACAAACAAACAAACAAACTCTTCAGCTTTATAATATTAAGTAGGTATAGATTTCCTCTTCTAACCACAGAGAACTTAACAAACCAACCTTCTTCATAGTAAACTTTAGTACATAAAATCATTCCTCTTTCCGGGAGGGAACAATAAATAACACAATAAGCAGTAAGACTAGATCTTGCTACTTACTCTGGTCCTTTTATATGTACATACTTCATTCACATTTTACCATTCTCTTCATGCAAATGATATGAAATTTTGTCGGTACTTTTGATTTTTCATAACATTTTTCGTACTTATACTACTTAGCTTTTACCAGCAGCTTTGCCCGCGCGAATTTGGCGCCACCAACAAAAAAATACAGGTTTTTCGCATATCTTACGGGACCTATAGTTTTTACACCGGGATGATAATTACCGTATGTCCTTCTTCACTCTAAATTATTTAGGTATACGCAAAATTTCAAGAAGATTGGTTTACTCATGCCAATTGAGCTAACCCCAAATGCACATATCTATTTAAAATCATGTATATATATCCCTTGCGGGGTAGACAAAGCCAACAGTCTTGAAAAGACTGAAAGGCCACGTTCAGTCAACTGTTTGGCTTAGCGCTGCACTTGCCATCTTGACCCGATCGGGAGGGTCAGGTTCAGGTCAAGACCACTACTCCAAGAACTCTTAAAAATTTTACTCTTCGAACTTTTTTACCTGGGTTTTCCATGAAACCTGGATGACTTATTGAGTACAAAAATAAAACAAACAAGTAAGAGGTATACTTTTTATAAACATAAAATATATTAACATCACATAATTCAATGCACTTCACTACGTGAATTACAGCAAGTTTACGATTAAAATCTAAGAAATGCGGGCCATTCACAGAGCCTTCTCGTATCTACTTGAGATGTCTGCCCAATTTGCCACGTCGAATATTGCCTTAACGTAATCCGCACGAACGTTTTTGTATTGCAGGTAATACGCGTGTTCCCAGACGTCGATGCCGAAGAGAGGAATCAGACCTACAACGCAACACAATGCACAACTTTGGAATAGATTTTATTATTTACCACTAAAGTAGTACGCGGTGCCCACGCACAAGCGTACTAAATAAGACAAGAAAATCCCGTCCTTTTTTTTAACTGGTTATCAATCAAGGAAAAAAACCCTAGTTCGTATGTGGTTACCAAAGATTTTTTACGAACATGGATTAAAGGGATAATCCTTAACTTTTAACAATCGATGAGGTTGATCATTATTTTTCATTTTTGTCCAGATGAGCGCAAAATCTTCCTCATGGCTTTAGCCCCGATTGCACCGCACAACTCTGGAGAGGAGCCCGGGCATGCCTTAAGCTCCTGGATTGGGTGAGTCAGATTTTTACACGAAACGATTCATCTGACTTCCGCAACCTTTACTGGTAAACCTAGCCCGTATTGGATCGACGAGGTTCATCATAATTTTATCATTTTTGTCTCGATAATCGTCTAAGCTAAGGAAATACAGCGACCAAAAAGTGAGCAGATCAAATAATGACCATGAGATTATATACTTACATACTAAAAATCACGTCTATCCCTTGAAATTGTTTGAATGAGTTAATTCAGAGAAATTACCTTTGAGTTTGATGAGACTTGTAAAATATAGCTTACTCTATTATTAACTTGATTGTCTATGACTACATACATACATACATACATAAAATCACGCCTCTTTCCCGGAGGGGTAGGCAGAGACTACCTCTTTCCACTTGCCACGATCTCTGCATACTTCTTTCGCTTCGTCCACATTCATAACTCTCTTCATACAAGCTCGGCGGTTTCGGGTACTTTTGACCTGACCCTTTACCAGGACGTCCTTAATTTGATCAAGATACGTTCGTCTAGGTCTTCCCACTCCGACCTTTCCCTCCACACTCTCCTTGTATATCTGCTTAGTCAACCTGCTTTCATTCATCCTCTCCACATGACCGAACCATCTTAACATACCCTTTTCTATTCCTGTAACTACATCTTCTTTCACATCACAACATTCCCTTATCACGCTGTTCCTTATCCTGTCACTCAATTTCACACCCATCATACTCCTTAACGCTCTCATTTCCACTGCATTTATTCTGCTTTCATGCTTCTTTTGCCATACCCAACTTTCACTCCCATACATTAATGTCGGGACCAACACGCCCCTGTGCACAGCCAGTCGAGCCTTTTTGGATAGTTTCTGACTGCTCATAAAGGCATGCAAAGCTCCATTCACCATGTTCCCCGCGTTCACTCTCCTTTCAATATCACTATCACACTTGCCATCTGATGTAAACTTTGATCCTAGATATACAAACTCTTTCACTTGCTCCACTTTTTCTCCTCCAATCAAAATATTACATGCTGTCATTTCTTTCTCCATTTCAAAAACCAGTGTTTTAGTTTTACTTACGTTCACTTTCATTCCTTTCTCTTTTAAAGCTTCATGCATACAGTTTACCATCTCCTGTAACTCCTCCGCTGATGACGCCAGTATAACCTGATCGTCGGCATAGAGCAGACATTTGACGAGTAACTCATTCATCCTTAATCCACTTTTAGACTCTTTCAAATCTGTCAAACAGCTATCCATAAATAGGTTGAACAGCCACGGTGACGCAACACATCCTTGCCTAACGCCTTTCTCAATCTTAAACCACTCAGTGTGCGCTCCGTTTATCCTGACACAAGCACTCGAATCCTCATATAAGGATTTCAGTGCTCGTATTAAGAGACTGCTCACCCCATGCATAGAAAGTGCTGACCACAATTCATTCCTCTCAACTCTGTCATAGGCCTTTTCCAGATCTACGAATGTGCAATAGACTTTTTGACTCTTGGCCAAAAACTTTTCGGCTATGCACCGCAAGGAAAAGACCTGATCAGTACATCCCATTCCCTTTCGAAATCCCGCTTGAGCATCCCATATTTTGTCATCAGTTTCATTCCTGACTCTATTAATCAATACCTTAGCATACAATTTGCCGACGACGCTAAGCAGGCTTATACCACGATAATTTTTGCAGTCCAGCTGTGACCCTTTTCCTTTGTAAAGTGGCACGATAACAGCCTTACACCAATCTTTTGGTACTCGGCCGCTTCTCCAACACAAATTGAAAAGGCAGTACAACTGACTAGCTACTACGCCTTTTCCTGCTTTAAGCATCTCGACCGACACTCTATCACACCCAGCAGCCTTTCCCGCTTTCATACTCTTAAGTGCTTCCACAATTTCGAACATTTCAATTTCGCCTTCCATCTCATTCTCTTTTTCTTCTCTTTTTCTTTTTCTCTATGACTATGTTCTGCATATCATTGAACTTTACCAGTAGTTGCCTGCAGAGGGTCTTGGTTCTGGCAGGTGGCGATCTGCAGTTTCTTGCTCTGCTTGTTGTACCCCAGCCAGCCCCAACCGGAGCCCTGCACGCCCACTGACGCGGTGGCCAAAGAGTTCTTCATGTTATCGAGGGAGCCAAAGTCTCTGTAACATAATAATAGAATTACTACAATTACATAGGTTTTAAAACGAGATATCCGGTAATTAAACACTCACTAAAATTTGTAATATTGGACAACAAAACTTAAAACATTGAAATAAACATAAAATTAATACGTGAATTGAGTCATCTAGTATCAAAGTCCGCTAAAATGCTGTTTCAAAAATTTAAGGAATATATAAAAAACGTTTTTTTTATATTAAATTTACCACTAACACCAAAACCTAATTATTTGGAAATGCATGTTATAATTTTAAATATAACGTAAAATATTTTCATTATGGCGTATTTTGCTACGAACAATCAATTTAAAGGGAGTTTGAAACAAACGCCAAGAATTTTAGAGGGATTTGTTGCAAACAGGGACTAGAAATAAAAAGCGTTATGCAATACGGACAAGACAGTAAGTGAATAAATTTTGGTTTTAAAAATAAAACAAAATAATTAATAAAATATTAGCAGTTTTAATACTATCATTGGAAAAAGCAGGTAAAAGCATTAAAGTGAATGGATTATGTCAGGTAGTACATACCACGCATTATTCGATTTTATTCCATTGTTTATTATCAGATTAATTTTCAAGAAGCGTGGACCGTCATACGCATCATTATATCATTTATTTTTTTGCTAAACAGTATTCAATACTAAGTACGAAGTCGGTAGTTAATTTAACAATCCTTAAACGTTAAATATTAGGTTGATATTAAAATTAAATGTGAATATTAAAACTAAATATAATGAAGGTACTTTGTAAGTACGTGTTGACTGAAAAATTAATGTACCTACAATATATAACTATACTAATTACTCATTTTGCATAACACCATCAAAACACTTTGAAAGTAGTTTTACAGTAACTTTTTACCTACAGTTTTCGAGTTTCCTTAGTGCGTTTCCATGAAGGAATGTCGCGTAGTTTCTTCCGCGCTTCCTTAGGATCACATTTTTGCACAAATTGAACTAAATTCTCCATGTTTTCTTATTAAAAACAATAAAAAACCGGAGCAACCTTTCACCTGAGATAAAAAAACTGCCATACTGTTTTGAATGACACGTGATCACAATACCGCGCTGTCATTGGCTAATTTCTTTTTAGCGGATTCTGAAGTAAACAACACGTATTTTAGCGGGATTTGCAATGAAGGTAAAGTTTTGAGTGCAAATTTCTAAAGGTTTTGCCAGGTTTTGATGAGAGATGATAATGACTTCATAAAAAGAATACGTCCTGGCGCTATTTTTATCTATTACCTCAATTTTTATGAAAAAGTCTTTTAGCGGACTTTGAAACTAGACGCCTCAATTCTAACTTGTCATAGCTTTGTGTAGGTAATGTGAAATAAAAACTTGGACTTTGAATTGACTATCATCATTTTAAAAATTAACTTGTTTTTGTAAACTGCTAGTGCACTAACAAAACTAATAGATATTATATTACGAAATTCATCAAAGCAGAGAAATAAAATGTGGTTGGTTGGAAAAAAAAAAGAATTAAAAAATAAAGTCATTCTACATTCCAATATTGAATTAGAACAATACAAACAATGTAATTTTAACACTACGTAAAAAAATAAAAACTTACCAGGAAAATTTACCAGGAATCAAATTGGGACTATGTGCACAAGCAAGGACTATATAGGTATGAAAAATATTTTTAAAGAGATGGTATGATTTGAAGAGAAAAGCTGCTAAAACCATTAAAATTGAGGGCAATAGTGCCTTTGAACTCTGATCTTTCAGTCTTAAGTTAACAATTTATCATAATAATATTTAATCCAATATTAGCGGTTAAAAGGTTAAAGCGCTGATTGCAGTCTTTATAAACAATGCGTCTGTAAATATAATTTTAATAACAAAGGATAAGCCACTTTTTATCACGAAAGTTCGTTATGACCCGTCGAATGATAATGAGAAGAAAACATTAATTAGTGTTACCATGTGCAGAACTAACAAACATTTTCAAGGGTACACAAACATGGCAAGCCTGTGTGTATGTCCACACTGATTACAGTACTAGAGACTGTAACAAATTACTCATGTTGATTAGGCTCTAATAGCCAAGATTCTGAGTGAAACTCTGCCACTGCACTGTCAGAAATTAAATCTAAATCGTAGAAATAATTCACTACAGCTGCTGGAAGTTTTAAGACGTTACAAGCCAACACAAAAAAAACAAATAGGTATGCAGTAAACAAGACTGATCAATTAACGAGTTAGTCATAATCATAGCACACACATATCAATACACTGTCATTCGACAGCCAAATATAGCATGCAGAGTTGAAATAAAATTTACTTCTCAATGGCTTTGAGCAGAACATCTGATGGTTTACCACCATTAGGGGAGAGGTTCTGCCAAAAAATCGTGTGGTTGATGTGACCACCGCCATTGAACTTGAGCGCTGGCGCCAAACTGATAATTGTGTCTATGTCACCTGCACAAAAATAGGATATTTTCAATTAGTAAAACAAATTATTAATAGTATTTTCGTTCCTTTAGTTGGGTTAGGCCTAGGTTAATTTTTAAATTATGTTTTGTGCCCAAACAGATTGTATTTTTGTACACTTTAAAAAAAATGTTCTTTGTTTGAGTGTGATAATAAAATCAAGATATAATAAAATAAAAGAGAAAATAAATACAAGATATTGGATGTTGTCCTTAAAATTCACCTATTGTTGAAAGTTTTTAATATACAATCAAAAAAATTATTTACAACTAGGTGATAGTTTACAGAACTTTATTTGAATATTTTGATGGAAGATCTATATGGATCATTATACTACTACTATATATAATGACAACTGGAACAAACACCCTAATGTAAGGTGACAAACTAAAATAACTCAAATCGAACATGATCCATGATTAAAACATAATTGAAATTACTTGCAAATAGCTTGCATGAAACATTCAGAAGGCTGGGATTTGCACGGACTTAAGGTCGTCCACAATATGGAATGGTTTATATGTCCCCCGCCATTGAACTTCAGAGCGCTGAGGAGACCTATCAGTGTAGACGTATCAGCTGCTGTCAAAAATTGGTAGAGCTACAATTAATTCTTAAGCTCTCAGGTTGGTGTATAGATATAAATGGACCTGTATTATTTAAAGGTTCTTCATCTATCTTATAGGCACCAGGTCAAGTTAAAATTGACATAGACAAAATTCATAGTTCATATTTTTTTCTGTTTCTCTGAGAAGGATGTCTACTATTGGTTTCAAGGGTGCCTTCCTTTTACATAAACAAGAGGTTGCATGTTCCACTTTCTTAGATAAAAAGGTTTATTCCATAAAATTCATTCCACAAAAAATTTAAAACAGACTGACACATCTATAAATGTATTGCAGAAATCACTGTATGGATTATGGATAAAAACAGGTGAAAAATTATTGATTGTTAAAAATTTTACCTTTTGCCTGAGCTTGTGCTAATTTCTCTTCAGCAGCATTCAGGTTGTTAACATATGTGGCGTGATGTTTGGAATGATGGAGAGACATTATTTCCCGGCTGATCACTGGCTCAAGAGCATTGTACTCATATGGCATCTCTGGTAGAGTGTGCTTTTGGCGGCAGGCACCAGCAGCTCGGCTGATGAAGTATGAAATTAAGTGATAAATAAATATATTAATAATATTCACTGACATCCCTTTACCTTAGAACCTGCTTTTTTTAATATAAATAGGTACCCTACATTAACGCTTACAGATTTTTTCTATTATTTCTCGGTGGAATGGAGCAAGGAGCTTTATTTGGATTCATAAATGTGGTCAGTGGAATTATTTTAAATATCAGACTAAATAAATAAAAAGTTTTAGTTACATAAAGGTTCCGATTCTTCCAGAAGCAAACATTGTTAGAAGTGACGGAGTTTATCGCAATATAAACACTAAGAAACGCCTAAGTAACCGGCGGAACACTTTATAAGATCAGCTGTAAGCTGCACTGCAAACTGCAAAACTGCAATAAAAATTATGCAACTCCAACAACCCCAACCAATTCCAATTTATAAATTGACATCGACGTGACAAGCATGAAAGTAACAGTGACAAATGACATTGACAAATAAATAATGCTAAAAACGTCAAATCTCGCGGATTATAAAAATGAAGAAAAAGACATCGCGTATCGCGTTTATTCCGAAACATACTTTTATATTAAATTTTTGTAACAAGGCTTAATTTTATTAATTATGTACTTGTGAGAAATGTGTACATATATATTGGCAGATTTCCAAAATGAGAAAAAGAAGAATTTTATGAATTGAATAAGGCAACTTTGAGCATTTTGTTTGCGCCGCATACGTCACGTAGGCAGGCTAGGCAGTTTTTTTGAGTGTGTGAGTCGACTTAGCGTATGGACGTGAAAATAACAGCGGTGTGCGAAAATTTGTTACGACGTTGAACTTTCAAGTGCGGTGTTGTGAAGGTTTTACGCCGATATTTATTTATAATTTGATAAAAAAAATATCAGTTGAATGCATAAAACTATAACAAATAATTCAGTAAGCCAATGCGACATCAAATAAATTTATTTGAGTGTGATCGGTTGGGAGATTATTGAGTTCGTCGCTATAAGTGGTCGCGCTAGTGCATTTGTTTATTTATAGACAGTCGCAATTTGCAGTCATGTAATTATTCCTGAGGCGCTAAAATGTCTCAGAAGGATACAGCGATACATCTAGTGGCCGGCGGGTGAGTTTCGTCAACTTAATCTGAAGACTTCGCACTGTTATCAATGCTATCAACCTTGGTGTTTATCAATAAAATTTATAGCAATCGGCATGCCACATGTGTGGCTAGACGTTGTTTACGATATATTTTGAGCCTCTATTTTTACCATCGCTGTTTAAACTTCAAACCAAAAACCATGTGTGCTTGTGTAATAATAAGACATTGCACAATCATACAATCAGAAAAGTTAAAAAATATCTATTTCTGCAAAGAATTTGCTATCACTAACCTAAGATAGGACTTCTTCTTTACTTTTAGTGGAATTTGGTAAAAAAGTCTAATAAGAATCTGTGAATGGTATTTAACATATAAAGTACATTCAACTGTAAATTAAAAGTTTCTAAACAAATGTTAAAGGTATCCTAATTCATTTTGTAATAAGAAAAACAACAAAATACATTTGATTTAATACTGAGAATAATCTTTGAACTTTTTATTTTAACATTTTTACCATCTCTGTAAACTTCAAACCAAAAACCATGTGTGCTTGTGGAATGATAAGACATTGCACAATCATACAATCAGAAAAATTTAAAAATATCTACTTCTGCAAAGAATTTGCTGTGTCAGTTATTTTTAGTTCTACAAGAAGACTTTATAACAATTAAATCCAAATAGGCAAACAATCTGCAAAAAAATTTTAATAGCAAAATTTGTAATAAGTCCTATCATTAAGACATAAAGTTGATCATGGTGTTTTAGTCTTTATTAAACATTTGTCACTGTTTACCTCTTTAGGGATAAAGATGTGATTATATGTATGTATGAAGGCAACAAACTACAGTGGATTTTTTTATAGGTTTGTCTTAAAAGACATGCGTTGGTAGAAAATTCTTTGTATATTTAAACTTTAGTAGCTTCTGCCGTGTGGTTCCCAGCACCAATACAAAAAAGAATAGGACCACTCCATCTCTTTCCCATGGATGTCGTAAAAAGCGACTAAGGGATAGGCTTACAAACTTGGGATTCTTTAATTTAGGCGATGGGCTAGCAACCTGTCGTTATTTCAATCTCAATTCTATCATTAAGCCAAATAGCTCTGTCAACCCTGCAAGAGATATAGACGTGGCCATATGTATGTATGTAGTAGCTTCTGCGGCTTCACTCAAGTGTATTGTTATTGTGAGGCTTCATCTAAATAATTCAGTAATTTATGTGCAAATAAGTTGTGACTTAACAAACATATATACTTTTTTATAAGTAGTATTATTATAGGATATTTTTAGTAAAAGTTTGAAAAAATAGACACATTCAATAACCAAAATCTTATAGCGGTCATTCAAAATTAGTTATTTCTCAAACAGGGTAGCAGGGACAGCGGGAGCAGTCGTGACATGCCCATTGGAAGTTGTGAAGACAAGACTGCAGTCATCAAAGGGTGTCGGAGCATCACCCACACAGCCCCCACCTTCTGGCACAGCAAGCACTAGAAAAGTTTGTTCAAAAATTCCTAAACATCAGGTGACATTTTTTTTTTCAATTTTTTTTTTAATATGTTTTTTTACATTATTTGTTTGTTTTTCATTCTTAATTTCAAAAGTCTGCTTGGTGGCACAATTTATTGGCACTACACTGGAAATAGTGCTATTATAAAAATATATTGCCGTATATAAGTTCACAGAGCAGGGCTTTTGTTAGTCAGAATCAGTCTTTATTAAGTTTATTTTTTTTCTGCAATTTCTTTGTTGATGTTTGCCCATGTTTTCTCATCTTGCCATAATTTTCATTAATTTTTTTTATAAGCTGAAACTGCTAAATTTTTTGTTGACATTGTAATCAATTACAATCAACATAGTGGCTAGAGGTGAAGGGTCAAAATGAAGAGTTAAATATTTTAACTCTTTAGTTTCATGCTTTGTCAATAAGTAGGCTGTGATATAACATGTCATATAATCTATACCTCTTAACATGTGCCCCCTATAAACATTGATAAAATTGCTCTATCGTTATCGAAATCATAAGGAGCGGACGTTATTTATGTAGTTATAGGTATCAGTAAGTCTAGATAGACTAATATGATAAAACCTTAAATGCGCCATATGATTGATTGCATATTTTTGCCTCCAACTGTGTCTATTATCTTATATTTTTTAATCGGTGAGCGAGATAAAAGTTGCCAAATATTACTGGCTATGTTATATATCTGTCTGTCACCAGTCTATATCTCATAAACAGTGATAGCTAGAAAGCTGAAAATTCCCGTTGCCGCTATAACAACAAATACTAAAAAAAATAAGGGGGTACATATACATGTTTTTTCGTATTTTTTGCTCAATATTAATAATGGTAACAGACGCTTCAAATTTTCACAAATATTTAGTTAAATAAATTAAAATTAAGTACCTAGTTATTAAAAGGAGACCTCCATACGTAGTACTAAACGTATTTTTCTATTTTGGGGTGAACAACCCCCTTAAAAAATTAGCATAAAAAGAAAAGATTTCATTTACATGAGAACACTAAATAAGTCTATTAACACCTGTATAAACTTTATTTGTCAGAGCCTTATGAAACATGTTTTCGTAGGTCCACAATTTCTGTGCTAACACTATATATGATGTTATTAAAAAAGTATATACATATAAATACTTTAAAACGTGCTATCTTCAACGACTTGCTTGATTTCCTATTTGTTTTTAATTATTGTTTATGTATGTTGTTGTGTCACCTGTCTAGACAATGTTTTTATCGAAAAATATGTGACTATTGATAAGCTAAAACATTGCCGTAAGTAGGTAGGTACCTACTTATTTTCTAAACAAAAATTGCCAACAAAAATACAAAGGAACCAACCATTTTCAAACAGACGGTTTGTGTGTATGTTCCTAGAAACATATGAATTTGGGAACAATGATACTATTCAGTATGTACTTATCTGACTCCCTTGCCTTTCCTTTAAATGCCATATTATTAAACGAGTATGTATTTATTAGTTTTATTTGCCGTTAGTAGGTACATCAACTTACAGTACAGCCGTAATCGTCTATCATAATATTTTAGCACATCTGCTGGACCATGTTAAAAATAACCCACATCCCTCACATCCTTTCACACATCGTGTGTTATTGAAAAAAATATTGTTATTTAAATTTTAAAACGGCTTAACAACAAAGTTATCAAAACAATGTTCATTTTAATCACTACCAAAGCTATTTATACGAACTACTTACTCTGTAAATATGTGTATTCATATTCTTAAATACGTGCAATGTTAGATACATACATACATACATATGTTCACGTCTATATCCCTTGCGGGGTAGACAGAGCCAACAGTCTTGAAAGGACTGAATGGCCACGTTCAGCTATTTGGCTTAATGATAGAATTGAGATTCAAATAGTGACAGGTTGCTAGCCCATCGCCTAAAAAGAATCCCAAGTTTGTAAGCCTATCCCTTAGTCGCCTTTTACGACATCCATGGGAAAGAGATGGAGTGGTCCTATTCTTTTTTGTATTGGTGCCGGGAACCACACGGCACCACACGGCAATGTTAGAATAAGAAAATATACCGATTTTACTCTTATACACATTTTAGGATGGAGTATAACTTTTTTTTATTATATAGTATGAGTAGATACCCGGTATATACATATATCAGGCGACTAACTTGGTATACTACATACATACATACTTACCCCTGAAGAGAAGTAGATGTTTTTACACGAGAAGATTCACCCGTCTGACCTCCACAACCTTTGGAACTTCACCCATATTGAATGATGCTAACACATCCTCAAGATGTTTTTCCGCCGTAAGAGCATCTTTAGTCGGTCAAACTGATGTACTTACTTACGTTACGCAACACTTTAAATAGCACCAACTTAGTACTACATACTCAGCTTATTCAGTATAGCGTTTGCGTTGTATTAGTTTTATGTTGTTACAATTAACTGCTGCAGTAGCTTCTAGATAATAACACCTACGACTATGTATTTTACCAATAAATTCACATACAAAGGCGTTTAAAACTTGGTTACTGTGCCCACATAATACAAATTAATATAAAAATGTACTTAGGTTGTTGGTAGGACCTAACCACTTATATGTATAAAGATAGTGGCTTAAGAGCTGGCAGCTATTTTGCTTAGTGTATTAGTAACGCTGCCAGAATCCTGGTTACGATGGGTCCATGTGGCGCATTGAAACTTTATTTCTATGTAGTATTTTGATTTTATTTTTAATAGTTTTAGTAAAAATACTTTTTAGAGTAAATTAACAAAAAAAATTATTAAAAAAAATGGTGACTGATTGATGACATATCAACACAGCCAATACCACTGTGTTTAGAGATTTGAAATTCAGCATATAGGTTTATGTGATCAAGAGAGGATTGTACGGTATTCCCGCGGGAAGCTAAATCAACGAGATTTTTCTCTTTTCGCGAATAGAAGGAAGCGCGGTTGTACTCTATAAAAATACATTATATGCAGTTACTGTTAATTTTTCAACCTTCTGTTGATTAGGCACATAATAAAGTTTTATTGGATAAATATTTAATCGATTTGTTTTTCTGGTTCTCTTATTGCAATTGAAGCTGTTGTGCGCACGATTGCAAATACGCAGTTATTTTTTGTCAGACGATTTTGAACATTAATTCTTAAACATAGATTGTTATGATAATGACATGCGAAGATGTATTAAATCGAATTCAAAATTATATTTCAATGAAACAATAACGGAATTGATAAAAGGTTGAAAACTAAATTTCACTGTTGCACTTATACGTATTAAACAAGATGTTACTTATGTATTGTGTAAATAAAAATATAAAGGTTATAAAATAGTTTTTTTTTAAATCACTTTATAAAAGTACCAATCCATATCTTTTCTATGGATGGCGTAAAATAAGACTAAGGGAAAGGCTTGTAAACTTAAGATTGTTACTATAAACGGATGGATTGATTTGATCATTGAATCTTAATTCTATCATTTGGCCATACAGCTTAGCGTGGCCTTTCCTTTTTTCAAGACTGTTGTCTTTGTCTACCCCACAAGGGTTATAAATATATCTTCTCTTTCTCTCTCTTTTACTTAGGTTGAACCCAAAAGATAGACATGGCGAAGAAAATCATATAGATACCTTATCAACGTGAAAAGCCTAACTTCCATCGTAGTGAATAACCCCGAAAAAGATAAGTAGGTATACAATATTACATAAGTACCTACATTGGCGCCATATTATTTTTGCATTTGTAAAAGGAAGACTGAAATAGAATAAGTTTAAAATAAGTGGTGTACCAAACTGGGATCAGTATTATAAACGTGCTTAGTCGTTAAATCCCATACACTGCACATGTGCCTACACTACATGGCTCCGTATTGATGACCTTCAACAATGTCACAAGACGTGTTGAACTTAAGGCGATTCGTACACGATGACGAACACCGTTGGGATGTGTGTTATAACAGCAACTTGCTCAGTCAAATGAGAATAGGGATCAAGCCTCATCATACCCTTTTCTTCTCCAGGTTGCATTGCATTATTACTCCATTGGATTGAATGATGCAACAACTCGTGGTACATCCTGTGTTTTTTTTAGAGTTGCAGTATTTTTTTAATTTTCAAACGACTCTCTTTATTCATGTAGATGCTGAAGGTATCTTGTAAGCAAAGATTGTAGCACCCACGATATGGATGCGTCTATTTGACACACACACGTCTCTCCGACATGCGCCATCGTGTGCGAACACCCTAACTTTTCTCCAAGGTCGCTTTACACTGCACCGTTGCACAGGAATTCTTTGATAACCACCATGTCTTTGAGGCGAATCGGTTCTATTTATAGACGTTCCACACGCAATGCCACTTGTAAACAATAATGTGTTGAACAACGTTACTACTAGTATGTATAGTGTAGGAGCCAGTTTACGTAATAATAACATAATTGTACTTACCTACTTGGTAACTGCACTTTGTAATTGTATGGTAGAACGGATATAGTAGGCGATAGGAGCGTACTTATCTTAATAACAGCAATTTGTATTTGATTGTGGAGAATTTAATTGACAAGATCAGCTATCATCACCGCACTGTTGTTTACATTGACAATGCGAAACTGATTCTCTTTGGGTTACATGTTTTACTGAGGTCATTTTGTTCTAAAAGTGTACAAGTTACTTAATTGAAAGCCAAGATTCGGGGACCGAAAATATTTAAAAATTAAAAACTATGATTCGAATTTAAAAATTATGAACGAAATACAATTTGTTTCATAACTTAAAAACATGACCTCGTACGTACCTATTTTTATTTCAATAGAACAAATTGATTTACCCAATCGTTTTAAAAGTAGGGTGATGTGAGACAAACTGTTGTTTATAAGACTCCTAGCACAACCGTCATATTTGGGGACTGACTTGACACCTATATTCTCAAACGTTACCTTATTCCGATCTCCACTCAAATTTTTTGGAGGACATCTCACGGAATTCCTCAACAGATAGTTTACAAAGAGAGTCGATTTTATGAAAAAATAACTTTATTTTTCCTAAATTGACATAGGCACGTTATCTGCGCGTTTCATCAGATAACTCGTTACAAGTTTCATTCGATCATAGGGCTTCAGTTCATTTTAGGAATTTTCCACAATCGTGATTGTCACATTAGGGGGCTTTATCCTTTCTGTGTGTGATAGGCCGAGTCGCATAGCAAACTGTGCAATATTGAGTTGTCATTAGCACACATACAATACATATATAGTATAACCATGCCTCTTGATCAAATTAAGGACGTCCTGGTAAAGGGTCAGGTCAAAAGTACCCGAAACCGCCGAGCTTGCATGAAGAGAGTTATGAATGTGGATGAAGCGAAGGAAGTATGCAGAGATCGTGGCAAGTGAAAAGAGGTAGTCTCTGCCTACCCCTCCGGGAAAGAGGCGTGATTTTATGTATGTGTTGTATGCCTCTTTCCCGGAGGATTAAAGATTTTTTACATATTTTCACTTGCGACGATTCCTGCATACATTTTCGCTTCATCCACATTAATAACACGGGTAGGTACTTATGACCGACCTTTCGCCAGGACGTCCTTGATTTGATTAAGGATATTATTAAGGATTAGTAAATTTATTTAATTCATGGTTGTTCAGGCTGCACAATGGTTTGTGGGCAATCTTGTATTAAGTATTTTTTTATCTTTATAGCTGCTCCAAAATTCATCTCTCTGGATCTGGAAAAGATTTCTATTGAAATAAGTTGCTACTTAATTTGTACTACAATATCTGTGTTAAATGTTCCTGTATATACTTTTGTGTAAGTACATAAATAAATCTAAGAATTCTCAAATTACCGCAGTGCATTGAGTTTTTACAATGGAAGAAAACCAATGAAGGATTTGCCTTATGATTTTAAAATAACTTTCATGAAGATGTCTATCTTTAATATCAAGTCTCGCATCACTTGGCACTCTTTTAGAATATTTGTCAAAGACAAGTAATACAATGAAATTGATCGCTCAATTTACATTTGTACCTAGGCACAGTAATACATACATACATACATACATAAAATCACGCCTCTTTCCCGGAGGGGTAGGCAGAGACTACCTCTTTCCACTTGCCACGATCTCTGCATACTTCTTTCGCTTCGTCCACATTCATAACTCTCTTCATACAAGCTCGGCGGTTTCGGGTACTTTTGACCTGACCCTTTACCAGGACGTCCTTAATTTGATCAAGATACGTTCGTCTAGGTCTTCCCACTCCGACCCTTCCCTCCACACTCTCCTTGTATATCTGCTTAGTCAACCTGCTTTCATTCATCCTCTCCACATGACCGAACCATCTTAACATACCCTTTTCTATTCCTGTAACTACATCTTCTTTCACATCACAACATTCCCTTATCACGCTGTTCCTTATCCTGTCACTCAATTTCACACCCATCATACTCCTTAACGCTCTCATTTCCACTGCATTTATTCTGCTTTCATGCTTCTTTTGCCATACCCAACTTTCACTCCCATACATTAATGTCGGGACCAACACGCCCCTGTGCACAGCCAGTCGAGCCTTTTTGGATAGTTTCTGACTGCTCATAAAGGCATGCAAAGCTCCATTCACCATGTTCCCCGCGTTCACTCTCCTTTCAATATCACTATCATACTTGCCATCTGATGTAAACTTTGATCCTAGATATACAAACTCTTTCACTTGCTCCACTCTTTCTCCTCCAATCAAAATATTACATGCTGTCATTTCTTTCTCCATTTCAAAAACCAGTGTTTTAGTTTTACTTACGTTCACTTTCATTCCTTTCTCTTTTAAAGCTTCATGCATACAGTTTACCATCTCCTGTAACTCCTCCGCTGATGACGCCAGTATAACCTGATCGTCGGCATAGAGCAGACATTTGACGAGTAACTCATTCATCCTTAATCCACTTTTAGACTCTTTCAAATCTGTCAAGCAGCTATCCATAAATAGGTTGAACAGCCACGGTGACGCAACACATCCTTGCCTAACGCCTTTCTCAATCTTAAACCACTCAGTGTGCGCTCCGTTTATCCTGACACAAGCACTCGAATCCTCATATAAGGATTTCAGTGCTCGTATTAAGAGACTGCTCACCCCATGCATAGAAAGTGCTGACCACAATTCATTCCTCTCAACTCTGTCATAGGCCTTTTCCAGATCTACGAATGTGCAATAGACTTTTTGACTCTTGGCCAAAAACTTTTCGGCTATGCACCGCAAGGAAAAGACCTGATCAGTACATCCCATTCCCTTTCGAAATCCCGCTTGAGCATCCCATATTTTGTCATCAGTTTCATTCCTGACTCTATTAATCAATACCTTAGCATACAATTTGCCGACGACGCTAAGCAGGCTTATACCACGATAATTTTTGCAGTCCAGCTGTGACCCTTTTCCTTTGTAAAGTGGCACGATAACAGCCTTACACCAATCTTTTGGTACTCGGCCGCTTCTCCAACACAAATTGAAAAGGCAGTACAACTGACTAGCTACTACGCCTTTTCCTGCTTTAAGCATCTCGACCGACACTCTATCACACCCAGCAGCCTTTCCCGCTTTCATACTCTTAAGTGCTTCCACAATTTCGAACATTTCAATTTCGCCTTCCATCTCATTCTCTTTTTCTTCGCTATAGCAGAAATCTTTCTTATTTCCTTCCTTTTTTTCAAATAAACTTTCAAAATAGTCCTTCCATATCTTTAGTACACATTCTTCTCCTTTCACAACGCTACCATCCTGGCATCTGATCCTAGTCAGCTCTCTGGTTATAGTATTTCCTCGGGCTGACCTTACGGATTTCCAGAATACTTTCAGATTTGACTGAAAGTCTTCTGATAGCCTTTTATCAAAATCCTCTTTATACTCTTCTTTCTTTCTAATCACAGCTTTCTTAACCAAATCTTTCATTTTTTTATATTCCTTACGTGCTTCATTCACATCTTCATCTATAACCTCTTGCATTCTTAAGTTAGCTTTTGCTGCTAACAAATCCAGCCATGCTTTCTTCTTTAATCGCACAAGTTCTTGCACATCTTTACTCATCCACGCATTTTTGTGATTTTTTCCTTTCCTTCTTCTACTTACACCACACACTTCAACAGCTACTTTCACAATTCTTTCTTTAAATTCCTTCCATCCATCTTCAATATCGCTCATTTCCTCTAAATCTTCAAATTCATCCTTCAGTCTATTAATATACTTCTTACCTACATCCATATCTTGCAAATTTTCTACTTTTACTCTTTCCAAAGCGCTGGTTTGCTCCCTTACCCTGTGCCGCCAGCGATTGAAGATACCCCTTATCCGGGATATCACCAGTAAATGGTCCGAGTCAATGCCAGCACCGCGATATGCACGGGTATCCAGCACTTTGTTCTTCAATCTTTCATCTACAATCACAAAGTCTATCATACTTTTTAAAATACCTTCCACTCTTGTGTAGGTGTGGATCTCTTTATGTTGAAACATTGAGTTCGACACAAAAAGATCCCACTCTAGACAAATTTCTAATACACTTCTTCCATTATCATTCACCTTTTCGTCACCAAACGCACCAAGCACCTTCTCATATCCATCACGCTTTACACCCACCCATCCATTAAAATCACCTAACATAATAATCTTCTCATTTGGCTTGGTAACTTTCAATACTTCTCTTACACTATTCCAGAACTCCTCGTTTTCGCTTTTTGCTGATGTTGTACCCCTCGAACCCACATCCCAAGGTGCATAAACACCTAGAACGAAGATCCGAGTGATTCCAACTTTCAGCCTAATCCATAGAAGACGAGGGCTGACACACTCATACTCATTCACGCACTCAGCCATTCGTGCAGAAAGAATTAGACCGACCCCTTGACAGCCTCGGCTGGTACTGGAAATTCCAGACCAATACGCCGTGTAAGGGCCGTGCTGCGTCGCGTCGCATCCTTTCCGCTTCGTTTCATTCACGCACAACACATCCAAACGTCTTTCATCCATCATCTGGCATACTTCCTCAATCTTATCCTTCATTCCTCCTCTTACATTCATCGTCGCAAAGCGGCTTTCAGCAGACCGCATACCGCTCCCGCCGGGAACGAGACGTGATGGGGTGCGGACACCATCGCCGCCATTTAGGTGCTCTTTTAAAAAATTTGCATCCATGCGATTCCCACGAGACGCAAGGGAACAATTTTGTCCGCCCCAGCAGAGCCCCGCATGCCAGGGTAAGGCTAGCCATTACCTGGGGGTCGCCCAACCCCATGGCGGAAGTGGCACGCTCGAGACTAGGCTCGCCCCTAGCCATGCATCCATCGGCGCGGCAGACCTTAGATTGGCAGGGATTTACATTAAAGAGGAATCCCAAGTCTATCCCTTAGTCGGCTCTTACGACATCCGTGGGAAAGAGATGGAGTGGTCCTATTCTTTTGTAATGGTGCCGGGAACCACACGGCACAGTAATACTGTATCTAAATACATGTCCCAAGAATCCATAAGACGCAGACCAATAGGTGTCGCAGTCACGAACTTTTTGGGGTAGTTTGGTGGAACTGACGCAGTGCGGAGTCATCGTTATCATGAATTTCAAACAATCTTTATATTGAAGAGAATTCGTGGATGGTTAAAACAGAACTTAGAGTACCTATATAGATTAACTTAACTTTATTTATTTTATTATTGATTTTATGTACTAAACAAAATTTGTTTTAAATAAATTATAACTAATATTAAATTTATTAACTCATGTATTATTATACCTTAAAATTTTATCAAACAAATGACATGTTATATCACTGCTTCTCCTCAATTTTTAATGGAGCTTTATTTAAAATTGTATCATTTATTTTGTCCCGCTGCATTGTGTTATTTCTCTCTCTCATCTCTGCGTGTTCCCGGTTGCACCCTCCACAGAAGTGTTTCGAGGCCCTAGATGACTTTTGACATCATAAGTTCCAATTCCCAGTGGTAGAGTAGAAGTGTGAAAGAGGTGGCACTTCCCTGAAAGAACAAACTCCCTAACTTCTCTTCCTCTGTTCTTAACGTGTTCCCAATTGCATTCTCAGTTGTTGACTCTAACTGGGTCAAATGTCAGGAAAATGATGATAAATATTTATAATTATAGAAAACACATTTTTCTAACCATTTGTATGCATACATAAGTAGTTTTAGTGTTAGCTTTAGCCTGTAACATTGGCCCTATAATGCAGGAGGCCAAATGGGGCTACAGACGCACGATGGGTGCGATGTTCGCATACAGCAAGCAAGCAGACAGAATGCTGACGTCATACAATTGTCAGGTCCAGCAGCTCGCGAGGGCCGGCCACGCCAGGACTACAGCCAGGATGAGCCTTATACAGTGCATCAGGTGAGTTTAACCTTCTTTGTTTGTCGTGGAGTTACGCAAAAAAGAAGACAAGTTTTTGTTTGAGACCCGGAGAACGGTTTGATGACATAATTTATCTTCTTCCGGCGTTAAACAGGACTTTGCATCTTAGAACCATTCGTCAGCAGAATGGGCTTGACTTTTTCGGCGACGAATCGTTTTAAGGATAAGTCCTGGGGCACAATCTCTAGACGATGAAAAATTATGACGTCGAATCTTTTATTAGTCAAACGACCGTTTGAGAACAGTTTCAAACTTGTCCCCTTTTGCGTAAAATAAACATACATACATACATACATAAAATCACGCCTCTTTCCCGGAGGGGTAGGCTTATAATAAAACATTAATAAAACATCTACTTATATGTCTCTCTCCCTCATTTCTAATTGTATTAAGCAACCCACATTGATATATTTTTATGCTCTGGTTTTTAGTGTTTCGTTCTATAATTTCAAGTAAGTTACAATGTGTATGCACTAATAACAATTACTATGTGAGTTCATTACTTTAGTTAGCTCCTCAATGCCAAGCAGGAACAATATTGAGTCTGTCAATTAAAAACCAACTTCTTTTGTCTATTTAAGTAGTTTTGTTCCGCCGCTTCTTCTGAACATGCGATTTGGAAGCGGAGTAGATATAGATTTAATAAATGATACCTTGTATCTAATTTTGAAAAATAAAGTTACGAACTAGATTCTCACTTATATATCTCTGTTTCTACTATTTGATGTGTGTTTTACAAGATTTATTGGTATTCCTTCGAAATTATTATCCTTTAGAACAGTCTCATAATTTCACCCCGTTTGAATATAATACTTATAGATAGTTACTTTGATGTGAAAATAATATTTTCAAATTACAATCTTCACACAAGATGCTGCAGGAAAATAGATAAATCAAGTGCTAATTTAGGAACACTGTTTTCATTTATAATAGAACTATCGACCTTGTTGACTTGTTATTAGTTATCTTCAACATCAACCTTCGCGTCTCTGAAAGTCATCAACCCTGTGTTTTGACTAATCAGTATTCTGTGATTGTAATCATTCATATTTTTTACATGTTGAGCATTGGCTGAAAGACTGTATGAAACAGATTGAAGATATCTTTTGACTCTCAGAACAATAAGTAAAGTTTTCAGGGCAAAGCTATTTTGTTATGCGCAGGAGGAATAATATAGAATTATATAAAAGTAAACTCTTTGAACAAATTATTATTAACGTGCTCTCGTTAAGATGATAAGGCAATAGCAACATTTTAAATCTACGCATCTCAAAGTTAGAATTTTTCTTATTCAGCAATATGCTTCGTCAAAAATATTATTATCAGCAACTTTTTTCGTCACGACTTCTAACTGGACCTTGATACTATCGTACCCCTTTAAGCATCTCCAATAAATTTTGTCTTTTTATAGTAACAAATGAGTTATACTTTTGTTATATGTAAACACATAGATATCTATATACCTTGGTATCGAAATTGTATAAATATTTAGTGTGAATTGACATTTTGGCTGCTAGCCACTGAATGTTTGAAGTTATCACGTCGAGACAACGGTTCTACTCTTCTACCAAAGAGTTAGTATCAATCATTAGAGTGCGCGATTTACTTAGAAAATACGATACGCGGTTGCAAAACAGTCAATTATAGCGCGGTTGTTTTCACCTGTCCTATGGATTTATAAAAAACAAATGATTGTTAAAGCAATTTTTGGCATGTTCAAATTCCCACACTATTAGGTAGTAGGTATGGACTTCGAATCCAATACGCACTCTTCGTAATAAGAACTCTTTGCATACAGACCTACTATTATCAGCTGATGAAATGGGACTTGTTTACATTTAGCAAACAAGATTGAGAGAATTTGTAACACAAAACACGGATTCTTCTGTGGACTTATATTTTTATTTGATAGGTTATACATAGATAAAACAGTTAAGCACCTTTATGAAAAAGAAACAGCCATTCGCTTCTTTTTTTTTTGGTCACTGATGGCTATGTTTGAGGGGTGCAATCAGGTTATGTATCAAAAAAAAGCAATATATAAAAACCAGTAATATATTGCATATTCTATCGAATATCCAAAAGGAAATCTTTTTGATAACGACGCCAAAGTAAGTATTCAACATCTCTTTAAATTTACCTACCTCCTAAAATGCATTTACATCTAAGGTCGTTGTTGGCATGTAAATAACACCGTCGGCATCAGAATCAAGAGGAAAAATGGTAAAAATAAACCAACTTATCACAAATTGTAGCTTTCAATTACAATTTATATAAACAGATCGTGTTTACTAGAGGTTAAAACCGCTTGTAACTGACATTATTATCATTACGCTAATAGATAAGATGCCGATGCGTTTGGTGTCACGAAAGGCGGGCGTGAACCGGATTTAAGCCAAGTTTTATTAACACCTTCGTATAAAGATGTGTAACTTCTCAACTCTAATGCACAGAATTTAAGTACAAACGACAGAAGAGACATTATGGGACTAAGAGCAACGGAGATAAAGACAGAGAAAGAGAAGGACCACGCCCACAAATTTTTTTTTAAATGTTAATTCTATGCCGTTGGGGTTAGTTCCGGTCAATTCCGATAGATACAAGTTTCACTAAAATCCATATAGCTTGATCACTGAAAACAGGATCGAATGATAACTAAGACGTAGGTACGAACATGTTTGCATTTCACATCTGTGGATTAATTCAATTCTTGATGCATATTTTTATCTAAAATTTCTAATATAGTATAAACGAAATATAGTCAGTAACTTATAAATTAAAAATAAGTATTGATGGATGGATTCATACATCATGATATCATTGACTGATGTTGAATGAGGCTAGTTATAACAATATTTACACTGTATACCTGCTCGTACGAAAATAGAAGGAAATGCAAATATTTTCCTCCAAACTTTTAATCACTCGCTTAACAAATTTTCATGATTTATTATAGTGGTCTAATATAGGAGACAATCTTATCGCCAAGTTCCTAACAAAGGTACCATTACTATATTCATGCCTGATAGGAAGTCACTCTTGTTTTTCGTGAAATATTTGATCAAAGTTCGGTTTTTTTTTTCGCTAAAGTGATTTATAAAAACCACAGAATCAATAATACTCGTAGAACAAACATGCGATCGTATTACTGCAATTCTCGTGTCCTTAAGGTATACTAGAACAGTGTTGTCAATATATAAAATTTTGCTATTATCTCTTCGTTATAATGCTTTACATCCTCCCTGTGGAATACCCCGCCCATCCATGCCAGAAGACATATTACTTTATCACGGCATAAGTTACGGCCTAATAACTTGATACTATTATTTTAATCTAAGAAAGTGTCTAATTAAGTTTGTTTCGATGCAACAAGCCATAACATTTGAACCTTCAAGATAAAAGTGTAACACAAATAACCAGTATGCTGATATTAATATTTGTAATACTACACAGTAAGAGGTGATAACGATTTACGTCAAACAAGTTCGGGGTTAAATTGTATAATCTTACCGTAATATTCGTGAAAACACCATGTGGAATTAACCATTTTATTATACTAGCATGTGCCGGCAGATCCTCCATTATAATTCCTATGGGAGTTTCAACAAATCAACAAATATTTAACGCTCTCTGAGATATTAGTATACAGTCCAAATTTCAAAGTCATCCTACGCGCAGAAAATTGGACTGTACGTTGTCTTTCTATCTGTTAGTTACTAGTGAAGTCTAGTGACGCAAGTTGTAGTAAGATGTTACGTGTTTCCCTATTCCATTCTACTATAATACCTACTTATATTTTGATAGTATTCAATTTAATTTGAGTTTACGTTATTCTTCTGATTAATTGTATGAAAGGATAGTTTCCTCTTGTTGATTCAATTTACCGTGAGAGCCGCTCGAGTCAACTAACCTATTTAACTCGGCAATGAACCGTTTTTTAAATAATGCACACCTATTCATTTATATAAACATCCTATATTTATCGTTTCAGGCACATAGTTCAGAATGAAGGGCCTAAGGCGTTATTCAAAGGTCTCGGGCCCAACATCGTGGGCGTGGCGCCTTCCAGGGCGATTTACTTCTGCACGTACTCCCAGGCCAAGGCAATCCTCAATCAGCATATTGCCCCGGATACTCCTATCGTGCATCTGTCAGCGGCCAGCGCAGCAGGTAATTAATCCATCCATTCATACTTTTATACTTATAAGTGCTAAGTCAGTATTATCTTCCTGTAACGCAAACTGTTCCTTTAAAAAACCGATTTTGGATCTGAGGTCGAAATTGGGTAACGTTTATCGAAATTCTCACAGCACTAAATCTTTCCACTTGCCACGATCCCTGCATAGGTAGGTACCTACTTCTTTCGCGTCATCCTCATTCAATCTTTCTTAACATCAACATACATCAGTATCATCAGTTATATTGAGAAAATTGACAATTTTCCACATTTCTGATCTTCATGTCATTGAAGAATTTGCATAATTCCCAAATAAACATTTGTAGCACTCAAATACGTCAGTGTGTTGCAATAGTTTTCGTTGTATGTTTTTCGTCATATTTTAATGACTATTGACTCTCTTTTTTCCTTCTTCAGGGTTCGTATCATGCACGATGACCAACCCGATATGGTTCGTGAAGACGCGGCTGCAGCTCGACGGACAGAACGTCACAGCTTTGCAGTGCATCAAAAGGATATACGCCAAAACGGTAATTTATTTCACTACACAGTCTTATTTATAAATAAAACAGGTATTAAACCAGCATGTAACGTACCTTTATTTTATCTCAATGATCATTGTACCACGACTCGTAACGTTTGAGATAAAATAAAGGTAAGTTACGTGCGCGTTCAAATCTGAATTATTTATATATATGCAACGCGAAAATTATAAATCAGTTACTACAAGGTCTTCTTCCTCCTGGTTACATCTTCACCACTTTGCAGAGGAGTCTGAGGAACCTTGACTTTCCCAATTTAGGATCATGGTCAAAGGGTTCTCTCTAGTAATTTTGATTGTGCTTTCGAGATGGTCACTATCAGTGAACGAACATCGATCGAACTTCCTCATATACTAAACTGCGCGTTTATATAGATATATGTATATATTTTTTTTTAATATTCGATAAGGTTATATTTTATTTAGGCAATGAAAAAACACGCCCCGTTTAAGGCAACGGCAGAGATAATTTAGTTTCGAGTGTTTGTAGAAATGCTTCACTCATAATATGTATAAGGGCAAAGTCCAAAATAGATACGTACTTTGTTCTCCGCATTTGCTATACTGTCTATACTGTTTCAAACAGGAGGTTGGACTATGTTTTGTAAATTTTGAGATCACATTTCTGCTTTTTTATATTTTAAAGTATTTTTTGCCTTGACTGTTCTTTCTAGTAATAAAAAAAAATACGTAAGTATAACCAGCATTTTATATTGTTTTCTTTGCTCACTTCTGAGCAATAGACTGATCTGTTTCCTTCCAAAGTTTCACTATTTCTCCTCTTCAGTCTTTGCTTGTTCCCGGCAGGGCACCCTTCATATGCATCGAGGCCCGACGTCTGCTAGCTATTGTCCCACTCAATTTATTTATCAGCAAATGCTATACATTGCCTAATTTAAAAAAAATCTCTAATATAACCAAGAACGTATCTTGATCAAATTGAGGACGTCCTGGTAAAGGGTCAGGTCAAAAGTACCGGAAACCGCCGAACTTGCATGAAGAGAGTTATGAATGTGGATGAAGCGAAGGAAGTATGCAGAGATCGTGGCAAGTGGAAAGAGGTAGTCTCTGCCTACCCCTCCGGGAAAGAGGCGTGATTTTATGTATGTATGTATGTATAACCAAGATAGTGACTTATTAATTCTACCCATCTCCAGGGCATCAGAGGCTTCTACAAAGGCATAACAGCTTCCTACATGGGTATAAGCGAGACCGTGGTGCACTTCGTGCTGTACGAAGGAGTCAAGGCGCGGCTGATGGCCGCCCGCAGTGTGGACGGAGTGCCCAGTGACCGGCGGTCTCCTAGAGATTTCCTGGAGTTCATGGCGGCTGGCGCTTTCTCCAAGACCGTGGCTTCGTGCATTGCTTATCCTCATGGTGAGTGTTCTGGACTATCACACCAATCACGCTTTGTGCTTACAACCTTTCGGTTATTGCGAGCCGAATTATAGAAGGAAAGCACTCGTGTTTGATTTGTAGCAGCGCAGCCATCGCCATCGTCGATCATGGTATTTATTGTCTTAATCCCCGCAAGGGATATAGACGTGATAATATGTATGTTTGTAATACCAGCTAGCCTGGCAAAAGATCTTCCTTTTGGCTGTTTGAGTCGAAGTAACAGACTCGACTCCTACATGGGTGTGAGCGAGACCGTAATGCGTCTCGTGTTGTAGGAAGGAGTCTAAGAACAGCCACGATAATTATGATTGAAAAATGAAAAATGTCTATTGCATATTCTTTTTTAGGCGATGGGCCAGCAACCTGTCACTAGTTGAATCTCAATTCTATCATTAAGCCAAATAGCTGAACGTGGCCATTTAGTCTTTCAAGACTGTTGGCTCTGTCTACCCCGCAAGGGATATAGACGTGACCATATGTATGTATGTATGTCTATTGCATTACAATTACAAGTGTCGTTAAACATAGATACAGTACAAATTTGACCAAACTGATTGATGTTGATGACCCAATTTCATAGATAATTATGTGATCGTAAATTGTTCTAAATCGAGTTCTAAAATTGCGTTATATATACTTAATTTATTGCGAAACCTTCGATTTAATATCACAATGCACGGATATTTCTCCAGTTATATTATCGCGGAGATAAAAAGTCGAAAAGAAAAACAAAACAAACAAATTTATTAAAATAAACGTGAGATAAAATATTTGTGCTACATAGCTCACGTGCGGTTCCCACGTGAATTATTTCAATAATATAAATTATTTGAATATTTCAACGATGAAATATCATGTGAACCTGTCGTTATATTGTTTACCCATGTGAACTCTAAATACTTGTGTTGGCAGCTTGAATGAGACGCCTATACTTAATGTCTCGTTTAAGTTCAAAGTTCGAGTTGTCGTTTGAGAGCTATCTCCTTTGCTTCTTACCGTAAGTAAATAATTTGTTGTGTTTGATTAAAACTTGATTTAAAACAAGCAGCAACACATTAGTGTCGTAAAATGGTTGTTCATCAAGGAACTAATGATATATAAGTACCTATAGCTGATTGAATTAATTTTGATTTCACACTAATCAGATACTCGATAACATATTTCTTTAAAATGAAACAAAAATTATGAGTAAGCGGACCTAAATAAATCGTGGATATAGTCATGTGGCTTCAGTCTCTGCTCCGTTACCCATATTGACTTAACGGAATCTTCCTTTAAAATTGTATTAGTAAAATGCTTCGTCAAACTATTTATACATTATAAAATGAAACTTTCACCCAAGACCACTACATAAATTATCTTATAATTTTTGTATAATTTATAGCAGTATTTAATTTAATCATTTTTTTACATCGAGTAAGTTACCCATAGCACAAGTCGCGAACTTACTTTGCAGTAGCGTATTTCAAATGGGAATTTCTACCGACCTTCATGGTCCATCCGACTTCAATATTTTCCGAATTTTCTCCCGTATTTATTTTGTTTGTTTGTTCACAGAGGTAGCAAGGACACGTCTGAGAGAGGAAGGCGACAAGTACCGCAAGTTCTGGCAGACTCTACACACAGTCTGGATGGAGGAGGGGTATCGCGGGGTCTACAGGTAAAAATTGGAATACAATATATAAAATTAAAGATAAGAATGGTCGCATTCGTACATGAGTATCCGCTATTCCAATATCAAGAAGGATTCCTAATGGTCGTGGAAAAAGTGGGTGTTTATAACTTGAGAAACTATGATTGCAATAATATCGGTATTTTAATAAAATTGACATCTATATTTCAAATTGCAATTCGATAAAAACAATAACTTTGTATCTGTCTCAAATGAAATCCTTTTTAATATTCAAAGTTATTTTTTCTTTAATTACTTCCAGGGGATTGGGCACGCAACTAGTCCGTCAAATACCGAACACGGCCATTATGATGTCGACATACGAAGCGGTGGTGTATCTCCTGACGACCCATTTTAATAACTCCTTCTACGAGAACACTTAGCCGTCGCACGCTAAAGCGTAGGACCCGAACGCCTATCGTAGAGGTTTCGAAATCGATAGCGCATCCGATCATCGATTGATTCGTTATCGAATCACAACTTGTAGTTCGATTTCCTCGCTTGAATTGTTAACGTTGTGCCACGTAAAGTGACTGATTTTTAAAAATTAGGTATTCTTTTTTTATTATGAAAAATACTTTTTGACATTCGAATTCGGAACTCTATTCATCTATGGAATATTGAGCCTGAAATGAATGCTGCAAAGTAGTATGCGCTGTTATGCAGTGGTGTCTCAAGGTAGATCTTTCAAAATTTCGACATCACTGTATTAAATTCAAGTTTATAATCTCGTTGTCTATTTGGAAATAAAGCGAAATAAGTCACCTGCTTATGTGGTTGTTATTATAATATCAATGTTTAGTAAGACGCAGTTGAAGGAAAATTTAGGTTATAAAAAAAAATGTTTCTTTTTGTCAGTTTTATTATCCATATTGTGTATATTGACCATTTTATAGTCATAGTTCTAGTCTCATATAGAAAAGTTTCAAAAATTTACTCATGAGCTTGTGAGGTGTAGATTTGCCATGTATTCTATAAACAGCAATCATCGGCTTACAGTAAATTTACACCTACACATACCTAATTAATAATAAATTTCAGATTATATGCTGTCTTTAAACCAGTTCCATGTAGTATTTATAATTGATGCAGCTTTAAACTCCATAGTTCAAAATATTAGCAGAGTATAAAATCTTGAGAAATATAATAACAATATGTATTGTATGGCAGTACAGATTACACATACAAACTTTACGGAAAGGAAACAGTTTTGTTCCATTCCTGTTTATTTTATTTTTTGCTATATTTTAATTCATAGTGCCTGTAGAAATTAAGTGCTCATTTCCCTTTAGTCGCAGTATATGATATTCGCAAAACATCATAAGAGCAAGACATTATAATCTCAAAATAGCACATTCTCAAAATATGATATTCTCAAAATATCATAATAGCTAGACATAAGATTCTCGTAAAAACACATTCACGAAATATGATTTTCGCAATATACCACACTCGCAAAATATGATAAGCTCAAAACATTATATTCTAAGTACAGTAAGGCATATGTAATTGATATATTACGATATATGACAAAAATTTATGTAGCTAGACAAAAAAGAGCGGAGGAGGTGACCGCTGGAAGTGCTGGAAATGGTAGATATATTATTTCGAAACATAGTATTATTTGTTAGGTATTACAAAACAAATTATTTATTCTTATTACAAAAAACAAAATAAAAAATATTCTTATTATTATTAATTATATTCAAAATATATTTACTACTAATATTTCTGTAAAACACTTAACCGTTTTAGACATACCGGAAGACTTATTGTTTTAAGTACACAATCATTGACGATACTTTTAATTTTTTTATTTTTGTCTATCGTTTTTTTATTTCGTTTCTTGTCAGCAAAATGTAAATTGTTTCTTTCTAGTTTTACTTTTTGTATTTTTGCTTCTTTTTTCATTAATGCTATAAATTGATACAATGTTGGCTTTTTAGGAATTTTACTATTAATTCGGCGATGCCATCCTTCGACTCCATTTGTAGTTCTGTTTTTTTGATCATAACAGCTTAATATAGAACTGCTTATCTTTTTCATCCACTGATTATTAAAATAATCAAGAAATTTATTAATGTCTCGGTCTCGTGATGACATTTCCATAATCGTGTAGAATGTCTCCGGTATCAAATTTGATGGTAGCAGTGGTAACAATGAACAATATTGCACAATTTTTCGATTTTCTGCAGAGAGATCGAATTCTTTGCTTTTTTTGAAAACAGCGTTGCAAAAGTGATAATAGCAGCCTTTGACGGTTGCATTTGGGAATACCTGGTTTACAGCTTTAACAACAGGCAGTTCGTAATCGCACTTGTACATATTTAAGTTCAATCCGAATTGTAGTTTAAGTATAGAAAAAAAGCACTCGTACGTTTTTTGCTGTTTGTTGGGAAGTAAAGCAAAAATTATTGGAATAAAATTAATTGTTTCTTCAGTACGTGCCACGTCGACATGTAAGCTGTATAGTTGATAATACGGCTTAGGTACAATCTTAAACGTACCGTCTCCGTAAATACTTGATACCGTTTTTAAATATTCACGTATCTCTGCACGTGTCAACATTGAAAAAAATATAATACGGCCAAATGATTCATGTACGTCGTATAAATAGAAATCTCCTACTAAGTTATCTGGAAGTCTTATGTTAAATGAGTCTTTTTTCAAGTTATCCATATTTAAATATTTATTTCTAGCTCTGTACAGAGTATCTTTTTTTGACGCAAATATTGGTATTTCATGTTCTTGACCCTTGAAATCGTGTTTTAAAATATTGTTCTCAAAAATCTTTTGCGCAGAAGTAAAATTGGTGCACACCTCATTCTTACAGTCATCAACAATCAAATCTATTAGGTTGCTTGTAAAATTGGGAGAATCACAGACATGCTTAGCGGGTCTGATAATTTCATTGTTGGCGTTGAGAGTTATTGACGTTCTGCATTCTTGTTGCTTAGAACACCGCCAGTTTGTCGTCCCAGATTTGTTTTTTAAATAGAAATTGTACCTGTATCCCTGATAGAGTAACACCGGTTTATTTTTTTGACTTTTGATGAACTTTATTTCATTATTATTACATTTGAATTGTTCCATATTTATGCCTAAGCAGAGAAACACTAATTAAAGCAAAGTATTTTACCCTCTGAGGCAATAAATAATATGTTTAATCAAAGTTGACGTTTTTCCTGTCAAATAAATGGCCAGCCAGTACCACGTTTTAGGACAAGAATCAATTAAACGCAGTCTTGGTTTTATTGTAGCTGATGTTACTTTTGGATCAAAAATATCGTGAAATGCGAATATGATATTTGATTGAATATGATTTCCTGAGTATTAGCTTTTTTGCAAATATGATGTATTGGGAACATTATGATTCGCGAATATGATATCTAGCTATTATGATATTTTGAGAATATCATATTTTGAGAATGTGCTATTTTGAGATTATAATGTCTTGCTCTTATGATGTTTTGCGAATATCATATACTGCGACTAAAGGCCCTATCCTGTAATAGAGGTGAGAACGCAGTTAATTTGGATAACTGGATATGCTGTTGACTGTACTAAAGTAACATAATTGGTGTCTTAAGATGTCCAATAGTTTTTTGTATGATACTGCATTGTCTTTTATGTAGTAATTTTAAACTTAGTTTCTTGATGTTGAATTACGTGAACAGACTTTAATGAGCAAATAATAAGAGAATATCAAAGAGACCAATGATTGCAGTCAAATTGTACACAAGTCAACACATGCCATATTATAAAAAAGGTTTAGTTCTCGACACAGTTGTTTTTTTTTTATTAATTCATAGTACTTAAGTTTCCATAGACATTAGCACAACAATGTAAGTTTAAGCTGTGATATAGAATTTGTAAATATTAGTTTGGAGGTAAATTGCTTAAAGGATACCTGCACACACTTGGAATTTCTTTATTGTCCAGTCACACATTATTTTGGGAACTGTATATTGTTATTTTTACTTCATATTGTTTATATTCAGTCAACTGATTTTAATGTTAGAAAAAGTGGACTGTCAAAATGGGTATTGGAATTTGTTTAGTCAAGATAAAGCATGTTGTGGGATAAAGTTAATAAGAATGTTAAATATTATTAGGATCAGATTTAGACTGAATATAAAATATTAATTTTTGTTTATCAAATAAATGATCAAAATAACTTATACTTTTTTATTCCTAGTTCTCTCTTGAAATAAAGACAGCAAAATTAAACACAAGAGCTTTTCCAATTAGGTAATGTATCACATTACATAACTTCACACAATCAACATTAAGATACATGAAAAAAACCCTTGTGATTTTACTCATATATTTTGAATTTGCTCTATTATATTTTTAATTATCATGAAGTCTGCCTTCACGATAAAATGGGTTTTAGGAGAGTTCTTATTGAAAAATTTGAAATAAGTACCCACATGTGTGTCGAGATAGCATTGGGCATTTCACTTGGGTAGCGGAGTATTGTCGTTAGAGGAAATAAGTCTCCTTTCAGTGCTACAATAGGCTCCCGGCGGAACCAAATCACAGAAAGAACTGTCACTATCCCCACCACAACTTGGACGACTATTTGTGCAGTACTTTTAATAGCTAAACTCTTGCTCATGCGGCTCTGGGAGTCTTCTTTCAACTGTGACTCTAACTTGTTTATCTTCCTTTGTAATTTAGAGTATGCAGCAAACTCTTCTTTCATAGATATCTTTTGCTGGGAAGACTTGAGTTCTAAAATCTCTGCCCAAATAGTTCTCTCTTCATTGGATGGCCTAACAAAACAAGCTACAATCTGAAAACCAAATTTCTCATTAAAAATTTAAAGCATTAATTAGACAAAATAAAAGCATTAAATAAAAAAAATAATAACTTACAGGTTTTGTTAGATATGGCACTAAAATGCTCAGAGTACACAGAATAATGAAATATATCATCAGAAATCCATTTACAACCTCCAACATTGTTTCGATTGGTTTTCCACAACGTTAAAATCAGGCCTATCAAAACAAAATATGTTTTATTCAGTCACACTGATCTATTTTAAAATGATAAGTTCGTACAAATATCACAAGATTCAATTTAAAAAATTGAAATACAATATTTTTCAACCAAACAGAATTTTTATGTACCCGACTCACCGACTTTGACATTGACAGATAATATTTTTTTTCTTTTATTTGGTGTGTAGATAAAACTGGTGAACAGAAGCAAAAATGAAGTTATTGATATGTTCAAATGTTTTAGTCCATTCAAATAAAAATAATGTTTCCATTTGGTTTCCATAACTTCCATTAGATGATATATCAGCCAAAGCAGCCACTCAGTCGGGAACAACACCGTGGTGTGGTATCTGGGGCTAGGATAACTGCTGTCATGTATTTTGGTTTGGCCATTTGTCAAATTCTGAAAAGTGTAACCTAAAAAAATAAGAATTTGTTGTGCATGCATGATTGATGTTCAATTGTACATGGTAATTTTTGTATTTTTCTGTGTACTACATGAATAATTTGAAAGTTCAAAATGATGAATACTGTATACTTGGAAGTTTATTCTACTGTCAGTCGCGATCATGACACTGAGCCTCAACAAATTATGTTACCATTGGAATCGTTCATTACTTACTTTATTTATAAGTTTGCCTCGCCCGAGAACTTGAAACTTAATTTTGTGCAGGTCACAAATCGAAATGATAATAAGAATATTATATTGTCTGACGAAAATGTTTCTATTCTATCAGTTGAAGAAATTCCTTGGCAAGTATCGGCTTGTGTATTTCCTGTAGTATTGTATGGAGACATGGTGATAACAGGCCTTTGTGCTGCGGCCAGGCATATTTGTAAACATCGAGGTTCAGACCGCAGCCCCTATGAGCATGAAGAAGGTTTACTTGGTTTTCGTAAAAGTTGTTTACAAGCACCAAATGAAGTTTCTATCTGGACAAAGTTTTGTGAAGTTGACATAATAAAGACAGTTAAAGATTTACTTAGTGTTGAAATAATGGATACAGTGCCTAAGAATTTGATACGCTTTGAAAATCATTTAAGCAAACCTGTGAGAGTTCACAATGTTTATAAGATTGCAAGAGATATGAAGAAAAAAAAATTGGAAGACGCAGATCATCAAAATAATAGTAAGAAAGTAAAAGAAGGTTCAGAAGAAAAGAATAGAGTTTCTAAAACCAGAAAATGGAAATCTAATGTAACAAAAGAACTTGAAATTAATTGTTCTACCAAGATATCTGACTTGGGGATTACCCACCAGTTTGCAGAGGGACCTTTCTTTAAGTTAGCAGACTTAATTCTTGCACCTTCATATTATATCATTATAAAATTATTTGGGCCACAATTTGAATCATTATTACCACTTACAGCAGCTTGGTATAATAATATTCTGAATATTCCTGAGATAAACAATCTTGTGCCTTTATTTACTAAAATTAATAATTTAAATAGTTTAACAATATTAGATAATGTAATTAAACCTGAAACTGAAGATGTGAGTTTATACAAATGTGACCCAAAACGACATAATCCCAAGAAGAGGTTATTTACTAAAACTGAGGATGTAGAGAATGCTCTGAGTGCACTCTTAGATGGAATGGAACTTGATGTTAAAAGTAACAGCTTTGTTTCTGAAATAAACTGGAAAGATATCCCGGATGGTGCCAATCCCACTGCTGGACACCTGCCTGATGAAAGAGTTATACGGAAGTCACAGCAGCTTGAAAATCTTGCACTAGCCATCCTTGAGATAGCAAAAGATGGTGACATCATAGTAGACTTTTGCAGTGGCAGTGGCCATTTAGGCATCCTTGTTGCACATTTGTTGCCTAAATGTACTATTATTTTATTAGAAAATAAAGAGCAATCTCTCCTTAGAGCCAGATCTAGAGTGCATGAGATGGGTCTTCACAATGTTTTATTTTTCCAGGGCAATCTTGACTTTTTCGTTGGCAAGTTTGATATAGGGATAGCACTACATGCTTGTGGAATTGCAAGTGATTTGGTGTTGGATAAGTGTTTGAAAGCAAATGCCAAGTTTGTCTTATGCCCTTGCTGTTATGGCTCACTTCATGCCACTGACAGACTAGTCTATCCAAGGAGTAGCAAATTCAGTACAATTTCTTTAGAGAAATATTTATGTATCGGTCACGCTGCGGACCAAACACATGAAGATCATCCACTCACAGTAAGGGGAGCCAGGTGTATGGCTATAATTGACTCGGACAGGGCTGGTTTGGCTAAAGAATTTGGCTATAATGTCACCTTATCAAGGCTTAAGCCCTTGTCATGTACCCCTAAAAATAATTTACTGATCGGAGTCCCATCAATAACAAACAAATCAATGAATAGATAATTTTATTCACTATAACAAATTATTAAAAATATACAAATTTGTACTATAATTAAAGTCTTTGATTGAATCTTTCATATCCCAAAAATGCTTAAACACTATTTGGAATAATATACTTTTTACAGACTAAGATAAACATAAACTCATTCATTTTAACGTGCAAATCTTTTAACCAGTAAAAGTACCAAATGAATATGATAATCTATGCACAGCTCATAAGGCTTTGTATTCTAATAATAACCTACTGTAATAATTCTACATCAAATATTTAATTACGAGCGAAAACAATAGCAGTGCGGCATGGGATGTAAACCTGTAACAATATGACTTAGATTTATTTTAATTTTTTTCTTTATTACTTGATAATATCATCATCCTGGCGTTTGCTCCAGGGAGGAGAAATCAGATAGTCACTGTCACTACCTAGGTCTTTAAGAAATATTAAGCAAATCCCAATTATAAATGCGAAAGTAACTTATCTGTCTGTTACGCTTTTACGACTCAACCACTGAACCAATTTTTAAAGAAATTTGGTACAGGGATATATGGCGAACTTGCATGAAAAATAAAAAATACTATTAATATTTTTTATTGCTAAAAAGGGTAACGAAGACGAAATCGCGAGGAAAAGCTAGTAAATATGTTATAAATATACCTGCAAGGAATCATTCCTGTTGGACCATGGCTGTCCCTGTGTATGGTGTGACTCGCCGTCGGTCTCCACACGGCCGAAACCTCCGTATTTTTTACTATCCGAGCACAATACAGCCTGAAAGTTACGGAAATCCAATAAATAAAAGATTTAAGTTTCTATGAAGAACCCCTATGTTTTTTTGTTAGTTATGTACGGATGATACTGATATTCGCTTGTAGGTACTTAAGAAATTCGTAGAAATTCTTAACTAAATCCCACACGTTAGCTAAAAAAACGAAAGCTGTAAATCCTAGTCGCTCGTTTATAAAATTATAACATAGTACATATAATCAATCTCTGTAAAATGACATAGTTGTAATGCTAAATGTATTCTACGACATAATTTTTTTTGAATTCACAATTAATATTTTTTATAGTTTTTGGCTATAAATTGGGCTTTTAGTTTGACACGAACGAAACTGCGGCCGAAGCTAGTCTAATCGCTCGTACCTTGTAGTTCCCAGGGTCGTTGACGCCCACCCTGTAGTCGGTGAAGCTCTGGTAGGGATGGAAGTTGAACACGAACAGCAGCCCGGCGCGCTCGAACGCGACCACCTTGTCTCCTTCGTGCTTGCATGACACGTACGCCTGGGTTAAATTATAATCCAAATACATATATATAAGTATATATAGGTATCATACCTACCTATACGGGACAAATTACGCAGATTAAGTTAGCCTCGAAGTAAGTTCGAAACTCAATGATACTATATTTTACATTTTATAACGATACCTATAGATACGCAGAAAGATGATATGCGTGCCAATGGTCTTAAAATTCATAAAAATGGATTCGAACCCGGGATCCCATGTGTCACAGACAACCGCACTACTACTGAGCTACAGAGGTCGTCATTACAAGGAGAGTGTGAGAAGGAACTTTGGACGAGGAAAGCATACCTTGATCAAATCCTTCCTGGCGAAAGGTCATGAGTATCTTTAACCGGTGAACTTGCGTAAAAAAGAGTTATGAATGTGGATGAAGCGGAAAAACTATAGGTACAGTGATCATGGCATGGCTAGTGGAAAGATGTGGTCTCTGCTTAATGGAGTGATATAACATATTATGTTTTTTTTGTATAGTCTTTTACTTACAGGATCCGAAGCCAACCAGCCGTACTTCTCCTCCAGATGGTTCATGTCCCTGTCGAATTCGTTCAGGAACTTGTATTTGAGCAGCTCATCATCGACCAGGTTCCACTGGCGGCGGGCGTAGTGGTAGGAGGAGTTGTTGCCAGCGCGGGGGAAGTCTAGCCATTCGGGGTGGCCGAACTCATTACCTTTATATTCATAAAGTTTTTGAATAAGAATGTTTAAGATTCCATAAAGGATTCATACCATTTTCAAATCAATTCAATTTATTAATATAAACAACATAGAGCAAGATCCCAGAGCCGTAAGACACAACTTATTTTCTAAAGAATGGATCTTTCGATTCTCAGTAGTCTTTCATGTACTTTTAATACCTGCATGTTTGTGAGACTTGCCCGGTGACACCTGCGCAGGTACCAGGCGAGAAAGGTAACTAAAAATCACAGTTACTTAACTTAAATTTTTATGACTGATTTTTATATATATTTTATAGAATATTACTCTGAAGTCATATCAGAGAAGTCAGACGCTTTCCATGCGCCAAAACTTTTGTCAGACGCTTTAAAGCTCTATCAAAAAAAAATTAACTTAATTTATTTTTAAATGTCTGGCTTTTATATATGTTATTCAGATAACTATTACAAAGTTGTATTAAATCAGTCAGACAGTTTGTAATGACCAAACACCCCTTAAACACAAGAATTACTCAGCCTCGAGTATGAGCGCGATAGCACAATGCGCATGCGCGTCAGAGTAAAATATCTAATATTTGAAAAGTACTTACTGTTTTCAATTTCATATTTTTGCATATCTATTCAAATACGATGAAATTTATAATTAAAATAATAATTAATCATTTTTAAAATTATATAGATAATATATTGCATATAAATAGGGGAAAATGATTTTTTTTGTAGCAATAGCCTTTCAAAAAGAATGATTTTTATTTTATTTAAAAAATATATCTATTATAATAATTTCAATAATAGAATAATTAATTATGATTAATCAATTGAATAATTATTTTATTGTCTCTTTATCATCTTCATCATCAAAATAATCATTTGAATTTTCATCATTTATTAAATCTCTATACTGTCCACTCAAGTCATCGTCCTCATCATCAGTTAGATTGTCGTTGCTGGCAGAATTTTCCGTAAAAATAAAATCATAAACAATTATAAAATAGTATAGTAAAAGTAAACCTATAACATATAAATATAAGTGAAAGGCGACTAAGGGATAGGCTTACAAACTTGGGATTCTTTTTTAGGCGATGGGCGAGCAACCTATCACTATTTGAATCTCAATTCTATCATTAAGCCAAATAGCTGAACGTTGCCATTTAGTCTTTTCAAGACTGTTGGCTCTGTCTACCCCGCAAGGGATATAGACGTGACCATATGTATGTAGTCTACTTTAATTTCGACACCACCGCAACGGTTTCGATGGTCCAGTGGTTACCGCGTGAGACTGTGAAGTTGGCGGTCCGAGTTCGAGTCCCAACAATAACAAGATATTATTAATTTTTATTAAAAATGTTTTTTTTTTGTGTTGTTTGAGTATTTATTAAAAAAACTGAAAATCAAAATACTACATATAATCATACGGTAAAAATATTTTGTCTGTACATTTAATATTTTGACTGAAACAAATAGAGAATTTTTTTTTACATTTTTTGTCTGTCTGTCTGTATCAGACTGTATGATTAAGATTCAACTCGAACTTTACGCGGACGACATCGCGGGCAACAGCTAGTATGCAATATATTATATTATTTTAAAAATGATTAATTATTATTTTAATTATAAATTTCATCGTATTTGAATAGATATGCAAAAATATGAAATTGAAAACAGTAAGTACTTTTCAAATATTAGATATTTTACTCTGACGCGCATGCGCATTGTGCTATCGCGCTCATACTCGAGGCTGAGTAATTCTTGTGTTTAAGGGGTGTTTGGTCATTACAAACTGTCTGACTGATTTAATACAACTTTGTAATAGTTATCTGAATAACATATATAAAAGTCAGACATTTAAAAATAAATTAAGTTAATTTTTTTTTGATAGAGCTTTAAAGCGTCTGACAAAAGTTTTGGCGCATGGAAAGCGTCTGACTTCTCTGATATGACTTCAGAGTAATATTCTATAAAATATATATAAAAATCAGTCATAAAAATTTAAGTTAAGTAACTGTGATTTTTAGTTACCTTTCTCGCCTGGTACCTGCGCAGGTGTCACCGGGCAAGTCTCACAAACATGCAGGTATTAAAAGTACAAGAAAGACTACTGAGAATCGAAAGATCCATTCTTTAGAAAATAAGTTGTGTCTTACGGCTCTGGGATCTTGGACTAACAGGAATTAGCATTCGAATACACTACTTAAAAGCTAGTTACCTAGTGACTAATTTTTTTTTATTACTATGTTGCCCAAAATAGTCGAAGAATTACGATTCTACCTACTACAATTTTTACATATTATTTTTATTTTTACAACATATAATGTTGATGATTCAAGGTTGATGAATGTCTCACTGTCACTAAATATAAATAATGTAGGAATGTAACATCACTGTTACTTGATTTCACAAATAAAACTAAGTATATTGATAAATTATAATAGATTCTTACCGATGAAGTTAAGATAGGCCTCGCCGCCCAGGGCATGAGTGATCAGCCTGATCATGCAATGTAGCGCCAAGCCTCGCTCAATGACAGAGTTAGGTTCGCTCAGAATGCTCATGTGAGTGTACATAGCTGCGTCCATCAGCCAAAACGCGATTGTTTTATCGCCTACAAGCGCCTGAAATCAAAACGGTTGTCGAAGTACTCAGATTTGAAATGCTTGTTACGATGCCCATGAGGTCATAAAATTTCTGAAACAGAATATTCCTAATTTTGGTTTGCTTGTAATTTACAAGCAAATGAAAGACCATAACTCTCGATAGGTGAAGCTGAAATAAAGTAGTACCCGGAAGTAAATATTACGTAAGTTTTGATAGGTAATATTGGATGTCCCATCACGGCCAATGTCATAAAAAAGGCAAAAAAATTATATAACACTAAAAATATGTAGATAGCATTGTAAAAAGAAATCCTACCGAAATTATACAAAATGTCTTTTGTTGAAATTCACCCACCCGCTAGTAAATTTTTTTTTAATTTTTTTAGTGTTTTTATCGTGTTGACATGTTAGCCCCATCCCGCTATATAGGTAACAATCAAGACTAACAATCAAGAATTATCACTTGTGTTTGAAATACGTAAGTTCTTTTACCAATGCCTGTAATATCTAATTGAACTCCGATAGAAGCGGTTTTATCAATTTAATGTTGACGTGCATCATTCTTTCGATTTGAACTGGTTAAAAGCTAATGGAGAAAACGGAAAGATCCCCACCTATGACACGATTGTCGTGTGTCGGCGTAAAGGTCAATGCATAAATATAAAAAGACTGAACAATCATTTCAATACCTGATCATGACTTTCAGCATACGCCACCGTCCCCTCCTTCCACCGCCTGTTAGTCAGGGTGTGGACTATGTGCCCCATCTTCCAGTCCTCGTCGCGTTCCTCCTTCAGCAGCTTGATCCACATGTCCGGGATCGCCATCCCTAGCCGGTAGTCGAACCCGCTACCCCCTTCGTTGACGGGCCGGCAAGTCGCAGGCATGCCTGACACGTCCTGGAGTCAAAGACTTCATCATCATTATGTTTGTCGACTCTGTCTACCCCGTAATGGATAAAACGGGATCTATGTTTTTCTTATATTTTTAGAGTTAGCTCTGGTCGACGAAGTTCCACTCCTCCATTCTATGTAAGTGTATCTACTCTATTTTTCTATTTTTATTTACAGATAATTTGGAAGGCCTAATTTCTATACGAGTAAAATCTATGCTTTATGGGTTTTGTATTTTTAAGAGAATTAAAAAGCCTGGTACAGTTCTTACATGCGTGAATAGTACCTAGCCCTGCTATCGATGTTTGTATGTGATTTGATTTTCGGGCATAATAGATACGCCAGCGCCTGTGTCTACATTGAAGTTCGAGTGCTCGTAGTAATAATAGTAGGTGACTATAGTAACTATTTGCGTGTTCCCACGGAATAAAGACGATCGTGGATGCACGGTGTGACCTAGCTAACCTTGACCACCAAAGTATAGCAGGGGAGGTGCTTTGTTCTAGGGCCTTGGTCCTTGGTAATTAGTAGACGTTGTATGTTGTCAAATGATAATTACGCAGCGAACCCCAGAATATGTATTATATTACCTCAGCAATAGTGATAGCTCTGCTATCGATGTTATGTGTGATTTCATTCGCGAGCATGAGGTAAATTAACGCTTCAGTGTCGACATTGAGACCGTAGTACTCGTCGTAATGGCCGGAAAAACCTTCGCCAATGCCTCGGCTGTGGTACAACATTGAGGTGACTCCGTCGAACCTAAAACAAAATTACACAAATAAATCACGCCTCTTTCCCGAAGGTCTAGGCAGAGGCTACTTTCCACTTATCTTGACGTCCCAGATTTGGTCAAGCGTTTAGACCCACACCGCGGTTCCCATTCACGCTTGTATATCGCTTAGTCACTTTCATTTATGCCCTCCACAAAACCAAACCATCTCAAGTAAGTACTTAACCCAATAGAGTAAATTGATATTGGCTGCAGGAATATTCGGAAAGAATCTAACGTGTTATTCGACGAACCTCTTAACTAATAAGTCACGGATGCACCCTTTATTATAATTGTTAGATAAATATAGTTTACAGAAGTCCATACCTGAATCCATCGAATTGATATTCTTCTTGGTACCATCTTAAATTTGATAGCAGGAATCTTAGTACCTCGGTTCTGAAACAAAGCGAAATTTGCATAAATCATATAGTACCCACCTACTCGTAATTAAATAGACTGCAGTAAATATTCGTAATAACGTGAAATGTTTTGAAACAAATAAAAATGATAAAACATAAATGAAAATTACACGGGTAATTTGTCCGGTTTATACGAACATACTCAGAATAATTGAGTCAACTGTCTCACAGAAAATTAGTTTTTTGTGGTCCATCGTGGAAGTAGCAAGAATTAGTTCCATCAAACTCGTTGAGTCCGCCGAGTGTGTTTTTGAACCACGTCTAGAAATAGCTAAGATCTACATTATCATAAAACATACTCAGAATAGTTGAAAAGTCGGCTGTCCCATAGGGAGTGGGTTCCTCGGGGTCCGTCGTGGAAGTAGCAAGAATTAGTTCCATCAAACTCGTTGAGTCCGTCGAGTGTGTTTTTCGACGCGTGTGAGTGGACCACATCGAGGAGCACGTAGAGTCCAATTTCATGAGCTTTGTCAACCAGCTGCTTTAGCTCGCAAGGTGTGCCGTACCGACTGTAAAAAGTAAGATATTTCTTAAAGTGCTTTTCAAGAAGTTCATTGTTTGAATTAGTTATGAAGATTTGGATCAGAGCGTCGGTGATCGAAACAGTTTAAATGTGTGATGCGCATAAAGGCACAGGTGCAAATCCTAACGAGGCTGTCCTGTCCAGAGGACCGAGAAAACTCCTGGATATATTGAATTTTCTACAATCACGTAACTAAGTAGTATGCCTACTACTATTCCTCGAATTATATACCTAAGCAGTTTGAATCAATCTACCGCAAAGACAATGGCTAGAGACTTAGCGAGTCTTAAGAAGCGAGTAGAATAACTCACACAAAACATTTATCCTAAGTAGTGAGGTACATATATCTATCTACAATGTGTTGATGTACTCTCAGAAAAATAATGAATTCGTAACTTACCTACTTGCCGCAAAGAAACTGGTAACTTGGTAACCAAAGGAAGCATAGTAAGCGTGTTCCATGATGGCCATAAGTTGAATTGCGTTGTATCCTGGAAATGTGGAAAGAAAAGCATAATATGATGAGACAGATGGAGAGGAAAAGACACTTGTAGCAACTTATCTTCACTGTCAGCCAATAGCAGCGAAGAAAAATCGAGCAACAAAATTTTCTACGGATACAACGTCCGATTCAACATCATTTAGAGTCTGTCTAGCGAGTCGGAGCACAAAGAAAACCAGCTGCAAATTTTATTTATATTTTGAATGATGAAATGAAAATTACCTTGTTTCTTTATCCTGGGCAGAACATTATCCCGAAACTCGTTGTAGGTGCCGACCTTTCCTTCAGGCGTGGCGATGCCAACATGACACTCGTATATCCTGAGGGATTTCGGCCGGACCACTTTGGGGTGCTTAAATTTGTAGGGCTGAAAATTAAAATAGGTAATTTAGGCATTCAATATTCTAAGGGTAAGTTCTGTGTGATAATGTAACAAACAGTTGTGTTGCGTAGAAAAAAGTTGCCTATCAAATAATCAGTAACATTTGCAAGTTATGTATCCTTTGCAAGAGCGTGGAGGGTAGATAATAATTGTGAATTAGTTAATGATAGGTACTGTTTATTTATGATCTTAAGAGTTAAGTTCCCCTGCAAAGGTTGAGACGAGAGTCGAGAGTCGCTTCGTGTAAAATACTCGATTCACTCAATCCAGGATTCTAGGTCAAAGGCAAATTCCGGGCTCCTTTCCCTTTACATACTATTTATATTCATATTAAAAAAATAGTACCAAATAAGTAAATATCTTATATAACACGTGATGTCATAATGGAAAATTTTAGCTCGCCATAAAAAGCGATAGTCTAAACCCGTATCAGTCGATAAGAAAATCATAATACCCACATTGTCCGGCTTATAAATAAACTGCTGATAGGTGAACCCCTCGAAGGGTTTCACGAAGCTGGCCCAGGGAGAGACCCTGTAGAGGTTCTCGTTGACAATGATCTGGACTCGGGAGTCGTGCTTCAGGGGGCAGGAGCCGTCGGCGTTGGCTGGGATGTGGAGCTCCCATTTGCCGTATTCAAGTTTCTTGAACGGATGGCTTTTGGAGTTCCAGCCGTCTGTAATTTTAATCATTATATACTTTAGAGTCATTTAGTCTACGTTGAGTCTTTCCTGGGCAAGAGCCCTCTAATTTTTGGATATTATCACACATAACTCATTCACGGCACCGCCGGTTATTGGCCCTGCACATGAAGATGCAACAGATAATGTTTGAACAAGTACGGCGTCGCCACTGTTGATTCAATTAAGGTCATATACGAGTATTAAGAATCTGCGCGAAGTGAATAACTGTCACATGTGGAAGTATCAAATGAGATTTTCTAGAGAAAGATACGGACATCACACGAGATGGTCCCTCGCGCTTTGGCTCGAACTACTACTAATAAGACTACGATCCAGGTGAGAACCACTCAATCCTCACTTATTCGCTAAGTCAGGTGAACACAACGCGACTCTCGTCTGACCTACGTTAACTATCATACTTCTCCTCTCATGCCTCTTATGACAATCATGAGAAATAAATGGAGTGTAGTCCTATTATGGAAGTATGAAATACAAATGGCAACCATGAAAAAAAAGTGAAGTATACCACCAATCGACAAAGAAACTAGCACTTATAAGCGTTTCTATTAGGTATAACCGAATTCAAAAAAGGTTCTTAAATTCATAAAGTTTTTGAGTATACGTACTGAAGTCTCCTTGAAGGTGCATGTAGTATGCTCCAGGGGCCCACTCCCGCCAGGTCACAGACCCGTCCTGGTGGAACTGCGGTCCGTAATACTTGTACCCCTGGGTGAATGCTTCGATACCACCCTCCCACGACTCCATGCGGTTCCATAAGTCCTTGAAACAGGCATATCTGAAAAATAAAGAGATAAGACAAGGTGAATGACTGTCTTAGATATAAAGGGGAAAGGTGATTGACTACTGAACTAACTGATACTTTTATCCACGCATAGCCCACGAAGTACACAGTCCTACGTATAATTATGTCGAATTCAATGTCAACCTTACCTATTTACGAGCAACTAACTAGGTAGGTACATAAAGTTATGTTGAACTACTACAGAAGCACTCTTGTGGTCGCGGTGTCAATATCAAGTTTCTATTAGCTCTAAGATAGTGGTTTTATCATCACTTAGGTGGGAACTCGAAATTAAAAACACTATTGTATTTGGTTAGCAGGTTGGTAGGTACCTACTACCGTATTACCTAGGTACCTACGTACTATAATCACGTATATATCTCTTGCGGGGTAGACAGAGCCAACAGTCTTGAAAAGACTGAAAAGCAATGTTCGTGCTGGCCCATCGCTTATGTACAAGAAGCATCTCAAGTTTTAGCCATTTCCTGAGAAGCCTTTTACTTCATCCATGGGAAAGATGGAATGGTCCTATTCTAAAGTGCTGAAAACTACACGGCGTACTACACCAAGAATGACCTTCTTATTTAATTTACTACGAGTATCTGACGCAGTGCAAGAAACAGAAGGGCACTTGAATCATTTTTTAAGCTCACACTCTCTAATTTGGACATCTTTTAGTCTCTGACTTGGCTTTCCAACAGACGGGAAGAGATTTTTGGAAAAAGCCCCCGAGAAAGATTGTCTTTTGTATTTCTTGCGCTCACTTAGGTTAATTTGACTAGAGTACCTATGCCTTGTCAAGATTCGTAAATAAACCCTTTGATTTTTGGCTATTTAATGTGAGCACGGCCCACCCTCGACCCTACGTTCACGAAGTTAAAGTGCAGTACAGATACAGTGCAATTTTATTAAGTGCTGATAAAAAAAAAGGATTCGTGTTTATATATAAATATCCATCTGTGTGATCTATATTATTCATAACTGTCGATACTAATGACCTTAAGTTTGACATTGGAAATAGTCTGCAGCTTAACAATATAAAGCGGTACTAGCGCTTTATACTTGGAAACGATGGGGCTTCCTTATTGCTACAATATACAATAACTTAAAATTTTATATTTTTAGCAAAGTAGGTGCCTACCTGATTTACTTGCTGACAGATAAAACAACTATACTTAGGAACTTTCTAAAAGCAACGAGTAATGCTCCATGTTCATTTTAACCATTGCAGAATTCAGCGCCACAAGCGCTTCAAAGTTGCATTGGTAACCAATCGTAAACACGAAGATAACCTCAAATTTATAACAATTAACGGTATTTAAAGTGGAATAACGGTAATAATAAACAGTTTCAGCGTAATGTCACAACAAATCATAATTCTAAGACTCACCTGCGTCTAATTTCCCTTTCGTAAGGTTTCAAATAACTGTCCCTTTCGAATAATTTTGGCAAGTCTGGGACTGGAACGTCCATCGGATCCATTGCTGAGTAGTTACCACCCATTATATTTGTTTAGATATATCACGGAACCAGTCGAGTCGAACTGCGCAAGCGCCGGGCAACCGCGCGAAAAGATGCCTTTAGTTTGAATGATAAAATGTGCACGCACGATTCGATATGTGTAAATACATATAGTTAATGAACTCATATAAGTAGATACCTATTTTAGATAAATAAAGATGATCGCAGTTATGTTTGTCGGGTCCGCCCGAGTCACACTCATTTTTCATGCATATACGTTGTGCATATATAAAACTGGTAATAATGTAACTGGTAATAAAAAAATAAAACTGGTTCTGACTATCCAGACATTTGATTTGTAAAATTAATAGGTAGGTAGGTACCTACATAATTTTAAGTTACTTTCATTCTATTTCTACCTTCGTACAATCTTGAAGACGAATAACTACGCTATTTAGTAAGTAGGTAGTACCTACCTACGTAGTTTGCTAAGTGGTCCACTGTACAATGATTTTCGGATTACAACTCTAGATGTGGGATTTTATCTCAAAAAGGTTTAAAAAACATAATTGCGGGCCCCTAAACGTATTATTTCTTATCAACACACATGTCTGTAGTTAATGTAGCGGGAGTGTAGCGTAGCTGACCCTAGATTACTTTTCATAATGTTAGGCTAGAAATAGGTACCTACTGCATAAACAAGCACGATGAGCGGAAAGTTATGTATAAGAACATAACTAGGTAGGTACCTACCTTACATCGATCCAGCTGAATGGGGCCTTTGAATCTTTTCGAGACTGTGGCTTGGCTCTGTTTACCCCGCAATGGATAAAGACGTGATAATATATGTTGGAATTGTGGTAGTTAGGAATGGAAACTTGCCGTGCAATCCATTCATCTAGTCCAGTAACCACCATCAGAGATGGGAACTTAAAAATCAGGAGACTTCTCTATACTGTTGAAGTTATATGAGTAAAGGAAAATCTTGACCCACTCACAAACCTGGACAAGCCATGTATGTTTAATGAGTTGCTAGCCCATTGGAAAAACTTTCCGTGGAACCTGCGCGGAAATTCTTATAAATAATATCTTGCACATTCATAAATTAATGCGCTACCAATTTGTAATAGACCTAAGGGAATGTGCTTATTCTCTTAGTCGCCTTTTACGAAATCCATGGAGAAGATGTGAGTGGTCCTTCTCTATAGTGTTGAGAACTACAGGGCAATTACTTTATCCTATTTCATAATAAGTATAATATTTATCTTATTTGAGGATTGGATATCATGGGAATTTTTAACGATGGTATTATGATGGTATATGATTATATTGGATGCGCACACAATTATGAAGAGATTTCTTGTTTTGGAAACCATTTCTCATGCAGATTAGGCATTTGTATATATAAGGCCAGGAAAGTAAATGTATATATTTAGCAAACTGTCCTAATCACAACTAAAAATAACATCAAAGCAGATTTTCACTATCATTAACATAGTATGTAAGGTATATACTATTTGTACAATTGCAAAGTTTGAATGGAGACTGTTTCTGTACATAAAGGTTCTACTAAAAATAAACCAGATATTAATGTCTAACAATTTTAATACACACTATCTTATTTACAATTTAACAACAAAGTAGGCAGTTAAAATATATCAGAGCCAGTACTTTTAGCTCTGGCTACAGCTTCTTCAGGTTTTAATTTTTCTTCTTCGGAGGGTTCAAGGGGCAATCCATCTGCATCTAACTTTCCTTGTTTGAAATCTGTTACTATCTTTTTACTATACACTGCATCGAAGAGTTGTTGGGCTGTGAATTCACTTTGAATTACATCTTCGGATTTGTATGATACATAGGGCTTAAGATCGAAGTCTTTTAAGTCAGGAACAATTAATTCCGGTATCATTTCAGGTACTTCAACAAATCGTCCATCCAGTTTGTAGCCGGTATCGCGAACACCTCTTTTGTCTATCTCTAGCTCGGGATTTGGACCAACTTGCCTCTGCTTGTGTATATAGGAACCTCTCTTGTTTGGTATAACGAATTTCCGAAAATTCCTCTTTCCTTCACGTGGAACACTCAAAGAAATACTTCGTTTAGATATAAAGTTTACTAATGTGGTTATCTTCGACATTTTATTGCCTATTAAATGTTTTCTTTCTTAATTTTGAATATTTTCTTAATTTCTTCACAAATGCTAATTAGCTCTGTTTTCTTTTTAGGTTAGAATAATAAATGACATTTGATGACAGTGACAAATAATTTTCATAAAACTTCAGTAAAAAAACAGCAAATACACAACCATTTTCTTACAGCGGCGCACTCTAGCCAGCAATATCCGATCTCACAGAGATTTGAAAAACAAAGGCCATGTTCAGCTGGATAGGAGGTGGCTTAAATGGAATCGAGATTCAGTTTTATGTCAGTTATGTATGTGCTAGTTAGGTAGGTACTTTAGCTAAACATGAATACTTACATATTATCACGTCTACATTCTTGGCAGGGTAGACAGAGTCAAAGTTTTGAAGACTGAAAGGTCATATTTAGCTGTATGGCTTGAATGAAGAATCCCAAGTCTATTAGCCTATCTCTTAGTCACTTTAGTAAGATTTGATGAAAAATAAAACCAATTATAAGGTCAAAACTTGTATAATTTGTAATAAAACATCTATTTTATATACATACAATATTATTTAACAAATTGAAAACCAAAGTTTTTTATAAACCGTAGAGTAAATTTACTTTATGTTTGCATGTATTCACGAATTGAATAATTTTTAATACTTAAATAAATATAACTTGGATATTATGTTTAATCAAATTCCCCTATTTGTAATATCCAATCCCAGATGCTTTATGAATATTTTGAGACAAACATACTAACGACTACCATTTGTGCTCCCATTGAACACCATAGATAACCTTATATTAATTATTGGCACTGTGTATAACTTGGTAGCACCTTTAGGCTGAATAAAATCTGTCACTATAACATTACCATAATAAATAATAAACAGTTACAAAATACATACAAAATAACCAATATGAATACAAATTGAGCAGATCAAATTAAAGAAAATCATATAGAACATTTGACGACTATATTGAAAATAATAATATTTAATCAATCAAGAAACAAGAACAGAACATACCCCATTAAAGACATAACAAATCATACTTTATTGTCCAAGGGAATGTTACGTTACTTTGAACGTGTATGTCATAGCAATATCACAAAAATCACACGACTCTTACCATACACCTATCAAAAAACTCATATTTATACAATGGTTCAATATTGAACACTATAACATCAGACATGGCTGTCCACAGCGAATGCCTTATGCGTGCATAAGAATAAAAAACCAACAAGCTGTTTTTTTTAATGTTGGTCATGTATCCGCGGGCCGGTCATCATGATGATTGTTCTCTAACTCTTCTAGGTTATCCATGGACGAGTGCGTCATATCACTTAGTTCGTCAATCTGCTTTTGTTTTTTACGAACATTCCAGTGAAGACACTCGGCTAGAGAGTCGAACCAATCTGAGATCTGATCTTGAGCACATATTGAAGGCACCGGGTAGACTGACGTCGTGACATATAAACTGTGAATAATAAAATACAATTGAGAATGTTTTCAAGTTAAACTACTTTAACATTTAGAAGAATAGTGATGTGATCATCGCAACTAGAAGATTTTTAAAGCGCCCAAGCCAAACATATATATAATATCTAGATATCTAGATAATTTTGATTTTCATTAATAAGATCAAAAGTAAGTCTTCTAGTTGGGAAAAAGCAGCGATTTAGAATCAGTAATAGCGAGAAGGCATATTAGGAAGCATGATTAATGTCTATAACCACCTCATGAAGCCCATGAACTAAGAAACCATTTTTTAGCTGACAATCACAAAATGACCACGAAACACAGTCTCTTTTACCATGTTTTGAAAATCGAACATTTTGTTTAAAGTATGAGAGGCCAGAGATTTTTTTTCGGAAACTTTTATGCATGAAACGAGGCAAAGGGATCCTGCGCCTATTCTGTCTAGAAGCTGGTCACTATATTTAAATTTTTTGAACTGGTTCGAATTTCAAAATAAATAGCGCTAGAGACTTGGCTAAAGCTTTACCTATCGCCCGGCCTGAGTGTCAACTGTGAGCGGCCATCGAAAGAGACGCTGGCAGAGTTTCGCGCATCTAGGCTGGGCGTTATCTGAAACAAGCCCTCAAATCTAAATGATGGCCTGAATATAAACTTATAGTGGGAGGAACTATGTACTCGTATGATTCACTCCACATAATTTGTAAAAAATTATGATGATAATGGAAGATACGCCTAGAAAGTACCTACATAGGACGATTTCCCTTTTTCGTAATAACTTTTTACATTTAATTTTTACCATATAGTAAATTTTCATAAAAGAAGAGTTATAGTTTAAACAGTTCACGAGTAACAATACCCACATTGCAATTTGAAGAACCTATGCGAACATCAAACTGGTCCTATACACTCATGCAATGTTGTACCCGCATTATCACGCCCTTTCTATACAACCCCATGCTTGTCTTCTATACATCAGTGTCTAAACGTGATAATCTAACTACGCTGAGGTGGTTTCTACGGGTTACCATACAAGCGGGCTACAAGCGTATAAAGCGTGCTATCGTTGTCTATGGTCGTTAGGTTGGCAGTACCTATCTCCGTGCTGCAATGCTTGTCGATTTCTTCCGTCGAACGATACCCACATCGCGTTTCGCGCCTCCGGTGATAGTGCGATCTATAATGTCATGGTTGATTTGAAAATGGAATTTCACAGTGAGACAGAATGGGGATATGTGGATTTCGTAAAACCAAAGGAATTTCTTACTGTTTTTACCTAGTCCAATAACAATAATGAGAAATGTGGGTTGAGTTGCTCTTTTAACCGGGTTTTGGAGCCACAGGTGTAGATCCGTGTAAATACCAGATTTACCCACTCCTTGATCGTGGTAATTATCGGTACTGAATCTGCCCTCAGAGAGGGCACTGGGGTAAACGGTGATGATAAAAACTACAGTGTAATATACCTACTTGTACATTGTACCGGGCAAGTAGACTTATGCACGGTGCATACAAGAATCGTGAGTCGTATTCAAGTTGGACGCGACCTGCGCATATCGCTGTCAGAATTATGTAATAAAAAAAATCGGTTGTCTGTGAAGTCGGTTTACTGACGAAAGTTGAACGTGACAACGTCTTAAGAAAATACTGATAAACCACATTCACTTTTCACTGCACTTGATACTCGACCAAAACATGTAAATGTACTATAGTATAGCAGCAGTCCACGCAGACGCATCGCTCACTCAAGCAGGAGAGAGACGGATGTCGAACGCTGCCAAGGCCTATTGTACCTCTGTCGCTCGTTCTGCGCTTCAAGCCTTACATGGAACGCCTCAGAGCGAGGTAACGCCGCATGAGTCATGTTTTTTCGTGCGTGCAGCCGGCTCAATCGAATTATAAGACGTTGTCACGTGGAAAAATAATGTAATAGTTTATACCTTGAGTTCGACCCCGGCTGGGACCACGATGGGGCGGAATGACAGCGAGTGCGGACAGATGGGCGTGACCATGATGGCGGGCACGGACGGGTGGATCATGCTCGCGCCCGCCGCCACCGCGTACGCAGTGCTGCCCGTCGGCGTCGACACTATCAGGCCTGTACATACATACATACATACATATCATCACGTCTATATCCCTTGCGCGGTAGACAGAGCCAACACTCTTGAAAAGACTGATAGGCCACGTTCAGCTGTTTGGCTTTATGATGGCATTGAGATTAAAATAGTGACAGATTGCTAGCCCATCGCCTAAAAGGAGAATCCCAAGTTTATAAGCCTATCCCTTATTCGCCTTTTACGACATCCATGGGAACGAGATGGAGTGGTCCTATTCTTTTTTTATTGGTGCCGGGTACCACACGGCACATTAGGCCTGTCATTCAAATAAACATTGGAAATATACGATTCAATTATACCCGAAACCGCCGAGCTTGCATGAAGTGAGTTATGAATATGGACGGAGCGAAGGAAGTATGCAGAGATCGTGGCAAGTGGAAAGAGGTAGTCTCTGCGTACCCCTAAGGGAAAGTGGCGTGATTTTATGTATGCATGTACGATTCAATTTTATAATTATGTTTAAACGGACAAAAATGTCCATATTCTAATCTGCGGGGCGGTTACATGGCACCCGCCATTTTTATCGTGCGATAGACTATCGCTGTCTCATTTCACGTCACACGTTTTTATTAATTAAGGCCTGTCACTGTCACAGTGAATTATACAGTTCTATTATTCTGGTACTCCTAATAGTAATTTCGAGGAAGGTTCAGTTATACGCGAAATTTAATGATCGATTATGTGATTAAACTTTTCATTAAAATCAGTAGAAGAAACAATTGTGAATAATAGTGCCCCGGCTTCACACGGCATTTATACATATAAACCTTCCTCTTCAATTGAAATACTATATATTAAAAAACTGCATCAGAATTCGTGTGTAGTTGTAAAGATCTAAGCATACATACAGACATAGGGACAGACGCGGGAAGCAACATTACTTTATACCATGTAGTGATATTTGTCCCGTATATATTTTATTACAGCGTAAATTTTGTCTAACCTATTGCTTCTGTACTCACCGTCTCCCTGTACCGACGTGATATGTTTTCCATCCAAGAACAAGTCTATATTGGACAAGTAAGGCGAGGGTCCCCTGTCCACCACAACCTCGTTTAGCACCAGAATGGTGGTGGGTTTCTTTTTATTTATGTCGTTATCTGTGCTCTTGCGCAGCACTACGCATTGGAGACGGGAACGCAGTGTTAGGGCTGCGTGACCTGTAACGTTGATAAAAACAAGTTTGTTATATATACATATTATAAGTCGTTTCACAAATTATATTTCTAGATGTGTAATGAAATAATAAAATAAAATAGAGAGTATTAAATATAATTGTATGATCTAAAAATTATACTACACTACTAACGCCATCTATGATTTAAGATGTGCAATTTTAAGGTATGATGATCTAAAAATTATACTATACTACTAACGCCATCTATGATTTAAGATGTGCAATTTTAAGGGTAAACTTAGTGATCTGTTGTGTAAAATAAAATAATGTAAGAAGGAATAGACTAGTACAAAGAATATAAGAAATAATTATACCGGCTTAAAATATCTCGCGAGCCTTTATGAAGCTGCGCTTTTTCGCTAGTTTGTTGAACATACTATTTGTATGTTAAAGGCTTTATCTGTTTAAAACTTGTTTATTTCAATTTTATAAACATAGTAAAGAGTTCGAAATTCAATTTACCTTCTAATACGTTCATCACTTGGTCCTGAAAGTTGTTGAACTCGAAGGGCGTCAGAAAACCCAGCGAGCCCAAGTGGAAAGCCATCACTGGTGGGACCGATTGCTGAAAAACAGGAACATCATAACATACATACATAAAGTCACGTCTATATTCCTTGCGTGGTAGACAGAGCCAACAGACTGACTTGTTTGTTTGTCACCTCTTCACCGGTTATCTACCTACTGAATTAATCTTATCTAAAAATATCATGAATATTATATTAAGAGTGGAGAAGGACATATCGTACCTTTCATTCCGATAAAAACTAACGGTCCAGTGGGATTTGCAAAAAACCTTTATTCTTTTGTAGGTTGCGTGAAATTTGTCGCTTTATGCTAGTGGTGCTTATATAGTAGTTTTTTTTGTAGATGGCATTAAATACGTCGCTTTTTTGTAGATGGCGAAGCTAGCTGCATGTAAAAGCTTGTAAGTAAAAATTTGACTAGATCTTAATCTTTACCTGGAACAGAGAGCTGGCATGGAGTAACGTGCCGTCTCCTCCCAGGCATATAATAAAGTCTATTTTATCCGTGAGGTCATCAGTTCCCGCGCGGAAGGTCATCAGTCTTTCCCTGACTGCCGTGAAGTCTCCGTACTCAGCTAATAGTGTATCGTCTAGGACGGCCGCTTCCACGAACACTACCATGCTTTTGTCCTGAAATGAAAAAGTCCTACATTGAATTTTATTTAGAAAAACAATCTTTACTACGTTAGGTGTAAGTCCGTATATTTTTAGTTTGTCCATACATACATATAGTCACGTCTATATCAGAGCCAGCCAGAACAGTCTAGCAAAGAATTGATTTTAAGCATAAATATTTCGTAAGATTCATTTATATGTCATCATGATAGCTTGATTCCCGACAAATGAACTAAAATATTATTATTAATGTGTTTATATTGAAAAAGCGTTAGGTATAGTTATAACTGAACAGTCTTAATTGAATAGATATAATTCTTGCATTACTATCAAATGCAGCGTAAACCTTATTAAAATAAGATAACAGGATACTATAAGGCTCGCGTATTAATATGGTTCTTAATTTAAAAAAAAAGAACGACCGCGGTTTCCTAAGCAATTATTATTATCAGCCAGGCCTCCACTGAATCCCTCGTTACCTTTGCATGAGGTTATTGTATCGAATGTCGTGTAACGTGACGTCACACATACTGATTGTATGATAATGCAACACAAAACATTGTTAAGTGTAGGTATTCCCAGAATTGAAAAACAATAATGTTGACATGTCGTATTCTAGCGGGAAATTTAAAACTTTTTTTTTTGTGATGAGTGAGTAATATTTAATTTTGGTGACTAAGATTTTCGTTACAGTATGAATGAATTTTCCAAAGAAAAACCAATCGCAATTTTATAAGTATAAATTTGCATATTTTTTCAGAAAGATTAACTATTAACTACTACAAGAAAACATAAATGCCTTGAAACATCAATATTGATGTAAAATTGGACATAACTATGTTTAATCTGTAAACAAAAGCCTACATTTTTAATAGTTTATCGATTCACCTTCATTTGACATGGCTATTTTCAAAAGAAAAATGGTCAAATGGTTCGCCCTTGACCGGACAATGGCGTAGGTAGGACTGAATCATGTCAGTTGAAGTTGTGAAGCTAGGTTTAAGCTAATTTCAATTTATTATGCAATCGTGAACTTTATTCGTGCCACATGAAACACAGAAACATTGTTTTTAGATATCCTTAATTCGTTACATATGTATATATTGTCGCCGTACAAAAACCGCATTTTATGCTTTTGAAAATGGAACTCGCCCAAAAGCGTTCGCCGTCTATGAAAATATCAAGAAGATATTTTTAACAGGGACTAAAAAGTAATTCGGGTTGTTTAACTAAAACATTGATAGGGTTACTTGGTGAAGGGACCGGTTGACGTATCCTAGGCTCCGTAGTACCTACCAAGATTAAGTCTTGACTTAAGGTCCTATGTCCCCTAGCTGGGACAGAGGGCATCCACAGTGCGTCGCCATCCCGCTCGGTCTTGAGCTTCGCGTTTTATTTCTTTTTACCACATTTTACCAAGATTAAGTGATCAAATGAAAATCCGCAAACACAGATTGAGTTAGCGAAAGAGACACGCGAGAACGAGAGAGGGAACTTACATGGACCAGCCAATGAACGAGTTGCACGAAGGGCGTGAGGATGGTGGCGTCGTGCACCTTCTTGATGACGAGGACCGTCAGCGGCGGCTTGTACCACGTCAGCCGCTGTGACGCCGGGTCCTGGATCTGCCTGCAATTTATAGAAATAACATAATCTCAGTTCTACCATTAAGCTAAATAGGTGAATGTGGCCATTCAGTCTTTTCAAGACTGTTGGCTCTGTCTACCCCGCAGGGATATAGACTATATATATGTATGTATGTACATTAACTATATATTCCGATAGGTGCGAAATTTATATAAAAAAGTTACTTATTGGTATAATTAAAAAGCTCTGAAGTAAATTTCTGATTTAACATTACAATAGTATGAATGTAGTACCTAGTATATACTAACTTGACATTATTTTAGTTAAATGTTGTAGAAATATTTTTAAAACCGACAATAAATTCCACTAACATTACACCAAGATAAACAAGATAATTGATTTTAGTTGTTTAAGAAACACATTTTACTATAAAGTATTTAGCATATTCAACGGTAATTTATGCCAGTGCGCAGTAAAAATATTGTTTGGGTAGGTTGATATGTTTTTGACTGTACGGCTCAGAAGTTACCTGGGCAACCTTCCATACACCAAGGCGAGGTGGCACAGCTAATTTATGAGCCCACCGTACCAACGCCAGGAGACGATGATGAAGTAATCCGATATTATAAATGTAGTAGCCTTGTAACACGAATATAAACCATCAGACGGTGGTATCATTTGATATTTCGGACATATTAGAGTTTCAAAAACAACAATGAGGTTCTCAACAAAAAAAAACTGCAAATTAGTATGACTTTTGATATTCGTTATTAAATGGTAATTTATATTTCCAAGGTTTTCCTCAGATTTGATGTACCTTCAAATTGTTTTTCTTTGAGCTTACTAATTTGAAGTAGGTATATACATATAATGCACAAAAAAATCTGTTGTAATTGGGGACGAGCAAAAAGATTTCCTTGTCGGATGCTTACTATTTGAACTTTGTACACCAAATTAATTGTCTAGGTTGCAACCTCACCCCTTCTGACAGGAGCCTGGGGAAATCCTTTGACCAGGATTGGATTGGAGTTCACTTGCAGAAGAACAGTAATAGAAATTACTGTTACTTGATTAATCTTCTAGTAAGGTTTCAATAAACTCTTCTGTTATATTAGAAGAGGCATTCTTTATTACAGAGAAAAATTCTGAAACCTCCATATTTTTATGTTACTGTTTTAAACTTTCTTGGTCTTTGTACCAATTTGAAAATAAATGAATTAGGTTTACTATTTTCTGAAAATGATAATATTTTTTTTATTTATTTTTTATTTTTACCCAGTATTGGGTAAAAACTAGCTTTTGTTCTGGAAAAGCAATCAAGACCCAGGCTAATTAAAATAAATTATTTTTCTATCATGACGTGATCGGACATCGAATCCTCTAAAGTTATACAACCACAATCAAGTAGATACTTACATTACCATAGCAGAGTTTTTCATTATTCTGCCACATGGTCCGAACTGCTGTATGGGCGACGGGGCGTTCAGGGATCGTGTTCTCCTGAAAACAATAGAAAAATATATTAAGTATGTACTATGTGAGGCTTATTAACTAAAGATTCTTGGCTCTGAAGTCTCCGTTAGAGATAAACGTATGTTTGAATCTAAAACAAACAAATAGCTATCATCTAGTCAGATATAACGCGAGAAACTTTAAAACAACTGAACTGATTTTCCTGCAGTAGGTATTCATTGGTAAATGCGGGCGAAGCAGAACTTCAAAATAAACCCTAAATTTTGATGTATACCAGTTACATAAAATCTGGAAGTTTTTTTGTTTTTTGTTTATGACATAATAATAAAATTATGTTAAGTCATCATAATACTATTTTTCAAAGTACCTGAACGGTTGAACATGTTTGTTGAATACTATATCCACTGTTCCCAATAAAACTTGATGCGGTTAGTCTGACCACCGGCAGCGTATTGGTGGAACCTCACCACTCAATTCAATAGTATACCGCTAATCGAGCTACAGCGTGTTACATTTATTTACGAGTATATCAATAATTTTATCGCAACGACGTCGTCATATTTTGATGTTATTGAATCTTTTGATATCGGTATCAAGTGTCAGATAAAGAACACATTGAATGCGTTTTGTCACGATGTTCAAGTTACGTCACAAAGGGTTTGAATAACTTAGAATCGTGACCACAGTATTAAATTAAAATAATGGTATGAATTCAAGTTAAACACACGTTCTAAAAAGACTACGCTGAGTAAAAATAAATTCGAAATCTCCACAGCTAAAACAAATTTAAATCATTAATTTAATATGATCAATAAAGAAAATTACTAAACAAGTTAGTAAATTAATGTATTAAGAAAACGCTTGTAACTTTAAAAACTTTTGAAGAAACAACAAAACGTGAAATAAATAAAGTGATCCTATTTTTTTCAATTCCTTTTGAAGTAGCATCTGACTCACAGAACCGGTTGGACTCGCGTGACCAAATGGAATAAAAATGGTTCACGCTGTATATAATAATATTCAAATATATTATACATATACATGAACGTGAATTAGACCTTGCGACCTTTGGCTACACGAACAAAGCGAATGCCACATTTTATATTTTGATTTTTATGATAATGATTACTTTTTCTAGATTATTTCTAAATAATGGATACAATGCAAGTTGATGATTTTAAGAACCGAAAGGCTTTCCCAAAATATACTTGAAAATTAAAAATACATAAAATTAGTATCGACCACAATGACGTCAGTCAGTTAGTTTCACATATTATAATTATGGCTAAATATGAAGCTAACAACTACTTAGGTATATTTTAACCAATGCTTCATAAAACTCGAGATAAAGATAAGATTATTTTCCGCTTCCTTACAATTACACATAAAGTAAAATAAAACCCTACACAAATTCGGCACAATTCTAAACAAAGTGTCTTAAGGTTTACTTAAAGAACACCTATATTTTTTTAATGTGTACGTAACTAACGTAAAAGTAACTCCGTTTGAAAGTAGTGTCACAACACCAATCATGCAGTAAGTGTCGAGAAAATATGAAATTTTCAATCAACGAGTGTGTTTCAAACAGCATAAAATATTTAACATTGTGCTGCAACATACAAAATTAATTACACCTTGTCAATTCATTGTTGTTAAAACGAATTTGTAATCTCTGTAAACAGAGTCAAGAGGTTTGTGCGAGTGATATAATATCAACAATTAAATTTTTGAAGTTGATTAATACTAAACAGTACAGTAAAAATTTAAATTTTAACTAATTTAATCTACAAACAAGAAAACATTAGTGACATAATATTTCATAATTTGTAAGGTCAGGTTCAATACTGTGTTCTGCCTACTTATGCAAAGTAGTGCTGTGTGGTTCCGACACTTTGGAATAGAACCACTCCATAACTTACAAGCATGGGATTCCTCTTGCACATGATGAGCTAGCCACCTGTCATAATTTGAATCCATCATAAAACCATATCGCTGAACGTGACCTTTCAGTATTATCAAGACTGTCGGCTGTCTACCCCGCAAGGGATAAAGTAACTATATTTATGTATGGGAAGATACTGACGTAAACAAAACAATTCCAAGAACTCATCAACTCTTATGTTTTTTATTTTCCTATGTTGCAATTATAAGCAATCATAATAATAATGACAGATGTAAATGGTCGATATTAATTATTTAATTTTACATTTGATGAGTATATCTGTGATCAATTGATCACTTGACACTGAATATGAATTTATGTAATTCAAGGTTTGCGGAACACAAAGACTATTGAATTTCTATTATCTACTTGTAACATAACTTCAGAAATAAATAAATTCTGAAATAAATTATTGAAAATTTGAGAACACACTGTAAAACAATGGTTATAAAGTTTATATTCCATAACCCTAACTCACCTTCGATCAAAATATTCCTCTCTGGCCCTATCCAACTCGGATTTACCGGATTCGTGTGAATACTGTCTTCGCAACATTTTATCACATAATATTTTCACTTTCACCCCACTGAGATCATTTTCTGCGGTGATTTTTATTTAGCGGGTACTGTTTCAGTGCCTTTGTATTCGAGAAGCATTGAGATGCGCGGCCGACTTGCGCGGGCGCACGAAGCCTCCTAAACACTTCACAGCCACTCGAGCGACAGTTCTGACCTTGAGCAAGGCACGGTTATCGTGGTATATTCGCGGGAGGATCGTTCCTTTCCGTGTTTGATCTTATCGAACCTATGATGACGTTGGTAATATATGTGGGTCAATAACCCATGTGAATAGAAACATTTATATTTGAAAACACATTAAGGAAAACTCGGCAAGTCTTGAGAAGTTGAATAAACGAAAAAACGCTAAACAAGAAAATTCAATATAAAAATAATTTCAAAAATATCTCATCATAAACAAATAATTGTCTAGATTTTTGACATTGTTTAGTTTTAAAATAAATTGAGATGGTCTTGAATTCATTTCGCACAGCTAACTCAGTTGACTTAGGTATTTTATTTTTGTACGAGTAGAATAGCACCACCCCATCTTCCCTTGGGTTGAGGCGTAAGAGGCGATTGAGGGATTAAGCGGGGACAACAGCGCCTCCTTCGCTGATATGACAAGTCCAGAAACAAATGACACTGCGGTCTCCAAACCCGTCTGCCCAGCATGGTGACTATGGGTAAAATCCTCCCAATTTTGGGGAGACCTTAATTCAACAGTGGACTTTTATGGGCTGTTAAGTTACGGTATAAAAAGTTATGTTTTTGGTCGGTTGTTTTAATATCAAGATCACACAGAATACTGTCAGTATCTGACTATGTGAACTATTAATAAATATTATAATAAGACAAAGGTGATAAGAACGGATTTCTCACTTGTAATATCCAGCGTTATATATAAACGTAAAACTGATGGTACATTTGCTACGAATAAGTTTGCTACTGTGTTTGCAGATGATTTAATTCTGAAAATGTAAGAACTATTTTACTCCCAGGAAAACCTTAAATAGATGTCAGTTGGTCAATAAAAGACTGCATAACGTTTTTATTTACATGTTCGTGCAGTCATAAAAAGTTAACACATACGTGTGACTATTCTGTAACACACGATGTTAAATTGGTTCCTGGGTCATACCCTATGATTATATTGCTAAGTTGTACCTATTGTTATACAGCCTCCATTTGTTGTAAGTACTTACTTATGACATCATGACATCACGGCTTAAAACAAGTGATTGAGGATTGATCTCTCGCAACGTAGGGCTGTAGTGTCATCGTAAACAAATTTTTATCTGTAATGCCTCGTTGTTGTATTTGTATTGTAAAGATAAATGGAGATTAAGAAATAACGCAAATTACGGCAATGGTAGTTAAGACATAGTCACCTTATAATTTTCCCAAAGTTGTAAAGCGGATTTTAAACAGTGCCTACTTTATTAACCTATTTTTTTAATCATTTAACTATAGTTGAATTATGTTTATTAAAAAACCCATTATTAGAATCTTAAATACTATTTAGAATTAACCTTACTACCTTTCCTAAGGTGGACATCAGTTTTCTCACAATATTTTAGTCTCTTTATATCACTATGTTATGAAATTTTACGTCTATATATTTGAAATTTCTTCTAAAAAGTCCTCAAATATATTATTTGATTTCTTTAGTATACTGTTAAGCATTAAAAAGGTAGAATATCTTAGAAAGTTGATACACACACGTAAACGTGCGGATATCGTTACGAGTGCCTACAGCACGAAGTCCAAAGTGCTTATTTAAAACATTCCAGCCTTCAGATTGTGTAAGGCCATGAGCTAAATGCTGAGATATTTTGAAAAAGAACAAATAAAGTTTCAAAAATAGTTGATAGAACTGTTACGACAATTACGTATCTTGAATGTAGATTATTAGGTTTTTGGTAAGTAGGTCCCGTTGCCTGTGAATGATTCATATTATATCGTTCAGAACTTTTTTTTATTAAAGATATCATTGTTGTAACCTTCTTAGTGTAAAATAAAAGATAAAATCAGTAATATTACGCGGATATCTAAAAAACTAATTAAATTGTTCCTACTCCTAGATCTTCGCAACCCCTAGATCTTCAGGGAAATGTAACTGCATCAAACATAACAAATATGATAAATGAAATGAATACAATTAATAAAATCGATAATCTAACTCAGCAGTTCTCAAGGTCTTTAGAGGTGTTAGGTGTCAACACGGTAGCATTGACCGAGATAGCGCATCGATGCGGTGATTTCGTCATAAGTGGTCATCACAGCCTTCCATTAATGGGACCTTCGTAGGTAAATCTTAGCCCTGGAGTGAAAACGTGGACTGAAGAAGCCCAACAACACAACAAACAGTACCTAGAAATTCAAAATTCGAACTTTTTTTTTTCTAACATCCCTGTATTGCCGGTACAGTTTTGGAACATGGCCTCAATAAATTTTCCTAAATTTGGTTTTGTTCGCTCTTCGTGACAGAATTCGTGATAGCTAACTTAATTATCTTAAACGACGTGTGACTTCGTTTTAAATATATTGTTGTTTAAAATGTTCTGTAATTAAATGTACAAGCACAATTTTTTGGTATTGGCAAGAAGTCGCTTTAAATTAAAATTTTACACAAATACTAATTCTAAAGCATATTTATATAATAAACATAATTAAACAGTAGAACTTTTTGTATGTATAATTTGAAAATTTCAAAGTTATACTGACACCTATGACTACATGCGTGTAAGGCGACTGATAAATTTACATAATTCGGTTATAATAATGTCATAACAATTCTCATACAAAATTAAAAAAAAAATTAACATTTATGATTAATATGACAAATATTTATAATGGAAATGACCTAAACGACAAAGATGTTGTACCTTTGTACTGTTTCACCTCGCTTTAGCTTTTAATATAAGTATTAATCAAGAACACTATCAATCACGAGAAAATCACGACGTCAACTAACTCTTAAGATAGTATTATAGTTATGCCACAGATAACACTGAATAAGTAACCTCTTTTAACTAAATCTACAAGTTTCGATGACGCTAGATTAGAAACTTATAATGCTAGATTGTTGCTAATAGTCGGCAGCCAAGTTGTTATTTCAACACGAATGGTAATCTATAAGTATAGAGGATGTTAACTTCAGCAGTGACTTGCAGATCTAGCTGTATGATCGATGACTAGAAAGATAAAAACTTGATTTCAGAATTGTGAAGTAAGTAAAAACAATGAGTTTACGGTTTTTATTTTTGTGTGTACATACATACATACATATGGTCACGCCTACATCCCTTGCGGGCTAGGCAGAGCCAACAGTCTTGAAAAGACTGAAAGGCCACGTTCCGCTGTATGGCTTTATGATGGAATAGAGATTCAAATAGTGACTGACGGGTTGCTAGCCCATCACCATAATATTATGCATTATTGTAAGTATGACATAAAAATACAACTTTATATTTTATAATTGATAATTTAAATTATTATGTAGATAACTATGGCGATTGTTTAATTAAGAAATAAAAGAAAGGCTTTGTCGTGATTAAATTAGGATATAATTGCTCTGACATTTAAAGGATAAAATAATAAGAACTGTGACTGAATTTGTAAATTATGGTTCAAATTGTACCGTTGTAGTAGTGGGAACAATAACGGTGTCAATATAGTGCGTACATAAGAAAAAAAATTGTGAGGCAACAAAAATTTTGTTTAACCCAAGATTCGATAGCTTTTAACGCTTTTGCAATTCCAACTAACGATGATTAATGAATATGCCTGAAACCTTTATCTTTCATGTGAAAGATAAAGATTTCATGCAAAGTGATTTATCTAGACACGAAGACAACTGACCCAGACCACTTATCTACTCGATAGCTCTAGAAGTCACGATAGAGACCACGACCGTTCAAAATGATTGACGGCAGTCTTTTCACTGGCGCTTATCTAACAATGTTTTTGTTATTATTGTAACGATAAAAAGTAATCATTAAAAATTACAGTGTTTGCAACTGACTTTGACTCAATTCGTCGGAGACAAAATATATAAATACGACCCAAGAATTATAAACAAACAACAACAATAATAAGCAAAATATAAAATGGAACACACAAAACACTTGTATTGTTTCGTGTTAAGTTTGGAGAAAATTTATTAACAAGGATAAATAAAATTTACTCAGCGAATCCTTGAACATAATATTTTTTAAAATATATACGTAAAAATAAATAAAGTTAGATCAAAAATATCACCTCATACATACATATTGCCTTTATCCCTTGCAGTGTAGACAGAGCCAACATGCTTGAAAAAACGGAAATGATATCACCCCATTCAGAGTAAATATGGTAAAAGATAAAATTATATTTAAGTTTCTGAAAAATGTCACTCTAAAAAGCACTCTTAATTATTTGTACTTGGCATTCATTTGTTCACGAATTGTGTAGATCATCGTAATTATAAGTACTGTTACCAGAGTTTTGAAATATTGTCTCACAGCCGATATTTGGCTTTAGAACACCATAATGGCATGTGATCAACGGTAAACACAACTTGAGCAAAATATAGGTACATGGACCATTTCTACATGCATGTGTGTTATATGTATTTGTCTACAATTTACGTCCAACTTTCACTTATGCTCAAGTCCAGCCAGTGCCTGTAGTTGCAAAACTTAGTTTTTGTTCCACCACACGTCTCAACTGCCAATCAAGACTGTTTATGGTGACATGACTCTGTTACCGAGTGATACTAGGAACTAAATCTCTCGTTTCATGGATAAACATGACGGATATGTATACAATCAAGTCGGATTAGTCTTCATAGAATTCATAATTTTTTTCTAACGTAAATAAACGTAATGTAGCGCATAAGTTGGTGAGGATGTTACGGTAGCATACCAATATGGACGATAAAATGGTATAAACCCGCCTTTTCAAACGGGAACCGAAACCGCCACGAGATAGAAGTTTTAATTACCTAATCAACCTTCAGTTTACTTTAAACTCTCTGAAATCGGAAACCCTAACGTGATGAGAGCATGCAAGTGCACTTTAAGTTTGTTCCGAGAATAGTTACTTGGGTATTGTACATACATTGTTTCCCAAATGAATGTGGTGTTTTATGACAACCTACGTTCAGTATTAGAAATGACACAACTGTAAATATTCATACATTATTGGGTGAAAGTATTCGTTTTTCACCATAGCAACCAGGACATAACAAAACGAAAAGTTGTGCCCATAAACATTTTTTTATGTTACACCTACGAACCGTTTTACGAGGTACACAATTTAAAGTCGTAAGTCTGGAAGAACTACATTGTGCTGGATGGCTAAATGATGGAATTGAGATTCAGAGAAAGTAACAGATTGTAAAACAATTACACCGCAAATCCCATGTTTTTGTCTGAAATCATGTTTTAAAAAACACGTTTAATAAAAATAGTGACCATTTTTAAGCCTTGAAAGTAGCATGCTTCACTAATTATAACCTGGAATGGACTGCTAAAAACTGTGCAAGGTCGGGGTTTCGGAGAACGTGTTGTAACTAGGAAAAAATATTTTTTCTTTCCAAGTCTTATTTTATCTTTATTGGTAACAGTAACATTTTTAGAAGTAGAAATAATCGAACACTTATAAGTAGCTACGAATAGACAGTAGTAAATATTCATAATATTAAAGAAGTAAGTAGTAATCAAGAACTAGTTGCATATATTCAAGTTGTATTTGCTAGATCGATATTATAATAACTCAAAGCAATCGAAATTGATAAATTGCAGATTGAATATGAAATGAGCAATGGACAGGACACAAACTTGAAATAAATGAGCGCAATGGATTCACGAGACTTGCAGCAGTTAGCATAACAGATGTTGATAGGTAATTTTGTATGTACCTATATGTATTGCGGGAAAGCTTACTAACAGGATCGGCTTTCCATCGATACTCATGATAAATGCGACAGACAATTAACTGGTTTCAATTAACTGTAAATGAAGTTCGTTTTGCAATTAGATTAATCTGTCCTTAATAAATCTATTTTCTCAGGTTTTTATGAGAAGTTAAATTGAACAAATATTAAAAATATTTCATTAAAGAATTTTTATGAAGCAAGATAATTACTGTGTAAAATTTAGTTGCTAACTAAGTTGGCAATCTAATTTGGAGAACAGAGAAATATGACAACAACTTTCTTTTTTACTAGTTTTCTGATAACAAGACATTGAATTGTCATTCATTTTACAAGTCTATATAAAGTAAAAAACATACAAGATTTGATTACAGACCAACAACATCAGAGAAATGAAACTAAATAAAGTCTTGAAATGCATATTTTAAATTACACAATTTAACTATAGTACAAAAAATAACAGTATATACAATTAAAAAATCAGTTTCTATTAGTGAAACAAGCAAGGATACAGATCAAGGTACATCAAATAGAACAGAACGTGAAGCATAATTAATGACTGACGCCACGAAGGCTGCTGCAACGCTTCATGGGGTATCTGGGTCGGTATAAGGGTGTGTTCTCACAGCCCCAAACAATACATAATGCGAATTCAAGGCGTTGCTGTAGTACCCTTCGTGTGTCGCTTAACCAAAGTGAATCACAAGATTCAAGGAGTTTACCAGTAAAATTTAAGTTTCAATCATCGATACGAGAAAGAAGACTACGAAATGATAAAGGTCTCTGCAGCTGCAAGTAATTTTTGTAGTTAGTTTCATAAAATGTTGTAGAAAAATAGCGTAAAAGTTTAAAATGACGAAAATTTACATGAAATGTGAATCTTAGCTCATTGGTAGAAATGAAAAATATAATATTACATGAGTAACCACAAATGGCTACTTGATAGTTAAATAATTTCAGCAAATACGCGAGTCTGCATCGATCATTATGGTTTCTAGCATTGTTAAGTTTACGTTTTATGTTCAGTAAGTAAATCTTTTACGTTTGTGTAATATGTGGAGTAGTGCAAACCATTTACCCCGCAACAGATCATATCGGAAACCAGGTGAATCCATACAAGTTACACACAATATATGGTAACTTGGTAGGCCGGCAAAAGTAGTACACTCGATTGCGAGACGACGTTTTATTAGATTTCTTAGCAAAATTTAATTATTAAAAAAGAAAAAGTGCAATCATTGAATTTAGAAACTTAGGCGTGGCATTCTTAATTAATATACTAAGGTGAAATTATTATTGAAGACATATTCCGCGTGAATAACTTTAATGATCTTGTACAGTTTGTCTTGGGCGATTATGAACCGTTGGCAATTACTGAATAAATACAAGCTACTAGTAAAAATATCTTAATGGCACATAAACATCAGTTAAAACGAGTCCGGTTAGATTCAGATGATATAGAATCTGTAACGGCGATCGGCAATCTGCAAAGCAAATGGCCAGCGTAATGTGAGCGTTTCCAGGCATTAGACAGGCGCGTGATACTAAGCGAAAGTCAACAACTTTGTTGATTCATACGAATGGAGCACGATCCCACTTGGAAATGAGGCTAAATGCTGGCCATAGATACATACATAATATCATGCCTCTTTCCCGGATGGGTAGGTAGAGGCTACATCTTTCCACTTGCCAAGATCCATGCATTTTTTTTTCGTTTTATCCAAATTCATAACTTGTTTCATGCAAGCTGTTTATGGTACTCTTGCCAGGACGTCCCTGGTTTAATCAAGACAGTTGCTGCATAATTTTATAAATAAAGTTTAAAATGTAATTATGGATTCAATATATAAACCTCCTTATTTACTCCCTGACTTATTTAACATGATACATGATATACTTATTTAAATCTCATTTCATAAATACTCGTATTTAGTACTTAAGCCATTTTTAAAGTTATCTATTTCTACTCACAAAGACGTCATCTAGATAAGATGAAATGTATTTTTTTTTAAACTGTAACCTATGTCAAGGGTCTTCTATCTATCTTTGGGTGCTCAGCTCAATTTGTATTTGTTTGTTTAGTATTTCGATGCTTGTTGGACCGGTGTCATGATCTTGGGAAGTTTTTTACAGCAGCATAATATTACGCCTTTTTGGAATTTAACGGATTCATTGAATATGCTTTTATCCTTAGTTTGTTCTTTGGTAAATTTTTTTAATTTATAAAAAAAAATATTGTACCAAAATTTTGTCCATTTTTTATCTTTTACCTATTGTGTTCACTGCAGAAAGTGGAATAATCAGTTTTGCAAGATCTTGAGACCATCGATCATCATATTTCAGCTGTTGGTCATCAGTCAGTAAGGCGGTTACTTATGTAATTTTGGACTTTTGCTCTTGACCGTTAATGTTTAGCAGATAATATGTAGCAGGTAGCACTTCGTCTGTTCTACTTTTCTATTCTATTCTATGACATGTTTTCAGGAATGAAAATGTTATTTTAAATAAACATTTTAATATAAAATTGTTTAAGTAAAATTGTAATGGACGTTTACAATTCTCGAGTATAAATAAATAATTATATAAAACAAATCGGGTATTTTCGCTCTGTCATCGTATTGTTATGAAATGAACCAAAGTTTATCAGTTACACCAGTTATCATTTAGTAGATAAAGAAACCACCAATTTTGATAAAGACTCTGTATCCATAAGTGTATAAACAAGTCGATATACGTTTCTGATCTTATTTGAACTAGATTTAATAAATTTCTTTGAGAAATAAATTTCTTTAATACATATAAAACACTTACGGCCAAGTCCCAGATCGCCTCCTCCTGTGGCTCTTGGGCTGTGACTCCGAAGCATGCAGCAAACCCTGAGGAATAAGACTTTTGGACGGCTTTCTTCTGCACAGACGATAATCCGACCTCTCCGCTGAACTCTTACACAGCCTCGACAACTCACTTTCAGACCCGCACCACAAAGATTCCATCGCAAGCATAGTTTCAGGATTAATTCAGTACATCACTTATCGTAACGAACTAATAAACCTGGTCACGCGATCAACTTTCCCTATCAAATTACTGTTACAGCGAACAGACGCAAACAGATGATATGTTCATAATTTTAGAACGTACAAATGCAAAAGTTTAAGTAAAATTTCACAATCCGCAATGTTTTGGACACGGCAACCTTCTGCTACGGAGGCGGTGCGCGAAATCGCATTGCAAAATTCTGACACATGAAGCCTGCTCGACTGGATGGTTGAATATTGCAAGGCTATGCGGGAGGTGCGAGCAATTTGTGAATTATTGAGTTACACGGAAACGCTCGTGGCGCGATCGTCGTACGGCGATCGGCGGACTAGGACGTGAGAGCTCGCCTGCCGCGGACGATCGACTGCTTGGTGGTCACGACTCGAGTAGGGCTGCGGGCACGGCCCCTGCCGACGGCTCCACGGCGACGGCGAGTGCTCGAAAATCGCAAACAAAACCCGCCGTCTGGCTGGACACGCGGCATTATCGCGCCGATTAGCCGATGCGACAAATCTTGACCTGGATCATACTGTGGCACGCATTCATGCCCCAGTACCAAAGTAACTTTGACATTTAGCGTGTTACAACAACTATTTATTTTTAGTTGTGCTTCAATATGAGTAAGCACAGTTCTTAAGAAACACAAATACCTAGGTACCTGAAGCGGGACTCAAAAGAGATGACTCAAATTCTGGAGAAGTCAAGAACAAAATTGTAGATAAACTTGTTGTAATCTCGTTTGCCTGATCATTTTGTACAAAAAGTTTATTCTGAATTAACTAACAACTGAAGAGAGACAATTCAATGAAAAAAAAAAATTCAAAAATTTCTCCACTAAAAAATTATAATGTATATATACCCAGTAAAAAATGAGTTTTTCTAATTGCTATCACTACAGATTCTGACCATGATTTACAACACAACACGTAGCAAATACTAAACATTTTCTATTGAATAATGACAGATGTCGACGAACGTTGCTCAATTGAAGTTATAACATGATGTAATGTTATTCAAGCTCTGTTTGTCGAATTTAGTTTTACATAATTCAAAAATAAAACCTCAATAGAACTGCAAAGATGCGGAACGAAGAGGAATTAGAATTGTGTAGGATTCTTAGGAAAAGGTCTAAATAGAAAATTATCTAACTGCGTAAAACATCTAATGAGCGATATAATTGGCGAAGCATGCTATGCACATTAGAACATAACCAGTTACAGTTCGATACCAAATTAAGAAACTTTGAAAGTTTTATCATTCCTATTTAAAAGGTGTATTGATACTTTTAAAAATAAATAGTCATAGAAAATTTCGCCATATCATCTGGGTAGCTACCCTGATAATATAGTGTATACCTAGACAGCATAATACAATTGTGTGAATTTTTTGTTCACATTTGTAATGTGTGAAAAGCTGGCTCTTTCTGGGCCGATTTGTTTTTAAACCATGTTAGTTTGGCACTATAAACAAAGGTTCATTTGGGGTTAAAAGAATTGGCACAAGATCAGCGCAGAGATTAATTTCAAAGGAAACATCTGTTTCTCGAGCGTGGGTCAAAAGTCATCGTCCGAAAACTGTTACATTCCTGCCTGGGGCGTGAGTCAGTACAGATTGAATAACCAAATAAAGAGATTACAGAACACATTTTCTTAAAAACTTACGAGACTTTAAATACCCTAAATGAAGGCAAAATCGGAGCAAATAGCCTCAGAACTGCCCACTTGCCCTTCACGTGCCCTTATTAGAAGTAAATAGATGCATTTCCAATATCAAATCAGCAAAAACTGTTCAGATTATGGAGAACAAAAAAGAAACTTTTGATTTAATATTTTGACCAATATGCTGCTGATTATTATATCAAAAGGCTAACATCATAATAGGAGGATTTCAATCAAGCATTACCGTTGTAATATTTACTTAGTTTCGTGTATTTAAAGTATAATGTAACGTTTTTCGTTTCTGTTAATAGATTTCAAGATCATAATTTCTAGCAATGGCGGCATGTTATTACTAAAATAAGTAGCACAATGGGCACTAACGACAAATTTTCCTTCTGCGTTCCTTTATTTTGAGAGTGTACATCACATTTCTTGATAATGCGGAACCGTCAGAAATGTGTCACAGCCGAAAGAGAATGAATGCGTCGCAACCAAGCCGTTAAATGCAATTTTTATGAGTATGATTTTATTCTTACATACTTACTTGAATATAAGTGAGCACACTAAACACTATGATGGAAAAGACAATTTAAAAAATAAGTAAACAAAATTGCACGTAAATATCGTAAATACTTGTTGATATCACTTACACATGTTAAGAAATTTAAACATGCAGTCACCAAGCAATAGTTGGTATTAAAAGTCAAAGAAGAAGTAGTCTTCTCAAAGCCTTCTAGGATTGGCAACATTATTCTACCACTATTTGATTATACAGAAATGATTGTATTAAGGTATGTATCGATCGACATATAGCGACGGGCAAAATGCTACGAACCTAAAAAGAAACGAGCTTCAAAGTATTTCAATAGAATATATAAAAAATAAGACTTTGCAAGAAATAATGATTGTTCAATAGGTAACAAATTATTAATATAAAATAAATTAGCAATTAGCACAGGTAAACTAAGGTTTGTAAAACGGTCACGAGAACAGCATTCTTCACCAGAAACAACGACGGGTCCGTTAAAAAATTCTTTGCATTCTTCGCCTCTTTTTGTAGCCCTCGCCCTGGGCCATCGCCATTACCATTATTGGAATCATCGGAATGTCAAACATTTACATTTGTATTTTTTTTTTGTTGATGGATCATTCCGTTTAGTTTCCTGGTTTTCTCTTATGTTAGGTACGAGACCAAATGGCAATTCGTTGGTTTCTTTTTATTCTATGGTTATGTTTTTAAGTAGGTATGCCTACAAAGGTGAAAATTGCAAAAAAATCTCAATTTGGTGTATTCACGTAAAAAACCTTTTTAGGTCACTGCAGACAAACTTCAACTTAAAGGGATAAAGGTCTCCGTTTTGTCGATAGTACATATGTATGTAGCAAAGCGGCTTTTAGTTTTAACTTTCTGTTTTAAATTCCATCTGCAAGTCTATGTTCTTCGAAAACTATAATCCTATGTCCTACACAAATGCATATATTCACGTCTATATCCCTTGCGGGGCAGACAGAGCCATAAGTCTTGTAAAAGACTGTAAGACTGTAGGCCACGTTCAGGTGTTTGGCTAAATATCTTACTAACGTGTAGACGCTCTGCACATTTGCTGTTAAAGTACGACAGGCGTTACCAAAGAAGATATAATGATTCACTACGTACGTCAATTCGATATGCCCTTTTAATCTGAGTAAAAATAAAAATGTTTATGCTATGACTTTTAATCGCAGGATATTATATATTGTTACGAGAAACACAAACAGACTAATATTCTGACATACATTCATACATATAATGACGTCTATATCCGTTGCGGGGTACATAGAGCCAACGGTCTTGAAAAGACTGATAGGCCAAGTTCAGCTGTTGGGCTTAATGACAGAATTGAGATTCATATAGTGACAGGTAGCTAACCCATCATCTAAAAGAAAAATCCCTAGTATATAAGCCTATTTCTTAGTCGCCTTTTACGACATCCATCGGAAAGAGATGGAGTAGTCCTATTCTTTTTGAGTCTGAAACTTAACTTCGACAAATGTTTCTGTGCCGGATGAGCAGCCGACAGAATGGTTGGTTTATGAGTTGTTCAACGACAAAACCTTTCTACTACGAACGAGTCGCCGACAGAACGATTTATTCATAAGCGAATTGATGACAGAACCTTTCTACTACGAACGTTTCGCCGACAAAACGATTCGTTAATGAGTGAATCGACGACAGAACCTTCTACCAAAAGAAGGATTCGTCGACAAAGCTTGGTTGGGCGTGTTTTGCCACTAAAAATAATCACCTAAGCGTATCCGTTCCGTGGGGTTATGAAACTTCAACCACTGATCTACCAACGCTCACATAGTTTGTTACTATTAAATGTACCCTAACTAAATTTAATCTTATGTTATGGAAGACATATGACGCCTTGGAAGCGGCAGTAAACTTAGTTTTTAAGTAATTTATTTGACGTCAACCAATGTTGTTAAACCATACGACAATTATTAAGCGATATATAGTATCCTATGATAATGAATAAAATTTTTGAATTTTGAATTTTTTTTTTAATTTTGAATTTATAGAAAATTTCACAAAAGCTGTTCTAATTTCGTAGGATACATTATTTTGTATTAATTAAATATATATGTATAACTATATAAACTCTAAATTGTAAATAATAAGATGTTTTGTAATAATCATATTTAATTGTATATATAACAAATTATTAACATTTTTTTTAGTGGCAAAACACGCCCAAACAAGCTTTGTCAACGAATCCTTCTTTTGGTAGAAGGTTCTGTCGTCGATTCACTCATTAACGAATCGTTTTGTCGGCGAAACGTTCGTAGTAGAAAGGTTCTGTCGTCAATTCGCTTATGAATAAATCGTTCTGTCGGCGACTCGTTCGTAGTAGAAAGGTTTTGTCGTTGAACAACTCATAAACCAACCATTCTGTCGGCTGCTCATCCGGCACAGAAACATTTGTCGAAGTTAAGTTTCAGACTCATTCTTTTTCTATTGGTGCCAGAAACTACACCACATTTTATTATCTCAGCATACTCGTATTGCACATTGTATTCCTAATTTGCCCAAAGATTTGGGTACACCAAAGAAGACGGCATGTTATTGATACTGTATGCTTAAAATAGATTTGACAAATGGACTGTGTACTGGATACTAACTTGCATTTAGTAATTTCAATGCCTAAGCAAGTATGGTGAGGTAAAATATGGCAAGTTTCTTTGCACATAAATGACCCCAACCTGTTAAGATAATGATAAAAAGATCACAGTGGTCAAACTGCACCCTACCTATAGATAATTGATTGCAAATCCAAGTGAAGATGCACCTAGGAAATTGTTTTATTTTTGTAAGTAGGTTTGACTATCAAATAATCAAACTTGTACAACAAAATCAATACAGATAATCAAAAGGTAAACATTCACATTCATGCCTTAATCCCTTATGCAGTACACAAAACTTTAAGTCACAATACTCAAAGGCCACACGTAGGATTTAGATAATAACAGGTTACTAGCTAATTGCCCACAAGAAGTATCCTAAGTCCATCCTAATATGCTTTTCCCTTGATTGACTTTACAATCTGCATGAGAAAAGACACATTTGACACACACAATTTATTTTGCTTCCTCAAAGATTTAAAGGTACAACATTGTTTGCTTTGGGACATAAGTGTATTAGATAATTATTTTGAATGTTCTGGAACAGTGGAAACAGATATAATGAAATACAATCATCAGAAACATGGCCATTTCATGGTCATGGTTATGTTAAAAAAAACACACACATAAGGGTTGCCAAATATGTACCAAAGGTCAAGTTTCTCTGCACAACAAACAATATGGATAATATCATTGTATCATATCCCTGCAGGGTTAAGCAGGGAATACAGAGGACCAGACACATACATTGAACAGATAGGAGAAACAATATAGTAAAATGAGGTCATAATAAATAAAACTATTCTCATTACCAGCTATAATATTGAATTTTTCACCACACAACAAGAATACAAAATGCTGCATTTGGCCTATATTTTTAAACAAGTATAGAAAATGAATGGAAAGATAGATAGAATACCCTTTATTGCACATATATATCGGCCTTATTGCATTGTGCAATTGCTTCCAGGCAACTTTTTTGGCAACTGAGACATAGGTAAACAATTACCTTGGTTTTTAATCAAGTGTAAACTTTGACACAATCAGGTTCTTCAATGCTACCGTTAAAGCGATTATTATTTAGGCATATTTAATGAAAATAGCGTAAGGAGTTATTGCAAAGAATTGTTAAAATATTGTGAAAAATTGCGATGTTTCCTACCTTTCTTCTTCGTCAATAATTTCCTTGCTTGTACAGGGAGGTTTTCCCTTAATTTTCTTATCCATGTTCTAAGACTAACTGCACTGATCCCGTGTGATCATAATAGTTTCATTCAATTAGCTTAATTTTGATGGGTCGAGAGGACACACAAATAAAAATTATAGAAATTTAAAAATAAATACACCTCAATTTTAGGTTAACTGCGAAATATTTTTACCCTACACTTGACAGGATAACTTTGACAATGACAGCGGAAATAAGGCATGGCAGAGGCCACGATGCTGACTGTAGTAGACGATCATAAATCTATAAAACATACCTGAAGGTATTCAATTTATCAACCACTTTAGTCAAATGTGTTTTTCTCAGCGGTCCTGGAGAACCACCCGGGGAATTTTCCCTGGATTCGGCGGCAAGCGCCCGTGCCACCATTAAGTCTTGTTCGTTCATCCTGTAAAGATAAAAAAAGAAGAAAGTAAGTAAAAAGGAAATAATAAGGTAACTATCTGATAAATTCATCTTTGTTTTTTGTTTTTAAACATTCTATTTTATTTCAAATTACTAAAAATAGATTACAAATATTATATTATATTCATCTTTAGCAATTTGAACCCCAACCTTCTTGTCTTCTTCAATATGTTAGACACACAAATAAAGAAGATTAGACAAGAATAAATGGTCTGTTTCAGTGTTTTCAATGAATACTTTTATTCATTCCAATTTTAATAAAAAAAGGTATGTACCTATACCTGCCTAATATAATTACGGCAATTAAGAAAACTGCATTAAAAGAAGAATCAGTAAAGTTGTGTGAACGAACACACCTACTAGATACCTAATAAACTTCCATACGACCAATACAAACTAACTGAGAAGAAAGGTACATAAGTGGACAAAGGGTATGTATATTGTATTATTTGTCACTCATTGTAAGTAGTAAGGTACCTATTCTTGTACAAAGTAAACATTGTATGTAAGCGGAAGTTTTTGTAGGAATTTGTACATTGATGATATGATGTTTAATTTATTATCATCTTAGGAAATATTTAAAGATAGGTAAGGTATATTATACCATTTGTTCGATTTATGACAGATACTGAGATGTGCAAATAGATCTGAGGAATAAGGATACTACAATCATTGAGAGGTGTCTGGAGTCTCCCCTACTTCCTGCGGACGTATTTTTGGCTTACATGCTAGTCTGGTAGCAAAAAAAAGACTAGTTAATATACTTATTTGAAATTCTTCTTTTAGGCAATGGGCTAGCAACTATTTCAATCTTAATTCTATCATTAAGTAATACAGCTGAACGTGGTTATTAGCCTTTTCGAAACTGTTGGCTATGTCTTACTCGTAAGGGATAAAAGCGTGATTATATGAATGTATAATTTCGGAATCCTTTCGCCCACTTAACACGCCCTTGCAATTCAACCATTGAAAATTTCCCGATATTGGGGGAGTTTCTGGAAAACCTAATTTCCTTTCTTGGTGCTTGTCATGGTGAAATCAAAACCGGACTGTAGGTGTACCATCTTCTACAGTTTCTGCTATGTAGGTATATGGGCCTCTTATGTATTCAATGGTGGTTCCGTGCCCCAATAAGAATTTCATCCGAAAATTTTTGACATATCGGTTATGGATAGATAAATGGATGAGTAGTATCTTACAAACACGTACCTACTGAAACCGCAAATTCCTTTTTTGATATTTTCGCCAAAAAGGTCGTCTACTGGTAATTGATAAGTACGAAATTAAAACTAAAAGCGTGTTACCATCCAAGGCGAACTGGGTCGTGGCGTGCTTTAATTATTCGCCATGTGTGGAATGGCGGGCCGCGAGGTTGGAGCGAGGTGTGTCTGTATGACGAAGCGAAGACTGATTATACATACATACTTTACAACACATCTATATCCCTCGGAGTAGAAAGAGCAAACAGTCATGAAAAATACTGGAAGGTCACGTTCAGCTTTATGGCTTGATGATGGAATTGAGTTTAACTAGTGACCGGTTGCTAGCCCGTCGCCTTAAACAAGAATCAAGAATCCCAAGTTTATTAGTCTAATGTTGGAACTGCCTCATATATCGTGGTCTATATAAAGTTTTGTAAGTGAGTATACGAGTGAGATATAAATATGTTAAGGGTTCAGTTAATAAATTGATCGCCGTCGCAACAGACATGACCCCTGATTCACATTTTCATTTTTTTTTTTTGATATTTCGTGCGATGACTTTCAGTAAGCACAGGTAGGTATTTTCCAGCCAACAGAAATACCATATTGTGTGCCAGCTACTTCTCTGTCAGTGCAGATTGTTAAAGTCTATCAAAGCTGGGGCTCTAAACCTTGATTTTCTTCTTTTAGGCGATGGGGTAACCGTCTCTTATTGATCAGACCAGACCCAGTAGCATGACACGCGCAATGTTTTTATCGCTGTCTCGTTTTACGACATAATTAAAAGCGAAACAGCGATAGTTATCGCGCGATAAAAACGGCGTCGCGCGTGTTATGCTCCGGGGGAACATCAGCATGGAAGCATTCAGTGTCAATAATATTTTATCTTTTCACAAAATCTAAATAAATTAATTCTAATAAATTTTTCGCAAATCTCTCGTCGGTTAATGGTATTCTTGACCAGACCTTACTCCGTAAAGTTCCTGATCAAGGTACGTACATTCATCTAGGCCTTCACCTTCCAATGTTTCCATTTACCAGCCTCATATACCAGTTAATCCACCCAAATAAACGTGTATTCACGGAGGAGCTAATTGTATCTCATATAATAATGATTCAACCGATACAAAGATAAGCTTCTTATCTATAACGATGAACTAGATTTCTATTGTACCTATTTAATGAGTCTGATACAACAGTTGTAAGGTTCTCTTAATTATTTTTTCGCCGTTTGAAGACGGCATTCGAATATGTCACACTTTCAAAATATAAAAACATAAACATTTCTTTACATAATTTCGATTTTTAAGTCAATCTTTTTTAAGTTAATATTTTTTCAACGCTTTCTTTATTTAAAAATTAGTAGGTTTACAAACTCTGTTTACCAATAAGCAAACGAACTAACTACAATTACCTAAGTAGTCATAATATTATTTGTAAATTCCAACATTTACGACGTGACATTTTCTTATTATCGGGCTCTAAAAACATCAACCATTGTAAAACGATGGTATCATAGTTATTTCCTTTGCCCGATATAATAGTTCATTCATTCATAATCCAAGATCTCATGCATGATAATTCATCACAGACATAGATAAAGCTAGACCCCGCTAGCGTATGTAACTCGCGTTCTAATTCTAACTCGCGTGATATTTTTTCAAAAGCGTTTCCTTCGGTTTTTGTAGTCTTTGATAGCCAAAATATAAATATGTTTTATCATGTAAATTGTAGCTGTATATCTGTTTAATCTATTACCAAAAGACTTCAACCCTAATTTCGTGCTGTTCATTCCACAGCAATGAAAAGTTGACACGCTTGATTTGATGAATGAGTGAGATTTGACACATGGGTGAAGTGGCGCTATTTAGACACGTCTATGTCTTTGTCGTTCACCAGTTTTTTAAAAAGTCATAACACTTAGGTATCACCTACACTACAACTGACGTCAATTTTGCAAAACAAGTTCTACCAGTTTTTTAACACCTCTTTAATGTCAAGAAACTTGAATTTATGATTGTTCTGACAAAATAAAGTATGATAAACGGCGAGCTATGGCCTATGCCGTAGGGCTTCCGGAAGAGGGCAATAAGAACGTTTAATATCTTTTATATTTTTTATTACTTGAATGTCATAACAGCCGATAAAATAATAGTTTTAAAAATCCCAAATAGGTTTATATCAGGTAATACTGTAAAAAATAATCTGTCTTAAGGCAGTATCAGACTTTAAAGAGGATAAAATATAAATAACATTTGCGATACCTACAATTAGTTGAGAATGTAATAAATAGGATTGGATTTGACAATTGTGTTCACAGCACACACTTTTCCAATCATGTCTATGTCTATATTGTTCTGCCATACCGTTTTACGCCATGCATAACAATGTTTGCACACATTTCGATAAGAAGATTCCGTTCAAATTAAATTTATTGTAATCTGTCACACCTATTCCATACAGTAAATAAGTAAATCTACCCTTTAATTTTGCAAATTATGTAGAACAAACCTAAAAACAAGCAGCGTTTTATTTCAAATTGTCAAAATAAATATTCCCTGTGATAATATCTATGCCCATTTTTTATAGTTTTAAAATCTTCACCTACCTCTCAGCCGAATCACCAAATCACAAAAATGCCGAACTATTATTAGACATGAGTATTTATTTACACTCGCGCGCGTGCGTTCAGTGCCACCTTTAGCATTACAATGCGTGGTGTGGGGTCGGCGTGTCAACGAGGTCTGGTCTCCGGCAGACAATGTAAGTCACGGTCATAAAAGCCTCTCACTCGTTTCCGAGTGCACTTCTTTTCGGAGTTAAATAGTTACCTATTGATGACATAATGCTTTGATTGACTTTCGAAGCTGAGGTTGAATTCATAGCCGCTTAAGATTGTATACCGCTAGTAGACAGTTTCTATCTTGTATCACAAGGAAAAATTTACATAGCGTCGCAGCTACGTATCTAGCAAGTTATAAAGTTAACGTCATTTCCTATGGCAACTGTCATTGTATTTGTATATACGCATATATACATACATATAATCACGTCTATATGTCTTGTGGAATAGACAGAACCAACAGTCTTGAAAAGATTGATAGGCCACGTTCAGATGTTTTTCTTAATGATAGAATTGAAATTCAAGGTTGCTATCCCGTTGCCTTATAGAAGAATCCGTAGTTTATAAGCTATCTATCCCTTAGTCGCCTTTTACGACATCCATGGGCAAGAGATGGAGTGGTCCTTTTATTTATATTTTATTAGTACCGGGTACCACACGGCACTATTATTTGTAACATACAATTTACATTTTTTCCTTCATGTTACTTAATTTTTATCCCATACTCGGGCACGGGCGTGTAAATTTAAATATTTACTTTCATTTCGACTTGTAAACTTTTTAATGCACACATTGCACACATAGGAAATATGACAAATTACAAAACGGTCATTAGGTAAATTGAGAAGAATATGTATAATGGCGGACTTATTCCAATCGGGATTTCTTCCAGTCAACCAAAATTGAGAGGAATATCCAAAATTAAGAGGGAGCGTACATAAAAGCATGAAGATGCATTTGACCTGTAATCGATATATCCCTATAAATTTACAAATATCTAAACCTTTTTAGCTGTTTAGGTATCCTTTCTTTTATATTGTGGTGACTAGGTTAATAAACTACTTATTATATGTGGGCATTAGCATAGCAAATATATTTACTTATTTTTAGCATTTTATAGTGAATATTGTGTATATTTTTCATATTTGTTTTGGTTTAAGTCGATATTATTTCGCAAAAATCTGGTATCGCATCGTAGAGCTTTAGTAGCAGTGATAAAATCGTAGCAGGCGCAGGCGCCGTGTAGCGTAGCTGCGTAGCACATGTTTAGTGAACTGACTGTTTTGCTAAACTAGATTATTACTACGCTTTTATTAGCTTGGGTTGTATGTATGTACGTATGTATGTATGTAACGGAATCTTTGAGCTTAATTTTCACTGATTTCTAAACGTCTGATCAACTTGGAACTTTGCACACGTATCAAGGACCGATGACAATGCAATATTTTGATAAGAGTTTCTCATTATCCTTATTAAAACTGCCAGGATTAATAAATTCATTTTTAGATCCTTCGTATGAGAGTAAGAGAGACAGAGATAGCACCAGTGCCAGTAATCTCCATACAAGAAACCAAGAAGTTCTGACGTATAATGAGTCAAAAAGAGATGTAATATATTTCCATATAATGTTACTATTAACCTGAGGCTTCTTTATTTTATCGCATTGCTCCATTTAGAATTACCATTAGAAACCATAGTAGAATTAGTAGAATATTTTAAAACAATAAAAAATATATAAGTAATAAAACAAAAGTAATAAATGAAAATTGAACAACTAAATTTACAAAAATACAAGAATAAAGTTACTACCTACAGAACTTTGCGATATTTAATACGTATTTAACATATTAATGCAATTCTTGAATTAACATTAGGTATCTTTTGCCTATTTATAATAGCAACACTGTAATACTCGTTTGGAAAATGAGTGACAGTTTTTTATGTCAAATAAGTTTTGCAGTAAGTTTTGATTGAATTCGATTCGAACACCTGTAAACTTTCTTTCTGTTGTTTTTTACCGGTGCCTGTGTATTTACCTATTTGCACTTTGTTTTGTGCTGATAACTTGTCGTTATTTGGAGTTTGGAATCTTCCGTTGAGTCGAGATTTGTTCTTCCGGATATTCGTGTGATTTTATCATCTGAGATTGGACTCTGACTGTGTTTACTGTGTTGTGCAGATATTTTGAGATAGGACTCCTGTAAAAAGTACCTTATTATTTGAGATAGGAGTCCCAAGTTTATGTTTGTTTTTGTGAAAGACAGATTTTACAACAAAAGTGCCACGATGTCTTCAGATAAACTTTGTTGCGTTCCTGGTTGTAAAGGCAGTGGAGGTATGTTTGAAATATTTTTGTTCCTGTATCAATCTGCCTCTTAATCTTGTGGTTTGATTCCTAGCAAGGCCACAATCGAAAATTATTACGTTTGCTGGATAGTCAAAAATATTATTAACAGTGATTTATCACTATAAAATTCTTTTCAACTGGGTTTAACAATCATCATACATACATATAATCACGTCTATATCCCTTGCGGGGTAGACAGAGCCAACAGTCTTGTAAAGACTGATAGGCCACGTTCAGCTATTTGGCTTTAAGATAGAATTGAGATTCAAATAGTGACAGGTTGCAAGCCCATCGCCTTAAAAAGAATCATGATGATGAGAATATTATGAGATTTAATCCAATCAGGCCACATATAACTTTAAGAAAGTTAGTTGTGAAAACCTCCGGCGATGGGCGCATGGTTGCGAAAGTCTTTTCTAGTAAGATAGTTATACCAGAAGTGTTAACTTCCAAAAAATAATTGTATAAAAAAACTAGAAAACTACCCGTTTTATTGCAAATCGAATAAAAAAATAGAAAATAAATAATAGTTTAAAAAAAACTAAAAAACTACGCTTTTATTGCTAATCAAACTAAAAAATAGAAAATAAAAATTAATGACAAAGGAATTCAGTAGTAGCAAGTCGAACAATCAGTTATAGTCAGTTGTAGTAGTAATTACCTCGGATTAAAATTATAACAAAATTAAATTTATAAACAAAACAATTTAAATCAGAGTAAAAAGCGTGGGGTGCATTTTACTTCATTTTCATAACTCTCATTCAGTCATAAATATATGCTTATAGAATGATTTTAATATTTACTACATCAGGCACCCCACGCTTTTTACTCTGATTTAAATTGTTTTGTTTATAAATTTAATTTTGTTATAATTTTAATCCGAGGTAATTACTACTACAACTGACTATAACTGATTGTTCGACTTGCTACTACTGAATTCCTTTGTCATTAATTTTTATTTTCTATTTTTTAGTTTGATTAGCAATAAAAGCGTAGTTTTTTAGTTTTTTTTAAACTATTATTTATTTTTGTAATAGCTTTGTGTAGCATGTGTATCGACTACGTCAACGTTAAATTGACCAAATTAATGGCGCTATTGTCAGTGCCAACGAAGGATCAAAGGATAGGATATCCACTTAGGATATATAATAAGAGCGCAAGTTCGTGAAGGAATAGTTAAATCATGGAATTGTGAATCAGATAGTGACAGGTTGTTAGCTCATCGCCTTAAAGAAGAATATCTAGTTTATAACCTTTCCCTTTATTGACTTTAACAAAAAGAGAAGCAGCTGCCACACATTGTTTAACTTCGTTACCAGGCCACTATGAAAAAAACGCATCAGTGTAGTTGCGACTACAAGTTGTCCATTTAATAACATGATGAATGATAGACGCATAAAATATTAATCAGTCTTATCAAACCTCATACAAAAACGAACGTGCACTGTCAATTATTATATCAATATGGTATCGTAACGTGTATGGGGCAATATATTGTTAGCACGTTTCTCATTAGGTGATAAGTCAGAGACTCTGAGATTGAAACTTGAATGTGATATCGCTGATAAGTCTGTTTTCATTAAGTGTACATATAGGATGTGTCATATTTCTTTATGCTGCCGAAACGTGGACCCTGTGAGAAGTGGAAAGGCAGAGGATAGACGTTTTAGAGATTTGGTGCTGGAGGAGAATGCTTGGAATATCATGGACCGAGTGCCGAACAAATGTCTCCTTATTCCATGAGCTTGGCATAAAGCAGCGTCTTTTTTCATTGTACACACTCGTGTATTAACATTCTTTCGTTGGTCACGTCACGTCACGAGACGCGATAGTTTGTCCATAGAACGCCTTGTCATCCAGGGAATTGTAGAAGACACTAGACCGCGCGGGATGCCGCCGACGCGTTGGACCGACCAAATAAAGTCTATAATGGGCAGTTCATTAATCAGTGGAAAATGGAGAAGCGTGACGCGGAATGTTTCATCTGCATCATCTCCACTTTCCAGGACTACATGACGACCACGGCCACTCTGTCGAGAGTGTATCGATGAAGAAGGTAAGATGTGTAGAGAAGCTAGAATAAGCACATGCATTACTATTAAGTATTCTGTGGTATTGTCATCGATTATATTAAGTCATACAATTTACCTATCCCTTAGTCGCCTTTTACGGCATCCATGGGAAAGGGGTCGAGTAGTAGTCCTATTATTTTTACTTTTAGTGCCGGAAACCATACGGCACTTAATGATTTAAATCCAAGTACTTATATAACTATAGAATATTTTTTTATAGATAATAAATAATCACCGTGACACTATGGCTATATTTGCCAAGTTTAATGAAGTATGAACTATGAACATCTGGCATGTTGATTTACTACTACTTATGGTTAGTTTGTTGGCTTTAGTATGTTGGTGACGTTTTTTTATTCATTTATTAAAACTTTATTGTAGAAAATACAAATGTATAGTACAATTGGCGGACTTAATGCTAGAAGCATTTTCTACCAGTCAGTTTTTAATTTTAGTTACGAACTTAACTATAGAACGAGCGATCTCAGAGATCATTCAACTTACATTAACGATACAAAAATCTATAAAATAAAATAATTAAATGGGTAACTGACCGATGTCTGTACTTAAAAGTTATTACCAAAAAATCAAAATGGTGGATCAATGATTTTTGGAATTTCTGCCTGTCGTTACACGGGACAATATCTAGTTCCAAAAAAGTACTAAGTTTTTAATTTGCTAAATTCCTTAATTCCCTCTTTATAGCCTATTAATAATAGATGTGCATTTTCTTTAAAATTTATCCTTAGATATGCATATAGCTGAACGTGGCCTTTCGGTCTTTTCAAGACTGTTGGCTCTGTCTTCCTCGTAAGGGATATAGACGTGATAATATGAAATAATATGAATGTATGTATGTATTAAACTAAGATATAGGTAGATATAAACATACCCAGTAATCTGGAAAATATTGCTGTACTTGTGTTAGATTTAAATAGTGTAATATTCACGTTGCTATGTTTAAAGGAGAATTACAAGATTAGGTTATAATTATATGACATATAAGCACGTCTATGCGGGTATATACTTGCGGGTTAGACAGAGCCAACGGTGATCAAAAGACTGAAAGGTTACGTTCAGCCGTTTGGGACTGAGATTCAAATAGTGACAGGTTGCTAGCTCATCGCCTAAAAGAGGAATCTCAAGAATATAAATAAGCCTATCCCTAGTCGCCTTTTACGACATCCATTAGTAAGGTCAAGAGTACCCGAAACCGCCGAGCTTGCATGAAGAGAGTTATGAATGTGGATGAAGCGAAGGAAGTATGCAGGGATCGTGGCAAGTAGAAAGATGTATGTAGTCTCCGCCTACACCTCCGGGAAAGAGGCGTGATTTTATGTTATGTTATGTTTATGAATAAGAGATGGAGTCTTCCTATTCTTTTTTCTATTGGTGCCGGGAACCACACGGCACGGCACTGCACGGCATATACTTATATAACTGTCCTAATTCACATTACGTAGGTAAACCTTTTCTGTGATTGACTTTTTAGTCAAAGATCCACCTAGCGTCTCCGCGTGCGTGGCGAATATGTGAAATCACCTTTATTTATCACACTGAAGAGAATGTACCCAATGTAGACATTCCGGTTCCGTCGGCCTTCGCAGTGATCGATCATGACGGCGAGACACACCGTCTCCTTCCAACGCAACTAGGTACGTGTACTTTCCATTTGACAATTACATATGTACATAGGTACAGAAAATCACGCATCTTTCCCGAAAAAAAAATGACAATTTTATTTTATTTGTACGCGTCGGGAAGATCTATAGCGATATTTGATGTTTGAATATTTTTTTATTGCTACTATATAAAATAAATTTTAAATTTTTAGCACTTTGTTTAATTGCGAACAAAAATAAACAAAAAAGTGGCTACAGTTTGAAACAACATCTTTTTTTTTCAGTTTCAGAGAACGTTACTTATTATACATTCACTGAATAAATTATCTTTTAATAGATAACAAAAATTTTATGTACCTACGTAGCAAGTGATTCTTATTTCTTGGGATACTGACTGTAATTTTATTTTAAAGTATTTAATTTCTCGTAAGAATACTTAGATATTTACTTATAGAGAAAGTTTCAATTAATTTATATTTAACTGTTGCGGAATGAAGTATTTTGGTCATAACTTTGCCATTTTGACTTTCGTCATAAGAACATGACAGCCCATTGTTTATTTTGCTACGGCCACATATTGGATATGAAACAGATTAATAAAACCACATAATATAACGTTTTTAGTATTGTTTAAGTTCATTAATCTTTTTAAGCTGATCTAAGTTCAGGGTATCTATGTAACCCGACTTAATTTTTCACTATTTTAAATCGTCTTTGTCTTCTTCTTCAAAGTTTTCCTTAAAAGTTTATTTGAGTCTCTTTTTTTTCAGTCAAAGTAATGCGACGTTTAGCATATACTTAGTCTTATTTTATTTCGATTTCTCAAGCATTTGTATAATATTAACCAGATAGACGACTTACTTAGGTCTGCACCCTTTCCGAGTAGCGGCCATAACTACTATAGTCGGCACCTACTCTTATTTTCAAATAAGAATTAAGGTTGGTGCTACGTTTAAATAAAACAACTTTTAAACTATTAGTTCTATTTATTATAAAAAATCCCAATGTCATCTAAGACATTCATCATATTTCTTCTTATCCAATAAAGAAGCTTACAAATTTTACTGCAATATCAAACGCTTACCTCAATCCGTACATTTACAACTTACATTAAAATAAACTATTTTCTGTAATTACGGCCCCAACATTGGGATTTAACTATTTACGAAAAAATCTATGCTAAGTACGTTTCAATATCATATACCTAGTGATAAATCGGAGATATCAACGCTTAATTAGATAAAGCAAGTGACAGCATAACTGTGAAATTGCGGTATTAATCCCGGCTTAAGACTTACTAATCATTTAAAATATAACGCAATAGTGAGTGATTAAACAATTGCACACGACTTATCTTAAGATATCTGATGCTATCTTGAAAACAGTTATAAACTTATATGCAGTTACAAATGATGCTAGAGTTAAGATATTAACTTATCGCAAGATAAGATCAAGCGGTAACCTATTTTACTTCACTAACATAAAATGAAACTTACAACAAACACATACATTCAATTCGTAGATCTTAATTATGTTCTTGATTACGATAAAATTAAACTAAACAAAGCAAATACCAAAGTCGTCTACGCAACTAAAGAACACATAGTTTAGGTATATGAGGTTGAATCTGATGATCATGGATTGGGTAAGATACTCTCAGTCTTATTAGTAAATGGAAAAGACAATATCATACAAAATTCATCACATTCTTGTACATTCCTTGAGCTAAGATCTGAAATACTAAGGGCACGTCTTAATTGACGACACTTGTTTAAACTAGTCTTGAAATGCTACTTCAAAGCAATACAAGGTGAGATTCACACAGGAGTCCTTTGTATAGTCTTAGAGACTTAAAGGAGGCGCGTTTCGTCCAGGTTTTTCACAACCGTGGACGTGTCCCGACAAGGTCTAGGGGCTGAGGCCCTAATGCTGAAGTGGTAAGGTCCGGTGACCACGAGGGTCGAGCCGAGGCCCCTAAAGTTGTGCTTCGGAGTTCTGCCATATGTTGGATGGTAAGGTGTCGTAGTGTGATGGAACCGTCACCAATGCGTCCGCCGTCGTCCGGTTGATGGAACAATTCTGTAACATGGGAAATTGAACATTATTTTGGGGGGAAATCTCGAAACTATTTTCTATAAAGAAGTGACATATATTATAATATTTTAGTGGTGTCTCTGTGGCTTATAGCTACCCGTATCATAAGAGTTTCTTTTGTTTCCTGATTTTCCTTTAGTTTTGAAAAAAATAATGTCAAGGTTGATGGAAATATTACTTTGATAAAATTACGCTGTATAGAATTTTTACGAGATGTTTGTGATTTTTAGAAAGAATATTTACTTGTGCCCAATTTCTAATTTTTTATTTTCGTCTCATTGGCATCATGACTTTAATTCGTGACTTACAGTTTCACTTACATTTATCTGTATCTACCGGACACGTTATGATACTATTTAATTATCTTCTTGGCAACCTTGACTTTGTGTCAATAATATCAATTTGGATAAAACAATACTTTTATAAGAGTATTGTGCCAAGATTTATAGTTTGGCAAGATCACAGGTTATATAAAACTGCAAGACCCATTTCAAACATTGTTTAACCTGTAGTGCCATTGTCATCATGGTTTGGTCATCTGGTTTTTTGTCCCGATTTTGCTCTCACCAAAAAAGACCCTAACCCTGGGTCTAACAATGACCATGATCCCATGCTGAAGATATTAGGTATTAGCACTGACGACCTGAACACCTATAAAGATTTTCTCCCGTTTGTTTGTAATGATTTCTTAATTCCGGTCTAATAGTTAATAGCAGATTTATTTTTCCAGATTCATCATCAGGCAGAGGCATCAGCCTCAGATATTCAGATATACATATACTTATCAGAAATCAGAATAACGATGTGTATTCTGTATTACTGTTTATTATGGTGTTAAAGCTTTACAGATAGGTAAATTTGTAACAGAATTTTAATTAAGCGCTGATTGTATTTGGATGTCAGTTATCTAAATCCTAATTTACGCCTGATTATAAGGCAGAATGCATGTACTTAATTATATCGTGACCATCTGATTGTAAAAATTGTATTCTAACAAATAAATGATTTGACTTTGACTTTGACTAAAGCCTTGCTAGTTCAAAATGTTCGTTACCTTGGGCTGCATGCGGTGTGTGTCCACGCATTCCACCGGCATCTTGATCATCTCCACCTTGTATTTGTAGCCGTATGACGTCAGCTTCACTATGGTGTGCAGGGGCACGTTCATATACGGGAGTTCGTCTGGAAATAAACATGATATTTATTTGATTAATTATAACTTTATACGCAGGGACCTTTAGATTTTTTTGTAGAAAATTACGCTTCAAATCTTTGTTTCTGAGAATTGTTGGCGAGAGTTTATTTATTGTGGCACTTTCGAGTGTGCTATACTAACTAGTGTCACGACAGAAATTAATTTACCGGAACACTACTTTATTTTTACAGATTCTCATGGAATTATTTAGATTTGGATATGTAACAGCAAACATCACATGAGATGCTTTCGTTATTCAAAATAGCTGAAAATACCTATGTTCATTTGCGTCATTATAACCACAGCAATTTACTATTATCATACAACGATATAGGTATTTTCCAGTTAACACATTATCAGTTTCTAATGGTATGTGGAACCTACTTACATAGACCTTAACGAAAGCCAATGCTTGTCAAATTATGGACGCAATTAATCTTTTAACAAAAGATTAATAAAAAGATAATGATCTTTTGCTCTGTAGGTAAGTATATTCAGGAGGTACTTAACTGTTATTGACCACGACCATAATTTTTTTGCGAAATTTAAAAGACTATTTTCATTGCGTTTCTTTTAAATACTTAATACCAAAATGTGACAGAACTAAGTTCTTATATCTTTAAGAACTTATAGGTATTATATCTAACAATGTAATAGCAAAAGGAAATTGACTTTACAACTTACCAAGTTTAGCATCAAGGAAGTATCCAAGCATGCAACGCAGCACAGCCTGGTGTCCTACCACGATGACGTTATGCTCGTCCTCCAGGGCCGACAGCACGGGGCGGAGCCTCGTCATGATGTCGATGTAGGACTCTCCCCATGGATACCGGTACCGCAGCTTGTCCTGATCCCGCCATGCGAACTCCTGGGGGAAACGCTCTTGCATCTCCTCATAAGTCAGCCCTTCGCAAATACCCTGGGGAGGAAGAGAAATTGGTGTTTAGAAAAGACAACTAGAAGGTTATCAGGGACCTTCATTGGTTAAGTAAGGGGTTATACTAGGTAATAATACTTTAAGCCATGAGGTTGTCGTACTTCAAATTGTGATAAACGTCCAATCATTTAGATTAGCGCAACTGATTGGAATAGGTAAGCGTTATTTCGAAAAGTGGAACCAGGAAAAGAGAAACTTGGCGGTTAACAAAGATCATTACAGATCAAAATTTATGCCAAATTTATTTTTATTGTAAAATTTAATTGCTTTTGCAAGTTTTTTTTAACGTGTGGAAAGACCTTCGCAAACCGGACGAGTTATGTGGGGCTCGAACCCACTAAAACCACACGGTGCCATCGCCTAAAACTTTGGTGCCGGGAGCATGGGCTACCCTCAGTCATATTCCCGGCGTGGCGGCCGCTACCACGACCACGTCACATACCAATAGAACAACATAATAGGTCACATTGGACTTCGTACTAAGAGACAAAACGTAAGGAGTACCTACATCAATTTGAATTAACTCTTGTGTAGTCAATGATTCCACTTGGGTCGTTATGTGACGTCAATACATGAATTAACCTTTTGTTAGCAACAACCGACAGAGTAGTAAAAACATTGTAAGATATTTAGGCAGTTTTTCGCCAAATAAACAAAAGCTTACTTTACTTAGGGAAAATCATGGGTAGTGTGCAAATCATGGGTAGTGTACATACAATAAATGATAAATAAATCGAAGAAATCCATCGAAAAAGTGAATAATTTACTCACATTTTTATCGTAGTTAAATCAGAATTTTAATTAAAAAATGTGTGCATTACGCAATCATCAGTAGGTGTCATTCAAATGAATGTGTGTAAGTCATGGTCCTCACAATAATAGACTATTTGTTCAACATATTGCAAGTTGTTCATAACTAGAACGCTATATTTATACGCGGTGATATTCCACGCCGTTCTAGATATTTACAACACACCCAGGGTTGCCAAGCGTCTGGAATAGATAAAAAATTATGTGCCCGACTTATCCCACCACCCCTCATGGCTCTTCTAACTTTACGGTCATGGGAGGATCAAATGAGCCGAATCATGGGAGGAGTGCGATGCTGTCGCTTTTGCTTTCTCAAACAAACTCCTTAAAAATCTCTTTGTGTCCTTGATATTAGAATGTGGCCAGCATATCCGGCTCTAGGATCGAGACTCCACGATCGCTACGGCAAACTCGCAGATCTGCTCGACCCTGGCAACCCTATGCGCGGTAATGTATTTCTCCGACACAATTCCTGAAATGTGTCCAAGTAATAGACAAAGTCATCATTTTCCTGGCATTTGTCTCAAGTTCGTCTTCTTTGGGGAGGAGCCCGCGTTTAGTCTATAACCGTCCATGGCATCAGAAAATTTATCTTGAACCACATCTAAATATGAAACCAACCCAGCTTTTATGCTTTGATTATAAAAGAAATTAAAGCTTTTGTCACGTTATATAAAAAACAAATATATCAAGTAATTTCCAACGCCCAATGAAATTTTAAAACCTATTGTTCCGTATTATTATCGATTATTAACTTTGCAACAAGTAATACATGACCATCTAGACCATCATTCTTGTCTCTTTAAACCATGACATTGCCAGAATCACCGAAAGTCCAGCGGAAGCCATAATATAGAAAAGAAAGAAAGAAAGATCATCTGGACAAATTATAAATTGCATTGTTATAGGTCACTTAAAAGATTTCAAACAGCATTAAGATTTTGATTATTAATACCCAAACGTAGCACCTCAAACGGCATTATTGGATCAATAACATATGCAATGCAATAGCACGAGACAGAGACGATAGGTTTAAAAGCTCAAGAGGGTACAATAATTGAAAATATATCAGGCCACCTAAATAAAACTTTGTTTACTGTTACTGTTTTGAATAACACCATGATTTCAAAGAATTTCATGGTCACCAATGTTTGTTGATTCACGAGACTTTGATGGATGAAGTGTCTTTAGTAAACAACGGCGTATAAATTCTAGATATTGCAACCACAGACTATTATTTATAGGTATTTTAGGTTTCTCTTTCATGACATCTTGCATTTAAAAAGTTGTTAAAAGAGAGTCTTTGTAAGTTAAACGCATATTTTATCTAAATAACTACTTCTAAAATATTACTATTCATTTTAAAAAACCTCGAGTTGTACAAACCCAATCCGCCTTACTAATTTTTGATGTACTTTTTCAAAATCAACCAATACATTTATTTGAAAAACATAAAGGTTAGTACATCTTTGTATATGTTACTGTTATATTGTGAAAATAAATAAAAGGGTTCATTCTACTCCATTGGAAACGACACGGCTGTAGAATATTAATCCAAATAAATATTTTTGTAATGAGAACAATATTGAAATAATTTATGATCACCATATATTTCGTTGAGTCAACCTACATTATCAAACGAATAACAATCGTGCTATGCCTCCGTCGTAAAGTAATTTATTATAGCGATAAGAATTTACAATTTGCGAAAACATTTATTATGTAGTTACTTTCAAGTGTTATTTCTGACACATGGTGCTTCTTATGGTATAGGTAGATCTACTGTAAGAAATTTATATCTATCTGGCCCCCCAGCTCAACAGAACCAATTTCTTTCGGAAGTCACTATAGCATTAACTATATTCATTGCATGCGTTATCTAGTATAGTTGTTCCAATCTAATATTTCTTCGATAAGTAGTGACCAACTACCGGGGTTGCAATAGTGTAATATTATTTTTTTTAAACATATTATTTGCAACACAAATCGTTGGAAACATATTTGGGCCCGATATGAGCCTAATCGTGTTTTCATAATATCACGCCACTCTCCAACTTTTCTGATAAGGACATGAACAGTTCATTAGACGTATACCCATGTTAAAGCACGTTCATAGCTATCAAACATAGCTTAATTAATAATTCTGATTATTATTATTGTATAAATAATTCTGATTATTAGATTTTCCCACTTATTTTGAAGTTGGTTGAAAATAAAGGGCTACTGTGATGACTCAAATAATAACAAATTTGACAAAACAAATTAAATGGAAATAAATCACTACATAGTACTCATATAAAGCAAACTCACTTCCCGCGTCTGTCCCTCTGTAGATATATTTGTATGCTTAGATCTTAGATCAATACCGGCACCAATAACGATAAAAAGCGACTAAGGGATAGGCTTATAAATTTGAGATGCTTCTTTTAGGCAATGTGCTTGCAACCTGTCACTATTTGAATTAAAGCCAAACAGATGAACGTGGCCTATCAGTATTTACAAGACTGTTGTGTCTGTCTACCCCGCAAGGGATATAGACGTGATTATATATATGTATGTATGCTAAGATCTTTAAAACTACACAATGGATTTTGATGCGGTTTTTTTAAATATATATAGTGATTCAAGAGGAAGGTTTATATATACATAAATGATATCGGGGCGGCTTGTATTTTATATTTATAAGCACCCGTATATTGTGATAGAGATCGGTGTCAATGCAAGATACGCGTTTAATGAATTACTTTGTTATTGTTATTTTCGACTTGTTTACACTGCATTTATGTACCATGTGCAATGAAATTTTAGCCAACTCGGTTGATTCAAGAAAGATTGTGTTTAAGAAATATTTAAGAGGGTGTTTTATGGTACTTATCACATGCCATTCTACTGTAATCATCTTTAAAACAACATCAATTGAGCAAAAGTTACCAACGAAAACAAATAATATGAGGTCTTTCGTAGATCGATTAAGTAATGCTGACTTCTAAGAAATTTGAACATAATAACTATCGCTGTTCTAGGTCCGTCTCCTTATCTTCCAGAAAAGGGAAGGACGTTAGATACGCTACACTTCAAATTAATAATCATATAAGATGTGGTTCCCGGCACCAATACAAAAAAGAATAGGACCACTCCATCTCTTTCCCATTTATGCCGTAAAAGGCGACTAAGGGATAGGCTTACAAACTTGGGATCCTTTTTTAGGCGATGGGCTAGCAACCTGTCACTATTTGAATCTCAATTCTATAATTAAGCCAAATAGCTGAACGTGGCCATTCAGTCCTTTCAAGACTGTTGGCTCTGTCTACCCCGCAAGGGATATAGACGTGAACATATGTATGTATGTATAAGATGTGGTACTTACAGCATCCAATTCATTGAGCGCCCTGACCGCTCGTTTGGGAGCCCTGATTTCAGCGGCGGTCTGCTTAGTGCGGCGGAGTTCCGATGTCCACACGGAGAAGGCCTCCCTGGTGGCCAAGGGATTCATGTACTCAGCCAACGCATGGGCGTAGGTCTGTCCTCGAGCAGAAAGAGACGCGTCACCCCCTATGCGACCCAGGACATTGTATTCGCTCTCGCCGTGCTGTAGAGAGAAATAGGAATTAGATGAGGATTGACATTTAAATGCTGAAATAAAATTATATGAATAATTTATTAGTAAAAATTGCCTGCTTATTGCCTGTTAATAATGAGGCTAGATAAACGCTGTTGATGCCACACCGCGTACAGCAGACGACCGAGCCCTATTCCTGCTTATTCTATAAGAATGCCTCAATTAGACGATTTTAACAAGAAGAAAACGTAGAACACCAAAAAACATCTGAACCCAAACATTTTAAGCTTCTACTTTTTTATAGCTATTTGAAATGAAAAGATCGTCAGCCGAGAGCTGGCGGTATCGTGGATAAGGAGAAAAGTGCGTTTAGGTAAATATTTACTCACAGGATGAATCATTGTATACAATGCAAAATGTACTGGTGAATAATATAAAGAAGATACAAAAGAATAATAATCAATCATCCATATCTAGCGATTGTTACTTATCATCAAAGTTAACAACTAATATTTTCGAAGAATACTATCTAGTTTTATATCTAAATTTAATGGGTTCGTCATAATGATAAATGTTTATAACCATATTTTAATTTATTGTCATCGAATTAGCTTTACAATAAACAATTTCTTTAAGATCGAACTTTTGATTTCGTAAACCATTATGAACAATGAAAAGCAATAGATAGATCAACTATCGTCACCGTTTGACTACAAAGTTATTTTATTTATGAATTTTACACCATAATGAATTTTTCCTAGAGAATGACATAACATCGTAAGTTTCTCTAGTAAAATGCAGCTGCGGCAACACGCCAGCTGAACTAACATATCTTGTTTTTCTAAAAACGTTAGTATGTTTACATACCATGTTGATAAAATAAATTATGTCCGTTTCAGTTACATAAATGTTCTAATAACAACTTTATCTACGGAAAATCTTAAACAACTTAGGGAAAGAACTGACATAGTCAATTTAATGATGCAATTTCAAACATTAATTGATGATTTGAGAATAATAATTAAGTAATAACATCAATATTTACTATATAGTCTCTAGTATTTCGCATAGATAATTATTAAACCTACTCGTGCAGGTTGTACTAAACATGATATAAATCATAGTAACGTAAAATAAACTTACCCGAGTGAAATATAAAGTTTGCGGTAAGGCTCTCATTCCAGACAAATATCCCAGTATCCCGGATTCTTTCTGCCCAGCAACTTTATGAGCAGTCACTGTTTCACCCATATTCTCAACTCGCACGAAACTTATATCTTCAACACCAGCGTCAATTGGCTCGTACTGTCTCATGTAATGCTCTAACTTCTTCCGCAGATCATCTACTGCTTCTTCTTCACTCATGTCTTTATAATCAGCTGAATAATGCAAGATCTCAATAATGTTCCTCTCAAGGAGCTCTTGGTCTTCACATACACATTCAATGAATAAAATCCTGAAGCCCATCTCATTGAGACAATAGTCATTCAACTCACGGCGCTGCTCACGAGTAATGTTGGTGCCATCAAAAATCTGAAAAAGAACAACTGTATTTAAAAAAGGATGAGTATGTTTTCGATATTTATAATCTATCTTAAAGTCGTAGATGATATGTTATCTCCATCTCTAGACAGTGCGTCACAATATTCTAATACAGTTAATAGTCTAAATCAAACATGATTTAACTTTATCGCAATTTTTGCTGTTGTAAAGTTTTATTGATAGGCAGGAGCAGTTATCTTGTAGAAACATATACAAATATCTAGAATGTTAACCCTGATAAGCTTATTTTCCATGTTAAAAATATTTTAAGTATGATGACTTTCAGTATTATCATAATCACTGTTAATATCGTTGGTAGGTATTATCATTTTAGTACAAATGGTGGATTACTTATAAAAACAGTCGCGTGACTTTTCGATATATCTTCTTTTGTACTGAATGAATGTAGTATACAAAAATAAACACTTGTAATGAATTACAAACTGTTATTTAGTTATTTTCTTGAATGCAATTTTGTTCAACCGAACGTACTAAAAACATGAATGCGATACCCATCTGCTATTAAGAGATTTGATATTTGAAATTTATTGCGAAAGAAGTTTTTAAAGGTCTGAGACCATCCCGCTTTTGGAATAGTTCAAAATATCTCCGTGACTTGCTTGAGGCCTGAGGTCCGCCTTAGAAAAGTATCTTTGATAAAGATAAATCTGGTGAAATAATAGAAATAGTAACTTACAGCAACGCTGTTCCCATCCTTCAAGCAGAGAACGGCATCTTGTACCGCCTCCCTAGCGCTCTGCCGGCGTATAGCGGAGCCCTGCTGGTTGTCCGCGCGGAAGATATCATGGCTACCGTAGAGAGCCATGTGTCTGCGACGGTATTGACTGCAGTCGAAAACTAAAAAGGGAAACACAGGTTAGAAAACGATAACTTTATTATTTTTTTCGATAATCTAGGAACCCAAGCTGCCAATATTTGTGAATATCAATTTCATAATTAAACACATAAACCCAAGCATACATTTGAAAGTGATCGACCCTATAGTCTGTTGTTGGCTCTGGCTATCGTAAGGTATAAAGACGTGATTATATAATGTATAAGTACTAAAACAACTTTTATGAATACACACTTAGTCCGTGGTCTCATTTCTACAGCTAGGACAATCTGTGGATATGATAAATAAAATCAAGATAGTAATAATCTTCAGTACATAAGATTACGTAAGTCGTGATCAGTTTATTCTCAAGAGCAAACTCAACATCTGGGTCATGGCAGGAAATTAATATAAATATATGTAGAATTACTACAAGTGCGATAAACGAAACATCTCATCTCATCATTTGTAGGGCATTTAGGTTTTCATATGTGTTTAGATAATTAGCCGGGATGTAAAATTAAAAAACTGTATGTTGGTAAAAATAAAGAAAACTATATTAAAAAATCTTAAAACATAAAAACAATCCTATCTATAATTCGTCTTAAACCATTCTTGTGAAAAATAACAAAAGAAGCTCGTCATTTTTCATATTACAAAAATTTACTTTTTTTTCTTAGCGGCTAGTGCGCTATACAACTTTTAACATTCTGCCCGCCAAAGACGACAGTCTTTCAATCTATCTGCCTGCCATGGCTAACTACCTATACTTAGTATATCAAAAAATTCAAAATACAAAATGTCTAATTTCCCTTAGGGTTCAGTTCAGTTGCACAGTTCATTTATCCAATTAAATTCTCATTTTTCTATATAAATAAATCAAACACTAAGTAAAAGTCTTATTATCATATAAATAATAATTGTAACTTTGTTCAATGAAACATTAATTTTTCTTAACAAGTGGACTGTATAATAAGGAATGAAAAAGAACAAAAGTAATGAGTAGGTTAATAATTTCCTTCGTCAATGATAATAACTCTACCTAGACTATTTACTGGAAATTAAGTAATGAATCATATACACTAACGGTATATACTATAAGGGGAATATTTTAGAGAATCAGTAGTCTCTACTAACTAGTGTGAGTTACAAATATCATGGAACTTAAGTAATTAATAAGCATGTTACATCAAATATATATATGTCCATATTTACACCACATGTTTTAACACTTATTTAGAACATTATCCGAAATTAACAGTCAATCAACAGTTCCAGATTAAAAATACCTACTAAAGTATAAATTCAAAGAAACAAGTTCTTTGAATAATCTAATTCCTTTACTGTTTTAAATTCCAAAACCATATGTATCTTATCCTAATTATTGTAATCTGTTATACAAAACATTAATTAATATTTACACATTTATTATAACAACTTTGTCTATGAGATGTTACTTTGCCACTTATTATCCACCCTAATGTAGTGTTTTGGGCGATCGCAGTTCCAGAGGGTGATTTGAGGAGACCTTCTCTAATAATGTTGCTGTAAACCTCAGCACCTAACAGAACATCGATTGTGTTAGGTGTATGATATTTAGGATCAGCTAACTTTAGGCTATTAAGTGCTACCCAAGAAATCCCAATTGTCTTGGATGGAACAATAGTGGTTATACTATCAATTACATAGGCTTTAACATTTCTTATATAATCAGGTCTAATTAGAGAACGTATTGGTAAAATAACCATAGCTCTTGAATTAATACTTTTGCCACAACCTAAACCCGAAACCCTACAGTTTGTATAAAACTTCCTCAACCCCAGCTGTTGTACCATGCCTTCTGTAACGAATGAAGTTTCCGAACATTGATCGACTAGAGCTCGAAGAGTGCGTCTTTGATTTTTATTAGTTTCGGTTGTGACTAAAGCTGTGGGAAGCAAAACATGATTTGTATTTCCTCGAGAGAGGTGACTGCTAATGTGTTTAACATTCTCTTCTAACAATGTAGGTGAGTCAAGGTTAACTTGGCACTGATCATCAGTCTCACTTTCAGTTCTATGTTCTTTTAATCTATTTACAGAATATTGATGTAAGAGAGAATGATGTCTCCCTTTACACGTGCCACAGTTAGTTGTACTGCGGCAATATTTCGCTGAATGATTTGGCACAAGACAGTTATAACATATTCGATTAACTTCAGCGAACTGACGCCTTGCGCTGTACTCTAAATTAGAAAAATCTTTACAGTTACAAAGCCTATGACTACCTTTACAATATATACAAACTATTTCTTTTTCGAACATAGTTACAATTTTTGAGGAATTATTAATCATGTTACTAATTTTATTTTTAGTTTTGTTAAAATCATTTACTTTGGGGTCTAAAAATTCTAATGAATGATATCTTTTTTCTAAGAACTCCTTAAACTGTATAAAATTAGGCAATTGGTTCGACTGAGAAGATATTTCGCTTACAAAAGATTCCCATTGCTTACGAGACTCTTGATCTAACCTTAAACTAACAAAATATATAACTAAAATATCCCAAGACTGTACATCAATACCCAAGTTCTTTATTCCGTTTAACATATCTAATGTGCTATCTAATAAATCTTTAATGGCGGTGGCAGACTCTGTTTCTATCTTCTTTTTACTAAAAAACCCATTTAATATGCAGTTCACCAAATATTGTTTATTGTCATACCGGCTCTCTAACATCGACCAACATTGCGAGTAATTTTCATTTGTAATTGGAATATGACGTAGCAGTTGCTCTGCCTCCCCGGTGATACTTCCCTTTAAATAATGTAGTTTCTGCACGTCGTCAATGGCACTATTGTTATGAACTAATGAAATAAAGAGATCCCGAAACGTCATCCACTCTGTATATCTTCCTGAGAAAACTGGTATGGATATTTTCGGCAGCTTCACGTTACCTCTGTTACTAAATGCAGTGTTGAACGACGACGACTCGGATGTACCTAAGTCTTGATTTGGATTGCACAATTTTGCTACTAAATCTTTTAATTCTGATTTGAACTCGATATAAAATTCCTCCATGTCGTCATACAGTGAGTCCTTGAAATAACTACAGTCTGATAATTCCTTTATTTGTAAAAGTTTATAGTGGTTTGCTGTAAATTCAGTCCATTTTGCTTCTATAACTTGCAGTCTCGTTTCAATGTATGATTTTGACAATCTATCCTTAGGACTCTTTTTAAAGTTAACTTCGGACTTTTTTAATTGTATCATAATATTATTTTGCACGTTTATAAGCTCCATTGTTATATAAAATCACTTAAATTGTTATGTTTGTATTAGTCACGCACGGCTCGGCTCTGTCCTTTTACCAACACACGATCTCTTCCGCCGCACTGCTGCGGGAGTAGACTTCGCTCAATGATGCTGATGCTATACCTCCAAAGCACCGCTATTGCAGCGCCTGGTATCACCGTCGAAGACCTACTGCTTCCTTTACCCCGGCACTTACACGAAAAACTTTGCTTAAATATTCTACTACTGGTTACTACAATTCGGCTCGTAAGGACCAAATGTTTAGATAATTAGCCGGGATGTAAAATAAAAAAAACTGTGTGTTGGTAAAAATAAAGAAAATTATAATAAAAATTCTTAAAACATAAAAACAATCCTATCTATAATTCGTCTTAAACCATTCTTGTGAAAAATAACAAAAGAAGCTCGTCATTTTTCATATTACAAAAATTTACTTTTTTTTCTTAGCGGCCAGTGCGCTATACAACTTTTAACAATATGTAATTCAGTTACAACGAGTGGTTCGATTGTCGGAAAATGAGAACTTTGAACTTGAAAAGAGAGATTTATTTTTAACTGACTTTAAAAAGGAGTCCTTTTTAAAGTCAGAAAATAAGTAATGCCTACTTTTATAGTAAACAATCAAAGCTGAATTATTGAGGTAGTGCTATCATCGTACGATGCGATGTTTGTTTGTAAAAATATTCATTGCTAAACAAAATATACTTCATCATCATTTATTTCGTAGCATAGATCTGTCTCTCTGTTATATGGAAATCATATTTGACCCAACTAGGCCTAGATAGGGGATGTTTACAGTCATCTACAGTTCTATGATGGCCAGACAATTTGAAGAATCTAATTGATATCCCGTACAATTTATCAAGCAATGTGCAACACCTTCAGAAAAACTGATGTTCCGTTTCTAGAAGCATTAAGAGATCAATGTTGTTATACCTTTAGTACTCTCTCCATTCCAGTTGAGGTGCCTGGACAGGCGATGGGCCAGCTGACTCTTCCCACGGGCGGGTAGCCCCACCAGCGCAATGAGGAGAGGCGCGAACTGGCTGATGCGACGGGTGTGCATAGATACTGCGAACAAAGAAAAAATAATGTCAAAAATAGTTCGTCTCATTGAATTAAAAAATAAAATTTGCTCTGCCTGGAGACAGGGTTCAGTAAATATTCTTTTTTTATGAACAACCTAATTTTGTGAAGCTATATGGTATTATTAGTTTTTAAATAGATGTAACAAGAAGATTCATTCATTTTTGGCTTAAGAAAATACGATCATGTTTCCATTTACCGTACTAAGCTGAAATGGCTTCCCATTCGCTTTCGTAGAAATACTCGCATTCTCTGTCTTCTTTTTAATATTTTATTTAATCCCGCCTTTCCTTCCTATCTTAAAGATCGTTTCTCTTTCCGTCATTCGTCTAATTCTCCTTGCAGATCCCATTTGCGCACCATTCTTACTATTCCTACCCACAAGACTTCCTTCTACTCTTTCTCCTTCTCTACTCATGCTGTACGACTGTGGAATTCCTTACCGCATGATATTCGCGATTCCCAAACTCTCTCTTCATTCAAACGACGAGTTAAAGACTATTATCTCTCCAAATAGACTTATATATATTATATTTATATTGGTATGTTTATGTAGTTTATTACTGTCATTTATTTAAGTACTAGCATGTATGTTTAGTTAAATATGTTAAACGTTATTTATGCACACGCCATACCGCTCTAAAATTCATCTTTCCTCTCATGGGTCTACTGGAAGAGATTTCTTGTGAAATAAGTAGCACCTTTGTACTAGAATTATTGTAATAAATGCTCCTGTATATAATTTTGTGTACATAAATAAATAAATAAATAAGAAGGCGAGCATTTTTAACATCGTTTTTTGAAGCCAAGTTTCTTGAATCATGAAACATTAAAGACTGAAGAAGAAGAAAAACTGTAACTAAAGCATTAGTGGAAACGTGTAGCGGCCTCGAAACAGACATTGAGAATATTATCTCTTCCACTGTCCGGGTCATTGTTAAGTACACATATAAATATGTTGAATAAACGTGATAGCATTTTATTTAATTCTTTTGTCATTGACACGATAGCTTTAGAAGACATGAAGACCGAATCACAAGTATCTATCACCTATGTATTCTATTTTTTCTTTCTCTCTTCTAGCATTCTCTGCTATAATAATTGGAGAAATCGAATAAGTCTTATACTTTCAAATATGTATTCCCAATGTTTGCCGTACCTAGGTACATCTTTCCATTTAATATCTCATCTGTCTATTTCCACAGGTGTGCGAGCTTTAAAAGGAATGATGTATAAATAAAGAACATTCAATAAAATTCCGATGATGTTGTTCAACAATAATTTACTGAATTGCAGTTAGAAACGACACGAATGACAGGATCCGATAACATTCTATACAATTGACCAATGAAATGCCTCGTAAGAGTCACGCCTTCAAACGTTTTTATAGAATCGCTTCATTTGCATTCTACATCGTACAATGTGTTTCTGCACGTCATGAATACATTAAAAATATTATAGCTGTTAAAGACGCAATCTCAGCTCCATACGTAAACAAGTTTAATGAAAGGGCAGAGTTGACATTAAAATGACAACATTATGATATCTAACATCCTGTTTAGGCTGTTGGTAATAGGTTTATCGATAAATCATTGATTAATCCATGTGTTTGTAGTACTCCAACATTGTCAATGCATCTCTAAGGATGAGATCGTGAACATGATATGAAATCATCCTTTATTAAAATATCACTTGTCAGAAGTATATACAGTCCTATAGTTAACCGGGCCGTAACTCAAGGCCTCACAGTGAGAGCTGCCAACGCGTCGTGGACTTTGGACTCGTCGGCTGATCGAGGAAACGATCGATCTTACTCTTGCTGTCAGATAATGAACCTTATCGCCAAACGAGATTCATAGTCTAAGATCCGGCTGCAAAATCACTACGTTCATCGCGTAGTTAATCAAACTCACATTTTAACATACATTTATGAATAGGATAATACATAGATAATAGGGTGCCAGTCAATAAGTGGCCGCAAGTAATTTTAATTAAATTAATGTTAATTAATTTTCCACAAAAAATTTCGTTCACTTGTTTTTTAAATAAAATATCATCCACATCATAGAAATGTATGTAAAGAATTCGAAAATCAATGGGTGCCGTTACACACTCGGCCGCAACTACTACGCAGCCAGGTGTAAACAGGTAATATTTTGGTCTATTTATACGTTCATGTCGTACACGCATGTTTTTTATATCAAATTAAAGCTAATTTTTTTTTTAATATGATGATATATCGCTGCCTGTGAATAAATGGCCGCAAATTAGGGTTGCTAGCTGTTAAAAACTCGAGGTATCCGAGATAAAGTGAAAGAGAGTTAGCGCGTAACGCCACTTGTTAGACAAGGATGGCGAGTACCAGCTGTGCGAGTATTTGAAGCCATTGCGCACGCGTATAGATAGGGTTTTCAACAGTGCAGCTAAATTATTCTTATATGCTAACCTTCTTTTTGAGCTCGTTACATTTTGAGTTTTACTACACAAAAAACACTTTTTCATTTTTCTAAAATGTTAATATTACTTTTATCAACGTAATAACACTTTCAAGTTCAATAAATAAATGATATCAACAACGTTGTGTATAACGAGCTCAAAAAGAAGGTTAGCATATAAGAATAATTTAGCTGCACTGTTGAGAACCCTATCTATACGCGTGCGCAATGGCTTCAAATACTCGCACAGCTGGTACTCGCCATCCTTGTCTAACAAGTGGCGTTACGCGCTAACTCTCTTTCACTTTATCTCGGATACCTCGAGTTTTTAACAGCTAGCAACCCTAATTTGCGGCCATTTATTCACAGGCAGCGATATATCATCATATTAAAAAAAAATTAGCTTTAATTTGATATAAAAAACATGCGTGTACGACATGAACGTATAAATAGACCAAAATATTACCTGTTTACACCTGGCTGCGTAGTAGTTGCGGCCGAGTGTGTAACGGCACCCATTGATTTTCGAATTCTTTACATACATTTCTATGATGTGGATGATATTTTATTTAAAAAACAAGTGAACGAAATTTTTTGTGGAAAATTAATTAACATTAATTTAATTAAAATTACTTGCGGCCACTTATTGACTGGCACCCTATTATCTATGTATTATCCTATTCATAAATGTATGTTAAAATGTGAGTTTGATTAACTACGCGATGAACGTAGTGATTTTGCAGCCGGATCTCGTACTATTGTCTCGAATCTCGACAGCAGGATCTCGATGGTACAATGGAGGTGTGTCTGAGACAACGCGTCAGATTTCGAAGAGTACGGTTATAGCTTTTTGTCCCTCATTAACACTTGTTATTTTGTAATTTATCCAAACTGGCTGGCAATAAATGAGTTGTAAAACGATAGCTATTTTCACAGATGTGGCCGAAGTGACCATTCAGTAGGTTTAAGTATTTGTTGGGTTTGTTTCTCATCCTAACATTTTTTTTAACTTATTAATTAAAGATAATATGATGAGATGAAACTCAAGCGCATCTCTTTCTGCGTGTATCAATTTTCGTCGTCAACAAAAACAATCTCATTAAATTTATTTTGGCGTCATTTACTCCAACGTGTGCAGAAATAGAATGTAATGCATTCAAGACGCCATAATTATAAGAACGTGAGCATTTCCTCGACAAAAACAATAACTTTGTCTGCAAAACCTGTTGCAATTGCTTTGTTAACAACATGAGCGATATCTTTAGCGTTAACTGTCAGAGTCTGAATTAATATCAGATTGCATTCGCCAAGAGGCTTGCTATTTATAGTTCCGTGATCTCAGCTCTGCTGGAGACATCTGCTTTCGTTAACATTTAAATTTGAAATGTACATTTAAATATATGTACCTAAGAGGATGATATTTTAACGATCAATATAGGTATATTATTAAGAGTTAATCACTATAATTTATAATCGGTAAATTTATAATATTGCTTATGACAATTTCTGTCTTTCCTCCGTAAATTTAAGACATGGGTACGAAGAGATCGAAGTAGTAAGTTCCCATTTTTTCTTTGTTGTCGTTAACAAGAGCTTTATTTTCACAGCCTTGTAGTTAATTAAAGGGTTATTATCAGCTTGCTCAAGTGAACCTATATTTATTATCATAACTGTCGAGCCCCCTTTAAGTCACGTTGCATCCCGCATGACGATGAAATGGGAACGACCTATACTTGATAAAATTGGGCTCTACGCATTTTTTGTAGGCATAGATAATGCGTAGGGCCCCGCCCTCACAAAGATGAAAATAAACGTTAAAAAAGATTTGGCCAAAGTCCGCAAGTATTTAGGGGGGTTATAGAGGGGTTTAGTAAATTGTTTTAAATAAAAAACACAAAAATAAACAGCTCAATGTGCCCTATCAGTCTTTTCGAGACTGTTGGCTTTATCAACCCCGAAAGGCATATAGACGTGATTATATTTATGTATTTAATAATCAGAAGATAATTTGTTTAAAATAAATAACCTTATTATTACCATTTTGGAGATAAAACAGGTGAAAAGCAAATAAGAACCAAATTTCGGTCAACTTCTGAGAAGAATAACACTAAGACTAGAAGGAGAAAGATTGAAATCTCAAAAGTATATAGAGCAGCAGCAAAGGTTCATAATGAAAATTAACAGAACAAAAAAAAACATAAAACTGAAACTATATTGATAACGGTTTTCGACGAATCATTGTGTCGCATAACGTTTTACATATGAAAAATTATTCGATACGATTATTATGCCAAAAAACTTCCTAATCCCATCCCAAGTATTTAAGCCTATCCCTTTGTCGCCTTTGACAACATCCATGGGAAAGAAATGGAGTAGTCCTCTACTTTAAATTGGTGCCGGGAACCACACGGTACATAAACAGAATTTATGGAATCTATATTTAAATCAAGCTATCACGATATTGCAGCGTGAACGAATGCAATCTATTGGGTTATGCATGTCTCGTAATGACGCATTTTCTACTGACCCCGTGGATCAATCATACTTTCCTGATAAATATAGATGTGATCTGTTTTCAGAGAAAACGTGTACGGAATATTTATTCTTTGGAAAAAAAGTGCATACTAATGAAAGTGTAAAATGTATTAAATAATAGCTACTTATTAAAAATGTGAAATGTTGGAAGGCTAACTTGAAACTATAAAATTGTTATTAAACTTTTCAGATATCTTTTTGAATGCACGTAAAATGTATTTGCTTAAAAGTGACCGAAGCTTCGGCTTCGGCTTCGGCTTCGGCCACCTTCGGCCAAAAAATCCACCTTCGGCGAAACATTCGGCTTCGGCCCAAAATCCGGCCGAAGCCGAAGGTTTCGCCGAAGGTCCGAGCGACCGTCGAGATTGAACGAACTGTTACGAAAGTCATGAGGCGGCGGGGAGTCACTGTCAAAATATGACATTGCTGATTGCATGCATCAAAACAAGTCCGTACGTGTATTTAAACGAGTGTTTTTGTAAGAAATCAAATCATTATTTTTACCAGTAGGTAAATCACAAACTTTTATCTATACATATAATAAAACAGTAAAAATATTTTGTCTGTACATTAAGAAATTTTCGACTGAAATGGATAGAGGGACACTTAGAATGAATAATAGAGAGCAAAAATATTTTTTTTTAATTTCTTGTCTGTCTGTCTGTATGTATGATCACGATTATCTCCGAAAGTACTAAACCGATTTACTTCAAACTTTCACCAATTGCTTTGTTTTAACTCAGAATAACATTTAAAGTTTGTTTCATCAAAATCGGTTCACAAAAAAAAAAGTTATCGACATTTGAATGAACTCAAGGCATCAGTATGCCGGCAAATAAGTTACGAAATTAAAAATTCAAAGTCATTTATCATTATACGACGACATTATACCTATAACATATAAATATAAGTGAAAGACGACTAAGGGATGGGCTTACAAACTTGGGATTCTTTTTTAGGCGATGGGCGAGCAACCTATCACTTTTTGAATCTCAATTCTATCATTAAGTTAAATAGCTGAACGTGGCCATTCAGTCTTTTCAAGTCAGTTGGCTCTGTCTACCCCGCAAGGGATAAAGACGTGACCATATGTATGAAGTCTACTTTAATTTCGACACCAACGCAACGGCTTCGATGGTCCAGTGGTTAGCCCGTGAGACTGTGAAGTTGGCGGTCCAAGTTCGAATCCCAACAATTACAACATTTAAATTTTTATTATTAAAAATATATTTTTTTTGTTTTGTTTGAGTATTTTATGTAAAAAAACTGAAAATCAAAATACTACATATAATAAAACGGTAAAAATATTTTTTCTGTACATTTAATATTTTGACTGAAACGGATAGAGAATTTTTTTTTTACATTTTTTGTCTGTCTGTATCTGACTGTATGATAAAAATTCAACTCGAAATTTACGCGGACGAAGTCGCGGGCAACAGCTAGTTTATCTCTAAACCAACCACCTCTTTGATATATCATCAACTTCTATATGAAACAGTCAATATATAAACCTTCAATATTGAGGTTTTGAAATGATTTTAATATTAATTGTAGCTTGTAGACAATATTGAACAAAATTAATTACTGAGTGCTGAGAGAATATAAACCTTCGGCTTCGGCTTCGGCCGAAGGTTGTGGCGATAGCCGATTAATCGGCTTCGGCTTCGGCTTCGGCCAAAAATAGACCTTCGGTCGGACACTACTTAAATTATCTTGCCTTTATAAAAAAAAATTACGGTTTCCTTTAAAACTATGTATCGATTTGTTTTGGAACAATAAAACAGATAAGTTAGGTATAACTAAAAAACTAAAATAAGACGGCAATGAAGAAATCCGTGTTTTAATACCGATTAAATACTCAACTCATAATCAGATAAACTTATCTATGATATTGCATTAGAATTGTAGATAACTAATTGTTTACCTTGCGTTACGTAACCCAGGCGCTGCAGGTCTATGTACCTACTCGTATTTTTTAATTATACTTTTAAAGTATTTATTACAGGACAATAATTTAATGAATATGATGAATAAAATTATAATAATTATATGTTTATGTTAGAAACGAAACAGGATAAATAAAAATAAACTCTACTTCAAGAATAAACTTAGCGAATCTTCTGACTAATTGTCATTTTAGTGTTTAAAAAATATTTGGAATAGTTATTTGTGACTTGAATATGTGAATATTTTAGGGTGGATCCTTCATCGTGATCAAAGGTGCTCAGGTTTCCCACTTAGTCTTAAAATACACTTACAAATGAACAAGCAAGTATTATTACACTGCCGAATACAAAAATAATATAGTTTTACAGCTGTAATTTATATCCATCAGTTGTAATATATATTACGCATAGATATATTATGTAATTAATGACTGAGATTGTCATCTTGTCACTATGGGCTTCCTGAAAAACAACTTTTTATCAAACGAGTCATAACTTAGTTCATGTGTGCTACCACATCACTGATGTACTTCAAAAATGTAAACAATTTACTTTGAACAGATAACAGGACACACTCCCACTGATACTGGGGGTGTGATAAATTTGAACAAACATTTGCAACTTTAATCTTAACTTGTTTTTAAATTAGATTGTTCAAGTAGTTGCTATTAAAAGTAGGCATAAATAATGTACTTAGAAAGCTTTAATAAAATGAATAAACTGGTAGTTACCACTTTTGAGAATAATAACACTGGTATTATTTGATAATTGAGAGTGGCCTTAATTAATTTGTTGTTTCATATAACCACAATGTCATCATGTGCGCGGGCGCCGGCCTTAGCGAAGGCGTGGCTCTACGTCACCATGCCAACGAATGCGGTCTAATTAAAAAATAAGAAATTGACAGCGTTTATTTCTTTATTTTTGCATAATCATGAGTTGGAGAAAAGACACGCCATACTAAAATAATTTTCATATTACGACATGTTTTATTAAATTTCAGTAAGATAATTTTTATCTTTAAGCCACATTTAAAGAAGGTAGAATATATTTTGGTCGTACTTACGTCTGTCTGTTTTTACAAGTAATGGTTATCGGTTTTGATAAGGTAACAATCGCACACGCCTACGTAAGTCATTGTAACGTAACGTTATAATGCTTTAAAAAAACGTTAATCTTTACCAATTTAAATGATTAAGTATTTTGAAAATAAAATTAGATCATAGTTCATCAACTAGTTATGATCTAATTCATTTTCAAAAAGAAATGTTTCACTTTTATGTTATAAATCACAAAGATCATATTTTAAAATGCTTACTTTGATCACTTTACATTCTAAGTGTTATGAAGAAAATAAATCTATTTCATGAAACATTATTTATTTTTAGACATAAAATATAATACAAAGCTTGATCAGGCAATCAATAATGCGTTATCGTGAGAGAGAGAGAGAGAAAATAAAGCGCAAGAAAAAAGAACAATTATTAAAAAAATCGAGCTTTTCCAACACTTCAATAAAATACATGAAACCAATATTGTCCACTTTGATATGATTTATATGAAATGATAATTTGGAATGAAAGGCCACCTCCAGGGGTCGGGAGGAGAAGAACGTAACTTTGTTTTTATATGTCGTCACAGATACGAGGTGATCTCTGACTCTCAGTATCTGCAGATCACTGTACCTACACATGCTGGTATACATTTGCGGAAAAGTACAAGTACATCATTATACCAAAAAGACTGACACCCCATTTATGACGAGGCCTTTGGCCCAAGAGAGACTTTTAATGTAAGTAGGCAAACATGGGTACTTTTACTACTTTCTTACAGTAAGCGGTTACTATCCCTGTAATACAGATACAGGGAGTACAGCTATAGGTAGATTGCTGACATTGAAGAAACTCCAAAGTTATTCATGCCTTTCTTGAAGAAACATATGCATGTAGAAAACCAAGGAAAGTTGACTTTTCTAATTACTATTCAAAACGTACTTACTTAACCGAAACTTTCTCAAATCTCAATTGTTTCTTAATGTACGTTTGAAAATCAAAAATGGTGAGATAAAAAGGGTACTTACATCTAAGATAATCAATATAGTAAGAAGATTTGGCCGGCCTACGGCCTTTGTGGCACAGCGGTAGTGCGCTTGTCTGTGACACCGGAGGTCCCGGGTTCGAATCCCGGTCAGGGCATGATGAGGAACGCACTTTCTCTGATTGGTCTGGGTCTTGGATGTTTATCTATATAAGTATTTATTATAAAATATAGTATTGTTGGGTTAGTATCTCGTAACACAAGTTTCGAACTTACTTCGAGGCTAACTCAATCTGTGTAATTTGTCCCATAGGTATATATATATTATATATATATTTAATAAACTTCAAATGAATTAAGTACATGAAAAAATTACATCTATCCAATCGTTTCTTTTTCAATGGACCTTCACTTGACCAAAGAAGCTATTCGAATAATGAGTCAATATTGAACCACTAGTATTTGTGTTTCCCTTTCGTAATCAAATAACCGACCCACGAGGTCTAAGGCTAAAGAAAGTTGCTATTTCTGATTGATTGATTACAAGTGGCACCCACGCGATAGAGCAAGTCAGGTGCTAAACTTGGAAACGTAAATTCAAAAGTAGTATTTCCTTGACGTCAATTGTCATATTATATGCAGGGGAAGATAAGTTTAGAACCATAAGACCTCCTTCTCATAAACAACTTTGGATTCAATAACAATCCTATGAATGAAATCCCATTCGAAATTATTACCTCACATACTAATTGAAAGACGGCGCATAATTCGAATTGCATTTGTCTATTAGTTTCAAAGCTCAGGGGCTTAAGATGAAAGTGACATTTTAAATGATGTGTAAAGGCTTGCCAAAGTTTTCACTTTTGACTGCATGATTTTCCTTGTTATTTTTATGCTTTTTTGATAAGGTTTTTGACAATTAGTCGCTTCCATCAATATCCACAGAAAGCCGAAATGTGATAGTGATTATTTTATAAGATCGAATAGACAGACATGCGCAGATTGAATTTGGACGAATACGTAGCAATTTAGAACTTTCGAGAGAACGTTAATCTACTAATCTTATCACATTGACTACTGAATAAAGTGAGAACTGTGAGGAATTATCTCTATTATAGAAACTATGTAGACTACTTTTTATTCGGAAGCAAATGACCGATGACTTTTTATTCGGAAGCAAATGACCGCGCGATTCCCGTTACTTATTTCGGATAACGTAGGTTAATAAAAGCATAGCATAGTTTCAAGAATGATAATTATAAAACCCATAGACATAAAACAAAGACAATCGTTTCTTCGAACCCGAACACTTGGGAAGTTGCCAGAAGACGACCAAGGTGTGGCGAGACGTTTAGTGCACTTTGGACCGCGTTTGGTTTTGATCAGATTAGCCCTAATTCGATTGCCAAGGCAGAGGAAGTGCGATTTAGACAATTTACTCGGTGGCTATATAGATACAGTGCAGTTTGATTACGGGCAATTTCTTAAAGGAGTAAGTACTTTGTACAACAACGATGATCCAACCTGAGTAAGTTCTCCTGTTAGAAGTGTCACACTGTGCCCATTTTTTACCCACTCCTACAAGGTCGCCCTGAGCTGAGCTGACTTGGTAGGATACAATCACAAAAAGGCCGTAGGACTATGATGATAAAGCAAAAACTTTGTTTGGACTTAATATTTATGTCATATAGGCACAACAAAGATTTTGCGTTCAATGTTACAAGACCAGTGCTGTGCCAAGACATTGTATTTTTATTGTAATGCCAAAGTAGTTATAAATTTTCTTGTAGTAATAAATTTTATGCAGTTTTATTTTTTATCAACGTGATATTCCTTTATTTGTATAATTGGCCTTTTAAATGTAAACGAATAAGGAAGTGGGCAGGCGGAAGAGAGTGGTTTTAGCCGTGCTCTATTTATACTATGCAAAATTTCGACATTGCAATTTGCAAGTACAGTTCCGAATTTTGTTGGCTTATCAAATAAATACGGTATCGGCAATCTATTTAATCAGTCCCTAATTAGTCCGTTAATCAAATGGTCTTCTTTTTACCTATGTAATTATAACAAATCAATTTGAAAACAACAGGTTTGTTTACATCACAGTTCACCGATAAGTCAATGACATTTGAGCTTTCGGCGAATCTGACGACGCATGTCCTGAATACTTATAAAAATTGCAATAGCAAGGTGTGTGTCGGTCAAATTAAGGGATTCTTGTATTCCGCTTTCAACTTTAAACTGGTTTTCAAAATTAAACCGGGTTTTTGGCAGTGATTTCTGGGAAATTATATTTGGAAATTACGGGCAAGATTATCAGTAATAAGCTCAATATGGGCGCGGAGAAGATTGACATTTGCTGCTGACACTTTATTAAATAAACAATTGATCCCCTTAAGTTAGAATTCTTAGAATTTGCCCTGGCACAACCAAAATATAGCTCATCAAATCTGAATTCGCCTGCAAAATAACCAAAAACACAAAACGGCCACTCACCAGCTGCCAAAGTTTCGTGCAGAGTCTTCTCTTTGTCTTCCATCATGGCGTGCGCTGCGCTCGCTCCAGGTGCCATCACTATCCTTCTCAAAGACGGTCTTCTTGCTAACGCGACTATGTGTTTCGAGCGGTACTGCTGCGGTCTCTTGCGACGCGTGCGCACTCTTTGAATACCTCCCGAGGACTGGACGCCGGCACCAACGGTTATCACCGAGCGGACCTTATCAGCGCCGCGACAGTGATTACCGAATAACCATATGATTGCCGAATATATTTTGCAGTAAAGAAGCCAGAAATACACGTAAAAATCGCCCCGGATGCTGAGCAACGCCATCAATTGGGATCTGAAACAAAAGAGGGGGGAAAGCTGAATTTTTGAAATGTTTTTTTTTTATAGACTCTATTAATTCTATTGTTGTAGAGTTAAGTTGTGCTAAGTAGCTTTCAAGTTAAGGGTCCACTTCTTAACTTATTATCTTAGATGATATTTTTTATATATATTGGGTGGTTCTGTTCAACTCTGCTAACAACCACATCTATTGTGTGCAAGTAAATTAACAGCCATGAAACTAAACAATAATCACATGGTGACGTTTACTTTTTGGTCAAGTTTTTTCTGAAAAATCTTTTCACGAGACAATAAATGAAGAAACTTAGAATATCATGTGACCTTTACTATTCAGCTATTTTAGTACCAGGACCTTGAAATAATAGCAACAACGTCTAATCTGTAAAAATAAACTGATACGGTATTGATTGTAAGGGCAGGGGCGCAGGGCCATTTGTGGCTGCCAAATGATGTTCTGAGATGAAAATGTAATTTTTATTTGTACTCGTATATAATTAAATCTTTTTTATATCACTCACTTAGCCGTGCTAGGATACTAAGGCAGAGTATTTACATATCCATTCGCGTCATTACAGACGATTTAATGAGGAAACAATTAAAGTTAACAAAGCTAAATAATAAACAACAATATGTTGTGTAAGATCTCCTTACACAGGTTTAAATTGTACCCGATCTATAATAAAAAAGAAATAGATTCGTTTTATAAAACAGTCTTCAAATGTGGTTCATGTGTCGTGGTGTCAATTTTTGCTTAATATGCCTATATATTTTCTCGTACTCTATATGTATTGCTTCGTTTGATCTGCACACTCTACGTTATACAGTAAACCCATTCTAGTCTTGGTTCTAGCCCATTATTTAAGTTGCAGATTACATCTTTTTCTTCATCACGATTCTTGCACACCTATTCTGCTTCACATCCATCAATCTTTTCATGCGTTCTTCTTGATAAGATGAGATAGATTTAATTTTTTTTATTAATTGACTTGATAATAGACAATATCTTTAATGACTTTCTGATAATTTGATGATACTCGTAAAATCACAATTATTTCCTCGTGGCCGAATTGGCTTGTCCTCGTGTACAAATAATTGGGACGTAATAAAAATTTTATGATTTACTTCGATTGTTATTTTCATTTTCCTCGACTGCGAGTCCAGTAGTTACATTTTATTTTTGTTTATTTTATTATTTTTTATGTAAGTATATTAGATTTTTGTTCAAAAATAAAATAAATTTAAAAACAATTAGTGTGACTGAAAACTGAAATAAATATTTATTAGATCCACTTTATGTTATTTATGCGTGGCATCATAATTTTTGAAAATAGTAGGTATGCGTTGATGTCTTATGTATTGATTGATTATTTATTGATTTATTTTTGATAATCATGGGTTTCCGTCTCTGATCTTAAAAGGTACCAAACTGGTTATATTAAAAAGACTCTAGCAAAGTGTAGCTTAATCTTCCATCATATATTTCTGTGTAATATAAAAAACGACTTTAATAATTTAAACGTACGTTTTGTTATCTCCCCAGCCAGACAGCTCATTCGAAACAGACTGACCTTTATGTGGATGGTCTGGAATAATCCAGACGCCTGATCGATTGGCAAAGTTTATCACAGATACGTGAGTATACATACACACAAACATTTCTTCGCAAAGGTCATTTGAACCAGACTCAGCGGCAGGTGATCAATATATCGTCTAAAAAGAGACTTTGATCGTGGCAATCATGTGGGAGTGATAGGGTGATACGCAATTTGATGGTCTTATTTTATTATAGAAAAAAAGTTGTTTATGTTTTAGGATGTTGATTAAAAAGTTTACTAAAGCTTTTGCCCGGCTTTCATATTGATTTAAAAGAAAACAACCAACTTTTTTCTTGAGGCATGCTCTTCATTTTAAAATGACACCCAGCCCACTGCTGGCTAATCACTGGATCTCTTGGCTGTGGGACGCTTTCATAATTTTTATTCTTTACCTAGTTCTGTCTTTACAGAAAAAATAGGAAAGTAGACTCCCATTTTCAGATGTTTACTTTGTGATTTTTTATTTTAGCTAGGCTTCTTCTGCCTTAATTTTAATAAGCAATATATTATTACTAGCAATGACGTCAATAAAGTCGCTATAACTTTCGGTCTAACTTCGCCGTTTCTCATGGCATGTCCAGATACTTATTCCCTGAGGGGGCCGGTTTAATTGGAAATTAATGTTGCTTCACTGATCAAAGACCACTACGTACCAATACCAATGGACAGCCAAAGCTATGTTTTATTCATGCGGTGGTAACTCGTTTCCCTTGTTTCTCCGCTGACGTTTACGATACGGATACAGAATATACAATAATAGCGTCACTTCGAAGACAAAGAGAATTCATATATTTTCCATTGAAAAAGTTGTAGGTAGTCGTTTATAGATAAGTTCACCTGGTGACTGTTACTGCAACCGGTTTATTTAAATTAGAATATTAAATAATGTGAATATGTATTCATTGTGAATAGAAATAGCAGCTAAAACTAGTTCAAATAATGAATTACCAACAATTTTAAACTTTGAAGTTATGGAGACTACAGGTGACAATATATACATCTATGGGTTTAATTCTTTAATTATGTAAACATTAAAAATGATAAAATAATTATTACATTACATTTATTTTGCATGTACTTTTAACAGTTAATTTGGTTAAAAATGTTGCAATGTTTCAAGAAAATTTCAATAATAACATTTCGCATAAAACAGGGAAAGCTAAATAGAATATTATTTACACGTGTTTATGTTTATGATGGTGTATCAGAACTTTTTTGCAAATATTTAGGACGCTTTGATATCAGGATCACGGTTCATGCATTTTAATGTTGTCATAAATTATTGTTTTTTAAATGAGAGATAAAATATGACAGGTTGTTTGTATTTTGCGGAGATTTCCATTTTTTTTTCGTTAACTTTTGAGTTTTTTGTTAGACTCGTCACAATAGTGATAACTTGATAACTGGGTCGCGGGTCCAAATTCCGGGTCTCACGTTATAGTTGTACTCACGTCACGTTACTTATATCTATTTACTAACACGTTATCAGTTAATTAATAAAAAACGTTGATCAATAAATAAAACACAGACCTGCATAATTAGCCAGTTTCACACAGCTGTCGAAAGTGAACGCATTATGGCCAAAAGTATCTTCTCTGAATATTGAATTTTTAGGGTTTGTCCATAACTTTTTTAACTTGCATGTAGAATTTCGAAATTTCCTCCAGAATGTCTTTAAAAATGAGAAGTTCTCTCAAACCTTAGGGTACACTCCTAAACTCTAATTTTCGGATTATATTATATTATTACGAGGGAACGAAAATTAACGAGATTTACGGGCGTAAAAACTAGTTAAAGTTAAATTGAAGTAGATTTATCGATTCGCAATTTGTGAGTAATAACTTTTTAACAAAAGCCCCAAAGCAGAAACGTTATCACTAATGTGATGAGAATGAAATTTTATTATACGATCTTTTAGGTACGAAAATTTCTTGGCCCAATCAGCGTTCTGTCAGCTTTCATACTGCATTTCATACAAGGCCAACAAGTATAAAAATTTTGTTTTTGTTTTTATTTCCGTAACATTACATTAAAACTGAATGCAAATGAGGAACTCGAAACCGTTCGCCGTTACATGATCAGCTGAGTAGTGTTCGCGTTTTATGTCACAATACGATATCTAATTACAACTCGTATTCTTTAGCGTGTTGTTAATATTGTAAGACTCGTTTACCGTGGTCTTTAACGTTAGTGTCAAATACAAATAACTTAAAAAAAAACTTTTACAAAAATGATGACTAGACAGACATCGTTCTTTTAAGTCGATTCGACTAGTTGCAGGTCAGTAGTAGGTACTACGAGTACATTTCTTGCTCGACATAATTTGCATTCTCATTCGGCTTACAGGACAGAATTATATTTTACATGCTGAATTAATCCGTCCACATACATACATTATCACGATTTTTTTCCAACTTAACTTTTTACTTGCCACAAACCCAACAAATGTACTTCTTTATAAATATTTTCATTCAAGCTCGTTTATTTTGTATACTCTTAACCTGACTTTTCTAAAACTTCTATTATTCACATCCCAGATAAAATTTTAAACTACCGACTAAGAGAAGGTGAAGTGAAGTAATTTCACTTTGTTGTAGTTACGATTACAACAGTTACCAGAGTTTCAGCTTTCTCTACAGTGTCGACCATATCGTATGCATGCATCAATTAACTTGTGTCTCATTCAATAAAAAATTTAATAAATTGAAAAATTTTGTCTGCCTTTTTATTCAATTACTAGAAGCCGACCGCGGCTCCGCCCGCGTACAGCGCTAAATCCCGATAATTCCAGTTCCTGCAGGTATTTTGAAAAATCCTTTCTTAGTGCACCCCTTGACCACATAAGGAGGTTCCTTAGCTTGTCTAGTTTACTAATGTCTCTAGATCCAGCGATTTGTGCGTTGTCTGTCCGCATCCGCATCGATGTAGTTAATGGTTTTTTGTGCTGTAATTTTCCAAAGTTTCTATTACCCATTTATATTTTAACATAACATTTCAAGAAGATTGATGGCCGGTGTATGTCGTTTAAAAAAAATAACGAGTTTTCCAAACGTATCCACATGGTATTTAGGCTCGGTGCCAGCTGTGCATGTTAAACTGTGTTTTGGAACTTGAACTGGAATGAGCCGGATCAAACTAGATTTTATCTGACTTTAGAAATGTTGTCACCTTGTAGGTGTGTAGTTCCCAATTATTCCGGAAAATGACCAGTTTTTTTTAATCTTTAGGTTCTTGAAACACAGTTAAAATCTCCCACATCTTTTCATCCCTTCTACCGGCTCCCAAAATGCAGGCATCCTTTTAAATAGTATTCGTGGCTAAATGTTGTCTAAGCGTTACAATCTAATATCTAAATACTGCCAAACAGACAATCATCTCAACTGAATTGGTTTTCAAATTTCTAGCTTTTCTAGGACTTAGCAGGCAATTTCCTTCCGGATATCTGATCTATACAATTGGCCACCCTAATAGATACCACCATATGCATGTAAGTTTACGAACGTCATCAGCATTACACATTTTGTTTTGACGACAAAATCAACGTAAAACTTGTTCTTATAGTCAAAGTATAATTGTAACTGTTGCTTCGCTAACTTTCAAAAGACACAAGTCTTAAATTTGATGTCTTAACAACTGTACAGTTAGGAACTTAATAAAATGAAAATAAATGGCTTGCAACCTATCACTATTTTAATCTCAATTCTATCATTATAAGCCAAACACCTGAACGTAGCCTATCTATCTTTTCAAGACTGTAGGATCTGTCTACCCCGGAATCAAGGGTGATCAAGGGATATAGACGTGATTGTAGGTATGTATGTAAGTATGTATGTACAAATACAATGGATCACTTTAATTTTTATCTGAAACGTGGGCCTACATGCCAAATTTCAGCGAAGACATTCTGTCGTTTCAGCTGTTAGTTGACAAATATTTCAGTCACATTTTAATAACTTAAAATATATTTTAAGTTTTATATTTTAAGTTTTAACAAAATGTACATAAATTTATGATTTCGTAATGCCTTGTCTTGTTGTCTTCGTCTTGCACGTGGCAATGTAAACATTTAGCCTTTAATGTTAGAGTCCACATTAAGATTTCCCAATTCACCAATGGACGCCGTATTTTAACCATACGTTTAAAAGAGAATGTATTTAAAATTAAATGTTGGTATGAAAGATGCCACTCGTAGACCTCGAGTGGTTCCAAATCTAGAAGTTTCTTCAATGAATCTTAATCATATAAAAACAAAAGGTGTTTATGACATGAGTATTGATACTTTGGTATCCTTTTACGAAGGAAAATATACCAGAACGGCAACCAACTGTAAAGCTTTTGCTCGACCATTTTTCAGCAGTTCGACGGCTTCATAGGACCCAAGGCTTCAAAACAAAGCTGAAGATGCAACCTTATTAAAACGCAACGAATGTGTCGATACTTACCAGTCATAAAAACTAAATTCTTCCTTCGCAGTAGTGATCAGAGGAAGTGTGCCTTATGAAATGTCCCAAATCGTGGCGCATAGCAGTGCGCCCGTGGATAGCGATAAACGTTTCAATACACATTCGCAATAAGTCCTAGAAAACGTCCAAGTTCAACTTTTCAATCCACACTCTCCCAGTACATCGGGAACGCTAATAAATCCAATCGCACAGTTCCGTTACTTCACACCGGATCTTATTTTATTCATTTTCATCGGAGCAATCACTATTTTCTTTTGGATGTTTATTTATATTGTGTTGAAGTCGACTCGTGTTATCGAGCTGGTTTCCAAATGGCGACTGCTGGCGTCGGTACTGCGTATCGAAAGCCAACCCAGATAGTGTGGTAGGGCGCCGGGCTTCGTGTGACATCGATTCGATTTCGGGTCCACTCGGGGGCGGCGGCGCGATGTATTTTAGTCTGTATAGGCCCAAGCAGGTCATGTCACTTCAGACTTTTTGGAAAATCAGGATGGATCTTAAATAATACGCAATAATTTGGAAACTAAAGCTGCTAATAGTAATCGGAATAACATGAGACCCACATCTCTAAAATGCCTCTATCATTAAAGTAGTCATAGTAAGAAATATTTGGTCAACGTACCTACGGCCTACGAACCTCCAATCTCAACATTTTTATTTGAAAAGTTTTTGGTCCACAAATGTCTGCATATCGATAAATTTTTGTGTAAATGTAAAACTTCGCAAAATAGTCTATGTAAGCAGAAAATATGGTCACAGTCAGGAATATGAATTTGGTCTCTCTCAGCCTGAAAAAAATATTAGCGACAACGGCACTCCTCTATCAATAATTAAAGTAAAATTGATAATATTGGGATGTAAGCAATGCTCGATGACTACATTTTCATCTCCACAGCATATCAGTCCGACTTGCGGTGGTCAAATAAAAAAGCTTGACGCATAAGATTCAAATCCCACCGGCGCAGCCTGGACATGAAGGTACTATGTTCCAAATTGGGTAGGTTCCTCTGAAAATATTGTGTGTCCAGCGGAGTCGGAACAAGACTGACTCACCCAATACAAAATTCCGTGATCTGACCATTCAAAGGCGCACCCCAGGCTCCCTTCTAGAGAGAGGTGAGAAAGAAGCCAGAAGTAAGAAGATAGTAGATGCACTTAAAGTAAGTTCTAACTATAGAGTCAAGTGTAGGTTAAACTAGATTAAGAATCGCACTTACATGCAAAATTTTAACAAGATGCGTCTATCAAGGTTTTATCTTTCAAAGGTTAGATAATTACGTACAAATTACAATGTAGGTACATTATAGTACGTACTATTCAGTAGGTCAAATTGCATATGCTTCTTGTTCATGTATCTGTCTGTTAATTTTCGTTTTATTTTTACGGCACATCTGAATTTTGAAATTCAGAATGGCAACTAAAATTGGATTTTTACGTAACTTTTTTTGCCAAACTGAGGACAGAGGAATAGGACAGAATATAGGAATATAAAACATTTTTTAAATTCCTTCAAAAAAAATGTGGTTCTTTGTTTGACTTGTATGTATGTTTGTCTGTGATTATTTCGCATTTCGCTAAACAGATTTTAATGCGGTTTTCAGGAAAGTGTTTGTTACGAGGTTTTAGAACTTTAACAGACTTCAAGAAAGGAGGATATCGATTGGAGGCGGTTCTCTTTTTTTAAAGTTATTAGGACTCCACAGTTCATACTTGATGTGTTCTAACTTCTAAACTGAAATAGGCATTTTTTACTTAACGCAAAACTAAAAGCTGCTGTTGCTGTTTTTCCTTCCTTTTAAACCTAGAAGACAAAAACATAGTATATAATTCAGCAAAAACAAAACCATATCCGGCATGGTACGGTCATTTACCAACAAAGTCAAGGCCAGTGTCAAAAAATTAAGCACAAACGTGCAAGATATCATTTTAAAAGCGTATTCACCTTTCACCTGTCTTAGATTAAGTGGATACAACGAGTAACAATCTAGACTACTTCTAACATTCATTACAAGATGAAGGAACATTATTAGATGAATAATATTAGCTCGACCTGCATGATAAGTTCATTACTTCGGTTCTCGAGTGACCGCACATACGTTTGTACGAGAACATCAATTATAATACGAGTAGTTAGTTTTCGCGAACTTAACGGCTTTTTGTGATACTTTCGGTAAAGTGGAGAAATGTGTTTAAAAGTTGACTGAAAGTGCAGCGATGCGGACCGGAATCGCACAGTGTTTAATTTTGTTTGGTATGCCCTTTGCTTTGTTCTTAAGTGAGTACTAACAATAACTAACATTATTCTTTAATTTGGAAGAATCTAACTTAATTTATGAAGCTTATCTAATTGTATTCTAATGTGCGTACTAACTTCTATTATTCATTAAAACATGTTACCTGTTTATTTTGCATGAAATCTCGTGCCATGGTTAATGTCATTTATTAACTCCAAAACCGATTTTACTATAAGTAGGTAATTATTTATTTATCTGTTATTTGGTCTACAATATAAGATAGGATAGATTTTATCTTGATTATTTATCGTTTAAATCCTGTGACCGAGTGAAAAGTGGCGGAAAGCGGACTTATGACTCTTTCCGTGACTGGGAACACGAAAAGTTGAGAAAAAGAGATGATATTGTGACCAAGGCACAGCAGAGGCTGGTTAGCTGGTATATTTATAATGTCTGTGGCTTTTTGTAATTAACAAAAGTTTATCAAGAGAAAGATATATATAAACTTGGGTTCGTTCTCAATCTAGATCGCTTAATTTTCTGATAAGAGTGTAAATAGTCTTATTAAAAATAAAAAAATAAATATATACGGGACAAATTACACTTATTAAATTAGTAATAACAAAGGAGACGCGAACAATGCAGAACCGACTCTCGCCGCTATCTTTGCACGTTCTCATGATCATTGATCTAGTTCGAATTCTAGACGATCATCTTACGATGAGAAAAAAATCATAAAACTGATAGATATGACACCACCATCCAAGTTATGCATTAAGTAAAGTCACAGATTTTTGCGGAATTTAACCAGTAGATTTAAAGTTTATCACCCATTTCAGATATAAACCTTTGAATCTACATTCACATTAATGTCAAATGTCTATATAGCATCTGGTGACTAGGTTCCAACTTATTCTAGTGTTTGAGGAAAATCTAAAAAATTCTTACCTACTGCAGGTAGGTTTAATGTTTGCCTACGCAACTGAACTTGTTTTAATAAAGTTACGCTAAGCAACCTATTATGACTAATAACTTAGTTTGCATAGTAGCTAGTCGTGGAATATTTCTAAAACTATATATATTTCATAATAGTGTCATTCAAATTAAATCTACCTAGGTATAAAAAAATGACAAATCGGTCATTTTCGTAACATTAAATATCATAGTACTGACTAACTACATGGATAAATAAGTAGGTAGGTAGCTGGACTAGGTCGGGACAAAAGGTTATTGACAGTGTGGATTAACACGCCTACTGTATCTAACTTTACATATGGCGTATGCATATTGTAACCCTCGTCTTGTCTGCCTACCCCACGACAAAAAATTGCGCTATGGTACTGCCAATTTATGCCGGAACCATGTACCTACTTACTACAGCTCCGACCAGGATGAAGAGATTTTGTAGTGCGTTAGGGAAGGGCGCATCGAAAAAAAAAGGAAATGCGAGGGCAGCACACTCCTGCCATGATTTTTGTTGGTTGTAAGAGCCATGGGTGGTGGTGGGATAGGTCCAGCTGTCTACCACTTCAACACGTTCTCGGCCTCCTCTGCAACAACTCTAGAGATAGGCGACTAATGAGCCACTCTTCAAAATACCAGAACAAGGAATAAAAAAATTAACAATATAAATAAATAAATCTTTTATTTGCCAACATGAAAAAAACATATGATCAAAGAGCGCACCCCGGGCTCTTGCTAGAGATGATGTACGTATACCGTTGATCCTTTGCATTAAACAAAAGTAAAAAAAATGTTTATTCTCTGTGACAGTGACAGCTATTTGCTTGATGGTGACATTGACTTATCACTTGGATTCAAGTTTTTGTTTTCGAAATCTTTACTTTGTTTTATTAAATTTTACTTAATTTTTAGAGGAAAAACTAAAATGCCCAAAATCACAGAATAAACAAGGTAAAACTTTAGTACATACTCGATCTTCGGGCTATTTTTTTAATGGTAAGAATGACGCAAGATATCTAGATAAATATTATTAGTATTCTTGATTTCGACACAAGATTTCAACCTCGATTTAATTATACCAGAGGTTAACTCAACTAGAGGGCTTGAGGTAATCGGAGTGATATCATCAACGTGCCATATCTATTAAAAGGATTTTTTCTAGTTGTGTACTGTACAGTGCTTTGTTTTCTTTGTTCGGTTTTATTCACAAAAATATTCATTTTAGCATTCATAATGGGAGAAGAAAGTGCAGCCCAAATAAACTTAGAATCTTGGATGACAGATCTACCAGCCCAGTTAAAAGAAGTGCCTCTGATATACTTAGCTATCCCTGGTAAGTTTTAAGAATAGGTACAAAACTTGTCAGTAAACTTTATTGTATAAATAAATAAATTGTACTAAAAATATACTACAGAAGATATATTATCCTATTGGGTAATATTGAAATCAATGATTATATGTTTTAATGATTTAAAGAAACAACAAGTATCAGTAACAGTGCTTTTATAATAACTTCAATATTATCTATCTTAACAACCATGAAGTGATCATTTAAAAAAATGAGAAGGGTTGAGAACATTTAAAAAAAAGAAAATACTACCTTTTTAATCAATATGCCATAATAAATTCCAGGTAGCCATGATTCAATGACATATGGCATCACTCGGGCAAGCGGCCTTGCCCCTGATGCGGAACCAATCTTGCACCAGCTGTACCCTCTGTTCCGAGGTACGATCTTACGCTGGACCATAACCCAGGCCATAGATGTACATCAGCAACTACTCATTGGCATTAGGTACAACTAACATTCACATTAATTATGAATAAGCACAATACATATACAGTCAACTAAGTATCATTATATAATGTATATTTATTAGGTACTGATCAGTACATACTTAGATTTATTCACGTCTATATCCCTTGTTGGGTAAATAGAGCCAATAGTCTTGAAAAGAATGAAAGGTCGTGTTTGTGTGTGTGTTGTGCTTTATGGCTATAAGATGGAATTGAGATTCAAATAGTGACAGATTGTTAGCACATTGCTTACAAGAGGAATCCCAAGTATACAAGCCCCTTAATCACCTTTGATGACATGAAAACTTGTTGTAAGTGTAAATTGTGTTAATTTGTTTGTCACTGAATTATCTGTTGTCTCTTTTCTGTCCTGTTCATTTGTCACAGTATAACTTTACTAATACTTACAATTATTTTCATCAGTACATTAATAGCCCAGTGAATTTAGCTGTAGACATATCACATCTTTATCTCTTACTGAGTAGATAAAGACAATAGCCATAATACTCACAGTCCACATTTAGTTGGCTTTGAAAATGAATTTATATTCAGATAGTGATAGGTTATCAGCCCATCACAAAAATACTTGCAAAAATTTCAAAAAAATATATAAAATTTGTAGACATCATGGATATTATTAAATTGTGTAAACAAATCAATATGATTTCCGTATGATTGTCTATCAATTTTGTACATAATTTTCCAGATATTTTGACCTGAGATTAGCAACCAAGAATGGCACAGACAGCTTCTTCTTCACTCATGGTGTCTATGCGGATGAGATCACCGGACCATTAGAAAAAGTCAGAGAATTTATCGACTCTCACCCAGAAGAGGTAGTTTATATTTTGTTTACATTCCTAGTCATGTCTTTGTCTTAATGAGCACAACTAGCCCTGATTTATAATTTTTGCTGCAATAAAAATTTTGCTATATTTTTCCATTCCAGGTTGTGATATTAGATTGCCAGCATTTCTACGGGTTTGATATCGAGGATCACAGGAGGTTGATGTTGGTTTTGATCAAGATGTTTGGCAACCGACTGGTGCCGAGGCAGATTGACCTGCAAGCGATAACGCTCAACTCTTTGCACAGGTTACGGCAACAGGTGAGGCCCAACTTTTCATAGCAATATTATAAATGCGAAAGTAAGTTTATTTGTTTGTTTGTTGTCTCTTCACGCGTTATCTTCTGAAAAAATCTTCTTAAAATAATATGTATATATAATTAAGAATTTGGAGAAGGAGAAAGGGTACTTTCACCCCGGTAAAAATTTTAGTTCCCATGGGATTTTTCAAGAACAGAGGTTATATTATACACAAAAAAATATATTTTAAAGATCGAAAAATATATTTTATAGATCTTAATCTTCTTGAATGTGTAATTGAATCTTTAAAAATATATTTTAAAGATTGAAAAAGGATATTTATAAAGATCGGCTTCTCTTCCCATGCAGATTGTAGAAGTCAAATGAGTGAATGACTTTTAAATCGAGTAACACATTTAAAATGATTGGGTAGCATAGCAAGCTGCCACTATCTCTTAATCTCAATATAACTTTTATGTAATTTGAATTGGTTAATATTTCAGGTAGTAGTGGTATACCGCCATCAGTCCGTATACTCCATGAGCGAGTTCTGGCAACCACAGATGATGCCGTCTCCGTGGCCACAGCAAGATCGCACCTCGGGCCTCATCAGTTTCCTGGAGAATGTAAAACGACACCCAGGCATGGGGTTCGTCCACCAGGCCGTGTTGACACCTACGCCCGCCTTTATTGTTTTGAGGTAAGTGTCAAGTTATATTGGAAATTTATGCAAGTTTTGTTATCTCAACTAGGTAACACTTCGGGTCTCACCAATTTCTTAAAAAAAACCAAAATGACACCAACAAACTGTACTCATCCCAATACCTTATAATTTTTCGTTATAAGACTGGAATTAACATACATACATACATAAAATCACGCCTCTTTCCCGGAGGGGTAGGCAGAGACTACCTCTTTCCACTTGCCACGATCTCTGCATACTTCCTTCGCTTCATCCACATTCATAACTCTCTTCATACAAGCTCGGGCTTTACCAGGACGTCCTTAATTTGATCAAGATACGTTCGTCTAGGTCTTCCCACTGCCTGCATATTTTATTTTTCAGATGGCTATCAAACCTCCGTAAAAAGTGCGCGGTGCCTGTGAAAGAGCAAGTGCTTCCCAAACTGCTGGAGATGTCCCCCGGGCCGCCGCTAGCTCGCGGGGTCACTGACCGCGCGCCGCTCAACGTAGTCATCGCTGACTTTGTCGACCTAGACGATGCTCTCTTCCCAAGAAAAATCATAGAACTGAACTGGAAACTGTTGAGAAACACTGACTTTGTTTATCATAATTATGGATAGCTTTAAGGTAAGGATAGGTGTTCGTCTTGCCTTGATTTTCTTGTACAGTCGGAATATACGATGTTCACTCATCGTACATACAGAATACTTTAGTATAGATTGCTTTATTGTTAAAATACTTTAGGGTTTAGTATTCCACTGTTGCTGTTAATCTATAGCGAGACATATTCTTATATTACTAAGAGTTTATGATGGGAATAAAATTGCTATTACAAAGGTTACATACGTTATATGTCACAATTAATTTAAAAACGCCTCATAATTTTTTACATGCGCTACGAGCGTTATCTACAGTTACGAAGTACCGACCGACAGAGTTTAGGTTGTAAATATCGCTTTTGTTAATATTAAATTTTCTAAATATAGTTCATGTTTTGCATTTTTATATAGTTTTTATGGATTTTGTTTTGAAGTGGAGAAAATTGTGTTAATAATATTAAAACTAGTTGAGACTTCAACATCTCAAAATGGACGATTAACTTTTATTATAATTTACATAACTTCGAATTAAAAACATAATACAGTTACATATGAATGACAAAACTGAGTTACCCCAAGTACCTGGTATTATCTGTTCATACTGTTTATTACTGTGATATTTTTGTCGTAAATTTGATTGTGCAGTGCCTTCAGTAAATTTGTACTTAATATTAAGGATAACATATCAATTAAATAAAGAATTTTTATTTAAAAAACACTAATTTTTTTTATCACAATGACACGACTGACCGGAAAACAATTTGTTACAAAACTCATCCAATTTTATTCTTTGACATAAATCTTTGAATGACCACTTGGTTTTTTGTATCGCGGCGCTGTCCGTGCTTCCCAAAGTGGAAAACAATTTGTCTGATAGCTCGTCCGATATTTCAATGATCCTGCAAATTTTGTCTAAACGCACCAAATCTTCTATTGAATTTGTCAAATCTGCTATATTGATAACTTGAGATTTTCTTTCGTGTATTTGAAATGAGTTATCGGAATCGCTAGCACTGACGCTATCAAGTTTATCATATAAATCAACTTTTCTACCGGTTTCACTGTTTCCAGATGCAGTCAATGTTGAACTTGCACATTTTGAACTGTCTGGCACAATTATCACGGGATCTGTTAAAAGTCTGTTGAGATTATTCAAAATTTCCGCCGGTATCTCTAGACTTTTGTTAGGTTTATCAAAAGATTTTGTTGCTGTAAAACAGTCCGTGTTAGTCGTGCTTTTACTATGACTGACTTTTGGCGATTGGTCATCTGATGCTGTTCTAATGCATTTTCCTGGTGCTGTTGCATTGTCTGACGAAGTCAAATCTAAGGATTTAATTTCAACTTCTACTTGAGATTTCTCTTCCAATTTTGACAAAATAATTTCATCATTAAATACACAGGCTTGACTAGTTCTATTTTTGACTGGCGAAACAAACCCGCTATCATCAATGTTTTCTGGTGATTTCTTTAAAAATTGAGTCTTATTATTGTCTTTATATTCATCAACTTTGTGTCCGTCACAAGTCACGTCGTCAGTATGTGGCTTGCCTATAAAATTTAGTTCAATGTTTTGTGCCAACCCATTTATTAAATTCGTAATCGTTTGAACTACTTGATCTTGAAATAAATGATCAACTTTCTTTTTTTTCAAACAGCTGGTTTTAACGTCATTTGAAAACTGACTGAAGTCGGCGCTATTGCCAGAGACCTTTAGCTTCAGCGAATCGCTATCCGTTTGATTTGTGCTTATAAAAGCCGAACTTTTTTTGTTATAGTCACTGAGGTTATCTCTTCTGAAATTATTCTTACTACTGTTTATTTCCTCAATATTGGACATATAATCTCCAGAAATATCAGAAATAAGGTTAAACGTAGGAGACTCCTTTATTATATTACCATCAAACGATTTTTTATTATCAATGTCACATATTTTTTTCTCTCTAGCCTTTTCTTCTAAGGCATTCTCCGATAAACTGATATCACGAATTTTATTACATTTGCTCAACAAGCTTTCGGTAATACTCACCATTTTGGAAAATTCTTTTTTTACATTTTCTAAACGCTGGTGGGCTTTTACACTGTGAATTTGACTTGTATGGGGAGTTGCTTCATCACATTTGTGACAACTGGAACTCTGCGCCTTCACCCGTTTGTTAGTTTCGTTATCATCATTCCAAATTCTGAATATCGCATCACTATTTGCTGTTGTTTCTTGGGAGTTGCCTGAATAACTAATAGACGCCGGTTTCCTCAACTTTACCGGTCGTCCTGGCGATCTACAATGAACTAGCTGTGATGACGAATGGCTTAAATCACTCTTGATTTCGTTATTTTTATCCTCAGCTTTATCATTCTGTTTCTTAATAGCTGTACGTTTTGTGGCAAAATTCATTATGTTTCTTGGGTCTGGTAGTAGGAATTGTCTCTCTGAAAAGAGTATGAGGTCGATGACTCTGCAGGCGTATGAAAATTCGTTTTCGTACCAACAGACGAGTTTGAAGGAGTTTTTCTTGAGTTGGAGGCTGGAGTCAACATCAATGATGCACGAGTGCTCATCGCCGGCGAAGTCAGACGATACTGCATCTTCGTTTGAAATCTTAACAATATTTTGCATGGTAGACTTGCTGTATTTTTCAACTGCATTGGCGATCTCTTGTAAGGATGTTTCCTTGTTAAGCCTGTAATAAACAAGTGTTATTAACATTAATTCAATAACATCTTAACGAATTTGTCAAAGAAAAAGTACTAACTGAAAACCTATAAGATACATTTAAATTTGATTATTCTAGAGTAATGGAATAGCAAGTTGTATTTCCACATATATAAGTCTTGTCCTGTCGAAGTGGGCACTTCAATTAAAAACCTTTAACTTCCTCCAATAAAAAGTATCCATCGCTCTTGTGATACCTTTTCCAAAGTATGAAGCTGCGAATCGTATAAAAAATACCTCAAAGTTAGATCCAAGACAGACACGTTGACAATAGGCACTCTGAACGCCAAGCCAACCAGTTTGTCCTTCACTTGCGGGATGATCTTGCCCAGGGCTTTGCAAGCGCCGGTCGCAGCTGGTATTATGTTCTGATGGATACTGCGGTGGTCGCGCCAGTGCTAGGTCAATATACAATTAAATAAATAAACCTATAATATTCAATATTGATGAATGATGATGATGATAATATTGAACATATTCAAAAAGATACGTTTTGTATTGCAAGTATTCTATTTTCAGTTCACAGACTTAAAGTTGCGTCACGGATAATGTTTGAGGTCAATTATGCTCTTTCTTTATATGAAAAAAGAAACAGAATGAGTTACTGATAACATAGAATTCTATCCCTATGTAATGTAAATGTCTGCGGGCCTAATTTAGTGATGAACTTGCCCCATTAATGGTGTCAGTCTACTAGGTGTTTCTGTGAGTAGCCCAGATTATAATGGACAATTTATCCTATAAATGAATCGTAAACGGGATAGTCCTACTGAAGCAAGTCACATTCCCAAAGCCGATAGCCTCTTCACATTATCGGCACGAACGGATAAGCAGGGGGTTATCAACCCTTTACACGGATATCACTAACCTTTGTACCGACGGGAATAAAAATACAAAGCAAAACTGTAAACAAAAGATTGAATACTAACAACACATTGGGATGTGGACATTCTCAATAAAGATTTTTACATGTTCTTTATGCGTATTTTAGGGTAGAAAGAAGACAAGTTTGTATCTCTCATATCGTAGCTCCTAGAATAGACTCTTATTAAGTAATTATCTTTTTTTCGAAAGCCTTTTCAAGAAGATGCTTTGTTTTAACTAGGTACATTTACTTCAGGTACTTTTTACAACAGGAAGGCATAGAATCTCAATAGAGTGAATCTATTTCTGTTACTATCTTGCTTACCTTTCCCCTTAAACATAATCCGTCTAGAGGCTTCAGAGAGGGTGTCATAGCGTGTATGCTCGTGAGGAATCCTTCGCTGACACCAAAGTTATCATTCAGGATCTTCACTATCGGCGCCAGGCAGTATAGAGTGCTGGATGCGCTTGATATCACTCTTTTATCTGAAATATATTCATAGCTCTCAGCAAAATATACGCGTTGCATCGCAGCCAAGCTGAGGAACGGCGATCGCCAGAACATATTGGTCCTTCGAAACCGGATTTAGGGGATAGGTGTACAAAATGATTCCTCGAGGTCAAATGATTCCCCATCGTTGTCGGTAAATTACTAGTGCCATCTATTAGATTTATATGCAAACGTCTTCCCCGCTCCCCGCTCAGTTCACCAGTGAAATATCATGGCGGTCTAAGCATCGTGCGCCGATTAATATAAAAAAAAAGAAAATTGCTGTGTTCAATGTAAGGTAAGCGTCAAATCAATGTTGTATTATTTGGATGGTGTTGTATTTCAGTGAATTAACGTTTTATTTTCGACTTTGAATCATAATCAAGTGTTGTTTAAGTGCGGTTCGATTTCGCTAAGGCGACAAATTGAGGTTACTTTTCAATAATAAAAAAAAAAAATTGTATTTGGGGTCAAACGATCCCTGCGTATGAGTGTAAAATGATCCCAGGATCATTTTACCCCTTCACTTTTGGTTTTTTTGAACATAAAAATATAATATACGTTTTTGTATGTTTATGTACGTGTGTATGTGTGAGTGTGTGTGTATATGTATGTCGAAATTTAAGTGTGTGTAGCATGTATAGTTTTTATATATCATTTGCAGATGCCGCGAAATTATCAAAGAAAGACAGACCGGCAAAAATGGAGCGAGGAGGCTATGTCACGAGCACTCGAAGAAGTAAAAAAAGGCATGCCATATAAAACAGCCAGCAAGCAGTTCTCGGTACCTGTGATGAGCCTGAAAAGAAGAGCCAAAGGCAAAAATAAAGTTGCTGTTGGCGCAGTTAAGACCCTAGGAAGTAAACAAACGGTGTTTTCACCTGATCAAGAAAAAGAACTAATTCAGCACATAACAGACATGGAATCTAGGATGTATGGCCTAACCAAACAAGATGTACTTTCTCTGGCGTATCAGCTGGCCACGTTAAATTATGTTTAGAAATGTTTTTTGTTTCAGATTTATTGACCCATAAGACTGGGTTTCTTTGTTTTGTTATTGAAATTTTTTTGGTAGTTGATTCAACAAGACTATTAATCATAGTTAGGTATTGAATTGGAAACAGCCCGTTTAAAATTATTATGTTGAGTTCTTTTTTTATAACTTTAAGTTTCACTGGCTGAAAGACTGGGTTTCTATAGCTATATTAAGATATAAGATACTGATCTGACTAATTACAGGCATTATAACAGTTAAATGTCAATTGTGATATGAAAAAACTAATAAAGACTGATTAGAATAACTAATTTAGTTTATTTTTTTACTCTGGGGGCAATATAATCCTCGGGATCATTTTAACCCTACCCCAGGAATCATTTTACCCACCCCGGTGTACAAAATGATGATGATAGTAGAGGTTTGGAAAATCACAAATAAAACAAAATATAAAGCCGCCCAAAAAGAGTTGTATTCCAAAATACGGCCAATTAAATGAACTATCCAAAGGTTTTTACAGATTTACTCTAGCTTCAATACTTTGGCCACAATTAGCCTTCTCCCTTAGAGGGATCATTATGTACACCTTTCCCCTATACTGCATTGCTATGGCAATAAAAGCCTCCCATCATATATAGGTATACAACTATTTACAAACTATCTTGGAGAAATAAAGCAAATGATATTGAAAACTACAAATATTTCAATATTTACCAAATATTAAACAGTGTAAAATGGCTGATAATGATGTTTAATGTGGCATGTGAGTTGTAAACGTAAGTAAGGTGCTGTACCAAAAATATGTCGCAGGATGAAAAATAAAATAATAAACAGGTACTTCGAACATTGTACCTGAATCCAGGTCAGAGTGGTTGACTCCTAATATGACCATGGGAACATCTGCACTTGGCGCTGTTACAATCACTCTTTTGACACTTTCACTAGCCAGGTGACCCTAGAAAATATACGAAAAAAAATCCGTAGCTCGACAACAGAACCTTTACCTAAATAGTCATTCCATACTAATCAGCATCGTTGGTCAGGTGGTTAAGGTATGCGAAGTAAAAAGCCAAGGGTCAAATCCTTAGGAGACAGGTACAATAATGGTTTTCTGAATAACGTTAGTTCAGTTATTTGTTGATAACCGTTGCGATGGTCATAAGCGGGCTCTAAGGGAAAGAATCTGGATTTGACACTATTTCAAAATAACGTACTTTCCTGTCATTCAAAACATATAACACACATCCCCAATGCCTTACGGATACATCACTAAGCTTAGTTTACTGCATGTGTGAAGTTTAAACTGCAAAAAGAAAACATACGGAAGCCTTTTGAAGGCTGGTAAAGATTCCCGACGCTTCAACCACATACTGCACTTCCGCCGACTGCCACGGGACGTTCGCTGGCAGCTTCTCGTGAAAAATCTTGATTTTTGCATCTATTAAACGTTTTAATTAATACTGGCACGAAATATTTTTTCCAGTCCCCGTAGCAAGGCACGCGCGACGACGTTTTTATCGCGCGAAAAACTCAGTATTCCGTCTCAAGTCATAAGAAAAATCGAAACAACGAGTTTTTCGTCCGACAAAAACATCACGCGTGCCATGCCACGGGAGCAGGCGTTAATAAAATGCCGAATATGGTGAGGTAAATTTTGTGAGCATCACATTGTATGTAAGTACAACGGGGCAGGAGCAGGAACCGACGGCTCTTCTTGGAGGTAGCAGCTATCCACACTTCCTGTACCTCGCTACATCCAAGCCTAGAACTGATTACAGAAGAATTTGAAGCCTCAATTGAACTGGGTAGCCCAGCGGCTTATATTTTTCACTGCCACTGAATGTGGTATGCACTAATGTAGTGCAGTGCCTTTGCAAGCTTTATATTTCTAGACGCCCTGTGATAAAGATGTTCCTGATCATATAAGTAGATATGAAACGAAGGAAAAAAAAAGAATGACGCACCGTCTACGGTAATTTCACTTTCAGTATGGATGATACTCCCTCTAAATTTCCCATGCGTTGAGTCAAATTTTATCAAGTAACAAATGTACTCAACATCAATAGCAGGATCATTGATGGCTGCTACCTAGAAAAAAGGCTATAGGCTACTATAATAAATCTACAAAAGAATATTACTTTGCCGTACAAAAAAAGGACCACTCCATCTCTTTCCCATGGATGTCGTAAAAGGCGACTAAGGGATAGGCTTACAAACTTGGGATTCTTTTTTAGGCGATAGGCTAGCAACCTGTCACTATTTGAATCTCAATTATATCGTTAAGCCAAATAGCTGAATCTGGCAATTCAGTCTTTTCAAGACTGTTGGCTCTGTCTACCCCGCAAGGGATATAGACGTGACTATATGTATGTATGTACAAAAGAATAAATGGAAAGTTAGTCATTTCTTCATTTAAACTCTTGCAGACTTAATTGCTCACCTCCAAGTCTGGATTTTGGTGGCAAGTTCTAAAAATAACTCTGCCAATTCGCCCAAAACCGTTTATACCAACTTTAATGACCATAACTGAGCTTTCACATGTTGATAAAACATGTCCAATTACACTAAAATTCAATCAACATTTTGAATAAGCCGCGCTCCAATTTTATATTATCATGCCGCGCTCCCTTTTTATAGAAAGTAATATGTAATTAAATCACAACCATGATTTATTTGGTAGATTGTAAGAATAAAAAGTGACAAGTGGAGAAAATTATTTAAACAGCGCCAAATGAAAAAAAAATAAGGAAACGCGCAGTCACATTAGCGCTGTATCAAGTATTTCCTTTTGCTATATAAAATCGAACTTAAAGAATTCGACTGACATTGACAAGAATAATGCCAAATGAGAATGACAAGCAAGTGACAAGTCACCGGCCCAAAGAATCTAATTTAATTTCAGACACTTCTTTGGTAAACAGGTCTACCTATCATTCAATAATTAATCATCCCAAGATAATTTGTAATAAACTTTCTGTCAGGACAATAACTTCAGGCAGTAAAATGCCGTTTTCATGTTTTTTATAATTTTTAATGACACTATTTAGTGTTAGATAAAGAAAAACATCGATTGAAAAATCTATAACGTACCCGGTCAAAATGCGTAATATGCATAAAGGCACAAGTTCGAATCCCACCTCGGCCATGTACCATTGACTATTTTCGAAGTTATGTAATTAGTTTGACACCTAACCGATGCTCTTATGGTGTGGGAAAACATAGTAAAGCATGCACATTCAGGCAACTATGTGTAACTATGATCGATTCAATACGGGTTTGGTTTACCTGCATAGGTTGTGTAGGTCAGTCGGAGTCTCTTCTACGTAAAAACCCAAACCCCGGTCTCCTATCGAGGATGCAACCTTAAGTCTTAGAAATTTTACTGAATGTATCAGAGTACTGGCTATCTTAAGTCTAAAGTTATAATAAGGTTTCGAGTCTGTGATGAACTACGTTAATGATAATCATAGGTAACTTCTTCTTCGTCGAATTGTGCCAGACAGGTATGTTCGTAAAAGAATAATGTGATAGGTACCTAAGAATATGTCTCCACTGACGTGACTACTGACTAGGCATAGGCAATAATGTTGTTTGGAAGGGGGTAGCACAGCTTTGCTCCTCTCCACTTGTCTCAAACAGCTTGGCAGGCATTTTAATCTTTCCGATCACATGAAAATCTCTTAGGCTCTGAAGGTCTTTTTGAAGGTCAATTCATAGTTAGGCGTAAACTTCGCCAGTTCTATTCTACATATTACTAATCTATGATTCATTGATTCTGATTCACTTGCCTGCCTGTCTGTCCTTCAACAAATGTCATTTTTGTACTCCATCTTGTAAGGAGTAAACGTGTCTAGTGAGAATCTTTTAAGAATCTTCCATTAATTTCCGGTAAGTTAATTCTGTATTCTCATATTTGTTTTAACTATATACTTTTGTTTATTAATATTATCCGGTTATTATTTATTGTAATACTTCAGTTGCATAAACTTACATCACCTTGTAGGTACCGCTAGATACAATATTTTATGTGTTTTTGTGCTCTTTAGGATACTGGTTTAGCAAAATTCCGGTACTATTTTATACCTAGATCTTATTAGAATCGTTATCCTTGAAAATATTTATTTAATAATCGTTAATTTTGTGTTAGTCTCCCTGACCTCTAAATGACCTCCACAGACCGGCAAACTCCTACAAATATTAATTTAATTGAGATGATCACCAAATTCTAGAGAAGCAATATGAAGGTCATGGAATATGGGATAACACATATTTATTCAAAAAAATACATGATTTCAGAATAAAGTAAGTTTTATTTACATACCTACCTACATGATGGGTGGCACGTAGCCCCATGTATGTATTGCAAGTTGAAAGTAAAACATTTAGCAATATTAAACATAGGTACCTAGTCATTTGGTGAAACAATTTAATTAAGGTAGGTAGTTACTTATACATTATTACCCTCAATTTGTCTCATCAAAACTAGTAATACCTCCAAGTTTCTTTTCACTAAATTCCTATTAGAATCAAACTCAATAGGTACCTTAATTTTTTTTTTCTGCAATAAAATCAATGTAAAGGGCTCATTCTTTTTATGAATATTAAAACAATTTAGTGTTAAATGTACATGTGTTGGTTATTAATTTTATTGAATAGTTTTAATTTGTTGAACAAATACCTATTTTTTTTAAATCTTGTTTAACAATGAATAATTTTTTGAAAGAAAAACCTAGTTTACTGTTTAAGCCCTTTACAAAAACAGTAAAAGTAACTTGTGTCTTTCGTCCTTTGTATCAATGATTTATTGTTATAAGCATTTATTAAATGTGGGATAGTATTGGGGATAAACTTTTACCAATTTTGAAACAAGTCAAATTATAAAAGTCTACCTTGGGAAAGGCTGATAAACAAAACATTCTTCTATTATGCAAGGGGCTAGCAATCTGTCACTATTTAAATCTCAATTCTAGCTTAAAGTTATGCAGCTGAATTTGGCTTTTATAATTTTTGAGATTATTATGTTTGTCTATCCTGTAAAAGATAAAGACGTTATTATGAGTATGTATCTATCAATGAAATCAACTAACAGTTTTCTAAGTTTCGGGAAAGATGTTACCAGTAATTTTGTTGTATGAAATAAAAAAGTTCAATGTGTAGGTACATGATAGATCAGATCACTCATTCAAATTTACTGAAAAATAGTTTTGTCAGACAAATAAACTTGATTAAATATCACATAACGTCATGAGTTACCTTTTGAGCTAGTGTGATTTGGGGTGAATTATTTTACAATGAGTTATTATTAAATTATAAAAATAAACTTAATTATATCAAGAATAATTAATAAAAAATAAAAAGTATTATTAATAAAAAATGTAGCTATATCTACATGTTTTATTAATAAATTAACCTCTTTCCTCCTGACCTAAGTCACCAAGGTTAATAAGTATATCAGGTCAGGTTGCAACAAGAAAACATCGTAATAAAGTATGAAGTAACAGTATTAACTTTTACATTTATCAGTATCTATATTAAACATTTCAACTGAGGATTCCTGAACATAACATGATATCAGGATGATAAGAACTCAATATAAAGAGCTGCTCTATATTTAGTCTTGTGTGTGTATATTACATATACATGTCACTTATCTTTTTTCAATTACAACCACTTATCATACTGTTTGCTTTACATTTTGTGCCTGACTTTTCTTTATTCTGCTAAAGGTGATGAAACCCTCTATTAAAGGTAGTGAAACATCCCAATTTTACATTACCACATGTATATTTTTTGGTAATGTACAACTTATTGTAATTAATAATTTGTTTCTTTCATTACAGAAATCATGTCGAAGATTGGTATCAACGGATTTGGCCGCATTGGTCGCCTGGTGCTCCGCGCCTCCATTGAGAAGGGAGCCTCAGTCGTTGCCATCAATGATCCCTTCATTGGCTTGGACTACATGGTCTACCTCTTCAAGTATGATTCCACTCATGGTCGCTTCAAGGGAACCGTTGAGGCTTCTGACGGCAATCTCATTGTAAATGGAAACAAAATCGCTGTCTTCTCAGAAAGGGACCCCAAAGCCATCCCATGGGGCAAGGCTGGTGCTGAGTATGTTGTAGAATCCACAGGAGTATTCACCACTACAGAAAAGGCATCTGCCCATTTGGAAGGTGGAGCCAAGAAGGTTATCATCTCTGCCCCCAGTGCTGACGCGCCCATGTTCGTCGTCGGTGTCAACCTTGAGGCTTATGACCCCTCCTTCAAGGTCATCTCCAATGCTTCATGCACCACCAACTGCTTGGCCCCTCTTGCCAAAGTAATCCATGACAACTTCGAAATTGTTGAAGGCCTTATGACCACAGTTCACGCCACCACCGCCACCCAGAAGACTGTTGACGGTCCCTCTGGTAAACTGTGGCGTGATGGCCGTGGTGCACAACAAAATATTATTCCTGCCTCCACCGGCGCAGCTAAAGCTGTTGGCAAAGTCATTCCCGCACTTAATGGAAAGTTGACTGGTATGGCTTTCCGCGTTCCCGTCGCCAACGTGTCTGTTGTAGATCTGACCGTCCGTCTTGGCAAGCCCGCCAGCTATGACGCCATCAAACAGAAGGTCAAGGAGGCAGCTGAAGGTCCCCTGAAGGGCGTGCTTGGATACACCGAAGACCAAGTGGTGTCTTCCGACTTCATCGGCGACACCCACTCGTCCATCTTCGACGCCGCCGCCGGCATTTCCCTCAACGACAACTTCGTCAAGCTCATCAGTTGGTACGACAACGAGTTTGGCTACTCCAGCCGTGTCATCGACCTCATCAAGTACATCCAAACCAAGGATTAAATTTATTAGATTTTTATGAATAATTATGATTTATCGTCGAAAATGTCGATGCTTATGTTAAGTTTTAAGTATAGATGTGTAATCTAAATTATTGAACTACTTTGATAGTAGTGTCATGTGTATTTTAATGTTTCGTCGTTACAAAAGAGAATTATTGTAATAGTAACCAGTCTGAGGCAAATACTATATCGTGTATGTAAGCGCTATAATTAAATACAAATTCACACCTTATTTTGCCTTTCATTTTAAACATTTAAAGTTGATTTTATGTATGTCGTAATTGAATTTTGAATAGAGAAACGAAAGTGTAAGGAGTACATTAAAACGCAGAAAGAGTTTAGGTGGAAGTTTCATGTCCCAAGAATTTGAGAGAGAGAATAAAATATATCTGGCGATGTTGTCGTCGAATGTAGCTACAGCTGACTGAGAAACATTCTTCCTTTATTAGGTATGAATGGAATGGAGAGAAAAAGCCGATTCCATTCCTGGTCAAACTGATGTATACAGTAATAAGAATGTACAAAGATAAGGAGCATCTTAGATTGCATATGTACATCAGTCACAAAACTTATAAGAAAACTGCTTCTGTGACACAGCGGTAGTTCGCTTGTCTGTGACACCGGAGGACCCGGATTAGAATCCCGGCCAGTGCATGATGAGAAACGAACTTTTTCTAATTGGCCCGGGTTTTGAATGTTTATCCATATAACGTTTATTATAATATGTATGTAGCTAACTCAATCTGAGTAATTCGTCAAAAATAAACGGGGTATATAAAATTTAAACTTGCATACTATATGCAAACTGGGTAGTATATAAAATCCAACTAGAACAGCATAGAAGCAAAAGTCCTCTCAATTTTTATTTGGTTTCGTCTGCAACAAATTAAATACCTACATGCTTTTATCCCCACCCTTGGTTCACTTCCGTTCCTACCTGTGCATATATCCGGTAGAGGTTTGCTCAAAGCCTATCCGTTTCCCGTCTGAGGGTCTAGAGTTTATTCATATACATACATATGGTCACGTCTATATCCCTTGCGGGGTAGACAGAGCCAACAGTCTGGAAAAGACTGAATGGCCACGTTCAGCTATTTGGCTTAATGAAAGAATTTATTCACGAACGTTGGTAAAGCATTTATGTCATATATTCCCTGTCGCTTTTACTCTGCATTTAACCTTTGAGGAAGAGAGAGATGTAAGATAAAAAATCAGCATACATGCATTACTACTTCGTGCGAACAATCTTTTTTAAAATTCGAGTTGGCAAGTCTGTGCTGACAGATTCGGTAGAAATCGGTTTTCGAAAACACTATTTAAAAAATGGCTGTAGCACCGCAGGCAGCTGTCTGTCACTGACATTTCGTTTGCTTCGTGTAAATTTTGTGATGTACATTATCGTACAAGTTACAATTATCCGTCTATTTATCAATGAATAATGGTGTACATTAACAGATAATGGTTATTTTTGTTGGCTGTTTTAATATAAACTTTTAGTATTGTGCGAAAGTCTGTAAATCGCGATTGTTTTATAATGGAGGATCTCAATTTGACAGAAACCGAAATGAGATATTTCGGTGATTTGTTTTTATGTTGTGACGAGGAGTCTAATGGTAAAATACCAATTTTAAAGGCAACGGAGCTATTCAGATCTTCAAACGTATCGAATGATGTCCTCAAACAGGTAAACAATATGGTATTTTGGGCTAGTAGTTATAAAACAATGATGGCAAGAGATATGAAAAATAAGCTCATATTTCTGATTTTTACAGATCATGGACATTAGTGTGGCGCCAAACAACTGTTCGGCGTTGAATCATATGAATAGGAAACAGTTTTATTCAGCTTTGAAACTAATAGCAGCCCACCAAACAAATTTGTCATTGAAGCCAGAGTTGCTGTCAACTGCCCTTGACCTGCCACTTCCGCGGTTTACGTGGGCCCTTAATTCTGAAGCTAATGCCGATTTAATACAATTGTCGAATTCGCCAAAGGAGCAACACATACCTAAAAGAGAGAGAGGTTTTGGAAATACATTGGGTGCTTATGAGCCCATAAGAGTTTCATCAAATTTGTCTGACAGTGATGGGCCTCCAGCCTTGTCACACGATGCCACTGAAGCATTGAGTACAGACTCGGAGATGGAATCTGAAACAATGTCACAAAGATCTGATTCACGAGGGGTGAGTCTGATTTTGTTTCTTGAGAATCTATGGTAATAGAGATAGGTTTATCCCAGTCAAATCCCCAAAGTCTGACACATTAGGGGATCAAAATAAAAAAAATATAGAACTTATTCTTGTCTAATGTTAAAATTTCATACAATGTTTAATAATACAGTACAGTTAGGGACAAAACTAACAGAAGGTGATGAATATATAGCTACAGAACTGTTGTATTCAACCTCAATATTTGTCTCTTTAAAATTTAAACTACTTTACTATATCATCTGTTATCAGTCCAAGCAAACTACTGTAGACTTTAATAAGTAGCATTGCAATTGCCATATCTAATTATGCAACAATTTTTTTTTGCATTGCAATTCATATATAAAATCACCTAGAAGTGTAAGCAGATACTACATTCCACTACTATGTCTCATGTGCCATGATCCCTGTATAAGTTATTCGCTTCACCCATTTCATAATAGTCATGCCAGCTCATCAACTTAGGGTCCTACTCTTGATGTGACTTTTCGCCAAGTTGTCCTCAATAAATTAAAGGTCTTCCCTCCTCATTTACATTCTCCTTGGTTATTTGTCTAGTTAACCTATTTTCGTTCATCTCTTACCTACATTTATCTTTGACCCTTCCATCTTTCTCATGATCAATTCCTTTAAAACCAGACTATTTTGATATTTTATTAAAATTAACTATAAAAGTATAGTTACCCAGTAATTATGATTCTCTTTTTCCCACAGCGCCGAGGGAAGAATGGATCTCCATGGAGCACAGCTAGTGAAAGTCCCACGCCGACCAACAGTGTAGCAGAGCGGGTGCATCCTGTATGGGAGCACAGCGCGACCGGGCGCGGAGTGTGGCCCGCCAACACTGGAGAGGAGCATGCGCAACTACTAGGTTGGTAAACATTTCTGCATAAGGACACAACCTTAATAATCTGTGGAGGGTGCAATGGGGACCACAGAGAGAGAGACAACCTTATTTAATAAGCTTTTATTCGAATTATCATTACAATTCCTTAACTTAATTCTATAATTAGTGTGTATTCTTCTGATAATCTGTTTGCTAGTCGGCATGAGACAGCCTTACCTATCTTTAAATACATAGTTTAAACATATAGAAACAATAACATAAGGGACACTATGTACCAAAATTTCCAATGCTCTCTCGGCTAAGTGCCTTGGTTTGATTGCGCTGGCTTTTCTACGAAACTTTCGGCTGCTTTTAGTATTAGATCTGATAATGTTCAAGTATACAAGTTTGATCTTTTGTTGAAAATAACCAGAACAGACTACTAGACTGTTACTGGGAGCAAAATAAAGACTTGCTCCATGTCTTGCTGGAATGATGGGCACTAGATCTAAGAAACAAATTTCTACCCAATATCTCCTGGGCAAAGGCGAACATACTCGTATCATAACGTTGAGTGAGCCATTGCCACAGAAGGCAAAATCAATTTATTTGTTCTGGTGAGCTGAGAAGTTTTTTTGTGTTTTGTGGCATAAGAACTAATAATGTTTTAGATTCTACAAAAGTGTCTTAATCTTATTTTACCCATAATAACTATATCAGATTCTACTTTTGTTACCAAACCAATTTTAAACGAAAGTAATTCGCTATCACAATGTAATGAGCGCTCATGAAACCTAATAAAAACGAAGTCTCGTTTGATCTGTTATCATCAGTAGGTATTTCCGTGGGTTGTGACGTCACAAACGCTAATAAATTAAATGAGCGTGCGCTAGCTGTGTGCAAGTCTAGTACACTTCAATTGCAATGAGTCATTTGTCGAGAAACATTATTTTAAAATTAAATACACTTCAGACAATGTTCATTAATTCAGTCAGAATTTCATGTTGGTGGGCACGGACCACTTATTTTTTTTAAACTTTCTTGTCATTGATGTTCATTTTTAATAAAAATCCTTCGACATAGAAAGAAATTGAATTTTTCCCATATGTGTTCACGGTTAAGAGTACGTACAATCAAAGAATTGTGTTAGTTAAATTTTGTATATTATGCGTTACCAATTGAATGCTTATTGCACCTGCTTTATATCAAAGTGATATTGGCCTTGATATCGCCTGGTATGTTCTCTGTGTGACCTGCATTATTTATACTAGTACCAGTATGTTAAGAGCGTAACTAGTTTATATAATTTAAAAGTCAAGGAAAAATATCGTGAGAGAACCTGCACATTCAGTTATCTGACGTGTTGTCATGGTCCGAGCTGGTTTTTGATTTGCTATAATTCCAAAATACATATTCACTTGCTTTCTCCAACATGCTTCAAGAATATTAACTGCTAACATCGCCCTTTTTTAAACATACGGATTTTGGCCTTTTGAAAAGTTCGACGAGGCGGGTCCTCTCCCCCACTTAAAAAAGCCGTCACCTTTCGTCAGTCTGTCATCCATTCTCTCAACAACCATCTCAATATAATTTTACATTTTGACCATTCCTCTTTCACACCATTCCTATATACATAAAACTATCTCCTTTTTCCAGGGATTGATTCCTTGCCACAATCCATGTAAACTTATTTTGCTTCATCCACATTCATAAACTTCTTCATGCAAGTTTTTGGATACTTTTGACACATTTCCTGATGATAAAAGCAATGACTAAAACCCTCAATGAGGTTTTGTTGTGGTCTTTGTTTCCCATTATTCAGATTTTTGCGTACATGTGTGTGTTTGTGAAATGTTTCGTATTCAGCATTATACTGCATATTAATGAGAATAATTACAATTTATCATTGTATTGTTTCGGTATGTCGTTATAATGTTGCGGAATGCGGTAAATACATGTGTCTTTCAGTATCTTTAAAATAACTTCTTATCTATACGCTTGACTATACATGCATATTATTACGTCTTTATTCCTCACGGGGAAAGAAAGTTTTAGATTAAAATTTTTACTTTCTCTCTTAATTCTCTCTTTCTACAGAAAGAAAAGGTCATTTTTCTCATCGACAAAAGTATATAATAAGGTTCTTATAATTGGGTGACATATTTCCTTCCCTTTATGTTTACATTATTAAGTCGGAGACAGAATTTTGCCTAGCCTTGCCTTAAAAGCCTTTTGTTTATATTACTTGTAAATATTTACCATAAGGTTACATGATTCCCCATTATAGTAGTATTCTTTACCAGAAATAATTCTCAAAGTATACCTTTTTAGGTACCGAAGAAGAATCATCAGATCGTCACTCGTCTGAGGAGGAGGGCGATGTCGACGGTGGGGAGGACGTGTGGGCGATCAGTGAAGCGCAGGCGCGTCACTACGCGGCGCAGTTCGCCCAGCTGCGGCCAGAGTGCGGCTTGCTGTCAGGACAGACTGCTAAGTTAGTACCTTAGTTACTAGAACTATAGTTTTAGCCTTTATCGAATAGTAGTCATCAAATTGTTATTAGTTAAATGATCAGTGATGCGCACGCGCGTCGCAACGCGATTCAGGTCGTTGCTGTCAGGTCAGGACAGATTATATTTACAATTATTCTTCTTCATTTCTTAGTTATACTTACATTCCTTCTAGGAGGACCTAATCGATGTTAGTTACAGAAGTTCAAGTCTTTTTCAATCTGGGATCTGCACTTAATCTGCATACAGTTCTACTCACTCCATCTTATAACCTTTAAAAATTCTCAAGTAGCTGTACATTAATTTGAATACTAATCGGGCTGAAGATTAATGAGGTTGCAACTGGGTCTAAAGCCAGACAGAAGAAGTTATAGTTGATAATGACGGGTTATTTATGTTGGCTAAATACCAAATATGTGGGCATGCCTGAACATTACTCGCACTTTTTCTTTCGGTTCTCAGTATTCTCATTGAAATATTTTTTCCAGACTATTCTTTGAGAAATCTCGACTGTCCGTGCCTGACCTGCGGAAGATTTGGCAGCTATCGGATATCACCAAAGACGGGAAGCTGACGTTAGAGGAGTTCAGTATAGCGATGCATCTCATCGTGTTGAGGAGGAACAACATGCCTGTGCCGGACGTGTTGCCCGCGTGTCTTGTACCTAAGGTGAAGTTTTAAATTCTCTTTCATATTTCGAAGTACCTTCTAATAAAGAATCGGTTTATTACGAAATTGATGCCCATCGAATTTGAAAATTTAAAAAACCGTTGTGGTCTGCATTTAATTTTGCCAAGTCGTTAATAACATGAAATCGAATCTGCATTAGATTTTTTTTAATTTTTTTTTTCTTTTCAAGGTTGACTCCCGGTTCTCCCAGCAAGCAGTGACCACCGACCTTGTGGACCTGGGCTCAGACATGTTCAGTTCAGGGTCCTCCGCAGACTTCAGTTTCGTGAATAAGCCAGAGAACGACCCCTACGAGAGCAAACCGAAGAAGCCCGACGAACGGCCGCCGTCCTTATCGCCCAAACCTGAACCGCAAGTGAACAACAAGGAGTGGACGAAATTCGTCGACTCACCCACTTCAAGCGTGTCGAGCCCCGGCCCCAAACCGGTCAACTTTGATTTCCACAAGTCCGCTTTAGAAAGAGATCCAAAGATTTTCCATCCCGTCGCGTTGAGGGTGACTCCTGACGCCAATTCGTTGCCAACTCACGGCGAAGGCGATATGAGGTCGAGCACGTCACCGAGGAGAGACGACTTCGCGCACGCGTTCGAACTCGCTAGCCCTAAGCGACTGAACTCCCAACCACCAGTTGAACCGCCGCCAAACGGGAACCCAGAAATCAAGTCCATTCAGCGACCGCAGCCGAAGAAGCCGCTGAAGACAGCCGGAGTGCTACCACCGCCTCCCGCGCGGGAATCTTCAGTTCACGCCGACGACGGCCCGCAGTCGCTACAGTACGCGCCAAAGAAGGAGCCCCCGCCGCCTCCACCACCGAGGCCGCTACGGAACCACACGAGATCCAGTTCCTTAGACCTTAACAGGTTCAAAGGTGCCGGTCAACCGCCGCCACAACCCCCGCCAAGGATGTCTCCTTCGGCTGCTTCACCGCCAACCAGACGCGCCCTCGTGAACCAGCGAAGCGAAGGGGAGCCCGCGTTCCCGCCCGACGCCTTCGCCCCTCGCGAGTACGAGGGCGAGGGCTTCGGCTACAACCGCGAGGACGCTCCAAAAATGCACGGCGCGTTCGAAGTGTACCGGAAACCGTCGCGAGAGTCCTCCAACGAGGCGGACCCGGACGTGAAGTCGCTGCAGGAACAGAACGCGGTGCTGCACCGCGTGTGCCGCGCTCTGTGCGCCGAGCTGGCCGACGTGCAGCGCGAGCGGGAGGCGCTGCGGGTGCGGCTCGACCATTCAGCGCCAGTCTAGTCAACGAAGCGCGCTGATATAAATCAATTTGAATTTCGAACTACATGCGGACGAAATCTTCTAAGCGAACACACCGGGCAAAGGAATGTTGGAAAACACGTTCGTTGTTTAAAATGTAGGCGTTTTAATTGGCCAATTCAACCAAACTGGACCGACGGAGGCTAGCGAAACCCATTGGCCTGGTGTGTACACAGCTTTACGCGAGTCGTATGGGTATTATTTTTTGTCGCAAAGGAAGTGAAAATTTTATATTTTTTAATATAAACAACAGTGATATTGTGGTATAATTATGTTGTTAAGTTGTATCAATGCAATCCGAAATTTGCACATAACTTTATTTTTATCACCTTCATTTAACTCGGTTAACTAACAGGAATTTAACAGAAGTCCATTGGATTCAATCGATTTCGTTTGCATGTATTTTGAGCCCAAGGCTTTGGTCTACTAATAAAACCTAAGAAAATTATTGTTCTTGTCTTTGACGATGTCTATAGACACAGGTTTCAATGTAAAGCTATTATTACCCTGTGTCCAATCCTTTGCATCGTTTTTCTTTTGTTTTTTAACCGTTTTAACATCTAAGTCTTATAAAGCTAAGCGCTAGTTTCTTTATTGATGTCAAAATCTTTTATAAAAAATGCATATCTAAGATTTTTGACAATATCACATCTGGCGTCCCTATCGCACAGTTCAATGTTACGGCAGCTACCAAAATTTTCAGAACAAACTTGATATACGACTTTTTAAATATTAACCTTTCGGTCCCCGCATATGATCTAGTATCTTTTACAAAATGTGTCGGCTTGCATTCTCTATAATGTAAGTTTAAAATACATTGTTTCTCTTTTTTTTGATATTTTTCGATAATTTTGATAAAACTAGACATTCATGTTAAATTGCAGCCCATATTCAAAATTTTATGATTCATCTCGAATCCTCACGTTAAACTCTTGACGTGAAAGAGCAGTTTTAATTACACGAGTGACAGAGATAGAAACATTTGTCATTCTACATTGAAATTTGGTCAACAGCGATTACTGAAATCTTTTCTAATGAACTGTTTTAAATATATCTCCCCTGTAAATTTTTAATCCAATTTATGGGTACGTATACTACTTCCGACTGAATTTTAAAAATAGAAGTTTTCAATCCGTCGCAAGTTTTTTTTATTTTATTTGGCAAGCACTGGCTTTTGGCGTGAATGCAAATTATCTAGATAGGGAATTTTCCATATATCAAATATTTTTTACATATTTTTTTTTAAAATAAGAGGCTATTCGTGAAATCTCTACCTTACGGTTTATAGTATTTTAAATCGATTCAGAAATGCTTGCAAAACTTATGCCACAACGTCATTTAAATTTTTATTTGTGCATATTGTTTTGTTTTTTTTTATACACTGTAATATCCTATTTACAGCAGCTTAACCCTTCCAAGAGACAATATTATATGTTAATATGTGAAATGTATAAACATATTCCGCCATTTTGTGTTATAAGTATGATGTGTATTTGAAGGTTGTGCTAACATTTTTATTTACGACTTGCATCGGAATTTATTTTAAACAATATTATTATAACACCGTTTAACACAAATAATATTTAAACTTAGTGTAAAAATTGGGATATATTTATTTTTACCAAACAAAGAGTTTTTATGACATAATGCAAATTTTTATGGCCTTTTTAGGCATTTATTATTCGAAACGAAAATTTTGAAAACACTTTAATAATCCGTTTGGCGCTTATAATTGCTTGAATAGCATTCCTTATGTTTACGTATGTTGTAATTTGCTTTATTATTGTATAAAAAATATTTAAGAACTACGGAGTACCACCAGAGAAGAGTATTGTTGAAATATGTGAATGTTGTATAAAAAGAATTAGTGTAACGAATGTAAAAATGATGGAGAACTTGGCGGACTTAAAGGCTTTAGTACACCGTGGTTGTTGTACAAAATCAATACATTTACATTGCAACTTTTAAAGCAGTAATATGTTTTTCAAAATAATCCTAATGATGATACTGCGTTATAGAATTAAATAGGGCAGCTTTATTTGTATTAAACAATTTTCTTTTAGTTTAACTGCAATAATTTAGAGACAGACTTTAATACTGTTGTTATAGGAAGGATTGTTGTAGGAAGACTTACGAATTTATTCTAAGATATCTAACTAATACAAACTTTGTGTGTATGCTTGGGGTGCATACTGCTACATACGTTGTTAATTATTATCAGCCACGTCTATTTAATATCTATCCTCTTATATTAATTACAAAGCCTGTTACACAAGAAATGGGTAGTCATACATACAATGTACTTTCCAATAGTCAGTCTTCTCACCATCTAAATATGTTGTTTACATATTTTGTAGATGTTACAGGTAGTTACTTGAAACTTTCCTAGCTTAAACGAGTTGTAACGGCAACCGACCCTGCATATCTATGTTTTAATGAACTACCGCGTACTAAAGCCTCAATAAACGCCGGTTCGAACTGTAAAGTAAGTAATTAGACGCCGTGCCTCGCACTGCAAGCTAGATGTTGTTAAAACCATGCTGAATTGAGTGAAACACAATGTATTATATAAGATTGTTGTAAAAGTATTTATCTATTATTTAGTCGTATTTTAAGGATATCATATTCCCATGGAGCAGACGTTTCATCAGTGTAAATATTTTATTTGTCCTTTTGACCACATCCTCAAACTACTTTTAAATTTACCCTCTTATAAATTTTGGTCCAATTTTGTACTATTGTATTCGCCCGTTCTCACTTATCGTTTCGTAAAATTTATACAGTACTGCTTAAATATTATTGTAGTAAATTATGTACAATAAATTTATTTCAAAATTAATGATTTCGTTTTTGTTCAGATGAGGTTAATGAGATCAACACTTAGGCTGCATTAACAACAAGACATAAAACAACGAATTGCCATTTAAATTTGGTACCGATGGTAACGTGTCTGAAGATCCTAAAAGCTAATCTATTTATTATGCTTTTGTTCTTCCGGGGATTATATGAATACCAATTGCTCGGTGAGAAAATTTAAATAAAATAAACCTTCATTTTTTGAATTTTAAAGATTTCGTACCCAAAAGGTATCTATTATTAGTTTACATTATTCTTCATTCATTTTTAATACTCATTTTTTATGTAAGGAAATAAATGAAAATAATATTTGCGTGCCCGTCTCAAAATCCATCACACTAAAACTGCTGATATATGTAATCAAGAAGATACTATTATCAACTTTATCTAAAAAATCGATATCGAAATTATGGGACAATGGTAGCGGTGTCGTGTTTGTATTCTACCCTATTGATAAGAGTCGATAACGAGAATGTCGCCAGTGCAGTCATCCGTAACGAGGTTTACGCTCGCATCTCGCTCCAAACTCCTCACCAATTTCTTTCCCTTTCCCTCAGCCGCACTATCGCGCATACCTGCGGACCTTTTTTTATGTTAGTCCGCAGCCGCGAGGGGGGCTCCGGACCGCGGGCGCACGCTCCACACCGTCTTGAGACGCGCTTCGAGACGCATGAACGTATTCCGCGCAACCGGTGCGTCCGCGCGTAATAACTCACGACTACAATGAGATCTTTTATCTGACGCGCCGGATATCGTCTCTCAAAATGAAGTGCTTCGTTGTGATCCTCCTAACCGTGACCCTAGTGAGCAGTGCAGCCGCTGAGGCCTCAGTGCGGACATGTGAACCTATCAAAGTGGCAATGTGTAAGAACATTGGGTATAACCAAACTGGAATGCCTAATTTGGCTCGTCATACCCTGCAGGCTGATGCTGATGTGACACTCCAAACCTTCAGTCCTCTCGTTCAGTATGGTTGTTCGCCCCAGTTGGGTTTATTCTTGTGCACGGTTTATGTACCGATGTGTACGGATAAAGTCGCGTTACCCATCGGACCTTGTAGAGGTTTGTGCGAGACGGTATATGCCAGATGTTATCCCGTGCTACAAGGATTCGGTTTCCAGTGGCCTGCGGAGTTAGACTGTTCATTATTCCCGGCCGAAAACAACCACGAACACATGTGTATGGAAGGGCCGGGTGATCATGGACCTCCTGTAGGTTCAATACCAATAGATACAAGCGGAGGAGGTTCGGGAGCTTGTCAGAGACTCGTGAAGCCGAAGAGCTGGGTGTGGGTGCGAGGTTCGAGTCGGTGCGCGCAGTTTTGTGAGGCTGAAGTACTCTGGGAAGCCGGAGAAAGACGGGCGGCTGAAGTGTGGCTGGCCACGTGGGCTGCGCTAAGTTTCGCTTGCACCTTGGCTGCGGTTGGGGCCCAATTAGCTTGCGGAGATCGAGGAGGAGCCGGCGAGCGCGCCCTGGTGCTGGTGGCGCTGTGCCGGTGCGCAGCGGCTGCCGGATGGGGCGTCAGGGCCGCGGCTGGACGCTCGGCAGCCGGCTGCGCCAAGGACTCTGCCATCCCAACGAGGATGCTGCTGGCTCATGATGGATTAGCGAACCCGAATTGCGCCGTAGTTTTCCTTCTACTGTATTACTTCGGGCTCGCTGCGTCTGTCTGGTAAGTCATAGATTTAAGATACATGTTTACAAATAGCCACGGATTACAAGTGATATCGTATTGTATACGGACAGCGTAAACCACCAGCAAAAAATGGCACCGCAACAATTGGCAGGTCTGATCGCGTCGATATAAGGGGTTTCCATCTATTGTCCCGATCTGTACCTACCTGCTCCTTTTGTTGGAGATATTTCAGGTGGTTAACTTTGTCACCAATCAATTATTATTGTCACTCGTCCTATAGCCTTTTCAAATGCTATTAGAAAAAAAAACGAAACTTTCAAAATTACCTGCCATTATGTGCACGTAGACAATTAAGTAAGTTGAACTTCTTTTAATAGGCTCGGAACACAAAATCGAAAATAATTAGTATTGTCTCTAGTCAGGCTGAGAGTTAACACAATAGCTCGAAATTGAATAGAATAAAAAGCCACTATTGGAATTCCTGACGCAGCTACCGGGCATCATTGTTTGCTCGGCGATCAGTCATGGCTTCAAATGGCCTGGAACCAATGAAACTTGCTCCAAGTGTATTACTTGAAAGCCTTTCTTCTCAAGAACTTTAACTAACAATGTATTCCACGTGATAAATCATTTCCATTGCTCAATTGGTATTCATCCATACGAATAGAAATTTTAACGTTTTAAATTAGGTTACCTACGTATTACATACGAAAAACATTTATTTTTGAAAGCCCATCAATTACTTCAAACAGAACAAAAAACTTAGTTAAAACCCGGAATGCTAGTAAAATTTAGTTAAGTATAAAACTTTATCAAAAACCCTCAATGAATGAAAAACGTGTTGTTTCTTTAATATTTCTGTTTCCATGACTAGAAAATAAATCAGTCATGTTCGGGGAACCGTTCGTAAAGATTAGAAGAAGGCTGGGCCATAAAGTAAAACGAATTGGGAAATAAAATAAACGAGGTCTAATAAATCACAGGCGGGCGACGCGACGACCGGTACGGTGCTAGTCAAAAGAAACTGTTTTAAGAACTTGGCTAACACTGGATAAAGCGCGTCACAATATAAATGAACTTCCTAAACGCTATTTAGTTTGTCTGAATTAGTAATTGAAACATTTAGGACGATTTTTGTCTAACAGAATACGCTTTTATATACGGGACAAATTACACAGATTGAGTTAGCCTCGAAGTAAGTTCAAGACTTGTGTTACGAGATAATAACTCAACGATACTATAGTATTTTATAATAAAAACTTATATAGATACACATCCAAAACCCAGGCCAATCAGAAAAAGTTCTTTTCTCATCATGCCCTAGCCAGGATTCGAACCCGGTACTACTACTACCGCTGCGCCACAGAGGCCATGACGTCTCTCTTTCTCTTCTCTCGATGTTTCCACATTAGTTGAGATCATTGTCACAGGATCATGCGATCTTTCTCTATCAATTCGGATCCGAAGTAGCCCTCTCTAATACGTTGAGGGATGTTGTACTTCTAGATGGGTTGTTGTTGAGCAGGCGCCCTTTTCATCATTGATTAAACCATTGTTATCATGAAGAATCTCTTCACTTACAATTATTTAAAAAAGAGGACTTTGATCCACCCGAATATTGACTTAATACATAAAACATCGATCTACATATATACTTAGATACCTACCTTTGCAAAGATACCCGTTAAACACGGGATCATTATGGCTTCTAAGAACCAAGCACCCTCATCAATTTTCTGATACAAGTGACAGTTTTCATTGCATAGGAAATGAGTTACTGCCTACAAAAAATATTAATACGAGGCAGCTGTAAAACTTGACGTGGTAACAAAATACACTTTGTCGATGTTGTTCAGAAAAACTAGCCGTGTTCGTTAGCCATCGTCTCCGATATTTGTGCGACCACCAAAATTGAACTTTATTTTGAACTAAACAAGCCTTAAAATAATGGTAAAACCCGGGTTGTAAATCTGTAACCGATGTGGATGCACCATAAAAACTTGTAGTCTTGCATTTCTACATAAATATTGTCTTAACTACCCATACTGGTCGTTCGACTTGATCGGACCATCTGAGAAAATATAGCTTTAACAGCAAAAAAGCTTGCGAAACAAAATGGCTATTGGTGTTGCTCACTAAAGAGGTGTCTGTTAGTGTCTTTAGTAATACGCTCAATAACTTTGCTAGGCTGCATTTGCGTCGATATGATGGTAATAGAACATTATTTCATCATTATCGTCCGTTTTTTTGAGCTAAATAATCTTTTATTATAGTAATCATTGCGTTGAAAACTAATATTACAATATATCACCAAGTATTACATGAAAAATACGTAAAAACCGTAAAAATCGTTGTGCTAAAACCCAGAAATATCCTGCAATCCATAAAAAAATACCGGGATGTCGACAGATAAATTCATCAACATGCCGGCATCCAACAGGGAGTTATGTCTTCCGCCAGAAACACATTCATGCTATTCCAAATTCGCACTTACGAGCCGAATCTTTACAGAGGAGGCAATCAAATTAATAAATGACACCTTTTCGCACAGTTTTTTCATTCCTTAAGAAACTTTTACACGACAGCCCGAAAGAATAATGCTATATGTTACCTATGTGTTTTTTGTGAAAACTCTTGAATGATTTTACCATGGAAATAGAAATATTGGAAAGGTTACATAAATTATGTCGTCGGCAAAATATTTTGATACAAACACACTAAAAGCATCTTACCAGGCGGGGTAGGCAGAGACTAATCTTGCTCTCGCTTTTTCTAATTCATAACTTTCTTCATGCAAGCTTGTCGATTTATAAATATATTTTGTTGTTCTTTTTATTTTAGTTTATCGTTCTGATTCTAAATAACGCCACGTGAGAGACATCTGTCTGTAGACATGATGAATACCTTCTGAAATAAAAAGCAATTCTGAAAACGTAAACACATCAAGCACTTAACCTGCTTTCAGTGAGTTTTTACGATAATGGAAAAACTATAAAAAAATACACAGAACTGTCGAAAAACAACATGCTAATGCTCTTCTTTCGTATTGTGTAAATTCTTGATCCCTTACGAATTTCAGCAAGATTAAAATAAAAATAATTGTGTTAAAATATTAAAGGCGAATCATTTTTGGCATGTTTATACTTCTTTATTTTTACCTGATTGTCGATTATATTATAGTCGTCGCTTTCCTGTTCTTTTATACATAAGATTTTTTTAGGAAATCAATTTAGTATGTACCTATACGAAGTCAAGTAGGTATTAATGAGTACACCCGCGAACATCCTGCAAAAATTTCAAAAAAATCCACTCTTAGTACGCTCGTAGACCACAAGTTAATCTTTACCCAACGATTTGGGCTATTGATATATCAGGATAAGTCAGTGTTTCGTTTTAGTTTTTGATAGAATAATATTTTCAAAGAGAAATATATTTTTTAAGTTCGGCGACACGTGCGAGCAATCATATCACGGTTGGTTTAAATCAAAACCCGGAATGACTGAACCTCGAGATATTATGAGGGTTATTAAACTTTTAATTGCTGCGAGAAAACGAGCCTTCCTTCATATTATGTCAGCGAAGATGTCGAATAACACCCGATTATATCGCAGACCAACAAACATTTATTGCTTCTTTCAAATTACCTCTAATACTGGGATATTTCTTGTGAAATTTTCTAATGGCAGGAAATGCGTTATGCGTTTTATTACCACCCTATGAAAATAATTTATTGTATTGTTGAAAGACTTGCAAGTTTTTGAGTAGGTATGCCTTGACACAATAGAAATGCCATTAAATCTGCACAATAAAGATATGCAAAATTATAACTGTATGGTGTCATATCAATTCATTAACTATTCTCCAGTCTGTAGTCTTATTAATTGTATTGTTCAAATTGTGATGACGAATGTACTTACCTATAATATTCAATTACATAGCAAATAATATTTTGTTACATCATAAAATCAGTGATACTAATATATGGTTTAAGTAGTTCAATCGTAAATCTAGGTTTATAGCTGGTTATAATTTCTCGGAAAGACACAATTTCGTTACAAAACTGCCTCGTTATGATAATTTCTCGTGGATTTATGCGATGCCGGCCTCTTTGATGGTCACCCAGCGACAGTTATTAGCATGATGGCATCTGTCTATCTGTTCGTGCATCCGATCCCGAAAATAAAAAAGCGATGTTGCTTCTTAGAGGATTTAATTACATTCTATATGTGTATGAAGCGTAAGTATGCAGGGATCGTGGCAATTGGAAAGTTATACTCTGCTTAGTGCCTATCTCCGTGATTTTATTTATAGGTACTGTAAGTAAGTACATATTCATAAAGCCTTTATAATTCATTTTTTTAAAAGTTATTGACTGCAACTTTAACACGCTAAAATAAGAAAATGCTTTATTTATTTCCTACCTACATACGGTAAATATCTAGTAAATGCATCGAATAATTCGCAGTTAAAATGATCAGCTTACAAAAAGACTCCTTAACATATTATTAAAGTCATGACTAAATGGGGTACAGTATGTACTATACAACCGTTGCGATTATTTCTCGTATCCGCCTCGAAGGACCATTGACATTCCCCATGTAACCTATTCTTAAAATATCTACTTGTGTTTACATTGGTCAAGTTCGAGCCAAGTGGTACGTTGGTCCTAAACAGACTAGCTTTAAAAAAAACAATGGTTTAGGTATTTCTATTTTTTAAACTATAATTTTATTTGACCTAATAATAAAAGGATTTAAGTTAGACCCAAACATCAAAAGAGGTAGTCTTTTGATGTCTAGGTCTTGGATTTCGATGGACTAAAAGCAATTGTTTTTATAATGCAGATAGTATCGTTGAATTCCTATAAATTATAATTTAATTTGAATTGGAACGCACGTTCATTAGCTCCAAAGTGAAGGCGTTTGGAGTTTGACAAACCGTCTAAACCCCAAACAGCTTTCGAAGCAGTGGGCGTAATTTGGCTCTGTACTAACGTCACAGAATGCAACTTACCGCAACTACTCGCCCATTGTGAACTAAGCGAATTACGGGGTAGTTTAGCCGAAGGTTTCAATACAATTGCGAAAAACAATAGTGGATGTCGCACACCAGTTACGGCCAATTACAAGTAGTTATCGCGTTTTATTGACACATGAAAGGGGCCGGTTAATTGTTTACTACGTGCATGTAGCTCGAAGGCTTTGCACGGTGGCCATTCGAAAGGCTTTTGATGGACAACTATAGAGTAAATTTACAAGTAATCGAGGAATTATTCTCATTCGAATGGTGACGTGTTGTTTAAATTTAACCCTACTTCTAGTTTTTGGTGTAGCCTAATATTTTGTGCGTTAAACCTAAAACAATCATGTTTTTTTTTTATTTAATAGGTACTTAATTCACACTGCAACTGAACACTCACTTCACCAGATCTAGTACCCAAACAATAAATAGCAAGTGAAGATGTCGCAGCCCAAAAGAATACCTACCTAATAATAAATACAAATCTTCAACTGAACAGTGAAAGTACGATTTCTCCACTTTTGCCTGGGAACCCTACAGTTGCCTCAACTAGCCCAAGATTACCATAATAACAGATCGGCCACAGAACTAGTTAGCCAAGCGCATATTGTGGTCGCTGGGTAATGAGTAATGTCAAATTGGTTTGTATTGAAGCGGAGAGGCCGCTGCACAGAGCAAGGGTCACCGAGTGGGGTCGTGCAGCGCTCTGTGGCAGTGCGTTTGGTTTGGACGCGGTTACATGTTCCGTTACGTTTTCAATAATGTCCGTCCATGTTCGTTATGGAATTTATTGGATTACAACTCCCGAAATTGCCTATTTCTAATCATCACAGCGTATTACTAGTTGCTTTTCTTTAAAGTTAAAACTCTTAACTTTGTCTTTAAAGTTCCGTGTCATTTGGAAACTTTTGAAAGAATACTTACCTTATTTATGCACTGCCACTAGGCTGATAAAGTGGGTAAACTTGTTTAAATTGTGTGCAGAACAGTATATTCACATAATCAGGTGCCCTAAGGCACCCAATATAGTGGCTCATATATTAAGTTGCCTGCAAAATTAACTAAGTACTTAGAAAAACAAACCCAGGTTGTCTCATGCAACTCAGCATATAAGTAATTATAAGCAGGTTTAAACCAAACAAATTATTCCCTTGACAGGACAATTTCATGTCTTGACGTTTAACGAAATACCTGCGCATAAGCATCTAGTTGCCTTAGCGATGCCGCCAAGTCATGGAGGGTATAATCTGTGGCAGTTCATAATTTCTTGTTTATTTAAAATTTCCTTGCTGCCGATGTAATCTGAACACGAGCGCCCCGCCTTGCGACGGCCGCTATTCTCGTTATTAGGGTTGCTACAAATAATATCGATACCTAGCTAAACATGTTATTAGTATATTATTGTTATAGTATAAAAAAAAATCTATTCGAGGAAAATCATCAAATCAAAATCATTCGAAGAAAATAAGCAACGGTAAAAGCAAATTCATATTAAAAAAAAATTACAAACAAAAAAAAATATAGGTAGGTAATGTAAAATCGAACAGCTACTTGTGTCATTTTATAAAAATATCTAAGCTATACACATCACATTTGCAGAATATAAAGTAATTAACTGTGAACCAAAACAACACCAACATAAACAACCTACTTATAAGCAGTGTTGTAATATTTATACAAGCTATTAACTTTAATAACCTCTCTCAAAAAAAGCTAACATATTATATTTTACTTATTAAATCGAGAAATTATATTTTTTAACAGCAACCTTTCTACTTTTAAAAGTAATTTCAGAAAATCTTTTATAGATGTTTATAATAGGAACAATGGACTCATAAACTTTCTCTCATCGATAACCCTTTTGGTACAACACTACAACCAGAGATTCGATCCTACTGCGCCCGCGCCGTAATTGGGATGCTAATCAGATGCTGAACTGTCTGCGTCCTTTTCTGTCTTGATACCGTGTGTTTGCCGTCTCGCTCACACTTCAGAAAGCCAGTGATGGAGGCGGTGGTGTCTTCAATCATGTGGCAATAAGCCGGGTTCCCTCGGGCTGGGCCGCCTGGCTTGTAATCACCATAGTTGGCTGGCAGAATATTTTTTATTTTTCAACGTACTCAGATTGGTTTGGTTGATATTATTTTTGAAATGATAGTTTATTGACTACTCGTATGTCGAGTTTCTGCGATTTCAGTCTGAGGGTTAAGAATAGAATTTGGAAAATAGCGAAACCGTACGATATTTTTTTTTAACTTTTTGCAAAGATTTTTAAAATATCTTCATTTGTGAACAATAAAATACGATGATCATAATAAAAATACATCAATTAGCATTATATTATTCATTTACTTATTTTTTTTATCATGATTATATATTTTAAATGAAATGACAAGATATGACAAAAAATTATGGTTCAAAACTGCCATAAAGACTAATCCCGATATACAATATGTGGTCAGGCGCAACGTAATGATTCTCGGACCTCGCATATAAGGCGCGTATTGTGAGTACAAAGGCACCGAGAGAAGAACGCGTATCAGCGCAGAGATCGGCGCGGGCGCAGCCGCCGAGATCCTATCGAACAATCCTTATTATTGGACACGCTCGCCGGAGCCCCGACTCAAATAAACTTGGCATAGAGATTATCTAGATTAAGGAAACAGAGACCAGTGAATCCTAGTATTTTAGCACTTTTAAATTTAGGTGATTTTAAAATAGTAATTAATTTTGAAATACTGAAGAGTTTTTTTAAAAAGCCGTCAAAATAAAAGATTAAATAAAAATCACAAGGATTTCATATTTTTAATTATAGAATTTTTGACCGAAATTTCAAATACAGATCTTTTTGTTATAGACACAAGAACCGCGGTTAAAGCTTACACTGCAAAATTTTGTTACCGATAAAAAGGTACAAAAGAAATGGATTAACCATTGTTCAATTTATAAGACTGGCTTTACGGTATGAACAACTCACACACATACTGCACTATATTGAGTAAACTACTCGTATAGATTTCTCCAATTATTTCCACAAACAATCCCCATTATCCAGACATCCAGGTTTAAGCTGAAAACGCCCATAGCTCGTTAGCCGAGGCGATGCACGCGCGATACGGGGGCGAAGCCCTAGCACGGAGCGCGATTATATCAGCGCGGCCCCCGCTTCTCTGAAGGACAGTATCAAAATCTCTTGTCACTTTGCTTAACAATGCTTTAGCTTCAACAAATGATTGAGGTTCTAGAGATAATACCAATTGGAATAATATTTTTGATGTTTGCAGAAATTGTAATAAGAGACTTTATGTAATGGTGATAGTCCTCACTTCAGCTCGTCGTCGCATAGTTGCAGAAGACTCCTTCCCTGGAGAGGAAGATCCAAGATTCATCTGTGACTATGGTCCGATCAATATGCAAAAAGAGTTAAAAAAATAACTAAAGAGAAGAAGAAATCATTCATCGCTGTCCTTGCATTGAACACGACATTCTCTTTCTCTTCTACTCTACATCTCTTACGTGTGAAAGTAACAACAAATCAGAACTAGCGGGATCACAGAATAAAGAGAGCGAGCGGGATAGATGAGACGGAACATGCAAGTGTGGAACAACCTAATTATTTCCACATAATACGTTCATATGTCTACCTATTTTTTAGAGGTCGTCCTCATGCCGTGTACAATTTGCCTGGGGTCTCTGAAGGTCCGTGGGTGGGCCACTATATCCGAATCCACCTCGTTTGTTGGTTTTCGATGATGGATAGCCGTGTAATTAAGGACGATTATCTCTGGCTGCCCGCTGCTCGAGAATTTCAAAATTGATGTTAATTTCTACGTTGTTATTATAATAAGGCACTTATTTATCGATTGCTAGTACTCAGTTTTTCGATCATGTCACCGGTTGTCGAAGGTACAAATAAAGAGTGGATCGAGTCCAGTGGATTTCGAAAAGTTTATTAAAAAAGCAAAAACCTGCAAAGGGCGGACTTAATGCATGTAGGTATATTGCTCTTAGACACACTCTTAGACACTTACTTCTAACGAATTCTTTTTTCAAACGAAACAATTTATAAATATTTTTTTAGTTATATATACGAGTATACCTCTATATAATATATACGAGTAGTCTGGGCTACCAGTTTTGAAAACATTAGTTTTAGTTTTTGGAGATTATACTAATTTTACGAGTTTTCTAGGTAAGTTACATTTCTTTATGACCTTGCTCACACAGCAGTTTATACCACATATTTATTTACTGTTAAACAATTTTGGATGATCACGAGTTTGGATGAAAACAGAAAATTCTGAAAGCAAATACGATCTGTAGGTAAATTTGTTTATTCTTAATAAATAAAGTATTTTCAGTTTCTGTACTAACATTATGTTGTTTGGGCTGATACTTAAATAACCGGCTTTTTTATGGCGATAATAATTACTAATTCCTTACTTGTTTTTAACTTAAGAATATTGGTTCAAGAATACTTATAAGGAAACTCGGTTCTACTAGTACCAACATGAATTAATTTATTTTCTCAGTAAGTAGTAGTAAGAAATAATGAAAAAAGTACTACCTATATATAATACTTGTTTCCTTGTTGTTTTAAATATATTATAATCAGCTTATGTGGTAAAGATATTAAAGGTTAAGCTTGCTTTGATTTTTAAGACAGTAGTAAGATTGCTATCTATCGAAATCTTATATTTTGGGGAGAAAGTGGTTTCATTAAAAAGAAATTCTTATTAATGAAACCACTATCTTATGCAAGATTATTTGAATGATACTTCTGTATTGACCTTATTTTACTTTAAACTGCATTAGTGCAGTAAGTAAACAATAGAATGCGGACGTTTTGTTAAGTCAACATTTCAAACACGTGTAGGACATACGTACACACATACAAACATACATATTCACGCGTCGGACATGAAACGTCTAGCTTATGTATTGTCAATGATACCGTTGAACTTGAAACCTCAGAACTGAGCCACAGGAGTACACAGAGGTCAGAAGGTAATCCTGCAGGCATTTCTTTTATCTTCAGAAAATCTTGTTCCATGAGTGAAACGTAATGTGTCATAAATAAAACAGATCTTATTTTTACACCTTAAGTACTTAAAATACTTAAGACTACTTAATTTTTTCCACGATTCCTGCATACTTCTTTCGCTTTATATTGCAAATATTCCACATACCGTACGTCATTCACTTCATGCAAGTTCATCGGTTTAGGGTAGAACTTTCAGGACGTCCCCGATTTAATCAAACTAAGCCTACTTATATACCCTCACTTGTAGGTACTTATATAGGTATATATATATTTTTCTAACTTATTCCTCAAATGTGTGGTGCCCGGCATCAATACAAAAAAGTATAGGATCACTCCATTTCTGTCCCATGGATGTCGTAAAAGGCGACTAAGGGATCAGCTTATAAACTTGCGATTCTTTTTTTAGGCGATGGGCTAGCAACCTGTCACTATTTGATTCTCAATTCTATCATCCAGCCAAACAGCTGAGTGTGGCCTATTAGTCTTTTCAAAACTGTTGGCTCTGTCTACCCCGCAAGGGATATAAACGTGACTGTATGTAACATTATTTTTCTTTATATTATTTTCCTAACCTACCTATTTCGGATACGAGAGCGCATACATAGGTAATTATTATAAATTTGTATCACATTATGTCACAGTATACTCGTGTGTGTAAACGTGCTGTAATATATAAACAAATCCACAAAGCTAAACAAAACAATGGCATATCGAAGTCAGCGACTTGTCGAGTGCACAAGCAGTAACTCTACTCTCAAACACATTTACATGGTCAGCGCTCTCGTGGTATAGTGACCATGAACTATAGAGTAATTTGAAACTTAACTTATACAATAAAAAATGCTTGTTATTTTTTTTTTATTGTTATTATTAAATACTTTGTATTGAAGCTACAATTGTGCAGATTGATATGCTCTGTAGCTCTAAAAAATAAAACTGCTTATCTGTTCTATCCTGTTCAGCCTTTTGCAAAAGAAGGTTCTATTCCGACAACCTATCACGATTCACTACATTATTTTATTATTTCATGATTTTAGATAGATAAAACTCTTTATTGCACCATGAGAGTAAAACATACAAAACAGATAAAGATGGTACAAAAACGGACTTATCGCTAATGCAATCTCTTCCAGTTTCTAATTTGAAGAATCAAAGTATGTAATTAAATTTATTTTTAATTATTTATTAAACTTTTAATTTAAATTTTTAACATTCATAATTATTCCTTAGAAAAGATTGTGTAGCTAATTACACTTAACATTTTTAGATTAGTCTCAGTTGACGAACTCACATTATTACATTATATTGTTTAAAGAGTCATACAAATATAATAAAAAAAAAATGAAATATGGTAACCCTAGTGTGACCGAGTCGACGATGGTGGCCATTTAGCGCCTCCTCTCACAAACAAGGCTGAAGCTGCGCTTGTCTTACACCTTAAAAGCTTTCACGGCTCATATTCACACTGTCACATACAGGTTTTCAATTTTATCAATCGGGCGTCGTGGAAAATTATTAACAATTCACGTTCCGTTGGGTTTTAGTGACTTGTTTTGTTATAGTCTTAAAATATAGATAGATTTTATATTCATAAACCTAAGAATAACAAATATTAAGGAAGAAAACAAATAAAAGGAATAAGTATTATGCAGGTGAACGAGCAAAAGCGAGAAACAACCATTAAATTGGTCTTCAATATAAAACCAATTCCCAACGCTAAACCTATTTATTTCAGCGCCGTAAAATATTGTTTCCTCGACAACGTCAGCTTTTGTTCTCAGAAAATGTGGTGTTCCTTAAAAACAACTTGTTCCTTTTTCGTGGCCAATACCAAAACGTGAAATGTTAGGACGTTCGCCCAAATAAATGGTGGTTGTGTGAGCCCTCGCCAAAGCAGGTAGGTTTTTTTGTAAACGTCTGGTGCAGGAGAATGGAAAAAACTGCATAATTTATTATCGGCAGCGGTTTTTGTATCAGAACGGTAGTTTTGGGCTTTTTGTTTAGAAGCTGACAGTTAAATTTTAAATTAGAGAAATTTATTAAAATTAAGATACTTATTAAGCAGTATTGATAACACTAAATATCGAATTCGGAATTATATCTAATATTTTTTTTATATCTTCTTTGTGAAGCATCAATGTCTGCACATAAAAAGGATCACTATTTTTAAACTCATTTTAAAATGCGATAATAAAGTTAGGATATTCATAAAAAAATATTAAGCCACTAGTACTTTTTAAGATCAACAGACTCCGGGAACACGCAAAACGAGAAAAGGTTCCGTGAAAATAATTAAACAATATTAATATGATTATGCAATTCTCCTCCTTTCTCCAACCAAAATGCTACTCTATATTATCACAGGAAATGTTGCTTCCGATTAATAACAGATCCGCCGCAAGGATAGCGCGATCCTAAACAAACAACCGTCCCATTAATGTCTAGACGGACGGCACACATACCCGTACATATATTTATTGATTTATTGATCGTATGGAGAAATCCCGTCGGCCGTAATTTAAACACGAAACTAAAAAGCTGGAATGTTCCCGAGATGGACAGAGAAATGTTTGGACAGGCCTGTTGTATTTTGTAAACGTTGAATATTTTATATAAACAATGATCAAAGATGCATTTTCATAATGGAAATCAAAATTGTAAGTGTATAGTATTCTAGGTAAATAGAAGAAATTACTACAATACAATAAATATTGTAGCTTCATAATTAGATGCTCAGTGGCTCGATATCAGTAGGTACTTGATTTGTCACAAACTTAATATGATTAAAAAAATATAATCCACAAAATTAAATTAATTATGAGTTACACAGTTTTCTGTAGGTAGAGTACATTATGTGGTTATGACAAATTTGCATCGAAGTCCATTATATTGGATTTTATAATTCAAGTTTTGTCATTATATTTCGATATGTGTTATCCCAATCAATTTATTTTTAATCAAGAAAATATAGTAGCGTCCGTTGTTTTTCTGTGCTACTCGTAAGCCGCAACTCGCTAAGCAGATGCACATGCCTACCCGGCGGGGTACCTGCATCCACACGATATCTATCCTTTTGCTAGTATCTCTGTCCTTTTCCCACAACTTCCAATCCAGGTTTAGATACAAAGGACAACAAAAACAGCTCTACAAATCATTTTACGACTCCAAGTTGTGGGATGTTTGTTACAACTGTGTGTTATTTTGGTAATGACTTAGGTTATTTCAGAGGGATTTTCTACAAGCTTTTTTATATCGAGGTATAGAAAAGATATAGGTTAAAATAAACACGCATAGGAAAGTAACAAATAACACTTATAATTATGTATATCAAAATTTGTGTTAATATATCAATAACAAAACTTTTGAGTCTGTTTTTCACAATAATCGCTAAGCTGTTTTTTATTTTAATTGCCCTTAAAAATATAACCTAAGCACAATTTCTTTAACGCAGTATTATCAGATATTTTTCTTTCAGACACACAAGAAAAATAAAAGCATAAATAAATGCGCATTTCCACACAATAATATTCCACCCGCTGCTTAAAATATTATAAATGTAACTTAGTACATACATATATCGGCGCATTTAACGAAATGAATAATGTACGAGCATATTTATCGACTCATCATCATCCAAATTTTGTGTATTTTGATTGTGGCCCAGGCCTCAAAGTAGCTAAACCATAGGGGCACAATCTAAATGACCAACTCGACTCGACCCAACTCTAAAAATGTTTTATTTGATGCTTTGAAACGTAAAAAAACACTATAGTTTTAAGGTGCATGCTCCTGTACATTCATTCGAATGAGAGACCCTAAATCTTATTTAAAGCATATTTCAGGAAGCAAAACAATCAGCTGCGTATGCTACTGCGTGTTTCATGAGGATTTTTCATACTCGTGCTAACGATCTTATCTTAACTTAAATTCTTATTTAATGGACCAATTCGGGACAGGATATAAATGAATCCGATGCAGCTCACAACAAAGGATGCGATAACCTGTTTATTTACATCGCATAAGAAGCGAGACCCGATTGTATGTAAAACAAGGTGCTATAAACGCGCCATAAACATAGTTCTGTAACGAGATCGCCTCTCAGAATCTCTAAAGCCAATATTCGATAACCGCCTTAAAGGAATTTTATTTAACTACGTGGTCAATTTACAAGCTTATAAGCGTTGTAGGTAGTACAAGCAGGCTAAATTATTTATTCAATTTCGTCATTTTAATTAATGATAGATGAAGCACATAAAATTATGACTTCAAAATCAAATTAAAAAAGTTTTAATAGATTGTCACAAAGCGGTTTTTCCAAACAAAAGATGAAGACATTTAAAAAAATATAATTTTCAGAGACTTACATTTATACATATCCCAACTCTATTAGTTAAAAAAATGCAAATAACGTAAAAACATGTATCACTTATTCGATTTATTTATAAACAGTACTGGAAATATAAAACCGCAGCTTTCATCTTATCTTTATTTTAAGAAACCCCAATTAGGCACAGAGCATTACAATTACGACAGAGGTCAATTGTTTACCAGTTTTAGCACTTCACAGTAATTTTTATAAGATAAAAAAAAACGCTTGTCCAATTTAGCCGATTGGATTTTTATCTGCGGTCGTTCCGATGCCCGTCTAACGAGACATCGTAAAGTTTTAAAAGCGTTATGAGTTTAATACCAGAGGCTTTTATAACTGCCATAATCCGGCCGGTCGCCGGCAACTTTTGGATCGAGAAGACAAGAATATAGTCTATTTTAATTTAACTGGCAGCAAAGTAAAAAGATGGCTTAGGATTTTTTTGTTAAATTCAATTAAGGTCACATATGTTGTGAACTTAAAACTTATTAAAAATAAAAGCTTTAAAATATAGAATTGTATTTTTGACAAAGTAATTGAAATTTTTTAAAACAAGCATGCTCATTATTCTGGGTACAAGTCAATAATTTTCATTAAGTAAGCGTATCCTATCACCATGTAGAAAAGTGGAATTTAATTGCAGTCCCAATGGCAATATGGATATCCTCTCTTACTTAGTGCTTACCTACACTTTTCAAGAAAATTTCAGATTCAATCTCCCAACAATTACGGCTGTACGTGATCATCCAGTCAATCACTAACACAAAAATGTTTGCTATCTCTTACATACCTTTATACCTACATAAAGATTCTTTATATTTTATGATGCCAACGCCAGCTCCTCCACCCGCGTAAGTATAGCGAAAAATCCCATCAATTTCCGATCCCGCGGGAATATCGGAATTATCCGTAATACCTGTGCACCCTTAAACCACATAGGAAACTTGCATGCCAAATTTCAAATCCATAGACCAAGCAATTGAGGCTGTGTGTTGTTTTTATAAAATAAAAAAATATCTGTTAGATTTAGATATGAAATCAAATAATATAAATAAGAAAGTGCTCAAATATTTTAACTCCGAACTAATCACTGTACCTAGATCGCAAGAGGCGGCGGTCTTCTTTGCTTTGTGGTAGACAGTCGGATGTTTCCTGTCATAGTTTTTGACATGACCAGTCGTTTGGCTAACGAGGTTTGACATGATCGACGTGTTAAGCTGACAACCGATAGAAATATTTACTACAGTTGTTTGTAAGACAATATAATATGTTACCTTGAAGCACTTTATGTTCAAAGAGAAAATATAAAAAAATATCGATGTTATGTCTTCGCAAAAAATCTTATATACATAGGTAACTAGGAAACATAGAATTTGAAATAATATGAGACAATAGAAGTGATAAATATTGCTTAATATAAGCTTTACAACTGCGCAATAAATGCATACATTGCAAGATGACCGACCAATTCATTATTTCTATAATAAGTAAAATAAGTAATTTATATGTTTAATATATCGGTTTCTATGGTAGTAATAATTGTATATATTAATAACAATTTCTCGTGTTATTAAATCATAAAGATAAAGGGTGAAATACAGATGGAGTGAGGAGAACGCGTGAAATTGTATGACCGTAGCTAATGGAGAGTGCTAGCGCTTCCTCAGCCATTGAAATTACTGGCGAACTTAAACTATACATACATATAATCACGTCTATATCCCTTGTGGGGTAGACAGAACCAACAGTCTTGAAAACACTAAAACACCACGTTTAACTTTATGGTTTTATAATGGATTTGAGATTCAAAAAGTGACAGGTTGGTAGCCTATCGCCTACAAGAACAATCTCTTGCTTATAAGCCTTTCCCTAAGACGCCTTTTACGACATCCATGGGAAAGAGATGGAGTGGTCCTATTCTTTTATGTATTGGTGCCGGGAACCACAGGGCACGCTGACTTACAATATCTACTTATTATAAAATATTTTTCTATACTTATATAAAACTGATCCGTTCTGAGTGAATTCTGTGGATCATTGTCAAAAATGTGCACCCCGGGCTCCTAACTATAAATGAGAAGGTAACCAGGACCATCAGTAGATGGAAGAAGAAAATAAAATGGTTCCGTTAATGAGTGATTGACTCACAGACAACTACTTGAAATTTGGGATGTAGGGTCCTTATATGATATTAGAGAGAATTTCCATACGTGTTCTCTAGATTGGCATAAAATTAATATCACCCACATTTAAAAATAATAAACATTTAAAACATCGCCAATTTCTGCACTGGTAGCATGGCACGTGCGATGCCGTTTTTATCGCGCGATTAACTATCGCTGTCTCGCTTTTTGATATGACGTGAAACAGTACAGCGGTAATTTCTACGGGGTAGCAATTTCTCTTTTAATAGTGCAGGAGAAGATGTCTTTTTTCTTTTAAAATAAATTCTTCATGTCACAAAAAGCTCCGTCAAAGCTCTCCGTGTGTCGAGCTTCACACGTCCGCTGCTAATCACAGTTCATTCGCACCCGCTCTCGGTATTAACTTCCATAATAATGTGTTTCGGAAAAGCTTCGTTCAGAGCATTCGAGGCTTTGCACCCTGTCAACTTACAGATTAAAAATAATACTGATTATTTGTTATTATATACATTAAATTACATATAATCACGTCTATATCCTTTGCGGGGTAGACAGAGCCAACAGTCTTGAAAAGACTGATAGGCCACGTTTAGCTATTTGGCTTTAAGATAAAATTGAGATTCAAATAGCGACAGGTTACTAGCCCATCGCCTAAAAAATAATCCTAAGTTTGTAAGCTATCCCTTAGTCGCCTTTTACGACATCCATGGGAAAGAAATGGAGTGGTCCCATCCTTTTTTGTATTGGTGCCGGGAACCACACGGCATATTTTTTATTACTTAACAAAAAACAACGGCCTAATCATAAACACGTCTAAATACATTGAACCTTAAATTGTATCGTACCGTGCCATGTGATTTCCGGCACTTCAAAATAAAACCACTCCATCTCTAACATGAAAAATTGATGTCGTAAAAGGCGACTAAGGGAATAAGCGAGTTTATGGACGTGTCAGTGCGAAGTTGTAAAAACCTGATTTACCTAATCCAGGATCTTGGTTAGAGGACGCACCGCAAGAAGTGGGGATGTAGTCGGAACTAACACCAGGAATAAGAATGTTGTGTAGGAAGTATAGTTATTTAAAGTTATTTATTCCTACAGAAGATAGAAGGAGAAAAGAGGAGAGAAATAATCAGTTATAAATCACTATATTATTCAACATAAAATTAAAAACTAATCTAACAATAAAAATATTTTTTGACATATCTCTAATAAACAACATCATGGCAACCGTTGCTATGGCGTATACCAAGAAGGTTGCCTACTACTGTAGGCAACCTTCCTACTGGAAGGTGTATTTATAGTAAGAATGTAATTGTAGTAAGTAAGTACTCATAAGGCGAGTGGGTGCGTTACCGCAAACGCGTCAGTAACTACCAACTATTGGTCCATTACTTTGATGTGGCCGCCTTATAGATGCAAAATAGAGATCAAACGGGCCGCCCGCGCTGCGGTTATCAAGCCGGTTATCAGCTGATTGATGGGTGGAAAGAAAAACTTATGCAATATGAACTTATGACCTGAGTTCTAAATTTAAATCCAATGTTCTTTTTGACATTTGAGGGTTTATGTTTGTTGGAGGTATTTTTTTAGTTAGTAGGTATATAAACTACTTACTAGCTTTCGCCCGCGGTTCCGTCCGCGTAAAAAGTAACATAATTATGTCCTTTTCAGTATTTGTACGCAAATTTTTATGTAGATCAGTTCAGTAGTTTTGATGTGAAAGACGGAAAAACTATAACACTTTAACATTTATATATGGAATGGAATACGTACCATGGATTAAATATCTGGAATATATGAAAAACGTTTGAAAAAAAAACAGGTCAGCCTTTTTTTCAATTCTTAAATGTTAGTATTCTCTAAATATAAAAATTAAAACCTAGCTAAAATTAAAAAAAAAACCTTAACTTAATAAAAACAGAGATACAAATCCACAAAAACATGTAATATCTATAAATGTATTCTATTTAAACATAAAACAAATCGCATATATTCGGAAAAATAATTATTTCTCGCGCGACTGGTTTCAGTATGAAATCGAGTCGAGTGATTGCGTTGATGTCTTTTGTATGGAGCTTCGCGCGTCTTTTAAATACCCTGTAAATGAGATTTCCATTGACCTGCCACCACGGATTTACATTTATACTGCTTTTTAATACTGGAAATAATAAAAATATTATGAGAGTTTTGTGCCTTAGGGAAATAAGTAGTGCCAATGTACAAAGCATTTAGCTGAAGTTGTTTTACTTAAATAAATATTTTTAAAACAATACTTTCCAGTTCTAAAACAAATTAAAATTACGACACTGGTATAACTTAGTGTAGTAATTTTGTACAACAAGTTTCGTCGCTATATAAACAATGCGGCGTGCCCCAAATCCCATTAGAAAACGTCCAATTACAATCGGTAAGATCTCATAAAGCCTTCTTTATAGATTCGATCTCCGTGCCCGTACCTGAACGCAACGAAAAACCAATTTAAATAAATTTCAAAAGGGCATTTATGAGAAAACCCCGCGGAGAAGCGCTTCCCAACCTAATTTAAACCTTCCCATTTGACTGAAAGGTTCATATCACAAAAACAACAAAACATCAACGCCTGAGTCATTCTCGTTAGTCAAACGGGCGCGTCGGCGGCTGTCAAACAATCGACCGTGTTTACTTATTCAAAATTACACTTTAATCAAACACAAATAGGTTGCATAATTCAAAGTATAATTGCGGCGCTTAAGGCGTTTCGTGTTCCGTAACTCTATCTTGTTAGTAAGCTTATTGTTGGCCACGTTTTCTTTTTTCCTTTTCTGACCCGAAGCATTGTAGATGTGCCGTCTCTTTCTAGTCGTTACGGCAAGGTCGGCTCGTTAAAAGCTCTTAACGAGAAGCGAACGAAAAGCACTATGCTTCCAGTGGTACTCAAACATAATGTAAAGTAGTGACTAGGCTGCTAGCGGCTAGAAATTATCACTTTCATGAAGTGATAATTTCTCCCGGCAAAATGCTTTTATGAAAACATTCTGTAACTTGAATCATTAAATGCAAATTTACATTCATATGTTCACTTTTTAAATACTTAACAACTTACACTCTCAGCCGTTGACTTTGAAAGCTCCGACGTTCTATTCACGAACGTTGACAAGGCTTATGTCTTATTTTATATATTTCCATCTTCTTGGTCAACTTCTGAGAAAGAGAGAGAGAGAGAGGAATGATACCGGATAATTATATTTTCTAAACGTTCTTGAATAATTTCGCTGGGACCGTAAGGAACATTTGACGAAAATGGTTAAGTAAAGATAGTTACGATGTGCTGTGTAATTGCCGCTGTAAGTAATTTTATGTCCACATTGTTATAAGAGATTTTTTCCGGCTATCGCCATCTACGTATATAATAATATATGAAAGCGAACCTCTTCTTCAACGTCACCAAACCCCGATAAAGATTTAGTATCACAATGACATACTAATTCAGAGGTCGCCAAACTGTGACAAAATTTTCAACATATTTGGCGAAGAAAAACTCCCAAACTATTTGAGGACCGCAGCCAGATTCGTGAGGTATGTTCAGCGCGTGTCCCGTTCACACCTGTGAAACTGGCATATGTCTACCCTTCTCCCACAATCAGGCTGTCCCACTCAGATGTAGTCACCATTCAGTCACGGTCCTCAGGATAATCGGGCGAAGAAATTCACGCCTTGCATTAAATGTTGTTGAGATTAGTGCCTTTCGCATTTATTAAATGTAATTTATGATGAGGTTGAATGAATGATGGAAACTGGTTTTATACATTTATAAGATACCATGAAACTGATTTAGAGCCTTTTCTTGGATATGAATGTTCTGGGCATGATTAATTAAACTGATTTGAATGACACCATTTTAGCCTAGACTAGCTCATACCATTCTTTTTTGTTATATTTTCTTATATACTATTAGTAACAAATAACTATGAGATGATTTAAATGTCGCTACATTTTTAAGACACATCTATTGAAATGTTACGAAACCCAATCAAAATAACCTTAATCTACATATTAGAGAACTAAATATAATTTTGGAATACAATCTGTATTTGGAATCTAAAGATAGATAGATCTAGTCTAGATATATATATACACAAAACTGAACTAAAGATCTATTGGAGTAATTCCTACAAATCAGTTAAACTTGGTCACTCTGGCACTTGTTTATTGTAGCGGAGGCATTGCTCCCGCGCTCAACAAAATAAGAAGGCTGTAAAAAGTGGCATTCTGGGGAAACGAGACCTTCGGAGCCTGCGATCGGCTCGTTACAATCGATTCAGGACGCTCGACAAATAAGAATCGATTCTTGTTACGATTTCTAAGAACCTGTCTCGAATGGATCAACTTTTTAAGTAAGTAAGTTATATTTATTTGAAAATAAACGCGATGCATTGGAAAGTCTAGACGTGCCTTGGTGTAAATATCAGCCGATGCTTTTTCTATACTATTATGGATAGAGTGTAAGATAATATGGATCGTCGGAAGATCAAGTCGCAGGATCCTTCCGCTTATTTGCGATTTGGAGGGAATTTGTTTTAGTTTGTGAAATTTGAATTCGATTTCAAGACAAAGCGAAATATCTCAACTCAATCATGAGATAGAAATGGAATTAACAGAACTCTCTACAAAAGCATGTCTAGTCTATCTTTTATCTGTAGAGTGTAACGTCAAATGCTGTGCTAAATCTTTGCGTAACATGTATGAACCATATAAAAACTACTATCCCTTACCTAGATATGATCCTATCAGATACCTTTTTGACTCGAAAAACCTCTCCTAGGAATAAATCCGCCATTTTATAATATTGTTATTGTCATACTATGTAAGTACTTCTGTAAATTTATTATTTAATGAAAATTTTACAAAGAAACAAAAAACAAACGTCTTAAAAGGCAGAAACATTCTTTACCAGAACCAGAAATTTAAACTCGCTGAAAACACAATCGAGATTTTTCTATGAGAGAGAGATATTACGAATTTAATATTTTCTGAACATGTAGGTCATGAATAATGTTTGTTGTAGTCGGAAAAAGCAGGCAGCCGTTAAAATAATTCGAAAGATTATCGTGTCGACGCGTCAATCCGTCAAACTGATAATCACCACATTCGGGAACCAATTGGAAGTTAGGCTGTGTACACATCTGTTACATTTTTTATCACATTATTATATTGGACTGTTTAGTCCCAAACCTACAATTTAAAATGTAAAATGATATTTTACAACTCTAAACTTTTGTTTAAGAAGTTTTTACGGTCTGAAAATATTGTCTGCTATATTCGCGTATCATACAAAATTTTTAATTGTTCTTTTTAGGGTTCCGTAGCCAAAGTGCAAAAAAGAAACCCTTCTAAGAGGTTTAACATAAATAAAGTATCTCATTTGTCAAATTTTTGTTTGATGAAATAAAAGTAAGAACAATCCATAATCCTTAGTGCCCTCCACCTTAGCCCAGTTAAACTAGACGCGGCGCAGGCGCAGCATTCGGTATCTTCCAAAAACACAGTTGGTACGTGGTCCTCTCAGTCACAACAAACCAGCTAGTCATGCTCCGACAAACTAAATGCCAATCATGTTCGGTCCTTTGAAGTCTCAAATCTAGTTACCGACCATTTTAAAAGACAACTCGAGTGATTTCAATTGTATAAAAAATATTTATTCATTTGATTGAGCACTTGAAGATTTGCCGGTCAATATCCAAATCAAATTTAAAACTATTTGGTAATACATACGTCGGCCTTAAAACTAAAATATAAGTAAGACTAACCTCTTTTACTTCAATTCTTTCAATAGTGATCACTTTAAAAGTCAATAATAATGGTTAAAACACAGATAAGTATATCTGAGTAAAATCGCCTTATTATGTATGTGAAGAGTGTAGTGAGTCTTCGCTTCCCAGTCTTGTTATTAATATTATCCTCCAATCAACTGGTCCGCCTGGTCCACAGAGCAGGGAACGCACCGACCGGTCTCAGAGCTCTGCGCTCTCGTCCATCAATCTTGAAAGCAATTATAGCTTGAAGGCAAGGTAATGCACACCTAGCCGTCAATAACTTGATAATTGCAAGCCTGCAGACAATCAGTAAATATAATGAAATAAGCGTAAATCATGAATACTAATTTCATAGATAGGGCGCGCGCATTCAAATTTTAGGCCAAAAAAATAAATAAAGTTATAATTCTTACTTTAAAAACAAGTGACAACCACTATTTCCATATCTTTCCCATGGATGTCGTAAATGGATTTGGCTTATAAACTTGGGATTCCTCTTGTAGTCGACAAGGTAAGCACTGTCTACCCCGCAAGTGGTATAGACGTGACCGACCATGTGTATGTATGTATGTCCACTATATCAATACTGCTTCTATGGCAGATTTTTATTTAGAATTTCTTAGGTTCGTATCAATCTGTCTACACGAAGAGTATACACTTTCAAAAAAACACTGAAATAATAAAAGATTAATTTTTATTTTTGAACCTTATTTTCCTTCTTTTGTTATTTTTCTATGACTTTTACAGGCCGTTGAGTACTGATAGCAAATTGACATATTCAGTGCTAAAACAATATTGTGAATCCCCAACTAAGTGGTCATACATATGTATTATTTTATAACGAGCTTGCTTTATTATGAGCTTATCCAGTTAAGGCACGTTTTAACTACACGACATAATCACTATTCCACGAAGTAGCAATTAACACTTATTTTGATATGTAAAACAATATGCAAATCATATAATGCCAATGCAATTTAAGTCACGAAGCGAAAACCAAAGGAATACATAATCCTATTTTAAAATAGGTAGCATTTTTACAATAATTAAGAGATAACCCTGAAAAAAGGTTTTTAGTATAATGAAGTGAATAAATGCTTGAGATGCTCAAGAAGATTTTTACAAATTAATGGTCCAATGAGAGTTGATTGGATTTTAATGATTAATTATTAATTAATTATATGTAAAAAAAATGTTGATAAATTTTATTGATAGTTAAGTCAATATCAAAACAACTAACGGAATTGACCAAATATGCCTATTCTTAATCATAAGTTTTACCTAACCAACACCGTCTGCATAAACTTATGACGTAATCTGTTTACGATTAATTTATATTTATAATTCAAAAAAATAAGGGTGTATATATATACCATAATCTGTGTCGCCGAAGCGAGTGCGAAATTTATCAAAGGCGACACTTCATTAGTTAAACTTGATTCGCAGTCAGATTTAACGAGTTGAGAAAACATTCCGGTGTCGCATATTAATGTCTGCCAAGTGTCGCGATCATCAATTTTATTTAACCAGATTGCTTTCAAAGGATTATTCCAGTGCACAACTTCTCCTTGCAGCTAGTCAGATTCTATAATTTTGATGTTAAATAATAAAGTGTAATTGATTGGTTCGTTCATGACAGTTTTTTTTCCTAATGTGAAATCATTTAAATGATCTTTAACACAATATTTAGTACACAATTTTAAGACATAATTAAATCAATATAAAGAATCTTTTTTTTATTTCTAAGACGCTGCTCTTACACGTTATAATTCTAGAATTACAGAATCAGTCTATTTTCTTTAAAAATTTTCATTTTAAAAAAATAATTTACGTTTGTGAAAACTTTCTTATAGCTACCTACCTATAGAGTATCATAGTTAAACATGAGCTACTTCTGTGGGCGTTCCAGCAATTTGTCATCTCCCAACAGTGCCTTTAATCAGCTTTGTACGACCGTAAAGGATAGTTCTTCTCGTAACTCGTAATGCTGCCATAACAAGCCTCACAAATGGTTTCGAGGACCACCGTAAACTAAAACCGTTCCAAGGAATTCCAACACAGACTTACAAACTTCCTATGGAGTCGACATGGTCATAATAAAAAATTCCACGTTACGGATGTTAGGCAAATTATTTTATATGAAAAATTGCAATGAAATGTTTTTGACGTGTAGTTCAGTTATTATTGTAGGACTATGAAATACATAAATTTTATATGAAATTTAAAAGCAACATTGCAATACACCGGTCAATGAAAAACCATAATGATCCTTATTGGTTATGCAGAGCGATATTCTTTTTAAGTAAAATTTTGCTTACTCAAGTCTGTTGGTAATGAATTCCAGTTCTGTATCTCTATGTACTTAACAATTTTTTCATACACATCCATTTGCGAGTGGTCTAGGAACTTGTGCACTTACATGTAAGTACAGTTTGTCACTTAGAAAAGTATACCACTTTTGTATCGTCGGCGTATCAGAAGTTCTTTGTGGTCCACTATACACTCGAGCCTAGGCCGTTAGTTCTGGGTAAGAGCATTTATCAATATTGATGAGCTACGAAGAACTATAACTTAAGGTAGCAATTACGTTGTAAAGCTAACTACGTGTACTGTAATCGATAACTGCCTAATGATGTAAAACAGACGAGTTTTTGTTAAACTTTACAAGGAAATAGAAAAAAAATCGAATGTGGCTATTACTTGAAAAAGTTAAATGTTACATTTTTAGGACTCATACTCAAGACCACAAAAAGTTATTATACTGGCTTCGTATAGTAGAATCGTAGTAAAACTCACAGTAAGAGTATATTGTGAAGCATTCGGAAGAGATTACTCAAAAATTCCTAATAAAAAATGCTTAATAGAGCAGGCAGGTTAATGGTATACTTATTTATACTTAGAAAACAATTTGTTTAGCAAGATAGTAAAATAGTTAAAGAAAACAGCCGACAAAGTAACCGAAACACGTCCGGATGCAATAAACATACTTAATTAAATCCGATTTGAAGCGATCAACTATAAAAACAAGCTTCACATCCTCATTCATCATCGGCATAATTCAAAACTTATAATTTGGATACAAGTACTTAACTGCGCCTCCTCATTTATTACCACTGCGTGTGCGCATAAAACCATCGTTCCATAGTCGAGTCCGCTTGGCGCTACAAATTATGAATGTGCTCAGTAAAATACTAAGCACAAGCAGTATGTAACAATTATAAAATGTGAGCGGCCATGGGATTACTCGAATTCTCCAAAATAATAAAATACCGGCCTTTTTAAAAAGGTTTTTATCAGTTGCACAATTGCAAAAGATCTTCGAGGGTAATATTTTACCTACTGACAACATCTCGGACATGTAAGTACCCAAGAGGAAGGAACTTTATACGAATAAGTTTGTTACATACATTAATGTCTAGATGGAAATAAGACTGATCCAATAGTCACATGATGCGAAGAATTAAAAATTTATAAGCCATATTCTTGACTTTTTTAAAACTGACTTTCATAATCTGCGCTGGAAGAGAAGCAGCGGGCACAGATTGTTTTTTTTTTCTTAGCTACCAGACCATCAACAGAAACAGGAAAGATGAATGTGTAGCAATGGAAGTACACCTTTAGTCGAAGTTGGAACTCCGAACATTACTTCGAACCCATATGTTTGTGTTAAAACGGGATACGTTTATAGATCCCATTTATTTTCCTTTTCAGTAACATCAATCATATAAACGATTTTAACACTGTTGATGGAATATCCATCCTATTATTTCGATTGCTTATGCATAATGCGACCATTATATCCTGGTATCCAATGGCTTGATCGGTTGCCCCTTTATCGTGCAGTTCGAAGTAAAAGATGAGACACGAGGTGGGTCTATCAAGGATGGTGTGAATGAATGAACATGTCTGGTAACCATATTTAGCCACCTGCCGTGTTCTCCGTTTTGGGTAAGCAAAGTGAGTTCAGAGGTCCACAGTGCTGCGATTGAAACTTACATCTCCCCAATTACTTCATATCCAAATAAATTATGAAATTTCATATTCATATGTCACTTATTATTTTATATATTTTCTACCGGTTGCAGCTGCAGCTGCATTATTTGTTTTTTAATTCTTTACTTAGTTTTTGGTATTGTGATTAATTTAATTAAAAAATTTATGAAAGCATTCAGTATTTATAGCACCCAGCATTTAAGTTGACCCTAAAAATTTACACTTACGAATGCGTAATAGCAACTTTTCTTAAAAAAAATCTTGCCCATAAGAGTAGAATTTTGGTTCAACCTACTTGCGGGACAGTATACCTACAAAAGATATCGAAAAATATCGCGTGAAATGAAACGTGACTTATATTTCCGTGCTTTCGATACTTTGAGATCCTGTTTAGCGGAGACGCGGGACACGAATCGACTGAGTCCCGAGGGATAATCGATTTTACGAGCTCCCGAAATAGATCCCCGCATATGCCCCGGCGCATTCTGCAGTCGAGTTATTTCCAATTTACTCGGATCTGACAAGGAGTCTAATTTTGGTAAATGATGACTAGGAGATGCTGATGCAATTTGCCCTTTCCAAAAAGGTACTTACAGTTAGTTGCAGGTTTAGAAATCAGGATAATACCTATAATATTGTAGATATTTTATGGGTTGCAAGTAAATATGGTGGAATGAACATCTAAGTAGGTAGGTTGTAGTAAGATTAAGTAAGGATTTATAAACATCAACAATTGAACACGACATTGAATAAATCAAATTCAATTTACGAATTACTTACACCCAGCCTTTATTCGTAAATTGAATTTGATTAAGTAGCATGTCATCTCTATATAGGCATCACCCAGGCGTCTTTTCTCCTCTCCGCCTTTGACCACTTTTCAGGAATGGGAATGCTGAATGATAACAATATAATGATTACCATTTAAAAAAAGATGATATACGAGCCTGTACTGAAATCCGAGGACGCCGAAAATCGGACCAAGTAGAGAGCGAAAAGTCGCAAGGCGGACCCCGGGCCCCGAAACACTTCTGTAGAGGGTGCAACCGGGCACGCAGAGATAAGATAGAGAGAGATTACACGTCTATTCTACATTGATGTCATACCTATCTTTCATCTGCTCTCTCTCCCTACTTTGAAGGTTAAATTGAGTGATTAACGCTGCAGATAGAAGTAAAAGCAAAAATTTGCCAGTTTAATTTATAACCCTTGGAACTTTGACTAATTTAAAGCAAATATAACTTACTAGGAACAATCCCACCACCAGCCAGTTTAATCTGAATCCCAATAATAATAGAATACATCTCTGAGCGATAAATGGGTGCGTTCACCCAAATAGTTCAGTCCAGTGTGGGTGTTGGTTCAATTTTATTGTTATGGCCAGCAACTTAACGAGGCGTTTGCGCCCGACAAGCGTCGGAAAATAAGGTTAAGCCAGATAGAGCACTTCTTTGCTTTTGTTTCATATACACATTTCTTTAAAACAATAGAGACTATAGCTACAGGCTTGAAGGCGACCTTTAGCTGGTTGCTTTTTTCATCAGTCATGTTCTTATAGATGAAGTCGTGCTACCTTACTTTTTTTGCGATTCGTTGAGTTCAACGCCTTTCAGAATTTTCACTTTATATTTAACAGACGAGCATGCCAAAATTATCGGGGTTCGTTTTTTTTATTTTCCTTTGGAACCCTTTTGGTGCTAAGGATATTTATAAATAAAAAGATTTCTTCTTCTGCATTCTTTATATTTTTTTAAGTCACTAGTCAGTCCTTTCAAAGTAAAATGTGACTGCAATAGCTTTTCCTCATTTTATTGGTTTCCTGGTTATCGCCAGATTGGACTAAGTTTGTCTTGTTATTTATTGGAAAGCCGACCAGTCTATTTACACCAAGCATTTATTTTTACACTCCCATAATAACTAATCAATGACTCAGTAAGTCAATTGTAAGAGTAAGTATCTACTTGGGGGCGGTAGGATTTGAACCAGTGCCTCCCTGTGCGCCGATTCTTAGTATGTTATAGTCTCACTAGTTAGGGTACGCATTCGGCTCTGCCTTCAAATTCCGTTAATTACAGCGAGAATATCAAGAAATCCTCTTTAATTGCATACCTAACACCACATAAGGAACTTACATACAAAATTTTATATTTCCAGACTCGGCGATTAGGGCTTATTATGCCTGTCAGCCAATCAGTAAGCATTCATTATTTTTAATTAAGTAGATACTCTAAGGTTAGCGTCGTCTGTAATTTAATTAAAATATAGTAATTCCGTATTCTGTGTTATGAACCGGCAACCCTACATAGGTAGATGGTGCTGTTTGACGTTTACGAGAAAAGTGACATTTAAAATAAGAACATAACAGTAATGGCGGCGTGTGTGGCCCTTCGCTGCGGACGGTTAAGTTTAAAAGTCAATAAAATTTAAAATAAAGTTCAAAATTCTATTGTCATAGGGTTAAAGCCAACATATCAAATATCATGACACTTATACAGCCCTAAAACAAGAAAAACATTAAACTGTCTACTTTAAAAGGTCACTTATTTTATAATTTGTTTTAAGTCGTTTCCTTCCACTCGTGTAAAAGTTTCTTTTATTTTCGTTCTCGTGGTAAATTTCGGGAAATTCCCTCGTATATTTTCAAAGGAACAATCATGCCATATTTTCGCTTCCTTCGCATAGAGGCTTTCGCTGTACTTTGTCAGTCAATCAGTCTCTCAACTCATTAACGTATTAAAAACCTTTAATGCATTAACAATTTTAAGCCCTTTTCAAAATAAGTACATTGTCATGTTCACATCACAGGGGTACCATCAAGAGATCTATGGAAGGAACTTTTAACGCGCCACCAATGGATATGCATTTCTGCTCGTCCAACTATATATATCTATTTTTATGAAGGGAATTTAAATATTAATTTTATTATTTAGGCAACCATTATATTAAAAAATTTGTTCCTTATAGAACTCTCTCTATGGTTAGTGACACTTCAGAGAACTAATTATCACAAACACATTAGTAAAGTTAGCCAACACGTTTCGGCGGTCGGGCGAGTCAAACATACATACGGACAAACACACACTCACTTGTTCTGTTAGCACTATCGCCACTTTCGGCCCTGTTCAAACAACTACTTTTGTTTGCCCAAGTGCCACAGACATGCCACTGCAAAGCTCTTTGCTTTTTCGTTATTATTATTAGATCTTGTAGAATAGGGTAAAGGAATATAGAATCGTTGCAAGTGGAATATTGTAGCCTCAGCCTACTCCTCGAAAAAGAAACGTGATTATATCCTTCATATGAACGATAGAAAAATCCTAAAGTGCTGAATACGACTGAAATTTCACAGTTGCGCATGCGCATACTTTCATCAAAGAAGCGTATGTAAAGTTTTTCTCTTACTTTAAACTAAGCCAGTCTTTTGAAGACTAATATTTTGAGGATAAGCTTATAGTAAGTAACTTATTATAATAGGTAAGATAGAATAATCATTACTTTGAATATTATTTATTCAAAATTCAAATTCAAAATTCAAAATTTTTTATTCATTATTATAGGATATTATTATATCGCTTAATAATTGTCGTATGGTTTAACAACTTGGTTGACGTCAAATATATTACTTAAAAACTAAGTTTACTGCCGCTTCCAAGGCGTCAGTGCAGAAGAAGCGGTAACAAACTGCACTGCAGCATTTTCTTTAACAACGTCAACTTCACAATATTAAATTATACTTAGAATATAATGTGGACGGGAGAATACATTGTTCACGGGAGATTTATATATTTATGAGATTTAATATTGAAAAAAGAAAAATATATATATATATATATTTTATGGATTGCCAATTTTAAAAAGATTTATGTACAGAGTGTACTGAAATTTTGATTTAAGTTCAAATTAAACTACATATACATATATATTATATAATGCAAACCCACTATAGGTCTAACTAAAATGGTCGAAATCCACTGTACACCTCAGGCTGTAGGTACTTCGGTAAGCACCTGGATTTATCTGTCAAGAAACCAGTTAAGTAAGGGGTGACATGGATTACAATTTTACTTGGAGGTAAATTCAACAAGCTTTACAACGCCATAATTTTTAACTTAAATTCCGACGCTAATCCCCGATAAGACATGTGGTATTAAGAACGTGTATACAGCTTTATTTTTACTAAAAGAAGGATAAACTGAAACTGAGAACATAATATAGTTATCCTCCTTTCCGAAGTAGCTGTTCGGTACAGTATCAGATATTTTTTTTTGTAAAAGTTAAACGTTAAAGTTTTTGACACGACTAACTCTTATCCTCAACTTCGTCCGCGCGAATTTAGCGCCACCTACAAAAGATTACAGGTTTTTCGCAAATGCCACAGGAACTATTGTTTTTACCATGATAAAAACCATCCATCCTTCTCCAAACTCTTAATGATATAAAAATAAAATTTCAATAAGTTTTTGTAGATATGTAACGTATGAATATACCTAAAACAATTTAATTTCGTATTAATAATATTAGTTGGGGATGAATACTTAATTTCACGCGAAACCAGGAACGCCATTAATTCCAAATTTTTGAAATCATATCATAAATAAGTTACTATATTGAATGGTTATACCTAAAAACGGGCAAATTAAAATAAAGCTTGAAGACACGAAAAAGAGTTACTACTGCTGACGGTAAAACAAAAAGTCGTGAAGATAAATAAAATAAAAGTTTGTTTTATTTAATTTAAAACAATACAATTCTCGATTAGATTGCTTTATATAAAAAAAACATCCACCTGCTGGTATCAGCTGTTCTTATTTTTCTTCTTCATTTATTGACTGTTCAATTATCTTAATTACTGACAGACTCGATAATTTTCAAAATAACGCGCGCCAGCATAAAAAATATAATGACTCAGGAGCAGGCTGTATACATTACTTTTAATTAGCTAACCTTTTCGCGGTTGTTACTTGTAAATTAGTAGGTAGTATATTACTATAGTCTAATTACAATTTATGCTTACAATAAAACTAAAGGCTGGTCTAGTTTATGTCTCTCTCCGATCTATGCGACTATGCGTCATAATGGTTCGGGGCCTGAGGTCAGCTATCCAACATCTTTCCTTACACTTTGTCGCATTCGCAGCGTCTTCAGTTTTAAGACCATACTATTTGATAAATATTCATGAATGAGCGTCTTCATAGGAACCAAATAGGACTAATAGCATCTGTAGTGAACAGGCTTGTTCTGTGATGTTTAAAGTACCTATACAATACATCCACGCCTCTTTCCTGGACGGGTGATTGAGACCAGTTTTTCCACTTGCCCTATCCCTTGATACTTCTTCTGCTTCATCATCATTTATTCATTCATATCTATTCTTTAATTCCAGGTGGGTAGTAGTGGCAGGCGCTTGGCGAGCCAGCGTGCTCCGACCTCCTCAACCCTCAGGGTCTCCAGCCAGGAACGAGAGACACTCCTCACTGCTTCAGCTGGCTGCGTGGGGAGTCCCAGCGGCTCTGGCTGCCGCGGTACTGGTGACAAGAGATGTTGATGCTGACGAGCTCACTGGTAGGGTTACTTCCTCATTTTTAATTTTTGCAAGTACAGTACAAACTTTTGTAAGGTCTCGAAGAAATATACATAAGAACATACATACAATCACGTTTCTATCGCTTACGATGTAGACAGAGCAAACCAGAATAAAAGAAAGTTCAGCTATCGATTAATTATTGTCTGGATGATCGATAAAGAAAAACTAACACAGTTACTAGTGTATGCTAGCTATGTATAATGTTTAAGTCTTTTTAGGAAGTAATTTTTTTTTCCTGGAATAAGTACAAGGGTACCGAAAACATTTTTGACGTCAGACACTTGACATTTTGTTTCTCTGCCTTCGTTGTAAGGATAAATCTAAATTTTACTATTATTACAATGGTAAAATATTTATATTCTACTTTATTTAGGAACTTAGGAAGGTCCTTTTTATAAAGTATTCACTTAGTTTCTTATTTTTAATTGCACCATATTGCCTCTCAGTTTCTTATATTCAATCACGTCTTTATCCCTTACAGGATAAAGTACCTTATTTTTGCCTAATCTATAGAGCCCCTGTATTAGGTGACATTTATCCACATCGTATTTTCTCAAGCAGTTTTTACTTGATGGTAGGATTACCGTATATAGCAACAGACTGCCCTGAGCCGACCACGACGCCAGGAATGGACAAACAAGTCTTGTCTGTCACGTGATTTATGTCCTATGTCATTCCATCATTATCGGACTTAGATTATCTACTTATTGGACTTAAAAACTTGATGCATCCATATTAATAAATGCTCGAAAAACATATTTAAATACAACGCAACAAGTCGTATTTTTTGCAAATGTCTTAAGCGCAGTAGAAAAATGCCTTGCTTAGGTCAAAACTTTAGGCTTAAGGTTTGGATTCCGACAGGTCAAGATGGATATGAAGATGAGGTTTTTAATCAATTTGACTTTTTTCTTATTCTTGGATCGAAAATTTATGTTACGTAGTTGTTATTCCACAACACAAATTTCAATCCTCAATCTGAGGGTTTTGTTCGTATACATTTTCTATGATATTTTACAGACTAAATAATAGCTAATAAACTTGGGATTATTCTTATAGGCAATGGGTTAGCAATCTGTCACTACTTATTTGAATCTCAATTCCATCATTAATCTTATATCTATACTAATATTATAAAGCTGAAGAGTTTGTTTTGTTTGTTTGTTTGTTTGTTTGTTTAAACGCGCTAATCTCAGAAACTACTGAACCGATTTAAATAATTCTTTCACTGTTAGATAGTCTATTTATCGAGGAAGGCTATAGGCTACATTTTATCCCGGATTTCCTACGGGAAACGTCAACAATGCAGGTGAAAGTTGAATGAGTCGGCCATCTGCGAGCTTTCCACGCGAACGCTGCGCAAACCAACAAAGATATAGTAAAACAATGTACTAAAGATGTGAAGTACTCATTTTTTGCCACAAAAAAGTCCGCGAGAGCATATATCTATCTCTTAAGGTTTACTTACAATAACCACTTTTATGTTCATTTTTTAAGATTATTTTTTCATTATAAACATAAGTTATTTTGAAACCAATTTTCTTTAATTCAGTATTAATCCTTATCCAAATAAATATGTTTATTACTTTCGGCTTTTCATGTAGACTAAAATTGCCATTTACAGTATATAAATCAGACGAATAGGTTTTGAGATATAGTCGTTATAAGCAATTTGCAGCGAAACATTTAATACGGCGAACCAGCGTTCTTTCTAATACGCGTGACCGCCTGACCGCCTGAGGAGGATGTTTGCAAAAATAAATATGATGCCCAAAATAACTATTCCACGCGGACGAAGTCGCGGGCACAGCTAGTTTCTAACACAGTTGAACGTAGCCTTTCAGTCTTTTCAAGCCTGTTGGCTCTGTCTATCTCTTAAGGGAAAAAGATGTGATTAAACGTATGTACTTATATAAATAGATCCGCCGAAAAGGTAAAGCGCTGAAAGACGACAAGTACCTATATTTGTGTTTATTCAAAAATGCCGCAAAGAGACAAAAAGCAATGTTATCGGATTCACTTGTAACATTTTATCATCTCACGTACTTGTAGCTATAATTATCTGGACGTTAATGCTCATTATTAATTATGCCGCTATTTACTGAAGATATCAGGCGGCAGGTCTTCTTTAAAATTAAGGATTTAATCGTCTCTGATAAGGGGGTTTGTTTGATAAAATTTAATAAACTGGCCACTGTGCAGCGGTGTTTTGAAAAGAAATTACATAGTAGGTACAAAAAGTAGGAAACGATGTTTGTAAATTGTACTAATAACCAGATCTAAGTGACTTGTGGCTATCGCCGCTTGCCGCTTTTTATTTCATAGATCAAATATTAAATAAGGATTAGTATTTCGTGTGTAGTCTACAACTTAAACAAAATTTATAAAAAAGTAATCTATTATCACCTTGCCTGTCAGGCAAAATCATGGCAGTCTTGGGAGTTTTCTGCCTAGGACATGATTTAACGTCATTACAAAACAATATATAAGTAAACGGCGGGCTTAAGGGGAAGAAACCCTCCGTGACCAGTCAAATAGACCAAATAAATAGATCAAATTTGATGATGAGCAAAGCGAACTGATGATGAGAATCGTAGAGACCTCGGAAATTTTAAATTTATGAATGGCACAAACCCGTTGAGAATGCGTTAATGCATGCCACTGCCACAAAGGGCTGCTCGGTTCAATACGATCTCTCAATACGCAATGAATGCGTGCTCCTGCGCACTCGTACCAGATTTAATCGCTTTGAAAATGCCGCCGATCTAACAATCGAATAAGACCGTACCGAGAATCGTCGCCATTGTAGTTCAGTCGGACTGTGTTAGAACTATTGATTTATCGACACAAAAGCTTCTTTGACAGGAAATCTTATTTATTCTTAGACTAGAGCCTAAGTTAGTTATTAAAAAAATCGGTATTGTACTTGCGCGAGATGGACCCGATGATCTGGTAAAGCCCGCGGGGAAACCTTTGATGCAGGTCGCCTAAAACAGAGCGAGGTGGAAGTCATACTATCATATCAATACTAAATAAATGAATGTTTGAAATTGAAGGCGTTCCGGCAAGATATGAATTTGAAATTTACACACATTTTTAATTAAACCTTTATAATAGAATAAGACCACTTCAATTCCATCATTAAGCTATACAGTTCTACGTTCAACTGTATAGCTTAATGATGGAATGGAATTGAGATTATTACAGTTACCTTACAGTCTTTTAAAGATTGGTACCTCTGTCTACCCCGCAAGGGATATAGATGTGTTTATATGTATGTTTAAACTAACCAATTAGAAAAGGAAGCGCTACTGTCGCATGGTGCCCAAGTAGGTAGGTAGTTTGACACCAAAATCTTGAACATCATCAACATACTTACAATAACGAAAATATAAGGACCTTTCCTCTCTTAATATTTCGATACCATCTTAATCATTCGCAGTAAAAACTGTTATAAATCATCTGCCCCGTAAATGGTACTATAAATTGTCAGTCGAAAGAATTAACAGCCGCGTCCCGCATCTTCATGCAAATAATGCTACCTACCTATACATGAACTTTAATTGCGCATAAATTCAAACTGACTTGTTTAATTCCAGTCAAATCTATTCTCACAATCTTACAGCTTAATTAACCTATGTAATTATTTGTACAAGATCTAATATCGTTGATTCAAAAACGAAATATATTTCACGCAAGCCGTAGAGATTACGTCGACATTTTATACTTATTGTAAAATATTACCTATATAGTCTTTGAACGTGAATAAAGCAACAAATTTCTATTATACGAATGAATAATTGAAAAATTCATTTCAATTTTGAATGTATTCTTTCTTGTACCCAGTGTAAGTCGTGCTTCTCAGGCATATTGCAGTTTCAATCGTGCCTCGAGTATTGTGCCTTTATTTTATTATTTCTTATTTCCATTCCATTATGGTGCTCGAAAGAAATGCGCGACCATTATTCGAGCCGTTAAATACGACACCTTTCCTCTTCGCACGCTCATATTTCAATTTTAAATCGGCTCTTTTAGTCGCTGCCTTATTAATGCAAGCCTTTTTTCTCGCCGTATGTTTGTGTAGGTGTTCATTTTGAGAGCTGCTTGGAAATCGGAATGTTATTCAGCTGAATATAAATAAGTCGAGACAGGGAATTCATATCCGCTATGTGTTTTTTCATTAATTTCTCTCTATCTTGTATCGTTGGGTGTGAGACTTTGCTGAGTTTTTCCGGTCCGCCGCCTAGTCAGCTTTGCCACCAATACGCCGTAGAACCTTTTGTACTTTAGTTCTTTATGATAATGGAAGAAGAGTTAAGACTCATCTCTTTTTACCTATAAAATCATGGTATGGTCTTCGATAATCTACACATAGAAATATATGTACTTAATTATAAGTTATATTTTATTAATATGAGTAAATTTATATGTTTCAGGAACATGCTTCGTGGGTAACCAATCCAGCAAGTCTCTATTGGCATTGGTGATAGTTCCAGAGGCGCTTTGTTTATTGCTCGGCTCGGTGTTCCTAGCATCGGGTCTCCGAGCGATCCTTCGCCGACCAGCTCCTGTGGTAGCACAACCGGCGCTCCTCAACACTCCTCAAGCCGTCCACTCGTCAACAACTGACCAAAGCCTGCTAAGACTGGGAGCATTCGCTGCCTTATACGCAGTTCCCTCTGCCTGCATTCTCGCGACATGGATCTACGAGTACGCGTGGAGAGACAGCTGGCTCGCGGCACCGACGCCTTCGTCCGAACCTTCGACTCACCCGAGACCCGCTTTCTGGGTTTTCCTGTTTCGAATCTTCGCGACACAAATCCTGGGCGTTATGGTGGCAGTATGGATAGCGACGCCGCGGCTCAAGGCTCTCTGGCGGATGATCGCGGGGCCTCGGAAGCCACCGTTAGCGAAGTGCCCAGCCGGTCCACCGCCCACGCCCTTAACCCTTCACTGCTACGCTACCCACCCTCATACTTTGCCGCGGCATATGCCGAAATACGCCACATACAGGCCTCCGCAGTTACACTCTTCGTACAGAAAACCAAGGCATTATCATTACTCGACTGGAGAGACTATCCTATGACCGACGAAAAGTGAAACATCGAAGTGGCTCAAATTATAAAAGACATTTTAAGTACTATGTATGAGTGTCCAGAATTGCATTTACTTTCCTAGTGTTTACCATGTGTTTAATGATTAACAAAATATGTAAGTGCCATTAAATTTGACTGAATTATATATATAAATAGTCCTGTCTATATACGTGTAGTCCACGTATATAGGAAGGACTATATTAAATTATCGTATATGCCTCGCACATTATCCCAGGACAATAATGGTTTATCTAAGCTTATCGGGACTTTAAAACGATAAACAATAAGCTAGGGCTTTATTCTCCTATTTTGTACATACATTGACGGACCGTGTGGTTCCAGGCACCATTATAAAAAAGAATAGGGCCATTCCATCACTTCCTCATGGATGTCGTTAAAGGCGACTAAGGGATAAGGCTTATAAACTTGGGATTCTTCTTTTAAACGACAGGCTAGCAACCTGTCACTATTTGGATCTCAATTCTATCATTAAGCCAAACATGGCCTATCAGTCTTTTTAAGAATATTGGCTCTGTCTACCCCGCAAGGATATAGGCGTGATTATATGTATGTATGCATTGACATGATTTCTCATTTGTATTATAAAGCTATTTACAAAGTACGCATTTCATAAAAAGTATTTAGACTAAAACTATTGGATTATTAATTATTGACCTGTAGTGTAAGTGCCAGTGAATACCTTTTCTGTTAAGTGAATTTTTTTGTAACTTCAACGAAGCATAAACGGTTTAATCCATTGATTAAATTCAAATAAGTAATTAGATATGCATAAGTATATTGTAAATAAAATTTATTTTAATGTGTAAATGAACCACTTACCTATTTTAAATGAAGGAAATGTGAAATTATTATTTCATCAGTGTAATTTGTTAAAAGCTTCCTAAATGTCTAAAGGAAACTATTTTCCGATACATAACGAAACTTGTTTTAAAACACAAAAGAAAAATTAAAATATCCTGCAGCACTTTGTTGTCACAGAATTTCGTAGCCGTTACTACGCTAGCTAATTTCGTAGCATCGTTGTTGTATGCTACAGTAGTGCTACGGCGTAGTCTGGCCTGTTCGTAGACCAGTACGATTACTGCATTTTCTTTATTTAAGTTACGATGATTTTTTAGGTAATTTTGAAATAAACAATGTATAGTAAAACCTGTTGTAAAAAGTGATTTGAACTGATAAATGACTTTTGTATATGTAACTTATATAGTTTGTTAATGAGAAAAGATAAACCGAAAAGGTAATATGGTATATTATTGTTCTTGTTTATTGTATCATCATCACTAACTGATATGAATGAAATGTTAGAATTTGACGAACATACATAGACTGATTTAAACACATACATACCTACATAAAATCACGCCTTTTTCCCGAAAGAGTTTGCAAGGATGTAGTCTCTCATCTTTCCACTTGCCGCGATCTCTGCATACTTCTTTCGCTTCTTCCACATTCATACCTAACTCTCTTCATGCAAGTTCGGCGGTGTCGGGTACCTACTCTTGACCTGACTTTTTGCCAGGATGTACTAAATTTGATCAAGGTACTTACGTCTAGGCCTTCCCACTACTACCTTTCCATCGACACTCTCCTTGTATATTAACTTAGTCAACCTGCTTTCATTCATCCTCTCGCTTTTGTTCATAACATACCCTTTTCTCTTCCTGTCACTATATCTTCTTTTACATCACAACATTCCCTTATCACGCTCTTTCTTATCCAGTCAATCAATTTCACACCGATCATACATACTCCTTAACGTTCTTTAACAAGAAACATGAAGATAATTTAATTACTGTTTATTTGTTAGTTTACATTACAATGCATTGCACTAATGAGATGCACTTATTGCCAAAATAGTATTATGTAAGATAATGTAAATAATTAAGGAGTTTCAAGATTTGGGCCTTGTAAATATAAAAAATGTTTTTGTAAGTATGTTAATAAAAACAACTAAAATTATACCTACTATCTTTCAATTTATCCCTGGGATATACCTCATTGATGGCGAAATTCAAAGTAGGTAGGTATTCGAAGTCAATGTAGGAAAAAAGGTATCTAAGGCTTTTTTTTAAGAAAAGACATTTAGAATAGATAATAAATTCACTGGTTGCATACCGAAGATGTTTTCAATGTCGAACAATCAAAATTAAAAATTAGTTAGTCTCACACAAATGCAAAACTAGTCCTTGCATTATCATTAACATTAGTTATAATGCAAGAAACTATAAATTTAGCACTTAGTATATCTAGAGGTATTTAGTGGCTTGCGGCAATATAAAATTGGTTATAGGATGGAGTAAGAGGAAACTAATGGACAAAAATAAATAAAAAAATAATATTAATTAATTAAAATATAAAAAGAGAAAAAAATATAATTATAATTTTTAACTGCCACTACCCTTGCTTGCTCTATAAAAAACAAAGTCTCGTCAATTTGTCAATGTCAAATCAACTAATAAATGTCGTCTCCTGTCATCGTAAAAAAGACGGAGGGATCCGTAGAAAACGCTTGCTTTTCAGGCTTAAAGATTTTTATTTTTGTAATTTGTTATTGTTAAATAAGAAAGTTGTATGATCCTGCGAAATGTCTACATTTACCCAGTTTACTCGTCTGAGTAACTACCTAATAAATGGCTATAAAACTGTCTTACATGGAAGGTAAGGATGTTTTTTAAGGTTAGGACGCTTGCTTTGTTTTCTTGACAAAAATATTCTTTGTGAAATAAACAGTAAGTAGTTTTAAGACAACTTATTGTTCCTGTCATCATGTCTCTTAACAAATGATTCTAATAGAACACAATGGCAATTTCTCGTATAAACTATATCACTTTGTGCTAATTTAGTCTCCACAGCAGTGTGACCATTTTAGAAATACCAAAATCAAAATATCAATTCTAAACTCTTGCACAGAAAAAGTTTTTATCATAATTATAGTGTTCCATTATTTTATAACAATTCCCTAGTCAGAATTGATTAACTGGCAATTAGGAATAAATTTAATAAAATATTCCATTTTCAGGACAAGTGTAATAATTACACCACAAATATGTAATTATGCTAAATCAGCTGAGGAAAGGCTTGGTATTGAAAAACCAAAAAGACCATTGACCCCATTCTTCAAGTTCATGGCACAAATGAGGCCAGCTCTGCTTGCCAAGAATCCTGGTATCACATCCAAAGAGGCAATAGTGTGGAGCTCCAAACATTGGCAAGAATTGGATGCAGGGGTTAGCTCATTGGCCAATTAATAATTGATAATTACTAAGTTCAACAACCAGTTGCCAGCATTTTTAAATCAAATCTTAAATATCTCCACGATAATTTTTATTACATACCATTTAAACATTTCAAATCTGATAGCTTTATTTAGAAGCACACAACTTGTCAAATTCATTGTTATCGCAGAAAGGTCAAATTTGATAAGTTTAATTTTTATGACTGACATTAAATTTGTCAGATGTAATAATAGAATGTTGTTCAATGACATTTTTTTATGCTTTTCAGACCAAGGCACAAATGGCCAAAGAATATGAAAAAGACCTTGAAGATTACAGGAAGATTAAAGAAATATATGAGTCATCTTTGACTGAAGAGCAGAAAGAAGAAATTAGTAGGCTCAAAGAAGAGATGGCGGCTGCCAAAGAGAAAAGGAAATTGAAAGCTGTAAGCATTACTTTAATTTGTCCAGTGCTTAAGGCATAAAAAGTACCCAATCTATAATTATCATGTTCCATCATAATCAAACTAACAGTTTTGTGCTTGATGTTTGAAAATAAAGACAAGGTGTGAAACATATAGAAAAACAATGATAAATAAAAAAAATATTTGGGATAGCTTTAGTTACAGATCTTTTCAATGTACATTATTATTAGTGTCCGACCGAAGGTCTATTTTTGGCCGAAGCCGAAGCCGATTAATCGGCTATCGCCACAACCTTCGGCCGAAGCCGAAGCCGAAGGTTTATATTCTCTCAGCACTCAGTAATTAATTTTGTTCAATATTGTCTACAAGCTACAATTAATATTAAAATCATTTCAAAACCTCAATATTGAAGGTTTATATATTGACTGTCTCATATAGAAGTTGATGATATATCAAAGAGGTGGTTGGTTTAGAGATAAACTAGCTGTTGCCCGCGACTTCGTCCGCGTAAATTTCGAGTTGAATTTTAATTATACAGTCAGATACAGACAGACAAAAAATGTAAAAAAAAAAATTCTCTATCCGTTTCAGTCAAAATATTAAATGTACAGAAAAAATATTTTTACCGTTTTATTATATGTAGTATTTTGATTTTCAGTTTTTTTACATAAAATACTCAAATAATACAAAAAAAATATATTTTTAATAATAAAAAATATCTTGTAATTGTTGGGATTCGAACTTGGACCGCCAACTTCACAGTCTCACGGGCTAACCACTGGACCATCGAAGCCGTTGCGTTGGTGTCGAAATTAAAGAAGACTACATACATATGGTCACGTCTTTATCCCTTGCGGGGTAGACAGAGCCAACAGACTTGAAAAGACTGAATGGCCACGTTCAGCTATTTGACTTAATGATAGAATTGAGATTCAAAAAGTGATAGGTTGCTCGCCCATCGCCTAAAAAAGAATCCCAAGTTTGTAAGCCCATCCCTTAGTCGCCTTTCACTTATATTTATATGTTATAGGTATAATGTCGTCGTATAATGATAAATGACTTTGAATTTTTAATTTCGTAACTTATTTGCCGGCATACTGATGCCTTGAGTTCATTCAAATGTCGATAACTTTTTTTTTGTGAACCGATTTTGATGAAACAAACTTTAAATGTTATTCTGAGTTAAAACAAAGCAATTGGTGAAAGTTTGAAGTAAATCGGTTTAGTACTTTCGGAGATAATCGTGATCATACATACAGACAGACAGACAAGAAATTAAAAAAAAATATTTTTGCTTTCTATTATTCATCTAAGTGTCCCTCTATCCATTTCAGTCGAAAATACTAAATGTACAGACAAAATATTTTTACTGTTTTATTATATGTATAGATAAAAGTTTGTGATTTACCTACTGGTAAAAATAATGATTTGATTTTTTACAAAAACACTCGTTTAAAAACACGTACGGACTTGTTTTGATGCATGCAATCAGCAATGTGATATTTTGACAGTGACTCCCCGCCGCCTCATGACTTTCGTAACAGTTCGTTCAATCTCGACGGTCGCTCGGACCTTCGGCGAAACCTTCGGCTTCGGCCGGATTTTGGGCCGAAGCCGAATGTTTCGCCGAAGGTGGATTTTTTGGCCGAAGGTGGCCGAAGCCGAAGCCGAAGCCGAAGCTTCGGTCGGACACTAATTATTATAGACTTTAATTATTTTGAAGAAATTTTTATAACAAAGAACTTTCCTATATTTTAAGTTGCCTAAATTTTTACTTTCTTTTCCCAGGAATATAAAGAATTAGGGCGTCCAAAAAAGCCAATGTCGTCATATTTTCTTTACATTAAATCTAGAAATGATATCTTCCAAGGAAAGCAGCTCAAAGAATATCAGAAGAAGATCAGAGAAGACTGGCTGAAGCTGCCAGAGAGTGAGAAACTAAAGTATGAGAAACAGGCTCAGCAGCTAATGGAGAAATATAGGTAAGACTATATGGTCTTTGCATACATAAAATTATGCCCCTTTCCCGAAGATGCAGGCTATGACTACATCTTTCCACTTGCCATTAACTCCGCATACTTCTTTTGCTTGATCCACATTCACAACTCTCTTTGTGCAAGCTCATGGCCCATGTACTGGGAAGAAAATATAGTCTGTGGTTAGCATTCATTAAATACTATGAAGAAAAAAGTATATTTGTACTTTGATCTCGCAGCTTCATAATTTATAAGGCATTATTGATATCTTGATAAATTGTAATTAGTACATAAACCAGTAAAAACATATCAATTGGCAAACTTGCATTTTTTAATAATAACATTTTTATAATTTCCAGGAAAGATATTGAAGCATGGGAACTTAAAATGATTTCAATAGGACGAACAGATCTAGTCAAAACAAAATCTGTAAAAGTGAAGAAGACGGCAAGTTCGAAGAAAAAAGAATAGGAACTCGGGTGCTCTGGCGATTCCATTGACTCGTACAACTCACACAATAACCTCCAAGATAATGTACAAAGTATTGATAAGAAAACCAAACCTCAAGTAGACGTACCTCAAATCAAAGAATATGTTCCTAAACCTTCTCAACAACCAGACAAATTGGACACTTCAGCAGATAATGAGTCAACACGTCAGAGCACGGGTGCCGAAGCTCTATCTAAATTGACTGAGCACAAACAAACTAAAACCTCAACCTCAAGTGATGAAAAACAGAGTAAGACGATCATGAGTAGTATTAAAGATTTCTTTAAGTTTTAGATATAGTTTACATAGTGTTACTTGACAACATCTTATGTTAACGCATTTATTGACACCTCACGCTTGCCAGTGGGGCAAATGTACAAATGAAGTGTAATGATGTTATCCTATTGTCATTGCCATAAAGTTCTGGTTACAATTTTTTTATTATTACTACAGATAATTACAATATATCATTTTTTGCATATAGTTTCGATTAGTCATAATGAAGAACTAACATTTCCTGATGACATAATTATACATAGTCATTGTGTTAGTAATCCCAATAACAAATAGGCTACATTATTAATAGAGAAACTGAAGATACTTAGTTCTTACATTTATTATGTACTTCAAATAAAAGGCAAGCGTGAGGAGCCATAATTTAGTCAACTAGTTTGCCATCATTAAAACATTTATTGTGAAAAATTTTATTATTTTTTATTTACTTTTATCCTAGTCCCATATTTTCCTTAGTTAATTATCTTTGTGCTTTTTGCAACATATTTTTTTGTTTAGATCACCCTACGTACTTATTTGATTTAATAACATCATATTGTTGTTTTGTTGTATGTCATTTATGCTTTGAGTAACTATCTTGAGGAAAGTGTTTGTTACATTTAGGTTTTAGAAATTTAACTTAAAAAAAAAAAGAGGATATCAATCTCTTTTACTAAAGTTATATCATAAGAAGTTCCTATAAGGAACCGAAGACAGAACTTCTGCTTCTAAGATGTCAGTTGAAATTCGAACCTGTCCCTTATTCTTCACTATAACAGGCAAAGTCAGGTTGTGAATATGATGGAAGATAAAAGAAGTAATATTTCAGTCTTTGTGAGACTGTTGGCTGTCTACTTCTTACTATAGACTAGACGTTATCGATGTACCTATGTGTGTTTACCTTTTTTACAGGTGCAAGGAACTATTGGCATCGTAACTAAAACAACTGATATCAGTTTGAGTCCTTTTTTAATTTAAAGTGTTATTATTACAAAATATAATTAAATAAACCTTTTATAAATAACCGATTTCCTTTATTAACACATTGTAGTGGTTTTCCAAAGATTATGTACTAGAACGAAGCGAATTCGCCACACGTACGGTTTTTTTTAAAGTACAGTAAAGTTATAAATGTGGATGAAGCAAAAGAAATATGCAGAGATCGTAGCTAGTAGAAAGATAGTAGTCACTGCCTACTCCACCGGGAAAGAGGCGTGATTTTATGTATGTACAGTATACCACCTAGGATACGAAAGTGACTTCTTTCAAATTTGATCTGATATACTTACAATGCCAAATAGAGGCCTAAATAAAATTAAAATAATTATATATATGAATTATCCGAAAGATGAAATTTACCGTAATATCTATACGGATTAACTCTTCGCATGACGCACACGTAGCACTCATTAATTATAATTAAATAATTATTTATGTTCAATTTTGTAAGGTGAATACTGTGAATATAATAATTATAATATTAATTTACTTACAATGATATTGCAAATTGTGATAAACAAATGAAAATTAAAAGATTAGTGCAAAATCTAAATAGTTTTCTTTCGCCCATTTTGGCCCTGGTAGAATGTAATTATACTATTAAAAACATGTTAAATAAGTAATCACAACCAAATAATTATGGTCTATAGCGTTAGTATTACTAATTTCAAAGCTCAAATTCCAATAAATCGTCGATACAAGTGATTCTAATGTCCGTCCTGACCCGGCAACAATTTCAGTACTGCCCCCTTTGAGAAATGCTCATTCAGCGAAATGTAGATTACTTGGTGACTATTAATTATTCGTTAGACTAGTCATGGAACAGTAGCATCGGCCGCAGCACTTTCCGCATTCAAACAGTGTTGCAACTAGTGCCAGACCTGAGGTCAGACGATGACAGATCCGTTTCCAGTAGGATTATTCTTACTGCGCCAGAAACCAAGCTATTACATATTAATAATAATATAAATAAAGACCTAAAACAGAGAATTAGATATCTATTTGAAAAGACTAAGATGAAGGTGAAGATTGATGCTTTTTATGATGATGGTTGACATTATAGCTTCAAATTTCCATTTAATCATTATCTCTACCAAATATGTAAAATATATATTGCTGAATATTATTTGTAAATTTCATTCTACGATTTGTGTATGTTGCCTTAGTAAACTCTTTAAAAAATATGGGTTGTTATTATTTGTTGTATAATTTACTTGTTTATTATTAAATATTCAATTATTACATACTAATTGCTATAATATTGTAACTATGTAAAATATTAAGTTTTGAATTACTTCTGGAACCACAACTTAATTTACATAGTGAAATCCCAAGCTAAAAGAAAATTAAGACAATGTGAAAGCACATAGAGATTTAAAGTGTTTACAATAGGCCATTAATATAAAATTATTGAAAAATACAACTTTGTAATTTATATCAAAATATTGTACTTACTTACATTCTTTACTTACACAAGCATGAAAATAGTTTAACAATCCTAATTTGGCATACTATTATAGGTAAATATTCGTTTCAATTAACATCACACACACTTATACATCATTAATTTTTGAAGGTACACATCATTAATTTTTGATTTATGAATTAGAAAAAATAAATAAAATAAATTAAATGCTAAATTGAGTAAAAGCAAAAGATAGTATCAGTCAATTATAAAAAAAATAGCTGAGCACTATTAATATTTACAATCATTTTACCTGAAAATGTGTCATTTGCTAATGATTGATGCTAAGAAAGTTATAATAATGATTAAGTTGCAAAAAGACATTTCACATTTAATAATAACTTGGTGTTTGCCCAATAGTGAGGCACAAACAGGTACTTATAAATTAAGCAGTAATTCTGTTTCATATACAGGCACATTATATTGCAATTAATATGTTATCTTAATAATGCCTTTGTGCAACTAAACATCTAAAAATTGGTAACAAATATATATACAATTCAATATATCAAATTCACATTTGCATGGAGTTATTGAGCAAGACTTTACTAAAATCAAAAATTCTGCTGCTATGTACAAACTGGTATCTAATTTAACAACTAAAATGGCAATATGTGACTAAAACGCACACTTGTCACATCTCACTTACATAAAAGGCACAAGCAATCAAACTATGAAACATTCCCACCACAACTAGCCTGCTACTGTAAGAAAGTGCTCAGTCAACAGATACCTCACCGACAGGGTGAGAAGCAGTCACTATGTAATAAAGCAGTCCTTTAATAACACATACAATGACTGTACACAAATAGTCGTGAAAAGGTAGATAAATATGTCTTGGAAAATGGCCCCAATCCATTGCGAGATGTTTAGCGCTTTCTGTATTGCATTTGCCTGCCCTGACAAACCATTTAGTAATAACAACACATTAGCTAATTTGGAACTACTTTGTACTGGGAAATATATCTGCTTTGTTATGGCATACATTGCAAATGGGAGGAATATGTAGTTGTTATCGATGGGCATTAATGAGAAACTGTAAAGGACTTGAACCAACAATGAAAGTAGCACTAAGTCATATTTGTAAACAGTTATCTTTTCCCAAATTGTTTGATTTTGAACAGAGGTTGTAGATGGGGCCGAGAGACCCGAGAAGGATGTGACATCGCTGACTATTTCTGTGTCTCCAGCCGCGACCGTGTCTTGCCTGTGGCTCAGAGTCAAATTTGACAACAACTCCAACGGCTCGCTTTCGTTAACCAACACGCCATTGTTCAAAGAAGCTTTAGAGATGCTACTGTTCTCTGAGGCTATGGCTACGAGAGGTACTTCTAGTGGCTGCTCTGGATTGTGACATCTAATAGGTGATGCTGAAAAAAAACATGTTCCTTCATTTGTTTACCAAAACACGAAACATTCCCACAAAGCCTACGTGCAATTATTTTAAATATCTTACATTTGGAGCTTTCTGTACTCGCTTTACCAGCTATAAGTTGCAGTCTATTGCTAGAATTGTCTAAAATCCTCTTTCTTCGAGCTTCACGACGGGCTGCAGCAGAATCAGCCATTTTCACTCACGTAATTGACTTGACTTCACAAATAATTTTGACAGTTCTATTTCTTTTCAATCGGATGACAAAAAGCAAATTGACAATGACAACATCACCTAAAAATACTGACGTTAGGCTTTTTCTGTAGAAATTCAAAGGACAAAGCATCAAATGAACGGGACCGGCAGCGGCTCACCGATTGTGTTGGCTTTTCGTATGCTATTTATGTACTAAAAACTTAAACGTGTATACATTTATATATATAATAGTAGACAAAAACGCACAATTAAAAGTTTAAACAACAACAACAACATAACTATCATTCTAAATATATAATGTTGGTTTGTACTTGGTGTATGTAGAATAATCTTAGTTACAGGTTTGGTTGGAGCACTGCGTAGAATGGAATACATAAATGAATGGAGTTTTTAAAAAACGGAAGTGACGTTTAATTACTTATTGAACACAAATACTTTTCAAATTAATTAGTTAAAATAATATTAATAAAAAGAAAATAAATTATTAAAAAATATTAATTATTAATTGAGTATTTACTGATTATTTTCTTTACAATCACTCTTCGGTGTTATTTATTAAAAAAGCAATTTCACTTTTTTTTTAATACCGGTAGTCGCTCTCTTGTCTGTGAACAACAGCAACGCCAAGGATTTTTGTTGTTTGCCGCCTTTCGGGCCGGTTAGTTTTTGAGAAATTATCACTATCTAGTCCTTTTTGGTGAAGAAATTTGTGAGATAATATATAATGGGAGATAAAGGAGATGGAGGTAACTGATTAATAATCATTCTTTTAAAGTTTGAATGAAATCGTAATGACAGCCACAATTTTTTTGGTTATTGAGTTCTACCTTTCCGTGTATTTATTATAAATCATGTATTGTAGAAACCTTTGATGATGCGGTGGAGGAGAGAGTTATCAATGAAGAATATAAAATATGGAAGAAGAATACTCCTTTTCTATATGACTTGGTAATGACACACGCTCTGGAGTGGCCGTCGTTGACCGCGCAGTGGTTGCCCGACGTGACGAGGCCCGAAGGAAAGGACTATTCTGTGCACAGGTACTTACATTATTATTGCTGCAGTTTCTTATTTGACCAAATGTATCTCACTTTGTCTCAGTCAGCATAGCTACCTTATCATCAGGACTGAGGACTATGATGTCTGTAACAAGCAGTCCAGGACCTGAAAATTCTATATGTAGTTGATTTCTTACTGATATGCCAAATTATTATCTTAGCCTAATTAGACTCCATTTCAGAAGATTAAGGGAAAGTGATCTTATTAGCTGAATAAGATCACTCTCCCTTAATCTTATAGCTAATATACAGTTTTTTTTAATAGTTTCAAAATCAATATTTTATTCAGAAAATAGGCCTAGGCTTATTCACATTTTCACATTCCAACTATGTAACCTAACCATATGTAAAGCGACAGTACTTTCGTTATTGTTGTATTGTTCCTAAAATTACATTTATCAGTGGACACAATAATTATGTTTGCATAATGCCTTGTAAGCAAAGTTATTCAATAAAGAATATCTTAGATTTTTCTTTGTTTTTAAAATCAAACCAGTAATGAAAATATATTAAACAAAATTATAGTCATTAATATGTCAAAAATGTTATACTTACCTACTTGTACTTTATAAACATATAATTTTATACTTTCATATATAAGGATCTTAACTATAGTAATATTATAGAAAGAAAAGAATTGTTTTCATTGTAATAAAATTAATTTGATAATACAAGAAACAACGGCCTTTGTGGTGCATCGCGCTTGACTGTGTCACCGGAGGTCACGGGTTTGATTCCCGGCTAGGGCATGATGAGAAACAAATTTTCTCTAATTGGCCTGGGTCTTGGATGTTTATCTATATAAGTATTTATTTTTTATTATAAAATATAGTATTGTTGGTGAGTTAGTATCTCGTAACACAAGTCTCAAACTTACTTCGAGGCTAATTCAAACTGTGTTATTTGTTAAAAAAAAAACCACAAATTGAAATATTTATACTACAAATAAGCAATACCTGTAGGTATGAAAGAGTTTAGAAAGGCTCCAATCTACCCCTTTCTTCACCCAAATGTAGTGAAAGTATTATTTGTGGTGGAAATAAACTATAGTTTGAATAAATTTTTCAATACCCTCAGATTGATTTTGGGCACCCACACATCAGACGAACAAAACCACCTGCTTATAGCGAGTGTGCAGCTCCCCAATGAAGATGCACAGTTTGATGCCAGCCACTACGATAATGACAAGGGCGGTAAGTATCTTGGTAATTGTTGTCATCTGATGTTTGTCCTGGTTACATTCTATCTTTCCTCTTTGCTGAGGCTGAATCCATTAGTACACCTACACATAAACAATATAACATAAAATATACATATAATCACATCTTTATACTTTACAGGGTAGAGAGATACAGGAGGGACAGCAATCTCACAAAAGACTGAAAGGCCATGTTCAGGTGTATGGCTTAGATGGAATTAAGATGAAAATAGTGACAGGTTGCTAGCCTGCCTAAAAAAAAATCCTAAGTTTATTAGCCTATCCCTAAGTCACCTTTTACAACAACCATGGGAGAGAGATGGAGTGGTTTTATTCTGAAGTGCTGGGAACCACATGGCAAATAATTTACATGTTGCCACATTTTGGCTATTGAGTGTAGAATTTAAGCCAAAAATCCTAAATAACAATCAATTTGTTCGTAACCACAATGTGACAGGTTGCACTACCACAAGATAGTGGAAGTATTCAGGTGGCTAAAGTCTAAATATTTCCACGAAAATAGTTGTGGTCCACAAACCAGTTACAATGTTTCTTGGAACTTCTCAACAATATTTTATCCCATTTTGGTTTTGAAAAACTTTTAGGAAATCCATTTTTAGTGTCTGATTCTCCAAAAAAGCTACAGTAAAACAAGAGTAAGAATATGAGCAGTAGTTTCGATTGTCTTGTATGTCAGTCAGTAAACTTCAGTTCAGACTAGAGACGAGACGCGCCGTACGGTGCAGTTAGAACCTTTCTGTTCTGGCAGCTTAAGTTAAATTTTGAGTCTGGTATAATGAAGCGTCTCATCTGGATGTGGACAGATCCACAGAAAAGATTGCCGGCTCATGTTAAGGACTCCTTTTGCCTTGATATTTTACACACAAATTTTCCTTGTAAGTTTTTGTTAATTTTTTATTATATCAAAGAATATTTTTACTTCAATTATTTCCAGAGTTTGGTGGTTTCGGATCAGTGTCGGGCAAAATCGACATTGAGATAAAGATCAACCACGAGGGGGAGGTGAACCGGGCGCGGTACATGCCTCAGAACCCCTGCGTCATAGCCACTAAGACACCGTCTTCGGACGTGCTTGTATTCGACTACACCAAACACCCCTCCAAGCCAGAGCCGTCAGGAGAGTGCCATCCTGATCTAAGGTAAAAATTAAGTTAACAGCAAAAGTAATTATCTATATAGTGTGTATTTTGTTGTCTCTCTCATTACAGTTTATACACAAAAACGGTAAATGATACCTAATTTGTAAGTTAGGTAAATAAAAGTTACTTGTAATTTATAAAAAGTATTTTGAATTTTTTTCGTGGAAATGTATACATTATTTATTAATAACAATAACAATGTTGCAGATTGCGAGGACATCAAAAAGAAGGTTACGGTCTATCATGGAACCCTAATCTCAATGGGTATCTCCTATCAGCCAGGTAATAAGGATTTATAATAAAAACTTCTTTAACGCTTCATGATACATATGCTGCTCTTGAGGTGTATTTTGGTTTGCTTTCACTGAAAAAAAGTAAATAGATAACAATTTAACGCAAATTAAAAAAAATAAAATAATGAGTTGACGAAGTTTGTTGAATCAACAAGAACAAGAAAAATCTTCACAACTATTATTTGTTACCCGAAGCCGCGAAGGAGGACCGCGTGGATACATTTTTGTAATTACCTACGTGAATGCTTTCGTATTCAAGTCCCAAGTTGGTGTTTCCAAAAACATATTTATATTTTCAAGGCAGCGTAAATCTTTATTGATAAAGTGAATCAAGATAAAGCTTAACATTTGTTAACAATAAATAAACTGTTAATACGGTACGGTACAGTGACGACCACACAATCTGCCTGTGGGACATCAACGCGACGCCGAAGGAGGGCCGCGTGATCGAAGCCAAGTCCGTGTTCACCGGACACACCGCCGTCGTCGAGGACGTGGCCTGGCACTTGCTGCATGAGTCTCTATTTGGTTCTGTGGCAGACGACCAGAAACTCATGATTTGGGACACCAGGTGGGTGATCTTGTTTTGTTTAAGAAGAAAGACCAATATAACATTAAATCTCGATTACATCTTTCTACTTGTCATGATAATTTGCAATTAAACATGTAAGTATTATGTGTATCTAGGGTTGCAATGCACTAAGTTAATGATTTAGACAAACTTACTTTTGCATATTGAGATTGAGATGAGATAGAAGTGGTAAACTTCGGTGAAATTTGACGCCGCAAGTGATAACTGGCACCATCATTTGCAGTTTTCCTTGTCAGTTTGCTTCATAATTCTAATAACCATTTGGCAGCTTTAAATCTGCGCTGAAGATGAATGCGGCCGGTCTTTCTAATAGATTTAAGATCTTATAATTTTATTCCGGTACCATGTTAAAGCCAACATCAGCAGAGTTATTCGACAGTTTCCATGTCTATGTAGTCAACTTTAACAAGCAGAAATGTAACAATAATTTTGTTTGTTCAGATGTAACAACACATCGAAGCCGTCTCACACAGTGGATGCGCACACCGCCGAAGTGAACTGTCTCAGTTTCAACCCTTATTCCGAATTCATATTAGCGACTGGCAGCGCCGACAAAACTGTGAGATACTCTTTTAGTATATATTTATATATTTAGTATATTGATTATGTTAAACGAAGAACAAAATTTTAAAAAAATAGTTTCATCTCAACATCCACCTTGAAATCAATGAGTGAACATTGTAGTTTTGTCAACTTATAAAAGGTTTAATTGAATTGAAATTGAAAGACTGCCACCATTTTATGTTCCAGTGTAATTTCAGTCTCACCATATTAAGGATGTAATAAATAAGATATATATTTTTCCTTGCAGGTAGCATTATGGGATTTACGTAATTTGAAATTAAAACTTCACTCGTTCGAGTCGCACAAAGATGAGATATTCCAAGTACAGTGGTCGCCCCACAATGAGACCATTTTGGCTAGTAGTGGCACCGACAGGAGGTAACTTTACTTTTCAACACTTGTCTGCTAATGTTCCTAGCCAATATTAAAAGGCTTGTAATAAATATTTCCTTTTGAACAGTTTGTCTCTGAATCTGACGTTTATTTAGATAATTTAATGATGGATGGATCTATTTAAATTTCTTGTGTGTTTGTGTTCAAGCTTGGGTTATACAATGACAATTTTTTTCACAAACAATAAATAAACGTTCTTAATACATAATTACGCAATGTTTAGACGTTTCTTTTTTCGATTTCATTTTTTAATGGTGTAATATGACCATGTTCGTCACGTATCTTTTTTTTTGCTGCCTTACCCGTTTGACTACCGACTTTTGAAGATCATAATTAATAATAATTTTAGACTGCACGTATGGGACCTGTCCAAGATCGGCGAGGAACAAACAGCCGAAGACGCGGAGGACGGCCCGCCCGAGCTGCTGTTCATACACGGGGGCCACACTGCCAAGATATCAGACTTCTCCTGGAACCCAAACGAGCCCTGGGTCATCTGCTCCGTCTCCGAGGACAACATCATGCAGGTAAAGATAGGACACAATTTTTTTTTAAATTTTGTATCTCTAGCCTGTTTAGAACTCTTGGTTTGATCGAAAAATAGAACTGGCCACATGGAAAAGAAGGCTAGATTTCGCTACAGTTTCATTGAGAAAGTGACTTGATAGTCACTTTCTCATTCATTGTTCGTAATTTGAAAAAGTCATAGAGTAAAGAGTACATGCAAGCATAGACAGATCCATGTCTTTAGTCTATGATATAAACAAAGGAAATAAACTACGAATTTGATTCAGGTATGGCAAATGGCGGAGAACATTTACAACGACGAGGAGCCCGAGACGCCCGCCTCGGAGTTAGATACGGGGGTCAACGTGAACCACGGTTAGAGACTCGAACAGCAGATAAACGTTCCATTCTTGTGATTGTTTCGTCACGCACATTTTAGGGCACTACAGACTGGTAACACTAGTTATTCTGAATGAAAATGATGCTCTAGCTACAATATTTTTAGCTTTTATATTGAATTTGTTTTTTTTTTTTTTTAATATGAATGTTTGAATTTATTATTTCACCAATATGGTTCTGTCGATTGTATAATCAGTACTTTACCAACTAGCTATTCCATAAGTGATTAATAAATTGCAATATGGCTAGAAAAAAAAAGTAGCAACAATTGCTACGTTTTCGCTACTTCAATACTCTTGTTATTACGTCTGTATTGCGATTTATGTGTCAGAAAAAACTCGCCGTAACATATTTTTTAAAAAAATCACCTCGTCTATGTTGACGGTGCCACTGGTTGATCCGTGCGCCTAATCCATATTTATAGTTCGTCATATTACAAAAACAGGACTACTATGACAAAAAATGTATTTTAGTTGCTGTTCATGCTGTCTGCTCATTTTCACACATTTCATTTGTTACATCTTAACAGTACTTTTGAATCAAGTTATAAATAAATATTAGTCAGTGAACTTTTATAAGTCGCATCGGCAGAATAGCTTGACCCACCGTAAATTAAACACTAAATAAATCACCAAACAATATCGCTCAAAATACAGTTAGTATTGCAGTGGCTGACAGTTCACTTCTGCACAGAGGTCCCTCGGTGCAAATTATAAAAGTGTTTATACTGTACTGTAGGTCTATTCACGAACCTGGTCCAATTTTCACGACTTTCGATCAGACATTTGAACTTCTTGTATGTGTGCTACAAGAGTTGTATGTAAATTTGGCTAGGATAGTTATTCAAGTTCTGCACAAATTAAGACAATAGTGTTTGTTTTAACGTCATTGATTCCGGTCTAAAATTTGGACCCTTTGCAGAAGTAAGAAAGTCCTTTTTGTAAATCCAATGGCTTGCCTATTGGGAAAAGCTCAAGCTTCAAAACTCAGCTCACAATGCAACTGAAAATACACTGATAATTGATTTTTCATGTAATTTGAAATGGATATATTCTAGGAAAAATTTAAATACTTAACATAAATTAAATTATTTTTTGAAACGCACTATTTTTTGTACCAATTTAATTAGTAACTACATAACTGAAAATCATTAGTAAATATGTCGCATTTAAATAAACTAAGTAATAATTCCGATGTTTTTATTTAATTAGGCGTTCATTAAATGTTGATAAAAATATTCTGCAGTATGTACAGTACAATTTCTTTAATAGATCTCTTTTTCAGTGTATTTCGTCCTCGACGGATTATGAGGTGTAAGAAATTATTTTTTTAAATAGCGCCTGGCAAATTCTTCTGCTAAAATTTGAGTTGTGGTTCAAGTAATTTTAGTTTTATTTTATTTCTAATAAAATAATATGAGCAGTTAATTTGCTGAAGATAGATGCTATAATAGGGTACCGGACAGTAATCGAAAAAAAATCTAAGTTGTGTTTTAAAATAAAGTTTTTTATACAAGAACATCACTTAGTAAAGATTTTTAAGAAATAACAATGATTTATAATTTTAAATCAATAAATAAAGTTGCAAAAATCCAATATTTTTTATCTGTGCAGCGTAAGAACCCAAACACCAATCACAGTGGGTGACGTCATACCTCAGAAGTGATAAGTAAACAACACTGCTTTGTATGTTATTTCGAGTTATTCTACGATTTATTAGCATTTTTCTAAAAATATTTAATTGTAATTAGTTAAGAATTGAAGGACTTTACTCATAACAGAAGTTGTTGCAAGTGCTTGAAGCCGCCTATATCAAGCTTTTATCATGGAACAAGGTTAATAAAGCCGACAATAGAAATCTCTCAAAAGATTGATATTTTCATGGTCGGCAGTTTCTTTGCCACTAATACCGACTTTTATTTTGCTGAATTTCGCAATGTGAAAACATTTGTGTAAGTATTTCAACCTCTTTTTGTTTATCTTAACAACAGAAATGATTGAAAAAATAACAAACGAAAACATAACCTAAAACTAGTTTCATTGCTTACAAAGTTATTTTCACATATGTTTTTTTTTTATGATTTTAAAGGTTACATTATTATGGGTTTTGCATGTTTCTAGATCTGCGAGAAAATACTTAAATTATCCAAGCACTGATCACTTGTAATAAGGCTTGTTTTCCAAACATATGACGTCACGCGATCTGAATTGACGTAAAGTGCTGTTTTCGCGGCAATTTTAAATAAATTACGTTTTTGACGTTTTTTAATACTCCAAAAGATTTATTTATTTAAAATAATATTTTTTATGGATATATAAATAAAAAAAGATTATTTTTAAACACAATCTGAAAAGTTGTCCGGTACCCTATTATTGATGTTCTGAAATTTTTGTGTAATGGTGGCAGAAATGTACTACTATGAACGAGAATCTCATTGTCTGAAGATTGCTCTTGTACATACATAAAATAAAATGTCGTATAAAGTTTTATTTAAAGTAGGTATATCTCTGGTTCACCATATTTTTTTTTATTGATAAAATCTTTGAAAAAGAATATGACAAGATTAGTAATTAAAATCAATATAATTAAATATTACGAAAACCTACCTTTATTGCTTCTGGGAATAATTTAATAAATCCTTAAAGTTTGAAATTCAACCGACTGATTATGATTTCCTTTTTATTTATTTGATTTGCTGTAAAAGGAGCTACTTTTTATGATGTGTAACTACGCAAATCTGTAGGTATTGAATTTGCCGCGTTCAATGTTAAAGCGTTACGGTTGTCGACTGAACTACGGATTTTTTACGAGTAATAGAATGTATTTGTAAGCCGTGGTAATTATTATTATGATTAAAATGTAATAATTAATCTTTTGTTTCATTATGTTTGGTCGTTGACCTGAAGAATATGCTGAGTTTTTTTTTACATTTTTAACGGATTTTTGTTGTCAAGACCTAAACATTTAACTTTTTCAGGTGGCATGCAAATATTAAAAGTTTATTAAATAAAATTCCTGTTAAGAAATCAAGAATATAACAAACAGTCTTATTAATTAATGGATTTATCAACACAGCTGATATTACGTCGCAATGTTTTGTTGCGAAATCGATAGTTATGGGAGCAAGTTCCCGCCGCTAGGAATACACGCCACACCCGATAACGTCACTTTATAACACCCTGTTTTCGCGAAACCAACGCAGTGTAGGGCGACGCTCCCAGCAAAATGTCGCCAAATTTTATCATTTTCGTCCTCTCTATCTCTTTGACATTCGCGAAACGGTTCGGGAGTATTGGTCACGGAAGATCTTCGTCACATAGTTATCCACATTCAACTGGCTATTCCGGATCAAACAATCATGGAAATTCTTACCATCATACAAGTCATGGACACTCCTACCCTGACTCTTCCGGCCTTTCAGGAAACAAGCAGTACGGACATCAGCAAACCAACGTCCACCAACAAACGGCCAACGTCCATCAACACAACACTTACAACACCCACACATCCAAAACAGAAGTGCACCACCACTACCATTATAACCCTCCCCCACATATTACTTACGGGTCTCAAACGCTCCCAGTGTACCACGGTTCGCCACCTGTTTACGTCTACGAATACAGAGATTCTGGTAGCAGATTCGATACTTTGTTGACCGGCCTCGCTTTGTATAACCTCGGCAAGATGTCAGCCCATCACCACCATTACGACGACCGCCGCTACGAAGGTAGGCCGGGGGAAGTTTGCAAACTGGGAATTCATAAATCAAACGGTGATTACGAAGAGACGCGTATCGGCTGCCAGTTGATATCCAGTTTCATTTGGGAAGCGCAGACGGCTAGTAATCAAGTACCGAAACATACGAATACTGTAACTACGTCAGTAACGAACCAAACGGTTACTACTAATGGGACTAGCGTGTCTGTAACAGTCACGAATACAACGGTGGTGGATGCTCTCGCAGCGAAAGGGCCGTCGATACAAGTGACGCCGGGCATGACGTGCTACCTCATACGGATTTCTAGCGACTCCTCCACGATGAAAAAGACCGTGGATTGTGCCATACTGCAAACCTACGCCATGAGTTCTATGAGAAGGAATGCGTCTAAACTATTATCGCCAGTCTTGCAAATGTTAGTAATAACGAGCATGTTATTATTTTATTACATTTAGAATTTGAACAAATAATATTTTTTTTTTCTTGTATTGTGTATAATCAAAGCAAAATACATAGATAAATTTATAGTGAAAGAATCAGGATTTCGAACATATAAGTAACTAGGTTTGTTAATACTATACAAACAAAGATTTCTGCTGGATAGATCCAGACATGCTGGCGCCGTAATCTTTGTTATCCCTCGTGATAAACAGATCGATAAGACAACTTGATGTAACGCCAACAGCTGTGGATTGATTCTTTTATGTAGTGACGTAGTAGTGACTAAGGTGTATATAAAATATTTAGTTACTTAGTCACAAAAATAGCGTACTATTCATGGTGCTAAGACAGTTGTTATATATAGAAGTTAGATATTCAAAACGATATGTAGTATATGCACACTTAATTTTCAGTTTTTAGTTGAGAGATTATTTTTCTTGATAAAAGGTACTCGTATCTTCCCCTTTTTTGAATTGTAAGGGTATCGCAATATAACCACGACAATAGACTTACAACTCAATTAGTCATATTTTATTAATGAAAATAGAACAAAAATTATTTTAACATGCTGTAAGTATATAGGTTTTTTCTAATTCCAATGGTAATCGTGGTGCTAATCTAATTAAAGTACCTAATAGGATCGTGACGTTACATTGTCTGTGCGTGTCGCCGGTAGTGTTAGAGGTCACGCTTGTGTGGGCTTGGCTTTATTCGTTTTTTTTAATAACATATGTAATTCATTAGAAAAAATGCAAAGTATTTTATTTAATCATGAATAAAAGTTTTTTTACAATTGCAAGTTACTGTCATTCTTTATTGAACATAGAACTTTGGCCTAATATTTGTTTAATTACGTCTGTATCCCTTGCGGGGTAGACAGAGCCAATAGTCTTGAATAGGCCACGTTCAGCTTAGATACACAAAATTTAAAAAATGGTAATATTTTGCCAATTGTAAAATTATTGTCCAACTTATTATTATATAGGCTTATGACAAAGAATAAGAAGGTTTATACATCCTATCAACACTACTTCTTTTTGGATCTAAAGTTACATTGAAAAGTCATTTCTCTTTAAATACATGGTAAGAAAAGAGTATTTAATAAGATTTCAGACGTATATTTTATCAGAGAACAGTTTGGGCAGGTTCTGCCAGCACTCGTAGTACTTGGGGTCCAGCTTCTGGCAGGTCTCCGCCCCCCACTTGGTGATCGCCATGCTGAGCGACGACTCGAACATAAACGCCTAGGAAATTTATAAATTTAAATTTATTTTGTGATAACTTTTTGTTTGTAAATTAAAGTCGCTGTCACGATTATTTAAAATGTTGGTAATTTTTTGCTTTCATAGATAAATATCTATTTTATCAATAAAAAGTGATATCTTGCGTCATCATCGCAAATTATGTGGAAAAAGGGTTCTCTTGATAAAAAACAAAACGTTTAGCTTGAGCAAGGAGTTTGACTATGACGAAAATTCTGAGGAAACTAGTCGAAGCTTATAAGCACCCTCGGCATCGCCAGTACAGTAGTTTTTCTGTGGGAAAATAATGCATCTGATGTTAATTCAAGCCCACATAAAATCGGCCACGACCACTTCATATTCAAGTCGTCAAGGATGCATTTTCACAGTTTCGCTAAGTGGCCCAATAGTAATCCGTCCTTGACGGAAGTAAAAGTCAATGCTACCTGAGTCCCGACAGCAATTTTCTCTGGTTTAAGTTCTGCGTTGGAAGCCCCATTGAAGCATTTATCATCGGGCCCGTGTGGGGTCATCATGGAGTGGAGCGAGGCCCCGCCGGGCAGGAACCCGCCAGCCTTGGCTTCATACGAGCCCAAAATCAAGCCCATAAACTCGCTCATACAGTTCCCTTAAATAAGAAATGCATTTTTACAATAGTTTTACTCAAATTGACTGCTTTCCAATAAGGTGAAAGAGCAATCTAGGATTGAAATCGTACGCACGCATAATGTGAAACCTACTACGTTTTCAGTGAGGGCACGATTTCCACCTCGTTCTTCATTTTCTTACGCGAAAAGTAATCAGTTTGTAAAACTAATAGCAAAAACAAATAAATACTCCTCGCTGAGGACAGGATTCGAACCTGCGCGGGTATAACCCATTGGATTTCAAGTCCAACTCCTTAACCACTCGGACACCTCAGCTCTGTGGATCTCTTCAAAAACACAGTTAACATACCAACGTAAGTAAAAATAAACACATTATTATATTTGATTTTCATAAAACATTTGTTTGTCGTGACTACATAACATACACTTTCATTTATTTGCACATGTGTTACCTACATAAAGATAATGATACCAAAATAAAACATGGCGGAACTAAGAGGGGTCCTTGTTTAATTAGCCTAATAAATGTATCTCTGTAGTGTTAGAACTATGATTCTAGAATTCATAATTTTAAGTTACTTGCTAGTTTTTCATTGGGCAGACAAAAGAAATTAGACATATGTATCTATTATAGTATCGATGGCGACGTTTTTACTACCTGCCTACTTTATTACTTTTTACTTTCGGCCGTATTACGATTTATCTATGAGATTATTTTTATTCGTCCGAATACCTAAATACATGTAAATAAGGTAGGTATAAGGTTAGCCTGGATAGGTTCTGTTACGCAAAAGTACCTACCCCGGTCTAGAAAAGAAAGTAGGTAGATACTTGACTTTTTTAAGGTGAAGCATCGCTAACACGGCCAGTAGCCTGTAACAATACATACTATGATAGTAAGGCGGTCTGAACGTATGCTCTTGCACCGACCACCTCGGCGGGAAGATGACGAAGTCTGCTATGGCTGTACCAGGCTTCGTGGACGGGCATGTCAGCACCGTGAAGATGGATGGGTCCTGGGGAAAAAGCAGGAACGATAAGATCAGCACTGACTGGCTGTTTTTGTTGAGCAGTTCTTGTGGTTGCTTGATTATTGTGGTATTCTCAAAAGGGCCTTTTGGGAACACCACAATTTAGCACAGCTGGTTTTTTTTTTATAATGGCTATTTTTAGTAAGTAGGTAGTTCGTAGAAAGTAGTTGAGAATTTTTTCACCTAATCTATAAAAGAAAAAAATGATTACAAACCAAAATTGAATTTAAATATTGTACAGCTTCTGCATAACATCAACCTGCGGGAGTGTGCGCAGAAGGCTTTAACAAGGAAGGAAACATTAGGTACCATTTTAAATGGAAAATCTGAGATAATTTCAAGCCCTCCGGTCAGGAGATTATGGTAGGAATATTATTACTAACAAGGTTGTTGCCCTAAGGTTGTTAAAATTGCAAAATATAGTTTTATAGTGGAAAAATTTTATTGAAAGAATTAGAACAAAAAAGAAAAGTTAAATATGGTTTCTTACGCAATGGTCAAAGGAGACAGAGTTGATGACCATAAACTTGCTCAGGTCATATTTGTAGGGCACATAGTTGCCGTGCCAAGCCACCACATCGAACGGAGAGTGGCCCTGTTCCGCCTCGAACAGCGCGCCCTGGAACTTGTTGTATATCTTGAAACCTGTTTACAATCACAGATTCAGAACAGAATCAGAAACATTCATAGAATATTTTAACAGAACACTAATAAGAAAACTGCAGCTAGAAAGATAGAGGGGAACTTATAAACTTATAATACATAATTCTTCATAGGGCGGCAACGATAATGAGGCTTTGCTCTGCAAAACTCCATTATATGGATCCTAGGCTCTTTTCCACAGGGAGGATTCGCGATTCAGATCCCAGTTCACGAAAAGATTTTAACTAACCTAACTTCACTTTTTGTTCTTTGTTAGTTTTTTATTAAAGATCGCAGTCGCAGATATCTTTCATTGTAAGTACAATTCTTTGTGGGACATATTTGACAAGATATCACATAAAATGTATGTTTTACTTACCGGGTATTACTCGATCCTGATAGTTCGCCGAAGGAGTCTGAAAGTCCCTGGGATTGGCGAGTCCGTTCGCACCGATTGGACCTAGGTCCGGGAGCGTGAAATGGCCACCGAAAACCTCTAGTATGTATCCTCTGAAATAAAACACGTAATATTTGAGACGATTCAAGATTGTTGGCTCATCTACTCCGTAAAGGACAAAATGATTGGCTGGTGGCGCTTTCTCTAAACGTCACACGCCATTAGCCAATAGCAAGCGCGTAGCAAAATTTACATGGAGTATATACCTAAGTAGTAAGTAAGTATACAACGTCCGTCTCTGCAGTAGAACCAGTACCTATAGACTAGCTTGAAAGTAGAACACAAAGAAATTATACTATGCATACCTGGTAGGACCTTCAACAGCCACGGCGAACCTCATGCCCAGCTGTATGACCGCGATTTCATTCGGCGACACCTCCATCACGCCGAATTCTGTCGTTATCTTCAATTTCCCCTGTTGGGGCACTGGAGCAAATATTTTTAATGTAAAGCTAAGCACTGTTATTTTAATATCAATCCGGAGTAAAACTGGTATGGAAATGAACTATCGGTAAAACGAAATTACCTCGTTATTGAGAAAAAGGTTTTCTAGACGATGGCCTAGCCACATGTCACTTTATCTCTTATATTGACCATTTGGCTCTATTTACCCACTATGGAACAAAGACGCGATAATAAAAAAACAAGCATACGGTATCAGATGGTAAGCGATTAGTGTAGTAACCCTTAGCGTAATCTTCATTAGGTAATTCCCTAATTCGTGGAAACAACAAAATATTATTATCTACATATTACCAATCAGAAAGTCCCCATCGCTGCTGTAAAAGGCAGACTTCTCCATAGACGTGTTGCACAAGTAGACATGTATGGCGATGCCGCATCTTACTTTCGGGTCTCCAGCGCCGCAGACCGTGTGAAGGCCAGCGACGAAGTCCACAGGAGACGACGGTATGTCGAATGGAAGCCAACGGGACTGAAACATACATACATACGTCATATGGTCACGTCTATAACCCTTGCGGGGTCGACAGAGCCGACAGTCTTGAAAAGACTGATAGGCCACGCTTCAGCTGTTTGGCTCAATGATAAAAAATTCAAAAAAATTCAAAATTTTTTATTCATTATTATAGGATACTATTATATCGCTTAATAATTGTCGTATGGTTTAACAACTTGGTTGACGTCAAATAAATTACTTAAAAACTAAGTTTACTGCCGCTTCCAAGGCGTCAGTGCAGAAGAAGCGGTAACAAACTGCACTGCAGCATTTTCTTCAACAATTAGAAAGGTAACAACGATAGAATTGAGATTCAATCAATCGATCAATTCGCTGGATTCATAACTCTATCTAACATCTTTTCATGACTGAAACAATCAGTATTTTCCGAGTGTTATTTTATACAGTATATATGTTATTTTATACATAATGTATGTTTCAAGTTGGACCACTTCATCTTATTACCTTGGATGCAGTAAGAGCTGAATGAGGAACAAAGAACTTTCAGTCATATTAAAAACCAAGATCTAAGCGTCAGACTGATTTATTAACTAACTTGTCCACTCCGTGATTGTGATAACAGGTGAACCTTGGGCTCGCCAGAACAAACGTAAGCATGACAAACACCAAAAGAATGATGAGTTGTTTTGTTTGTAACTGAGAGTTCATAAAAACTATATATTTTACCTGATTTGGATCAGGGTGCTGTTCATCCCAGTTGTGAGTGAGATACTTGGTGACCGAGGACCTTTTGAATGGCTTGTGCACGACGGAGGGACGGATCCTGCAATCGAGTTGTTATTAGTTGAACATTGCGTCTAAATAAAATTCTGCACAACTCCCTCTGTAGACCGGTTATTCTTAGCAATTTGTGGGTTTCTCTATTCTAGAGGTTAAACTCCATGTCAGTACCCGACCGTTTTCTATAACGTAACCGGGATAAAGGGGTAAAGGTAGAGGACAGAAACTGCAAACATCAATGGGAAGAATCTTAAAATCAACTTCGCATGACTACTCATCTGCCCCCGCTAAGACGAGCCATGTGAAGCGCAAGGGTGTACTACCTACCTTTTATTTATTTATTCTTTATTGTAACAATTTGTAAAGTAAAATAGGCGGACTTTATGCTAATAGCATTACTTATCTAACAGTCTCTCATACCACTTTTTTAAGGTCTCATCGTTTCTTTTTTTATTTTCATAACTAATTTGTAAAGAAGTTGTACACTTAACATTCGACATCAATAACTGACCTGTAAAGCCAAGACCTCTTATTCTCGTTCCTGGGAGCAGTGAAGGCGCTTCCAGACAGTTGTTCAGCGTACAGTCCGTACGGGCAGCGTTGGGGACTGTTCTGACCGACTGGGAGGGCCCCGGGTCTTCGAGGGTCCTCTGAGGAAAATTCGGAGCCGAAGCCGTGTAAATACTGCAAAAAATACTCAAGTTTCTAAAATACGCTGAGAAGTTAAATCCTTTTTCGTTTCCGACGCATTAGGATAGGATCCCAGTTTATCTCTTGCGCTTAAGGAACACAAACACTTTAATATTTTTATGTTCAATTATTATGTATGGATTATTATGTTATAAATACAGATTTTAAAAATCTTTGTTAAAATCAGAGTAACAGTAGGTACCTACTTCATTTAGGTAATTTTTTAATCTAATGAAAAACGCGAGATGTTTTTTTTTAGATTCAGTTACCTACTTATTCGTTATCCAATTATATCAAGAAAGTTAATTTGGGTTTATCCAAGTCCATAAAAAATATAAGAAAATATCACATACCTTTAATTCACCCATATTTAAGAGTCAAAGATTCCTGCAGTTCACTCGACTATCTGAGACGGAATGGCGTTTTTCGAGATGTTTAGGTACTAGTCCACTATGCAAATATATCAGGTTTACAGATAAACAAGCAATGTGTTAACTTGTTATTGTAAGATTATTATAAAGTGGAAAGATTTGTTTGGATGGTTCTTCGATGAACTGTGCTATACGTTGTTTTATGTATATGTCTATGGGTTGGTCATATAGGCGCACCCCGGGCTCCGCTCTCCAGAGAGGTGAAAACGCAAACGGAAATTACGGAAGGATAATGCTAAGTGGTTCCCGGCACCAATACAAAAAAGAATAGGACCACTCCATCTCTTTCCCATGGATGTCGTAAAAGGCGACTAAGGGATAGGCTTACAAAGGGATTCTTTTTTAGGCGACGGGCCAGCAACCTGTAACTATTTGAATCTCAATTCTATCATTAAGCCAAATAGCTAAACGTGGCCATTCAGTCTTTTCAAGACTATTCGCTCTGTCTACCCCACAAGGGATAAAGACGTGAACATATGTATGTATGTATGTAATGCTTAGTTAGACTGTATTGAAATAAATAAATAACCAAACCCCTGAATATAAGTATATTAAATTCCCGCGAGAGGGAAATCCCGAAAGAGATCAAGTGAAAATTCCCACTGTATGAAATTGCATTCTTAGGCTTTTCCGGGTTTCGAAATATTTCTTATGTTATCACTAGATTTGGCAAACATTTTAAATCGGCTGTCTGCATATGGTTATATAAGTACACTTGTTAGTGCTTTAGTCGCTTCCTACGATATCCACTTATGACGAAGCCGTTACCTTTGACATTCATGTTTTTCAAGACTTTTCTATTGAAAATATGGAATATATTTAGGTAGAAATGAACTAACGCCGCTAAGCTCAAAAATATTATTTGGATTCCGAATTTTATTGAATGAACTTTTCCATTTATGGAATTATTATTTTCCATAAATGGAAAAGTTCAAAGTAATATTGCCACATATTGTGCAATTCAACCTGTTACATTAACAGAAAATAAACCTATTTTTACTATTTGAATACGTGATCAGAAACGCGTGGCCAGTATGCTAATATGCTGGCATGTCTGGTATAGTGGATTGGAATCTGTTCTTTGACATTTTGAGTATACCTGTTGCTACCGACATGAGGTAAACGGGATCACAACAAATTATAATCACAGGATGATTATTTAGTCACTTATTATTTCATAAAAAAACCGTAAAAAAGAAAAGAAATAAACCTTATATGGCAATGGAATTATATATATACCTAAGGTCAAAAAATTAATAGTAGTAATTAGAGAATTTTTTTTCAGTGCCTCTGCATCTCTATTAAATTTATGTACAAATGGTGAATAACCACCTACTTACAAAAAAATAAACGTATTTTTACCGGATAAAGCTTGCTTGTAAGATTTTGAATATTGGAATATTATATCCATGATTTTGATTTCTTTTTATTTTTTTTTAATTAATAACTATAACAAAAACAAGTTTATACTTCCGCAAAGATTTATTTATTATAGTTAGGTTATATTACAATATCAAGCAAGTACATTGGAACGATCATATTGTGTATGTTTGAGATCCCTTGTGGATTGGAGGTATTATAATAAAACATTAAAGGTAGCGTCACACTGGCCTCTTTAAAAAACATTTCTAATTAGAAAAGCGCATTCGAAAACCCAGTATTGCATAGTTAGGGAAATATCATTTTAAGATAAAAAATGATATCTTGTTTGAAACATTCACTTCAGATTTTTTTTAAAGACACATGTGACCGTACCCTTAACGTTAAGCTGAGTATCATTATCAAGACATTCTGTTTATACACCATGTAAAAATACCAAGGAAACTTCTAATGAATTTAAAATATTTTGTATTATTCGCAAGCCTTTCTTTTCCTGTAAAGTACGAGTATGTTGTGTTTACCCACTTTGTGAAAATGTAATGATATAAGAATTCAAACTACAAAACAACATAAAATAAATTTACAGTTGTTATTATACATCTTGACACGACACTCATTAGCTAACTAATGGAGGAAGGGTAATTAAAGTTACAAAATTACGAATAAATCCAAGATCTACTTACAACGTTTATAATATTATTGTTCTTATTTAATACTAATCAGCGGTCGAATCAAAACGGAAGGTATTGTCACGAGTACAATATTTTAATATAATAACAATTTCGATCAAATAATTTCATAGCTGATAAAAATGCGAACATAAAAATATCACTGGATACGGCGAATATATGGTGTTGATGTATTAAAAAATTAGAGATCGATCATACGTCTTTGAAATATCAAAGAAAAAATTAAAGTCTATATATTTAATTTCAAATTACGTCGCAAAAACATCGCTACAATTTAAATTCCGCAACATATAAAAAAATCAATTTCAATAATAATCAAAACTTTAGTAAAAACGAGGGTAAATAACATTTCAGAATTTCTAATCTCATCCAAACATTATGTTACACCAATATTATTACATAATCGCCGACCGAACAGCCGATAAACTCCTTACTAACATAAACGCAATATAACGTACAATATTATGCTAAAACAATAACTATTACATTATGCATAACAACTTATTGGTTTACACAAATCACAGTCACGAAGCGCGGTACGTACACACCAAGCCTCCATTCGTGGTACATTTTTGCCAAGTATATTTATTTATTTAAAACTTTTTGAGCCTTAATACAACGAATACTAAAGCGAATGAATGCTTTAAGACTGCAAACCGAAATCAGGTATTAATTTGACTCAGAGTAAAAGGTTAACTTTTAATGGCAAATCCATTTTTGAACCATTTATAAATTGATTTGTTTTTATTTCATATTTTAATGTTACATTTATGTTTTTATTGTAATGTTACATAAAGCTTTTATGTTCTAGTGTAATAATACAGTTTATTTTAAAAAAATCTGGAAAATGATTAATGAAGGAATAGGCTCAAACTGCGTACCACGAATTTTATAAAACAATCCCAACCCTTAAATTACAAGAACATTCAATTTATTAAAAATATACATATAGGCCGTCAAAAAATAAAAAATATGTTTACACTCTGGCAAAAAAAATAAGAAAATTCATGCTGCAGTAAATATTTTGGAATCATTAAATAACTTAAAAATAAAGTTAACATATAAATAGTATAATAAACACTGAGATACCAAAATTCGTAACATTATGTGATTATACAACATAGAAAATTAACTACACATGCAATCGCTGATTCATGTTGTTATTTAAATTGATAATATATCCGATTTCCTAAACCTACCCTAGAATATACAATAATATCACACGGCCCATACAACGGCCTTACACATACGCAATGATATACATTGATATATTTGGTAACATCAAAATTTATAAAAAAATACAACCATTATTATTAAAAACGAAAAAAATAGTTAAATAAAGCGCCATAAATCACTAGAATAAATTGGATATATCATTAAAATAAAATTAGTCACAATCAATTGAATAAAAAAAAATTAACGAAACCATTGTAATTAGCTTTAATAGCTTAAAGCTAGCAAAGGCTCGTAACAAAATTTATCAAATTGCTGTACAAAATCTACTCATACTTTGTGATATCTGTGAACAACCAGACGCATTCCGTGAAACTTGAGATTTTTTTTTCCATATTTTCTACCAATTTCACATTTTATACTGATATTTTTGAATTAACTCAAACAATAAAAATTAACAAAAATTTGGCAATCAAAACCAAATAGGCGCAATAATCAGTATAAAATGTGAAAATGTTATTTCAAATCAAGTTTCAGAATAGCGCATTTATAAGGGAACACTTTAGCTGTCATTGCCCCCACAAATTCATTAAAAAAATATCTATAGGGCACTACAGCATTGCTATAAGACGATACAAATATAGATAGATATAAATATCATTCATTTTATCAACATTGCCAGTCATAAAATTTATTAAGCAATAAAAAGCATAAACAAATATGTAATTTCTATTCTGGCAATATTTTTATACATATTATACTTACATTGTTTGGTAATCATTTATTTTAATCTTATTATTAAATAGAAGTTATATTTGTCGCAGAATAACATATTTAAAGAGATCGCGATAGACGTACATAACTTTAAGCATTAGAGTATTATCTAAGGAACTACATACTAAACTAGAGATTTCGAAGTTTTGTAACTGTCTTCCAAAAGCACGCCTTATCAGTTTTATGGGGTCCATAACGTGTGTAGGCTAGCTTTTGGAGGTAAGTCTTACAAAAACTTTTCAATAAAGTTTACGATTAAATTTTAATTTAGTTGTGCTTTTCCACCCGCTTAAGTTTTTTAAACGGCAAGATTAAGTGGCATTAGATTTGACCTTGCATCAAACTACAAGTATAATTTGATTACTTTATTTGAGATTGCGTTATATTATTTTATCAACATCGAGACCTATCCCGGTTGCTCCCTTCCTGGGAGCACGAAGTTCGCGTTTAAAAAACCTGTCGATACATAATTTCACATTCCAGTCGCCTGAAATATAGAGGTTTCCCCACTATGTTTCACCTTTAAAGACATATTATATTTATTTATAAAAATAAAACGAAGGCTCTACAGAAATCATTGAGACAACTACATGAGTATTATTTTCTTAGATGCAAAGTCTAGGTTACTCAAACCACCTCCCGTAATTTATTCATACGTCCTCTAAATCCACTAATTAATCCTAAAACTATACAAATACCGAACAAAATATCAACATTGTCAGGAATGTACAATCTTTATCATCTGTTAAGTCACTCTTTAAGTACAGTGCACTTAACTCGGAAAGATATTTGAGACCAGGATTATTAGAAGACTTATTGTTTGCATACAATAATTTGAAATTGCATTCAAATTATGAATTTTTTAACTCGGGTGCGGATTAAGACAAATCTAGTAATACTTTATGAGCATCTAATTACAACAAATCATTATAAATATTTACAAAAATTAACCAGAATCAGTTATTTTTTTAATGATTCATTTAATTATTGCAAAAAAATATTTATAATGACTTGGCTACATTTTACTATATAACATTACTTCTTGTTATTTAAACAACTTTATGAACTTAAATCGCTGCATTTTATTGATAAAATGTTTTACAATTAATTGAAAAAACGCATTCTTTTTATTATACTCATTTGTTCGAGATATACAAAATTTATATTTTACGGAATAAATATTCTATGGTTTAAATACCATAGAGTACTTTGTAATATCTATCCTTGTCGTGTAATTTTATTCTCACACAATATGCAATAAAATTTAAGAGTTAATTTAAATAACAAGAATCTAAAGTCTGTTTCTCAATATATTTAAAAGAAGGTAAACAAAAGCCTTTTATAACACGCCATTTCTCGTATCAGAGAAATACGAGTATTTTGTATTTAAGAAGTACAATCTGGCTTAATCACTCAAGTCTCTTGTTGCACCGTGAGGTTCACTTCTGGACAATAGAACCTAACATTTATCTCCCGTTCTACGCACCTATAATGTTTTGTTTACCCTCTTTCACGTACCTCAAAAACAGACGTTATTATACTAGTAATAACGCTGCAATATGTATAGGATTACTGTTGCGGTAACATGTGCCTCCACGCGGCTTCGTACTTGGCGTGCGCAGTACTACAAGCTGATTTGCTGGCTTCCACCACGCTTAGGGGGAACGGCTCGCTCTGGGGAAGAGGAAAATATACATATATACAAACATATAATCATGTGACACGTGTGCCGTGTGGTTCCCGGCACCATTACGAAAAATAATAGGACCACTCCATCTCTTTCCCATGGATGTCGTAAAAAACGACTAAGGGATAGGCTTATAAACTTGGGATTCCTCTTTTAGGCGATGGGCTAGCAACCTTTCACTATTTGAATCTCAATTCTATCATTAAGCCAAATAGCTGAACGTGGCCATTCAGTATTTTCAAGACTGTTGGCTCTGTCTACCCCGCAAGGGATATAGACGTGACCATATGTATGTATGTATATAATCACGTCTTTATCCCTTACTGGGTAGACACAGCTAAGAGTCTTTCAAAAACTGAAAGTCCACGTTCAACTGTCTGGCTTAATGATAATATTAAGATTCAAATAGTGACAGGTTGCTAGCCTATCGCCTAAAAGTGAAATCCCAAGTTCATTAGCATTTCCCTTCGCCTTATACGATATCTATGGGATCAGATGGAGTGATCCTATTCTTAAAGTGACGAGAACCACAAGGCATACAAAAGAATATAATAAATATAATATAATAAATAAACATTTTTATATTTGGCCGGTCGCGTTCACAACTTCTCTGGTGAGGAGCCCGGTATGTGCTTATTTAAACCATGATCCTAATTGGGTAAGACAGGTTTTTATACGAAGCGACACTCGTCTGACCACAGCAAGTTATGAATATATGCGATCAAAACTAACATTGTCACTTATCTCTCTTTAAATCTTTGCGTGTTTCCGGTTGTACCCACTGCAATGTTTCGGGCCCCGGGTTCGTTTTTTATAACAATAGGCTACCCCCGCGTTTGCGCCTGCGCAAAACCAATAATCCCGCCGAATTTCAGTTTCAGCGGCAATTTTGCTTAATTGTTAGCGGATGCCTACATCGTAATAGTAATTATTTGCATGTCAAATTTAAGCCTGATCGGTAAACTAGTTTAGGCTGTAGGTTGATAGTTCAGTCACATTTCCATTTGATATTAGCATTAGCTTTCAACTCTATCTCTGTGCCAAATTTAATCAAAATCGGTTCAGTGGTTCAGACGTGAAAGCGTAACAGACAGACAGACATGCTTTCGCATTAATAATATTAATAGGTATTAAGGATTGCTGCAGTGCAGTTCGTTACCGCTTCTTCTGCACTGACGCCTTGGAAGCGGCAGTAAACTTAGTTTTAAGTAATTAATTTGACGTCAACCAATGTTGTGAAACCAAACGTTTTGACAATTATTAAGCGATATGACTATCCCATAATAATGAACAAAAATTTTGAATTTTAGAAGTTTATTTTTTGTGCCGTGCCGTGCCGTGTGGTTCCCGGCACCAATACAAAAAAGAATAGGACCAAGGCGACTAAGGGATAGGCTTACAAACTTGAGATTCTTTTTTAGGCGATGGGCTAGCAACCTCGCAAAGTCACTATTTGAATCTCAATTCTATCATTAAGCCAAATAGCTGAACGTGGCCATTCAGTCCTTTCAAGACTGTTGGCTCTGTCTACCCCACAAGGGATATAGACGTGAACATATGTTTGTATGTTATGTTTATGTATTTTTTTTTTGAACACTCACTGTATGCAGGCTGTAAGCCCTCTCGACGGCCGCAATGAACCGCTCCAATTCCGTGCTACTTGCGAACACCAAAGCCAGGCCGGCGCCGCGCTCGCGAGCTTCGCACACGCTCCACTCCTGTTACACAAACATATACGTATAATATAGTCACGTCTATGTGCCTTGCGGGGTAAACAGAGGCAGCAGTCTTGAAAGACTGAAGGGGCCACGTCCAGCTTATGATGAAAATATTGACAGGTTGCTAACTAGAGGAATTCAAAGTTTATAAGCAAATCCCTTAGTAGCCTTTTTCGACAAGCATGAGAAAGATATGGATGAAAATATGGATGGAGTGGTTCTATTCTTAAGTGCTGGAAACGGACATTGTACGACACGTCCATATTCCATACGAGTTAGACGGAGCAAATAGTGTAAGACTGAATGATCACGTTCGGCCTGGTTGCTTGCCCATTGCCTCAAAGAAGAATCCAAAGTTAATTAGTAGTGATTTAAGTAACGTTTATAATCTGCCGTGCCGTGTGGTTCCCGGCACCAATACAAAAAATAATAGGACCACTCCATCTCTTTCCCATGGATGTCGTAAAAGGCGACTAAGGGATAGGCTTACAAACTTGGGATTCTTTTTTAGGCGATGGCCCAGCAACCTGTCACTAGTTGAATCTCAATTCTATCATTAAGCCAAATAGCTGAACGTGGCCATTTAGTCTTTCAAGACTGTTGGCTCTGTCTACCCCGCAAGGGATATAGACGTGACCATATGTATGTATGTTTATAATCTGAACTCACCAAACAGCACCAGTTCTCGTCTGTGTCGGGTATTTTGAAAGCTGTCAGGTTCTTTATAGACCCGCACGCCATTATCTCCACGTCCGTTCGCATTTCCTCCAAATATTCTGAGAACAACAAAAAAAACTCTTTCAAGTATTATATTTTAATCTATACATTTATATTTTTTTAAAGTATTATACTTTGATCCATACATTTATTAAATTTGTATCGAAAGACATTAATTTCTATTGAGCAAATTTAAAGAAATTTAGTACAGATAAAGTGGACCTTAAGCGGTGAAATGGCGCACCCCGGACTTCTAGACGCATCCTGGCTTCTAACGAGTTGAAGATGTAATCAAACAGGTTAAAACTGTAACGTTCTATATATTATGTAAAGTCACATACTTTTCTTTCACAAAAAAAAATCCGGTAAAATATAAGTATAACAACAACAACATAAAGACAAAGCTGCAGGAAAATTAATACAAAATGGGATTTTATAACTGATTTTTAACTTTCGTTGCATTTTACTATTTATTTATCTATACTAATATTATAAAGCTGAAGAGTTTGTTTGTTTGAACGCGCTAATCTCAGGCACTACTGGTTCGAATTGAAAAATTTTGTGTTGAATAGACCATTTATCGAGGAAGGCTTTGGGCTATTTCAGTAACATCACGCTGCAACTATAAGGAGCAAAGAAATAATGGAATATGTAAAAAACAGGGAAAATTATTCATCCTTGAGGGCTTCAATGATGCTCAAAATAACTATTCCACGCGGACGAAGTCGTGTGCACAGCTTGTAAATAATACATATATTAAACGCGCATTGTTGACCGCACGTGGTCGCTTGGTGACCACGGATCATTGTGACATGATTCGAAACGTCCGAAATAAAGTAAAGAAACCTTACGTGCTCGTTCAATACCTTTATTATTCATAAACGGGATTTTATTTCAAATTACATTAGGTATTCTATTTCTTGGACAAGTCAGTACTTAAATAATTTACTAAACATAACAATGTAAAACGCAATACTGTTAACATATCAAATGAAAGCGAGTTTCATTCAAAGAAATTAGAAAGCAAAATTATGTTGATTAATTAGAGTAGAACTATTTTATTATTGTGTGCCCACCTTATAATAAATTCATGAGGAAACTAATTTATATCATCATAGCTTATACCTATACTTTACATGCTGTTTAAGATTATGCATTTTAACTGCCTTTTTGACAAATATAAAATTTTTATGCACTAGTGTTTAAAATATAATCCTCTTCTTGATTCGTCTTTAAAAATCCCTTTATATAAGTAATTCTTTCCTTAAAATAGAAAAAAAATGTGAGAACGGCTGAATGACGCATAGCTAAAACTATAAAACTTAGAATAACTATAAATATCCTGAACTAATCCGGCACGTCCTGGCGAAAGCTCAGGTCAAGAATACGATTAAGGCCCAGGGTATAAGTCATGGATCTTAACTTTAGTCCTTATCACCTCTGAGCAAAGTATCTGAGCCTCTCTCCTTGACGTAGGCGAATGCTTAGTGATCCTGTGTGACGTCACAACTGCGCACACACTGTGTCTCACTACATCATTCCGATATCTATGGAGCTACCATTATATAATCAGTATTACCTCTGAGCAAAGTATCTGAGCCTCTCTCCTTGAGGTAGGCGGCCGTTCCGTGCACGAAGGCGACATCCAGCGTGTCCCGGAGGCTGACCACGTCCTGTGACGTCACCAGTACAGTGCACGCGGCGGGAACACCGCCGGATAACGGGTCCACTTTCTTCGCACCATCTTTTTCTTCTAAAGCCTGGAATTAATATATTTCTTAGTGGTATATGGATTAGTCGAGACTTATACATCGTCGACGAAAAGTTAATATTAAACAGTGTTTTAATCATCTAGTAGTATCTTCAGTTACCTGAGCAGCATGAAGCAGTAATGATTGCAGCCAAGACGAGGCGGTAGGGTCATCAGGTGCCGCAAGAAGTAGCCGCGTGGACTCCATAGCGATTTCGAAGCAATGGGGTCTACGGGACGCGTCCATGTGGCGTCTCACGCCTAGTGCCGATCGTAACGCTATGCTGTTCGGCAGGGGGGTGCTGCCGTCTGGCGAGTGAGGACCCCATTGAAGGACTCCAGCCCTAGGTACAAGAGTAACGTGTTAAAATTTTGCGTTCAAAACTGAAACGTTGAACTGACTTTTAAACTCTGCTGTGTGATTCCTGGCACCTAGAAAAAAAAACATCTTTTTTCTATTGGTGCCGGGAACCACACCACCACCACTCCATCTCTTTCCGATGGATGTCAAAAAAGGCGACTAAGTGATAGGCTAATATACTTGGGATCCTTTTTTTAGGCGATGGGCTAGCAATCTAAACAATAAAGTTGAAATAAATAATAAACTTACCTAAGTAGGAAGTAGCAGGGCTCGAATCGTTTGCTCTTATCGGTTCTGCACATCAAGTAGCCTTCAAGCGGCGGAGCGAAGGCGCCGGGGGCTTCAATGAGACTGTCGCCTGCGTCGCCCGAGCAAGCGCGACCGTAGAACAGGACTTGTGGTACCTGGGAACAATTAAAATATTTTTTATTAATTCATTCATCATTGCAAAAAACATGTGAACGGCGCTATCCGACCGAGTGATGTAGGATGTATAGAAAGTTTGGGTAGGAGGTATACAATAAAGATAGTTATTTGATTGAACTACAGGAAAAAATCCAGCATGATATTAACCACAACTAAATATAGGACTTTCTAACGATTTATATTTTAAGCAGTTAGGAGCTAAAGCTTCCACCATCTCCATGCAATAAAGTCATCAAACCCTAGCTGGTTCACAAATATATGTTATTATAATTTTGTCTTCATATCTATTGTTTGAGTTAAGTAGTTCAGACAATAGTCATCTTCAAAACAAAGCTTAATTCTATTGACTACCCAGTCAATAGAATTAAGCTTTGTTTTCGTTTTTTCAGTTCGAAAAACATAAACTATTACCCATAGTTTATGTTTTTCGAACTAAAAATATATTATGATCACAGTAAGAGGCGTATACGTATAAAAAAAAATGAGAAATATGTTTTAATAAGGGATTTCTAAACAACAGTGATTATATTATTAGAACTATGTATCACATATGTTTTTTACAATAATAGTAAAATAATTAATGTTAAAGTTTGAGATATATCATTAATTACTATTACATTATTTTTAAGGGTAAATGTCCTTTAAATTACATAGTAACAGATAAATATAAAAATTAAATAATATTTATTTCAATGAACTTCAAGTGTTATGTTAAATGTGTTATTGTTATTAAATGACTGCTGTGATAAGGAACATATCATTGACATTTTTATCTGTCTGAAATATAATACCAAGGTTGGAGTGATGTTAAAAATTTTAATTACTTTATAAGAAGACAGTTACAATTTTCCATATTTATCGGAACACATAATCCTTCCTATAAAGGTTTATCAATATTTTGTTGATGTTTTAGTAGACCACTTATGTATAAACAGTAAGCTGTAAAAAGTAAGTTAGATGTTCTTTTTACTATAGAAAGTTCTTACTTTCTTCTTTGAATGAACTAATTATGTCTCTATGCATTTAAAATTTAATGCATGTAGTCATTACACCACATGAATTAAGAGTGTAAGTAATAGACTTTTTTTATTTAGGAGTTGTATTCAGTTTTCTTAAAATTCAGTTTTTCACAGCCCTTTGTGTTGTGAAGGACTGTAGGTTACCCAATCATTAAAAAAATGAAGTTTCATACATATTGAATTCATAACTTATATTACCAATGCCAGTCTGTCAGATTATATCAACATTTAAAAATTATTCAAACTAAGGGAAAAGTTGGGATTCTTATGGAAGGTGATGGGCCAGCAATCTCACCATTTAAATAGGTGGGATATAGATTTGATTACATGTTATATAAGTATATTCAGTCTCGCTTTTTTTCTGGAAATTCCTACAGGAATGGGAAAAACGCGAATTTTGTTCAACACGGATGAACATATAGGCTAAAAGTGGTCCAGCAAATTATATAAATAACTTACACATTTCTCCCGCCGCTGCGTAGCAACAGCCGCCGCCAGCTGCCGGTAGTTGAGCGGCAGCATGGCGGGCGGTCGTGGTATTCGAAGCGGCGAAGTTCGCGCGCTCCACTCTAGAGAGGACGCCAGCCGCGCCCCGAGCGAAGCCTCGGCGGTCACCACTGAGCACGCTATGTTGCCCGCCACGTCTATCACTTGAATGTACTGGCCATCAGGACCAACCTGTAGACAAAAAAAAATTGTTGAATACTGCTAGGAAGTGAATAGTTTGTAGACCAATTTTCTTTGAGGTGAGTTTGGGTTAGACAGGTCACTTAATTCTTTTTCAGCATGAACAATCTTTGAGGTCAAAAGCAAAGTATGAAATAGATAGCTAGCTGCTATTACGATTGCGATTATTGCGACTATGACGAGGGAAATAATAATTTAGTCCTGGAGACTTATTTGACACCTGATGATGATAAGATTTAATTCAACTTACTGCAATAGCATCGAGTTCATTGTGTGGCAAGCGACACAGCATATCATACTCGGTGCCTCCGTGTTTGACACTCGCCACATAGAGAGCATAGTCCGTGATGAAAACCAGCAATGGTGACCACAATCCATCTTCCATATTATATGGTGATTGAACTTTCATCATCTGAAATTAAATTTTAATTGTAAATAATGATTGAAAATGATAATTATAATGTTTTGGCTTTGTTTTGTTGTATGTTGTTACCAATTCAGACCAAAATGGCGGCTGCACAGCAAGCACTATTAGTGTGCAATGATTATGAACCTCATCTACACAATTAGAGACCTCAACGCTACCTCCACATTCTTCCTAGAAGAAGCCTTTACATTGAGCAATGATACTATATAAAAGCAACAAAGTATGATGATTTAAAATAAAACCTACCCTATGCAATGTCTCATTGGGATATGAAAAAATCTGCAGCCTCAACTTTTCATTGCATTCCATAGCCACATTATCCTCAAAACTATCAAAATATGATGGTTCATCAGCGGTAAGGAGCCGCACAGATAATCTTTTGTTTTCTATCACCTCCTTGTCTATGAGACGCGACATCCTCTCGGCTGAGTAGTGGAATGTATCCGACACACGTTTAAATGGAAAGATAATACTTGGGAAATGCTTCTCCATTCTAAGTTTAAATTGAAAAAATTTATTATTTTTAATCTTCAATTCTAGATCTTTTCTCTGACAAACATTTTTCAGGTATCTGTTCAGCATGGCAGACTTATTTGACTGCAGTTTGTTGTTAGCAGGACTATCAAAAAAGTCATCATTGAAATCATCGGCACCTTTCAAAGTAGAATTGTCAGTGTTTGAGCAGTTGTCACTATTATTGGCTGGTGCCTGTTCCTCAGCCAGTCTCTGAACTGTGGATGTTAATTTCCTACTGTATCTATTCACATTCTGTTTCTTAGGCGATGATAAGTGTTTGGGAATGCCATTTTTTAGTTCAGTTTCATCTTGGACAGTCTTGTTGAATTGTCTTTTAGGAGTTGAAGTTCTACTTGAAGTATCTGATTTAGAAGAATTCAACTCATTTTTGCTTGAACTTGTCACTAACTCCTTAACTGGTGTCGTCTCTGGTATCGGTACAAAGGTTTCTTTAGGTGCATCAAAAGCAGTTTGAAAGGTATCATGTACATAACTGTATGAAACTCCTTTATGCTCATAAACAGTACTTTCACAGTTGACAACATATTTGTTGCTGTGCGGGAAGGCATCAGATTTGTTAGTGGATTTCTTATCTAACTGGCTCTTCATGTTCAAAGTGAGTTTGTGGCGAGGGGACCCCTCTTTGGGTGTTTGATTGCCAATAGGGTTTTTTGATGTTAATGTGACCTCCTTTGTTTGTTCAGATATTAAAGTTTGGCCATTGAGATTTATTTCCACAAAGTCATCCTCATCGTCTATTTGAAATCCTGAATCTAGACTTTTTGATAACTTTTTATCCTGATTCACATCACAAGGCAAAGCTTCAACAACATTATGTAGCTCTACACTTGTTTCTGGCAGACCTTTTTGTGGTGCAAAATTAAAATCAAAGCTTTTATAGAAACTCTTTAAAGAGCCTATAATATTATTTGTGTCTAATAAGTTCAAACCTTTTTTATTCTGTTTTCTTTCTTCCACTACATTGGTACTAATATAGCGTTTCTTCTTGAGTACAGATTTGACAGTGTTGGGGCTCTGGGAAACTTCTAGTGGCTTTTTCATGCGATCATGGGTCTGATCAATATCAGCCTCAGAGAAATAGGTTTTTCTCATAAATGGTACATGACTCTTATTTTCAAAACCATCACAGGAATATGATTTTTGGGCTTTATCACACTTCCTCTGTAGAAGATTATTCTCAGTTTTGTTAGAATTGGAGTGTGATGATGATGAATCACTGGAAGAGGTTTCTGAATCACAGCTAAAATTAGAGTCAGAACTATTTGAATCGCATCCATAGAGTTTTCCAGTTGGCCTACTTTCATTGTTGTTGTCTTTATCTGTGCTGTTCTGACTATTTTCATCCTGACAATACTCAAATATTCCACTTCTATCATTTTTAGCATCTCCATATGTCAGAATGTCGGACATAGTCTGTTGAGCAACATCCGCTGCATATTTGGGAGTCTGATCTCCAGAAGCACACCATGAAAACCTATCCATCACTGAATTCTTTTGTCTAAACTTTTCACAGCTTTCTGGACCATAAGATACAAATCCTCTCTCTATATGTATGTTATCTGTTTTAGTGTTATTAAGTATATCCTCATGGAAAGAAACTCTCTTTTTCTGTGAACTTGGCCCACTTTGTGATTTCTTGCGACATCTACGCCTATACACTATATCTTCAGACAATGATTTTTTAGGTTCACTTGTCCTCAAGGCTGGTTTTTTTACTTCTTCGCTAATGACCTTTTCACTTTCTAATGCTTTTAGAACAACATCAGGTAGGTTTTCATATAAACTGGACTTTTTGCTGGTTTCAACTAGTAATTCAGGGACTATGTCATCGGGAATACCCATGTTTTGGTTGTCAATGTCGCTACGAGTCATAACACTGCTTGTTGTGCTTCTGATCATGTCTTGAGAACAAGATGTTGGCGCGTCATATTGGCTATCACAAGCTAACTCCTCTGCACCTACTAGACTATGAGACATGAGCGCTTGGCTAGTGGCTTCTGAGGCTTCACTATCTAAACATAGAACACCACTATCACCAGGCGTATCAGCCAAACTACTAGTTGTGCTAGATATCAGGTGAGAGTTAGTCTGCAAGCATAGTTCCGTCGGTTTTCCCGCACCATCGACATTCTCCATCTTCGCAAATTGCAATATATCTTCAACGCCGTTCATCACCGCTGTCGCAACAATAGTGTCGTCAGTTTTGTGGCGACGTTTGCTTTTATCGATCTCATTGCCTTTTATTTCACTGGCCTTGTCTACAGACATGATGACTTGTAACGCTGCTATACTTGTTCATATAAAATTTCACGAAAATAACTGCGTTAAAAACATTCAGATTGGGCTAACAACTGTGTCCAATAATTTTTATATTAGAATTCAAAACGTAAAATACGACACAGAAATACGACGAACACACAGAAGCCATCTTTAGTATTATATTATGACAATGACATTTGCGTTTACGTTTCCTACTTTAATGACATGACATTTGACAATACTTATGACAGATTTAGTTCATCTGCACCAGTCATTTAATACGCCTTAATCCTGTAAAGCTTATGATCTTAAGCTCTAGATATAGGTACAGAGTTAAATATAGTGTACGTCTTCTGAAAGATCTTGCTGTTGTCAAGATATTGAAATAACTAATTATTGAAGGAATTGAAGATGTCAATAAGTAGAAGTGTGCCGTGTGGATCCCGGCACTTATAAAAAAAAGAATAGGACCACTCCAGTAGTTATAATTAGATTTCAATTATGTGACGTCAATAAGTGATACCTTGTATCCAATTTTGAAAATAAATCTATTCTATTCTATTCCATCTCGTTCCCATGTATGTCGTAAAAGACGACTACGAGATAGCTTTATAAATTTGGGATTTATTTTCAGGCGATGGGCTAGCAACCTGTCACTTTTTGAATCTCAATTTTATCATTAAGCCGAACAGCTTATCAGTATTTTCAAGACTGTTGGCTCTGTCTACCCTGCAAGAGATATAGACGTGGCTATGTGTATGTATGTAAACATCACTTACTGTCGGTCTGTTCAAAATATGACTGTTGGTCGGATCAAATTTTCATTGGGTCAAATCCCTACGGTCTTGGAAACTGTCAGTAGGGATGTGACATTGCTGATAAAAAATTGATTTTTTTATAATCGATTTATTTTTTAAGTATGAAAAATCGATTAACAAATAATCGATTTTATTATATTGATAGACCTTTCTTAATTTTTCAATTTATGTCAAAATAAATGCCATATACATTATATCAATAGATTTATTAATTAAAAATAAACAACAGAAACAGCAAGTTCTTATATAATCAACACAAATTAAAGTTTTTAACAATCAAGTTTGAAAAATGAAGTTTCAGCAACGAATAATGAATAAAATATCAACCGAATGTCGGTAAAATACTATTCATCGACTAATTCCATCTAGAGAATGTTTGATTAAATTAATCATCTAAACTGTTTTAAGAGCAAAGAAAGAATGCACAGATGGCGTTAATGTAATATTATGGAGCTTTGATAGTATTCTTTGGCAGTTCGCGTTCCGGGCTCCAAGCCAGAAGACAAAAACGTAATGTCGGAGTGCATTAATTGTATGATTATAAAAATCGATTTTTAATCGATTATTAATTTAAAAAAAATCACGTATAAAAATCGGTTTTTTACTTTAAAAAAATCGATTTTTTCCATAATCGATTTTTTTTTCACATTCCTAACTGTCAGTGTCAGAAACAAAATAGCGCCGCGCCGCTTTGTTTAGATATCTGATAGAGGTTATGTGCTTGCTAACCGAACCAAAATTTTTTGTTTAAAAAATTGTTATTAGTAATAATGTGCAAATTGTAATTGCTAGTTAACATGGAAAATATAAGAAAGACCATAACTTTTATATCACTTCTTTGCATTTTTACTAACTGTTGTCAGTGTGCCAAAATAAACACGCCAAGAGTACTTCTACCATGGTTTGAGAAAATAAATGTTAATTTTACTTTTGAAATCATAGAAGGTGGCTGCTATTCATGGTAAATATACTTGCTGTACTCTTTAATTTAATCGTCACGTGTTAATTGATAGCATTTTCAAATTATATTGTTTTTAGGAGTCTGTCTCGTGATGACATCATAGACCTCGAGCCTCTTTACGAAGATACCTGGGGTCATTGCTCGCATGCTGCACGAGTATCAGTATCTAAATCATGCATTCCACCGGGGTCTGTCATCATCTTGGCAGAGGAAGTTAACACAGGCGAAGTATGTTTTATTTGAAAAAATGGCGGGAATATTATATTTAAGACTTATTAAGATTAAAATTAAGATAGCACTATTGCGCAATATTCTACAACATTAATTGTAATTCATTATTAATTCAAAATGACCATTTGTCTTAGTCAAATGGGAGACCCCATAAACATCTGTTGTCATTGTCTTCACCTTTTAATAATTTATCCAAAAATATGGTTCTTATACATACTTCAATGCAATTGTATATGTAGATATACGAAACAAATTGCACAGATTGAGTTAGCTCTGAAGTAAGATCCAAACTTGTATTGTGAGATACTAACTCGGTGATACTATATTTTATAAGAAATACTTATACAAATAAATATCCAAGGCAAAGGCCAATTTGGAAATTTTGTTTTACATGGGACCCCTAATATAACAGACAAGTTCACTACCGCTGTACTTCAGATGTACGGTCAGTTGAATAATAAGGAAATAAACTTTTAGAGAGCTGCTGAATTTAAATGATAAAAGTGTTTAGTGATTCTAGCACCACATCCTTTTGTGACACCAAATTCCTTCCAAGGCAATGCTCTAAGAAATTACTTTGGCAAAAAATTAATGGAAGTAATGATTTTTCAGATATTGAGAGGAGATGTCAATGTTGACAAAATAAGTTCTCTCAAGGTGATGAGTACAACCTGGAAGCTTTATCTGGAAGAGGCTCCTGAGGCCTTTGAAGTATTTGCTTATGATGAATCGGGTAAGGCAATTTTTGTTTGGCGGTTTGAGTGATGCATTATATTATGAGTAAAATAATATTTAATGATTATTTTGATGTTTAATTTTAGGAAACAAGTTTTCAACTCTTGAAGGATTGAGCTTTAAATGGTCTATCGAAAATATTGGCAGCACTGTTGGGGAAGACAACTTAGTCACGTTAGTAGTAAATGGTTATTTGTTTAAGTTGTATTTTCATTTAAAATAAATAAAAATAAAATTTATTTATTTCACATAACAGGAATACTTATTAACAATAATAAACACATTTTCTCCAATCAATTAAATGTCCTATAAGGTTATTTTTGATCACAATCACCAAGTGCTGTGTGGTTCCGGCACCAATACAAAAAAAGAATAGGACCACTTCATCTCTTTCCCGACTAAGGGATAGGCTTACAAACTTGGGATTCTTTTTTAGGCGATGGGCTAGCAAACTGTCATTAAGCCACATCGCTGAATGTGGCCATAGTCTTTTCAAGGCTAACTCAATCTGTGTAATTTATAAAAAAAAAAAAAAAAAAAAAAAAAGACTGTTCTGTCTACCTCTCAAGGGATATAGGCGTGACCATATGTATGTATGTTGATCACAATACTGGGTTGGGTAATTCAGGTTTATAAATGAAGGAACTCACATCTGGCCTCTGCAACCTTAATTTCTGCATGGAAACCTTACTCATGTTGGATTATGGTTCATCCAAAGGGTAATTGTTCCAAATAGAAGTGAAAAAAAAAATTAATAATATCCTAATTAAATTTTTAGGTTAGTTCGTTGGCGGGACACGGACTATGAAGCGCCGCCAGGCATCACAGAATTAGAGGCTGTTGGCCTTCGTTCTTACTCTGTCCTGCTGTACGGCCAAGCCATGGGCGAATGTCTCGTCACCGTCTGTCTTGACAATATCTGTACGGACTTCAGATTGCATGTAGTGGCCAGTGTTGTGCTCACTCCAGCTACTGCTATTGTGACGCCGGGTGACACTTTGAGATACAAGTATGTAAATAAGTTTATTAAAAATTTAATGCCCGTTTTCTTTGACGAGCACAAGTTTGATAGCCACTGGCTAATATATTATTATTAGCTGGCTATAATCAATGCTAATCGCAAACATACTACTGTTAGCTTAGTTTTGTTCTCGTAAAAAGAAATGATTAGAGGCGGTTTGATTTTCACACAAAAAAAAATTTGGTTACATCATAGGGTTAATTTTTATTGTATTGGTTATTTTTTTGCAGGGTTGTAAGAGCACGTGCGGGTCGACTCACAATACAGGATATTTCAGAGACACTTTATTATCTGACAGTGCCTGACACAAGCATAGCCCGACTAGAAGATAGCATCAGTTTGGTCCGAGCTAACGAAATAGGTGCCACAACTGTATACCTCTTATCCGGTTCAACAGAAGTAGCTACAGCTACTTTGACTGTAGCGGAATCACACAGCATAAAAGTGACCGTAAGACCATCCAAAATGGTCATTAGTGGAGAACCATTTATTATCCACTGCATACTTCTTGATGAATACGGCCATGCAATCACGGCCGGAGAGGAAGTTTCGATCAAACTGAATGTTGATGGTGAAGCAAATGTAGAGCTATTGAAATCTACTCAAAACGGTACAATAACGGATGCGGTTGCCCAAAACGCTGGGCAGTTTACGGTGAAAGCAGTTCTTCATTCGGTTGCTGGGAAATTGTTGATGCGAAAGGTAATCTTTGTAATCTTTAATAACAATATTAATCGAGAAAATTGTCCGGTCGATATAATTTTAAAGAACATAGTTATAGTCACGTCTATTACCCTTGCGAAGTAGATCAAAGCTTAGAGTCTTGAAAAGACTACTATTTACTATTTTCCATATCTATCTAATGGATTTGTCAGACTTTGATTTTAAAATATTTGTACTTATAGGTTGAAGGTCAGGCGATAGCTACAGCCATAGATCCCTTGGAGATTGTACCACCTGAAGTTTTCGTCGCTTGGACTGACACAATACAGTAAGAATAATTTTGAATTAATATCACAGAATTAGTTTTCTAATCATATGGAAGTTTTCGATATTAAAATTCACTTAAAATTGTATTGAAAGAAAATGTGTTAATTATGACGTGCATTAACTAGCTTACATTGCATGTTACTGTTTATAAGTCTTATTAACTGCTACAATAGAGTTTAAAGTATTTTGTTAATGTTGGTTGAAGCTGTTTACTCATGACTAACTAAAGTTAATGAAGCTGTATTTTAGCACAATATTTTTTATTCTAGAGAAGTGCAGTTACGCCACCATGGAGGTGGAGACGAGCCCGTGGTGTGGTCAGAAGTGGAGACTACCACTGATGGAGATCTCTCTCTGACTGACTCGGGCAAAGTAAGGGTCCGAGGTCTGGGCGAGATGTCAGTGAGAGTGCAATTGAAGAATTACCCACATGTGCGGGCTGTTGGAAAGTGAGTTTTGTTTTTAAGATATAGATGTCATATTACATCGTCTAGTGTATGAGTTATTGAAATGTTCAGCAAAGAAGTTATGTCCAATATGCGATTCCATTTTTCTAAGATGGTCAGTATTAGTTTTTATTGTAAAAAAAGCGAGAAGACCACGTGGACTCATAGGCAAAATTAACTAGCTTTTTCCCGCGACTTTGTACTTTTATAATTTTTTTACGCGGCTTTTATAAGTTTTATGTAACAAGACTTCCCGTGGTTCCTTCTAATGTTGCCTATCCTTGGGCCATGTCTAGTAGTAAGTGCAAAGTTACAACAAAAAGTAAGACATGGGCTGCATTTTTTAAATTAAGCCAGCATACCAAATACATTTGCTTATTCACGACATATGTTTTTAATGGGATCATATACGTAGTTATTCATTATCCTTGAAATAATTTTAGTAAACTTGTATGGATTTTTAAAATTTACATTTTGTGACATTTTTGTATACTTTTTAGAGTGTACTCGACTGTTCCTGAACTATTGCGAGTGTCAAGTACCGGGCACGCTCGCGTGGGTCGCCCGCACCACTTGCACGTCGCCCTCACTGCCACCCACCCCGCCACTGGACAGCTACATAACTACAATGTGTAAGTAAAGATATACGCATTAATAAAAATAATCTTGTGGCTCCCGGCACCAATGCAAAAAAGAATAGGACCACTCCTCGTTCCCATGGATGTAAAAAGCGACTAAGGGATAGGCTTACTAATTTGGGATTCTTTTTTAGGCGATGGGCTAGCAACCTGTCACTAGTTGAATCTCAATTCTATTGTTAAGCCAAATAGCTGAATGTGGCCATTCAGTCTTTTTAAGACTGTTGGCTCTGTCTACCCCGCAAGGGATATAGACGTGACCATATGTATGTATGTAAAAATAATCTTGTTGATAATAGTAGGTATAAATTTTCAAAAACAATGTGATATCTCTTTTCAATTTTCTCAGGAATGTACAGTTCCTCCCTAGATCACTCTGTTTCCCCGTCACTAGTAACTTTTTAAGCATGTTCGTTCTGAGTCTTATTTTATATTAATATTATAAATGTCAACTAATAATTGTTACCTCTTCAAACCTGCAGACCACTGAACTTTGCATATATAATATAGTGTCTTCCACACTATATTATGTATGCAAAGATAGAACAGAGAAGGAAATAAGGTACTTCAGAGTGAACGGAGCCAGCTAAAACTACTTAATTGCTTTTTCTTGTGTTCTATAGATGTAACTGCGAGTCTTTCGCCGTGACGCTGCTTGAAGGACCCGAGCCTCATAACGTGACGGCAGCTCCTTGGATACAACCAGAAGGTAATATTAAAGCAGTGTGACTAGTTTCTTAAATTTAATTTAATATAATCCGAAATTTTGCTAAAGAGACGGAGATAAATTTGCTAAAGCCTAGAAAATTCTGGAAAATTCTCGGACAAGACGGACGAGTGTTGCCGTATTACTCCCATTGAGATGCATAAAATTAGGTGAACGCAACACTTGTACTTTGCTGTGATATCTTTGCCTTTCATATTGTAAACTTTGATTACTATTCCTTGTTTTCCATGGATGTGGTATTATACATATATAGCATCGAGATGTGTTTGACCTCTATCTGCCCGTAAGCTCAAATAATGTCTATTCACTTTTGCCTTGAAAATCCCCAAGTTGTATGTATAGAGGAAGAGAGGTGCGGGGGAGGAATTCCAAATCACAGCAGTTCGCATGATAAAAGATTTAGATTTAGAATCCCTTCCCACGCCGCGTCGTCCTTTATTTGAATGGTGCAGGAGGAATTAAATTATGTAAATTCCAGTGCATACTCTTCGAAGTGTCGTCTGTAGACGACAGACTGACTAGATACTAATTGGCGGGATATTATTATTTAATTTATATTTTGTGCTCAAAACCGCCAAGCTTGCGACTATGTATTCTCTCGTCAACATTCTATTCTAAGTTTGGATATTTGTGAAGTTGACGTTGTTGAAGAAAATGCTGCAGTGCAGTTTGTTACCGCTTCTTCTGCATTGACGCCTTGGAAGCGGCAGTAAACTTAGTTTTTAAGTAATTTATTTGACGTCAACCAATGTTGTGAAACTAAAAGTTTTGACAATTATTAAGCGATATGAAGTATCCTATAATAATGAATAAAAATTTTGAATTTTGCATGAAGAGAGTTATGAATGTGGATGAATATCGTGGAAAGATGTGGTCTCTGCCTACCCCTATGTATGTATGTATGTATATGTTGTTCCAGAGGGTGCGTGCTGCGTGCTGGAATGCGTGTGGGCGTCGCGCGGCGTGTCCGCGCTGCGCGTGTCGCGCGGGCGCGCGGGCGACACGGCGCGCGTGGCGCTGCGGGCCGCGCCGCGCGTGCTGTGGCCCGCGCGCGCCGCCGCCGTGCTGGGCGCCACGCTGCCGGTATGTTGTCACGCCTATTGGTACGAACAATACAAATCTCGAACCGAATGAAAACTTTAAAAACCCGGCCATTTGCGAAACAGACTTGCGCACGAAAGGTTTCGTACCATCGTAAAATTTGTTTTTTATATTTACGTTTCTACCTGATTATTAATATCGACGATTGACCTGTTTATTAGAATCGAATCTATGGGGCCCCTTTAATATGTTTTTTTTTTTGTATTTGTTATTATAGCGGCAACAGAAATACATAATTTCTAAATATTTCTTTCTAGCTATAACGTTTTATGAGCCTGATGACAGACAGACGGATATACAGTCCCTAAAGTATAAAAAACCTTCGCTCGTATTAGTTGACAATTCGTTTATCGTGTTCAAACGCTGCGCTTTGATAAACTCAATTGCACAAACAATTTCGCGCCCAACAAAAATTTGACTTCTGCCCAAGTACATGGGTGTAACTTATAAAGGTAATAATAGGTGCTATACCCTCTTCCTCATGGCGTTATCCCGGGCGCATCCTCGCCTCTTTCGAATCAAAAGAAGCTCCATCCACACCTTAGAGCATGATGCCATGTTTGAGTAAGTTAATTTCTTACACGAAGCCATTTTATGGTTTATACTTTATTCTTCATCTTGATTTTACCTTTTGTTTAACGTTCCAGGTGATAGCAGAAGGCGAGTCCTTATCGGCACACTCGTCCGAAACTAGAATAGCTGAGATTTCCAGTCGACGCGGGGTAGCGCCTAGCAAATATCCTGATGCACAGTTGTTTACCTTCTCATGTCGAAGGGTAAGTGCTTTTCGATGAATTACCAACTTTTATGGCTTAAGAGTTATTCCTCCCAAAATATCGACTGGTAAAAAGTTTTTAATACAGTTTTGGCTCAAAAACCAAGTTAAACAGTTGTTTCAATGACATTTAATTTATTTTTGACACATACTTTTTGAATACTGCAGAAAAAAGAGATTATCTAAAAATCACCTTTGCCTGACTAAGGATTCTTCCTTTTGGAGCGTCTGGGGATAAACTTTAATCGTCAGGCCTTACACATTTAAGGAGAGAGAGAGAGTATATAGTTTTCATTAGATATTTTCCCTGCTGCTCAACACTCCGCATCTGGTGTGTGAATAATTCATTGAACCAAGATACGTTCTTATTTCAGAAAGGCGAAGCCCGGCTAGCTGTGGTCTCTCAAACGGAAGGCGAGCAAGAGTCAGTAGAGCTGGAGGCGGCGTGCGCTCCACACGTGTCTCGCGTGCGGCTCGAGCCTCCCGACACGCCCGGGAACTGCTCGGGAGCCAGGTGTGATGACGTCATTATGTACTATGTTGTATACAGCTGCTCCATGTATAGTGATAATGTTCAGTACTTCCCAGCAAAGCGAGAGCAGCGCACCCATCCTATGATTCGGCTTGTATAACCGTATTCTTGGTAGAGTCATGAGCAGTGGTGGGATAATTATTTTTGTGGGAAATATGAGTGAAACTCTCAAAACTTTTCTATAATAAACCAAGGATAAAAAAAAAAACAATAGTAGGATGATCCATAATCAAAGTATATGGGGTAAAAATTACCGCAAATGAGATAAGGTTTGATAAAGAGCGCTTTTGATATAAATCTCATAGGTAAAAAAAATATTTATTAGAGAGTTTTTATTGTATTGTATTTGTATATTTCTGAACTAAGTCATACCTGAACACTTGTTTTTTATCGGATTTTCACATATTTTCGTTTATTACAGAGTTTGGCTTCGACCCGGAAATGAAGTACCACTGAAAGTGACCCTATTCGACGCGGTAGGCAGAGAGCTGTTAGACGAAACCGGGCCACGAGTGACATGGGAGACTGAACCTTATCACGTGGGAATAGAGTACAAGTCTACCGACAGACTCTTTGTGGAAACGCATCCTGAATTCGATCCAGTACCCGTACCATATAAATATTACCAGGTATTATAGCTAGTTTTAAGACAAATTGAATATAAGATTGTCAATTTGTCATTTTATTTTTGTGCAAACAAAATAAGCATCTTTATATCAATGGTATTATTACTTTTTATATACCAATTGTGGTTGAATGTTCAACAAAAAAATATTATAACTTGGCTGATTCAAAGCAAAATAAATGTATAATTCACATCTTTTTATATACATTTTTAATAGAAAACGTGTTTTACAGATTGTAATGGCCGACGAGCAGGCTGTAGGTTGGAGCGGCATCCTCCGAGCGAACATTCCAGAAACCACCGCCAGCATACAAGCGCGCGTTGTTGCGCCACTCAAATGTGACCCGCTAAAGGTTAGTTATAACTTTTTATAATTTAATCTTGATTTAGAGGACGACATTTTAAATAAGGCGTCATACATCAGCAGACAGCAATAAATTGAAATTTTATACATTAAAAATCTTTTTCAAATTACTAGCGTTCCCCGAGTGGAACAAGCACATTGCAAAAGGTGACATCCTGAATTTCCAAGTAGAATCATAGGATGTTCAAATTTCTTCGGACACAGGGGAGCATGTCATGGGAAGCCCAGACAATAGGCAACAATTTGTGTATCAGGCCGTAATGACAACTTTTCAAATAAAAAAAATGCGTTCTATTTTCAAATTCCCTTATTTCAGGTGAACATGGCATGGGAGGGCGAGACCGTTGGCAACATTGCTCGCATATCTGGCGGTAGCGGGAAATACGCTATAGAAGCCCCTAAAGGGGTCTCAGGGAATGTAGACGGAGCCCTACTTACTTTAGCTGTGCCGGGCCCGGGGTCCTATGACTTAGTAGTGACGGACTTGTGTGTGATGGGCGAGAAGCAACTTGTCGAGGTAACTTTGTGGTTTTGTTTTATTTATATGTAAGCATCACTTTTGGAACTAGCTTTTGGAGCTTAGCTAACACTTTTCTTTTCTCTCGGTTAAAAGTATTAGTCTAAATTATAGGCAACTAAAATTATGTTAATTCTTATTGATGCAATTTTGTCATTGTAATGAAATTTGCAATCAATTTACTAGTTTCAGAGTATATCCAATATAAAAAGAAATGAACAAATTTGATTGTGTTAGATAGATTAAAATTAGAAGTAGTTAGTATGTTCCAAATGGTACAGTACAAACAATACAATAAACAGTACAATATATTTTAATTTCAATCTAATTCAACTCCATCATGAAGCCATACAGCTTAACGTGGCCTTTCAATATTTTCGAGAGTATTAGCTCTGTCTACCTCGCAAGGGATATAGACGTGACTATTTGTATGTATGTATAATATAATTTATATCTTCAATTCTATTACTCATCAAAGTTTTTATCAAGCATCAAACTAAACAATTTTATTTTTCAGGTTGCTATAGAAGAGGTCATAACAGTCGACGTGACCGGACCTCGTGCTATCGGCGTTGGTTCCTGCATGGATATCAGTGCAATCGCTCGCGGGGCCACCAACAGAGCCCTGGGCTCGGCCCGGGGCCCCCAGTGGAGGACCACAGGGCCTGTGATTGTGAAGGATGAGAAATTGTGCGGGCTCGATGAAGGAATAGCGACGGTTAGAGCGGCGATCGCTGGCGTTTGGAGTTCGGAACTTGAGGTAGTTTATAACACAGTTTTTATGATGTACTTTTTAGTAATATAGAGGTATCATGTGGTAGTTCTGACATATTTCCCACCCTAAGGATGACTGGAAGAGATTGCTTTAGCGATAAGTCCGCCTTTGTACCTCATAACCTTTGTTTTTTTTTTCTGTTTTTCTTTTGGTAAAATAAAGACTTTATCTATCTATTTATATCTGATGATGTTTATATTGATAAAAAGAGGTGTGGAAATATCGTGAAAACATCCAGCTTCGGGAGTCTGGACAGTTATGTGAAATTGGACCATATGAAAATCACGCGGTGCCACCCGCATTTGTGCTAGATGTGTGTTATTTGTGAAACAATCGCTATTTACAATCTTCACGCGGCGAAGTGTTAAAATATATGCTGGAAGAGTATGTATTCATAGTTTTATTGTTATTTGTACAAGTCATCCATTAGTTATGAGATCAATGTACAGTTGAGAGCGAGATTATTTCAGATGACGGCAGCATGCGCCTTTGAAAAATGTAAAATAGCTCTTAAGACCTATACCTTGTCAAAGTTCGTGAATAACAGTAATATCCCTTCATTGGATTAGTCCGCCATTGCAAGTGATTTATTTATTTTTATTACTTTGTACTATTACTTGTAACTGTGTGTATTTCTGTGTAATAAAATATAAACATGGGATTCTTTTTTAGGCGATGGGCTAGCAACCTGTCACTATTTGAATCTCAATTCTATCATTAAGCCAAATAGCTGAGCGTGGCCTATCAGTCTTTTCAAGACTGTTGGCTCTGTCTACCCCACAAGGGATATAGACGTGACCATATGTATATATGTAAAATATAAATACCTTGTTTCTAGGTGGTAGTTTTCCCTCCCCTGGAAGTGGTTCCCCGCGAATCCCGGGTGCCTCTCGGCGGACGTCTCCAACTTCGACACCGCGGAGGACCGCCGCCGCACCTCGCCAACATTCTCTACCACACTGTTGGTACTCAGAGCTATGTCGAGGTGAGATATATAGATACATAGTGAAGATACTAGCTTTTACCCGCAGCGTCACCTACAAAAGAATACAGCGTTTTCGCAAATCCCAGGCACTATTTCCATACGAGAATTTAAAAAAAATCTTCAGAAACGCGTGGAGATATAACAAATAAACGAACTTACTTTGGCATTTTTAATAATAATAGGCATGGGACAAGAAAGTATGGTGACATCTCTTACGTCACTCGACATCAGCCAATCATAGCGGAGTATGCCATAAGCCAATAGCAACGAAAATTCTAATGAGTGCGAGCATTGTTCTACGGATTGGAGCGTGAATACAGTTTCCGACTCAACAATGTCTGAGCCGCGGTTCCCTACGGACGAGTAACACACCTACCTACCATACGAGTGAACTGGCGGGAGATATTTTGTGGCGGTCAACCCTGTAACATCGCATCCACTACAGTATTCCCTCCCCTGGCCACTTCCACTTCACACATCTTTCACTTGCCACGATCATTCACTATATATACTTCTTTTCATCCACATTCATAACTCATCATCCAAGCTGATCGGTTTAGGGTACTCTAGACCTGACATTTCACCAGGACGTCCCCGATTTGATGAAGATTTGTAGTCTTCCTCCCAATGTTTCCATTCACACACTCAATTTTATCTGATTATTTATGCTAACGTAAAGATCTTCCACAGGTGTCGCCTACCGGTTCCGTCCAGGGGCTTTCGAAAGGCGTCGCGAAGATCAAATTGGTCGCTACAGACATCGCCAACGTGGAGATGGCTTCGGCTGATGCTGAAGTGGAGGTTAGTGCCATTAATTATTCTTAACATTTATTTTTAGTCGTTTGACGCGACTAGTATATTTTCCTAGTAACATGTTTTTGCACTATAACATTTTTGTTTAACATTACAATTAATATCTTGAAATTTGTCAGGCCGACCGACGCACCAAAAAATTAAAAATTGCGTAATCATTCCTATTGCATACATAATTTAATTGAATTAAATAATCGACTTGTGACATATGAAGACGAAAATGATTATTTCCATCCATACTAACATACAAAAATAAGACATTTTTTTTTGTTTAATTCGCTTCACCGCATCAAGTTCAAAGATTGTAACAATTGGCCATAAACAGGTGGCTGAATAACTTTGCACGGCCACACATTCTGTTTTAGTTCGCCGCAGCCACGCCATAGCGTAATAAAACGCGAAGCTCAAGACCGAGCGGGATGGCGACGCACTGTGGATGCCCTCTGCCCCAGCTAGGGGACATAGGACCTTAAGTCAAGTCACGCCATAGTAGACCTAACAGTTGTGTAATTCCCGCAGGTGGTGCCGATATCCGGCGTTCGGGTCCAAGCGGCCACGCAGAGCCTGGTGGTGGGCGCGCCGGGCCCGGTGTGGGTGGCGGCGCGCGCGGCGCTGGGCCCGGGCGCGCTGTGGGCGCTGCAGCCGCCGCCGCGCGTGCTGTGGACGCTGCGCCCGCCCGCCGCCGCGCGCCTCTACGCCACGCACAGCGACGGTGAGACACGAGATCCTATTACTGGGGAATTTAAGGGTATTACCTACTTGCGCCTCTACACCACGCACAGCGACGGTGAGACACGGGATCCCATTACTGGGGAATTTAAGGGAATTACCTACTTGCGCCTCTACACCACGCACAGCGACGGTGAGACACGACGACGCTATTAATGAGGAAATCAAGGGATAGCCTACTTGAAATAATTCAATTCCATGATTAACATCCACCACCTATCATATTGGTACATACATAGATTGTTTAAAGGGTAGGCCAAATTATATTTGATTTCATACATACATACATATGGTCACGTCTATACCCCTTGCGGGGTAGACAGAGACAACAGTCTTAAAAAGACTGAATGGCCACGTTCAGCTATTTGGCTTAATGATAGAATTGAGATTCAAATAGTGACAGGTTGCTAGCCCATCGAGTAAAAGAAGAAACACAAGTTTTGAAACCTTTCCCTCAGTCGCCTTTTACGACATCCATGGGAAAGAGATGGAGTGGTCCTATTCTTTTTTGTATTGGTGCCGGGAACCACACGGCACAGGTCCAAGGTAACAGGTCTACTATATATACTTCTCTTCATCCACATTCATAACTTTTCATCCAAGCTCGTCGGTTTAGCGTACCTACTCTTGACCTGACATTTCACCAGGACGTCCCCGATTTGATGAAGATCCCCGATTCCATGATTAACAGGTCCGATAAATTACATATGAACAAATGAATTATTCGAATGAATCGGTTAATACTGTCCTTGTCGTCAAACAGAAATATTTGTGCGTCTGTTTATATTATTTTTATTTAATTCTTATTGTTTCGCAGATATGCTCGAGAGACAGGCCGCTGAAGGTTTGTCGGTGCGAGTGGTACCTCTGAAGCCCGGTGTTATTACGATAGATGTCAGAGTCAGGAATGTGGGACAGGTGAGTTGATTTGAAACTAAAATTTTTTCCTATAGTTTAAACAATAACGAATCACAATCGATTTTTTTTTATGTAAAAATAGTCTTGAGTGTAATATCTTTGAACAAAAGAACTAAATTCCTGTAATGTGATTTTTTTAATTGCCTCAGAATATCAAAAGTCTCAGGATCTTACTAGTTACAAAGATATTTTAACCACCGCGCATTTAATGTGTTGATTGTGAGATGTGTTATGTGAAGAGAGCCACCTTAAAAGACAAAATATTTAGTGCTCAGATATAAATTAAGTCAATTATTTTATTTAACTTGCCGTGTAGTTCCCGGCACCAATACAAAAAAGAAAAGGACCACTCCATCTCTTTCCCATGGATGTCGTAAAAGGCGACTAAGGGATAGGCTTACAAACTTGGGATTCTTTTTTTGGCGATGGGCTAGCAACCTGTCACTATTCAATCTACATATCTCAAATTCAATTCTATCATTAAGGCAAATAACTGAACGTGGCCATTCAGTCTTTTCAAGACTGTTGGCTCTTTCTACCCCTCAAGGGATATAGACGTGACCATATGTATGTATTTTATTTAAGACTGCACCGAGCATATCACAGGGACTCTGTTTAGGTATTTATCTAGTAGTGTGCGTAACGCACACATCAGCGAGTGTCCGTGTGCTTGGATCGGAACGACCGAAGGGAAAATAGCATAAGTCATTATTTTAAAAATAATTAAAGTCGTAAATAAAACACAATACTAGTGTATAATATTATTTTATTTTAAACCTACCTAGTTTCATTACACCGAAAGAAGTACAGTTGACATAAGTATACTTCTATTACAAATACGGGTTTGAACTTATTTGAACCCTGGTCAGGTCAACATAGAAAATTATCTTTTTTCAGATTGGCCTGGGTCTTGAATACAAATTCAAAATTTTTATTCATTATTATAGGATACTTCGTATCGCTTAATAATTGTCAAAACGTATGGTTTAACAACATTGGTTGACGTCAAATAAATTACTTAAAACTAAGTTTACTGCCGCTTCCAAGGCGTAAGTGCAGAAGAAGCGGTAACAAACTGCACTGCAGCATTTTCTTCAACAACGTCAACTTCACAATATCAATTAAACTTAGAATAGGATGTGGACGAGAGAATACATTGTTCAGATTAATATAATTATATGAGATTTAAATGAATGTTATATATATATATATATATATTTATGTTATAAAATATAGTATCCTTGAGTTAGTATTCCATAAACAAGTTTTAAACTTACTTTCAGACAACTCAATCTGTGTGATTTATCCCTATTTATCTTTATTTATTTATTATTATATTGCAATTAGCAAATTAAAAAACTGAATTAAATTTTATAACAAAAGTTAAGGTTTTAAAATCTTATGCGTTCATTTAATTAACCGACTTATACACAAAAGAGGTTTTTATTCGCGTCCTTTCTCAAGCATTAGTGTCTATCTTTTTACCAAATTTCATGAAAAGCGGGTCAGCGGATTTGGAGTTAAAGCTTAAGGTGAAGTCCGTCTAGGAAAGTGACGCATAACTAACAAACAAACAAATAATTTTCTAAAAAAAGGAGGGTACCGTCTCTCAAGTAAAATTAAGTAATCAGGTAAGGCAAACTTATTTTGAATTAGTTTCATTGGGTACTCGCTTATCTTATTTTTTTCGTTTCCGTTTTGTTTCTCTGGTTGTTTCATCTAGTTTCCGCTTAACTTCTTTAGTGTTTCTATTTTCAATTGCTTCCAGAATATGTTTTGGTTCTTTAATTTCCATCTGTCTATCTAATCTTGAATCAATTAGTTCTGGAAGGAGGCAACTAAAATAAAACTTTATTAATTTTTCTTCCATATCATTCCAAAAAAGTAAATCTTCTTCTATCATTTCTATCTTCATATCTACATTTGTCCAAACAGCAAATATGCATGTTTTTCGTTGTGCAATGTGAATTTGTCCCTGCGCTTGGAAAAACCAATCATGTCTTTTATTTAAAACAGTATTTCCGTCTTTACTGATTTTCCAAAAAAGATTTTTTTTCGTTTTAATAGCATCGTCGACACTTAGATCCCGAGCCGCATATGGACATTTTATTTCCACAATTTTATCGTCTTCCACAAGTCCATCTGGGCTTGCACCTAAGAATGGCAAATTTTGGTCAATAAATAGACCACACGATCTAATAGGCTTCTTTAGATGACATTCTAGTTGTTCGCGTGCAAGAGCTTCATGACTTTGTCCATAACTAATTGATTTGACATGCTCCAAATTCTTTTCAGTCACCAGATTTTTAACTAAAGGTCCACATTTAATAAGTCCTCGTTTGCACACTTTGCCAAACACAGAAGCCGTAAGACGTAGTTTCCTTTCTTGGCGCCATTCCATAGATTCAGCCTGCAAGATAGTTCTTCTTTCTAGTGCCTGACGGTCTTCTTCACTTAAAGTCATGGTTTTTAAGTGCTCTGTTTTGGCAAAATCAAAATCAGCCTCACTTAAGTCAGGTTTTTGACAAGCCTCGCCATAGTTTTCGTCATTATTTCGATTATTAGACTTTTTGCGATTTTGGTTAGATTTGCGACATTTAAAAATTATCCGTTTTACGGAAGACATTCTCTTCAAATTCCTTTGCATTTCAAGACGTTTAATTAATTTATTTGGACTTCGCAAAAATATATTTTTATTGATGTAAGTTTGTGGTTGCTTTGAATTAAAGGAAACAACTGATGCTGCACATCTTCCAGAATATGACTGTCTGCCCGAATAATTAATGCGTTTTCCTCCAATAAACTTAGCAATAATACTATTGAAAACCTCTGCTATATTGCTATTCACACAGTGCGTTCTTTAGCTGCATCTGCCATGCTTTTTTCTTTCGCTAGTTCCCATAATTCGCAGACCTTGGTATGGCACTTTGCATATAATTTATCAGACATACATGGTATGTTGAGACTGGCTGAAACAAGTTCCAATCCTGAAAACCCCGCACCTATAGACATAAAACTGCTTACAACATTATCGTTTAGGTCGAGATCCATGTTGTTATCAGAATCAGGACAATTTTTTAATTTGAATGACTCATTACACATTTGACATTTAAAATGAAATATTGAACGAAACCCTTTTTTTACTTCTTTCTTAAGTTTTAAGCAATTTAAATTACAACCAAATGCCGTGCTATGATTAGAAATTTGTTGTAGTTGTTGAAAAATGTACGCAAAATCTATAATTCTATTTCCAGTTATTACAATTTCCTCTTGCTCTTCATTTTCCTTTTCTATAATAAGTTTAGTATCAGATGTATCTTCTAGTGATTCCTAGAAAGAAAAAATAATCGTATGTAATCAGAATAATAATCTCTATCGAAAATATGATATTAAATTATAGACCATAAGAATACTGACCTGTTTATCAATGTCTGATATGTTCAAGCCTAAACTGTTTGGCGCTTCACCATCTTCGTTGCCTGCTTTGTTTCTATTCATAAAATATAAAAATTGTAAGTTAGACATTTATTATTATCATAGTTGTATGTAATAGGGTACAACGAGTATTCAAAAACCTGACAAATACAAAAAAATTTTTTAGGACAATACTTGACGATGATGGTTGATAATGTCGTCATGCTTCATGCAAACCGTATTATTTGCAAGAAACTTACTGAAAATGAAGCGGCAGAAGAAAATATTGTACCAGCAATGAAAATAATGGCGAGGATTGTCAAAAACCTGACCTAAGCGATGCAGATTTTAAATTTTCCAAAACAGAGCACTTAAAAAGCATAACTTTTTGTGAAGAAAATCGTCAGTCACTTGAAAGAAGAACCATCATGCAGGCTGAATCAATCAAAATAACCTGGTGCCTGAAAAGAGTTTGGGGCATGTGAAATCAATAAATAATGGACCAAATCATGAAGTTCTTGCACTAGTCAAGAAATCTGAGAAAAACAAAAATGTCATTTTTGTGACAATATTTGATGCTGATATATATTATGTTATCGACCAAATGATAATTTGGGCATTATGCATACTGCCCAAAGAGAGAGCAATGGCAGCATTAAAAATCTAACACCAGTGTTAGCCACTTACACACACAAAAAACATAAAAATTTATACATACTTAATTATAGTCTTTTTTTTCTTGAATTTCGATTTGCTGACTAATTTATAATATTTTTGTTTACGTTTCCCCATTTTACTGAAATAAAAAAAAAAATATTAAGACAATAAAGTAAAATAATTCATACTTGATTAGACTTGAAAAATTCCAAAAGAATACTTACCTCGTTTTACCGTGGCGTTCACTAGACGACGGGGCGACAGGCCGGCGTGCGACGGGAATATTTTTCGGTAAAAAAGTGACGTGAGATCACTCTGAACTCTTGTGGCCGACTGAAGCGCTGAGCCCGCGCGCTGTATATTTAAATCGACGCGCGGCCGCCATAGTAAAATGTATGGAGATTTTTATACACTATTTGATAAATACGTATTTAAATAATCGGACAATAATTTAAATATTTAAAACGGACAAACTGTACATTAGACATTAAGGTATTGTGTCAATTGAAAATATTGTTAGTTTTCAACTTTTATCAAATAAAAAAGCCCTTAACGGCAGCATACGTTTTGGCAGTTTTCGACCAACTTTACGTAATTATGTAGGCTTATATATTGATATTTTTTAGTTTTTTCCACGGACTAATTCTTAACATATTCATTGTGATGGTAAATGTATTTTTTTTATGTTTATTGAACTAAAACTTTAGAAGTTATCAACTAAACGGTGAGTGCCTGTTTTGGCATTTTTGCTCGATGCAGTCTTAACACGTAACCCGATATTTAAACCGACTCAAAAAAATTGGAGGTTCTCAAATCAACTGTTTTTTATGTTTTAGTATTCAGTTTATTTCACCATCCATCCACTTTCTGACCACAAAAACTTTGTTCCAGCTATCCGACACCCTCTCCTGGGACGGTACTATCGAAATACTCGGCATAGCCGACATTCGCACATCAGTTGATGGAGTCGGCGAAATATCATCTGGCCAACGTTTGGCCGTCGCCGTGGGAGCGACGGTCAAATTGAAGAGTACACCGACATCAAGTTACAGGGCATTACAAGATGGCGCCTTTGAAGTCACGCCCGATGGAGAATTGAGAGGAATAAGACCCGGGCATGGAGTGGTTGTTGTTAGTCATAAGGATGAGAGGAATAATATCTATAGGGAGAATGTAAGTTTGGTTTTGTGTTTACGTAAGTGCTATTTATGATACAGGATAAAAAACAGAGGAGCGCTGCGCTGAAACGTTTTGTATGCACACTGTTGCTCTTGAAGGAAAACATCGTTAGGTTACCAACTGGTGATGACCATGATTCCAACTGGCTTAAGCTTTTATGCAGTGTCTTAATTTTTTGACGGGAAACATCGCATATAATAAATTGAGTACTATTCAGGATCGTGTTTACAAGTCTACGCCAAACTGTCAAGAGAAGAGACCAGAGTAGGATTATTCTTTATCATATTCATCAATAATGAAAAGCAGTGTTAACCAAAGTTTAATCATTCCAGGCGATCCATGTAGAAGTGGCGACTCCCCACTACTGCACAGCGGAGCCAGCAGACGAGGAAGGCTCAGTTCGCGTGGCTCTCCGCTCCAATATCGGCAGACATTTACTCGGACCGCAAGCCAATGTCACCATATCCTCACTCACTTACAGTGGTACTCGAAGGTTTGTATATTATAAGCATCGATGTACATCAGTAGTCGATTAGAATGCCGAACACCAGATAAAGATGTCGGAAAGCGGATGAAGTAATAGCGGCCGCGGTTGCAACCAGGAACTCGCAGTAATGAAAGAAAAACATCATCTAAAAAATATAATATATTTTAGCATTTCTACTAGTTAGCACGCCCAGGCCTTGTTTCGATAGGTTTTGGTTTCGATAAATTTCTAATTTCAAATACCCGTATTTAAAAACTCCCAATGTAGGCTCCCAGTACTAGAGTACTACTAGTAATACTGAGTGGACTTTGAAAACTTACTTTAAATAGTCACTATTTTATTTCAGTTTTTAGTCAATATAGGGGTTCCAGATCCATATTTTCGATTATAATTTCTTATACATAAATACATACATAAAATCACGCCTCTTTCCCGGAGGGGTAGGCAGAGACTACCTCTTTCCACTTGCCACGATCTCTGCATACTTCCTTAGCTTCATCCGCAATCCTAATTTCTTATATTTATATTTGTTGACAAACAGTGTAAACGGAAACGAATTGATGATATCGGACCTGGAGCCCGCCGGTGCTTTCATGAGTTTCGAAGCTTCCATCGGCGGCGTTACAGTCCGTGACGACGTGTGGGTCACTGGCCCAGATTCCCGCACTGATAGAATATTCGGTGAGTTTTCTCATAATTTGTTAATAACTTATTTGTCCAAGATATAAGCTCATGATAGAAAGTCATGGAAGATGAGAGCCCATGAACTTCTATAAGTCGATAAAAATACTTTTATTATAGGTTTTTGCTATACGCGTTTCCATGTGCTCCACGCTGGAATCCCCCGAGATTACTTTATGACTGTTTAGGTCACAGTAATTTTTTTTTTCGATAGGTATTCTTTAAGAGTTGAAATTTCATAACTGTAATTAAATCACCCTCTTGTTAAGCAAAATTTCTAAATCATATTGTTGCAGGTGCCGCGTAGTTCCCGGCACCAATACAAAAAAAAAATGGGACCACTCCATCTCTTTCCCATGGATGTCGTAAAAGGCGACTAAGGGATAGGCTTACATACTTGGGATTTTTTTTAGGCGATGGGCTAGCAACCTGTCACTATTTGAATCTCAATTCTATCTTAAAGCCAAATAGCTGAACGTGGCCTATCAGTCTTTACAAGACTGTTGGCTCTGTCTACCCCGCAAGAGATAAAGACGTGATTATATGTATGTATGTATGACGGCCTCTGTGGCGCAGCGGTAATACGCTTGTCTGTGACATCGGAGGTCCCGGGTTCGAATCCCGGCCAGGGCATGATGAGAAAAGAACTTTTTCTGATTGGCCTGGGTCTTGGATGTTTATCTATATTATTAAGTATTTATTATAAAATATAGTATCGTTGAGTTAGTATCTCGTATCACAAGTCTCAAAGAACTTACTTCGAGGCTGACTCAATCAGTGTAATTTGTCCCGTATATATTTATTTATTTATGTATATTGTTTGTCGCAGCGACCGGCGGCTGGGGTATTTGCCTGGACGGCGTGGGCTGGCGGGCGGACAGCGGCGTGCGGCTGCACGCGGGCGGCGGCGCCACGCTGGCCGTGCTGTGGCGCGCCGCCCGCGCCCGCCACGCGCTGCGCCGCGAGCGCCCGCCCGCCGCGCTCAGCGTGCAGCAGCTGTGTGTGCACAAGGTGCTACACGCCGCTACATTACATCTTCTGTTCTATACATACATATCGTCACGTCTATATCCCTTGCGGGGTAGACAGAGACAACAGTCTTGAAGAGACTGAATGGCCACATTCAGCTATTTGGCTTAATGATAGAATTGAGATTCAAATAGTGATAGGTTGCTAGCCCATCGCCTAAAAAAGAATCCCAAGTTTGTAAGCCTATCCCTAAGTCGCCTTTTACGACATCCATGAGAAAGAGATGGAGTGGTCCTATACTTTTTTGTATTGGTGCCGGGAACCACACGGCACACGGCTTCTATTCTATCTTTTCCCCTTATGGTTTTAGTCCCGCGTGGCAACTCTGCAGAGCATAGGGTGTATGCCTTCTTTGACAATGGATCCTGATTTGAGTGAGTCAGATTTTACACGAAGCGACTCCCGTCTGACTTCGCAACCTGTGTAAGGGTACCTAACCCGTATTAGATTGATCATGGATACACATGCAGTTGCCTGAATGTGCAGGTTTCGTCACGTTGATTTCCCTGACCGTAAGTGAATCGGTTAGTTTTCAAACTTGTTGTGTTCTATATATTCTACTCATAAAATATATAAAAGATGAACTCATTGATACTACATAAGATCACGTCTCTTTCAGGTAGATAGGGACAAAATTTAACATAACTAGCATGGCAGGCGCGACGCCGTTTTTATCGCTTTCTTTTTCGCTTTTTATTATGATGTGAAACGGGACAGCGATAGTGGTACTCGGGCTGTTTTCCTTCATCCTCACCACTTGATGAATGAATGATGAGAAGAAGAACTATAATTTACTATTGCTTTCTTCCGCAGATGGAATTCGCGCCAGGTGAATGGCCATCGGCCATGGTGCCTCTCAAGATAGAAGCGGTTGGTTTAACATCAGGACCTTTATTGTGTACCGAAGACCAGAAGTATGCATTGGAGGGCATTCAAGTGGAACTGCCGTTTATTTGCAGAACCAAAACACCGCATACGGCTAAAGCTGTCTTGGATATCATGAAGGGTGAGAAATTATTAGTCTTTTTAATTGAAGTAATACGAAACGCCCTTATGGCATTGTGTGTTATGTGTTAGAGAAGAATAAGATTTTAGGCATCTGTTTCCGTGAAAATCATATTTGTAGAAACACTAAGAATAGTGACTTTTTACTTAAAAGGAAAATATACCCTCTTTCTCCGCATTCAATAATACCGTCACTATGATGATAATAGAGAGATGGTTTTGAGGTCGAAATTTCTAACTCTATGTATGTAAGCTTAGATCTTTAAAACTGATTTAAGAGGAATGTTTATATGTATAACTGCTACCCGTGCGGCGGGTCGAAGAAGAAAGTTGGATAATAAACCTAAGACTTAACTAGTTAAATAGCGAATAAATTTGGTACGAGTAAAAAAACATTTTTTAATTAAGAATACTTAAAAATACGTGGTTATATTAATTATATATATAAATATTCTTTAATCTTATAAATAATTTCAGGTGAACTCGGTTGTTCTATAATTCCCGCCTACACGATAACAGAAGCTTCCGAAGTGGAATTGTGCGCGGAGTGGGAAGCGGCGCGAACTTGCACCAAAGTTATGTTGCTGCCTCCGATCAAAACCTCTCATAGGACTGTGTCGTTGTTGAATCCACCCGCTTCTTTCACTGTCACAGGTATGTATTTTTTTTTAAGAAATCATTTCACAATGATACTGATATTATAACATATTAAAAGGTAAAATATATAAGACAGTCATCAGACCGGTTATGCTGTATGGAGCAGAGTGTTGGGCAACGAAAGCGATGGATGAAAGGAAACTGCATGCAAGTGAGATGCCAATGTTATGATGGATGTGTGGAGTGACAAGAATGGATAAAATACGTAATGAGTATATAAGAGGAAGTATGAAAGTAGCGCCAATCAATGAAAAGATGAATGGTAATAAGCTGGGTTGATACGGACACATCATGAGAAGAGAGGAAGGTCATGTTACTAAAAGAGCCTTAAATATGGAAGTGAAAGGTTCAAGAAATAGGGGAAGACCGAAAAAGAGATGGATGGACGGCGTAAAGGATAGTATGAGGAGAAAGTGACCAGTGAGATGGCAATTGACAGAAGTAATTGGAAAAAACTAACACACTGTGCCGACCCCACGTAAAAAGTGGGAAAAGGTAACGACGAAGAAGAAGACTGATATATATAACATATATTTTTTATGGGTTTAAGCTTTATTGCAACTAAAATAAAGTACAATAGTGTTCGTGTAAAATCGTGACCTTTACACCGTGATCATAGTTAAAAGGCGCACCCTGGACTCCTCCAGGGGAGTGCAGATGTAACTGGAATTTATCCTATCATTAACATTTCTACATTTTTCACAGGTCACCCCCATGCCCTAAGACTGGTCAAACTAACCGCTTCACCAGGCGTCAAGATCGAAACGCGAACAAAAGACGGAGAGATTGAAGTTCTAGTCAAGAATGAAGCGTCGACCTGCGGCCTAGGGTTCATAGACGTTAAATCTAGACTCACAGCTCAAGAAATAAGGATAGACGTCGAAAGAGAATGCGACGTGGCATGTGGGACTTTGCTTGGGGCTCTAATATCAATTTTGAGGCCATATTTGACAACATTAGTGACGGTCTTGGCTGTTGCGGTGGCGTTTTTGTACAGTGAGTATTATTTGTTCTTTTGAGAGATTCTAAGTTCAAAAAACTTGCGATACCGTGAAAGGGAAACCTGCACATTTTAGCAGCTCAATGTGTTATCATACTAGAACCAATCCTAACTGGGTTTTTAGTCATAAAAACCGACAGGTGTCAATCTGACAAACCAACTAAAGGATCGTGGTTGTAGGTGACCTCGACCTCCTAGAATAAGTATGTCAAGTGCTAGTTACTGCTTTAAGCTACATGTTATGGTTCAGTTATCAGGTTTCTTCATAAATCTTAATTACCTATGTTCTAATTTTAAATCCACAGTTCAATCCCGCATCCAGCAGAAAGGCCAGATCCGCATGCCGGTGGAGCGTCCCCAAACATCCGTATCATCAGGGCCGGGCTCCCCGCCTCTGTCGCGGACGCGCACGTGGTCTCGCAGCCCGTACGCGAGTCGAGGCCCGACGGCCCCCGTGTATGGCGATGCCAGTGTACTGCCAGATCAAAGCTTCTCGCCAAACTCAACAAGCATGCATTCAACTTTGTTTGGATTATAGTGCTAGACGTGAAGTGTTTTAAATTGGTCGGATTTTAGTGTTTTGAATTGACTGTTTAATGTTTTCAATGGTGGTTTCATCAAAGTGATAGATAAAGGTTTTGGGTGGTAGTGGTATTAAAATTGCATAGCATTCAATGCCTGCATGTTTGGCAAAATTTAATTGTGTAAAAGTGGTTGTTAAAGCTTTTTGAGTGTTCTAACCAAAATTTAAAGGGTTGCCAAAAGAAAGTTGTTATTAATAGGTTGAGTGTTAGGGGATGAGTGTTAGAAAGATGACTTTCAGAGGATTTGGAAGCAGGAAGTTGTGTATATTGTAAATGTATGAAATAATGATGCTCAGTGATATTAAAGATCTTGTATCCATAGACAATGATCTTAGAAAGTCGTACTTATTGAATATTGCATCAGGATAAATCCTAACGGTCTTAGGTCAATAGAATAAACCAAAAAGTTTCTTACTTCATAACTTTGTCTATAGTTCACCATTGTGTAGTATGTAATATCACTTTTTTTTGTTAAAATATATACAATACATGATCATTGCAAGAAATTTTAATTTATATATATATTTTTTCTAACAGACTGAATAACTAGAACTTTTTTAAATAATGGATTAAGCCATCTTAATCCATTGCAACCTGCTGAGGATGAATAAGGAAACCACCATATGTTTTAAAAAAAATATACATATGGTGGTTTTTAAAACTATTTGAGTGTATTTTTTTCACAATGTTGCTGGATGGAAAAAATATTATTTCATTTAAATAAATTTATACCAAGCTCCGTAAGGACGGAATATTTCAGTATTGACATCTTTTATAGGTAAATATCTACCTCAACTATCAATCAATTAGTATGTATGTATCTTATTTTTTATACTAAACAGGCCAACAAGATGCCTAATTTACTTCATAGAAAAGATGCAGAATCCTCTTTAGCATTTGTACTCAACAATGAATTGCATAGAAAGGACTTGATAAACTATCAGCTTGCTAGTCAGTTGTTATGGGTTTGACGGTTTTTTTTGAAGCAAAAGGTTTTATTGGTTTGACGGTTTTTTTTGAAGCAAAAGGTTAGAATAATTCATATATCCAAAATCATAATGTTATAGTTCAAAAATCTCCTGATCACCAAAGATACTCAGAGTACAGACATGTGAGTCTGTGGTTAAGATATGCGAAGGAGGTTGAATAATTTGTGAAGATAATTTTGTTATGATCTTTTTAAAAAAGTTAATACTCTGCACTTATTATCATAAGTTTGTGTTTTATGAAATTCAGTCATATTTTCTAGTGTACCTACGTGACTTAAGATTTTCTTTGTTTCTTTTTTAATTGTTTCATTTACATTGGGCAGGGAAATCCCAAATTATTTATAATTTGAAAAAATTACTAGCTGCCCAAGTCAATTATAGACCAATCTATACAAATATAATTTAAAGAGGTAAATTCTGTAACTAAACAAAAGTTGTTTGTTTGTATGGGCTTATTATCGAAAATAATCATGCAAATTCAAAAACATTTGATTTTATAAGATTTTAATTTTGAAGAAGAGCACACCGTCCCTTTAGCTGGATGATCTTTGTAATTGTCTTGTAAATATTTTACATTATCAAGTCTGATTTGTTGTTTTATTAGATAAATGTTAAAGAATGTGATTTACCATGTGTAGTATGTATACCTACGTAAGTAGTGTTGGGTGTCAAAAATAAAATTATTTTTGAACATTTTTCTGTTTTATTTTTACATACAATACAACAATATACAATATTAGATATTATTTAAAGACTTCATAACGTAGCTACTCACTAATCTTAATCCAAAAAGCTGTAGCAGACCCCCTGTATTTTCGCGCGTAGATAGAGGAGTGGGGGGAGAAAATTTTATACCTACCTGTTTTTACCTGTTTTAAAGTTGACCCATTGATGAAACCGCATTCAAATCAGAGCGAGCGTTTCTCGTGATGTGTAAAAACACAGACAGAAATTCTAAAAAAATAAACACTATTTGGCTTCCGTTGGTCTTATTTTAGCAAAAGCTTTCAAGTATATATACATAACACCGGCTATTTACAATTTTTACAATTTTATTATAAGGATGTCTATTTCTACCCGACTGCGACAAGGAGGGTAATGTGTTTCGAGTGTATTTAACCAAAACAATTTATGTGTGCTTATAAAATTCTAAGACGGAAAGATTATCGTTTAGAAACTTCCTTTGAATTCTGTATAAATTCTTCGATTCTGAGAAACCGAGAGGGGATCCCCCTCAGACTTGTATTTCCATATCAATGAGAGTGACAGCTAAAATTGTAAACAAATCAGTGTAGCCATAATAATAGATTGAACCTTAAACAAAGGAAAATTACTTGTAAAATTATTTCTATTTGTAGGTATTCTTTACCTCCGCCCTGAATGAACATTGATGGGCGCCTGAAAAAAAATTATGATCAAAATGAGCGGCGGCTTTCTTTAATTCCAAGTATACGATTTTTAGAAATAATTTAAAATGAAGAATTCATGAGCGAGAAATTGGAAGTAAAATTAAAATTAATTGTCCATAAAAGACTATAAATATAAATAAGCCATATAAATTCAAGCAAAAAAGCATAAAGTGAAACCACTTCTACATAGTTAACTGCCTTTATATATTATTATTATTATCATTTATTATTCCAAAAAAATTATTATTTAGGTAGGTAGTCAATTTAATTTTATTTAACATTCATCTAACATTTGTAAGAGATCTTCTTGCGGCGATTTTGGTAAATTGGGATTAAATGTTAAATCATATTCAATATTGTTTTTGAAATTAGTTGCAATATTTTCGAACTGTGTATCTATTTCGATCGTTCGTTTTTTATTTTGTTTATTTCCCAATTCAAAAGGTAATTGTATCTTTAGGAATGTATGTTTTGTTGGAAGTATATCTTTTTCTATCGAAGAAAGAAGACAACTAATTTCAGAAGTGTCTGAGCAACGTCTTTCAAAATCTTCTACGGGATTTTTCTTTGAATCATATTTATAAATATTCTCTCCCAAATTGTGTAAAATGTTTGGGTTAATAGTGGCAGGTAAACTGAATGTGCCATCTTTATTTTGTAATCCCAATCGTAAAAGAACAGAAATTTTTGTATGATATTCTGAGAACCAAAGTATTAGGGTATTGCTCAAACATTTATAATCGGCATCTGTAAAACGTTGTTCTATATTTTCGAACCTGCGCATTGTTTGTTCGATGAAACATTTGGGAAAATAGTGCGGTAGTAGCCGGGCAATACTTTTTAGGTGTCGGCGGGTAATGTCAAATATATTTTGCTTTGTTGCTACTGAAAGCTGCCATTTAAATATCATAGTCATTAGGTCCCATAATTTAGTCATAGAATACTCGTCCAGTTTCATAATAGATGTAGCAGATATATCTTGCAACAACTGTTTGGTGACGACATGTGTGGCCACTGGTTGTGGTATAAATAGTTCATCTAAAAGTTTCGGGTGGAGCAAAACCGTAGCTATATCCATTAGAACTGTAAGTAAAAATAAACTTTATTAGTTACAAACTCGTCAATAGGTCCCATTTCATATAAGCATACCACTTAGCTACAGATACAATATTGAAAATTTTCAGAACTAACCTCTCTCTGACTTATCAGATCCTATATTTTGTGCTTTCAGTCTTTGGTCAATCACATATAACATCTCACATCCCAAATTCACAACTATAAAAGGCGTTGAAAAGTGCGACATCACAAATAAATCTGACACTGAAAAATCGATTCAGAAATCTAATATGAGTATAGATAACTGCTATGATAATGTCATAAAGAGACTTACAGATGAAAACAAAATAAAACCTTTATCACAAAAACTATTATCGCTAACTAAAAATGATGAAAGGGTTTTATATGTTTATAATACACTGGAGAGCCTGAAAGCTTTTCCAAACTTATTACAAGTGTCCAAGTCGGACGAAATATCTACAAAGTACCGTAACCAGGGCAACAAATACTACCAACAAAGAGAAAATTATACGGCCTTGCAGTATTATAATTTGTCTCTAGGATATGCACCGATAGAGTCTGAAGCTTACAGTTTATCTTTAGCTAATAGATCTGCAGTATTATGTTCTTTAAAAGCTTATAATGAGTGTATCAAAGATATTGAAAATGTATTCTCACAAAAATTTCCTGAAAAACTTAGAAAAAAGCTAAATGATAGGAAGGAAAAGTGTCAAGATAGTTTGCTTACCAAAAAACCTCCAGTCACAAATAATACAGACCTTTTGGAATCCTTTGAAATAAAAAATGATTCTCGATACCCTTGTGCTAATTCAAAGTTGGAGGTGGTATTCAATAAAGAAATGGGTCGGCATGTTGTGGCCAAAGAAGATATAAGGGTGGGTGAGACACTAGCCCAAGAGGAGCCCTATTTTGTTCTGTTATTAAAATCTCAGTATTTGGTATGTTGTAGTTACTGTTTATCTAGAGATCTGAATTTAACACCATGCAGTAGTTGCTGTTTTGCTTTATATTGTTCTGAGAAGTGTAAGAAAAGAGCATGGAATGATTATCATTCAGTTGAGTGTTCACTTATGCCAACCATAATACACATGGAGTTTACTAAACTTGAATGGCTGGGCCTCCGTACTGTTATAAGGGCTCGAAATGACCATAACAATTGGAAAGACCTGTTCCAAACAATAAAAGAAGCTGAAGAGAATGCTGAAACTGAATTTCGAGGCCATGTCAAAATTGATGGTAAATGGGTGTATGATTCTAAGTATTATACTTCAATACATATGTTAGCGTCTAATATAGAAAAGAGGACCATTTCGGACATATTCCAAAAATCAGTTACTGCTGCAGTATTTTTGAAATTGCTTGAGGAGACAGAATTTTTGAAAGGTAATGTTGATGAGGAGAAAAATGATATAAAGAAATGTGTGGCAGGTATATTACTTCACCATATAATGACGAGCCCGACTAACATGCATGGAATATCAGGACTTATGCAGAATTCTATGGGGCACTATGAGGATGACACCAGCATTGCAAGCGCTTCATATGCTTTCCACAGTTTGATCAACCACTCCTGTGCACCTAATGTTGTAAGATTTAACAAGTTGGGTACAGGAAAAATGACACTAATAGCTCTTAGACCTATAAAGAAAGGAATGCAGATCTTTGACAACTATGGGTATGTATTAATTTAAAAAATAGTATTGTATTTAATCTCTATGGAAATTTTCTTTCTTTCTCCTTTGAAAGTGTATTTTTCTCATGATCACTGATAATTTATATTTGGGCTTGCAACTATCTTTATATCTCAATGCCATCTTGCTAAACTTGGCTTTTAGTTTTATAATATTTGACTCTGCCTTCCCCATTAGGATATATGATTCCCATAGGATAAAGACGTGATATTGTGTGTCCTCAGATTTCAGTCCATTGCCTCGCAAAAGATGACATGCGAGCCAATGGACTGAAATCCAAGGACGCCGATAACCGGACCAAGTAGAGAAAGTCAAGTCAGAAGGCGGACCAGGCACCCGTAACACTTCTGTGGAGGGTGCAACCGGGATCATGCAGAGATTAGAGACAGAGAGAGACGTTATATTGTGTTTTTTCCTAAAAGAAAAACTTATTTTGGACTTCCTTGTACTTATATGTATTTATTTAATTGATTTATGAAACTTTGAAACTAGCTTTCGCCCACTGTTTCAATCGCGTTAAACATTTTTTTTTGGTTTTTTCGATATCTAGGAATTATAAAAAAAGGAGTCACGTTTCCTTCTGCAAGGTTGAGTGGTTTAATTGTGAACTTGTTAACTGTGCTCTTACATTCATAATAAGTATTTATAATAAGTATATATTCCTGATATTAGTACCTAACTAATGGGACGCGATACGACACGATATTTGTAAATTAGGAAGGTATGATTGAAAAAAAAAATAACGTGTATAAGTATAACTAATGACAATATTTTTCTATTTATTTTCAGAGCACACCACGCATTAGATGATTACATGTCCCGGCAAAGCACATTGAAATTTCAATATAAATTCACTTGCGCATGCGAAGCTTGTGTCAATAAATGGCCGATGTATTTCAGTTTACCACCAGCTAAGTGCTTACGACCGCAGATAAAAAGCACCAAGTGTTCCCTGTTGCATCAAAATAACATTGAAAAACTCCAAAAGGGCGATATCAAAATGGCCATCAAATTGTACAAACCTCTATGTGAACTTGCTCAAATGTTGGAACCCTATTGTCCATGTGTTGAATTAGCTGATTGCCAAGAAACTTTGAAGCAGTGCTTGCAGATATTTGGTGGTTTAATACCTAATTATATTGAAATTCCATGGAGTGTTAAGCCTTCAAACTAAAAAGGGCAAAACAACACATGTACTTCGTTAACACACAGTATGCGACAGAATGCGAGTTTATTAATTAATTGAAAAGTAAAAAATTATATTTAATTTACCAAAGAAAACATTGTCTAAAATATGTTTGCCACTAAAATTTAAAGTTTTGTTTTTTTATAAGATGCATAGAAAGTTGGGCATTTCATTTAGGTTAAACAGATTTGATTACAAATGAATCGTCATAAAGGCTTAAAGAGGGGATGTGAATGTCCAAACCCGTTATTTTTATTTGCCTACAACTAAATTCTATTGATTAGCGATAAATGTTAATTCATATATCTCAGAGCGCTAATCAAGATCTATGGCGGATGAATCGATGAGATATAGCGACGACTTGCTATCACAACAACATCGATGGACAGAATGAAGAAAGTATGGATGAATAGGAACATCACCAAAACCTCGAAGACCAGACTCGTTCACTTATTTTCCTCATAGTTCTTTATGCTGCTGAAACGTGGACCCTGTGATAAGTGGAAAGGCAAAGAAAACACATTTTCGGGATCTGGTACTGGAGGAGAATGCTTGGAATTTCATGACAAATGTCTCCATATTCCATGAGCTTGGCATAAAGCAGCGTAGTCACATCTCGAAACGCGATAATTTGTCCATAGAACGCCTTGTCGTCCAGGGAAAAGTAGAAGGCACTACTAAGACCGCGCGGGAGGTCGCCTACGAGTTGGAATGATCAAATAACGTCTATTTTGGGCCAGTCCATTAACCAGTGCAGTAGGATGACTTCGAGCAGAGAAAAGTGGCGAAAGCCTCTATTGAAGTCTTTGGAACCAAAATGTAGTAAGTTTCTTTGTCATAACAGGACATCCTCCATCACAGATATTGTTAAAACTTATAAATTTTATTTAGTTATAAGATTAACTTTTCTCGAATTTTTTTTTTTTATGCATAAGTGATTAATTTTTGTATTTTAAATTGATAAAATTTGTTTTTTTTTTTGTTTTTGTATTTTTTTAAAATTTTATCTGCAAATTTAGTTAAACGTAAAATATGTTACATTATATCATATTTTTTTTATATTTTCTCAGATATTTTTAATTCCTATCAAAAGTTTACCAACGTTTTGACATGTTTACGAAAATTTTAATGTCATTATGGTATCAGTATCTTTTGCTACATTTCTAAATTACAGAATATTTTTATGAATAAATTTATGAACCTTTATTGTTGTTTTAGTCACTCAATAGGCATATTTTATTTAATAGATTTGTAAAACAAGGAAAAGGCTAATTAAATTGGGTTGGGCTGGCACGATGTTACTGTTTGAATCTCACAGCTGAGCGTGGGGCCTTTAGTCTCTTCAGTGTTTTCAAGACTTAAGGCACTGTCTACCTCGTACGGGATAAAACATGCTTGTAGGTAGAAAACATCAACAAACTTGCAGGGCGGGAGGAGATAGAAAGTTAAGATTTTGAAACAAAATTTATTTCATACGAGTAATAAATTGCTAAAGCGATGCGCGCGAGCGACAGCTTCGAGTCAATTTCAACTTATAGCCGTCAAAATATTATCTGTACAGTGTTAGATAAATCCAATAAATTTATAAACGCAGAAATGGCGCCATTAAACCAGTTAAAAAACCAATTACTGTGCACTTTTGTAAAATAACTACTATTATCATGATTTTTTAGGTAATTGCGCTTTTTAGGGTTTCGTGCCCACAGGATAAATATTTTCACAAATGTATTTTTATTACCGCTATACTACAAGAAATACTAAGAAAAAAACTTTTTAAAATAACAGCCTTATTCATAAAAAAGAATTAGTCTATTAAGAACGTCTTAACTAAGACGTTGATTAAGACTTAAGCAGTGTCTTAAATTTTGTTATTCATAAAACCAGTAAAGTCGTGTCTTAGTTAAATATCTCTTATTTTTTAAGATTCTGTTATATGTTTAACTCACAGCATTTATTAATAAGATTTAAGTATGTCGTAAAGAGTGTCTTAACGTTTATGAATGAGGCTGTAAATGTTTTGCTTGTTATTGATAACGTCACTTGAAATGTTCACAGAATATTAAGTTATATGTAATATGTACCCTTTAAAAATAAATATGTAACAAAAGTAAAAAAAAATTTACGGTGTTCCCAGACAGCAGTCATCTTTCTGTCCTGTTTCTGATATTCATAATGCTAATTTAGGTCGCACTTGACCGGTTTTTCAAAAGTGGCGTAAATTATGCGGTAATAAGTAACAAATACATAAATTCTAATCGAGCTGAGATTCTCAATTAAATTTAATATTATTTTGTATGTAAAGACTACCTAAAAATAACTACCCGTATAGGTGCATCACGTAGACAAAACATTTACATAAGAAAATAATACTATTAATATACTTAAAATACTGGAAATATTGTGGTGTAACAAACTAAATGCCCTAGATGGGGCAGTATCGTCGCCGAATTCTTTGAGTAGTTCTACATTCTTAATTTTAATTCGGTTACTAGTTTGAATATTTACAGGACCTAATTGTTTTAAGTAGTTAAATACACATTCGACTTCATTATATGGAAGGGTTTCCTTGTCAAGAGTTTCGAACATCGTAAAACCGTCACCTCCCTTCGCTAAAAATTCTGGCATAGCCACTTTATATTCATAAGAGTCTTTTATGTAGCTTAATCCTGGTTTTCCACAGCCATTACATACTGCTGAGGCGTCTATTATTCGAGAACCAGGCGGCTTCTCCAAGTTATAGGCTACTTTTATACCAGAAATTTGTAAAAATTGGCCAGTGCTATCAATTTCCCGCCATGTCGATACTGAATGTTCCAGGGCCTGCTTCAATATCTTACCGTTCATTGTCACAATAGTCAACAAATCCGAAAATGGTAAAACTGTAATCCAGTCGCCTCTTGTCATCTCAAAAGGTTTCGGAAACCTATCTAGCGATGTTCTAATTCGACCACCCTGGACGATGGCTATACTTAAATCCTCATGGTGTGAATAAGCATATTTTTGACGTGTATAATTAACGACTGCATCTACGATCAAATCGCCAATATTACATTCTTTCAAACGGCATTCTCCGTCTAGAAATACTGATGATACTCCAACTACCTCACCGTTGATTTTGTCTATATCTTTTCGATATTTATTTATAGTTGCTTGGAGTTCCGGGTCTTTTGGTATATCCTGGTTCAAAAGTACTGGCGCGCCGTTAAAATCAATTATGTCGCCATCTTTATTGAAATTTAAATGCAATCTACCCATGTATTTAGTATACGCATATGCTTGCACTACTAATACGGTTTTGCCGTTTGATTGTTTCACTGTTTTTGGATAGGGTCCTTGTGGTATTTCGGGTTTCTCTTCTGTTTTATTACCATTCCACAGAAATGTGTTCGAATGTCCTCCTATAACTAAGTCAATGCCATCAACTTCTTTAGCTATTTCTAAGTCTTTTATATACCCTGAATGTCCTAGAGCTATAAGAATGTTTACACCATCCTTCTTCAGTTTATTTACTTCTCTTCTGATAGCGACTACTTCGTCTTCGTATTCTATTTTATTTTTTGGTGCCAAATACTTTGTTTCTGGCGTCAGGTATCCTATGATGCCTATTTTGATATCGTTGACTGGAATGACTACCGAAGGATGCAGATTTTTCTCATTCTGTAGTTCTGGCACGTTGTCCAGTATAAGGTTAGCAGCCAAAACTGGTGATGTCAAGTTTCTGATAAATGGTATAACGCCTTCAACCTCCTCGTCGAACTCATGGTTGCCGAGAGACTGGAAGGAAAGAAATTTCAAGTCATCGATATAGTATAATTTGGATTTCACGTGATAAAACATGTAAGGTAGGAATATCACACTGCATTTTATTATCATTTATATACCTACGATGTAGGCTACTGTAGTTTTGGAAAAGAAAAAGAAAATATGCTAAATACTATATCGATGATATTTTTCCAGCTAAGTTTTCCAGGGTTTGATTTAAGCCGCTTGGTAGTTGCAATCGCGTCATCTACTTTCACAGTGATTTGATATTTAGTGAGTTAACACCCATCAAATCATAAGTAAATTTTTAAACCATATATCATAGTGGTGAAGACATATTGGTACTTGTTACGGCTGACGGAAAACATAGGGAAACCTAAGGGAGGAGAAGTGGGAAGTGGAGTAGATGTGTATCCATGATCCAATAGGTATTGGGATTCAAAATTGCAAAGGTTGCAAAACTGGGATGGGAGTCGCTTCGTGTAAAAAGCTGACCGATGAATGCTGTCTGATAATTTGTTATTTCTATTTTGTGATCTTCTACTACTGCTTATTAGCATAAGAATGGCAAATTACTGTAAATGTTCTTATAGATAATACTATTGTGATTAATAGGACCTTGTTTGGCATAATGAAACGAATTCAGATTGTAGAAATGTTTAATAAATATTTTTGTACTTATAAGTTATCAATTCAGGAACTTCACTTTGTTAGTGTTGTGGAATATTATAATAATATTATTTAGGTTTTTATGGTTGTAAAAAAATACCTTAATCTGACATTTAAGTATTTTTTTATGTAATTTAAACATCAACTTATGATTTCTAGATATATATATTTCTAGATATATTCTAGATAGATAGATTCTTAGATCTTGCATTTTAACTGTAAATTTATGTTTGTAAAACACACTTAACTAGGATTTATTACATAGAACTTATAAGAATACACACGCACTCTGATGGACAATGTCAAAGGAAGATATGTATGTACCTACCTATCTATTTATAATATAGGGATAATTTTTGTGGTAAATAAAAAACACATTATATTCGTGGCTATGTACATATTCAAGGAACATACCTAATTACTCATAGTAGTATAGCATAGTAGTAGGTAAATTTCAACTTAGAAATTCGCATAAATATCCTTTTAGTCACAATATTTTATTTTAATTTCATCAGATATTTAAATCAAATCTTGTCACACATATTTTTAACCATACAAAAGTGATAAAATTGTTATAAAAATAAACACTAACTATGTCACAACACTGTGTTAAAGTACCTATAATAAGCCTGCAGCAGGTTGGTTGGGTTTATTAATTTTTGTGTTGTTTAATTTTTTTTTCTACCAATCGTTGGAAGCCACTGCTTTACGACGATTAATCAATAAAATAGCACAAAAAATTTTAGTAAAATGGTATTATATAAGCTGATCGTGGCCTTTCCTGTTGGCTCTGGGTACTGTATTATGTATGTTTGAAATGGTAAACCATGTCAATTATAGCAATAATTAATAACAAATTTTTATCTTATGCTGCCGCCTATGCTTAAATTAGAATTAAATTACAACAAATACTTATATCCGAGGAAATCTTTAGCTACAGACATTTTCTACCATTTATCCCAAATCAATTTATTCACATACAGTTAAAGAAATACTGATATTTTGTATTTTTTATAATTAACCAGAGATCCGATTTAATACTGAATGTTTCGTTCGCCAATATATGTATTCCTAATTATAATCCAAGATTATGATATGTTTAGTATAATGGACAATTGTGTGTGAATAGAGAATATAATCTCTAAAGTCTGTGGTGTTAATCCACGTCCGTCTATTCTGCGATGTAGTTACCTAAATATCTCATCAAAATTTGTTATTCTTGTTGTTGACATTACCCCTAAAGAAAGAACTAATAATTTTTGTTCCAATTATTGCATTAGTATATATATTTGGTCCTGTACCTACTATTTAAATTATTCGTTATTTATTAAGCGCTAATAACATCAATAGTAATAAGCCGTATGAAGGTAATAAAGAATTAGAGCTTGATCTAATCGCATCTAAATTTAGCAAAATTGACCTTCCCTCCACTTCGGGCAGGACATCCGTATATCGTTGTAAATAGGTCTTTAAGCAAAAGAGTTCATCATATGGATATGTTTCTTTTGGCAAACCAATAATCATAGTGTAACCATCTCCGCCATTAGAAATAAATGTAGGCATTAAGACATTGTATAATTTGTCTTCTTCTATTATGGAATACTTTGGAATATCACACGCAGCACATCTTGCTTTTGCTTCCACCACTCTTGAGTTTGGGGGAAGTTTCAAATCGTAAACAACTTTTATACCAGAGTACTGGAGAAATTCACCAGGATAATCCAAAAGATTATATTTTGACACTGAATATTCAATAACTTGTAATAAAACGCTACCGTTCATTGTTACTCTCGATATACTACCTTTGAAAGGTAATACTGTTAGAAGATCTCCTCTTGTTAATACAGCAGGCTTTCTTGTATGTGTTATGGATGCTCTTATACCTCCTCCCTGAATAATAGCTATAGGTGCATCTGTCCAATGTTTACCAGTGTAATTTTTTACATAGGTATAAATCATGGCGTCTGCTATTAAGTTTCCTAAATTACATTCAATTTTCTGACAATTTAAGCCATCTAGTGGAACTAAACTAGTACCCACCACAGCTTGTGTTGTGTTACTTACTTGCAATCTGTATTTATCGACTATCTTTAAAGTTTCTGTATCCTGTGGAATCGAACTATTTAGAAGAATGGGGTATCCATCAGCAGAAACCAAATTTCCATTAGTATCGAATATTAAATGCAATTTCCCTAAATACTTTGTATAAGCATATGCTTGTACTACTGGTACTAATTTTCCTGAATGTTGCACTACGTAAGTGGGGTACGGTCCTTGAATTTCTTCTGAATCAGGAGAAGTTCCATTCCAAAGGAAAGTATTAGAATGTCCTCCGATAACTAAGTCGATTCCGTCAACTTCTTTTCCAATTTCTAAATCTTTGCTAAAACCAGAATGCCCTAATGCTATTATAATTTTACACCCTTGATCTTTCAGTTTTGGAACTTCTTCTTTAAGGGCAACGATTTCATCAATGTATTCTACATCATTTTTCTTTGCTAATATTTTAGTATCTGGTGTCAGGTATCCCACAATGCCAACTTTATGACCTGAAGTGTTGATGACTACTGATTTCTTGAGATTTGTCTCCTTGGCTAATTCCGGAACTTTAGAAAGAATTAAGTTAGCTGCTAACACTGGAGTGTTTAAATTTTCTATGAATGGAGTAAGACCATCCACGTCGTTGTCAAACTCGTGATTTCCAAGGGACTGAAACAAAAATTTGATATTGGACCTTATCAATACTTTAAATTTCAACTCTAAAATTAATTAATATATTATATAATTTTAGAATATAATCATTAAATAGAAAAATTAAAAGATTTCACGTTTACACAGATGTATGTAATATTATACAACATTATTTTCGTATACTTACAATATGTACTAATATAAACCAACAATTCGGTTATAACATAATATTACCCTATTGGCAAACTTTATTGTAAATTCTCTGTTTGAAAGTAAAAAATTAAAACCCTTTTTTTACTGTGTAAGTAATATCAATAACAATTTTACCATAAACAGTCCAAAAACATATAAAATATTATAATTAAACCTATGGAGCCCTGTATGGATACGGTAGAACTTTTAACCCAATTGAGGTTATCTAAAATTATACGATTTTCTACAGCGTAATATATGGGACTAATCTTTTTAAAATAATTAGTAGTACAATTTAATTCATCATAGTCTAAAGCTACTGATGGAAGCCCATTTAGAACTGAAAATCCGTCACCTCCTGTTGAAAGAAATGATGGCATTAAAATATTGTAATACTGTGAAACGTTCAGAGCAGAATACGTAGGAATATCGCAAGTTCCACAACGAAGTAAAACTCGGGTAACTCTTTTTCCGCGTTTCTTTTTAAAATCATATTGAACTTGAATTCCAGAAACTTGGAGAAATTGACCGGGAGCACGTTTTGGTCTATAAAAGGCAACGGCGTGTTCAAGCATCTTTAAAACGTTAGTTCCGTTAACTGATACTTTTGCTAAATTACCACCAAATGGCAAAACTATTAGTACATCGCCTTTCGTTACATTCGCAGGTAAACTAAGCTTGGCTATAGAAGATCTTATGCCGCCTCCCTGAATTATAGCTATTGGAGCATCGGTCCAACCTACTCCTTTATACTCTGAAGCATATTTATTAACCATAGCATCAGCTATAAAGTTACCCATATTACATTCCTTGACGCGACAAGAATGTCCATCTAGAATAACAGAAGTTTGGCCAACAATTATTTCAGTTTCTTTAAGTACTTCGCCGCGATACTTGTTAACGATAGATAAAACGTCAGGATCCTGAGGTACAGATTTATCTAACAAAATTGGATTTCCATCAAAGCTGATAAGATCGCCATTAGTGTTAAACACCAAGTGAAGTTTTCCTAAGTATTTTGTATACGCGTAAGCTTGAACTGCAGGAACAGATTTTCCTGACTTTTGCTTTACTATCGTGGGATATGGGCCTTCAGGTGTTTCCGTTTCATTAGTTAAGCCATTCCATAGAAAGGTATTCGTGTGTCCGCCTATGACGAGATCGATATCCTCAACTTTTTTGGCGATCTCGAGATCTTTTGTAAATCCCGAATGACCTAAAGCGATAAATATTTTTACTCCTTCTTTCTTTAATCTGTCTACTTCTTTTTTGATGGCAGATACTTCTTCTTCGTATATTATATCGTTTCTCACTGCTAAAACTTGCGTTTCTGGTGTTAAATATCCAATAACACCTATTTTGGTATTAGATATGTTAAATACTACAGAGTTCATAAGGTTTGTTTCTGATTCAAGGGTTGGTTCCATAGTGAGATTGAGATTGGCTGCCAGGACAGGACAGGTCACATTTTCAATAAATGGCGTCAATCCAGAAACCCCATTATCCAATTCGTGGTTACCCAGAGACTGAAACAAATAAAAAAATATTAAATTCATAATGTAGAAATAATACCGAAAATATTATAAAATAGACACCAAATAAGACAGCAAAGATTAGGAAACACCAATAATGCAAGTAGGTAAGGTATGCATAAACATGCAGCATTAATTAATATCGCAGGGAGAAAGAAAGAACTCAACTAAACGTTATAATTTTTTGGCAAGCAATACGAATATTTTCATGCTGTTAAAATTTGGTAAACGTTTTGTTTTAACAAAATATATTTAACAGGCCATCGGTCTGAATAGTAAGAGAGCATGCAAAAGAAATAGAGAAAAGATTCAGAAAGAGCATGCCTGGAATAAATACCGTTTAGGTTTGTACTGCTACTTATCCCATATGGTAATATATTCTTATTCTTCCTTAGCTGGTCCAATTTTCACTATCACAAATATTTATGTTTATATAAAACAATTACATGGTTATAATAGAAATGACTTTGATGGCTGGTTATATCGGGTTAAAATAAAAACATATTTATGTGTTAAAACTATTTTTGTTACAAAATTAAGAGAGAACACGTGAAAGAACAATAAGTGCAAATATTAAAACAGAAGAAGTGAATGTGGCTGCAGAATCAGGCGCGTTCAGTAAAATAGTACGTCCTGCTACTTCTGGATATACAGGACTTCTTAGGTTTAAGTATTCTGCTAGACATGTCACCTCATCATAAGCAAGTTCTTCTTGCGGTAAATTAGTAAGCATAGTAAAACCATATTGTGCGTCCAATAATGACAAAGGCATTATTATTTTGTATTCTCTCCAATCGTCGATAGCAAAGAATTGAGGTACTAAGCATGACCAGCATCGAACTACTACAGATACGATTCTTGTACCTGGTTCGTTGTCGAAGTCGTATATAACCCTAACACCCGAAAATTGCAAGAATTGGCCAGAAGGATTTGAAGGATTATAATCAGCTACTGAATGTTCTAAAAATTCAGTTAAAATAGTCCCATTCATCGATAAGACGACCAAGTTGCTTGCAACAGGCAATGATGATAATAAGTCTCCCCTAGTTACGGATGCTGGTCTTATATCCGGTGAAATCGAAGCAGCAATAGCAGCTCCATGAATAACAGCTATAGGAGCATCAGTCCATGTGTCTCCTTCAAATCTGGTCGCGTAGTAATACATCATAGAGTCGGTGATAAGATTGCCAAGGTTACATTCATTAGTACGGCAAGACTGGCCATCAAGAACTACAGAAGTTTGTCCAAGTACTTCTTGAGCAGTCAGAGCTAGGGATTTGGTGTTAATTTTGTGGATACTCATTGACTCAAGATCTTGTGGAATGGTGTTATCTAAGATAACAGGTTCCGCGCTATATTTAGTAATGTCTCCATTTTTATCAAAAATAACACTAAGTCTTCCTAAATATTTATTATACGCGTAAGATTGGGTGACCAAAACTTGTTTCCCAGAATTTTGTTTGATAATTGTCATTTCCAGTATTTGATTTTCTGCAGCAGTACCATTCCAATAGTACATGTTTTTATGACCGCCAATCACTATATCTACACCATCAACTTCTCTTGCGATTTCTAAGTCTTTTTCAAAATCAGAATGCCCCAGTGCTATAATTATGTCAATTCCTAATGTTTGTAGTTTTTCAACTTCTTCTTTTAGAGCAAGAACTTCCTCAATATATTCTACATCGCCAGCACTATCCAACAATTTATTTTCAGGCTTTAGGTATCCAATAACTCCAACTTTTCTTCCATCAATGTCGATAACTACGGATGTTTCCAGGTTTTTGCCTTCCATATTTTTGAACAAAACATTACTGGACACGATTTGAGTGTTGAGGCTGTTGATGAATGGCGAAAACTTCGTGGAGCCAGACTCGAAGTCATTGTTTCCGAGCGACTGAAAAGGAAATATAAGTATGCTTTATATTTCAACAGTAATTTACACACAGTTATTGTTAAGTATGTTAATATTTGTTATTAACTGATTAATGAGATTATGATAAGTAAGATTTATATAAGTATCTAATAAGTATTTTTTTATACAGAATGTATTAGTAGAAATTAATTATAACGGCAGTTAAGGGTAGTATACATGTCATAAAAAATTTCAATGAAATAATAAAATATAATGTTAATTAGTTTGGGGAGCAACATGAAATTGTTAGATTTGTGTTAAAAAAATCTCAACCCACCACCATTTTCTGCGTTCATGCAACAGATAACAAATAATTCCACAACCACAACCAATATAAAAGTCATGAATTCAAGAATGACAATATTAAATGAACGATTGTTGAACATATTAGTAATAATATATTAGTTTCTAGTACTATATTAACAATATATTAGTAAATTTTATGTGAACGCTTATTGTAATGTTTTTATTGTTGGTACTTTTTGGTATTGGTACCACAACGTGACCAACAATTTGTCTTCTTTATCAACTTACTTTGAGTTGAATCCAGCAGATCTTCGTTACACATGTCACATCATTCTTTTATATACTCACGTGTATCTGATATTTGTTGTTTTAATACTTTTTACGCATGTCGTTTAAATATCTTTGTAAATAATGGAATGTTTTATAATCTTTTTTTATTGTCTCTTCATCGTATTGTGTAGTGCTTAGTATGAATTTCGATTACGTAATTGATGTGTGTAGATAGGGTTCCTTATATAGTATATGGCGATGATTATGGTATATAATATATACCATAATCATCGCCAGTACCTACGTTATTATCCCGCTTCGTAAGCGGCTTTTCAGCTAATATTGAACCAAATTTATCACAGCAGCTCAAATTAACATCTAATAATTCTCGGTTTGTATAATTATAGATTCCGCAGAGGTAGATAAAATAAAGTGTTCAAACAATCAAACAAATGAAGATAAGAATGCAGTCATAATATCATAATGATAAGCCTGGAATTTGCTTAGGGCAAAATAATTAACAACATAATCATATATTTTTATACTTTCTTTTAAATATGTATACCTACCGGTCCTTTGTGATATTAGGTAGGTAACAATAAAAACAATTTGAACAGACTTTCAAAATACTATTGAAACAAATACATGGAAGAAAATACGTAAAGAGTCTGTAAACGATACTCTTCTGAAAATGAAGAAGTCATATGATTCCAATACGGTGAACTTTCTTTGCTTACATTTGCTGGAGGCTGTAATCTGAACTTGATATACCTATTAATGCGCAACCAGATTACTAGAATATACAATACCTTTATTGGCAGTGGTAAATATCTTCTTGCAACATTTTTGAATCAGTTCAACAATGTTGTTTGAATAGTTTGCATTCTAAGAAAAGGCGCTGTTGCAATCACAACATTAAAAAATCTTTGTAAGGATGCCAGTGAACTGATCGATCATTTGCAGGTAGACTATCATTTAATTATCACCAATTATAGAAATCCTAATAATTTTCATACAGACCTTGACCAGATATGCTCTTGACTATCCACTTATTATGATAGGTAATTATTCCTCATTGTTTAAGGTTGAAATGAGCGACACTAGATAGCTTTAACAACACATTTTGCAAGCTTATCAATAACAACATATTTTGTATACAGGGTTATTTTTTATTAATTAGGTGGCATCTTTCCAACAGGTCAGGCTATATATTTAAAACTTAACAAGTTTTACTATGGGACCAACCTAGTTATCGCGGATAAATATCAGCTGCTTCATACAAAAGGTATACGTATGAATAACAAAAACTTAACAGCTAATTTCATTTTCGGAGTATTCAGGTTGGTCCCATAGAAGAAGTTGTACAGTTTGATGAACTGATTCATCTGTTAAAAGGATGCCAATTAATGCAAAATCATCCTGTATTTTCAACACGTATGCATAACAATATACAATCCAGGCATATGACATCTCGAAATTTTAACATAGAACAAATTATTACAAACTTACCACAGCGTCTGGTTGCAAAGCGTTGATGAACTCCGCAGCCACCTTCCACTTGTAGATGGTGAACCAGGCGGTGCCCGTGTAGGTGTCTCCAGCATTCAGGTAGAGTACTGGTGGACCCTCGCCAGAAGCCGCTTTCCTTCGGGCCTCTTTTACACTGCAAGATACGATATACTTTACATATAACGCCATTTTCCGGAGGTGTAGGCAGATACTACATTTTTCCACAGGCCAGATCCCTCCTTACAAAGGAACGATAAAACTTGACGTCATGACCATGTTTCTGGATTTTTTAAGTCAGGTTTTACACGAAGCGATTTACATTCTTTATAGGGAGCCATATTGGATCGTGGACAATCGGGGTTACACATCCAGTTGCCTGCATGTGCAGGTTTTTTTTTTACGAAATTTTACTTAACCTAAGAGCATCAGTTAATACTAAAACTTTACATAAATCAAAAAAGAATCATTAGTCGATATAGGATTGGATCCTGTACTGTGACAACATGCGTAGCTCTTTCAAAAAATAATAATTCTACCCTAATAATGCAGTAACCCATATTACCATAAAAAATAATCAGTTCCTGAAATTGTTTTGTGAAATAAAATCCTACCTTTATCGATAGAACCGGGTGATTCCCAATAAATTACAAACAAGGAACAAAGGGAAATTTTAAAATTGGTCAGTTGTTGGTTTCATCAAAGGAAATGTAATATCGGGAAACGTTATATCGTTGGTCGATATTGAATTTAAAAATTTAAACTCTCTTTTTGTTTATGAGTTTAATTTTAAAAATAACAAATAGCATCACTCAATAAAATCAAGTACCTAAATATTTTTAGTCTGCACGACATCGACACGACTCGACTACACTACAAAATTTATTTTAATACGTTAGACGAACCACGTTTTTCCCGGGGGTAGGCAGAGACTACCTAGATCTTTCCACTTGACACGATACCTACATACTTCTGCATATGGATGAAGCGAATTCATCTATATCCATTATTCGCTTCATGCAAGCATGTCGGTTTAGGGTAGGTACCCTTGACCTGAGGGGTTAGTGCGAGTTTTACTCGGTCAGACGCGCCAAGCAAGTAAACCGCGAGTCTGTATGGAGTTACATTAGTGCCATCGCGTTACCACTAGGTGGCGCTTATTTAATAACATACAAATTCGCGTTTACTTGCTCGACGTGTTTGATCGAGTAAAACTGGCACTAACCCCTCTGACTTTTTCCAGAACAAGGAACGGGCGCCTTCTCCTTTCTACGTTGCTATTCACACTCCTTGTTTATAAATATAAATAATAAATATTATATATACGGGACAAATCACACAGATTGAGTTAGCCTCGAAGTAAGTTTGAGACTTGTGTTACGAGATACTAACTCAACGATACTATATTTTATATAATAAACACTTATATAGATAAACATCCAAGACCCAGGCCAATCAGAAAAAGTTCTTTTCTCATCATGCCCTGGCCGGGATTCGAATCCTGGACCTGGAACGAATTCATACCAAAAATGTAGGCATTTTTTGCTTAAATTCGAGAAAATAGGTAAATAAACACTCACACATAGGCAACCCTTGGGAACCCTCCGTAACACTTCCCGGCCTCCCTGTCCTCCGCAGTGCAGGTCCCGCTGAGCTGCGAGGTCTGCTCGAACCGCGCGTGCATGTCATTGTTGTGCAGAATCAGCAGCTCAAAGTTCTCCCCATTGTTCCCAGGGGACTTCACTATGCTGCTGGAAGACAGAGCCAACGCGACCGCGAAGGCCGTTAGTTGTATTAATGCGTTCTGAAATTAGAGAAAAGGCAATTAAATAAGGTATCGCAGAGTAGATTTCAATAACAGAATTAATTATAGTTAATCGTTAACGATATGGTAATTAAAGCATCACTACATAGTATAAAACAAAGTCGTTATTTTAGTCTGTTTGTCTGTATGCTTAAATCTTTAAAATTACGCAACGGATTTTGATGCGGTTTTTTGTAACAGGTAGAGTGATTCAAGAGGAAGGTTTTTATGTATAATAACATTTATAATTTTGCACCCGTGCGAAGCCGGGGCGGGTCGCAAGTATGTATATAAATCAAGGTCAATATTCTTTCAATTTCTCTTTAGTATAGTTATAAATCAAATATATTTTATCAATATTTTAATGTATTTAAAGAATCAAACCTTGGTAAAATTGCACCGACGACAGACAGACTTTTTTTTTGTTTTTTTGACGTTTTGGGTTGGGTTTTGGCTGATAAATAAGTCAAATTTGCCTATAGAAATGTGTGAAATAATTATTGTTTCAATGAGGCATATACATATACATACATACATACATATGGTCACGTCTATATCCCTTGCGGGGTAGACAGAACCAACAGTCTTAAAAATAATGAATGGCCATATTCTTTTTTGTATTGGTGCCGGGAACCACACGGCAATTGAATGAGGCACCTTATCAGAATTCCTAAAAATGCGACGAAGAAGCATCTATCTTTGTACTATTTTTAGAAGGTAGAAAAAAGACGCAAAAAAAGACAAGTGAGTACGTAAGCGATTCAGTTAACTCAAATTGTAGCCACCCATGCTGTACCTAATAGCAACTAAAAAGAAAAAAAAAAGTCATTTGTCATGGATATTTCGTACAATAAAGCGCGGGATAACTTGGCGCCATTGGTTCAATGTGAACGGACTCTCTGGTATTCCATCTTACTTATGATAGCCGTAGTGAAGTTTAGTGCAATCCGTTTTCAGAGTTAACCAAACATATCATCGATGTTTGTTATGCAGTTAACTGTAGTCTCTTTTCTTTGTTGCCTTAAATTATATTTAAACAGCCGTAGAACACTGTTAGCCTTTTGTATCTACAACAAAACACATTGACTCAATATGAACAAACGAAATAAAAATAAGACTAAATATTTTTTTAATACGACATTCCTTCATTTATAAGAAAGTAAAGTAGTTAACTTAATACATTAGGAACCAGAAAAATGACAATTAAATTTTTTTGTAAGTTATTAGTTAAGTTATCCACTTACTAGTTAAAAGTGCAAGCATAATAAATATAATAGTATGTAATACAGAAAGTATTGTTGGAAAATATTTTACAGCTAAATAGTAAATTAAGCCAAACAGAAAAAGATTTTATAAAAAGTTATGTTCATTATGAAATACGCTGCAAGGCTACCTATACAAGAACTGTAAACAGATATTACTACTGTTTAACTTTATATGACATTATCAAGATTATGCCATAATTGAACAAGGCTGCAGTCATAAGCATTTTTATCGGAGATTATTTTGAAGGACCTACCTAATATGTAGGTAGTTATCATCTTACTAACAAAGTTTCGCACACTGCATGTAGGTGAACAGAATAAAATAACGGTTCTGAATAATTTTGTTGTATTGAGCCGTTTGCTTTAAATTTGAGGATTTTACAAAGAAACTGATTTAAAAATGTCATTAAAGATTTGAAATAATTTTTGTTCCTAATGAAAAATCTCAATTACTTCTGGATTTATATTAACATTTAACATACATACATATAATCACGTCTATATCCCTTGCGGGGTAGACAGAGCCATCAGTCTTGTAAAGACTGATAGGCCACGTTCAGATATTTGGCTTTAAGATAGAATTGAGATTCAAATAGTGACAGGTTGCTAGCCCATCGCCTAAGAAAGTATGTAAGCCTATCCCTTAGTCGCCTTTTACGACATCCATGGGAAAGAGATGGAGTGGTCCCATTCTTTTTTGTATTGGTGCCGGGAACCACACGGCACATTTATATTAATATTGCCACATTATTCATTAATTAGACCTTTAAAAGTCTAATAACATTGGCAGTTATTCTAGAGCTACGTTATGCTTTTAGCTTTATTGGTTAAGTCTTAAATCCTACTACTATTATAAAGGCGAAAGTTTGTATGGATGTTTGTTAATCTTTCACGCAAAAACTACTGAACCGATTACCATGAAATTTGGTATGTAGGTAGCTGAAGACCCAGAATAACACATAGGCTACTTTTTATCCCAGAGTTCCCGCGGGATTGATAGGGTTTCCATGCGGACGAAGTCGTGGGCGGCCTCTAGTCCTACTACTATTATAAAGGCGAAAGTTTGTATGGATGTTTGTTACTCTTTCACGCAAAAACTACTGAACCGATTACCATGAAATTTGGTATGTAGGTAGCTGAAGACCCAGAATAACACATAGGCTACTTTTTATCCCAGAGTTCCCGCGGGATTGATAGGGTTTCCATGCGGACGAAGTCGCGGGCGGCCTCTAGTAACTATATAAAAGTCATGTAATCGATGCATTATGATTTTCACATCAAATTCCCCCATAGATATCCGAACGCCGCAGGAAAGAACTAATTTAGCTAAACTGTCTCGCGCGGAAGCAAATGCATGAACGGCGTCCCGAATTACCATTGTATTTTTGCCTCGCCTACATTCTCACGATGTGCAAGTGCAAGTCTTATTTGTACACCTAGACTATTAGTAACGAAGATAACAATATAGTAACGTGCATAGTATGGAAATAGTAAAGTAGCGCAGAACATTTTTACCTATTTTGTTATACTATAGATTTTTATTAACATTTTGATTTTACTGCTATCTACCGATTTCTTCAGGGTTCTTTACCTTTGCATTGCAATATTATTTAAAGTTTCTTGTACGATCGCGTTCATATCTGCAGTCATAGTTTTAAAATTCTTACGGGTTAAAATAGCGTGCACTGTGGTTCCACTAGATACACACACACATGCATATTTAAAAAGAATAAATATTCCTTCAAATGAATACGGTCTTTAATACCAATGATTACTAAGTAAAACAGTTTATTATTCTATGACATATAACATAACAAAACAGAAAGAGACGGTAATCAACGATGGCCGAACTGGGCCCGATAATTGTCGATCGAGATATCGTCGTCTCTCATTATTTGCATAAGATTTGCCTATAGAGGGAAGCCTGCGACTGCCAGACTTATATCATTTCAATAAAGTTGAAAGTTTGTCTGCACACGACCCTAACATAGGTAGTGGTTCCTTTGAAAGTTATTGGGTAGCAATTTTATTACTTCGTGTGTGCAAGTGAGATCTAAGATATAATAGATAATCTCGCTTGCTCACACTCGCTTGTTCTAGTTACTAGCGGATTCCGAAGTTATTCAAGGAATTTTTGTCTATTAAAAAAATATATATATTGTTACTGACAATTTTTAATGTTTCAAGGTGCCATTTGAACTAAGTAACTGACTGACTAACTAACTAACTGATATCTAAGAATTACAGTACCCGTGTCTTCAAACACGGAAATCAGCAAGAAATATTAAACAAGAGGGAGCAAAATAAAACATTCAATAATTAAAATAAGTAAATTTTATTGAAACAGTTTACCTATAGTTTTGTTTACATATTGATGATTATATAAAGGTATACATACAGCATATTGCACTAATTTACTTATCTCCTGTTATTAAGGTTACAGCTTAATTATTCGTTTTCATAAAGAAAAGATATTGAAGCTGTCCTTAAAATACTATCTAAGTACATAGTAGTTTTAATATAAACTGGCAGAACCTTTCACGCACTATATGGACTCGATACACAGGGTAGTTGTCTTGCACAAATGATATTGCATATCATCAATCGGATAAATACACCGCACAGTTGGTAACATGGTTTCTTCCAGCACTTGCACATAATGAGCAGCTGTAGCGCATCCTGCTATCCACATCTGTTCTCCAGGTCCAGCAGCACTCATCCAGCCCCACATATTTACAGATATGCGTCCAGACTCCATATTTGGCACAATATTTTTTTCTTCATACCGAGTTGCATTTCTTCGCCATAAATGAAGCCTACCGTGTTGCGATGACGTAAACGAACTTTTTGTCCGTAAATATCGCCTTGTTCCAGTCAAAATCCAAATACTGCCGAGCAAATTCTAAATGTTTTTGCTTATTTATTTCGGATAAATACGGCTTTCTTGCTGGCTGTCTGTGGAATAGTCCCTCACGGTGCAAACTCGACGAACAGTAACCACTGATGTGTCGAACTGTTCCGCAAATGTTCTGGTCGGTATGAAGCCATTATTTTCGTACTGTTCCACCATGGATCTCCGCTGTGTGGCGTGTCGCTGTGTTGATTAGTGGACGACGGTCGCTGAGCGGTCGACTTTTTACACTACCCTCTTCTTGATGGCGCGTTACCCAACGCTTCACCGCTTGTTGTTTATTGTGTTATTTGTGTGAATGTGTGAGTGACAGCGGTGACTGCAAGCTATAAAGTTTTGCGAACTATGACTGCAATTATGAACGCGACCGTACTTCATAATATAAGTACCAAAATACATTGAGGCTGATTCTAAAAAAAAAATGTAAATTTGGCACGTTGATAAACAAAAAAGGTATAGTAATTGCATTTACTTGATATTCAAGCTTTATGTCTTGGAATTTATAATAACATAAATAATATAGCATTTTAGTCCGTTATTTTCTATCAAGAATTATTATAAATAGTGCAACAATTAAAATTCCTATCAGTTTCAATTCGTCGCGCTTGCGAGGGATTTTAGACTACCTACTTAAAACAGATTTTAATAATAAGAATGAGAAATGAATGTCTACTCTTTTTTTATAGGAATTAAGGGCTTTGTCAGTTGCCGTTGAAGTTGCATTAGGAACTGTCCATAAAAGCTGGGCCATAGACATAAATTAATATAGGAGACATTATACTGTGTCTGGTTTAAAAAAAAATAGACCAAACATTTTTATCTATAATTTTAAACTTAATCAATTTGGTGAAAAAAAAATTGTATTATTTATTTATTTGCTTTCAACTCAGCGTATCAAACGTTTGCAATAGTCGTTCATTGAACCCTATTTCACGGTAACTAAGGGAGATCTCCTTCGATACCTGCCTGCTCTTCTTAGAAAGGGCCGCGACAAAAAGTGTCGGCTACTAAAAAGTACTGTCCGATTCAACAGAGGCGGTGTGGTTTGATTTACATCCAATAGTTTAATATTCAATATTAAGATTATTTTAAATTTGAGAGTATTTTATTCATTTGACATTTACTTTATTTTTGTATAATTACTTAATTTATATAATTAATAGTACGTCTAAGATTACAACGTGAGTAATTACATTGATCAGCTAGGAAAAGTGATGTGAAGTGATTGCATATAATTAACATTTGGAGATTGTGTGTCAAATGTACTTAATGATAAAACCAAATTAAAACGTTCAAAGATAAAAAAAAGATTAAGATACTGACGCAATCATGATCGTTAAAAGATAAAATTTTGTTACTAATGTATTGCGTTTTTTCGCGTTTAAAATGAGAATTTAAATATCAGATTTTTTAAAATCATTATATACATTATATATTTTATATCTATGGTTTGGCGACTAGTCGAATCTAAGTGAAACTTGCCTTACTACGTCATATCTACAACAATTAATTTGCACCACACGACATGCCGCCCACTATGGAGTGACATAAAATTTCTACAAGCCTATCGGCGATCTGTCGATCGTTATTCAAGAGAACGCAGAGGAAGTTACAATTTGCAGATTGATATGATAGGACGGACATTATTGAGTTCTTTTGTACAAAGAGCAGACTGAGTACCTATATGATAAGTCTATCATATAGGTACTCAGTCTGCTTGCTCTTTTGTGTCCTAGTTAGTTGTGCCCGCGACTTCGTCCGCGTAGAATAGATACTCGTATTTTGGGCATCATTGAAGTCCAATTTAAGGAGGAATAATTTTCCCCGTTTTTTTTCTCATTAGATTATTTATTTTAATATCAGTAATTTTTTACAATGCAAAATCTTGTTTAATTTTTGCATGCATGCCAACAATGCTGGTGTAACGCATAATATTATTGCAATGTCGTCCATCATACTGAATGCATTTGCCTGATTCAGTTATTATCCAGCATTTGATGTATTCACAAATTTATTGAAAGGAACTGCAAAATATTCATTTATTTGTTCATACGTACACTAACAAATCTTATCTTTACGTGGGGTAGACAAAGCTGATGGGGAATAGAATTTATGGCTTTAATTGGATGGTTTAATGAATGATGGAATTTAAGATTCAGTGATAGTGATGGTCCTCATCTTACTTGTTGTATAACAATTAATTCTTCTGTAATTGGAACACAAAAGTCGTTTCGCACTGGTAGTACAAGATGACGATAGTATAATAAAGATACGTTATCAGGATTACATTTATAACGTCATTCGATAATGCAATGTTTACATTGTAATTTTTTTACTTATCTTTTCCTTCTGTCCCGATCACATCCTCAGTACGCTTTTGACCATTTATCCTGAATTTCCTCTTTTTATTTATTTTGATTTTTACATGAATTGACTCCGATATCTTTACATATATGTTGTCGGTGGTTAAAGTTATCTTTCGATATTACCTACAATAGGTATCTGACTTTCCCGTTCCGGTAGGGATTACAAAAACGTCTAAGTAAACTATATTTGTTACCAAATTTCTTCACATTCGGTTTAAATGTGAAGAGATAACAAACTAATATTCGCAATATATTAGTTATCACGTCTAAATCAGGGTAGACAGAGCCAACAGTCTTGCAAAGACTGAAATGATATACATAATATTAGCTGGATTGAATTGAGATTTGGGAATGACCAAGAGCGTTCATAATGTAAATAGTACCTTATAATTTATGTTTCAAGATATCAAATCACTGTATCAAACGCAACAAATTGCATTAAATTTATGAAGTATAGTGAAGAAGAAGGTGAATTTCCACCAGATCTTAATGCTTTATAATCACAGCTATAATTTAAGGTATTACTAATATAACAAAGAAATAAATGTTGATAGTTATGGCAATTAAAATATATATATACAAATAGTGGTAATAGTGTACCTAATTAATGGAATATTACATAAATTTGCAAAATATTAAAGATAAGTATGTATATTTATTGAAATTCATAAACCTTCTTTTTTAATAATTAACGTACCTACTTTAAGTAGTTTTGTAGTTTTTTTGTATAAAAGTCGAGCATTGTTTTTTTAAAGTAGGTACCTATATATTTTATCAAAATTAATACTTACTTATCGCAAGAGATTAACATTTATTCGAATATTAAATATTCTACGTTGCTTAACTGCATGTGGCCAAAATAAGAAACTATGATAAAAAATGTTTAAAAAAAAACCTGAAGATTAAGGGCCAGTCGGGGCTTGCAATAAGTGCGTTAATTAAAGAAAATACTAATAGGAAAATTTGTTTGTGTATAATTTGAGAGCGTCGATAGTTGAATCGTTAAGGTGCCCAGTTAAAATGCGTGTGTGTACAGGTTCGATGCCCACCCCGGCCACTACTATTTTCGAAGGTTTAGTACATTAGTTTGAAAACTAACCGATGCTTTTACGGTGAGGGGAGTCGTGAGGAAACCTGCACATTCAGGCAACTGGATGTGTATCTAACCACGATCCATCTAATACGGGTTAGGTTCCCCTGCAAAGGTCGCTTCGGGTAAAAACCTGACTCACCCAATCTAGGATCCATGGCCAAAGGCATCCTAGCTCCTCTCCAGAGTGGTGAGGATGCAACCAGGACTAAAGCCAGGAGGAAGAAGAAGTGTTTATATGTAATTTGCCCATCTTTCAAAAATAACAAGATCCATATTATTTAAAGCGTAGGCAAACCCATATAATTATTTATTTAAGTAACAAACGGTTATAATGATCGTCGTTTTCATTGTCGGCGCATTTATGTTTGTTTAAATTGTAGTTAACAACTTTGTTGGTGTGACAAGAACTTTGTGAACATCATTATACGAATTGTATAATTAGTAGAACCTACGTACTTACAAAAAGACATTGGTGATTGTTGTAAGTATGTAATTATAAGATATGTTGTTATTTTTGTAAAAAAAATATGTTTCGTGGAAATTTGATAAATATTTAGTTTTATTATTAAGGACGTTACAAAAATTGGTTTTCTATCTTTATGTATAAAATAAAAAAATTGTAACTACTGTTTGTTCAAAAAAACTGGAATTTGTTTATCTTCCTGAAACTACCTCAAGAATAAAATGGACTTATCAATTGTATTGTTTTTTACATAAACGAATACTAGGATACTAGTTTACAATCCACACGATCTAACACTAAAGAGTAACACAGCGTTGATATTTTAGTATATAAGTAGTTTTGTACATAAAAAAACAGATTATGTACTTGGTTCTTATATATAGTTACTTTCCAGTAAATTTTCAGGTATATCTTCAATTAATTAGTTAACTGGATGAAATCACAAACGGGATAAGTCCAACTTTGTAAGTTATCACTACAAATAATAAAGTCCCACTATTTCTGTCTGCATGTATGCACTGGGAAAGTTGTGGACGGATGTTTCTGTTTGAAATGTTGGAAAAAGGGTTTCCGGACGAAGGTTTATATCTATAAATGGTACCGTGCGAGCCGGGGTGGGTCGCTAGTATTAGTGTAATTTTATCTGTACTGCATTTTTCTTATGTGCAATAAAGAGTTTACAAACAAACCAAGACAAAAGCATGCTAACCAAGAAATGTGTCGGATTTAGTTTGACCATTCCTGAGATCGTCTGAATGTATTAGGATGTCCATTTAGCTAGGTTCCACGACGTTTATTTTACAAGCGCACCGAGTTCGGAGCTGACAATCTAATACCTAGACATCTAGGTCAGGCTGCGCTGTAGATACATCGATCTTTGAAGACGTATTTCAAGAGCTAACTGCACTTTTGGTAACAATCACCATTTCTTAATCAGGAGGGCACATTGATGTGTCAGATCAGGGGGTGTTGTGCTGATGACTTATTAGAGGAAAAAGCTCATTATAGTAAACACACACCTACCCCTAGTTGTGTTTACTATATTATACCTACTTGTATTTTTTTTTATTGGATCATCATAATTACATAAGTTAAATTTCTGGAGCCTCAGGACCTGAAATTCCGGAAAGTCAACAGTAAAACAATGTCAATAAAAAGGACGTCCGTATTAAAATCTAGGTTATTTAAAGTATTCCACATTCTGAAATCAGCTTTCTTGAGAACGTTACATAAAATGCAGTTGTCTCTCATTCTAAGTACCCTTTGAAGGCGTATGCTCGGAAATCATATAAAATTCGTTCAAGAATATTACTTGGGAAATGGCGGCGCGTCGCGAAATAGGTGTTTAGTGTTCCGGCGGAAACGTGGCAAGAGGAATTTTATGATTTTGTTTTCATAGAGACTGATGGCTTTTGTCTTTGAATTGGCTTTCGAGAGAATTTGGCCGCAGTCTAGAGTTTTGGATGTGTTGTCAGTAAATTTTTATGCATTCTTGAAGAAAATCAGCATAAAACGCTGTTGCCCGAGAGAAGTGCTATCTTAGAACATGGCAATATCTCGTTGCCGATAGGAATTTAGGGAAATCTCTTCTTAGAGCACCACATGCAATCTCCAAATAGCACACCAATGGATACCATGGCAAATTTTGGCTATGGAAACAATTCAGTGGTTTCATTTCTATCATCACTCCATAACTCTTGTTACTATAAACTTAAAGTACTAATATAGCATGCTGTCGTGCTACTTATCTACCATTAAGATTAGCTTAAACCGGTCCCAATTGGTGTCGAATCCAACAGTCAACTTACGAGAAACTCGCATTTAGTTTGCATTAACTGATAGACTGTAATGCACATTGCATTACATATACATATGTACATGGCATGGATAGGTTAGTATGTTAGATGTACTAAATATGTATTGAAAGACGTGGAAAGAAGTTGAGTATTTGCTGAAAGATAGTATATTTTTATAGCCACTTAACTTACATCAGAATATCTATATTATGTACTAAAATATCTAAAGCAAAACAAATATATTAATAAAGAACATTATTTTGTGAAATTAATGAAAGAACAATTATTGATTGAGTATTGACGTATAATAAAGTAACTAAGAACTTTAAATTAATCTCGAAAGATTTGTAGATAAAATTCTTACTTGCGGCTACGTTGTTAGTTGTAGACTTATTGGAGTAGGTATAGTGAAAGAAGAACATAAAATTTCGGATTTCCATATCAATTACGATTAGTCGGTCGATTTCTACGGGAGACCATAAAGTTTGACATTTTTCACAAGTATTTATTTATTTATTTGATTACCTTTAATTAAGGGGAAGACATTTGGCCAGTTTATTTTTCGACTGTGCATGGATAAGAATTGGTTCAAGACGTGAATGAAGCGGTCTTATGATGATGTCTAATGGAATCGATAATTGCAGTGACAGACGACCGGCAACGTGAGGTCATGATCAGATCATGACTTGGCCATGAATTCGACCGCACTGATAAAAACTAACCAGCTAAGTGCGAGTCAGACTGGTGCGAGTAGGGTTTCGTACCATTTTATTTTTTCTGAAACTTCCAGTTCTATCTATCTCATATCTCATAAACAACTAGAACAATTAATTCATACAAATTTTCTTCTGAAGTTTTTATTTAATATTTCTATATTTTATGGAATGCTCCTTTTTTTTCGAATTCATTAAGCTCAATTCTGTAGCAGTTCATAAAAAAGCCAGAAATTCTAAGTGTGTAATTTTTTGCAACCTTGCTACCGAACCCAAAAAATAATCGCAAAAAAACTTGTATGGTTAGAAATTTGCAAGCTAATGACACGTGGTCAATGATTGATCATTCTAAACTAAGAATAAATCAAACAAAAATTGATGTACTCGTATCAGTGCGATAATTGTAAGTGTAGGCGTAGATTGATGGCTATAACTTTATTGAAATTACTAAATTATTCTAATTATAAAAATACAATTTCAATATGTTTGATGTTTCAAAATATTCGCCGTTTTTCCTAACAAGGAAAATTTTATGACACGTTAATAACCCTTTATTTTTTATTTTAAAATTGTGATAGCCAATCCATACTTATCATTGAGTGTTGTGTGTGTGTGTGTTTGTCAATACTTTTTCTTTATTACTTACTCTACTAAGGTAAATTTCTTCTATCCAACTAAGTACTTAAATGATTTGTGTGTACCAAATATTTGAATATAGAGAGATATAAATAGATTATGTTAATTAATACTATTTTAGTTATACCTTAGTTGAAATATTAATTTTTACGTCTTTTTAATGAAGCCACTGGAGCATCAGGTTTTTTGTTTAGAAATCAGAAGCTGATATTTTCCTGTTGTTGACACAGATAGAACACGTGATGACCTTGGTATGAAGTCTATATAATATCTCTAGTATATCTATATAAAGTTAGTATACGGATTATTCTAAAAAGACTGTAAAAAAATATCCGACCGAGGTCATTATAACTGTCTGCAGTTAATATTGAAATGATCATTTAATTGTTCAGTAAAATAATTACGAAAATATTCTTCAATTTTTTATTATGTGTTTCGAATAAAATATAATATGTATTAGTAATTTTTGTGTTGAGAACGTAAGATACGTTTTTGCGACTTCAAATAGCGACGAATAAATTATTCAATCATTCATTACATTATAAATTCATTGATAAAAACCTGTTAGGACAAAAAGTTAACTTAGTGTGTCGGTGAAATCTCCAATTAATTCATTAACGTTTATTAAAACGAAAGTTTTAAGATATCTACTTATACCATTTGTTATTTCTTAATTCTATAGGTACGTATATAAAAGATGATAGATCATAAATCATAATCTGTGTCCCGATAAGTTAGAAATTCTTGTCATTGAAATAAAATAAATTAATATCTAATCAAATAAACATCTAATAAAATAATTATACAATATTTTCAAATATCAGAAGCGTAAAATCTGTATATACCTACTGATATAAAAAATTAAATCAACATTGTCTATCTAGAGCGATATTGAATTTGAAAATATATGATTGCAAAGAGGAATCATGCACAGCTCATCTAAGCGACTGAATTATAATTTTTTTTCCGTTTACGGTGATCATACGGGAGTCACTTTGTTTAAAAAACCTGACCTACCCAGAACGGAATCATGGTCACAGATGCTCCTTAAAAGAGGTGAGGAGGCCGGGACAGAAGACATGGAAAGAATTTATTTCAATGTTTTTAGAGGAACGGTACGCGAGTGTTCCCGGTAAGACGAGGGAAGCGAAGCGCAAGAACACTTACAGGTAACTTTTTTTTTCGAAACGCGCCGTTGTTTTATGAACTCTTATTAGTTTGGTTTGGTATGTTTTGACATGAGCTCTTGTCTTGCACGCCCATTTTTCGTGTATGTGACGTCGCTTTGAGATTATCGTAATCATATCGATTTATTGCACTAATTATTTGATTATAACTACCTATCTTATGGTGTTTTATCGGGCGTGACTTGAAAGATTGTATGTTATTTTGTTATTTTATTAGCTACTAAAAATATGTATACGCATGAAGATTTTTCTTTTACCAATATGATTCCATAAATACTAGTTGTATTTTGTTTCATATCAATCGTTTAAAGTTTTATAAAAATATCTTTGATTTTAATGATTAATAATTGTAATACCAATGCTTTCTTTCAATATATCTTTCCTTGAATATAAACAAATTTTATTTTATATAACACTGTAATTGACATAAAACATAGCAAGTTTTTAGATTCTAAACAAGTGATTCGGCGTATATGGCAGAATTTAAATATTAAAAAATTATGCATTATTAAAATATACTAAGAATATTATGGTGGTATGTAAATTAAAATAAAATTTTACATAATCTTAATTGTCGAGTTGACACCAAATTGTTAGTTTTGTTGAGTTTTACGTATAAAGCGACCTTGTTGTTTATCGTATCTTTTTTAATGCGTGCGGTTAAACAAGTAATAATAATTTTTGAAATTGATAAACTATAAGGACTATAACATATATTAGAAATTTTAAGTCTATATAGTAATGGTCGCGTCTGCATTTCTCTGGCGTCTCCTCTGGGGTCCACCATTGGTGATAGGTAATTAAGTTAGGTTTCATCAAGAAGCAACTCTCGTCTGACCTTCGCAACTTTTATAGGGAACCTGACACATATTGGACTACTTATGCTTATTTTTTGGCCTATTTTATTTTTTTAACGATGGTGATGACAATTTCAACATATTACTGTCTATAGATACAAAACGATGGGCAATAATTTGAAAACATCGACAGAAAAAGATGTTTTTGCAGAACAAATGCGTTTTAAAAATTTCAATTGCCTAGTACCAGATTACTGTTAAACATCGTTATAGTTTAAAAAACAGATATTTGTTTGTCATTTGTCAATTCCATCTCCGACATTGCATGCTCTAATTGTTTAGTTGTTCGCGTGTAAGCACCACGTGGTTGTCCATCAATTGAGAGAAGGCATGCAATAAGAACAGCATTTGCATCAAAATACCTTACACGAAAGTATTGCAGTCCTTAGTAACTTTGCCTATACATAAGCCGGGCCCACAAGTTGTAGTGGATTTATCAATTTACTGCAATATCTACCTTATATCCTACACCGTAAAGACTTATGATAGAACACGTGCTTGTTTGATGATTTTTTTTATTTTCTCTTGTTGCATATGACCATGCAATGAATGGAATTCTGCTTACCATCACATTATGAATGAATGCGTCAGATATAAAAAAAATTGTCCTACTTTAAACATTGCGCAAATTAATTTCACATGGTCATCTAATAAAATTCGATACATTTTATGATCTCTTAATTACTGATTGCGTACGAAATTTATGGATAATCAAGTCATCGACACACTCCGGTACTAATGTTGTATGGCGCACAATATCCAAGGCTCGCTATTATTGTGATGGCAATTAATTTAGACACGCAATAATCACAGTTTAAACTCTGCACTCACCATTGCAATGCACTGAACACTGGTTGTTAAAACACGTGCGTTTCGGCTCGCGGTCGCTTCTCAACTGAGACGTTACCTGCGCCCGCGCATTTCTTTTAAGTGATAATGATAACGCGGTTTGGTTATGCTAGGATACGATTTGATTTATTGGCTTGAGTATTATTGCAGGAAATTGCATAAAGAACTAGTATTTGGAAACTTTGGGGGCTTTAGTCACGCATAAAGTCTTCAGTCACGTGGCCTCTGAAACGGCGGGACAGCGCAGAATGCGTAGAATGCGGTTCGAGCCGGCCGCAGCGTCATTTTTTGACATAATCAGGTGTATGAGCCTCAGGGGCTGCGCGGGCGCTTGTTCAGAATTAACAAACTGGACTGGACAGTTCACCTCTACTTTTTTGTGTCCATTTTAACTTTATTTTTTGTTTACTCCAGAATTGAAGTAGACAGGTACACAAGAAAAACGCCCGTGTAAAATTAAGACATTTGAAAAAACTAATGAAAAGAAGAAACAAATTTGTGGTTTTATTAATTTTTGAATGAAAAATGTGTTGTTGAATATCAACCACATGAGATATAATGTATTACAATTTAAAAATCTATTTTTTGAGGTACTCCACTAGCGTTATTATACGGTACACCTAGTTTATTAACTTGATTATTTATAATATGTTTTATTAAAATTCCTAAATAATTTATTTACCTTTCTACTAACGATTTTTCATCCCAAAACATCTACGTTTGGATTTAAATGCCGTCAGTCTGCGTCATCGTCATTCCTTTCATACAAAAAGTGTAAACTGTTTTGAAGGCGACGAACCGTGTAATTACTTCGCACATCACTAGGGTTCCGTAGCATTAATCGCAAATTGAAAATTTGTAATAGTAATCGTATTTTTAAGGAATATTTTCGGGCAAAAGGCTTTCTCCATGCCACGATTCCTGTACACTATTTGCACGTTGAAATCAGTTAGCCTGGACAACATACCTATGAGGTGCCATACATAGATAATCAAATATATTAAAAAATATATATTTAATGTATATATATAGTATATGTACTACATAATTCCTACTGCATCATATGTTTCGTTACAAAAGAGTATTTTGAGGTTAAGTTGGTTAGGTATTTAGGGTATAATAAGTAAGTTAAATTGTACAGAACCTTTATGTACTTGTGAAAGGTAACGCTTGGAGAATTATTTAAACATATAATAGAATACCATCTGAAACTCACTGTGTGGTCTTTTTGTATGATAGTCAAGGTCATTTTGAAAATTTGATGAAGCATGTTCAAAAAAATTATTACTCGCATGCATTGTTTCTAAATTAAAAGTATTGAAAACAATCATTAAAGCCTTTACAATTTAAAGTATTCCCTTATTTTCTCCAAAATCTCATCATCGAATCTTGTCATAATTATCATATACTTATAGATGATCAAGGGAATGCCTATTATTTTAAAAAAAATCATAAAATAACGGTATTTTATTAGCCTATCTAAGCGCGTAACAATAATTATTGAGAACTCTTTCGTTTTTAATTATAAAATTGATTTTTATCCACCTATCGATTAAACATAGGAAAATATGTAACAATTCTTAGTGACCAACTCAATTCAATCATCAATTCATATTCTTATTCTGTTCATGAGAGCAAAAATTTTATTGATGAGATTAAAATTGAAGATATAATTACATAAGGAATCATTGCCTTGAGATTGGACTTTGAACTTCTATATATGTAATAGACCGAAGTTATGACTAAGTTATACTTTTCTTACGTAGCGCGGCACTGCGTAGATATTGATTTTAAACCAACTTGAATAAAGGTGGAGGTTCTCAATTCGAACGCATGCTAGCAATCATGCCATTTATAAACGGACTTTGATACTTGTAGTAGACGTAATAAGACTTAAGTTATGTAGACGTCAATAAGTCATACGTTGTATCGAATTTTGATAATAAATCCATTCTATTCGCTTATTTGAACGCTTCCAGAGGAGCTTCCATATTTATCATTTTATTTTTGGCCTTTAAAAAATAGGTACCTATCGATGTTTTTATTATTGAGCTATCCAGTTTAACAGGAAAAAGAAAAACGTCCTATGACTGACACCTCTGTTTACCCCGCAAGAGATAGACAGAGGTGTCAGTAGACGTGTTAAGAGGAGAGTAAGTTTGTGTAACACATTTTGCGTTTAAAATTGGTTATGTCTTATACCTTGATGTATGCCAGCTGCTTCTGTCCCCGTGCAGATTGTAATATCAATCAAGCGAAAGGAAAATAAGCATCTTTTAGGCGATAAGCTAGTAATCTATGTTTCATATTTAAATGTCAATTTCATCATTAAGCCATACACACACCAGTTAAACGTGAACTTCTAGTCTTTTTGCCCAGATTTAGGTACTGTTGGCCCAGTCCATCCCGTAAAAAATTTAGACGTGATTATATATATGAATCTAAGCTACCTAATAGCTTTCTGAAGTAACACGGCAAACGACCTCCACACGTCTTTAAGATTTTAAGATGAAGATAATTATATTTTAGAGGAAGTTATACTATCCTATTTGGTGCTACATACATACATATGTATACTGTGCGAGGTATTCTTGTCGCATCAATCGTCACCACGGCGGGTGAACGATCGGTTAAAAAACTAAAAAAAAACAGACGAGACATCGAGACATTCAGCTATGCCAACACACATCGTAGATTCAAGTTCAAAGTATACAAGTATACCATAGATTAATTTTCGCCCGCGGTAGGTATTCTTTGTGTTTTATACTGTATGTATGCAAAATTTAATGGAGATCGGTTCATAAGTTTTTACGTGAAAGACGGACGAACAAACACACAATTACTTTTAAAATATTAGTATAGCTTATACTATTCTACAACCTGTAAATCTTATTAAATCTTCCACAGCTAAGCCTCGGGGAAATGGGTCGCTTTAATGACCTAAGGATTCTAAGGGTCCTCTATCCAACTCTTTCCTCAGTCCAGTCTTCAGTAACTTCCAACCAGTACCTTCAGGTACGAGATGAATGTGCCTATTCCCTTAGTCACCTATTACGACTTCCATGGGATAGAGACGCGGAGTGGTCTATCTGAAATACCGGGAACTTCACGGCACTAAATAAATATTATATTAACATTTAAGAATCCTAATAATAAAAAAAAACAGAAAACTAATTTTTCATTTTGACCCGGCCGGTGATCGAACCCGGGACATTGTGATTTACAGCCATCTTTACCGTTTTAGGTACAACAAACAGATACGCATTGAAGCTAATTATAGAACAATATTTTTTTCATCGTTCCTAATAATATCGCTATAAGTAAGTGAAACGTGTACTTAAATGAGATTTAAAAAGTAAAAGAAGTTCTAAAAGAAGCTTAGACGTGGGAGTAGAGCGGGATCCGGGAGAGGGGGAGGCAACTGAGGAATGCCTTATCTGCTTATTTTTAATCCTGGCTAAACCCTACACCTCTCTAGTAGAATTGAGTTAAAACCTAACTTATCTTTTCTCTTAACGTTATTAGTACGGATAGAATTGAACAGCAGTTATTTGAGACATTCGTAGATAAAATTTGTAGATAAACTAGTATTTTTTAAATATAAGGAATTAATTAAGCGGGGATTGATACAAGCGGAGAGAGTGTAGTCTCTGCCTATATTCTACAAAGAAACGCGTCAATGTGATACGGGACATAATTATATAGTTCAACATATGGTTCATTATACGAATCATCAATATTAATATATTAGGGTACTTAGTAAAAATCTAATGTCTGTAAATATTTTTTTTGCAGAAACTTGATACGCTCGGAGAAAAGAAGAGTAACAAAAACAAAAAATAAGTTTTTTTTTTTAAATTTCTTTTGTTTGTCTGGTACGTTATAATTCCGAAACTACCTGTATTCTCAGGTCGTTTACATTATAATTAGGAGAGTTGTCAAAAATTTGTTTTGTCAAGGTCGTTAAAGGAAAAATAAGTTATATTGAAAAATTACTTCAAGCCAATGCTTCTAAACTTGTAAACAAAGTTAAATGCAGTTTACTTGATACAGTTTACCGCCGAGCTTGCATGAAGAGAGTTATGAATGTGGATGAAGCGAAGGAAGTATGCAAAGATCGTGGCAAGTGGAAAGAGGTAGTCTCTGCCTACCCCTCCGGGAAAGAGGCGTGATGTTATGTATGTATGTACTTGATGGTAATGTGTGTTAACAATTTCCGTTTGATATCGTAACAATGTAATCACTATATAAAATTGTCCTGGGAAAAGGATACTGTAGTATCACTACGTACTTACATACTTTATGGCAAAGTCGCTTCCCGTGTCTATCCCTCTGTATGAATATTTGTATACTTAGATCATTAAAACTACACAACGGATTTTGATACAGTTTTTTTTAATAGATAGAGTGATTCAAGATAGATTTTTATATGTATGATATAAATGCTACCCGTGCGAAGCCGGGGTGGCTAGTTAACTATAAGTCTGTATGTAACTGTAACTGTAAGTTCTGGATTATCGTAGTTCGTATAGGTTACGCAAAAAGCGACCTACACGCGGGCGTAGCCGCGGGCAACAGCTGATTAAAAATAAGAACCAACCCAGTTACGTCAAAAAATAAACTCTGAAATAATGAACAAGATAATTCCTCGTAACCTATTTACATGTAAAGAGCAAAATCACTGAATTATGATTGGTTGCTATTTTTAATTTGCAGGCGTCGTTGAATCGATAACGCGAATGAAACAGCCAGTCCCAGACTGACTGATAATGATACAAATGTTCAAACTTTTCGAGTCATAAATGATATTTTTATATGTTTTGAAATTTGGTTTGTCCATAGTAAGGTGGGGTAAAGTCAAGTTTTCCATATAGATAGGTAGTTACTTCCACTTTTTCAAATCGCTATAGGTATATCCAAGCCGGGTGGGGTTTACTGCTCGAATCTGCTCATCTACCCTCTTATATATTTCAATTTAGGTCCCAAAATACTCTTTTCTTGCCTAAATAAATAAATAAATATATACGGGACAAATTACACAGATTGAGTTAGCCTCGAAGTAAGTTCGAGACTTGTATTACGAGATACTATCTCAACGATACTAAATTTTCTAATAAATACTTATATAGATAAACATCCCAGACCCAGGCCAATCAGAGAAGTTCGTTTCTCACCCTGGCCAGGATTCGAACACAGACAAGCGTACTACCGCTGCGCCACAGAGGCCGTTATAATCTTAGAGTAATTATAAATAATTATTATACAACCTACATTGCTATAATCCACTATATGCAGAAATTTTAGTTTACCTACTATAGCAAATTGAACAGCATTGTTCCTGATAAAAATGTAACTGTAAAAGCATGATAACGGATGTTTGCTATTATGCCGAATTGCCGTGCCGACGCCATCATGAAGCTATCAATGACGTTATGTAAAGTTTACACATACATATAGTCACGTCTATATCCCTTGCTGGGTAGACAGAACCAACAGTCTTGAAAAGACTCAAGGCTACGTTCAGCTGTATGGCTTTATGATAAAATTGCTATTCAAATAGTGACATGAATATCAAGTTTATAATTCTATCCTTTAGTCACCTTCTACGACATACATGGGGAAGATATGGAGTTTTTTTATTCTAAAGTACTGTAGTCACACGACCACAGCACTACACATGTAAAGTGTTCGAAAAGGTAATACTCGTATCGAAAAAGAATTTGATACAGAATAACATGTAAAACAGTTTCTTTAATTAGGTAGAATTACTGGAGTAGACAATACAACTTTCTCTTTTTGGCGGGTTCCCAGTTGCACCCTCTGTCATAAAGCCTCGGAGCCTGAGGTCCCCTTTAATGCTCTCTATCCACTTTTTCCGGACTACCGCGTCTTCAGTTCTAAAACCATCGGTACACATAATTATCGTCTTCCGAGAAGTAGTAGGTAATAAATACCTATGAAGATTTAAAAACCTTTAAATGAAATGTAGTCGGCAAAGTTAAATTAAGACACGCACTTGGACAGTTTCGAAAACTACTTTTAACGAGATAAGTTAATTCGTTATCATTGATTTATAGCATTTTATCAAAATTAAATCAACAGTAGTGTACTTACCTACATTTATGTGACTAATTAACTTTATGGTGATCTGAAAAATTAAACGTTATAAATTATCTAGACGTTGAAAACAGGAAACGTATTTGAAAAGATAAATGTGTCCAATTTTCCCGAGTTTACCTGTGATAAGAAAATTACATAAGATGTGTGTTATATTTATCTCTGTACTCATTAAAATAAAACATTACATGAAACAATAATTTTGTAATCGATACTCAACAATATACACTTTATTTATATTTATCAGACATTTATTATATTTACAAATAAATCTTTGGGTACTCATATCGTTCAACGACTTGTCTGGAGACAACTATCAAATGATGAGATTGTACAAACAATACAAGTACTTAATACAAAATAAACAAATTAAAATAATACCTTTTATTAGCTTACAAATACGTATTAATTTTTTACAATAACATTTTAATAGTAAGTATATTTTGTACATTCGACTACATAACAATATGAAATATGTATCTGTACAGTAATATCACATTTTTAAGCTCTTTATTTTTTTTTTGTTAACACATTATTATCCATTCGTTCTTAATAATATAATTAGTTAATAACAGTAAGTACTCGTACTTATTTTTCTAAGCTAGTAGCTAGTACTGATAAGTTTTTAAATTTGAATTATTAAGGACAAGTCTGGTTTTTACTTAAAATTTATATTTCTAGTTGGATTAGCTAAAAAAATTATAAGAAGACGAGATCCGTGATTTTATTTGTTTTTAAGTAGAAAATACAACACGTCATTGAAAATATTCTAAATATTGATAATTGTAAAAAAGGGATTAGAAGACCTATGGAGAGATCGATGAACTGTCACTGTAAGGAATAAAAGTGCGTAAAACGGGGGATTCCCGAAAAGGATATATGATAATATATTACTAACAAGGACCAAATTTGGCATGTCTTAAAAAAGGGAGATGTTAGGAGTACCTGTAATTGTCGATTATGCATGAAAAGAGTAATGCGAAGGAAGCGGGAGAGGTCTGTAAGGATCGTAGGAGTAGCAAATGGAAATCCATAATGTCTGCCATCCCCATTGCACATACATATCATCTCGTCTGTATATGTATGTAGTTATATGTCTATCCCCTCCCATAATTATGTATCTAACATAAGATTGGGAAAATTATATTTTATATATTTTTTATTTCATAGGTACATGATAACAAACGTTTAAAAATATAAATAGTTATCGAAGTAGTTTAGTTAACATTTTTGGCCTATACCTGACTGTTATTAACTTTACAATGAACCGATTTGCGATTTCATTAACTTTCATCTAACTTTAGCAACATTCGAATTAACTAAGTATTATATTCATCAGACCATTTTTAATTAAACTTTCATCCCGCTAGCTTTCCGCCAACATTATTGGTTTTCCTGAACTAGAAACAGTGTTGTACAAATGGAAGAACAAATACAATAATAATCCTACACACACTATGAAGAAAACTATGCAGAAGCAGACGACGCACTCAGAGAGATAAATTTTGCAGCGTTCCGTGCGACTCAGCCTCGCTTCGGGGATGTCCACGCTGGAGTACGACCACATCTTGCGTTCCTGAAAAAGAAAATAAATTGAAAACACGTACATATGTATTATTGATGCCTCTGTCACTTATGGGGTGGACGGATCCAACAGTCTCAAAAAGACTTAAAGGCCACGTGTAATTGGAATGACTTAATGATGGAATTGAAATTCAAATAGTGACAGGTTGAGGCCCATCGCCTACAAGAAGGATCCTAAGTTTATTAGCCACTTTAGTTGCCTTTTACGGCATCCATTGGAAACAAATAGTGGTCCTATTCTAAAGTACTTTTACTATTTCTCGGTTCGGGAACTACATGGCATAAAAAGAGAAAGCCAAAGAATTTTTATTTTTTATTTTTGAACGATCTTTGGTTTTTAACTTGGGATTTATCAACGGTGATGGGCTAGTAAACTGTCACGATTTGAATTTCATACATACATACATAAAATCACGCCTCTTTCCCGGAGGGGTAGGCAGAGACTACCTCTTTCCACTTGCCACGATCTCTGCATACTTCTTTCGCTTCGTCCACATTCATAACTCTCTTCATACAAGCTCGGCGGTTTCGGGTACTTTTGACCTGACCCTTTACCAGGACGTCCTTAATTTGATCAAGATACGTTCGTCTAGGTCTTCCCACTCCGACCTTTCCCTCCACACTCTCCTTGTATATCTGCTTAGTCAACCTGCTTTCATTCATCCTCTCCACATGACCGAACCATCTTAACATACCCTTTTCTATTCCTGTAACTACATCTTCTTTCACATCACAACATTCCCTTATCACGCTGTTCCTTATCCTGTCACTCAATTTCACACCCATCATACTCCTTAACGCTCTCATTTCCACTGCATTTATTCTGCTTTCATGCTTCTTTTGCCATACTCAACTTTCACTCCCATACATTAATGTCGGGACCAACACGCCCCTGTGCACAGCCAGTGGAGCCTTTTTGGATAGTTTCTGACTGCTCATAAAGGCATGCAAAGCTCCATTCACCATGTTCCCCGCGTTCACTCTCCTTTCAATATCACTATCATACTTGCCATCTGATGTAAACTTTGATCCTAGATATACAAACTCTTTCACTTGCTCCACTTTTTCTCCTCCAATCAAAATATTACACAACAATTACATTTCTTTCTCCATTTCAAAAACCAGTGTTTTAGTTTTACTTACGTTCACTTTCATTCCTTTCTCTTTTAAAGCTTCATGCATACAGTTTACCATCTCCTGTAACTCCTCCGCTGATGACGCCAGTATAACCTGATCGTCGGCATAGAGCAGACATTTGACGAGTAACTCATTCATCCTTAATCCACTTTTAGACTCTTTCAAATCTGTCAAACAGCTATCCATAAATAGGTTGAACAGCCACGGTGACGCAACACATCCTTGCCTAACGCCTTTCTCAATCTTAAACCACTCAGTGTGCGCTCCGTTTATCCTGACACAAGCACTCGAATCCTCATATAAGGATTTCAGTGCTCGTATTAAGAGACTGCTCACCCCATGCATAGAAAGTGCTGACCACAATTCATTCCTCTCAACTCTGTCATAGGCCTTTTCCAGATCTACGAATGTGCAATAGACTTTTTGACTCTTGGCCAAAAACTTTTCGGCTATGCACCGCAAGGAAAAGACCTGATCAGTACATCCCATTCCCTTTCGAAATCCCGCTTGAGCATCCCATATTTTGTCATCAGTTTCATTCCTGACTCTATTAATCAATACCTTAGCATACAATTTGCCGACGACGCTAAGCAGGCTTATACCACGATAATTTTTGCAGTCCAGCTGTGACCCTTTTCCTTTGTAAAGTGGCACGATAACAGCCTTACACCAATCTTTTGGTACTCGGCCGCTTCTCCAACACAAATTGAAAAGGCAGTACAACTGACTAGCTACTACGCCTTTTCCTGCTTTAAGCATCTCGACCGACACTCTATCACACCCAGCAGCCTTTCCCGCTTTCATACTCTTAAGTGCTTCCACAATTTCGAACATTTCAATTTCGCCTTCCATCTCATTCTCTTTTTCTTCGCTATAGCAGAAATCTTTCTTATTTCCTTCCTTTTTTTCAAATAAACTTTCAAAATAGTCCTTCCATATCTTTAGTACACATTCTTCTCCTTTCACAACGCTACCATCCTGGCATCTGATCCTAGTCAGCTCTCTGGTTATAGTATTTCCTCGGGCTGACCTTACGGATTTCCAGAATACTTTCAGATTTGACTGAAAGTCTTCTGATAGCCTTTTATCAAAATCCTCTTTATACTCTTCTTTCTTTCTAATCACAGCTTTCTTTACCAAATCTTTCATTTTCTTATATTCCTTACGTGCTTCATTCACATCTTCATCTATAACCTCTTGCATTCTTAAGTTAGCTTTTGCTGCTAACAAATCCAGCCATGCTTTCTTCTTTAATCGCACAAGTTCTTGCACATCTTTACTCATCCACGCATTTTTGTGATTTTTTCCTTTCCTTCTTCTACTTACACCACACACTTCAACAGCTACTTTCACAATTCTTTCTTTAAATTCCTTCCATCCATCTTCAATATCGCTCATTTCCTCTAAATCTTCAAATTCATCCTTCAGTCTATAAATATACTTCTTACCTACATCCATATCTTGCAAATTTTCTACTTTTACTCTTTCCAAAGCGCTGGTTTGCTCCCTTACCTTTGAATTTCAATTCCATCAATAAGCCATACAACCGAACGTGGCCTCACTCTTTTGAACAATGTTGGCACTGTCTACTCCGTAAGAGATAAGGACTTGTTTCCATGTATTTAAATCTTAAATATGAAAAGAGCTGCCTATTATGGGTACAATTTTTCGTCTAATTTAATATGCAGTTGTAAGTAACGCAGGCAGACTAAGTCGTGGGTGACTAAGAGAGGATGTCTATGGAAATGTATGATAAAACACTTCATGTTGTATAGATTTGATGTAAGATTCAAGGTAAGATTGAGGTATTTTACCCTAAAATTGACACGCAATAAAAGGTACATACATACATACATACATAAAATCACGCCTCTTTCCCGGAGGGGTAGGCAGAGACTACCTCTTTCCACTTGCCACGATCTCTGCATACTTTTTTCGCTTCGTCCACATTCATAACTCTCTTCATACAAGCTCGGCGGTTTCGGGTACTTTTGACCTGACCCTTTACCAGGACGTCCTTAATTTGATCAAGATACGTTCGTCTAGGTCTTCCCACTCCGACCTTTCCCTCCACACTCTCCTTGTATATCTGCTTAGTCAACCTGCTTTCATTCATCCTCTCCACATGACCGAACCATCTTAACATACCCTTTTCTATTCCTGTAACTACATCTTCTTTCACATCACAACATTCCCTTATCACGCTGTTCCTTATCCTGTCACTCAATTTCACACCCATCATACTCCTTAACGCTCTCATTTCCACTGCATTTATTCTGCTTTCATGCTTCTTTTGCCATACCCAACTTTCACTCCCATACATTAATGTCGGGACCAACACGCCCCTGTGCACAGCCAGTCGAGCCTTTTTGGATAGTTTCTGACTGCTCATAAAGGCATGCAAAGCTCCATTCACCATGTTCCCCGCGTTCACTCTCCTTTCAATATCACTATCATACTTGCCATCTGATGTAAACTTTGATCCTAGATATACAAACTCTTTCACTTGCTCCACTTTTTCTCCTCCAATCAAAATATTACATGCTGTCATTTCTTTCTCCATTTCAAAAACCAGTGTTTTAGTTTTACTTACGTTCACTTTCATTCCCTTCTCCTTTAAAGCCTCATGCATACAGTTTACCATCTCCTGTAACTCCTCCGCTGATGACGCCAGTATAACCTGATCGTCGGCATAGAGCAGACATTTGACGAGTAACTCATTCATCCTTAATCCACTTTTAGACTCTTTCAAATCTGTCAAACAGCTATCCATAAATAGGTTGAACAGCCACGGTGACGCAACACATCCTTGCCTAACGCCTTTCTCAATCTTAAACCACTCAGTGTGCGCTCCGTTTATCCTGACACAAGCACTCGAATCCTCATATAAGGATTTCAGTGCTCGTATTAAGAGACTGCTCACCCCATGCATAGAAAGTGCTGACCACAATTCATTCCTCTCAACTCTGTCATAGGCCTTTTCCAGATCTACGAATGTGCAATAGACTTTTTGACTCTTGGCCAAAAACTTTTCGGCTATGCACCGCAAGGAAAAGACCTGATCAGTACATCCCATTCCCTTTCGAAATCCCGCTTGAGCATCCCATATTTTGTCATCAGTTTCATTCCTGACTCTATTAATCAATACCTTAGCATACAATTTGCCGACGACGCTAAGCAGGCTTATACCACGATAATTTTTGCAGTCCAGCTGTGACCCTTTTCCTTTGTAAAGTGGCACGATAACAGCCTTACACCAATCTTTTGGTACTCGGCCGCTTCTCCAACACAAATTGAAAAGGCAGTACAACTGACTAGCTACTACGCCTTTTCCTGCTTTAAGCATCTCGACCGACACTCTATCACACCCAGCAGCCTTTCCCGCTTTCATACTCTTAAGTGCTTCCACAATTTCGAACATTTCAATTTCGCCTTCCATCTCATTCTCTTTTTCTTCGCTATAGCAGAAATCTTTCTTATTTCCTTCCTTTTTTTCAAATAAACTTTCAAAATAGTCCTTCCATATCTTTAGTACACATTCTTCTCCTTTCACAACGCTACCATCCTGGCATCTGATCCTAGTCAGCTCTCTGGTTATAGTATTTCCTCGGGCTGACCTTACGGATTTCCAGAATACTTTCAGATTTGACTGAAAGTCTTCTGATAGCCTTTTATCAAAATCCTCTTTATACTCTTCTTTCTTTCTAATCACAGCTTTCTTAACCAAATCTTTCATTTTCTTATATTCCTTACGTGCCTCATTCACATCTTCATCTATAACCTCTTGCATACTTAAGTTAGCTTTTGCTGCTAACAAATCCAGCCATGCTTTCTTCTTTAATCGCACAAGTTCTTGCACATCTTTACTCATCCACGCATTTTTGTGATTTTTTCCTTTCCTTCTTCTACTTACACCACACACTTCAACAGCTACTTTCACAATTCTTTCTTTAAATTCCTTCCATCCATCTTCAATATCGCTCATTTCATCTAAATCTTCAAATTCATCCTTCAGTCTATTAATATACTTCTTACCTACATCCATATCTTGCAAATTTTCTACTTTTACTCTTTCCAAAGCGCTGGTTTGCTCCCTTACCCTGTGCCGCCAGCGATTGAAGATACCCCTTATCCGGGATATCACCAGTAAATGGTCCGAGTCAATGCCAGCACCGCGATATGCACGGGTATCCAGCACTTTGTTCTTCAATCTTTCATCTACAATCACAAAGTCTATCATACTTTTTAAAATACCTTCCACTCTTGTGTAGGTGTGGATCTCTTTATGTTGAAACATTGAGTTCGACACAAAAAGATCCCACTCTAGACAAATTTCTAATACACTTCTTCCATTATCATTCACCTTTTCGTCACCAAACGCACCAAGCACCTTTTCATATCCATCACGCTTTACACCCACCCATCCATTAAAATCACCTAACATAATAATCTTCTCATTTGGCTTGGTAACTTTCAATACTTCTCTTACACTATTCCAGAACTCCTCGTTTTCGCTTTTTGCTGATGTTGTACCCCTCGAACCCACATCCCAAGGTGCATAAACACCTAGAACGAAGATCCGAGTGATTCCAACTTTCAGCCTAATCCATAGAAGACGAGGGCTGACACACTCATACTCATTCACGCACTCAGCCATTCGTGCAGAAAGAATTAGACCGACCCCTTGACAGCCTCGGCTGGTACTGGAAATTCCAGACCAATACGCCGTGTAAGGGCCGTGCTGCGTCGCGTCGCATCCTTTCCGCTTCGTTTCATTCACGCACAACACATCCAAACGTCTTTCATCCATCATCTGGCATACTTCCTCAATCTTATCCTTTATTCCTCCTCTTACATTCATCGTCGCAAAGCGGCTTTCAGCAGACCGCATACCGCTCCCGCCGGGAACGAGACGTGATGGGGTGCGGACACCATCGCCGCCATTTATATGCTTTTTAAGGTTAAATAAAAGGTAATTAAAATAATTCAGGTAGGTACAAAAAAGATACTATTTCTGGGTCACGCAATCTTATCGGCGCGGGAATTACCGCATTTATTTTAGGCGTCATTATTTTTAATTTATTTTTTAATTCTAAACTAGTTGATTTGAGTAGTTTGCATGATTTCATGTTCAATTTATGTCCGGTATTGACAGTGGCGATGATCCTTTACGAGTACCTTATTATTTAAGTAAAAAGGTTGGCTGGAAGAGACTGCTTAGCGATATATTGTGAATATTTTGAGCAAAGGGGGACTCCCTTTGCTCAAAATATTCACAATGTATGTTTCTACTAAATATGTATTTTTTATGGGCTATAAAGAAAATTTGTATTGTATTGTAGAATAACCAAAAATTTTGTAGTTAGCAATTCTGGTTTGCGAGTTTAGAAAAACATTAGAAAAAATCAGAATTATTCTATAGATACTAGATACCTACGCCATTCAAATAAATTTAGGAAGCAGTTTATAATTTTATCCATGAACACACAGTTTCATGTATTATTTTGTAATGTTATATAGGTATAAACAATTGTAGACTCGTGATAAAACCACTTACAATAATAATCGTGTACTTAGTATCTACGCTGGGTTATTGTCCTTTGATGATGTCACGATTTTGATTTACGAGTAATTTATCAGTAGCTCAAAAGGTTCAAACAGAGCAAACAGTCTCAAAAGACTAAAGGGCCACGTTCAGCTGTATGGCTTAATAATGAAATTGAGATTGAAATAGTGACAGGTTGCTAGCCCAACACCTAAAAAATCCTAAGTTTTTAGCCTATCCCTTCATCAAACCGAAACTCATCCATATTAGATCATACTAACACATTCAGTTGTCTTAATGTGCAAGTTTCTTAATGATGTTCTTCCTTATCGTAAGATGAAGGTATTAAGTAAAAAAATATTGTCAGTTCTAGGAACGTACAGCCAATCATTGAGTGCGGGGTCATTGAAACATGTTGTCGTAGAATACAACAAAAACATTAATAAGAAGGTGAGCGTACAATCACCGAATAGAGTTTAATTTCACGGTGTATAAAAATAACAAACAATAACACCTGACATAGGTATGCTATCCATTGGATGGAATCACAGACATGCAAAGATAAGATGAGAGATAATGTATTTTCCATACATACAATCACGTCTTCATCCCTTACGGGGTAGAAAGAGCCAACTGTCTTTTCAAAACTGTAAGGCCACGTACAGCTGTATCGCTTAAGGAAGGAATTGAGACGTAGAATAAAGGCGGACACAGTGTGGCAAAAAAATGAAGTATCGTAATGGCGGCTTTGTAGGCATGTGTGAGTGACAATACTTGCCATTTTGTGAGATAATCTATGACGCATCTATGACGTAGTGGCGACCGAATGTCACACTGTTGGTGAGAGTGTGTGCGTGAGGTGTGTATACATACAATTAGCATACTTTTGGTGCTTCATTTTGCCGTTTGGTTACACTCAGTTTATCTTTTTTTTCTACGTCAATGTGAGATTAAAATAGTGTATGAATGTATCTTTTCTTTCGCAGAATCCCCTTATAAATTTCCCATTAGATCTTTTGATTAAATAGCGCATTTCTGTGTAAATGCAAAGCTTAATTAGTTCAGTGGAAACTAACAATTCACTAAAACTCTGATAATCCGGTCGGCCGCCATTTGCAAATGAAAACGAGTGATTCGGACAGTAGGTAGTCTATAATCCCAACTAAGCCTTCATTTTTAATCTGTAGTGGAAAATACGTCTGTATACTTAAAATATAAATGTGAAATTCTGTCTGTCCGTCTGTCACTCCTTAACCGATTGGACTGATTTTGTTGAAATTTTACTTATTTATTTACGAAGAACCACTTAAACTCATAATAATGATAAATACAAGAAGCAATATAACATAGGTCCCACTTATTCCTAAAGAAATATCTTTCAGCAAAATTTGCAAAGCAAACCTCCATTTTTCTTAAAACTTCCAATAAATTGTAAAAGCTAGTAACTAACTTTTATGTTAAAGAGATTTAAGTGAGATTTTAGTTTTGTAGCTACGTATGACTATTATGCTTTATCGTTAAAAAAAAAAAGTGGAGAGAAAATAAACAAATAAACAAATTTTTAATTTAGTGCTTTATCGTAACTTTGTGGAAAATATGCTTTTCTCATAATATATTATGTTGTAAGCTGTTATTTTCTTTTATCTCGAACTAGCAAACTAACTTTTGCTATTAATATTAAAAGGAATAATGTTTTTGCTTATTATCTGTAAAAAGAAAACCATATAGATATCATTACTGTTATTAAATAGAAAAGTGTGTTTGTTTGTTACTACATCACGCTATATCCTTTTGACAAATCTTCACATAGATTACACTGCAAAAGGACATAAAATGCCTTTCATCCCGAAAAAAAAACACCTACTTTTCCCGTATAATGTACGATAATGGCAGAGAGGAAAGCCGCGGGCGAAAGCTCATAGAGAAATAATATACTATGTCAGACACACACATATAACTGAATCAGGAATAACCATTACAAAATAGCTGTAAATTTCTATCGAGTTTTGCAGTCTGAAATCTACTTCAGTGCAACAAGCCCTGTACAAAGGTGGTACCGATCAAGGGCTTCAGGTACTTAATCAATGATTCGCTGTACATTGCCGTCTGCTTTGAGGCGAAAGCAGTGGAGCTCAAAGCGGCCACTCCAGGGATATTACGCAGGGATAATGGACGATTTTAGTTGGTTTCAACTGATGCGGTGTTGAAACCAAGGCACAGAATTATTATAAAGCCCGATAAGTGAAAACCAGTTTTCCTTGATCTTTGGGGAGGCGTCTGAGTTTGGCGGGAAGATGCGACGGCCATTTTGAATGTGGGCGAAGTGTGGCAGCATTGATTGCAGTTGAAATTTGAAACAGTTTGTGATGCATCCTATTAATATTATAAATGCGAAAGGTTGTGAGTATGTATGGATGTTTGTAACTCTTTCACGCAAAAACTACTTAACCGATTACGATGAAGTTTGGTATGTAGGTAGCTGAAGACCCAGAATAACATATAGGCTACTTTTTATCTCGGAGTTTCCGCGGGATGGTAGGGTTTCCATGCGGACGAAGTCGTGGGCGGCATCTAGTTCATAATAAATAAGGTTAATCGTGTTGTTTTGGCAAGGAAGATAGTAGGTACTATCAGTCTTTTCAAGACTTTTGACTCTGTCTACCCCGCAAGGGATGTAGACGTGATTATATGTATGATTATAACACGAAAGGTGATGTGTATGTTTTCTAATCGGCTCGCTATACATACCTTATATAATAAAATATACTTAATAAAATAAAAAAATATAATAAAAAAATCTTCAAAGTTAATAAAAATAATAAAAAAATCTTCAAAGTTTAGACAACTAAATTCAGTAAAATATTGTTTAGTAATAAAATTGTCTACCATCTTAATTATTTTTCTACTACTATCTCATTAGGTCTGAAGGCTTTATTTTTCAAAAGATATCGATAACTAGCACTAATTAGCGTGCTCTAAATTAATGGCAGGTTTTGTGTCCATGACCACTCATTCAAGCGTGGTTAGGTCACAAGTGTGTACTACTGTTTATACTCCGAATGATGTAATAAGTGTAAACCGACAGCAAAATAATGAGTACAGAATAAAATAGCTTATTATGCAGTATATTATGTCGCTGCAAGCGGTACTATACTATTTCAAGGCACTATGTCGGAATTTATCACCAAAAATGTATCCACCTGCAAACACCTATATGTTTACACACATTTTGTGATAAAATATTGTTGACTTTAAGTTTCATTTGAGTAAAAATCGCTACATCATCCACTTTAACCAAGTCGAACTGAGATGATGTAGAAGCTATTATTCTGGAGATAGGGAATAAAGTCAACCTAAAAATAGATCGGAATAGGGATGAAAATGCCATTTATTTTGCTTGATAATTTTTGCGATTAACATTTCGCTGTTACAAATTCAGTTGCTTGAATGTGCAGACCTACAACGTTTCCTTTCACTCGTTGGAGGTTTTTTATTGACAAGAAACCTTTTTAAGGAAAATGAAGGTAGTTTGATTATGGAGTGGACCCCAGGCTAGCAAGCGTTACCGTAAAGGATGTAACTGTTACTAAATTATCTGTGAACCGGGATGACACTTAGATATCGATGGTATAAAAGATACATAATAAAAAATTCTAACATCCGTACCGCCAATGCATCAAGGTTTTCCACAGCCCAACGTGCCCAAACCACGTTTCAATTCGCCGTAAATCGTAAAACTTCACGGTTGTCAAACTAACACACGTGAAACGGAACACGCCGCAGCGAATCAATTTCCAATTTTTGAAATCCGGAAAAATCATGGAAAAATATGTTAACAACGCACCGTATCTGCGTCAGCGTTTTTCCTTTGTCACTTTTCACGTTGTCACATCACTAATTCCCATTTTATCAGGTGATAATAAAATGTATGTTTGCCATTTACATTATGGATTGTTAGTCGTACCGTCACGATTTAAAGTTGTTATACAAATTATATCAGACGCGACTGTACGCCGCCAGAGTTAGTAAACTAATGTAGTGAGTATTGAAAATGGAAGAATACAATGGGCGCGACAGGCGCGTGCGCAGCCTAATAAAATGTACTTTTTTATTGATTCAAAATATTCGCAAAAATGACGATTTGTTTCCTAAGATGAGTTGTAGAATTTATTCTTTTTTATTGGATTGCCAATCGATTTTAAATCTGATGTATTTATAACCAACAAATGATAGGCCATTAATTCGACATGACGATTTTTGAAAACTATAGAAGAAGAAAAAATAATGGAAAAGAGAGAGACCAAGAATAAAATATTTTGATCAGACAAAGCAAAAACTTAACGTTACAACATACCAACAGATTAAAAAAAAGTAACAAAGAAAAGAAATGCCTGGAGTACGCTTCACTTAACTCCACAGACAAAAGTTAGAAAATTTAAGAAGAAAGACATGTATTTTTTTAATACATGTCTTTCAATTGCAAACTTATTTTCAATTGCGTTATTTATCATAAAAAATTCAAATAAGTGATGACATAATGTATTAACAAGATTTCATTTATCAGTCAGTATCGTTTCGTTTGTTTTAATATCATTATTTTAGTACGAGTTACTCCAGGCTTATTCCAGGCTTACTCCGGGCTCCTCTCCAGAGTAGTGCGGGCCTATAGCCAAGAAGAAGACGTTTCGCTATAGAAGTGCCCAAATTACAATAAATCTGAATAGGTGAATGTTTTCTTGCCTGTACCTATTGTACTTGTAATTTATCAGATAGTGAGCGCTATATGTTTTATTACCTTTTATAGCGGCAAGATTCATGGTACATTCATATATAATCGAAAGATTCCTAACGATTACGTGCCAAGATTATCGGTTATGTTAACAGAACATTTGATCCTATTAATGTAATACTAATTCGTGAATAATTTTTTCTAAACTTTTCATCAATGTTATTTACTGTTTTATAAAAAATAAATATCATATCACTAGGAAATACTAAGTAATAACAAAGATTGAATTAGCCTCAATCAATTTTGTGGTGCTCACTAACTCTTCGATATTTGCATAATACGAGTATGATGAATACAGCAATAGAATTTCACTTTATAAATAATAAAATAAAATTTTAGGCCGACCTAAAACATAACTTAAGTAGAGTTAAGATAATTAATCTTATATTATTTAATTATTAAAAAAAATCTAAATTATATACTAAAAAAAATCGATGAATTTACTCTTCGATCAAGTTTTAATATTTGATCGAAGTAAAAACTTATATAAACATCTACCAATATAATCTAGATGAAGGTCACTATTCTACTACCACCCACGGCTTTATCAACCTTCCTGTTTGTTATGCGAGCCGAACCATGAGATCGATCTCACGTTTGCTTTTCAAGTCGCCTCTGCCTCTGTACAAATTTCTCCTCTTCATTTCCATAGTTACAATTAAGACAACCAGTTATTTATAACACAGGAATTTAAGAGATCTTTCCTCTCGACAAATGTTTTTGTTAACAAAACAACTCCGCTTTGTTATTTAATAGAGCTTAAATTAAATTCTCTCCATAGCTCGGATTTACGGCAAACAATTTAAAAGAGATAAAAATTCAGCAAACAGAAGTTAAAAAGTAAAAGGTTAAAGAGGTAACCCAGTGTAGTTCAGATAAACCTTTCAACAGTAGTCGTTTCGTTTTGGGAATTTTTACTCCCAACACGAAGGTAGCGTGTTATAAGTTTAACATGTTTGTTCTTCCTATGACAACGAGCGGATTTAAGTATCCATTTGCACATTTATATGGCATAAGTTGTGGTGTCATTATTATTTCGGGTTGTCTGTGAGACGGAAATCAGGGAGGGAAGTGCTTAGATATTTGTTATACTTATCTACGAAATTCCTGAATAAGCGTTAATTTTCATCGTTGGTATAAAAAAACTCAGGCAGATTTTACTTGCATTCCAGGAGTCGGGAGATTTTTTTTACCCTTTTCCGGGGGAGCCTTGGTAACCGTTGAAAAATGAATGGTAGAATTTTATTAGATATATTTTTACTTTCTTTTCAAGTAACACAGGAACTAATAATTGAAAAGCAAAGAATATGATTCCGTGAAAACCTATTTCCGAGACGCTGAGAAAATTCTAGTTCAATAAATTCCGTACTTCAAAAGTCTTATTGGTGGGAATAAATGAAAAACAAAGTATGGCGTTGGAGTGATGTTTTTTCGAGACTAGTTGTTTTCCGCGACTTCGTAGGTCTCTTACGAAGTAGAATTAGGTATTTAATATCATGCGGTGTTACGTCAGTATCACTTACCAGAATAAATTGTAAGCAGCATTGCCCAGGCTATACTACCAAAATTATTTCATAAAATTTGCACAGTTATTAGCGAGCGTTGCTTTTTAATAAAGTGTAACAAACTATAATATCTGGGGACACGGGAGTGACCTCGCTAAGAAGAACCAACTGAGGCGTAAGGACAATCCTACCTTCACTAGAAAATTTTGCCGTTTCTTAGAATTCCGTACCTTAAAGGTAAAAACGGGCCCCTTTTACTAAGCCTTCGTCATCTGTCCATTTGTCTGTCACCAGGCAGTATCTCATAAACCGTGAAAGCTTGAATACTACTACTACGGAATATTTACTTGTATATAGGATCACATTTCAAAATAAATAAATAAAAAAAACAATAAATTTCTCTCAACATTAGTCGTTTCGTATTCGTATCTATTCTCTCATACTAAAAATGTATTTTTAAGCATTTTTGGATCGATTTTAATAAACATGCAATAAACGTGATAATGGTACGGAACCTATCGTCGCACACATTCTCTTTTTTACTAGTATTGCTCAATCCCCCTAAGTATGTCTTTGTTTTTTTAGTTTATTCGATGTACATTACGATGGCAATGATGTAAATTACCCCCACTAGGGTTTTGGTTTATATCAAACAGACACTATGCACGTGTTAAAAGTTCTCTGTCTACACCTCCGGGAAAAAGACGTGACTATTTGTATGTACAGTTAACCACTCTTTTGTCCAGCGGTATAAAGCACGTTCACGTTTACAGAGTTTAATTAAAATTTTTAATGAACTGCTCGATCAATAGTTATTTGACCAGATTTCTGGCTTCAATTACACGGGGAGCTTCCGGCTGTGTTGCGGTGGCTACACGAACAAACAGCACCGATGGTTATTTTATTATAGATGCGGCAGGTGTGACAATAAATGCATACATATATGTAATCACGTCTTTATCGCCAACAGTCTTCAAAAGACTAAAAGGCAACTTAAAGCTGTGTGGCTTAGTAATGGAATTGAGATTCAAATTGACATATTTCTAGCTTATCACTGAAAAGAAAATTCTAAGTTTATAAGCCTTTCCTTTGATTGACTTTTACATCTGCAAGGGAAGAGCAGCAGCTGGCACACGCCATGTTTTTTCTTTGCTACCAGCTATCAAAGTGTCAATATGTGCATCTTTACCACTCTAGAGACGAGCCCGGGGTATGCCTATTACCAAAGTTCCTGGCTTGGGTGAGTTAGGTTTTTACACGAAAAGACTACCATCTGATCTCAGCCACCTTTGCAGGGGAACCTACCCCGTACTGAATGATCATGCTGTCATATCCAGTTGCCAAAAGGTTTCTTCACGTGAGAGCATCTGTTAGTATTAAAACATTGAAGTTACAGTATCTATAGTTATATCATCATTGGCGTCTGATATTTTATTTGAGCGCATTTAATACATGCGCGATGCACCTGCCATTGCAGATCGATCGAGCCCCAGTCACCCGGTGACAGCCGGGGTTATATTATAGGATAAATTATGAAGCACTATTATTTTAAATGAGAACTTATAGTGGTTGAGGTGGTTAGGACTATTAAGTATATGTATTTAGTAGGGTAGTAAGGGCAGGCAGAAGAAATCTTGGCTAGATGTTCTGAATCAATATGCGAGAGAATGGACTTAAAATTGGAGACGCCAAAGACCAGATAATGTGAAGAGAAAAAAGTAGGAAGGTAGACCCCATGGTCTCAAAGTATTGCAGTAGATTGTGCACGCAAGGATGGAAGGGAGCTCCTTCTTGTGGATATTTCTGAGTTGTGGTTAGGTGAGGCAGAGCCAACATGTTGCCACTACCCACGATCCCTGCATACTTTTTTTTGCATTCATATTCGTCATTCTCTTTATGAAAGCTGGTAGGTTTGAGGTACTCTTGAACTGACCTTTTGCCAGGACGTTCCCGATGTGACTAAATTTATGCAGTTCATTATGTGACTGATACTTTGATCTCTAAAGTGTGGCTTTAAACTGACCGCGGCAACTCTCAAAGAAGAGCGCCGCGGTCGGATGATCTATAGAGAAGATTTATTCAATCTTCTATCTCTTATTTATTTTTGCCTATTCCTAGTTGTTGTTCAGCTTGCTCCAGGACTTCAGGGTCCTCTATCAGACATTTTTCTCTTTAGATTGTCTTTATCCAAATCCGTTCAGAAGATTTGAGTGAAAGAGTAACAAATTTACATTATTGTCTTCCTCTCACAAATTTGCGTTTTTATAAATATATAGTAATATCAAGCTGTTTTTCTTACCAATAATAGAATGAAAATATCGTAGTCCTAAAAGTTTCTGTCTGTTTAAATCTAAACCTTTTTTTTTCTTATTATTAAGAACATTTCATATATCATTTTCTTTTATTTGTTGTGACACTGATCGGCCTTTGGGAGAAACCTCGAAACATCCACAGACTTCAGCCACATTAGGTATAACTCGATCTTTACTTCCAGACTTTGATTAGTTTCAGGCTGGTCTTGGTATTAAGAAATATAAGTCAAAAATAGAAAATATCCTACAGTGGCGACGCCCACTAAGCTTAGGGTAACCAGACGGTCTAGAATCGTTAGGAATGTCTCGGTATTTTGTATGACAAAAGGCCGGCAATGTCTCCCGAAAAATCACAAATTGCATTTATATACATAGTAGAGTAGGTACATTATCTCGTGATTCTTGCATACTTATTTTGCTTCATCAACCTTTGTCGTGGCGCCAATTGTCGAATAAGTCTGTCCTTGTTGTAATTAGGGGAATAGATGTATTCAATTAACTACTACAAAATTGTGTAGTTATGATATAGGCTGTAGGCTTTAAACTGCGTTTCTTTTCCAAAAAAGCGGGAGTTACAGTTTAAGACGCGGGCGGATCTGAGGACAAAAGCTAGTCTGTAATTAATGTAAGTACCTTACTACTCCAATTGTAAACCATGTTTTCACGTAGAATTACTTATTTTATTGGCCTGTGATTCCACCACAGGTTTTCAGATAACGGCGGCTAACGGCGAGGACTGAAAGGTCACGTTAAGAAGTATGGCTTGATAAATTAAGATTTTAAAAGTAATTAGCTAGCTAGCTCATCGCTTATAGAAGAATTCCAAGTTGTCAAGTGTTTTTTTATTTCATGCAAAACAAGCCTATATACTACTAGAACATGACAGACTTGTAACAAAACACGTTGCTCCAAAATATAACTTTTAATTAATGAGATAATTTAAATTGACGAAATATTTTTTGTTAATTAACAAGTTGTGAAGTTTCAGCGCCTATGAAACGGGATTCGCTGAATCATGGAGTGAAACGCAAAACCATTCTGTTATACTATCAACATTATATTATGCGAAAATCTATATGTTTTTTCGGCCAAACCGCACGACCTCTCTTCATGAAAATTAAATTAAACTTATTAAAGATTGGCTTCATAGTTTAAAGTGCTTTAGTAAGTACTTCGTTATTTTGTCAAATCTTCAGTCCTACCCCTATTAAAATAATGGACAAGATCATGATTAGAACTGACTATTTTATAACTGACTTGATGAAAAATTCTTTTTTTTTTAGAAGAATACCTCGTATAATTTAACATCATCGATCTAAAACGAGTATTGAAATGCGTCATCAGTGTGCCTACCACGGGTTTTAATTGGTTATCGCTATCGACTATAGTAAAATACTCGTATATTGTGAAAATCATTTTATTTTCATCGACTATTAGCTTGTAGCTAGACTGTTTTTGTAGAATTCGATATAATTAATCTGCAACTAAATTATCCAATCCATATAACAAATTCATTAAAAAACATTTACTAATAAAAGTGAGAACATTCAGTTATTAACTGCAGTTAGTGGCCAAATTGAAGAATTCCATTGAACTTATATTTAAATGGAAAAGTTACTTTATTTAATTTTTAATTTCTTCCCAGACATCAAAGACCCATAGGCACAAACATAGATATATTTTATAAGAATGCTTTGGATTAAGATGAGAGTTTAAGACTATAGATTGTAGACCTATTTAGGTATAACAATCATACCACGACCGAAGCACAAATTGAATTTACTATAGCCGCTAACGAATAAATTGTATTTGTACCGACCGACTACTAAGCAGAACTCATGGTAATACACGCACATGCTTCTAGTTATTGAGCCAATAATACGTCCATGCCATGTGGGGTAAATCACTAAATAGGGACTGTCGGGCTACGGCACCCCTTCAATTAAACCACCAACCGATTATAGACTTTGCTAGTTCCGTTTTAGAAACCAGTTTCGATTAAAGGGGTTTGTTTATTAAAAATTGTGAATGAGCCGGGTTGTGGGTCTGTCTGTCCTTGTGTATTTTAGTATGGTCGCAAACTTTGTTGTGTTGTGAGTTTTTTCTTGAGCAAAAGGTGCAATATTAGATAAGTTAACGGACTTGTAAGGGAGACGTCAGTAGTCAGGTAGGTCAGGTTTCTTTTCGCATATGGTTAGTTTATGCACAGATGTCAGTTTTGTAGCAAATTTTAATACTGTTTTATAACGGGGTCTTACGATTCCGTAGAATTTAAGGTTCTGTTATCGATGAATTATGGTTGGTTGGACGATAAGTCGCAATTGAATAAAGATTATATATTGTAATAAAGGACATTTACTTGTTTGTTGATTATACTAGCAAAATCTAAGAAGAGAGAATTGTGCTTGAAGATAAGTTAGTTGTTTGATATAAAGTGATATTGATTATCACATGTCGGCGCCCCTAGGGCACTGCGGTTCTCAATTCATATGTATTATTGGTGTAGTTTACAGTCATAGTTTTGTTAGTGGTATACTTAATTCATATTTTTTATTAAAATTTATTTGATTACGTTGAATTGTAGAAAATCCCGTAAGCTTTTAACATGTTTTTAAAAATGTAAAAATTATAATAACTTACAATTATTACGTACTTTGTCTCTATACTCTGATAAGTAAGTATTTTATGACATACTAGCTTTCCGCCCGCGGCTTCGCCCACGTGTAATTCGGTTATATATAGCGTTTTTTAATGATCTCGACAGGGCTTTTTCTTCTACAGGCTGAAATCTTTTTACAACTGGAATTAAATATAGCCTGTGTTACTCAGGGATGATGTAGCTTTCTAATGGTGAATGTTTGAAATCGATTCAGTAGTTTCGGAGTTTATCGATTACATGTGTTTTACAGGCAATTACGTTTTTGACAATTTCATAGATCTGTTTAAGTATTTGCGTCTGATAGTCATCATCCCATGTGAATGAGCTGATGATGGAAGGTACAACTCCTCAACGGTTAGGAGTTGAAAGAAAATTCTTACGAAGTTATACGTACATGTGAGGCTATAAGTTTGACCTGATAATAAAAAGCAAATCTCATTAACGTTAAGAATTTAGGTGAAAATGGATGCGGACAAATTTCGTCTCTTCACTTGTTTCCTTTTAGCTGTTTGTATGGGTAGTGTTAACACAAAATAGGGATTTAAAAGCGTGATGTTATTAATGTTATGCATGTATGTACATAATTATGTATGTTATTATGTATGTTAAAGAAACGACTGAAAGTTGTCATACAAAGTCTTTTTTTTTAAGGATGGGAAATCATCAAATGACCTCTCCCGCTCTGGGTGGAACGGAAGGGAGTGTCAGACTTTTACTGACTAAAACCCACCTCGTTCCTTCAGTTGCCCTTTGCGTTCCGGGGCCACGGTATCTCGTTAGAACTTTCCCGCAGCCCCGGCTCAGTTTATCCCGTTTCCCCCCCTTGGGGGTTGACATTTCAAAAATCCCTTCTTAGTGCTCACTTATGTTACTAAAGGAACCTCTGTTCAAAATCTCAGACTCCTATACCGAGCGGTTTCGGCTGTGCGTTAATAAATTAGTCACCCAATCGCACCCCCTAAATCACGATTGGAGGGTAGTTTGAAAAAACTTATAATGTCAAACATATTTACTTGCCTATGTACGTGTTCATGCCAAGTTTCAAGTTTATAAACCCAAGGAATAAGATTTTTCATAGAAACGTTTTTACCCCTTTTCCCCCCCTTGGGGGTTGAATTTCCAAAAATCCTTTCTTAGTGCTCCCCTACATATCCCAAGGAACCTATATTCCAAATTTCAGCTGTCTACGACCAGTAGTTTCGACTGTGCGTTGTCTGTCAGTCAGTCACTCAGTAACGGAAGAGTTTTATATATATAGATAGATATACATATTGAGCTACGATGAGTGCTATATAAACGTCATACACAAAGTAAATCACACATTTTATTTTATAAAGTAGGTATTCATTTTATTCATCGTTGCCCAGAAACAATAAAAAATCTTTGAACAATTCAATCATCATACATATTGTTTTTGAGCATCCGGTTTTATTTCGCAGCGATAACAAACGTTATTATCTGAAACGTCAGTCGGTACTAGGAATAGTTCATTAAAATATAAATTCCAGGAATGAACCCCTAAAAACAGAATATTTTAACAAAGTCCATTTCATCCACATTTTGAATTCAAATGAAATTCGTTTTATTTTTGCGATTGTTTATACAAACAATGACGGTATCCCTCTGGTTCTAAAGGAATATTGGCACTTCGTATAAGTTCAGGAGTTCGGGTGATATTGTAAGTCTGTCATCATATTAGACTGGCCGTGTAGAAAAAACATAATGTGTGCCAGCTGCCCGTTTCACGTCATAATAAAAATAAATAAATAAATATATGCGACAAATTACACTGATTGAGTTAGCCTCGAAGTAAGTTCGAGACTTATGTTACGAGATACTAACTCAACGATACTATATTTTATAATAAATACTTTTATTAATAAACATCCAAGTCCCACGCCAATGAGAAAAAGTTCTTTTTTCATCATGCTCTGGCCAGGATACGAACCCGGGACCTCCGCTGTCACAGACAAGCGTACTACCGCTGCGCCACAGAGGGCGTCAAAAAGCGTAATAGCGATAGTTTTCCGCGCGATAAAAACGGCGTCGCGCGTGCCATGCTACGGGGACAGTTTCTCTACCCACCCAGATTGTAAAAATCAATCAAGGAAGAGGCTTATTAGTTTTTTTGCTACCAGACTAGTATAAAAGCTCTTAAACCTACTATGATAAACAATTATTACTATTCCTTGGCCAGTCATATGAAATGGTTTTGTAATAAGGCTGTGAACAATGCGTTGTCTAATACGGCTTAGGTTATCCTGAAAAGGCTGCCGAGGTTAGACGTCACATGTACAAACTTTACTCACCTAATCTAGGATTATGGTCAAAGGGGGCCCGGGCTCCTCTCCAGAGAGGTATATAGGATAACCGAGACTAAGGTCTGGAGGAAGAAAATGCGTGTTCTAATTGTATCCTAGTTGTTATGTATGTTATGGTGTTGTCAAAAATTGAATTTTACTAGCTCCGAAAATACGTTATGATGAAAACAAGATAGGTTTAAACAACCCTCAAACCCTAAAATACTGGAACTGAAATATTGAAACGTAACTTTTTACCACAGCGCCGACTGATAGCAATTACGCGTATACGAACTACCAAACTGGGAATATTGTGTTTTGATTTGAATGTACCGTGTGTATGGTTGGATTTTACGAATATTTGAGTTATTACTTTTGTTTCACTGTGTAACGCTCTGTGAATAGTGTTTCAAATTTATTCTGCTTTTGGAATGCATGCCGGCGGTATATCAAGCTATGTAGGACATTAAGTTGTGATGTTTAAAGCTCACTTTGGTTTGACTGTGTCAATATTTAAAAAGGAATTGGCTAAGATCACTTTTTTATCTTTAACTGCTTTATTCTTAAATGATCATTCAAGGTATACGGATTGGGGTAGCTTCAAATTAAATGTGAGGTTACTTAAAAAGGTTTTTATAAAGATTTTCAGTCATGGAAATAATCCAAGTTTCTCACCAGAACGACGACACAATTCTGGAGGGTATTGAGTTTTGTGGTTAGTTAAAGTTTGCTTGGACTACGACTAACTATGTATCAATTAAGATCTTGTTAAATTTAGGTTTGATTCTTATGCCCGCGTATCTTTAAAACTAGCTTAAGTAATTAAAGTGTTCTGATAGGAAAAGAATGACTCTTTTGAATGTTAGTTAATGGTAAAAAAAAATATCATTAACCTCAATAATTTTAATGACATAAACCCTAGAGTTACTTACTTAACATGCTTAATTTTTGTGATGTTTTTGTAGTACTTACATGAGAATATTTCTGAATTTTGGAGACAGCAGGCGGTTTGACAGGCACTATATTAGCATCAAAGAAAGGTCTTAGACCTAGATTAAATATACAGATTGAATTTTAATTTAGGATATTTTCACAGCATGTTTGGAAGATTTTCATCGTTAAAAACATTCAATTATAAATTATTAAAAAATTCCAAATTTTTATACATTATTATGGGACATTTCAACATAACTTAATAATTATCATATCTTTTGGTTTCAAAACATTGGTTGACGTCTAATAAATTACTGAAAATTAAGTTTACTGCCGCTTACAAAGCGTCAGTGCAGAAAAAGCGGTATCAAGTTACACTGCAGCATTTTATTAAGTCCTTATCTACTTATAGGAGTCGGTCTTCTAGCTTATCTACCAGAGAAACTTCTAAACAAATAACTTGTCTAGAAAAAGTGAACTAAGTCAGTCCACCTCAACATCAACTCAGAAGTAAATAAATCTCGCATTTTCCTTTGACCCATATAACATTCTAGATCTAATCATTTTTCTAGGTAACATTTCATTTCCTGTTTGTTCAGTAAGTTTTAAAAAATTAACAATTCAATAACAACCCCTTACACTCTACACTGAGCTTTAATTTATTTTTAAATATATATATGTGATGTTCGAAATGACCCAAATTATTTTGATATTCTTTATAGCATTATCTAACAGTCTACCATTGGGTTAAGCAGAGATCCTATTTGTGGGTGATAATAAATAATGTATAATAAACAAACTAACTCATATATATAGAAACAAAAAGAAAGAAAGAAAGAAAAGAAAGAGGAAAGAGGCGTGATTTTATGTATGTATATACATACATACCTACATATAATCACTTCTATATCTCTTGCGGGGTAGACACAGCCAACAGTTTTAAAAAGGCCACGTTCAGCTATATTTGCAGCAGCTTGATGTCGCTGTTAGGTACACTAAAGATGCTGTGAACAGGCTCCGATGCATAATGGCGGAGGGTGCAATTGGGAACACGCAAATAAGGGAGATAGTGTCCCAAAACCTATAACACAAGTTGAATTTACTTCAAGACTAACTCAATCTGTGAAATTATCCTGTATCTATATAGTACACAGACTTGGCCTCCAGGAGGGATCATATTATTTTGAAAGTAACGTTAAATAAATAAACATCGTCCAGGAATAAGAAGCTTTAATTATAAGATTTAATCAATCTTTGTTATTGAAATGAAGCTTGTAAAATAACGGGAATGTATTCAAGTATACCACTTCACGAAGATTTTAAGGCTGTTTATTTTAGGTTTGTATAACTTTGGCAATACTTGAAAACATCTTGTTATCTTGAAAACATCTTATTAGCTGAGTCAAAGTAACTAATTATTTTATATAGACGATTTATGTTATAAGCATTTGAAAATTTCCTCTAAAGTGAAGCTAAGCTAAAATATCATGTGAGATTCATACAAACTTTAAACACGTACTTATGTAGGGTAACCTGGTCTAGGAGTACGCACTTAAGGTTCAAAATGTTAAATAAAAATAAAAATGTAGTTTAGGAAATCAACTAGCCATTTATTATGCTTATAATTTAAAAATCTTACATAAAGTAACATAAAAAATTACATAATTAAGTTGTATCGTTCATAAAAATCAAAATAATCAAAATTGTGAATTGCGTACTCTTACAAGTACTATTGGATAAGAGTACGCAAATACGTCGACAAGAGTACGCAGATCTTCCATTACTTTTTTCTTACTTGCAGAGGCGGCAAATAAAATTTCCTCGACCCTCGTAATTCGTACAAGCCTCATGCCACCATTCGGAACATTTTGAGCAACCTATCCAATCTTCTGCGGGGGGGTCTACGTATATTTCAGTGCATGCTGGGCATCTCCAAACTTTTTTTTTGGGAATACTCTTTGGCACTTTAAAATTTTGTTTGCCTTTTTTAGAAACAGGTTTAGAATTTGGTCTTCGACCAGTCTTTAGTTTTATCTTCAGTACATTTTTAGGTTCTTTCTTTGAAGCCAAGGACTCCTCGAGAGCCAACTTATATGGCGACCCACTCAAAATATCAGATTTTGCCCTTTTACGGTTAGATCTTGACAGACATTCAGCTCGTGGTAGGGGAGCTAAATCTTCAAGCGGTATGTGAGGCGATCCGGTGCTTTGAACATAGATACTGGCAAGTGGTGTTCGCGCTCTATCTGTCTCAACGAACGGCTGAACATATGAAGTAGAATTGTTTGAGCACGAGGGTTGTGGAGAATTTCTGGGATCATTATTCTCTAGGTCAACATTTAGTACCAAATCATCAGTCAGTTGGGAAATCTGTGTTTCATTAGATTCTGCCGAAGGCATGTTTTCAGGCAGATCATCAGCTGATTGAGAAACATGTGTTTCATCGAATTCTGGCAAAGGCATATTTTCTGGCAGATCATCAGCCGATTGAGGAATCTGTGTTGAAAGAGATTCTGTCAGTGGTCTTTCTGTCACTGCACTAGCTAAGAAATCTTCTTCTCCAAAAATGTCCGGGTTGAACGGTTGAATTCCGGATATCTTGAAACTCTGGATGCCATTTGCCGGGGTAGCCGCTTTAAGGTAAGCCGGAGTCAATATTTGAGCAATCTGATAAACGGTTATCACTCGACCAGGATGGTTACGCAACCATTTTTCACACTCTGATGCATAAAAAATTTTGAGGCTGTTATGGATGCAGCGATCGAGTGGTTGAGTTTTATGACTACTGTGAGGAGGGATTGTCAAGGCGTGAATGTGGTTTTCCCGGAAAAAATTGACCGCGTCTAATGTGCAGTGTGACGTGTGGTTATCGAGTATTAATAGTACTGGATTATCTTTGCAAGGTTTTGCGTGGTATTTAAAATGAGATAACCAATCGACAAACAAAGAACTGTTGATGTAACTCGAATCTGACACCATTCCTATAGAGGAAGGTGGGGCTCCATCCAAAAGCTCGGCCTTCATACGTTTGCGTGGAAATATGAAGGCTGGTGGTATAAAATTCCCTGCTGCATTAACTGCATTCACGAGGGTTACATTGATGCCACGTTCAGCACTGGAAATCTTGTTCACGCAACGCTTCCCTTTTATAGATATCACCTTTGGAGCTTTATTTGGCACTGTGGAAATTCCGGTTTCGTCCATATTATAAATTGCATGAGGAGGGAACTTGTATGAGTCTAACAATTTCGCCAGATTTTCGAAATAGCGATCGCATTGGGGCTTATTAAAGCCTATTGCACGAGCGACGCTGGTGGAAGTAGGTGCTCGTAACGACAAATCTGGGTGCCGTTTCAAAAAAAGTCGGAGCCACTCTGTACCAGCCATTTTTTTTTCTTTATTGAAACGATGTTCTAATCCATTCTTTTCAGCAAAATCATAAGCAATTTCTCGTATTTTTTGAGTTGTTAATCCATAGAACATGTTATCTATTTTTTTTATATAATTGCAGAGCTCTGTTTCCATTTAACTGGAAAAGGTTTGTGAGTACCTACCCAAACTTGCAGCTGGAGAGGATCTCTTCAGCCTCTTACGCAAGGTGGCTTCATGCATCCCCAAGGATTTAGCAACTGACCTCTTTGATTCGCCTGCCTCAACGCGTGTTTTAGCGTTGAGCCACTGTTCTGGAGTACAAAGACTTCTTTCGCTTTTTCTTTGACGTCTAGACATCCTGTGTACAATATAAAAATTACCTACAAATTACATATAATATTTCTTTATGTAAATATTAACAACGATAAATAATAAATACATTAACTAAACAAGCTTTAAAAATAATTGCGTGTAAGAGTACGCGCGCACTCTTTTACGGTACATAAGTGCGTACTCATACACATTCTAACCAAATCGGAAACGAGCGAAATTTAACGCCACCTCTTGGCGTTGACCGGAATTACACGGGCTGCATGAGTTAAACATTGCCTTTGAGAACTACACAGTTCACTTGGTTTTTACAAAATAAGTACATTCTTGTCTCGAAAATACTTTCAAAATCCTAAAAAAACTTAATATTTTGACCAAAAATCTTTAAACTTACGTAATTTCTTTGTTTTCATCCGGATTTGACTTTTTTTTCGCACAGCACTTTTTAGTTCAGTTGACATCAAAATACGACTGAAGTTAGCCGAGTATCGTAAACAACTTCACGGCATCGGGTGTTGCGTACTCTTATCGGATGCGTACTCATAGACCAGGTTACCCTATGCCTGAAGAATTCTACAGGTACTCGTATTCCCGTATATTTTTCAACTTCAAAACTTGCGAACAAAGGAATTTCGAAGTTTCTCAAAGGTTCAACAATATACTTTTTAACATTTCGTTTGACGAAACCAAAGGAAACAATATAACAAATAACGACCTCTAAAGCACAAATTAATGCAAAATGTAACTAAAAAGCAAAAGTCATTTTCTACCAGTCAACCAGAAGACTTAAATCGTGGGTGGCTGTGGGCGTGTGTGTCCAGTACATCCATACCAATCAATACTTATATTAAAGACTAGCTGTTGCCCGCGACTTTATTCCGAAAATTGTATACCAGTTTTTAAAAGTTGGACCTTGCTAAACAAATCTGTGAAACCCGTATTCAAATTGGAGCAAAAGTTTTACTCGTGATGCGAGAACAAACACACAGACAGACAGAAATTCTAAAGATGAAATTTTTGGTTTTGTTTGTCTATTATAAAAATCGATATCGATTTTTTATAATAATGAGAAAGTAATTGTATTTTTATTCCTTGAAAATTTACTCAAGAACATCTGGACCAATTGTGATGTCATTTGAAACACAGTAACCTTCAATATCAGAATATACATAGTCAAATTTGTTAATTTCTTATTGTTTCAGAATGATACCAGACTTCTCAACAGTAACGAAGGGGGAAGTTTTACCTCAACCCAACACAGCATACGATTTGTATAGAGCCTTACTTACTACGTTACTTAGTAAGGGGCTGCCTCCAGACATGACCAGTACTGAGGTCAATAAACTCTTGCTTGAATACGCCTATAGAGGATGCAATATTAGGTATAGGAAGGATAACGATGGAGCCTTATCATGAACAAAGGAAATGGGTCGATTGTTTGCCGCTTTATGAAGAAGATTGATATGAAAGAAGGAAAACGCCTTGAAATACCAATATTATATTATACTGAGTAATAATGATAAATCATGTCGTATTGTAGAGTAATATGTTCTTTTGAAAGGGGTAATTTTTTGATATTATGTATAGATCTCTACGATAAAATTCATATGAAAATATATATCCAACATATATACATATAATAACTTCTATATCCCCTGCGGGGTAGACAGAGCCAAAAATCTTGCAAAGACTTATAGGCCATAGTAGCTTTTTACAACATCCATGGGAAAGAGATGGAGTTGTCCTATTCTTTTTTCTATTGGTGCCGGGAACCACACAGCACTCAATATATAATTAGATAAAATTTAAGTTGGTTAATAATTTTGTGTTTCTTTTGAGACGGTAAATGTTTACCCAGAAGTTTATTTATGTTTCGATGATATTATTCAAAGATTCAAATACTTAGCTATTTTAGTAGAAAAATAAAGTTGCCAACAACGGGCAATTAATTCGCTTTATTATCTAAGTATGTAGAGGTTCTAAATAATATAATGCTATTTTAAGGAATAAAGGTTAATTTGTGTAAAATTATAATAAAAAAGTAAGCATGTATAAGTGAAGAAAAGAAAATATTTGAATAAAAATTATTATATACGGTGACCATTTTTCATACTTTATAATTAATGTTTGATGTGCGTCTATTCCATTTGTCGGCTTTTACGACATCCTTGGGGAATCCGAATAGATGGAGTGGTCCTATTCTAAGGTGCCGGAAACCTTACGGCACTTAATTTAATAAAAAGATTATTTACATTATTTTAAATTATAATTATAGCGTTATTGCAAATACACATAATTTACCAGTAGGCTAATATCGAATCATATCGAATGCATGTTTTTTAAACCAAAGATAGTAAAGTTAGGTTACTTAAATATTAAATATTTTTAACGTACTTTAGATAAGGGACTAATTTAGGAAGTAAATATCCATCGTACTAAATAAGATATTTTTTATTTTTAAATCATAGAAAATTACTTAGTAAAAATATATCATGACTTTAATAAACAGTTTGTAATGTATTAGTACACAAATAAGATATAAATATATCAAAGAAAAAATATATAATGAGTTTTATTTTGCTATGACTTCTAAGTGTGTATTTCCTCAGTCGTCTATTTCGATACTCTCGTCGAAACATGATGGATCTGTGAATGAAAAAAAATGTCATAAAGCCCATAGTAACAGAACCTGCTTTATGGCAAATTTTTTTTCTGTTTTCCAATGTAAATTTATAATTTTTTAAACCGATTTGTTTTTTCATATGTTTTTCGCTTTTTCTCTTTATTAATCGTGAAGTCGAAATAAACAAAACTCCAATCTTTTACATTTTATATTCTATTCAGTCTACATAATATTAATTTAAATACGAAATAAGTAAACTTTTTAATAATTTCTGCAACGTGAAATAATCATTTATTCTTGATGAAATTTTTATTAGTAAAACATTAATGAAACGTCTAGTGAAGTATCTTAATTAGATAAAATTTGCTTGAATGCAAAAAGTGATGAATGTTGGTGGAAAAATATCTTCTCTGCCTACCCTTCCGAAAAAGGGGCTGGTTTCATATGTATTAATTTGTGGATGAACATAAAATACCATAACATATAATCACGTCTATATCACCGCGGGATAGACAGAGCCAACATGCATCAAATTACTGAACTGGCCACGCTCAGCCGCTTGGCCCAACGATAGAATCGAGATTCAAATATTGACAGGTTGCTCGTCCATCGCCTAAAAGAGGCATTCCAAGTACACAAATAAATAATATAGTATAATAATAGATGAAATAAGTGAAAACCTCCTTTTTACGAGGTAAACTAATCGGTTACTCCTAGTTCATAAATCCAATTTAAAAACATTATTCCCTTGAAGCACCATGTTCGTGTAAATTTAGGCCAAGTGAGATTTTAGGTTAGTCCCTGGTAAGCTTGTTTATCACGTCGTGGTAATCTGATTTTGCTAGGTCAGTAACGATTAAACCTTCACTTGAAGGTGCATTAGATTTCGCTCGCACTTCTAACTATTTAGGTACAGCGAATATTTGTAGCGTTCGGGTGTTAAACATTGTTGTGTAGGTATTGAGATATAAAATTATTTATTATAATTTTTTTCGGGTGTTAAAAATACACTTTTTCCGTATCTTATTCTAATTATTTTGTTCCTTAATCACTGTCATAAATTTTATTTCTGCTCCTATGTTTTTCTTCAAGGTATCCATATCCCTTTTTCGGTCTTTATTTAAAAACCAAACATTTTTAACTTTGAGGCTTTCTTAGTATTATGGCTTTTCTCTTTTCTCATGTTTCCGTACCAACCCAACCTATTATTATTCAGTTTTTTATTTATTGTTGCCACTTTCCTATTATATATGCTTGTTATGTATTTTATCCATACCTGTCATTTCAAAAAAGTATTTATTGCATCTCACTTGTAGGCAGTTTTCGTTCATTTGTCGCTTCAAATACTCAATACTCAACTCTTTACAGCATGAACTCCACTAGATAAATAAAATTTCGTTTTTGTTTACCGTGGAATTACTCGATTTATGAGTATTATTTTTGACTGCCCTAATTGGGATTAACACTAGTTGTTTGTCCTTTGGCCGTTTCCTACGTCTCTATTTAGCAGCATTTAAAGCCGAAAATGCAGTCGCTAATGCGCTGTTATGAGGAGACAAAAAGACTTGCTGATAAAAAAAAATCCGCTATAAAATGCTTATTGTTTTTATACAAGCATAGTATACAGTTCCATCAAGGCATATATTAATTTAATTGTATCTTAATGATGTCAAGTGACCAAATTAAGCAACTACGCAAGCGTTACTGATACTTGTATTGACGTTGGATTCTTAAGGAAGAGATAAAGAAAAAGAATTTAAAATAAAATTATATACTTATAAACTTATGCGATTGAACTAAAATGTATTATTTTATTACATAAGTCCATCATTATGAGGGTACTACAAAATCTCGGTTGTGACATCAGTGTATTATAAAAGAATCTAGATTATACAAGAACGCTAACATTAGCAATATAAAAAAAGCGTTCCTTAAAAATATAACGTTATTAATATTGTTCGCATATGCACAATGGGGAATGTGGTAGGGGTTGAAGAAATAATCTGTTAACACACATTTTCGTGAACGATTTATTCGATCTTTACATCAATAGAATAATCTTGCTTATCAATTATACTCCGTAATCTGACTAGATAGTGACTAGAATGCCCTGGCGGGCCACCTGTTGCTTTGTCAAGCAACTACCAACCTTACACAGTCCATCTTAAGCACTAACCAGAGCCCATAGTAAGGGTGCGAGAGTCCTTTGTTTCGAAGGAAGAGAACCATTTAGAAGGGGAAAACACTGTCGGAAAATAGAAGTCTCTCGAAAAGGGGGAGGTCAGGTACATAGGGAGATTAGTTCCTGGGCTCTGGGCCGAGCATTGCTCAGGCCACCGCCATTTCGTCGATCCCGCGGAGCAGGCGCGAGCGCAGCCGGGCGAACACCGGGTGCTGGATCGGGATGCCGCGCCCGTGCAGGAAGCGCAGTGTCTCCTGAGCGCACACCAAGAATCCTAGTTGTTCAGGATCCATATCCACGGGCACAGAATCCAATAGGGGGTCGTCGTTCTCGTCACCGTAATCACTGTTCCCGTACTCCAAATCCTCTTCGGTGACGCGCGGATCCTCCACCTCGATCGAACAGATGCGGCCGAAAAGCCTCTTCAAGGCCTCCCGCTTCTCGGCGTTGTCGGAGTCCGCCGCTGGCTCGCTGCGGCATCGCTTGCGACGACGTTGTCGCCTCACCCGCCGATCGTCGTCACATTCGCGCTTACGTTTGCATTTCATTATTACAGTTTGCCCGCCGGCGTCGGGAATCAGACTGCGAATGGGCTGTGCACAGGGAATTGAAGGGCCTCGATGCGATTACACCGGGACGCCGCGTCTCGCTCGCTCGCCGGGGGGAGGCGGGCGTTAGAGGGAGACGGCGAGCCCAGCTGCAGCGGGAACAGCTGGGCGAGCAGATGCAGGGCGCGGGGCACGCACGCTTTGTTTGATAAAGTTTATTCGGGGAAATAAAACTGTTAGCCGCGATTGCGCGGCCGGGCGGGGAGGGGCGCGGGAGGACCTCCGCCCCGGACGGCAGCTGCGTCGCATCTGCCGCTCTCAGGTGAATCCACATGCTGCGTCTCAAGGTGCCGACGTCGATTAATTAAGCCGCCTGTCGACTCCGGGGTAAACAAAGCAATAGCTATTGCGAACATACTGGTACATAGTTGCGATGCAACGGACTGCCTTTGTCACAGATACATGGCTATGTGCAGGATAGACTGCATTTCTGTTTACTTGGACCTTATGTGTATGTAATTGCGATAACAGTGATTTTATAGGGCAATAATTCAAATAAAACCTTTCTCTATGGTTAGTTTTACCTACCTCAAATACACCCTTGTAATGTGTGTGAATATAAAACACAAAGAAAAATTGGTAATAATTGATAACTCTCTAAGCAATTTTATACTTTTACCCGACAAACCTTTTACCCGTTAAATTGATTATCAAAAAAATTTCTTTGTTTCTGGTCTCAAATAAATCGGCGAAACAACGGCAAAATTGATGGCGAATTTCACTCGAGCTGACAACGGAGTTAATAAAAACTGGTAACATTGTAATTTTCAATTGGAAATTCGGACGGTTCTTTGTTATCGGCGGGGATTAATATCGCCCAGGTTTCAAAATAGACACGCACACCGGCTGAAAAACAGCGCGCCACGCTCTCCGGACTGCAGTCTATGTGTGCTCATAGAGTTATGTATCTCCCTATGTAATTGTAAAAATCAATACGAGCCCTATGTAGTAGGTACGACGAGCTGGCTATGTGCTATTACTGTGTGATACCCAGATTTTCCGGGAAACACGGCTAATGTGAGCGTGTGCGGACGTATGAGCTTTCCAATAATCCGAGTTACATCGGCCTTAGGTCCAAAGGAGTTCCAGGTATACACCCCGTGCACAAAGGGGGCTGAGTGTTCTACAAAGACGTAGAGGGTTTATGTGCAAGTAAATTTGTGAACTCCATTGTTCGAGTTTCATTGGATGTTCCGGAGTTATGTCATTGTTTTGAATGTAAAGCCTTTTGTCTAAATAACTGTTAAAGTAACAACTATAAGTACGGAATATTTCGAGCAACAATGATAATTTAATTTTTAAGTTACTCTAGGTATTTTTTTATATCTTCAACGTGTACTTTGGCATGACAAACAATAAAGTTAAAAATCTCATAAATTGAGCTTATCCAAAAATGAGTTATCTTTGTTCCGAAACAAAAATATACCTGTTTATTGAATAAGAAGAAAATACATCCGATTAACATTTGTCAACATCTTTACTAAAACGATTATATCAACCATTGTACCAACCCGTTATATATTACATATTTAGCCATTTTTCTAGGAAACCCTTTGATGAAACCCTAAACTAAAAAGACTGAATATTGAATTGCTCTCAAGAAAAACAAACGAAGCAGTTGGAAGTATATCCGATCCGGGATTGTTATCCTTAGCTGAACACTGACAGAACTGAGTATTCCCAGTTCCGTCCAAACTTCAAATACTGTAATGAAGTAGTTGGCAGAATGCAGTTCTGTGAAACTTTATACAAGTTCCTAGTAGCACCCCTTTTCAAACTCTATGTAGAACTCAAAACACCTAGTGTATGTTCAGTTTTATCATAGGCACTGATATAATTAGGAGTGAATTTTATTTTTCCAATGGTGTCGTAAAACTACTAATGACGATGACTAAGGGAAGAGCTTTTAAACGTGAAATTCTTGTTTTAGGAGATGTCTTAGCAATCTGTCACTATTTTGAATCTTAATTCCATATCAAGTCATATTTCATCCAGTATTTATTTCTAATAACTGACTATTATTTAAATTTATAAATCATAATTTTATAATATTTTACGAGTTATGTTGATGGAGCGAAAGAAGTATGAAGGCATCTTTGCAAGTGGAAAAATATAGTCTCTGCCACTAAGTATATGCTTAATAATCGATTTTGTACACTCCACGGCAATTTTTTTTACAAATTTTAATTTGTACCTATGAATACAACACTGTCAGACAAATCAATGAAACATGCGTTGCGGATAGCAACGAATTACCGCAAAACATCAAAACGAATCACGATCGGCAACTAGGATCCTACCTACCAATACATTTGTGTGTGTGTGTGTGTGTATCACGTCGAGCCTATGTACCGATGCTTGATTAAGTTGAAATTAACCAATTCGGTCATAGCGGGTATTATTGGCTGTCACAAACAGGCCAGCGCTGTCATTGTAAAGCGACCAAATTACACAAAGGGAAGTACTCTTAATATTTTGCTGATTAATTTTGCCAATTATCTCTGTTTGTTATGTTTATACCCGACCTGAGGGCATTTTTCACGAATTGAAAGGCTTGTCTTTTCTTTATAAGTCACTTCGATTAATCTAAGATGGAAAGCGAGGGGCGATAAGGCCGAATTATAAGACGCTAATAATACACTTTTGCGCGAGGTTTTGCTCCCGTGGGTAGCCCCAGTAAAGTCATGTCATAATTACTTAGTATATCTATATATTTCATTTATAAATGAGTCGGTTAAAAATACTAAATTTTGCAATTGTTTTGTGTCCGACTTTAAATTTACATGTGATTTCTTATCTGTTTGAAATTTTTTAACGGTTGAAGCGCACTTTATCAAGTTGTAAAAAAAATGTATTCTTTCTGGTTTCCATAGTAAACTAATTACATTATTAATATTACGAGTATAACTGTAACTGACTTAATTTATTAAACTTGAATTGAACGGGAGGTGCTTCAAGTGAGCACCATCCGACTAACAAGTCATTAAAATAAGATATTGCAATTTGACCTCCATAATACTGTTTACTATTCTGACATTACGGAACTCTTTATTATAACCTACAAATGTTTTTTTGCCTATTTCAATAGTTTTCGGGTTTCCTGGCGAAATTGAAGGCGATTGGGTCCAGGCGTTTTTCAAAGGTGATACAAATGGTAAAACTGAAGAAAGTTTGAAAGGGAGAAAAATGATTGTCCATTAACAGATATATGAGATATATATGTAACATATGGGACACTTTCCTTTCTTCAATTCTTTTAGATGACGAATGTTTACCATTACTGTTTTTTTTTTGTATTTTATACCTACATGGTGAATTTTTGTAAATAATGGAAATTTTAATTTTTACAGCATGCTTGGACGATGAAACTGAGTAGGTTTCCATAAAAGTTAATAGCAAAAAGTAAAAAGGATACTCTTTCACAAAAATTGAGTGCTCAGCTTTATTAGGGGAAAAACAAATTTTGTCGCTTTTGCTAACCACACAGTTCATCGTCCAAACATAAAATTTCAACCTACCGTGTCCATCTATCTCTCGGGAGACATAAAACCACAGAACGAAACCTGTTATCGAAAACGGAAGTTAATAAGTAGCAAATATTGAATCAAAAATTCGTAGCTGAAAAAAAATAGCAAATAGAAAAAATAAAAATTCTGAAATTTAATAATTAAATTCCCGTAATATCAGAAGACAAAGGAAACTAGCGACATCAAGTGCCTTCTACTGAACAATTTCATTACAATTGGAATGAGAGTATGTGTACTAAACAAAATTAAACATACATTTGTTAATGGTATTTTAAACTTTAATCCTTGGGAATAAACGTCTGTATGTTCGTATTTTGACTAAGTGCCGAGTTACATTTGACGACATGCAGATCAGAAGGCATTCCATACAGGATTTCGATACAGGCCAGTGCTTTTCAAACTGGGATGTAAAAGACTGACAAAATACAGTATAGCAAGTATTATATGTTTAAACAATAAAAAAGTGGGTGTAAGTTTGAGGTTTTGTGAATTGACAGTTTTTTAAAGTACCAATACCGAATATGAATTTATTCTGTATATTTTTGCAATAAACAATGCAGATTTTAAATGTCTCTGTTATCGAGATCCAAGCTAATCGTTCATAGATTTTAGGTACCCATTAACTTAATATGACTATGAAAATCACTTCAAAATATAATTTTCTAGACAATCACGCAAAAAAAAGTTAGATAAAATGTTTCCTTTTAAATAGTACGTAATGCAAACAAAAAAAAATTCTAGCGAATAATTGAAAAGCAAGAACAGCTAAGTAATAAGGCTCCATTGGCGACGTACCCCTTAAAGTAGGACGATAATTCCCAGAACGTTCTTTGAATTCCATCGTAAATTTTACTGGGCGCTTATTTTTTACATTCTCAAATCATGACAACATGCCTATCTCCCCGCCAATTCGGGGAAATCGTAAACAGGAGAATTCAAATAATTATAATAACGAAGGTAACAAAAGAGACGTTCGTGTTCACGCGGAAGGCTTCGGGGAAAATTTATTTCTGGTTAAAGCCCATCTCATTCCAACACTTTTTTATAAAAAACAAATATAAAAGTATTTGTAAGGTTTCTTAGGTACATACATTTATACATATACATTTACATACATACACATTTATATAATCACTTCTTTATCGTTCACGGGGTAGACAGACCCAGCAGCCTCGGAAACACTGGAACGTTCAATTCATTACACCTTATAGATAAAGAAGCGACAAAAGAAAATAATTGATAATAGATATGGTTAAGTCGATTTGGTTTAATTGTTTATAGTTGTAAGATAAACGTTTTATCGTTATTGATTTATTGCATGGGTAATAAAATATTATCAAATAGGAATATATCGAGTGTAAAGAAATTTTAGAAGACAATAAATAGCCGGCTCGTTGGTCTAGGGGTATGATTTTCGCTTAGGGTGCGAGAGGTCCCGGGTTCAAATCCCGGACGAGCCCAAATTTTTATTATTACACAGTGATAGATGTTTTTAGAAAACGTGTGAAAGTTAGGAAATGAAAACATTAACTACGATAAATGCGATTCTGACATCCAAACTTACAGATGAACCTGAACGACCTGTAGTCAAGTCAATTGATAATTTCTTATATACATATGTATATTCTACTGGTGCCCAATAGATTTCCATTCAGGAAGCAAGTCCATAATCTTCTTTTTGACCAGTAGATTTTCTTAAACTCTACATAATGTTTATTTTATGTGGAGTATATATTATTATCTATGTCATACTTATATATGTGATCTATTTATTATTTCTTTAACGGTTCGACCGGCAGAGAATGCCTTTTGGCAATAATTCCCTGACCCGTCGTACATTTTACGTGCATATAGTTTGAATAAATAAATGTACCGATTTGTCAAGTTTTATTATAGTTTTTGATGTATCAAGGTTTGAGAAATACATGCTATGCAAGGTTGTGTTAGTATCTGGGCATGCCATCTGGAGATGTCTTTGTGAGACCGACAGCTATCTTGCTAATTTCTATAATGTACCTGAAACTGCATTGACCAGTCTTTGATTAAACACCGTAGTTGATACATACACAAAATCACGTATTTTATTCTTAAGGGGTAGACAGAGCCAACAGTATTTATAAAAGATAGCTGAATATTCTTACTTGCACAGTGTTTCGGTGGTCATATGGATAGAGATATAGAAAAGACTGAAAGGTCACGTTCAGCTATTTGACTCAATGATGAAGTTGAGATTCAATCTGTCTATACACGTTTTGACGGTCTCTGTGGCGTAGCGGTAGTACGCTTGTCTGTGACACCGGAGTTCCCGGCTTCGAATACCGGCCAGGGCATGATGAGTTAAGAACTTTTTCTGATCGGCCTGGGTCTTGGATGTTTATCTTTATAAGAATTTATTATAAAATATAGAATCGTTGAGTTAGTATCTCGTAACACAAGTCTCGAACTTACTTCGAGGCTAACTCAATATGTTTAATTTGTTCCGTATTATATTATTATACATACACAAATATTTTAAAGAGAAATGATTTTTTGGCTCAAAAACTAATTGATAAACTTTGATAAAATTTATCATAGACACAGTTAATATCTTCAGGAGTAACATAAATAATAATAATAAAATGACTGAGGACTACCGCTTTACAGCTTTACGTGCAGTTAGTGTTTTAAACTTTTTTTTTTGACGAATTTGTATCCAATTTTATTTACAATGTATGAAATGAATATAAAATCTAATTACACCCCTCTCTTTCCTCGGGGGTTAAAAAGCATTTGACTAATCATGTTGCTGATAAGTGGGTGTTTCTTTATGTAAATTATTCAACTAAATTATACACCATTATTAGAAACTGTAAAAATTAAAAGAAAAAAATATATAAAAAGTAACTTTAAAGTATACTTTAAAAAAAGCAAAAGGTAGCCAATGGACATTAAGGAGCGTATTATGGTAGCAGGAATATCTACGTGACGTACTAGTAAGTAAACATTATTATTTATTTGGTGAATAGAGTTGGCTAAATGTGACAATAACAATTTCTACACTATACTCAAATTTAAATTCAAATTCAATTTGAATTAAAAATAAAAGGAGCCGTGGGCGAAAGCTAGTGTTAAATGATCAATATTAATTTGGAGATAGTAGCAGCAGTGTTCAAACAAATTTTATCATTATTTATAGGTATCTTCTGCTCATAATCATGTTGTATGATATTTTTATTACTATGCCATAAAATTTAATCGATAAGTACTATAATATTCTATTGATTTGTGTATAACAATCGATTATCCAGCAGCAATAAACAACCGGCTCGTTGGTCTAGGGGTATGATTTTCGCTTAGGGTGCGAGAGGTCCCGGGTTCAAATCCCGGACGAGCCCAATACATTTTTGTTACAAAATATTTTTTTCTTTATAATTTAGTGCACTATTATAATTTACATTGAATCGATTGCTGAGAAAGTTTCAATAAGAATACTACCAGAAATTAGAGAAAATAATGTAATTTAATATAGCAAGTATCATAATGTAAAATTAAGCAGTTATTTGCGTCGCACAGTAAAGTTAAACGCGAAGAGAACATGCTTAAAAATTAATGCTTATATAAACTCACTATTCCGATAAATCCCAACTCGTATGAAAAATACGGAAATCAATTACATTTCTACGGCTTCCTCTCGGAAAAATGGTAGATGTTTCAAATCATAACACTTCCATTTTATATTGACGTAAAATAAAAAAGTGTATTCGGTTTGTTGAAGAAATGTGATTCATTCGAAAAACCTAACGGCCGTCACACGAAAAGCTTTTAGCCAATAAAGGAAAGCGCCATTGGAAACCGTGTACGTAACGTAGTATGGTTTCGTGTCAGTGATATGAAGAAAAATAAATAGGTTACGACTTCTAATTTAACAGGACTCTCTATGGATTTTATATGATTCTTGGCTTTGTATTTCAAGAAAAATTTTTCACACAACAACGAGTTTGCTTTGTTTGTTCGTAAACTTTTATCTCCTTTTGATGCATTTTCATTTTAACCTGAATTATTGCATACAGAAAAGCAGGAAGACTTATATAAGTGAAATATATATAAGAATCGCGCCTTTACTTAACAAAAACAGTTTTTGTCGTGTGGGTCTTGTGATAAAGTGGTCTAAGGGTTATAACACACCAAGTACTTATTTAAAAGTACTATAATTACTTATTTAGGTACAGGGAGGAAAACGCACACCGTATTTTTCTACCCTATTTATATTATTTACTCGTCAGTGATGTTATCATTTCAATACATATATTTTTCCGTGTAGTATTTTGTCTGACCAAAAAATTGTGAACGTGATAAAATTTATACTTGCGTTTTTATCCGTTTTACCCATTCGTTTAAAGTATTTAAATTGTAATATTTATCGATTCATGTATTGCATATATTATATAAAAAAAGTTATTTTTAATACAATTTATTGTTGTAAAAGTTCTTCCCTAACACCCAATGGTACACTTTTATATATTACTTTGAGCAGTTAGTTAGCCTATAATGTCAAATTAAAGATAAGAATAAAAAAAGTGTTAATAAAAGAAACGATTCACAGAAAATAATTTTCATTTAACCAATAACAAAATTTGCAATATTACGCAGCACATTATTTCTCTGTATATAAATAAATCCTATCATCATTGCAAAATAAATCTATAAAATAAAACATTTTCTCTTTACTATAAATGTTACTGCATGCTTATTTCATTATTTTCACAAAGCCGATTATGGCTCAATGTGAATTCGTAATGGCAGCTAAATGTATTTCTGTAGTGCTTCATTTTCAATTTTTTTTTGTATTTATTTACAATCTTAATCCTCTCTTAATTTATTTTTTAAATGTATTGTATGTAAAGTCGAGTGCAAAAGCCAGTTCAAATAAAGTAAAGACTGACTTACAGCTTCCTAGTAGTTTCGGCTATGGAGTAATATTTTGATTTTTTACAAAACTTTCTGCTATAATTTGTAAGCAAATCACCAATGTATGTATAGTCTTAGGAACCTAGATTATAAAACTACGATAGCCAAGAGCAGAACCGGAAACATGCAAAAATAGTTATATTCTAAGGAGGTAATTTGTTTCTTTGTAATGGTTCATTTTCGGTAACACTAAAGAGATCATAAAAATTCTTTCACAGTTAAAAAGATACTATACCTGCGGGTGTTATATGTTATTTAAATTATTATGTACCTACTTCGGGCGAAATCGTAGCGAGCAGCTTTTGACCGTAGCGGTTCGCTTCTACTTCTTCCACTCTTCAGAGACTTCACGGATACATTTCGACAATATAAGCTAAAATGAAAAAATTCTGAACTGAATTCAAAGCATTATATTTAACGGCTAATTCCCGCCATGGCGTCAATCTGCCAGTCATGGAGAAAAATAAAGGAAACCTGAGCACCCTAGTGACTTTACGAATTAAGGATTTATGACAAAGTAATGAAGGCAGTATAATAACGGCGATATTTTGTCAAGGAAAATTCCGTCTCAGGTGTAAAAATATCTTAAATGGGTCGCAAGGTATTCTTAAAATGTGAAGTCATTGTTATTAATTTATAAAAAGATCCAAGAAATTTATGTATGTCTTCTTTCTCTCGGCTTTTGTCCCGGTTGCATCCTCATCACTCTAGGGAGGAGTCCGGGATATGCCTTTGACCATGGATCCTGGATTGGGTATGTCAGGTTTTTACACGAAGTGACTTCGTGATGGTTACACATCCAGCCGCCTGAATGTCCAGATTCCCTCACGATGTTTTCCTTCACCGTAAGAGCATTGGTTAGAATTTAAATACATACATACATACATAAAATCACGCCTCTTTCCCGGAGGGGTAGGCAGAGACTACCTCTTTCCACTTGCCACGATCTCTGCATATTTCCTTCGCTTCATCCACATTCATAACTCTCTTCATGCAAGCTCAAAAAAACAAGTTAATAAATGTTAATAAAAAAAAAGAATTAAAATATATTGGCCATATCATAAAAATTGTCATTAGAGCCGCATTTTAACCGGGCACCTTCCCGATTTGACTACCTTGACCACCGACGCTTTTCGCCAAAGAGTTTACGTATGTATTTGGTTAGAATTAACGTCATTCAGGGATGGATTTAGGAATAATGTGGATAACAATCAACATCAGGTCAACGATGAAAATGGGTATATAAGTTATGTACCCCAAAAATCAATGGAATCGTACCAAGCATGGGTCAGAATACATACACACAAGGTTTCATCCCTTACCGGGTAGACGGAGCCAATTATCTCGAAACGATAGTACGGCCACGTTGCACGGTATATGGTAAAGAAAGAGTTGAGAAAAATTGGTTTAGTATTATTATCGAAAATGCCCCATTTTCATATACTACTTGATCGGTTTTGTTCTAGTCATTTGAAGACAGTTTTATGTTTGAAAAGGCACTATTTGAGCTTGCGTGCACCACCTTAGGTCTCAATTTGCTTACTATCAGGTAGATTGAGGTCAAACGAACTCAAATTATTATAAAAAAAACAAATTATATCATCTTTGTCGAGTTGTTTGGTTTCACTTTCCTATAAGGTAAAAAACACAGATATCGTATTGCAGTTTATATTTACGCAGGAATCTGGCTACGAGTAGGATGCACGAAAAACAAATAAGGGCTCGTTTACATTGGCGTACAATATTTTTTCAATATTTGCCAGAAATTAATTTATGATTTATGATGCACTTAGTTAGCTGTATATAAACTTAAAAACTTGTACTTCTACTTTTAGGCGATAGGCAAGCAACCTGCCACTATTTGAATCTCAATTCTATCATTAAGCCAAACAGCTGAACGTGGCCTTTAGGTTTTTTTGAGACGGCAACCCCGCAAGGCGTAATTATATGTATGTATGTATGGATCTTTATAACTACGTAAGTAGGTAAATACCTAAATGGATTAAGTGCTTGTACACCTCGTAGCGCTTAGATATTAGTCTTAATTGATATAGGTTTATATGTTCGTTTGTTTCCACAACAACCGGTGAACAAGCCCATTTTAATTACTATCCCGGACACTGGATTTCCTCGGGGAGAAAGAGGAATGAGCCTCGTCTGTATTGTGGAAGGAAACATTTTATTAACTTGTTTTTGTCCCGGGTTTTACTTTTTAATTTCAGCCTAGGATCAATGTCCTTGCCACAGATGATTGGATGACGGTCTCTGTGGCGCAGTTGTGTGTGCTTGTCTGTGATACAGTAGGTCCCGGGTTCGAATGTGCATGATGAGAAACGATTTTTTTTATTGGCCTGGGTTTTGGTTGTTTAATTGTATAAGTACTTATTACAAAATAAAGTATTGATGAGTTTGTATCTCGTAACACGAGTTCGAAATTTACAGTTTTTTTTTGCAATTAAGTTTAAGTTCTTCAGGTTCAACTCTATCTCTGTACCAATTTCATCAAAATAGATTCAGTGGTTTAGGCGTGAAAGCATAACCAACAGACAGATAGAGTTACTTTTGCATTTATAATATTAATAGGGCAGCAAGCTTATCGTAGACCCGAATGTTTTTTAGTCTTTCATGCAAAATCAACAGAACGGTTTTGGAATAAACTTTACACCTACATTTTTGCATATATAGCCTAAACATTAAAAAAACATAGGCTACAATTTACGAAACCATACCACACATAAAATACATTAACAAAAGCCTTTCAAGCTAGTAAATTAATAGTATTATGGACGAAGTATTTCATCCTCTGTGTTAATACTACAAAGCCACCTTCGTCATAAAAGAAATAGGATTTAAGCCTGTCGTTAAAAAACCTTAAACTAAGATCCATTATCACAACAAAGTAGAGATAGCCTTTATGTGACCGAATGGAATGTCCAAAATGACGAAATTACAAAAAAATACTAACATAAAATTCGTCTAATCCTCCTTGTAGGTTTGATTTACGCACCATTTTTACTATTCCTACTCACAGGACTTAATTTATTATATGACTTTATTATACAGGACTTAATTATGAAAGTATTACCATATATCTTTAGTTAAATATGTTAAACGATATTTATGCACACGCCATACCGCTCCAAAATTCATCTCTCCTCTCATGGGTCTACTGCCTGCACTTTTTGGCGTGAAACTTCTGCGTTTTCCTTATTTTGTGTTAGTTTTAATACGGACGTGATGTAACTTAGTTATGCTGTTTTAAAAGGATAAAAGAGAGAAAAGCATCTCTCATATCAATATTTAATTGTTTGAAGGGTAAGAAATATGGCTATGAGGGGTATTTAAGATATGAAACGTTATTTATAGGATAGGGATAGGCTTATAAACTTGGGATTCTTATTTTCATTATTCAATTCTATCATGAAGCCTAACTAGCCTAGCTTAACGTGGCCTATCAGTCTTACAAAACTGCTGGCTCTGTTTACGCCGCCAGGATTATAGACGTGTTTATATGAATGAATGTAGTTGTTATTTTTTGCCTAACAAATGAAATCGTAATTATAATAGTGGCAGGTTGCTAGTCCTTCGCTTAAAAGAAGAATCCCAATTTTATTCGCCTATCTTTGAGTCGCCTTTTACGATATCCATTGGTAAGATATGAAATGTGCCAATTCTTAAGGGCCTGAAACCACACGACACTGCCGGTCTACACTATTGTTTGAAATAACGATCAAGCGCCATCTATACGCAAGCTACGAAAATCACACGTTGCAACAGAAGCATTAGTGCATTCCGGTTGCATTTCCTAGGATATCTATGAAGTTGCAATACCTTTTAGCTACGTTTTGTTACCTAGTTTACGCTTTGTACGATAGCTGTCACTCTTGTTCTATTAAAGATATTGTTAATTAACGACTTACAGTTAACCGCAGCATCGCTGGTGTTACACTAAACTTAAATTACCACTTTCCCATTCTCGTGAGAATTTTCGTTGAGTGTTATTTGATAGATAAGGTAGATAGATAATATTTAAATGAATTAATTAAATTGCCTTTTATGTAAGAACTGAAACTTGCATTTTTCAATAAAGTTAGCTGATGTTAAAGTCTGTTATCGTTATTGTTAGCAAATTTTAGATTAATTTATTCAGTTAGTTCAGTGATATATGTCAGCCTCGTATATTTCTACCTACTTATATCTTGATAGACTAATTAAGACCCTTTAGTAGAAGCCTACATTTTGTTTTGCTAACGATACCGTTGAAATTATCATGTGTACGAAATTAAATTCATCTAAGATTTTAGAATAATAAGCTTCAATTAATATCAACCCACATTTCTATTTGACCCTAAAGACCTTTCAGTTAATACAATTTTGATGTAGACTTTAATCGCTTTTGAAACTAACCTAAAACTCAAATTACCATAATAGACTCAGGCGCCACTGAAATATTTCAGGCAGAGGATCTGCAGATCCTATCTTTGTGACGAATAAAAGGAAGATTATCGGAAAATTTGTAGGTAGCAATCTCATTATTTAATTCGGTAACAGAATTTGCTACAATATTCATAATCAAGCATCTTTTGAACACATTTTCCTTTAATTTATTCACCAATTTGTTCCTCTGATCGCAATAGAATTCATATTTTTTACTGAGCATCGGTTGAAGTGATTAAATTGGTATGAATTATTATTTTCTGTGCTAATTAGGCTAATATAATGTTTTAATGATGACAATCTGGTTCAATCCGTTCACGTTTTCATGATAAAAAGTTTGTAACGGCCTGATGGCAGTCCCTTTTGGCTTTAGTTTGAACGGAACGGAATAATAAGACTCCATGATTCCTATTGTTTAATCCGTTCACATTACTAATAAAGACCTTGCTGTATCTAACAACTGTTATATATCTGGTAAAAAAACAACCTTTCAACATACATATTTTAATAAATTATAATAAAAGTACTTGGGTTTTACCCAAATAGCGGACATATAAAATATTCAGAGGGACTCGGTATTGACTGGTTTGAGTAAATCTCAGATTAGGCCAAACAATTTGGCAAATTCTTTAATATTACGCCCTGGCCCTGCTTGAGAGCCTTCTAAATATTTAACGGACTTGCAGTCAGTGGCGGATTTGGTATTTTTTTATACATAAATCACGCTTCTTTCGCGGAGGGGTAGGCAGAGACTATATGTTTCCTCTTGCTATATCCATTCTTTTCGTCCACATTCATGTTCTTTTCTTGCAAACAAGTCGGTTTAGGTTATTTACATGCAATGGTCTGAATGGTTTTAATTCTGTATTCAACAAGAACATTGAAGAAAATACTTGTATTATCCTTGTCTAATCTAAATATATAATAATAATACGGACTTTTTATTGCCTCGTGTTCCCGATGATTCTTGGTGTCTTGTGCTAACTCATCCAGTGGCCTAAAAATTAAGGTTACCTTCTGTCATTTTTCTTTTCCGTATAAAAAATGTATTCTGCTCGATGAATATCGAGCATAATAATTTTTTTAAATATTTGAGGTACCCGGGTCCTTCATCCCTAAATCCGGCCCTGTGTGAAGTCAACAACTTTATTCTCCGCAGCTCGATGTCCAATGTGTTCGTCAAAGTATCCTCAGAAGTATATTATTAGATGATAAGTTCACAAGTTTACAGATTTTAATCATATTTTTAGTTTACAGTTAGGCGCTAGCCACTTGTCATAGAAATTTCTAAAGTCATCTAAGAAACTTAATTCCATCATTATGCTAGTAAATGTGGCTACAATCTTATATACTGTTATCTTTGTCTGCTCGGAAAGAGGTTAAAGCGTGGTGTATGTGCGTCTCTTTTTCTTTTCGTGTGTATTTCACCTATTAAATAAAATGAACCTATTTAATTAAATAGGAAGTGTTTTTTAATAGCCTTTAATTGATTAGATTTTTAACTAGTCTCACCTATTTGCTTAGTAGGTAAGTACCTTATCGGGATAATATTTGGATATTGAGCGAACCTCAAACTTTTAAAGGGCGCTGAGATTGCAACGCTATAAAGACAATTAATTATTTTAAGTATTATGACTAATTCAGGAGGCACGTGTGCCGTGTGGTTCTCGCACTTTAGAATAGGACCACTTCATATTTTTCCATGGATGTCGCAAAAGGCGACTAAGGGAAAGGCTAATAAAGTTTCTTCTCGTAGGCAATGGGCTAGCAACCTGTCACTATTTGAATTCCAAGCCAATCAGCTGCACGTGGCCTTTCAGCCTATTCGAGACTGTTGGCTCCGTCTACTCCGCAATGGATATAGACGTGATTATATATATATAAATTTATATTATGTATGTAATGTGGGGATCCTTAACGTACGTAATCAGGTCTCTTATGTACTTTCATTTGCAAAGCAAGCAGGAGCACAGATTAAGTAGCTATCGGTTTCCAAACTGATGTCATGAATATGCGTCGGCCAATTATACGAAGATCGGTGCGGACTGAAAATCCCCCTTTGTGGTTAAACGCCAAACGGTACATCGTCAGGAAGGTTAAGACCTCAGATGTGGTTGCATTGAACAATAATTACTGAAAGTGGCTTTCAGTCTTTTCGAGATTATTGGCTGTATCCAGTAAGGGATTAAGACGTGATTATAATGAACTTTTGAACAATTGGTTGAGTTAATTAACTGTCAGAAACCGTGTCGTGTGGTTTTAAGATTATCCGGATCGAGTTTGTTTCGTAAATTGACGTAGGATTATGAAATCACTATTAGCAGTTGTGTTGGTTACATTCTCCTACACAATTTATGTATTTAATAACGTTTTGGTAACTATTATATATATATATATATATATACTATATTACAAGAAAAAAAAACAGAAGATTGGAGCCGTGAAATTTTTTCGTTCGAAATCTATGATTGAAAATAGTCTAAAAAAATTTTGGAATAATAAAATCAACAAAATTCAACAAAACTATAATTATATCAAACACACCTACGGAAATATCGGTAAAAAACTAACATCAATATCAATATTATATTTTCATTAGTTGCTCACGAGCGAGTTATTTGTCTGACGCGTTCAGTCAGAAAAAATCCTGTTTTTCGTAGTCGTTTTATAAGAATCACTTGAAACATTGGACATATAAACAATGTGGAAAAGGCACTCACTTAAATGAATGTATATAAATACAATTGCAACTTTATTCCTTATGGATCCACAATCACCAAAAGACTGAAAGGAAAAATTAAATTATTATTAACTCTCTTCTATCTCTTTCCATTTGGGATAATTAGGAAGAGATGAAAAAATCTGACGCTTTCTATTAGGATTCATTTAAAAGGGATGAAAGGAATAAGGTTAATCTAAGTTGTTTTTCCCCTCAATATCATTCGATATTTTTTTATATTGAGTTGGTTATTCAGTTTGAATATATTTCCATGGTACAATAGTATCGGAAAAACAAGCTATTTTTGTAGTCGGGTAATAAGAAAGGTCTTATTATCATAGCCGGCTGAACATCTCATCAACAGCGTACTTATCTATTGGCCTCTCACTTCTACGAACTATTAATTGTTATGTAGAATTGTTTATTTTTTTTTATTTCAATCTTGTCTTATAGGTTGTTATTACATATAAATAAAAGGAAGAGGATAGTAACCAATAGTAATGTTTAAATTTAACTTACAATGATAAACAGCTTCTCTCCTCGTACAGATTATAAAATTCAATCGTTGTGAAAGGTTTATAAACTTGGGATTCTTGGCGATTCGCAAGCAACATCTCACTATTTGAATCTCAATTCCATCACTAAGCTTTGCAGGTGAACCTTTCAGTCTTTTCAAGACTGTTCACTTAACATTTAGCATATATTATTAGTCCAAAGATTTAAGTCTTTGTGTTTAGTTTTATAAATTTCTTAACTTTGTCTAGTACTGTAAATTTTATTTTTTATATTGTATATACTGTGCCCTACATTCTTTTCCACATTTGAAATTATCTATATAGAAGATTTAAAGAATTTAAGTATACGTTTTGACAGTTTAGCCGATAACTGACACTTAAAAAAAAACCGTTCAAGTTGTGCTTCTTTTGCATTTTGATAGAATAAAACTCAACATGCTTATAAAACTTCCGAACGGAAAGCCTCCTTTTTGGGTAGTTAGTTGGACAAAAACAAAAAGAAAGGTTCTATAGGTGTGAATGGATGTGTGTGACGCCCACACTCACGGCCTTCTGCCCTGACAAGGGTTCCGCTGAGTTAGCAAGGGTGTACACTTGTGGAACATGTGTCTTTTTATAAAGATTACCGTCATTTAATGTAACGGCTGAAAAAAAGATAGGGGAAGCTTATTGATGGTTTTATTTTGACCGGTAACTAATCTTTTTATCTATCCTTTCTTATTTTAAGAGCTAATTTGTCGCTAAAGTTGAGTGGACTGTCTTTTGATCTTTTCTTAATTTTTATATTGCATTTGTATGATTAAGTTGTATTCAGTGTATTAAGTCCTAAATGCTTTATCAGTATCAAGTGTGCAAATATATAATGGAAACGAGGAGGCTTAACAAAACTCACTCACATATATGTAGTTTGGTCTTTTGTTTTGAGCTTTAGCGAGCAATTGAACATTTTCAACAATTCTCAATTTTCGACAGCATGAAATGTCATTAAAACTTTCAAACTTTAGTAACATCAGTGCATGTGTTTCTGGTAGACGATAAACGATAAATCATTCTTCTTTTATAAATAAGGTACAAAATTTTACATAAACAAGTTGGTTATTTAATCAAAATTTTTAATTTCGCTTTCGTTAAATTTATGAAAACTGCACTGTGTTTAAGCCAGACATAACCTTGCTTTATTAAGCTCAATGCTCGTCACATTTTGGGTATACCTTAAACAGTAATATACTGTTTGGAATCTTACATAGAGAGAGTAAAGTTCAATTTTGACTGGCAGGACTGAATTTAAAAACCTGATTCTTCACTGAAGAACGGTAAAGAGCTCTTTATGTCTTAGAACAAAGGATCTTAGTAAAAGAGCTGTCTGTTTTACTATCAGCTTAATAAGCGACTTTTGTGGCAATAATTATGACTGATTATTAACGACTCTATTAGATAACGATTTTACGTAAATGAGATAGAGCAATGTGATACTACAGAACAAGGAAATCTGAATTGGTTGATGTTATCATAATATTTTCTTTGCCCAATGCTATTTTTTCTGGGGTTAGGTATACTGAAAATCATAAAGTCGAAATGAAAACCTTCTCTTTTGTAGATGTCGGTTTAAAATAACCCATGTTACTCTTTATCATAATTCTCGTATAAGCGCGTATTCCACTAGACTGAATTCAGACATCCTAAACATTTCAGCAATTCTAATAGAGACAAGTGCAATTTCACAAGTCAAAATGTCAGACGTCAAAATTAACTCAACTAGAATAAGTTCTATAGTCTGAAAGGAAAGTTTAACGTTAAAACAATTATCGGCACATTACGGATCTGTATTAATTGATATGATAATGCAAGCTGCACCATTAAAAACTGCACTTAATTTCTCACACCTCTGAATGGTTATAGGTCTTTAAGAGTTTTAAAATAATACGATGGCTATGAACAGTCAACCGCATATCAAGTTACTCTGCATATAAGTACTGTATGCTTCGGTAGTAGAAGTGGGTTGAATATACTTTTTGATTTTTGAGAATTGTCTCTTCTTCGTGAAGGCGTGAAGGTTTCTTGTATGTTCTGACTTAGGAAATATATTATTTTATATTAAGTTAAATTTATTGCACCAAAAATAATGTACTACATAGTTTTAGATAAGGCATTATATAACAGTCGAATCTTCAGACCAAAAAACCTCATTCTTAAGTAGCAAATCGAAAATAAACTGACAGAAGTTCATACATATTAAAATATTGATGATAATGTATTATAGTAATCTTAGAACTAAATATTCTCGAAGGTAAGCAACAGTGATTTATCGGCTTTAGTTGCTTAAGCTATTATGTTACATTACAAAGCCGGCGATAGGCTATTTCTGAACAAAGCAGCTTCTATTATTTAAAACAAAAGGTTTGAGAATCTAGTATCATTAATTCATCTATTTCTATTAATTTTCATCTACTCTTTCTCTCATCTTTGCGTATTCCCAGTGGCTCCTTCCTTTCAATGCTTCGAGGCCTGGAGTCCACTTAAGTAACTCACTCAACCCACTCTCTCTGCAATCTATGCATATTTTCTTTATATTGGGTCCCATAAACTTTAATGGCATAATTATCTTATCGCGTAAATTTTCATATGCAAAACGTATGTACGTGAAACGATTATTATGCCACTTTACTTTATGGGACCAATATGGAGTCCTTCCATTTTGGTGTTTGTCTGGGTTAAGTTCTCAACTCTCTTGGGAACATATTGTGAACACGATCCTGAAGCAGGTAATTTGGTTTAAGCGAAGCGATCTCCGTCTGACTGATCTTTGCAGGTGATCCTAACTTACATATATTGGGTCACGCACAGTCACACACACATTCAGTTGCCTGAATAGTGCAGTCCACCCTAGATAGATAATTTTTCATTAGATGGTTATAATTGAAATTCGAATATCGTGCTGCAACAGAAAGAATTCACATTATAAATGGCGGTCGAACGGATCAAGTGATGGTTTTATATTAATTTAAATGGAATTCCGTACAATTCCCAATGAATGCATTATGCATTGTGCACAATGTTGCGATGGGGCGTGAACAGAATCTCTTATCAGTACGATGCAAGTGCCACATAAAATTGTTTTGTAGGTCGTGCAGGACTCATAATCCTTAGTTGCTGTATAAAGTTGGTGTTTCGTTTCACTTGCAGTAAAGGATAAAAGATAATTCTCTTTTGTGATGGTTTTGAAAATAAAGAAGTCTTGGTAAAAGAATAAATAGGGGTAAGCTGATGTCGGGCGAAGGAGTTAAAAGTTATGAACGTTAACTATGCTTGTTAAGAATATGATCGTAAAAAAGCGTTGGATATAGCACAAAAAATTAAGTAATCTTTCGGATTTTAAGATTGTCATTATTATAGCCTTAATATTCATTTCCAAAAGTTTAGTGCCGTGTGGTTCCTGAAGCTTTAGAATAGGACCACACCACCTCTTTGCCACAAACGCCAGGAGGAAGCCGATGTTTCACAACGGTAAAATTTTAACATTAACCTTTTTGCATTTATTTATAAATTTTCTATATATAGACAGGACAAGGTACTGAAGTTTTCTGACAACACCGTACATACGCAAGACACCCTGCGTCCACACCGGAATGTGTCCTAGCAAAACAGCTATGTCGCCTGAACCGTTATAAAAGCAGCTATTCGTGAAGGTCAAAGGATCCGTGACAAAGCCGAGAAGTCTACTACAGCAGATAATGGCGGCCTTCCGTGTACAATATCAAGAGTACAGAAGAATACAGTTGGTTACAATGTAGCATATTTTTCCGTGTCTGTTTAGATTCGTTATTCGTAACCAGTCAAGTCAAGTAGAGGAAATGTTGACCGTTTGTTTCGGTTCATAGTTCTTAATATTTCAAACAAAGAAGCCAAAGGTAATTGTCACGATCGTCCTTAAAAGACGATTAAGACAATGAAATGATAAATCTAAAAAAAAGGAGAAACAAACTTGGGATTCTTCTATTAGCCGATGAACTCGCAACAAGTACTTGAATGTCAAAGCCGTCATTATACGATCCAACTAAAAGTGGCCTTTAAGTTTCTTGACTTCTGGTTCTGTGTATCGCAACGTAACATCTTTTTGTGTATATTTTGTAGAACGGTAAATTCAGGCCTGATTGTCAGTCACTCTGCCGATTCACCCAACTTTCTTATTCCTGGTAAGTGGCCAGGGTCAGGTCTGGTTGACCCCTGGTATTGCGCATGTGTAAACTGGACATCAAAAATTGTATTCCTTCCCAAGTGGTCTTTCTGTTTCCTCTTTATTTCCTGTTTTTCGTCGAGGCTGAGAAAGGTGTCGATTTTATTTTTATGTTACTTTACTTGTACCTCCATCACCTTTTAGTGAGGGCAATTTGCTACGCCGAACGTGTTTCTTAAGTTTGTAACCGTCAGTTGAGCACTTAACTAAAAGGGCGGTAGTTGGATATCTCTGTAACACTAACTTTGTATTTCTGGAAGCAGTGCTAATGTTATAAATGCGAAAGTGAATTTGTATACTTAGTTACATGTTCATTCACATCCATATCCGCACTATTAACAAAGAGAAAAGATTTTGTATGTTTGTAACGAATAAACTCAGAAACTACAGGATATAGAATAGACCTTCGGATTGACAAAAAATATTTTTATTTCTGGAATTATCCAAGGGAGCGAAGTCGTGCGCAAAAGCTAGTGTTTTATATACTTCTACTACTAATCAGCTTAATTTCTTTTTTTATTGTTTAATGGTCTCAAAATTGGAGACACCATGGATCAGGCAAAGTGGGAAGAGAAATGTCGAAACATATAACAGCGTGATTCCGCAAAGATGACGGATTCCTTTTGTAGGCGATGTACTAGCAACCTATCACTATTTGAAACTCAATTCCACCATAAAGCCATACAGTTGAACGTGATCTTTCAGCCTAATTGACAATATTGGCTTTGTCTACCCTTGAAGGAATTTAAATGTGACATATGTATGAATATCACTGTAAAATGTTTGCCCCATGAAGTCTAAGTACGCTACTATCCCGGGCTTCTCTTGAGTGACCCCAGACTTGACCTCATTTCGAGTACTTGAGTGATTAGAGTAAGGCTACTTTAATTTTTTTTACTACTGGCCATCTACTGCGGATAATACGATGAAACATAAGAACGACTTGATACAAGTTTGTTAAAAAGTGGAACTTTTTTCTTAAAAACACGAACAATTTTTTCTTAAAAATAAAATTATTTTTTTTGTAAGATTTTCTTGTCACATTTTCACAGATATACACCCCGTGCGTAATGTTTGTAATATATGAGTGTGTTAATAATAATTTTTAAATGACCGAATTCAATATTTTACAGTAGTCATATTTTTACATAGAATACAAAACAAATCCATATCAACAAACAATATAAATGCGAAAGTAAGTTTTTGTTTGTAATCTACTAAACAAATTTTCTTGAAATTTTGCGTATGTATAATTTAGAGTCTGAAGAAGGATATAGGTTTCTTTTCATCCCGAAACTTTAGAACCCGTGGGATTTGCGAAAATACTATAAATAAATAAATAAAAGGTACACATGACGCTATATTCGCGCGGGCGTAGCTGCGTAAAAGCTAGTAAAACATAAAAGAATATGAGACCTGAAGTGGGTATACTTAAATAAAAAAGGTATTTTAAAGTACTTATTAAAGGCCATAGAGATAGAATTCCGTTGCCGAGAGACTTCCCCGCCGGAATCTGATTGTTCGCACATCATTGAGTTGGTATTGTGTTGGGAAGGGATTAAACTGATATTATTACTTAGATAATAGATAACTTTGTTTGAGTTCAAAGCGTCAATAATCCTGTTATTATAGAAACTTGAACTATTGATGTAATAAGGATTATCTATCTGGTTTATATAAGTTTTCAATAAATTGTGATCATGAGCATTAATCCTGGTTAATCCTCATCTGTCTGGAGAAGAGCCCGGGGCGCGATTATGATCAAGATTTTGTAATGGGTAAGTCACATTGTTACAGGATGCAAGTCGCTTTCTGTAACTTGTCGCTTCAAGTGACTCCCATCTGACCTCCGCAACCATTTGCAGGGGAATCTAACTCATGCATCATTGCTACAGTTGAGTGTGCATGTTTCCTCACGATAATTATCCTTGCCGTAAGACCATCGGGTAGTATGCAAACTAATGTACGCACATAACTTCGGAAATAAATGTGAATGTCATAACAGTTTCTGGCTCAGTGATATGCTGCAGCTTCAGCACTGATTTTCTCTTGATTTAGCCTCGAAGTATATTCGAAACTTGTGTTACGAGAAACTCAGCGATACTGTTTTTAGTAATAAATGCTTATAAAGATATACATCCAAGCCCCAGGCCAATCAGAGAAAGTTCCTTATCATGCCCTGGCCGGGTTTCGAACCCGGGAACTCCGGTGTCACAGACAACCCATTATCGCTGCACCACAGAGGCCATCATATGTATGTTATGTCTACAGAGACGTTATTCTAGAAGGCACTTGCTGAGTATTTAAAACAAAATATTTAGAAAACAAAATAAATTATAAATTTATAAAATAATGATTGTAACTGAAATTTGAACCTCCTATGTTAACTAGATAGGTTGTCACAATTATAAATCTAAATTGAATTTATCTGGAAAGTAACAAGAAAGATAAACTATACTCTTTTATTAAAAATTGTAGCTTGTAGTTTTTTCTTATTAAAGAAGATAACTGATATGTCTCAAATTAACAAAAAAGAAATCGAGCTGTCGCAATGTTGATCTAATATTTTCAAATTATTTTATTATTTAATTTATTTAGAATAATTTTTAAAACAAATTCGATGATTGAAGAATTATTTTCACGGTAACTTTACGATGTCTATGAAAGTTGCAATAACAAAGAGCTTATTATCTCAATAATTTAGCACATAAGTTTGTTACGGCGCCTTATATAGGGCAATAAACATTTCCCTCAGGATAACAAGTTGTGTCAGATGATAAAAATTATTATTGTCGATTATAGTAAGTACTTTTCAAAAGGTACAAGGTTCTTTTACATTTTTAAATTAATCTGGGCCTTAAACTAGGTCTGTACAAAATTAATGTGAGTCGTGGCCATAAAGCCCCCATAAAATAAGGGGGTAATGTATACTCGTCATGGTATATAATACCGACATTGGAATCAACTATGAACGGAATTTCGGAAATTTTAATATTTCAAACATTTAAAACTAAAAGTCAACTTCTCATTATGAACAGAGTTGCGATTTTATAACTGGGCGACCGGTAATCCAGCCGATTTTAATTAAAAAATTAAACTATGTAGGCATATCATATAATTACATAGGTTCGGTCTTTCATCAAAACCAGTAGTTTTCAATGTAATATAAATATATGTATATACAAGTAAAAAAAATACTAAAATGAAGTGTATGTTCGCGGCAAACGACTTGTAATCTCAATGCTCATTAGAAACCACGTCACGGTACAGACAGACAGATTGATGTGGCTCTCACTATAAGGGCGTGTAATAAACATTATTTCGACCCTACTCAGAACAAAAAGGATGGAATAAACGCAACTTAACCTAATACCTACTAGTTGCCCAATCGAATTCAGTTGAGGAAAGTTTGTTAGTTTGAATTCATAAATTTTAATACGGTCAATTTAATTCGGATAGGGACATTTTGCGAAAATTTCTAAATTTCAATTAAAATCAAGCTTCGGACATCTTGTGTTAATCTGATTTATATTTTCCACATTTAAACCATAAAATTAATAATATTTTTTTTTTAATGAAAATGCTGCGGACTCGGGAAAAAGTTAAAAATGAGCGGCGTTGCGGGCAAATGCTAAGTAGTATTCTATAAATAAAGACAATTTTAAGGCTTGCTTTAGCAGCGCTATCTAGTATGTACCTATTTATATTAAACATCTGTCGGGAATGTTGCTTCTAAGGCTTTACGAGTGTAAAACTGACTTTTCAGAATGATTTTATTAGAATAATTTTACGACCTTTATTTAACTTTGTCATTCAGTCAAAATTTGCATGCTGTTTTGTAATGACTTTCTGGCATTCCAATGAGCTTGGTATACTGCTGTTAATATACTGACAAATTTTCGCAAGAAGATCCTAGTAGTTAGGCTAATTAAACTTGGAATTCTTCCTTTATACGATGGATGCAAATAGTGACAGGTTGCCAACCTGTCACTATTTGAATATCAATTTAATTATTGAGAAAGATTTTTCTTTTCGAGATTGTTGGCTCTGTTTGTTTGTGTGATAAAGACATGGTTTAGAGGTGTATGATTTTATTTATTTAAACTTTACTGCATTAAAAATAATGTACAAAAGGCATTATACTATACTAGTTTATCGGGAATTTTGGTGGCCTCACGCTCTGTTATTAAATGTTTTTTAACTCTTTTTCGCATAAAGTATCGGACGGAATTTCGTAAAACTTTGCAAGAATATAGCTTAGACATCGTTATACATACTTAATAAGTTTGTAGAGATTAAAGTCGGACGAAGTTGTGGACAACAAGCTTGTACACTTACAATATTGACTGACTGATCTCCATATCAACACGTAACTTAGCTTCCTACTTATAAAGATACCGCGGAGTTTTCCCTCGATTTGTCTGCGTGTGCGCGTGAAAGGTAACCGAAGTGAGAAAATGCATTTGTTGTTATTAATATTTGTGGCGCTGCCAGTGCTGGCTGATGCATTCTTCTTTTTTGGTGAGTTTATTTTTTTTTGATAACACATTTATATTTTTTTAATTTCGAAGGAAGAAATATTTCTTTTTTCGAAACTCGTTACGTAATTTGGATTCAATTGTGGCCAAAGGGGTCCCAGCCTTGAGCTATACATTACTGTATATTGTTTAAAAGTCCTGTACTGTTATTCTTATATTGAGAATCGGTAATATTTAACCAAATTTTGCCTGAAATCTTCGCCAATGTCGAACTTACTTTTTTTTTAAATATATTTCGCTTTCCGTCGCATGTTTGGGATATCCTCTCTAAGTTCTCCCCTACTTTTCCTAAGGAACCATCAATTTGTGTCTAAACGTCCACAAGATAATGCTTACACGAAAGTTAAGCTTATATTAAAGTGACTAGCAGCAGTCTGCGACTTCGGCCGCCTTAAATCTCTATAAATCTAAATATATAAAAGAAGAAAATGAATGACTGACTGACATATCAACGCACGGCCCTAACCGGTGGGTTGAAAAGATAAATTCTTAATGTGGTTTAGGGATATACCCACTAAGAGATATGTTTTCGTTTTACTCGTATGCGAGCGGAGCCGCCCTCTTGTAGTTAAAACATATAATTACTTAACTTAAATATAGACGTAATTATACATATAATTACGTCTATATTAAGTTAATTTAAGAAATATAAATATATATTTCTTAAATTAACATAAATAAAAATAAATATAAATGTATAATATATATACATAATATAAATAAAAATAAATGTAAGAAATATAGACGTAATTATACATATAATTATGCGTTAGACAGAGCCAACTGTCTTGAATGTCCTGAATTCTTAATTATGTTTTACCCGCGCCACAAGAGCATCGGTGCGATTAAAACAGCTTTATCTTTAAATCACACTTTTTTTATTTACCAAGCTACAAAGTTATGTATAAATATAATATTTTTTTCAGCACAAAATGAACGGTGGTTGTTCTGTTTCAAGATCTGTCCCGTGTACTGCTCCCCGAGGCGGTATGACGAAGGTGAGGTCACAGAAGCAGAAATATTTTATTCAATTTATTACAACGGTATAGACGCGGATGTGTTTTGAAAATGTTCAATGTTATTTGTTGGTACAGGTGGGGGAATTCGTTAAATCAATTTACTTATGAAAAAAATTGTTGCTGAAGATAAGACTTGACAAGTGATGGTTTAGTTACCGTCATAGTATTAAAGTACAACCTTTGAATAATTATATAATGCCTATTTCAATGGGTGCATGCCTAATAAGTTGAATATATGGATAACTAAATGTAGATGCTATAAAATTTAAAGAAATATTCTCAGCTTGAAGCAAATAAAAATATGTATGTCAAGAGTACCTACCAGAAACCACCGAGCTTGCATGAGAGAGTAATGAATGTGGATGAAGCGAAAGAAATATGTAAGCAAGTGAAAAGATGTAGTCTCTGCTTGCTGCCTCCCACCGGGAAAGAGGCGTGATTTTTGTATGTATTTATAAGTATATTTGACACATTTTTTTTCAGACGCCTCTTCCGCTATATACATCGACGATGAACTACCCTACTACCCGCCATACGAGGACCACCCAATTTCGTACCCCCACTACTACCCGAGGTTCGTTCTCTGCAAACCAGAGACTACAACTACTCCAAAACCTACTACTACAACTATGAACCCCACTACGCCTGAGCCATCATATATTTGCATGCTTTGTAAAAGAAAGTGTGACGGTTTTGATAGAAAGTAAATTAATGTGGAATTAATCGATAGATTTAATTAAATAATAGGAAAACTGTGTCTGTACTTTTATGTTATCAAAGACAAATGCAAATAGCAAATTTTAATAAGAATTCGTAAAATATTTCTGTCCCTTTGTTACCCTAGATTTTTGCATGCGTTTTTGTACACGCGAATATCGTTAACTATTGGACGATTTTTGGGTACAGCTATTAAGCTAGTATATACTATTAATATATGTATACTACTAATACCTGATGTAAATCTTGTTACCTAACAAGAACCCCTGAGGAAAGGACCACGATAGACTCTGACGCGTATTTATTATAACTATTTATCGAAATATTTATAAAACTATTAGGCACACAACGAAATTCTACCCTTCATTCAAGATAATATCTTACAACTCTCCGATCTAACTTGCATTGGGGGATATATATTTAAATTGGCAATCATATCCTCATGAGTAACAACTTTATCAACTTTTAATGGAAACCGCTGAAGTTATTATTACATTTTTATTACTTTCAACAGCAGGTTTCTGTACTGTAACTGTAACACACCTACTTACCTGATTCTGGCAAATTGCGTAGGGTACCGAAGTATAATTGGACCCAAAGGGTTGACTTCCTTCCGTGAACCGGACCCCATACTTGAGATAATCGTACAACCTCTTTTTTAAACGGAGGAGAACTTTAAGTTTGTTTGCTTTAAGTGTTTTTCTGTTTTGCCCCACAAAAAAACGAAGCTTTGATTATTAAGTAGTATTAGAATTATCATGATCGAATAGCCGTGTGGCTTTCGGCACAGTATATGTAAGACGTTTGACATTTGTGATTTATATTTTTTTGTACTGATGGCAAATTTATGGCAAAGAACAAACGCTGTTAACCGCAAAATGGTCTAGGCCCAATAATGGGATTTAAAGCAAATAAAAAGAGATTTTAGGCAAAGCAAATTTCATCGGTCCTCACCTGGCTTAGAAATAGTTAATACGTTAATTGTTAGTTTCAAGCGAGTTAATGTTAGGAGTACCTAATATCTCTCCCGAAAGCCACACAGCGTAATAAATCGAATACTGTCTTTGCCTATTTATTTTTAAAACTAGCAAGAGAAACTTTCGAGAACTTGTAACAAGCCGCGCCTAGTGTCTGAAACACTTGTGTTTTGTAAAATATAGCGAAGAAAGTAAGTTACATCACAATAACAAGATTTGCGGCTTATTGTTCGAAACTTTCTCGATATACAATATTTCATATAAATTTTATTGTCGTCCCGCTATGTTTTGAGAGAACAATGTGGTGGTCATATTATGGTGGTGATTATAAAGAAAATGAAATAAGATAATTAAAGTATCATTGGACAAACTAAGCACGTTATATAATATTATAGGCGTAAAATATATTATTTTCTTCTTAATACATAAAATGAGATGGAAATGACAGTTAACACAACTTTTTTTTAACATAAGCTCAAATATTTTATTTACATTGCCCTTTGGTTTTATTTTATTGTTATAGATTAGTGTTAGTTTTTAGTTTTATAAATTTAAACATAAGAGTGATTGTACAGTTAATTATTTTTAAAACCATAGAGATTTTATTTGAACCTTTTTAAATTGATGTTTGTATAAATCCTACTACTATTATAAAGGCGAAAGTTTGTATGGATGTATGGATGTTTGTTACTCTTTCACGCAAAAACTACTGAACCGATTACCATGAAATTTGGTATGTAGGTAGCTGAAGACCCAGAATAACACATAGGCTACTTTTTATCCCAGAGTTCCCGCGGGATTGATAGGGTTTTCATGCGGACGAAGTCGCGGGCGGCCTCTAGTTTATTTATATATAACTAAATATTTATCTTATTTTTCATAAATTTTTATTTAAAAATTTTACTCGCAAATTAAGAATGTCATAGGATAAATACTTGTAATTACTAAAAACTCTTACTTTTAACCATCACGAGAAATCCAGACTTATAACTGGTTTTATATTTTTATTACTGTCACTTCCCGCATATTTCTAGATATTATCTAAATTGCACAAGGGTTAAAGATTGCTAGGTATTAATGTATGTAAATCGACTTGTGTAATGTTGGTTATTTAAATAGTACCTTCTGATGTAACCAAACGCAAGGAAATATGTAACGCGACAACTGGATATTTAATTTGCATAGACATTATGTAACTAATACAATTAGTATGATTGTTAATGATCATGCAATTTTTGTAAAACATTAACTACTTATTTATTTTAAATATAAAGAACATTTACAACAAATTTACAACCTTAATTAATTTTCTCTGCCTTCCTATGTCCTTTGAATGCCTAACAGTTTTTGTCATGGTTCAGTTAGTAACACAGATCAAGCGGTGGTTTTTCTTTGGTGTTTTGACTTTTTGCAATAATTAAAGTCCCTTTATATTGTATGCATATCTACCACACATTCATTCACTTGCTTACGAACGTTATTTTTCTCGCGAACACTTTTTAACGGGACTAACCCCGTACAGGCAACTGGGTTAGTTTCAATAATGAAAGGTTGTCCCTTTAAGATTGCGGAGGTCTAACGAAAGTCCGTCCTGATTCATTTAATCCAGGAACGTCGTCGTAAGCGCATCACGGGCTACATAAATGAGGATATATCCAGCCAGGAAAAAAAGAACAAAATTTTTTAAAAATATAACAAAATTAAAAACATAATGTTCGCATTCCGTTAAAAGTTCGTCTTTACATTCGTCCGCATTTACAAAGTCAATAAGATTGTCTCTAATCTTACCAAACGACGCTGTTGCTATGGCAACGGGCAGTAAAATGTCTGATCCTTCGTAAATTACACGCCCAATACGTCCCGGGGATTACCCGGCCATAAACCGTTATTCCCTTATGGCCAGCAAAACGGCATTGACTATTATTAATAAATAAATAGTATGCGTATGGTATGTATGGTAAAGAGTACCCGAAGCCGCCGAGGTTGCATGAAGAGAGTTATGAATGTGGATGAAGCGAAGGAAGTATGCAGAGATCGTGGCAAATGGAAAGATTTTTTCACGGAGGGGTAAAAGGCGTGATTTTATGTATGTATGTATGAAAATAGTATACAGGTTTAAGTTTCGTTCGTAAGATCATTAAGTAAAAAATACTGAAAAAGCTTTATATTTAAGTAAATATCTTGAGGTGCCGTGTGGTTCCAATACAAAAAAGAATAGGACCACTCCATCTCTTTTTATCATGGATGTCGTAAAAGGCGACTAAGGGATAGGCTTATAAAATTGTGATCCTTTTTTTTAGGCGATGGGCTAGCAACCACTATCACTATTTGGATCTCAATTCCATCATTAAGCCGAGCAGCTGAACGTGGCCTTTCAGTCTTTTCGGGACTATTGGCTCTGTCTACCCCGTAAGGGATATAGACGTGACTATATGTATGTATGTATGTAAATATCTAGAGTCAGGCATAAAAAAATAAAATAAATAACGTGTGAAAAAATTAACTTATGAAGGAAAAGAGGATAAAAAACATTTTTTTTAATTTTAGTATATTCATAGATCCAGGTACATTGGTATATTTAGGCACGAGTACATAAGCCTACGGAAACAGCACAACAAAATATGTAAATTTTAATCTGTGGTTTTAGGCTGGCCTAATAGTGGGCCCAATTCACTTAGAAAACAAAAGACACTCGCACAGAATACTAATACTTTAATAGTTATAGTTGGGAACTGCTTACTTTATTATATTATTCCCGTCAGGAGACTCCAAGTGACCCGTTTTAATTCAAGCAAAACAGGCTTTTGTAATTGGTTGAAAATGGGTTTTCGATTTGCGAGAAATAAAATTTACGGACTTGTTAATCGATTTGAAGTCGTAATTACAAGTTGAGATTACCTCGGGAATCGACTGTTATTAAAAGTCTTATTTTATTATAGGTACCATTGGTAATTAACTAAGCTAAATAGCTGAACGTGGCCATGCAGGCTTTTCAAGACTGTGGGCTCTGTCTACCCCGCAAGGGATATAGGCGTGATCATATGTATGTATGTATTGGTAATTACAGTCTCTCATACTGAAACTACTAAAATGTTTAAAAAAAATCAGATCCCATTAAAAAACAAACATAAAACTTGTTTCGAAACTTAGTTCTACTACCGATAAATGTTGTAAGATACATGAAATTAAATAACAAGCTATCTATCTGTACTAGATAAATGTGTCCTTTAGTTACCCTATACGACATCATTGCGAAAGAATTAGAGTAAAAATGGCACATTAGTAAAGATGTACGTATTTATGTACTGAATTATTAAATGGATCCTAGAGAACTCCAACATTATTTTCCGGGCCATCATGAGTTTCTTCATCATCAATCAAACGTTTACGCCCAGTAATCTGATAAGGCTTTATCCAACTCGCATCTATTTCGAAGAGGTAAGAATTTTGCACAACTTCTGAACAGTTTATTATTACAAGTGGCCATCCATCATCCAAGAGTTTGACCAAGCGCTTAATAGTTTAAGAAATCTTTATTTTGTGAATAAAAGTGACTAAAACTAACTCTACAGGTTTTGAACACCCTATTTGTAACACGGTCTACAATTCTAGAAATATATTTTATACATTAATCATGCTTCTTTACCGGATTGGTAGGCAGTAATCTCCACTTGCCACGATCCCTGTATACTTCTTTTGCTTCATCCACATTCATAACTCTCTTCATGCGGCGAGCTCGTCGATTTTAGGTACTCTTGACCTGACCTTTTGTCAGAACGTCTACGATTTGTTCAAGGTAAAAAAGCTTAATAAACTATAAAAATAACGATCAGTTTTTAAAAATAACTAATATTTTATCTTTTGAAAGTCATAATGACACAGAAACTGATTTATTTTAGTGTAAAATAGAGGCGTATGGTTCCCGACCTTAATTATCATTATGCCATACAGCTGAACGTGGCCTTTCAGTCTTTGCGAAACTGTTGGCTCTGTCTAACCTGTTAGAGATAAAGACGCGATTATATGTATGCATGTAGAAATAGATTTAACAAATATAACTTATAACACCCCTCTTTTCAGGGCTTTGAACGGGGTAATGTAGAAAATTATCCATAGAAAACGTACCTATTTGAACTGTTACCAGCAGCCAGCCAGACAGCCTTAACTAGATGATATGCACACAAAAGTTTATTGGGTAAATCCAAGCCCCAAATATATAGCAGTCTGTCATGGTGTTTGTATATCATTATACCAATTGTATTTGGTTTATATCACCATTGGAAATACGGGGAACAGTGTGACGTGATCAATTACTAAGTAATGTTTGGATTCTGTTACTAGCGGCAATAACATGATTTGGTTTTAGGAGAATATATATTTCGATTTATGTGTGTCATGTCTGATCAGATCATGTTACATCCTCATATCATTGAAGAGGAGCCCTGGGTGTGCTTTTTGACCATTATCTTTGATTGGTTCTAAGCCAGGTTTTTATACGAAGTGATTCCTGTCTGACCTCAGCAACTTTTGTTTAGGAAAATCTACTGCTATTGAATCATTGGAAAAGCTGCAATACATGAATGTACCTATTTCCTTAGTTTCCTTAACATTCATGGGAAGGAGATGGCTTATAAAGTACTGGGAACCACACGGCATATAATCGTCTTACTCACAATATACTTACAAAATTTGTATGGCTATCTATTAATGTTTTAATTATTTACATATATTTTTAAAACATATCATCAGCATATCAACTCTAGGTCGTCCGCTGCTGTCCGGTTTTCTCAGTTACTCACAAAATTTCATGAGAATCGGTCAAGCCTTTTCGGAGAAGTACGGGAACGGAAATTGAGACACGATAATTTTATATATAAGATATAAAAATGCCTTTATTTATTCATTTTACTTTAAGCATTTTAATTTAAGCTTCTTCCCGTAAGAACTTAATTCATACCAAAAAGTTTGAACTACCGTCTGCAATGTTCCCCAGCGTTTTCAAACGAGCCATTAAAAACTGTTAAAAACTCGAATCAACTTCGCAGAAACTATTTCAATTTGTTCCATCTTGGTATGTGAACCTTCAACGATTTTGTAAACTTACTTTGATTGTGAATTATGTCGCAAAATAATTATTCAAAAAGGTGTTAAGAAGGTAAAAAGCTGTAGTTCATATATATGAATACCTTAATGTACTTATGTTTGTACATATGAATTGTATAACACCATGGAAAATAAAGGTTGTTTGGCGAAGACCGGCACACTTCTGGGGAGGGTGACTTTTTTGAAGAGCCTTCTTTTGCTTGAAGGGATGCTAGCCTCAAGGGGGTTAAATGCTCAGGTAGTTAATAGCTTTTTGAGGAATGCATTTAACTAAATTTATTAATATGGATAATGACTTAAAAAATGCCTACGAAGGCCTATTTATAAACCTAGTCATTTTAGCCCAGAGTTTCGCCATTCCCTTGGGATTACAGACTTACTTCACCCAGTTTGGATCTTACTTGTTGTTTTAGGTAGATGCATAGTAATCCCCACTTTATATTAAACATGCGAAAGTATGTTTGTCTATTTTCTCATCACGAGTGATCCACTGAACTACTTTTCTTGGAATTTTGATTAGGTATATATCTAAGAGTCTGGAGAAGGACATAGGGTACTTTTCATCGATTCCTTTGTTATATTAAAATGCGCGCGCATATGTGGCACTTAATTCGCGCGTAAAAGCTAGTAATTACATTGTCTTATTTGACTATTTCGATATCTAGTTGTCTACTTTTAAAGTGCTGGCAAACCACATTTGTTTGAGCTATTAAAAAAAGAGAAGAAAAACAGTCATTTCTTGGATATTACATTTTTTAATAACGTTCAAATGACTGGTGAAAATTACAGGAAATAGTTCTAAATTACTGTTTTATCTACACCAACGCTATATATTGTAGATTTTTTCATGTTCATTTTACATTCGAAGACATTTACAATGAAGGCTGTGGTTTTGTTAGTCCTGGTGGTATTTGCTGTATTACTGGAGTCTGGTAAGATCATTGTTTTTTTAAACGCAAACATAATACGTCTTAATGCCTTACTGGGTTAGACAAATCCAATAGTCTTGAAAATACTTGAATTGACATTCAGATAGTAAATGATTCCTAGTCCATTGTCTGAAAGAGTAATGCCAAGTTTATAGGCCTTTCCTTTCATCGACTTTTACAATGTGGGCGGGCAGAAAAGCAAGCACTATCGTTGCCAATGCAAAACCAGCATGAACTTATTTCCATTTCGGACTTTCTTCTATTGACCTGAATCTTGGATGTTTATCTATGAGTAAGTATCTCGTAACACAAGTTTCGAACTTACTTTGAGGCTAACCCAATCTGTGTAATTTGTACCGTTTATATGGTATTAGGTATGTTAAATGATAAATTCCATTACTTATTATTCTACTTATTATTGTAAATGCAAAAGTTTGTAAGAATGTGTGTTTGTAACTTTTTTGATGAAATATTCACTCATATTTCCTATTTCATCCGTGTACTAAAGACGGTTAGACTACTTTCCTGACATAATATATTGGGATCCCTTTTCCTCCATCCATCATAATTTAAAAAATCAAATGTAGGTTTAAAGATAGGTTTAATAAATAAATTAAAAAATAAATTTTATTTACATTACACTAATAATAATATATTACTGCATGTTCTTTGATCAAAATTGCCTCAAAACTTGTTAAAATTTTAGTGTTTAAAATATGTCTAAGTACATACATACATACATACATAAAATCACGCCTCTTTCCCGGAGGGGTAGGCAGAGACTTTCTTCTATTGACCTGAATCTTGGATGTTTATCTATATAAGTATTTATTATTATAAAATAGATTATGTCTAAGTAATTTAAAATAAATATAAAAGTCATCACTAATTTACCCCGTATGAAACTGTTGAAAGTTTTTAGCCGCGTGGCGTAACATTTTAATTGGAAAACCAAACTACGGACAGTAAATTAACGCATTTTCACATTCCGGCTTGTGAACGAGCACAGTAAGAGCCCCCAAGTTCCATACAAAACATACATACATATGTTCACGTCTATATCCCTTGCGGGGTAGACAGAGCCAACAGTCTTGATAGGACTGAATGGCCACGTTCAGCTATTTGGCTTAATTATAGAATTGAGATTCAAATAGTGCCAGGTTGCTAGCCCATCGATTAAAAAAGAATCCCAAGTTTGTAAGGCTATCCCTTAGTCGCCTTTTACGACATCCATGGGAAAGAGATGGAGTGGTCCTATTCTTTTTTGTATTGGTGCCTGGAACCACACGGCACGACACAACCATACAAAACATTGTTTTATAACTACGTCTAAAAATATTAATAAGAGTTTGTAAAAATTTAATGGTAACTTCATCTTCAAGCTCACTTCTTCTTCAAAAAATGAAGGACAGCTGACGTCAAAACTCATTCGTTGATCTTGAGGGAAATTCCCCAATCATATAGTAGCATGATAGTCAGGTTCCAATCCTACCGCGGCTATGTACCAATGACTGATGGATGCTGTATTTATGCCAAGGCGTTGAAGGACGTCCTCAATTTGATCAAGATACGTTGGTCTAGGCCTTCCCACTCCGACTTTACCCTCCACACTCTCCTTGTATATTTGCTTAGTCAAACTGCTTTCATTAAATAACCTATATATATATATATATATATATATATATATATATATATATATATATATATATATATATATATATATATATATATATATATCCTATACATATTAAATAACAAAAATATACTAAAACAATAATAACACAGTAAAATTAAAATTAAAAATAAAGTAATAACAATCAAGCTGCCAGTTCACTTCGTATAATCCAATCAGAGCCGCTTCTTGAATATTCAAAAGCGTTCCCGACATACTTTTGCAGCCCCTGTACATTTCCCGCAAGAGGAGTTCGTCTCTCATTTTTATAAGCATTCATATTTTGCTTATTTCGTATTGAATTATGCTGTTTGCAGTTTCAAATGCTTCTGCTTGATGCTCGTGTCGTTTGGTTAAGCAATAATAATAGGATTTTTCATTGTTTCAATATTATAGTGTCGTTATTTTTCTACTATAACCATATTATGCATTTCCATTATAAAATATAATGTGTTTTATAACAACTTTATCTGACCTTATAAAAAAGACTTTAGAAATTTACTGAAAAAGGAGTGAATAAATATATAATATAGTATCTCGTAACACAAGTCTCGAACTTATTTTGAGGCTAACTGAATCTGTCTTATTGTCTCGTATATATTTATTTTTTTTATATTTTAATTATTGATTTCTTGAAAATTGGTTGGGAAAGATTAGAAACGAAATGTTCAAGAATTAAATGTCTTTCTCATCACAGTGTATTGCAATAGAGAGTATGTAAGTAAGGAAAATGTATATATTTTAATTAAGCTTTGTATTACAATATCTCAATTTGAGTTCAATTCCTTAAATGGGTTATGTTAAAATAAATGACTAGTTTTAAACCATTCATTTATCCAATTTACGGCCAAATTTATTGTTCAATCTGCAGAACGTCAGCATTTTATGAACATAATAAGTACGTATATCCAATTTATTCTTTTCTTAATAAAGTCCTAATTCACTTAATTTTAAGCTCTTGGTTGTTAACCCGGTTCGGCTTTAATTAATCCAAAGCAATTTCAGATAATTTTCTTTGAAACATTTTACTTAGATGTTTGTTTTGGAAACTTTCAGTAATTGTACAGCTAAACAATTGTATAATTTATTGTATAATTACAGTAATTGCGTCAGTGAAAATGAAAGCTTCCCTTTTTGTTAAGAAATAGACTATAATTTATGTAATAGCTGCGGCGAACCAGTCGACTGAAAGAAATTAGAAGTATTTTGAAGGCCAGGCCAGGTTAGGGAACAATTGCCTATTAATTAAGTCACATCGTCTTTTATTTAACATAAGCTAGATATTATTAATTAGTCTAATTTCGTAAAGATATACAGACTTATTTCTCCTGGCGATTATCCCACTTACATCCTCACCTCTAAGAAGAGCAGCTTGGAGTAAACATTTTCACTATGGTCCTGGCTTGGGTAAAGACTGGCTTTTTACACGAAGCTTCTTCCGTCTGATCTCCGTAACTTATGTGTATCTTTAAATATATAGATTAAAAATTTTAGATATTCTTTAAATATGTAGATCTCCTTACGATGTTTTCCCTCACCGTAAGGTTATTTACTCAAACTAATGGACATTATTGAGAAAACAGTCATTGGTACATGGCCAAGCTAAGATTTGACCTGTCTGTACCACCATAATCGCGCAATACGCATTCCCTCTAGAGTTGGAGACCTCATCACTTACTTGTTGGTCTATTTATATAAAACTTTCCACTTACTGAGTGACTGACTGACAGACAACGCACAGCCCAAACCACGGGATCTAGAAATTTGAAATGTAGGTTCCATATGTGGTCTATCGGTGCACTAAGGGGGGGATTTCCCGAACGGGATTTTTCATTTGCGGGTGGAGCCGAGATCAAATAAAGTGCCGGTTAGTGGAACAAAGTAGTGAGGCAAATATTAAAGGTTATGCAAATGTATAGGCTCTTTAGTAAGCACAGACCTTTGAAATTCATTCCATATATTAGCTTAATTATGAAAAGACAAAAATAATTAGATGAATTATTTCGCGGAATGAGAGAGAGAGAGAGAAATGATTGAAAATGAGTACACAATTTTTTTTAAACAACATGTTTTTTTATTATTTATATAAAATTTTACAGTAAACAGCAAGAAAAGAAATGAAAAGAGTAAGAACGACGGAGGTGCGGCCAACGAAGAATGGCCTAATCCGGGGTCCGTGGGTGGATTCGAACCCCCGGCCATGTTCCAAGAAGTTCCAAAGACACATTCATACAACAGAAGTGAGGTCGGTTATAATTATATCTTTATCTTTTACAGGGTAGATAGAACTAAAGTCTTGATGAGACTGAAACATGATAGAAGCTGGAAAGTAATATTCAGCTGTATAGGTTAAAGATGGAATTGAGAATCCAATGGTTAAGAATTACTCATATATATGTATGATGAGGATTTTATCTCTAATGGGGTAAGCCCAGACCCAACAGACTCACAAAGACTGAAAGGCCACGTTCAGCTGTAAGGCTAGATGGAATTGAGATTCAAATATTGACTTGACAAATATTGGTTGCTAGCCCATCGCCTAAAAGAAGAATCTCAAATTTATTAGCTTATCACTTAGTCATCTTTTACGACATCCATGGGAAAGAGATAGTATGGTTCTTTAGAACGGTTCCTTTGATTGGTTTTTACAATAAGCACAGGAAGAGAAGCAACGGGCACTAGATTATTTGTTCGTAACGAGACCAACAAGGCAACTTGCAGTCGATGGAAGTATGCCTCAGTCATTATTTACGTCTTTATTTTCAGATTTCCTTAGGTAGATCTACGCACAACCGAACTGCTCATCCTCATGGTAGAAGAAAATAATATTTAGATCAATAAAAAAAAAATGTATCAAAATCTTGACGACGTTTGTCTATTAATTTTATTTAAATTCTAATAGTTTTTTGGTCCGTGCTTGTTAAAATTTTTGCTTTATATAAACTTTTAAATTTAAATTATCTTTTTTCTGTTAATGTGATGAATCATGAAGCTTTGTTTTTCAAATCAATAATTTTTCTTCAATAATATGTAGGCCAATAAAAAGTGTCCAGTGTCATATTATTATTTTTTTATTTATCTAGAAGTGATAATACTCTAGATCTTACTTTTTTTTTGTCTCCGTAAATAGTAGGTACCCTATATTCATCTCCGTACTCCACACTATACGTATGCAAAATTTCATAGAGCTGAAAGGTAGACGAACAAACACTATCACATTTATAATATTAGTAGCCTACTACCTAAGAATACGAGTATTTGTATTTTTTCTTGATTATAATGTTTACCTTTCGCATTACAAAGTAAACAAGTTTCGTATCTGATTTTGTCAGTTTTCTCCCAAGTTCAAATCCAACTATCTTCGTAAATTGGAATTTATTTCTATAGAATGAGAGTTGAGAACTTCTAAATGTCTTTATTTCTGCTGTTTGTGATAGTTTTATACACGAGAATAATAGGACATCGGATCAAGATATCGTAATATTAAAATATTTGTTTGTACATTAAAATGGAATAAATTTATCTTATTTAAATCAAAGGCGAAAATGTTGTGATTAATTCATTCATATAATCACGTCTATTTCTTGCGGGGTAGACAGCAGTCAGTAGCAGCAGTCTTGAAAGACTGCTGCTGACAGGCCACGTTCAGCTGTGAGACTTAATGATAGAATTAAGATTCAAATAGTTAGCCTATAAGAAGAATCCCAAGTTTATGAGCCTATCCCACAGTCGCCTTTTACCACATCCATAGGAGAGAGATTGAGTAGTCCTATTCTTTTTTATATTAGTGCCGGGCCACACGGCACAAAATGTTAGGACTTTCCATCATTTTGATGGTAAATAGATATCATTGATCGTTAATAGAAGGCTGACTGTAATGTCAAACTAATTATGTTTTGTTCTGGTAGTATCGATTGAGTTGTTTCATATACTATACTACCTATTTTTCGGGATTTCATTACAACTAGAATTACGAATATTTTGTTTACGAAAGCTGAAAAGTTAGGTGTAAGACATTGTCTAGTGTGTCCTAAATTTGAACTAAATTTGTGAAATAGAGCCATAAAAATACATTAGCATCAAACTCATATTACCCTTCTTTTGTCTCGGGAGTTCGTTCCGGTTCGGAGGTTGTAAAATAGAGTTTTACGAGTATTTCATGCACCATTACGAAGCTTCCATCTCGAATTAATCATATCATATTTGTTGTATGATATATACAGAAACCAGTAGTTAATGCTGTGAGGTGCGATCTAGAAATGACTTGAAAATACATACATACATATAATCACGTCTTTATACTAGGTAGAATGAACCAAATACATGTGTATTAATCTATTAATGTATTTGGTTCAGTCAGTTTAGTTCTTAGATAGATCTAAGTCTAGATAAAGACTAAAAGGCCTCGTTAAGCGGCTTTATAATGTAATTCAAATGTAAATAGTGACTGGTTGCTAGCTCATTGTCAAGCCATTTCCTTTGTCGCCTTTTATAATATTCATAGGAAAGTCAGTTTCAAAAATATGAATGGCGTTCATGTGTATTACGTTGATGATAGGCGAAAATATTGAAAATATGATAACGATACGTTACTTTTTGACGGGAACCTTAACAGCCTCTAAAAGAAAGGCCACGTTCTGGACAGTTTTAATTATGAAATTGATTGCATTCACTAGGCTTCTAACTACTATATAATTGATGAAATTGATTGAGATTAAGACAGGGGATATGTTGGTAGCTAATCGCCTCAAAGAATCCATATGATAATTTGGCTTAACCCTAGATTAACTTTAAAAATCTGCTTGAGTAGAGATGCAACTGACACAAGGTTTTTCCTTCCCTTTCAGCATGGAAACTTGCACTGGATGAATGTGGCTGTTCCCTTAGTTGCCTCACACGACATTTCATTGTGCTCTTTATGCAAGGATAAAACTAACAAAAAATATGATAATGACGCTATTTTCTCAATAAAAGGCTTTCATTCAACTGATTACAAAATGGCGTCGGCAACTGTGATTGTCACATCCAATTTATTTGCGGAAACTCAATACCTGCAGCCGGACCTGATGACATTATGAGGGTGGTCCATTTAATGACTTAAATTTAGAACAACAAATGGTATGTTCTCATACCTGAAAGCTAATTTTTGTATTTATTCTGATAGGTACAAAAAGGCGCCGTGTGGTTTTAGCGTAACAGTTCAATTGTAGATTATCTACTCTGGTACGTATTATGAATCTGTGGTAGGCACATAAATATAACACACAATAGTTTTATTCTGTATTAAATATTAAAAATAATACAAAAGAACATGTACAAAATTATAACTCGAGTGTGAGAATGACTTAAAATAAAATTATTTATCATCATTATTTAAAGAAGAAGGTGATGAGGATGTTGTATTTATTTGTGTTGTTGTCGTTAAACTAGGTGTAGTTGTTGTCACAGTTGTTGTTGTTGCTGCAGTTGTAGTAGTCGCGGCGGTCGTTGTTGTAGTTGGTGCAAAAGTAGTCGGCGCAGTTGGGCTAAAGCAAGATGGGTCGAATCCTTTGCAGATGATGCAAAATATCTGTGGATATGACGAAAAGAAACCAATATGAGTTTTGTATTTAAACACCATTAAATTTTACCAATGTAAAAAAATACGTTAGCAAAAAAAAAATACTTTTTTAACATTTTATAGTGAAAGAGAAAATGAGATCTACATGTAAATTAGAGAGAAAGTTTTTCATTATAATCATCTTAAATTTATATATTTCTATTACGCATTTACAAACTTAAATTTATTTTGTGTTTTGCAATGTCTCTTAATAAGTTTTATTAATTTCTTAAAATATTTACGGGATTTATTGTTCTTGATCCGATTGCTTCAAGTATGAATAAGGATAATCCTTGATTAACATAAGAAATATATATTGGTCGAAATAGATCCTCCAGCTGAATTGAGTTCAAATATATTTTTGGTCTTAAATCGTTAATTTGAGATAAGACGGCAAATATACTAAATTATAAGGTTTATTGATAATATTCCGCTTTCTAACTCTCTCTTTAATAACTGAGGTTTGCAAAGAAAACATGGCGTAAGAGAGACGAATACATTTTTAATGGACACAATACAAAGCCATCTTGGATAAAGGTTGTAATTTGTAGAGTTAAAAAATATTTGAATCTTTTAAAGCGTTTAATAAATGTATCTGCTTCTACGGTCTTTAACGCATTTAAATTGCATGTTGTGTAATTCTCTCCAATTATCCCTTTTTTGGCGGTAAAAATTCTACCGAACTGTTTTTTCTTAAAACCTGGTACTGCGGACTAATAAATGTCGATTGAAGGTTAAGCTGTTTCATCAAAAATCAGAATGATCTAGCGATCCATGTATTTTAGCATATTAAGCTCTTTTGACTGTAATTAGTCTATCATTTCGTTAATAAAGGTGTTAAATTGGATTGGTAACAGAATGATTACCTCTACATCAAATATCTGGGATTATTACAACTTGAAAGGTAAATAGTTCCAAGAACTGGGGATTTCCACGTGGGAAATCTTAGAATATTATTTGTCTCCACATTTCTCATATATATTAACAACCAGCATTTACCCGTGCCCGCGCGAATTTAGCGTCACCTACACAAGAATACATGTTTTTCGCAAATCCACCAAGTACGTAGGTAGTAAGTAAGTACGAAAGGTACCAAAAATCTTTCTCCAGCCTCTTAATAATATATACGCGAATTCCAAAAGATTGTTTCAGTAGTTAAAGCCTGAAGAGGTAACAAACAAACAAACTTACTTTAGCGTTTATATTACTTATAATATTAGGATATGGTAAAACTAGATAGAGTCAAAACAGCAAAGTTCATATTTTGTTGCATTTCAGTTTAACAAAACAGAATGCATGTAATTTGGAAATGGGCATAAAAAATTTAAAAGTTGAAGAAATATACTTGCTCGAATTATTTTAATAAATCGCTAGCTTTCACATCTAGCTTCGCGCCCACTCTAGCGAAACAGCGGGTAAAAGCTAGTATTTTCTTATAAGTTTTAATCATTTTTATTAAATGTATCGGGTTCTAGGCTGTGATAATCCAAATTTAAGTTCTATTATTACACAATTAGGCAGGTATGTGGAAATTGTTAACTCACCTTACCAATTTTAGCATATCCAAAGTTGTTGCAGAAGCCTAAGATTCCAATTCTCGGTTCTGAAGTTAAAAAATGTTATTTTATGAAGTAAATCATCCATATATATAGGTATTTTCATATAATTTCATAAAAAAGGCCTATTTTTTATTTTCAGAAAATAAATTACATAATAAATTATCCTTCTACCCTAAGGCTTCAGGATGGGAATTCGACAACATCGAGAAAACCCTCATACATCGAGAAAAAAAAACAAAAATAATATAAATAACTAAGAATTGCCCGCGGTCTCGTCTACGTTAACTTTCTATAAATTTAATTTGTTATGTTATTCCAATGAGTTAGCTTTATTAGGTACTCTAAAGTTTCGTGAAAATCATCGTTACAAACTTTCGCATTCATAATATTAGTGGGATAGTTATAATGAACGTGTATTGACTAAAACCTAGCTTTATCGTCACTCTTATCATTTCGGCCCTTGTCAGAATGGCAACCTAATGAATTGATATTTGATGAGATAAATCAGATTGGTATTGGTAAAAAGATTTACTTATTAAAATTGAATCACGAGCTCAGAGTTTTAGAAGATGAGGAAAAGATAAATTGTCTTTCGATTTACATAATCCTTTTCTGTTTTGATTACAAAGCCAAGTTTAAGTATCGCTTTTTCTTATTTTTCAATTAACTCTTTTAGAGGAGATACCTATAATATCAGTCTTTAAATTTTTTAGTAATTATTTTGTTGAGCATAGTTTTTTAATTAAAAACCATTATTCCTTTTTTACTTAACAAGGAATTTGCGCAAATGATTTTATATATATGGTATAAAATAAAGACGATATGCGTACCAACTGCAGTCGGATCCTGGGTTCAGAATGTAGTATATGTAATGTAGTTCAATATAGATAACTGGCTATTGAAATATCTTAACGTAAAATCGAATTTTCTGAACGAACTTGTCTGCAATTTGGTAACGAGCTTCGTAAAATAACGCAAGCATACTTTCGGGATGAATATTCAGAAATCCCAATGCCAGTAAAGCCTGGAGCTAAATCTAGTTTTATAAAAATAATTGTTAACATTGCAACCTTTACAACCGTCGATAAAGCAAAAATAAACGATTGCTTAGCGGACAATATTTTTTCTAATGTGAACAATCTACCAAAATGGGGCATAAAAAAACAAACCGATCATTTTAGACATAAAAAACAAACAATTGTTTTAAATCTAAAAAACAATCGATCATTACATTTATTTTTATATTATTTTTCAGTTTTTATATACTTCTTAATTTTTTTTGATAAAGTTTGAATTATAATTAGGTATCTACATAATTGTAATTTTTGTTTTATTTAGTTTTCAGTTTATATATTTTTTGTGAACCATATATCATAAATTTAAAAAAAGAACACTTGCCTGCTCCATTTTCCAAAGTGATACATTGAGTGTATAAACACAATGTTGTGACAATAAAAAGGGCAGGAGTAAAGGACGCCATGACAGCCGGAAAGCCGTACAACGATTGAAATAATGGATTTTTGTGAACAATACAACTTACAACCATAAATCGTCAAAATATTTTTGCTCGGTGGAATAAAATGGATGTGGCTTTTGTTTTAAAAATAACAGCGTACAAAATTTTCAGTAAAGCTACATTAGGTTCGTGAAAAAAGGTTCAATATGTTTGTTGTTAACTTTGTATAGAAAATTAAGCCCCAATGGTTTTATGTAATAATTATAACTTTAAGTCCTTTAAGTCAAGTAAAGTCGTTCATCTCGCACCAAATTTCATCACTCGTTCAGATATTAAGAGATGATTGAGAGATGATGAGAGATGTTTGATGAATATAAATTGTGACTAACACTTTATCTTCATATTTTGATATGGTATGGCGGTATAATGGTATTTATAATAAATGTATAGTTTATATATAGATTTAGGTATAAGGGTATAAGTATAGATTTTGAAATTTATCAATTTTGGCATAGTTAACAAAGTTGTATAAACTTTACAGTTGGCATAAACATTGAAGACAGTAAATTTATAAGATTTAGAAAATTCTTATATAAACCAACCTAGATAGGGCAAATACTTGTAAATAGAAGAAAACAAGCTGAAATTTGCAGCATTTTTCGGTTAGTAAACTTTAATGTTTTTCCTTCTTAGTCGTTGGTCAATTAATTTTTATTTTTCTATTATTATGTTTGAGTCTGGAGAGTGTTCTAGTGGCAAAAGATATAAAAGTACTTTTCCTCGAGTGGCAAATTTGTAATGGCGTTCTGTAAAAACATTATTTTTTAATTTCTTCACTAATGAAAATGCACTTAAAATTATCCTTCATTAAAAAGTTTACAAAAGAAATTATCTTTATTGTGATCATTACTTATCAAAAAGAATGGAAGATAATTAAGTGGAAAGTCTTCTATTTTCTTATTTAGATATACGATTTATTTTTTCTTGATGCATCTTGATGCGGAAAAAATTAAACAATAATAGCTTAATGTAATCAAAGAAGATTCCTTATGCTATATATATAAAAAAACAAAAGACATTAATAGTATCCATACTTTTATTTCACTGAGTAAGTTAAAGTAATGTCTTTGCTCTCATTCCTTTAATATAGACATGCTTGTTATCTACTCGAGTGAGCTTTTACGGTTAGCTGTAAATTTGATAGCTGATACCAGCGAGCCAATATAACTTGGACTCCTTACACAAAAAAGTATTTGGGTAAAAAATAAATAGAATAAGCACAGTATTTTTTCTGACGGAGGTCTAGGTAATTTGGTGGTATTTTGTCTTCAGTTAGTGCCGATTGCACAACAGGTTGTCACGCAACGTGACCATTAAATAATTTGAATTGAAGGACGATTGAGCAAGATCAAAAAAGAATATACTAGCTTTCCCAGAGACCTTTGTGCGCGTGAAAACTTTACTGTGAAAACAGTATTAAAATTTTGTTTTATAATTGTCGTATTTTATAATTGTGTTTTATTATAGTCGAATATTAAACTTATTAACTTATACAACGCCTACATACAAAATAAAACGAGTTACGCTAAAGTTATATGTATTCAATAGCAGTAGATTGAGTAGCATAGAAAGCATACCTTTTCTTTTTCCCGAAACACCCATGGGCCTATGGGATGCCAAAAGTGATGGATAACCTTGAAATCGAATTTGACGAGTTCGTAAATAGAGTTGATTAAGGAAGGTAAAAGTACATAATACACATATATATTACGTCTTTGCCCTTACGGGGTAGGCACACGAGAGACTCGAAGGTCACGTTCAGCTGGATGGCAGCTGAACGTGGCTGGAATGGTGTTGAAATTTAGAAATAGTGACAAATTACTAGCCCACCGCTTGATGCCTGTAAGGAGAATCTTTATTGTATAAACCTTCCTGACTCTTAAACTCTTTTCTTCACTGCCAGAGTAGCATGGGTAAATATAATATAAAGCCCACTCAATCCTGAATTCTCTTAAGTAGAAGCTCGTTTCTACAATAAAAAGTTTAACTAAAAAGCATTTTACATCTATTAGTAAACACGGGTTTCGTCAATATTTAAACGGTACTTTATGTTAACTGAGAGTTAGTGATTTCGGATATTTATTTACACACGAAAAGGTCCCTTTTCGACTTAGGTACTTAGACCCTCACAATTCATGCGAAGAACTTTTTTAGAGTTGTTCAAATTTAATCTCATCGAAGGCAAGCCTTGTAAGGGTCCTTTGCCAGATGCGTAGCAAACTGGTGAAAGGTTTCTATGAAGCAAATAATTTTGTTCATACATATATACATATAATCACGTCCATAACTCTTGTGGGGTGGACAGAGCTATTATTCCCGAAACGTGAACAAAGTTATTGCGAGACCAAATTTCTCGGGCCGAGTGGATTCTAAAGGAATCCCAAGTTTATTAGCCTTTTCCTTAGTCGCCTTTTACGACGTGTATTGGAAGATATGGAGTGGTTCTATTTTTAAAGTGCGGGAAAACATTCAGCGTAAAAATTGATTTAAGAGATTTTTTAAAATTCGATGATAAGTTCAATATAAATAAATACCTATTAAATGTTAAAAATATATAAGAATGGACATAAAATGTGCTTATTCTGGAGATTCAAGTTATTTTATAAGGGAAGCTGCAAGACGCACTATCAGTTAATCTATCCGCTTTTTTCTTATCTTTAACTATTCCCAACTGCGTCCTTAAAAGTTATGCTCCAGTCCCTGATTTCTGCTTCAATAGACTGCACATAATATTAGTTTATCGCAAATCACTTGGGTATAAGTATATTTTGCACTAGATTGCTAGTTACTTTATATCAGTTTTTCTTTATCCTTTTTATAATTGAGTATCTATGTTCTTTACTCCTATGTTTTTGCAAAATTCCCAAGATATTGGTAAAGAGGTAATAAATATAACAAAGTGAAGTTTTTAGTTTAAGTGCCGTGTGTTTCCCGGTACCAATAAAAAAAAGAATCTCCCCATCTCCACTGCATCTCGTTCCCATGGATGTTGTAAAAGGCGACTTTGGGATAGGCTTATAAACTTGAGACTCTTCTTTTAGGCGATGGGCTAGTAATCTGTCACTATGTTAATCTCAATTCTGTCAATAACCCAAACAGCTGAACGTGGCCTATCAATATTTTCAGACTGTTGGCTCTGTCTACACCGCAAGGGATTAAGATGTGATAATATGTATGTATGATTTTTTAAATTAGTTATAGTATTTCTTAGAAGGCGATAATATCTAGTCAAGCAGCTTGTCATACACTGGGGTTACAGCCCTAATGAGATAATTAATCATAATTATAATATATTTCTACCTAATAACCTTAAAAACTCTGTTTATTAGTTTTAGTTTGGCTGTTAGGTCATATACAGAAAATTTTCAGATAAACGTGCCAATCCACTTCAAATTATGGTCGGGGCCTAACATTATATGAAACCGCATGCACGATCATCCGACCCAACATTTTGTACATGCCTTTGTAACGTACTACATCAAGAGATAAACCACAATGATAAATCCCAGCAAAGTATAATAGTAAACAGCTGAAAATCCTATAATCTAGCTTCAAGGGTCGAGGGCTTATCTCATTAAATCATTAATCATGAAGTAAGCAACCGAGCGTGCCTTGCCACGAGTAAGTCGAGAATTTTTAATGTATTTTCATGGAATTTTCTTCTGAAATTTGTAAGGAATCAGGTTTAAAATTTCGTCTCTCTCTCTCAATTTGGTCCTAAATCTCTTTAAATGCTTAGCCTTTCTCCTTTGCCAAATAATAAAAATAGTAATACAATATTCGGATAGGATAAAAAAACACAGACTAAATAGTTCAGTTTGTGTGTTTTTTTAATTACCTGTATTGTAATTTAGTCTGTGTGATTTCCTTTTAATAAGTACCCAATATCAACGCAACATTTACGATACAGGTAAACATAAACGTTGCTGCGTTGAAAGATAATTAAAAAGATTGATTGTTCAATATAATTAAAACGATCATTTTTGTTTTTTAATTACATAATTTTGGAGTATGAAGGAAAACCAGATCAAATAAGTAAGTAAGTTATTAAATGCTTTATTGTTCACTTAAGGAGTACATTACAAATATAAAACAGTAGTACAGTACAAAAGTGAGTTTATCCCTAAGTGAGACGTCTTCCAGTTAACCTGATTAACATAAAACTTAAAAATTTATTCAGTGCTACAATAAGGACACATTTATAAGTTTACTTGGATTAACATTGAAAGTGAAAGTTAAGATTTAGTTTGTGTTGTAATTTCATTCTTAATGGCTGTAACTGTAATCACATAAATGCTTTATGTGAATTTGGCGTGACCCGCTAATGTTCTTGGTACTAGCAAGGATCACGCTAGATTGTAAATATAATAAAAGGCAATCGTGAGTCACTAAAAGCTGATTCAGCTAAACTTGGCTGAACGAAGCAAATGCCTGCAGTTCCATGTTAGGTATTTTAAAATTGCGATGCCCAACAGGGATCATATTGTACCTTCTAATAAACAGACTGTAATTCAAATGATGTATGATATAGTAAGACTTTGAATTGATTTGAAATATACCAAGTTTAAGGTCAAGGCCAAGGTCTGGTAGCGAAAAAAAAGTGTGTGCTAGCTGCTTCTCTTCACGTGCAGATTGTAAAAACGAATCAAGGGAAAGGTTTAGAAACTTGGGAATTTTCTTTAAGGCGATATACTTTTGCCATGTAAAACCCATTAATAGAAAAAAATAAACAAGAATTTTGGTAAAGTTTGTGTTTTCAACTCTAATTTACAACAAATTCGATATTCAAAAGTGATTACCTGTAATTGGAGTTTAGGTTGCAGAAAATTAACCAAGAAGGAAGTTGCTCCCCAGAATATCTATCAAGGAAGTTTAAATTTTGCGGATGATAAGATATTTTACAGCCCCAGTTTGTAGAGAAAACTTTTTCAATTCAGTCATACTTCTAAAACAAGAATTTTTGAAGTGGGCTGAAATTATTTAATTGTCGATGTAAGTAACTGGCAAATGTTAGGTAGTATTGGTGGTACACGACAAAAAATACATACTAGGTAAAATGTGAATTATTATAATTATATAAGAATATAGTATCCACATATACATATTATTGAAATGGGTCGCAATCATATAATTCTAAAATAGTATGTGTACAATTGAAATTTTCTTGTACTATGAAGACTAATAAAATGATATATTTTTGTCTGCGCGGGTAGATCGAATTTCTTCGATATTTATTCTAGCACAAAAAAAATGAAACACTTTACCAAACCGAAATTGTAAACACAATCAGTTTAACAACCATGTCTCAACTTCGTGATAAAAAAAGTTAGTCGAGATGTCTCAAATCAAAATTACAAGGTCCGGGAGTTGTAGATATGACTCTATAACAATTGTAATTTTAACTTCAGAATTTATTACAAAAATTGGGAGCGTTGGTAACAAAGTATTCAAGAACAAGGTGGAAATTGGAAAAAAAGGAGAAATGACTGATCAATTGGTTTGCTGTAATATAAAGTTATTCATATACAAAGGGATATTCTGTTTATTTGCATTATTGAGTCATACTTATAGCTGAAACGTGGCCACTCAGTCTTTAAAGACTATTGGCTTTGTCTACCCCACAAGGGATATAGACGTGATTATATGTATATTATCTTGCGGGGTACACAGAGCCAAAAGTCAGGGCAGAGCAGGGCAGAGTCAGCAGTCTTGAAAAGACTGATACGCCAGGTTCAGCTGTTTGGCTTAATGACAGAGTTATGATGATCCTAATAGTGACAGGTTGCTAGCCCATCGCCTAAAAGAAGAAGCTGTATTTTATAAGCTTATAGATATATGTTCACGTCTATATCCCTTGCGGGGTATACAGAGCCAACAGTCTTGAAAGGACTGAATGGCCACGTTCAGCTATTTGGCTTAATGATAGAATTGAGATTCAATTAGTGACAGGTTGCTAGCCTATCGCCTAAAAAAGAATCCCAAGTTTGTAAGCCTACTTACTAAACATACGTACTTAAAAATAAGAGTTTGGCAATAGTAGGTAAATAAACCATGCATGCGTGTGCTGCAGCAATGCAAAAAAGTTGCAACTCGCAGTGATAATATTGCTTGGTACGAGTATATAGAAGTTGGTATGCAAGCAATACACAATTTATCAGTTGTGACCTTAATGAAAGCAAAAAGTGCTGGTGCGACACGATTGATTAAGCACAGTACATACTTTTTCTAAAGAAAGAGAGGAAAGTAATTGATTGACTGACTGACATCAACGCATTAAAAGTACGGACAAAATGGTTGGTGATTGTTAAGTATAAAAAAGTTTTGACATAATAATTATTGCCCCATAATAAATAGGAATTCTTGTGATTGATTAGCTCACACAGAAGTATATTATGATACCCCTGTAAAAATTTGAGAGAGAATGTTGTTGAAAAATTCCTACCTTTGTAACCGACTTCAAAAAATTAGGAAGGTTCTTAATTCGGCCGTATTTTCTAATGTATGTTACGCCATATCTCAACTCACTTAGGGTTAGTTTAATCTGTGTAATTTGCGTATGTGTACCTTTAGCTTTATGACGTAGCGAAGTTCCGGCCAACTCTAGTCATTTAGGAATGACCAAAGCACACACTCAACTATTCATTAGCGACACAGGTTTAGTGACAGATAAGCGCATTAATTTGTCCGTTATAAACAGGATACTTTTTTTAAGTGAGTGGTGAGGAAACCTATACATTTAAGCAACTGGATGTGCAAGGCTGATTAGATACGGGTTAGGTTCACCTGAGAAGGAAGCCGGAAGTTGCTTTGTATAGACACTTGACTTTTCCACTCTGTTATAGTCAAAGGTGGACCCCGGAATCCACTTTAGATGAGGAGATGAATATATTTATTGTAGTACATATGTAGCTATTCACTTCAGATTCAACCTCTATGGCCAAAAAATAGTTTACCTTAGTAAGTAGCAATTTAAATTTTGTAAGTACGTTTTCTTATAAAAGAATCTGAGGTCAGGTATCGCACCATAATCCGGTAAGATTTGACTTAGTAATTATGACACCGTTTCCTAAGTTGGCTGGCCTAAGGCTGTAACCGGTAATGACTCGATTAAAAAACAATGTGGCCAGCATTTTTGGACTCATTTTTAGAACCTACATACGAGTATATCTTCTCGTAAATGACTTCCATGGTGGAGTGGGAGTAAAGAAAAAACATACCGGGTGTCAGTTCCTTCTCTTCCCGTGCAGATTGTAAAAGTCAATAAAGGAAAAAGCTCATAAACTTGTCAAAAATTCACATCTAATATGGCGTCCCTTTTTTTTCGCTAGCGTAAAGTATAAAATTATCGGCGAAGAAATCTAAACATTTAATAGAATCGCGAACATTAAGTAGAATAAACGGGTATCTCTTGGATAGGCATGCAATATCTTCGTCTTCATCGTCACTTACCATCAGGTGAGATGGAAGACAAATTCCTAATCCAATATTGAATAAAAATAAAAAAGTGGCAAGTCTGCTTGGGTCTAGGTATGATCGAATCAATAATCTCCATAGTCATTATCTCTGTTGAATATTTTGCAGATAACATTCATTAAAGATACCTTAGTTTCTAACCTGCTACAGCTACCTTAGCCCAAAATAATGCGGGTCCAAAGTATGAAACTCTATGTGTATGTAGTAAGGTCTGTAGTTAAACCATTTCTTGCGAGTTAGGTATTATGCACCTTAACTGTCCGTCAGAAATTCCCTATTAGGTCAAGGTACGTTCGTCTAGGTTGCTTATATAAATACCTGGTACGCGTAACAAACTAGTTTGCTATTTATAATTTTCCAGTACCAAGAAATAGTTGTGATTTGAAAAGTTAAATACGGAGTGGCACAACTTTGACACGCCGCTGTTTAAACCACAGTTTAAACTAACCAAAAGTTAAATGGAAGCGCGCACAGTGACCGAGGTGCATTACTTACATTTATTATGACATATTACAATACGAAGTCAGTCTTTTTGTCATTATTTCAATCCTTCGTTTAACATTTATTTTTACAAAAAGGTAGATAAGTACAAAAAGTATATTTGAAACTAAAAAAAATCGTACATACACAAATATAGACTATATGGTGTTTGCCTGATATATTTTTTTCTGTTTTTTATATGTGGTAACACTATTAAAAGAAAATACTTATCTATCATTTGTAATGTAGGAATTCAAAAAATTTCATTATGATTTTGAATTAATTTGCTGCGCATTAAACCTAGGCATTCATAACAATTAGGCAAACATGCAATTAGAGCATTGTTGGTTGGTTGAGCGGCTATATACCAATGACTATTTTCGGTTATTTACATTAGTGTGAATACTAACCTATGCTCTTACGATGAAGGAAAATATCGTGAGGAAACCTGCACATTGAAGCAACTGGATGTGTAACCATTATCAATCTAATACGAAATAGGTACCCCTGCAAAGGTTGCAGTGTTCAGATGGGAGTCACTTCTTGTAAAAACTCTCTTCTCCAGAGTGACCTGGATGCAACCCGGACTAAAGCAAAATGAAAGAAGAAGATGATTAATAAGAAACATGCATCAATTTTATTCCTGCAAATTCCCACGGGAGCGAAGGAGGTTAAAGTACATGTAGATCTATCTAGAGATAGATTAGATAGATCTATTATGTATTATAAAATGAAAATAGACCAGTCTCCGCTATGAAAATCAGTGACAATAATAACTATAATTTACTCTATCAAATGCCAAGAGTAGTAACGTTGAGCGTTATGAGGTGCGCAAAAATATATCGTTACGATAATAATGTGGTAGTAGTTTTATACGTCAGTACTGAAGCTATTTTAAACTAGAGAATGCCCGCGGCTCCGGTTGCATGTAACGAAAAATATCGGTAAATTATTTTCTAGTGGGAGTTTTTTTAAAAATTATTAATTTGGCAACCCTAAATTGGAACCATCATGATACATGTCATTTATCTAGACCCAGCAGTTTGGATTTGCATGGATGTCAGTCAGTCAGTGTCAGCTTGAACATTAATAGAGAGGGTTAACTCATGAAACTGTTTTGTGGTACCCAGCACTTTAGAAAAATAACACTTTATCTCTTCCTAACCAAAGTTGTAAAAAAGAATGATGGAATAAAAATGATCTAGTGTAAGCTTTCGTGCTGGTCTAAAACATACATACATAAAATCACGCCTCTTTCCCGGAGGGTTAGGCAGAGACTACCTCTTTCACGATGGTCTAATTGCGAAGGAAAATCGTAGGATTCTTCGTTTAGTAAATTTTAGTAGCAACTTAAATCAGAATTTGGAATAAAATCATCTGACCTTTCACATTTTCTCAGACTTTTGGCTCTGTCTACTCCGTAAGGAACAAAAACGTGATTTATGTTTAAGTGAATCAAACTATGTTTTTAATGGGTTGAGTAAAATTAAATAATTATGAACTAACCTTTAAAAATTCGAAATAACGTATAATGGAAAGTAATTATAGAGTAAATGCTTTGTTTACGCACGCACCGTATACCTGACGTCAACCCTCTTTGAGTAAGCTGTTGTTACCTAACAGTTGTCAAGGTTTTTATATCCTTTATTTACCTTAAACAAAAATCTCAGGACGACATATATTAGTTCTACATTCATTCATGTTTTTTAATGTTGACAATGTGCATTCGTCCACGATTTAGATTTAAGAGATCTATATTTGTAAATTGGCGTCCGATGAAAATGCTGCAGTGTAGTTTGTTCCGCCGCTTCTTCTACACGTGCGCTTTAGAAACGGTAGTAGTTATAATTAGATTTAAGTTATGTGACGTCAATAAGTGATACCTTGTCTCCAATTTTGAAAATAAATTATTCTATTCTGTTTATTTATTTGCTACATACATACATACATACATATGATCACGTCTATATCCCTTGCGGGGTAGACAGAGCCAACAGTCTTGAAAAGACTGAATGGCCACGTTCAGCTATTTGGCTTAATGATAGAACCGAGATTCAAATAGTGACAGGTTGCTAGCCCATCGCCTAAAAGAGGAATCCTAAGTTTATAAGCCTATCCCTTAGTCGCCTTTTACGACATCCATGGGAAAGAGATGGAGTGGTCCTATTCTTTTTTGTAATAGTGCCGGGAACCACACGGCACATTGCTCTTCTTTGCTCTTCGAAATAATTAACAAGCGTAATGCTATATGGACTTCTCTGCCAGTCAAACCATTGGAACAAAACATGAGATGCATGTACAGTTTACAGGTGGTGCGTTAAAAATAAATAAGTTATGCAACGGCTCCTCTTCAGAGAGGTGTGAATGCAACCTGTCTGCCATTTTTTTTATATCTTTATTGTTTACTGGCCCTAACGGAAGCAAGATAAGTCTTTAATAAACTATGCAAGATCTGACTATTGCATTGACGAGTAATAGTTCCATTGCAAAAAGTATGTAGATAGGTTGCGTCACCGTCTGTAACAGTAGACGCTGGAACCCAGCTAATCAGCCATTGCTTACATTTCGCCCGTACTTACAATAGAGAGAGGTGCATTCACGCTGAAAGCCTTTCCCAGTCCGACTATACTTTTCAACTGGGATTATCTTCGAACCATGCGCATTACTCCCATTTTGGTCCCGAGAAGCAACGCACGACTCCAGTACATTTCGTAGTCTCGCCCGCGTGGCCGCCTATTGGATGCGGTATGAACGCAACTTCGAACGCAGTTTCGCCGTTCGAAATTTAAACTTGGAATGTTTCTCAGAAAGATTATCTTAATTATAAAAAATATATGTTCGTAATTTAAATATGAAATGAGCTGTCTTTAGTGTTAGTGTTGTGTAAGTTTGAAAACTTTTATCGATAGTTTATTTAACAGTAATTAAGTTAATATTAATATGTAAGGATAATTATAGCTGAAGGTGTATTTATGATTTATGATGCAGACGCGTCGGCACGGAAAATTTTAATAGCCCATCGTTGACAGCGATCAGGGTGAGTAAACTAAACGTTAGAATTATTTGACAGGTTTTCAGATAAGCATGAATGTTTATTTATGTTTTTTATTGTCTGATCTTTGGAATATGTTTACAGAAAGTAAAAATATTTTTTGCTATATTACATTTAATGTGTACAGTTTCCGGTAGTTATAACGTCGTGGAAAAGTTTATAGCTAATACGAAAAACAAATTTCATAAACGCGAAATTTTTATCATGAAAATTCTATCTGGCAAAGATATATATATTTACTGTACATATATGTTGTATGGTTTCATTTTGATACGGCGATTTTGCAACTCACTAAATTTAACACGGCGAGATTTAGCTTGACATAAAATAGTTTAAAGAAAGGTAAAACAGGTGACATATCAGGATTTCACGGCGTTCACGTCGATAATTAATTTATTGTCTTATCGATATCAACATAGTTTAAAGCGACTTTCATCGAATAAGAAAAAAAAAACTGCTGGGACTGAGAGCAATAAAAACAGAAAACCAACTCACTATTTTTATGGAATAAAGCTTTCGTCCGCAGCTCCGTTCGTGTAAAAAGTATGTCCTTTTCTGTACTCCACTTTATATGTATGAAAAATTTCATGGAGATCAGTTCTGTGGTTTTGTCATGAAAAACGGACAAACATACTTTCACATTAAAATTTACAATAGGTAAGTAGTAGTAAAGATGAACTCTTCAAACGACTCACGTCTGATATTGACATTGCATCTCCGGATTTGCAATGTCCTAAAAACCGCTAATGTATAGAATTAATTTTTTTTAGCTCTGTCTACTCAGCAAGTTCTACTAGCGCTGATGAAAGGGCAGGAAAAAGATTTCAAAGAAACGTGGGAATTGGTATAGAAATATTTTTTTGTAATTACTTGGATATTTACTAGTTTAGTATTAGTTTGATCATTAAATAATACTCGTACCTTAGTCGGACTAAAGAATAAATTGTTTCTAATTGGACTAAAAAATAAAGGTTCAAATCTCAAAAGAAAACCTCGTAATCGCTTTGATGTCTTACGTACCTTTTTTATTGGAGTGAGATCATGGCCCATAAAATATTATACTCAAATGATTTTATAGTACTGTTGTACATAAAAAAGATGTAAGATATTTATGGCCACATTGAGATATTTGGATAAATTTGATTTTAGTTTTGTCATCCTTATATTAGAGGCTTACTAAAGAGCGCCCGCGTCTCTGCGTAAAACAAAAATCTCCCGTTCTCGCGGGCATTTCCAAAACTCCCTTCTTAGCGAACAGGTCTTAGTTACAATCCACTTTCCTGCCAATTTTCGTCTTTATTAACTCAGTAGTTTAGTTAGATTTCGTGATCAATGAGTGAGTGAATGTGTGCGTATTTTGTGCAGTTGTTATATTTAGATTAACAGCGGGCATTCGAATTTTGTGAATATTGACTCTGTCCCATACCGTAAGAAAATAGACGCAATTTGCGCATAGATATATGTATAGCATAATTAATGTTTAAATATACTTACAAAAACCGGCAAACTACTACTACTACTATTGATACGAGTAAGTTCTAGCGCTGGGTATTGAACTGATGATACATACATTCATACATAATATAATTAGGCTATATCCCTTGCGGGGTAGACAGAGCCAAAAGTCTTAAGACTGATAGGTCACGTTCAGGGGTTTGGCTTAATTATAGAATTGAGATTCATATAGTGACGGGTTGCTAGCCCCTCATCGAGAAGACTCTCTCTCTCTCTCTATGCCGATATCTCTTAGTAGCCTTTTTCGATATCCATGGGATTTTTTTTGTATAGAAAAAAGAACTATTTCTGGTTAGCCAGAGATAGTAAAACGCAAATTATACGGGCCTGTTATTTTAGTGTAACAAGAGTGCCATTTATCAGTTTGTGACTGAGTATTTTTTTTTACAAAATGTTTTTGCGCACGTGTTTTTGATAAATCTGCATTTGATATCGTTAAATTGAAACATGCAAATTCATTGTCATGTTCAAATTTATACGCCAATATTTATTTTTTAATTCATAGTTGTTATTTGTATAAAGGCAGAATAATATCTAACAATTTCGTTATTTTGAAAATTAAAATAAAAATATGAAAACCATTAATGAGAGTGTTACGTTATTACATTGTTAAAAAACGGAAAAGAACCATTTTAAACTTACAAAAATTTCCAGATATTTTTTCTCATATATACTTGATTTTATACTTTTTATATATGATTATATACTTGACTTTTGATTTTGATTAGGTAAAATTTTATGGAATAAATAATAAGACCAATTAAACAAAAACCAAATCTTATAAACACGTCATCCTAAAGAAATCTTGTAAATCAAGTTACAATAATCTGAAAATTCTGGGAATTGAATTATAGAAACCATACTCATTATTATTTAGAATTCTCAATTACGATTAAATCCTTACTTTCAAACAATAAATTATAAACGAAACTCTACTACATTACATTAACGACCAAATTGCTTTACTTTACTAAAGAATAGACGTAGTTTAAGGCCCGAGGCCAAAGAACTAGATTTTCACAGTTAAAATAAAGAGTAACAGCTTAAATTTGTTAACTATTTGTTTGTCCTTAACCCTTTTTTCCAGCAGGATTTTCCCGACAAACAAATCCTGGGAGAAGCATTTACACTCCAATTTATTTTAACTACTTCAAATATTTACTTGAGGGACTCCAACCGAATAGGCAGGCCCCATGGGTTAACTCTACATTTTTATAGTTACGTACATAAAAAGTAAAAATACTTATACTAAGCCTCCGCTATCTGTCTGTCCGTCTGTCTGTCACCTCGTAAACAGTAATAGCTTGAAAACTGTTTTTTTTTTGCAACAATGGTATATATTGACCGTGTTGTAGTTCTATCGTTTTGCGCTAGATGGAATAATTAATAAAATCCAAGAAATTGCATGGCATTTAGTATTTCTTCATATTTTTAAGCAATTTTTGGTCAATTCAATAAACACTTAAAAATGTGAATATAACAAATAAATATTTATGTACCAAACGTGATGATGGTACGGAACCCTTCGTGTGCGATTCTAACTTTCAGTTGCCCGGTTTTTTTTTTATTTTTGGTTTACAGATTGTACACTCTAGATAACACAATTCTAAAGTTACAATACTGAATTACATTGTGTAAGTCTACCATGCTGATCTGGTGGCCAAAAAAAAGATATAGTGTCTACCAGATGCTTCTCTTCTAAAGAAGATTGTGAAAGTCGATCAAAGGAAAGGCTAATAAACTTGGGATTTAACAATCTGTCATTATTGAGATTCAAATAATGACAGGTTGGTAGGTATGGAAAAAGAAGTTTCGAGTTTTGTGACAATCGATTCTGTCTAAAATATAGACCGTTATAAATGTTTATATGCTTTGCTTTATTCTCTGGTGAAATATAAATAGTAATAACGTCTGATTCATAAAACGAGGAATAACATAACTCTTGAACTAACGATTAAATTCGTTATATTAGAACACATTTCAGTTTTTGACTGTAAAAAAAATTAACAACCCAATTGAAAAAGACATATTCTTCTATTTTATCTAGAAATTCACAGAATTTAAACGAAATTCGTCCATCGTTAACGACTTTGCGCGTCAAATACCCCACATCGCGCAAGCAAAGTTTGTACGGATCGAAGCGTAAATACAACCACAGATTCAATAACGTTGGAGCCAGGTTTTTCCAAGTATAACACCTAGTCTGGTGACAGGTCGCCCTTTTCAGAAAATTAAGAAGATTGTTATCACACAGTTGATAGAGAATACCTTGAAGACATAAAAAGACATCCTTAACGAAGTAAACGGAGTTCACACTCTCGAAAAGACTGTAAGGCCACGGTCATGATATATGTATGGCTTAATGATAGAATTGAGATTCATATTGCGACAGGTTGTTAGCCCATCCCAAGATGAAACCCAAGTATATAAGCCTATCCCTTAAACGACTTTTACGAGATCCATGGGAATGAGATGGAGTGGTTCTATTATTTTTTTCTATTGGTGCCGGGAATCACACGACGCGCCAGGAGGCATTCTTTCTTTAGTCCACATAAAAGAGACGGAAAATTCCTTTTATTAACAGAATACATACATATGTGTACTATAAGTGCACGTGTAATTATGAATTTCATGATTCATTCCATCAAGAGCCTAAATTAGGAACGTAGGTGGGATTACACCGGCTTTTACAACATCATACGGAACACTGAGACTCGTAAATGCATCGTAAAATTGATTTAGAGCACTAATAACCGAGGGTGTAAACATAACGTGAAGAAATCAAAGGTCTGGTACAGTAATTGTTTTAGGTATTCATTATAAAATTTCATAATAGTGGAGAATAATTTAGTGGCAGGAGATTGTTTGTTGTGCCGACAAAGTTTGTGTTTGATACTTTGTTGAGTGTTACTCGGAAACTGTCTAGGAGACTGGGGACACTTGATCCCCATTTTAGTTTATTGCTCATATCTTAGTCTATAGTAATGGCTTTCAGAAAATTTTTGGTGACTACCTAGAAAAACTATTCATCTAACTTTGTACATTATCAGATTATGGGATTAATTAATAATTAGTACTTTTTTTAAAAATTTACTACGACATTACAAAAGGATCAAGTGTCCCCTATGCTGGGAGACTTGATCCCTGTGTAGGTTAGATTTGATTATAGGGGAACAAGTGTACCTACATCATTATAAAATAATAATAATGCATTTTACAATATAAAAATTGATTATTTAATCATATAAACATAACAAAAATCAACACTTACAGTGGTTATATTATTTTAGACCTCTATGTGGTTACTTAAAGATAATTTGAGTCTAAATAATCACAATGCTTACTAAATGCGTACCTACTAAAACTTTTTGTCTAATTTTTATTATCGCAATGATTTACATCATTATAGGGATATTTAACATCTGGCTGTCGTTGTTGTTTCCTGGCGCATCTTCTAAGTGTCATCAAAGGCACATCATAAAGTTTTGCAGTTCCTTTGATAGTATTTCCTTTCAAAATCTCTTTAGCCGCTAATTCAAGTTTTGTTTTGTCTATGGTTATGGTTTCTTAGCGCCCTCTTTATACGTAATATACGTAAATATTTTTCTTCCATCTAAAACAAGTAAAAATACTGAGCTATCTATACCTAACCAAATATAGGGGACACTTGATCCCGGGGTCAACTCTCCCCGCGCTCGTAGGGATCAAGTGTACCCAGAACTGATTTTTTTCAAAAACCAAATTTTTGTTAAAGAAATAAAGCGGTAATTAGATGAAAAACCCATCAATACAAACTTCAATTAACAACTTTTCTAGTCTTTAGAATGTTGTTACTAATTTATAATTAATAATAACTATAGATAATGATTTAAATACTCACAGAAAAATATTTTCATCTGGCGAAAACAAAATGGCACCACTGCTCTGAAGTTGTCAATTGTGAACCGTCAAATTTACGTTCAGCCATAGACAATGAGTGAAAGCAACAGTATTGCCAGTCTTTAAAATAAAAATACCGTGTGCTTATCAATTTATTGACAAGGGATCAAGTCTCCCTGGGGATCAAGTATCCCCAGTCTCCCTATACAGCTAAAGATACTGTAACTCGATGTACGTACGTATGGACTAGAAAGTGTAGCACGTACAGCCGAAACTCTTGCGGTCTTATTCTCAAAGGCGACTTACTTACTTTTTTTCGTTGGTGTTAACCGAAGTGACGAAAAGAGACCTTCTAGCGACAAAGAGAAGCTGAATTTACCATGCATGTCGCGTGTGTTACACGGTATTTTAAAACGGAACCACTCCATCTCTTTTCCAAGAATATTGTAAAAGACTACCAAGATATTATCTAGTGAAAGCTTCCAAGTGCAAGATTGTAAAAATCTATTAAAGTTATGGCTAATTGTGATATATTCTTTTAAGCGATTGGCTAGCAACCTGTTTGACTACTTATTTGAATCTAAATGCCATCATTTTGGCAGCTGAACTTGGCTTTGCAGTTGCTTTGGAACTGTTGACTCTGTCTACCCTGCAAGGGATAAAATCGTGACTATATGTATGTATGTATATATCTTCAAGGTATCCTGTATCAACTGTATGATAACAGTCTTCTGAATTCTCTGTGTTCGATCAATTAAGTAGCTTTCATTTGTAAATACCATTGCCTTGTGTCATAAGAAGAAAACATTAATAACAAATGTCAGATTGTGAACAAACTACAAAACCAAATATACATATTAGGTACATTAGTCTCAATAACATACAGTCCACAACACCAACACTTTGAAAAGGGCGACCTCTTACCAAACTAATGGTTAAGTAGTGGGTATCCCGAAATTTTCAAGAGAGGAACGAGATTTATAATTATTTGAGCGAGTTGCGGTTATAACCTAGTTATATAAAGTACAATAGACGGCCTTATCTTTAACAAATAGGATTCGTAACGTAAATGTGTTTCATTATACTCCGCTGCATCAATTTTAAGGCAGGAAATTATTTTCCCTTGTTCAATGACAAACAAGACTTGTCTATTGAGAAATTTCGATTATTTCGCCGTGTTTATCTGGGGCATAAAGGGCCTTGTATACATACACAATAGGGATTTTAAGGGCGTGTTTGATCACAACAGAAAAGGTTCAAAGTTCGTACTTTGAACGGTTGTGGTGAAAAAGGTAATTATATTATAGAAACTCTTTGTATGCACTGGTCTTCAAAAGGTTTTACCACCTGGATTTCAACTGATATTTACATACATACATATAATCATATCCAAGGGAAAGAAAAGAAGTGGTCCTATTCTTAAATGCTGGGAACCACACGGCACTGCTATTCCACATACAGAAGTAAATGTAGATGGTGAATCAAATCAAGTTAGATTGCTTATTTTGCTTATTTGTCTTAATTTGCTGCACCGACAAAAACAACCAATGAATATACAATACTTCGTTTATTCTTTGTGTTACGTTACGGGACGTTGATGGCATAATGATGACTTAATCATGCCTTTTCCATTTTTACGACCAGAATATTAATAGAGTATGCAATCAAGTAGATATTAGGCGTTTGATTTTATGCATGAGGGTGTGCAGATGGATTTTAACAGGGTTATGTTTTGAATAATGTCGTGTGGTTCTCCGCACCAATAGAAAAAGAATAGAATTACTCCATGTCTTTCCCATGGATGTCGTAAAGTCGTCGTGTCGGGTGACTAAGGGATAAGCTTATGAACTTGGGATTCTTCTTTTAGGTGATGGGCTTGTAAACTGTCACTATTTGAATCTCAATTCTGCCATTAAGCCAAACAGCTGAACGTGGCCAAAACTATTGGCTCTGTCTACCTCGCATGAGATATTGTCGTGAATATATGTATGTTTTGAATTTATTAAAAACTAACGGTCCGCCACGGTTTCGAGTGTGTCTCTTTTCGGAGAAACTGACCTCGTCTGAAGTCACCTTCAAGATATGAAAAATAGTTATACCTATTTATGGACGCGGGAACGATGTATTAATTAAATAACAAACTTTATAAGGAGCTTGGTTCCTTTGCGATTCGTAAAAATAGAAGAATGTGTTCTGCCAGTATTAATATAGCGGCAGTGTTTTCTCTTACCGAGAAAATATCTTAAAAGAGAGATATACTCTTAGGATTTCTTTTTTATGCAAAAGGCTGACCACTTGTAATTAAGTTTTATCTCAATTCTCCCATTCAAATAGCCATCCTTTAATATATAACAAGGTGTTCTAGTCTTAGTGACTAGCAATGTTTTATTTTTTTGAACATTTTGTTGATATTTTATTTACTTTTTAAATTGCCTAGATGCCTTATCATGGCGGTAATAAAAACACAATTGAAAATTAAAAGTGTTTAATCTTTGAAACTGAAATGCAAAATACTTACGGAATTCATATCTTTGTCCGTACTGAAAAGAATTTCTTTCGTTGTCAAGCTCTGAAAAACGAGCGCTTTAGAGCTTTGAGTCATAAATATGTCTTGTTAGGATTAGAGATGGCATTCCAATGTGAGAAATAATATATCATAGTCTTTATTTCATAATGTTACTAAATTATTACTTTAAATGTAAATAAATTGTATAAATTATTATTACAAGTATACAATTTTTTATACATCAATAGGTGCAATTTGGAATATAGGATATTAATGAAGTTCTGGTATAAAAATAAACATATAAAGCACACATAACTAATTTTAATAATTAGTTTTAATTATAAAATCGACAAATCACATTAAAAAAAGTAGTAACTTTCCTACTTTTCTGCCAATTGCATATGATCGCTGCAATGCTATTAACTTATGGTAAAAAAATGCAGTTTGGTAAATCGCCAGGAAACCTGCACATACAGGCAAGTGAATGTGTAACCATGATCGAAATATGGGTAAGGTTCCCCTGCAAAGGCTGCAGAAGTCAGATGGGAGCTTCGTGTAAAAAACTGTTAAAAACCTGACCCACCCAATCTAGGATAATGGTAAAAAAGGCGCACCTCAATCTCCTCTCTAGAGTGGTGAGGATGTAACCGGAACTAACGCCAGGAGAAAGAAGATCAAGTTAAGTTGCATACCCCTAAAAATCCAAACCAATTTTCAAACAAAGGCACCCAAACTATTTGTTTAATTAGTTCATAAGCTCCTGGACTAAATGTATATTGTTACACAAACCACCAGATGCTCTTATATTCCTATTAAATTCGAGTTTCCTCTATTCAAAACTTTCTGTTTGTACTGTTGTTACAAAGTTTGTGCCTATCACTGTTTTGATTAGAATAATACTAGTTTAACTGCAGAAGATATATCGCAATACAAGATTTTAATGAATTTTTTTTAATAGTATTTATTTAAAACGTAGAGTTAGTGGCTCTGCCCGCGTTCTTATTACAAAAAAAATCCCTATAAATTTTGTTCGCGCGGGATTTTCGGGAAATTCTCTCTTAGTACCATATAAGGAATCTATTACATAAGTGTCAAATTTCTAGTTTTTAGACTCAGTGGTTTGGGCTGTGCGTCTGTTTGTCATTCAGTTACTCAGTAACAGAACAAGTTTTATTTATGTAGATAAACTTCAGATTTTTCTTGCGAAAACTTTTAGAAGCTGTCACCATCTGAATCTCAATTCTATTAAACTAGCCAACTGAACGTAGCCTATGTTATATATAGTTATAGGCTCTATCTACCCCGGAAGGGTTAAAGGCTTAAATCATTATGTATGTTTACAAGAAATACCTTTCATGCATGAATCCTACTACTATTATAAAGGCGAAAGTTTGTATGGATGTATGGATGTTTGTTACTCTTTCACGCAAAAACTACTGAACCGATTACCATGAAATTTGGTATGTAGGTAGCTGAAGACCCAGAATAACACATAGGCTACTTTTTATCCCAGAGTTCCCGCGGGATTGATAGGGTTTCCATGCGGACGAAGTCGCGGGCGGCCTCTAGTATAATAATAAAAAAGAAGAAAATCCTCTTAAACTCAGTAAAGTTTTACATAAACAAGTCTTTTGGTAAAAAATTACACAGTCTTAACAGTGTACGGCTAATAAAATTTTAACTTCCATGCTGTTTTGGTAGCAAAAAAAACCAGTTAGTATATGTCAGCTGCTTCTCTTCCCGCGTTTATTGTAAAAGTCAATCAAAGAAAATCTTTTTAACTAGAGGTTCCCTTTTAGGCGATGGGCTAGCGACCTGTCACTATCTGAATAAGTATTTTCCGTGACGGATGAAGACGTGATTTGTATGCGTGTATGAATATCTTGCACACGAACTCGTAACTGCAGGTAATGTTATCAAATTTCATGGCATGCGGTGCCATTTTCATTTTAACTCCCCAACTTTTCCCATATGCCTTTAAAACTTTGAACTTATCCTGTTCTTAAGTACCTTCCTTATCTTTATATGTTTACTAGAGGCCGCCCGCGACTTCGTCCGCGTGGAATTAATCCCGCGGGAACTCCGGGATAAAAAGTAGTATGTTATTCTGGGTCTTCAGCTACCTACATACCAAATTTCATCGTAATCGGTTCAGTAGTTTTTGCGTGAAAGAGTAACAAACATCCATACTGACATCCTGACATACTCACAAACTTCCGCATTTATAATATTAGTAGGATACTCCCATACATACAATCACGTCTTTATCCTTTCAGGGGTATACAGAGCTAAGAGTCTCGCAAAAACTGAAAGGCTACGTTCAGCTGTATAGCTTAATAATATACGTAAACGTATAAGTAATCGTTTTTTTTTATTTCAGAAAATGGGAACCTCACTCCAAAAGGTGACTCCCAGAAGAGAAATACATATCACGTCTTTTCTCTTGCTTGGTAGACAGCGTCAACAGACTCAAAAATACTGAAAGGCCAGGTTCAGCCAAATAAAAAAACTTCATACCAAAAGTATATAAAAAAAAAACAGATTTTATGAAACCAATACACGCGTTATATTGGCTGCTGATATTTTTTGGCAAGCAATTAACGTGGTAATGGGAAAATGAACCGCATTAAGCCAAACCAGCGCGTTCATGTACGTATCAATAAATTACGCACCCAGCCGACATCTTGAGGCAATTTTATGCTGAAATGTTATAACTGAAATTTATGTTGTAATTTGTACTGCATACATATGTATACCTATATAAAATACAAGACTTTAACTCGGGGTTTCGCTCACGTAAACTTCTAAAAAGTAATATAGCGAATGTTGAATTAAAAGCACGACAGTCTTTTTTCGTGCAAAAAAAAAAAAACAAAATATGAAAAACGGTTCAGAAATCTGTGAGTTAAAATTGAAATTGATCAATAATTAAGTACAGTTAATGACATAGAAACATGATTCCCTTTTCATTTAAACCAAAAAAAGAGCGGTCGAGTTTCTCTGCTGTTGGCTGTACAGAAGTGTACCGAGAAACATAACCTCCAGTTTAATAAAATTAAATTGAAGTACTTAGAAGTTTTAAAAAAAATTAACAAATATATTTGGACAGTGTTTTTATAAAACAACTCTTAGGTCATATTACCTTTAATTTGTGCCCAAATCCTGGTTTATGCGATTTTATGAAATCAATGTAACAGCGAACAATTGTAGGCTTGAGGTTTTTATAAGCAGCTTCTTGCTACTTGAGATAAAACCAGAGGGCAGTCAACTTTCTCTGTCATTAAATAACATACATAATTCTCTGAAAACGAAACGCTCCGCTAACGACGCCAACCTAAAGAATACTCTCAGATAATGATGATAATTCCAATGGTTATTCTTTTCCTCATACATATAGATAGGTAACTGATTTATAAATGGAATGGGTAATACGTCAAACAGTGAAACATAAATAAATAGACGTGTAGCCCAATTACCGTGGTTATTTTTAGACCGGGAGATATATATGAAAGGTGAGAGAATATATTCGTAAATCTCTGGCTGTTGCGGTTTGATTTTAGTAGGTTTGTATTCCACGGGGAAAGATTTTTTGTTTGGCTATTCCTAATTTTTTTTGGGGTCAATTTTTTGGGGTCAATTTGATCCGAGAATGGTTTGAATGTTTTGCAAAGACCGGTGGGCGAACGGTTAAGTTACCCGAATAAAAAAGCGCGCACAGGGTCAAATTATACAATTGCTATGTACCAATGACTCTTCTCCGAGTTAAGTATGTCTATACTAACTGACTGACTGAGTTATGTGTTACTGTGTATGTTATTACTTCGATCGCTAAACGATTGCATTTGCTATACATCCTGAGAAAAACTGTGTAATTCAGGCAACCGGATGTGTAACCACGTAATCCATTCACTTCCGTCCCTGTGAAGGAGGACGCTACCGGAACTAATGCCAGGAAGATGACGATGATTTTGCGGTTGAATGACCTGAAACTGAATCATTGTTACAATACCTATATAGAATTAAAAAATTATATTTTCCTACTGATACAGGTGTATGTCACTTCATAGAAGGTCACAAACACTGGGTTATATTTTACCACGTTATCAATGAATTAAAAATATTAATATTTTTTACTGGGTGCGTTTGACCTCAATCTGCCAATATAAAGTCTAAGGTGGTGCACGCAAGCTTACATATTGCCTTCACATTTCCTTGAAAATTACCAAATTTTATATTATTGTATTTTTATTTTATTTTCTTATCGTTAAGCTAGACGAGGTAGTGCAGAAGTCAGCGGTTCCCTAATCCTGTGTTTTTCACGAGTAATCAATCCTTCCAAAGATGATTGATACATTATTATATTAAAGACCGTTATCACTTTATCTCCTTGCATTTAGTTTTAAGATTGATTAGCGTTTGATGAAATAGGAAATTGAGATAAATAATTTACTTTAACTTCTTAATTAATATTTGTTAACATACATACATACATACGATCACGTCTTTATCCCTTACGGGGTAGACAGAGCCAAAAGTCTTGAAAAGACTGATAGGCCACGTTCAGCTGTTTGGCTTAATGATAGAATTGAGATTCAAATAGTGACGGGTTGCTAGCCCATCGCCTAAAAGAAGAATCCCAAGTTTATAAGCCTATCTCTTAGTCGCCTTTTACGACATCCATGGGAACGGAATGGAGTGGTCCTATACTTTTTTTATTGGTGCCGGAAACCACACGGCACCATATTTGTTAAAGTTTCTTAATTCAGACTATTTCTCTAAATAAGACATAATTTACACATTATAACTAACAAGCGAACTTAAAACAATTAGTGAACTAAAGTGCCATGTGGTTACCAGTACTTTAGAATAGAACTAAGATACAATAACCAACATACCATTACCATTACTTTCTATTCCAACAACCTTATGAATATTAAGATATATTATCTTTTCATCTATAGAACGCTTTTAAGATAACTTTTTTTTTGCATCTAAATAATACCAGAATACAATTTGTTTTTAGAAAAATCAAGACGGTAAAATTGTTTGTTGTTTTAATAAGATGGAAAATAATGTATTCTATGTTCGAAAAAGTAACGGAAGTCCAAAAGAATACTTACTCTTGACAAGATAACACGTCAATAGGCGTATTGAATGAATACAAATGTCTAGAGTAGACAAGGCTGCCCGAAATAACTTTGGAGATCTTGTTATAAATGTGATAAAATTATTTATCTTACTTCATATATTTCTATTAATAACTTTCAGGAATTATTATAAACTTGTCTTAGACTTCTATAATTTTTTTTTCAAAGTATGTATAGTGATATATAAATAAAAATTGTTATTCATCAACGAAATATTTTAGAAATATTAATTCAACAATTTTTGTTCGTCTTTTGTCTTTTTTTTATTACTGACTAATGTAATTCACTCATTTTCAATTTAATGCTTACTAGATAATATACTTGCTTAATGAACAGATGTTCATAATACTTAAGCAAGTATATTATCTTCATCGAATTCCACTCATTGCTATGTAAAAAAAAAATATAAAACCAATGTCAGCTCCATGCCAGTCGTTCAGCGAGCGTGTTCGTGTTTTTATTGGCACTCGTCGATTTCAGATCTAAAAGCAAAAGACGCAATGTGCTTGTAGAAATTCCAGCAATGACGTAAACAAGAGGGAACCAATAAGGGGAAGGCAATTTTCTGAGGATTTAATCGAGGACAGATTTGCCAGATCATATCGGAAAAGGATAGGACTCGGTATAAATAGGTTCAGATCCGTTATAAATCCTTCTTGTAATTCTACTTAGATTTGTTATACAACTTACATTATGAGGATTTGTAAATAGAGTGCCAGTAAAATTGAACGTATTTAACTTGTGCCGTGTGGTTCCCGGCACCAATATAAAAAAAGAATAGGACCACTCCGTGACGTTCCTATGGAAGTCGATAAAGGCGACTAAGGGAATGGCTACTAAACTTGGGCTTCTTCTTGTAGGCGACGGGCTAGCAACTTGTCACTATTTGAATCTCAATTCCATCAGTAAGCCATACGGCTGATCAAAGCTTTTAGTCTTTTCCAGACTGTTGGCTGTATTTAGACGTAATTATATATATGTATGTATAAACTCCCATTTAGTCTTTAAAGAGATAAAGTAACTGCCTGCTAATCGAATACATTTCTGAGCCAGCAGACAGGAAAATGAAAATACCTCCATTAGCACAGTATCGGCTGGAAGCGGCACAAAAGCTATTAGTTCTCAATAAGCCGAGCGAACTCTAAGTTGCAAGATTGAATGAAACCCCTAAAGGGCTTTAAATTTTTATATTAAATTGCCAGTGACCTACCGGACTTCACGGCCGAGCTATTTTAAATGATTTTAGAAAATGTGTCGTGTGGTTCCCGACAATAATAGTAAAAAGAATAGGATCGCTCCCACTCTTTTTAATGGATGTCGTAAAATACAACTAAGGGATAGGCTATTTGAAGGCGATAGTCTAGCAACCTGTCACTATTTGAATCTCAATTTCATTTTTAAAGCATACAGCTAAACGTGGCCTTTAACTCTTTTCAAGACTGTAGGCTCTGTCTACTCCGCAAGGGATATGGGATAAGGGCCATGTCATCAGGCAGATTATTACTATGACATTTCTCCAATGGAGAGCCTATTGGAGATATGTCATAGTAATTTCTGGCAATGCTTTTGGGAAAAGAAAAAATGAAAATTTAGTTAACTTGGGCGGAAATGTGATCAAAACTATTCAAAAGGAAAATTGTAAAAAAAATCGTTCACTACCTAATTTTCGGGTAATTTTAATTGCATATTTCGCTACTCTTCAGGAAATTAGGTATCACGTAACGACTACATGACCCAAAATAATTTTAAAGATAGTGACTTTCTCAATGATCTTAAATAAACTCGCTGCTAAGAATTTTAGATCTACCCCCTCTCCTCCTGTAGATTACTATACTTACCTATTAGCATATAAATTATACGTATGTTCACAGGGTGTTTGACATTACCAAAGTGACACCTATCATCTACCCACGCCTTCACTAAACATCAATGTTTCTACGAATTCTATTAAAATTGACGGGTGAAGATGGATGGAATACATAATGATTGCTTTAAATTAAACTGTTTCTGCCTGAATAAAGTACTGTGATTGATCTAAAAAGTTTGTGTGTCTTGTTGGTAGATATGATTGAATTTGTTTATTTTCAATGCAATGTATCAATTAATGACGTCAAACGTTGCAAAAAGTTGATACCGCTAACGACGGAACAAGCGACATTGTGGCGTGTTATACCTATATATACATATACATCACGCGTCTTTTACGAAGGGGTGGACAAGAACTAAATCTTTTCGCTTGCTACGATACCTTAATACTTCTTTTGCTTCATTCACATTGACCATTGATTCATGCAAGCTCGCCAGGCGGTAAAAATAAAAAAGATATTTGATTCTATGACAAGATTCCCGAAATAACCGAATTTCATTCCGAAATTGTAAACTATACTTAGTCAAATAAACATAAGGACTACTTTTAATGTCGTGTGGTCCCCGGCACTTTAGAATAGGACCACTTCATCATTTCGCCAGGGATGTTTTATAAGGCAACCAAAAAATAGGCTAGCAATCAGTCATTATATTTGAATATCAATTCCATCATTTTTGCCATACAGCTGAACGTGTCATTCAGTCTTTTCAAGACAGTTGGCTCTGTCTACCTTACAAGGAATATAGATGTGATAATATGTATGTACATACATTAAAACCATAATAATAATGTCTGTTCAGAGATTATAATTAAGGAATACTTGATTAATCATCGTTCTCGCATTTGCCTGTCCCTAGGGAGTGCTTGAGTTTCGTTTATGATTACGGATTATTTCATGATCTAAATGGGGATAAGCAAATCCCATGGGACCTTCCGGAGGAACTCCACCTTGTAATATTACATTGTTATCCCCTACAAGTTAGACAGAGCCAATAGCCTGGCAAAAAAGTCACGCTTAGCTAGACAGCTTAATAAAGGAATTTAGATTCACAGATAGTGACATGTTGCTAGCCCATCAGAAGAAGAATCTTCTGTGTAGAGGAGATGGGGGTGTGCCTGTGAATAAAATTCTGAAGTGGGTAAGTTTTACACGCAATTGTTCAAGTCTTCTGCAACCATGAAGAGTAACCTAACCCATTCATACACACACATCTAGTTACCTGAATGTGCAGGTTCCCTTGCAATGTTTTCGCTAACCCTATGAGCATCCTTATCAATCAATTTACGTAATTGAGTTCAAACTCTTTGGTAGAGGTAGAATTAGAACTCATGAAAACGTATTTTTAATTCAGACATTTGAACCGATCAACACTTTACATATACATACATTACATCTTTATCCTTTACGGTGTAGACAAATCTGAAAATAAGAACCTCACAGACTATCGCTGTAATTCCCAGACGGAGATAGATGAATGACCCTTTAATGACTTAATGCTGTTTGGCATTCTCTACCAGTCAACCAGCTGACAAACAGAAAAACTTTAAGTCGGTGGTGCGACAAAGTGCACATGCATACTGCAAAATATTAACATTACAAAAAAATCATAAGATACATAAAATACATTATACATACATATATAAAATATCAAATTAGGATGACCCATTATTGATCTGCCCAAGTACGTAGATCTCTTCAAGCAAGCTCGTTGGTTTTAAGGTACATTATTACAGCCAGTATAATTGCAATATTCCGGGAACCTCATCAATACTTGGCCGGGACCTTCAGCTGTCGATGCAAGAATTTATGCATTGCACGCTATAAATCCACTGCAGTAACTGTCTGTAGTTCGGCCATCCATCTCCAACGATCCCTTTCAAGTCTCTCGTTGCAACTGCACAAGTTAATATATTGCTTGCATCTCGAGATTAAATAAACATGTTCTGCATTGAAACATTCAATGGGTATTTAGTTTTTAGCACTGGTTTTAGTAATAAGTTATTCTGAAGTTTGTTTCATACATACATAGGTACATATGGTCACGTCTATATCCCTTGCGGGGTAGACAGAGCCAATAGTCTTGAAAAGACTGAATGGCGTTCAGCTATTTGGCTTAATGATAGAATTGAGATTCAAATAGTGACAGGTTGCTAGGCCATCGCCTAAAAAAGAATCCCAAGTTGTAAGCTTATCCCTTAGTCGCCTTTTACGACATCCATGGGAAAGAGATGTAGTGGTTCATTATTTTTTCATTAGTGCCGAGAACCACACGGCTACACGGCAAGTTTGTTTCAAGACGAAGAAGATACTCGTATCACTTCTTTATCTCTTAAGGGGTAGACAGAGCTAATCCTTTCGAAAATACTCGAGGGCCATGTTCAGCTGGATTGCTCTATGATATGGATATTTTGATTTTAAAAATATATAATTATTAAGTTGTTTTGAAACTATTTGAGCACAGTGATGCAACATATGCACTGAACTGTGCAACTTCAAAGGTGCTTAAAAAGAATACAATATCAAAGCAACGAACTGTGTTTTTGGTACGTTTGTTAGAAAACATGCATTTTTGTCACAGTTCAATTTGAAATTGTGATCAAAACTGCCAAAGTTAGCTTTTGGCAGTGAAAAATATTGTCAGGAATTCCAATTTCTAGAAACATTAGCTTTTACCGGCAGTGTGTTCCGCGAGAATTTAACGCCATCTACAAAAGATTTGAGCTTAATGAAAAGTATCCTTTATCCTTCTCTCTTCTTAAGTTTGAGTATATGAAGTCATATAAGTATATATCCCGTATATATACTTACATGACGTCATATACTAAAACTCAATGTTTTACAAATAACTTTAAACTTTTGGAATCCCGTCCCGTTTAGCCTTTTTCTTTATTGTAGAAAATGCTGCAGTGCAGTTTGTTACCGCTTCTTCTACACTGACTCTTTGGAAGCGGCGGTAGACTTACTTTTAAGTAATTTAATTCGATGTCCTAACATCTGCCTTTTTCTATGTATTACATTAAAACCGAATTATCTAAGACATAACCACATAAAACATAATTTCTAAATCTCTTTTTGGCGATGATTTTGACAAATACACTTGCTTAGAAACCCTTATTAATAAAAAAAAGGGTTCAACCAACAACTAAACTAAACATCAACCAACAAACCTAAGCACTCGAAACCTAAATAATTACATAGTACATAATATATACATTTACAAAGGATTTTCAAATTTCCCAAAGGATCCAGCCTCTGAACTAGAGAGTATAATATACTCAGACAATTGAATAACAATTTAAGTGCCTTACTTAATGCTATTTTAGTGTAATAGTATTCCGAGTCTTCCCACAGGAGCTCTGGCGGCCACAGCGCACTTACCACCGATTTATTGCATAAGGCGGGTGCAAATTATATGCGACCGTAAGGCGTTTTAACTAAATTCTGATAGCACTTATATGCCGTCGAGTAAGCAAGCAAAAAATATCGGTTCTCGTCTTAATGACAGCAGAGTGAATTTTTGGGACGATGATGAACCTATTATATTATCTACTTAAATAAAAATTCAATAGAATTTGGATGAAAAAAGAAATTCACACAAATTAATATTGGGAGATTATGATAAGATCATAGAAAGAGGCGGTATTACGTAGAAAATTATATTTTCTGAATATAAATTTTTTCCGGAAGTTTTATATAAAGATGAAGATGATAAAAATACATATAACAAGTCAAGATTGTTATTTTTTTTGTGTGTCTGCACAGAAATCTAAATACAGTGTCTATGGTGTCTTCCACTACGCAAGTTACTAAATAGTGTATTCCAAACCAAAACTTTATAATCTCAATAAACACACACGTTTCGCTTTAGCTCACATCCTTACCTATATTATTAAATGTTAACATTCAATTTATATGTCACGCGGTCGTATGTAATTTGCAAGCGCCAACCGAGATAAATCTTGGTGGAATCTACATTGCATTCGACGCCCACATCCAGAGATTCTTCAAATTGCAGTATTTTCGATGATTTTCAATTTGCTAGGCGTTTGTTGCGGATTTAGACTGATGTTTTTCGCGTTTATATACATATGGTCACGTCTTTATCCGTTACGGAGTGGACTGAGCCAAAAGTCTTTAAAAGACTAAAAGGAAAGGAAAAAGAAAAATTCAAAGTTTATAAGTCTTGATTTATTTTAGAAACTGCACGAGAAGGGAGGCAGTTGGATATGTTTTATCTTTGCTACCAGACCAGCATGAAGTCTTTAATAAACTTTAAGTCCAAACAGTCAAGTAATTATAAATAGCATCAACGTTCTTGAACTTTAATGTATTCAGCCTCTACCTGAAAATGTCAAGATGTAGTAAAAATAAAAAATATTACAGAAAAGCCTTATACAAATAAATTTAAAAAATCTAGCAATTAATACCTATTAGGTTAGAATTGGCTGTTAGGTTGCATCGGATTTATGAATAAAATATGCATATAACGTATTGAAAGTAAACCAGGCATAATAGCCAATGTGTTACGTAAAAAAATGTCATACACCCAACTGCTCCAATATTCATATCTCTTCTTATGGGTCTACTGGAAGAGATTTCTATTGAAATAAGTAGCAACTTGTACTTCAATATTTGTGTTAAATGCTTCTGTATGTACTTTTCTGTACATAAATAAATAGACGATTCGAAATATATATATATATATTATTACCACACAAAATAAACCAAATCCCCACGAATGATTATACATTGATATACATAATGTATTTCTTTCTGTAAAATTTATATTTTACACTTAGTTAGTTAAGTTATAGTTCTAGGTACTAATAATAACTTTTACATAACAGTAATACTATGTTGGTGTATATGTTACCGACCAAATCAAATTTCAGGATTAACTTATGTTGCTTAGGCCAATTGATTTGTTCCTATATGCGATAGGATAAAACGGTTTATAAACCTAGGTTAAACTACTTTATCCTGATAGATATTCTCCTAAAAAGGCCGTACTTTTTTATCCTGAGAGTGTGAATTTCTAAAGAAGCTTTCTGAATTTCTAGCCTAAAAATAATAAAACTCAGGCTCTGTCTACCCCGCAAGTGATCTAGACGTGATTATATGAATGAACGAACGGACGGTAACAAATACGTTATTCCATACACTTTCTATATTTAGAGTTAAGTAATCTGTACGGGTTCTAGCAAACTTCATTTGTTTTCGGAGAAAATAAGGAAACTTTAGATTGGTTGTCGATGTACCTACATGTATGCTTTGTTTATATATACATCGAAAGTTCCTTACAATGTTATATTGTTGACAACTTTAAGTAAGGGTCTTTAGTAAAGAACAAAGGATTTTAGTTAATTCAACCGTTAACATAAGTATAGAATGAAAGGCCGCTGGCTATTAGAAAACTTAATCGATAATGTCATGTCCCAAACACAGAGCAAAGGAGAAGCCGTACTTATATACATACGTACACATCCCCTCAACAGTCACGTTTATTCCCCTTGCGGGGTAGACAGAGCAAACAGACTTTTGTGTTGCTACACGGTACCAATAAAAAAAATAAGAGTACCATTCCATCACTTTCCCGTGGATGTCGTAAAAGGCGACTAAGTCTCCCTTAGGCTTATAAACTTGGGATTCTTCTTTTAGGCAATGGGCTGGCAACCTGTCACTATTTGAATCTCAATTCTATCATTAAGCCAAACAGCTGAGTAGTTCGCAAGACCAAAGTTGGCGCTGTCTGTCTACTAATGCACCACTTCTGATATTGTGGTTCTTTTTGCTTTCATTAATAACTATTTAAAAAGGACTGTTAAGATTTATGTGCCATAGCATCTTGGTAAGTATTTGCTTCAAATGCTTTATTTATTCTAAAACATATCTCAATTAACATAAAAAGTGCGACTGCAAGTTTATTTGTTTGTTTGTTACCTATTAACTTTCTCCAAATATCACTTGTATATAAATGAGAGTCTGGAGCAGGACGTAGAGTACCTTTCATCCCGGTAAATACTAAAGTTCCCCTTTTTTCTTTTGTAGGCGGCGCTAAATTCCTCACTTTTTGTAGGTGGCGCTAAATTCCTCACTTTTTGTAGGTGGCGCTAATTTCGTCGTATTTTGATAGATGGTTTCCGCGATTCACGCGGACAAAGTGGGTAGCAAGTAACAATATATATACGTAACTTTCTAATGTAACAATATTAATGTATGACGAATTTCTTAAATTAAACGTTACTGCGTGGTTTAATGCGATTAAAAGTCTCATCGCATTGTCGCTAATGAACGCGATTCTACAAATTTTGAAACACGTGTGACACCGCATACAGCTGCCTCACTTCCCCCTTCTCATCTTTGTGTACTTACATTTCAAGGAATATGTTAAGCTATTTGACATATATGGCGTGAAACGATTATATAAGTTAAGATTTATAAAGGTTAAATGCCTTACACGGTTGTACTCGTGAAGTTTAGTCTTTAGTTACAATACAAATTAGTGAAAATTCTGCAATCAATTAACCCCCATATATATATTTACCTACACAATAAAAATGGTTACTAGTTATGGGTTAAAAATATTTCAAGATAATGGAGTCCATCTTGAAAATTAATAAATGCATATCGAGTGATTGAATTAGGCGATCTATCAGTTATAATTTTGTTGATGAATACAGAAGAAGTAAAATTTTATTTCTGTAAACGTGTCAACGTGCCAATAGTCAGCGGATTTTATTCCATAAGGTTTTGAGTTTGAGTGGAAAGAAGAATCGAAGCTTTTCCCTCGATAGTCTTTTACTAGATGTAAAAGAAGCAACTGGCCAGCACTATGTTTTATTAGTATGAGTAAGTAATGTAGAAAATTATTTCAAAATTGGAAATGATGTCAAATATCATACTGAATCCTTAGTAATTACGAGTAAGTGAAAGAAAAATAATTTAGTTATAAGTAGGTTATATTTCATCAAACACATTTATTTTCACCTATCATAGATTTAGCCAATGATCTAGATGGAATATTTTCCGCGTGAATATCACTAATATGTTATTATATTTCAAAGGAAAAAAATCGTACCTTGAGAGATTTGCCAAAAGAAAACATCAAATTAATTCCGTCTACAAACACTTTCTACTCAGAATAATTTACGTCATTCCTCGACATTTGTTTGAGCACCAAATACTAAGATTACAGAATTGCAACTCTGTTCTAAATCTTCTGAACATCTGATTTGTACTGAGTTCAAAAACGGAGGCCTCTGATAGATAATCTGAGGTATTTTTGTTTCGCGATAATTCAACCAAATTTAAAGCTCATTTCGGCTGCATGTTTTTTAAAGTTTGTTTCACCATAACTAGAAGTAATATTTTAACTTATTTTGATGATTCAATTTTCTTTGATAGCATATTTATGTTCATCAAGGTAAGATGATGAAACTTTGAAAAAAAAAAAAACAAACAGTTCAGTTTTCTGATATAACGGCACTATCAAAGTCTTACTGCAAAATTGCACTTATTTGCTATTACAACTTACTTAAAATCCCTTGATTCAATGAAGTAAATTGTAATAGCAATCGCTAAATTGTACAAATTTTGGTTTAAGTATTAAAAAAAATATATATTTAAATAAAAACTTTAAAACAGAATTCGTTTGCACAACTCGAAGTCATGTGATATATTATTATATCAGTTTTTAAAACAATTTATAATGATAAATTGTTTGAGAAACAATTTATGAATTGTCTTAAAAACTGAAAATTATTTGTTTTATTTTAATAGTAAGGAAAAATTGTGCGTAAGTTTGACTCACACTTGTGGTCTTAAATATTTATCCTACATTTATCCTATAGTTACTCCAACTTCATGGCAGCGGTGTTTCCTGTATCACATCTGTTAAAATAAGCCTCAAAAATGTGTACCCTGAGGTTCATGTCTTGTCAAAGATTGCCTTATTTGCCTTAATTCCAATCTTCATTTGAAGCAAGCGGCACAAAAACAGTACCTACTTATTAAAAAGCCCTTTGTACCAAAAACATTTCATTCGTATTTATGCTGTTTATTTATCGCTTAAATCCTAAACATTTTCAGGAAACACCGATATATTTTTTGGTATAAAAACAAAAACAAGTTAATGTGTGAATATGTGCTTCAGAATTTCAACAAACATTATTCATTATCTTACCTGGAAGGGTAGGTAGAGACCATTTTGCAACTTGAATCTTAGAAGTGTACTCTTACTTACACACTCGTGGCTTCGCTTGCGTAAACCAAAAATAGAAACCGATAATTTACTTCTCGTGGAATAACAGAAATTCTGGAAAATCCTCTTTAGCCATTATCACTACAAATGCTTTTGGCATATTTTATTGGTGATTCGTAGTTTAGTTAGTTCAAATTTTACATATACTTTTACATACATACCATGTTTAAATCTCTTACTGGGAAGTCAGAGCCAAGAGTCTCGAAAATACTGAAAAGCAACGCTCAGCTGCACGGCCTAATGATGGAACTGAGTTTTTAATCTTATCAGGTTGCTATTCCATCGCCTTCAAGTTCACAGTGACAAAATTTTTGAAGTATTCACAGAGACTTGACAATTGAATTTAAAAATAGGTAGATTACTTTTATATCTTTTTGAAAAGATAGAAACAAGTCGTGTAATGCTCAAAGAAATTACTGCATTTGTCCTCTAAATTGGGATGTAAAGAGAAATAAAGTGGCTCATCTTTTACCGCCATAAAGTCCGTAAAATGTCACTAAATTTGCGCACTAATAACGTGGATACGTCACGTCTGAGACGTACGATTTAGAGAAGGTGGGTTAATTTTAACCGAATATAAAAAGTATTTGAAAGGATGACTTTGTAACTTCGAGGGATTTTTTTTAATAATAAACATTTACGTCAAAGAAAATAAAAAATAACTATAAATTTAATACAATGTTAATGAACATGTATTTTATCAAATTAATTTATAATTTTGTTGTTTGGTTAGTAATCTGTCCTTGTGGTTTTCAATTCCATTTGGCAGATTCCATGTTATTATGTTTTATAAAAGAGCTAACTTAAATCAAAGTTGTAGGTTTTTCAGTTTTAATGAAAATTATTTGACTGGTTTAGACTGGTGGCAGCCAGAACAAAAATAGAAATAACTTATTTAAATTTATTTATTACGATTATGTTTGGTTAGCTAAGACAACACATTTTTATTACATTACCTATTTATAAAATTAATAACAAGGACATTAGTAGTTTATAAATACCAAAACAAATCTTTGTTATACAAAATGATGACGACGCCTACTAAAGCAAGCATACAAAAGAAAATCCATGTGAATTTAATTATAAAGAATTTGAATAAAAATGAAGTAACTTTCTGTTTGTCTGTCATCTGTTATTAGTTCATGCTTCTACTAACAGGTGTGCGCTGGACCTTATATTTTGCAACCAATTACCATGACATTGATTAAAAGTTCTAAAAGGGATCAAATATGACAGGTGTCAACTTTGGGCATTAGGAGGTAGGGTTTCACATCTAGTTTGTGTTGGTGTAAGTAATCTTATAATTAATTTAAACAAAGGCCAATTTAACCAGAAATGTGTACTTAAGATTTTGTAATGAAGCCATTTATATCTTCTTGGAACAGTAAGAATCTTAATAAAGGCTACTTGACAAATATATTTTTTTTACTTTTAAATAACTTAGTAGATGGTAATATGGTTTTACGCAAGTATCGCTTCCGTTGAAATTTCCATTTGTAAAAAGGAGATTGAGTTTTTCTTCAGATTTTGTCTGTCAGGATGCCAAGTATCATCCGAATCGGTTGGTTTTCGAATTTCAGTTTTACTGGGGTTAGGGGCTAGGGGTTACTGAAAATTATTTTCACTTATATTTTTTCTCTCTACAATATAAGTATGGAATTATAAATAAAATAAGAAAGAATATCCACATACTTTACACACACAGACTTTAAGTTATCCATCATTCAGTCAATCGTTTATGACCATCCCTTATAAATTCAAGTTTGCATTGATATAGCAAGGCTCAACCTCTCTTTGGTCAGTTATAAATGACAAATAATTCGTATCTTGGTCGTGTAAGATTATATGCTTTGGCATTGTTACTACATCATAGAACTCTTCAACTACAGGTCTTGAAATTGGAACTTCGTCGTATTCTTCATCCGTTTCTAAAAGTCCAGAGACAGATGCATGTTTTTCTTTTTCTGTGAATGAATTCTTTATATTTGATTCTTCATTTTGTACAGTTTTCAAATATTCGATATTTTTGAAAGCTATAGTATTACACATGCTTTTATCAAGTGGTCTCGCAGTAGGAAATTGATCTTTTTCTTCATCAACTTTTAATAACTGACGTGCAGATGAAGATTTAACTATTTCGGATACTGGTATCTTAAAACTTGGTCGTTCAAGTGTTGTAATTTTGTAATCCTGTATAGTACTGTTCATTTGATGTGTCTTACTTAATTCATTTTCACATATTTTATGTATTTCGTCTCGCTGTATGATAGCTTGTCGTGATTTAAGTAAATGTGATTTTAGTTCGTGAACATAATTTGCTCCATTAATTGGATTATGTTGTATAGTATTTTCCGATTCATCTACAATGAGAAATGTTTCAGTTTCCTTTGTTTTCTTTTTCAATGTATCAAAATTAATTTCAAACGGCATGTTTGCTTCATTAGAAACTTGTGGAGAATAATCTTTTCTTGTTGTTTGTTCAGTCGTCAAAACTGCAGTTTCTTCTAACATCACTTTGTAGTTTTGCGTTCTTATTTTGTACAGTAAAACAGCTATTATAAGGGAAAGTATAATGACCGTGCTTCCTAATACACATATTGCGATGGTTTCTGTAATGACAATAAAAACTAGGTATAAAAACTAGATAAATATAGGAATGAAATAAACCTATATTATTAAACATATACATTTCTTCTCAAAATTCAAGAGACACACACACACTAACAAAAAATGTATGAAAAAACGTACTTCCCAATTCGACACCACTGTTGCAATAACACATTTTGATGATACGCGTTATTCCCTCGACTACTCTTTAATAAAAGACCATTATGAGGATAAAGCAAATATTTCCTTTGTATTGTTTTTCCTTATAGATATTATTACAAATTACGCACATAATAAACCATTAGATAATAATGACATGATATTTAAATCGCATCAACATACATATATAAAGTCACGCCTTTATTCCGGAAGGGTAGGTAGAGTCTTATCTTTCCACTTATCACCATATTGTGACGGTTTAAGCTTTTTTTCCAATTATTCATAACTACCTTTTGCCCAATTTTTAAAACTATAGTAGTAGTAATAATTTATGGAATAAAAGGCAGAGGAAGACTTAGAATAAACTATTTTGATTAAATAAAGTAAAAAAGTAATCGTTACAACATATTAATAAATAAAAAATGACATGAATGTTAACGCTTAAATTTAAGATAAAGAAGCAGCTTTTGTCCACGGCTTTGCCGTAAATCCTACGGAAACAGTGCTTTTCCCTAAGATAAAAGTAAGGATGTAGGTATGTGTGGTATCCCTAGATAAGATCCCTAGATGATATAAACTAATTATACTTTAATATTAACGTTTAATTATCTAATTTACATTTTGACATTCATTGCATTTTCTTTTCTTTCTATATTTTCCTTTTTTCAAACAAAGTTAATGGGTTTACAGAACTAAAGACTGAAAATACTTTCAAAAGATACCCCAGACAAGAAATATAATTAGTAAAAATACGACTAATACAAGCATGTACAATTTTATCATTTATAAAACCCAACACATTTTCAGCAAACAAATGAATGACGTATTCAGACTAAATGCGCTCTATATTCGCAGCAATGCTTTTATTTCAAACCTTTTGTGAGTGTTGAAAGTTGACAGCAACACTTCCAAGCTGCATTCTCTAACGTAAATAACATTGGGAGAATGTTTCAATTTGAATATTTTTCTTCGTAGGGTAGACAACACTACCGGCTTTTCCTTTATTGTTCAAACTTTTTATTACGCATGTGCCGATAGACAGTCCGCCAGGGAGATTTATTGGAGGCTTAACAAAGTTGAGTGAGACTTTTCTCCGTTTGATACTACGAGAAAAATCTTTCATACATACATACCTACATAAAATCACGCCTTTTTCTCGGAGGGGTAGGCAGAGGGGTAGTAGAGAGTACTCTTTCCGCTTGCCACAATCTCTGCACACTTCCTTCGCTTCATCCACATTCATAACTCTCTTCATGCAAGCTCGGTGGTTTCGGCTACTCTTGACCTGACCCTTTAACAAAAAAAAATCTTCTGCCTCAAAAAGCAACAGTTTAATATTTTGAGATAATAATGTAGTTCATTTTAGTCTGGTAGCGAATAAAATGCACAGTGTGTGCTAACTGCTTTTCTTTCCGTAAAAATTCTAGTAAAAAATGGGAAAGGTTTGCTGCACTTGGGGTACTCCTTTTGGGCAATGCCTTTCTGAATCTCAATTCTGAGTTGCAAAAGATGTAAACTTATAAAGCTTTGTCTGCCGTAAGGAATCAAGAAGGGATAGTATGTGGTTGTTATTGAAGTAAATAATTTATAAATTTGTATTTTGTCTAACCCTATTATGATTGAAGCAAACAATTTTGAAACCGAATGCAGTTAGTTGAAATGCAAGCTGATGTGTTGCTTCATAAAATTAGTTATTCTCATAGAAATTCAATCCCTGGTTATTCCCAATGTACATATAATCTGGTTGGGAATTTCTGTTGATGAAAAAATTAAAAGTGATTTTTGAAGTCATTGAGTAATTTGACTCACTTGGTCCACCGTTTAGAAATATGCTTTGAATAAAGAAATATGCGAATTAAGTAATTTCTATAATTTACTTTAATTTTATTATCTATCTTTGCTTAGTTAGTTTCGTTTTGTTTAACCATATAGTTTCTATGCCGGAACTATTTTTACATTAGGATTTCACCTGAAATCTGCAAAATTAAATTGATTGTCATTCAAAATCAAGCTATTACCATTTGATATTAATCGCTTACTACGTTTTCTTACAGTTTAATCGATAATTTCCAGAGTGTTTCTAGATCCATCAACTTTAAGCTTTTTAAGGACGTTGTAAGTCCTTCAAATTATTAAGGCTTATTTATATTCATTGAACCGATGTAATTCATGGAAATTCTTTATTTGAGAAATTCATCCCAAAATTTCAAAGGGACCGGTCGGAGTCCGAGGCATTCTGGGACGGAATTCCAAACGACTGAAGAATGTTTGTGCTATTTTAATTCATCAATTACAAAAGGATATGTCACTGTGAAGGGTTAAATTAAAGATGTTTAAAAATTATTCAAGTTTTTTCATCAATTTGATAGTTTACCACATTTATGTAATGCGTTGCCATACTTTATAAATATACTTTACCATACTATATAGGTACTTTACAAATGTTTTCCCAGAATTACTTTTATACGGTAACATCAAATTCGATAAATATATAATCCACGAAGTACAGACGCAATAATATCAAATGACACGGACCAGGAGTTACATATCGCGATAATAGTTGTTACTCATACATTACTTAAATTACGACGATTTTTGAGAGTTGATAAGTTTACATACAGTTTTAACATGTGGTAATGCCAGAGTGTTTAAGTAGAAACAGATCCATTTCGAATTTTTAACTTTACTCTCCTTTGTTTGCCATAAAATATTGTTTTCCGATTTTGGGTCGTTAGGGACAAACGTAGCGTCACTGACGCGTGCGCCGCGCATACTTAATATAATAGCCGTGGAGATCGACCTATTTTTTTGCACTCTGAGTGAACACGTACCTATATCACTAACTTTAATCAGTAGTAAGTAATCCAGTAAGTAAAATCAAAGTATGTATATAAAGCTATACCAATGCATTGGGCTAGCCTTTAATGATAGTGTAAGAAAGATAAATAAATGAATACAATCAATTTTAAAGGCATGTCTGCAAATACTTAAGATGTCCCATATTGTAACGCTTAGAGGTTTAAGTTTGATTGCAGAAGGTGTACACTGCGGTATGACCACAGAACCTTTTGGTTATATGAGCCGAACCATGCGCTATTCTTGCGTTTGCTCTTAAACAGCGCACCCTTTCTTAACTCCTCCAAAATCTCTTTTGTGTCTCTTTAGTTCTGTATTTTACGGAGGCCGTCGATACACATTACGCCTCACGTAGCTATGCCAATGAGGTCCACAGTCGAGCTCTTCGCAGCTCTGAGAATCTTCGCTTAGCGACATCAGAATACTCCACAATTTTTACTCACATTAGTTTAGAGTAGTACAATCTGTGCGCCTATGAAACTCCCTGCCAAACTCTATACATCGTGCCCCGACCTTGGCCAGCTTTGATTCCTAAATTTATTCACACTACCTATGTACTTATCACTGTTATTCCTGCCTCTATTCCTTTTTGTTCTACTTTTAATTTCATCTTTATAATAAGTGTATAAAGTGTATGTTTAACTTGTCTCTGTACACACATTTTCACTTTATTGTTTTTATATATATGTAAGTTTATTTCAAGAATTATATCTATGTACGTCGAACAGACGATAGTAGGTAGGTAGGCTATTTCTCTAAATATTCTCTTGTAACTCCGCAACTAATTCTCACTCACGAAATTTTCTTGTGGTTGCCTGGAAGAGATTGCAAAATGTGATAAGGCCGCCTTCTGTAAATTACCTTAATATTAGCTTAGGACAAATTTATTGTTATAATTTCATATGCAATAAAGGGTGTTCTATCTATCTACGCCATCACCGAATAGAATACCAAACCCAACTATGACATTATAAATGCGAATTTACGCGTTATCCACTGAAGAATTCTTTTTGAAATTGCATATATACAATGAAGAGTCTAGAGAAGCATATAGGGAATTTCTCATGCTGGTAAAATCTATAGCTTCCGTGGGATTGGCAAAAAACCTGTATTTTTTTGTAGGTAGTAAATTCGCGCAGGCGAAGCTAAACATAAGGATGGATCGATAAAATTTTATCAGATTCGCGTTACTGAGCATTGCAACAGTCAGTTTCCTCTGTTATTGACAGCTTTACTCAGCTGGAAATGATGGCTGCTTTAATTCTATTCTGCGTTGAGTACATCTGCGTCTGACAGTCACGCTGCTCATTTTATTGCGAATAACTGACAGGAAAATAAGATTTATTTGACAGGTAATGCGGAAAATGCGAGTGATCGCAGACGAAATGGTCTCGGTATTATTTGCAACGAGCGAGCACTAGACATAAAATGGTTCGTCCAGTTCAATTCGAGTTTGGACGTTATTTGTCAATATTAAACGAAGTTTACACAGACACACACACTGGTCATGTACAAAATCCTAATTAATTATTTTTTTTCTATAACTGACTTTTGCAATCTGTGCGGGAAGAAAAATATCTGACACACATACACAGATTTTCATCGCTACCAGACCAGCACGAAAGTTTGCATTTGATAAATCTACTATTCCCTTAGTCGTCTTTATGATATGTACACGGGAATGAAAAAAAGTAATTTAACGTACTTAGCTTTGCATATCTTATACTTCAGTGAGTTTCCGACCTTTTTCAACCAGATCATTGTCGTTTTATCCAAATAAATCACCAGACATCCGTCAGGCTCATAGTAAGTGGAAATCCATAGTTTATTCTCGAGAAATAAGGGTATGATCAATGTGCGATTTAGACAAATGCCTTGCGAGTGACCTATTGCTTTGAACTTAGTAAGCGAAGCTAGTGGAGTCTCTAGTATTTTTGGGTTTGGTTCCAACTGCACCCATGTATTATTGAAACTTTCCATTCATCCTTATTACTAAAGCCTTAAATTCGAAAGTAAGTTTGTTTATTTCCATGTAATAAGTACATACATACATACATATGGTCACGTCTATATCCCTTGCGGGGTAGATAGAGCCAACAGTCTTGAAAAGACTGAATGGCCACTTCAGCTATTTGACTTAATGATAGAATTGAGATTCAAATAGTGAGAGGTTGCTAGCCCATCGCCTAAAAAAGAATCCCAAGTTTGTTAGCCTATCCCTTAGTCGCCTTTTACGACATCCATGAGAAAGAGATGAAATAAGTACTTATTTATAAGTATTAAGAGAAATACATTACTTTTCACGCGGGCAGAACTCCGGGCCAATGCTAGTTCACATATGGATATGACATAATTCACAACATGTGGCTTATGATCATGGTAATCGAAAGTGTATCAATTTTTTGCGCAATCTGTAATGACCTTAGCCGTGGTTACATTATATTTGGTGTTTGGGAAAATTATCATAATACAGGGTGTATCCAGTAACCGTCGTTATCGACAAATTGTCCGTGTGGAAATAGCATTCATTGTTTGTTTTACATCATTCGCGGGCAGACCAATGTAGGTATGTATTTATATATATTTGATTACTCTTAGGGGCAAAGAAAAGGGAAGTCGAGAAAAGTATTTTCTTTGTAGGCGTTGTGTTTTGTTTTTTTTACCATCTGTGCGAACCCAGTTTGTGCTCAGTAAGAGGTCTCAGAGCTCTTGTGGAATTTTAGTTTATTTAGGGGCAAATAATACTAGAGTTAGTTAACTAAAGAGGTTTCTTAACAATGTTGCCATTTGTGACATTTTTGTGAGCCGTGTGGTTCCCGGCGTCAATACAGAAAAGAATAAAACCACTCCATCTCTTTCCCATGAATGTCGTAAAAGGCGAGTAAGGGATAGGCTTACAAACTCGGAATTCTCTTTTAGGCGATGGGCTAGCAACCTGTCTCTATTTGAATGTCAATTCTATCACTAAGCCAAATAGCTGAACGTGGCCTATTTGTCTTTTCAAGACTGTTGGCTCTGTCTACCCCACAAGGAATATAGTCGTGACCGATGTATGTATGTATTTACGTATGTATGTGACATTTTTGTGAAACCACCGCAAAATATTTTATTTAATTCCTGATTTTGTCTACTCCACGCAACATTCTCTCTCTTCTTTTCTCTTTTGAATTTTCCTCGCAATAACTTATTTCTGAATCTTGTCATGAAAGATGAGTTTTCCATATACTTCAATAAGGCGTGATGAGGATGTTTCGGTTATAAATTAGTGCACATTTCCTATATGCGTACTTATATGAAAAAAACTGAAATGTTTTCCAACCTTTTTTTCCCAATTATTAGTTATAATAAACGGTTCCCTTTCTGTGTTCTTTCGCCTCTATCTTTGATTAGTAGTTACAATAATACTACTTAAATATTAACTGAGCCAAAATACCAAATATGCTTACAATTAGGCTCAAATTCAGAACAGCTCAGGAGACCTAATTCTACAGTATGTCTAAAGCCACCGGTAAATTCCCTGTCGTTTTAATAAGCAATTAAGGTGACAACTGACGAGTAGAACCCTGATAATCGGATGTCAGTAGGATAAACGTCTATGAATTCCAGTATTATAGCACGATTTAATTTGGGTTAGGTTCCCATTCCAAGGTTGTGGGGCTCAAAAACTAGTCGCTGCTTTAAAAATCTGACTTGCTCAGTCCAGTATCATGGTTATAACGCACACACTTGGCTTCTCTTCTGAGAGGTGAGGATGTTACCGTGATTAACAGAATATTGATTAAAAGCACGGGATTAAGTGTCGATAAGCTAGCAACCTGTCATTATTTCTCTGGATCTGGATCTATGAAGCGATCCATAATACAGGTCTTTTCAGTTATTTATCGTATCACTACAATAAAATGTTAACTACGCTAACTATATTGAATCCTTGAGATTTTTATTATTCATAGATACATTTTCCAAATGCCATCACAAAAATGTTTATATTGTTTTAACTTAAGTCATCATTATGATGAGATACATCACCATTTTAGCCATAGGACATGCACTGCTGAACAAAGGCCTCCCCAATGACTAATGACAATGACAGATTATATAATGCCAACCTGAACATTTTCCATAAATTCTCTACTACTTAATACAGATGAACCCGCGCGACAAAATAAGTCGTACCGACATAACAGAATGATGTTTACCGATCTTGCTTATAATTTTGCTAATTTGACAGCTCTTGTCTTAAAATTTCAAGTAATTTTCCTCTAAAAACCATTTATACACAGATTTACGTCAGCTTTGCTTCTATCAAAGAAGTCTCCAGGCTATTTATTTCAGTCGTTTATTTATAAGAGGCTTTTGAAACCCTTTGTATTGTTTAAGTGAGGCTGAAATGATTGGTTGAGTCTGTGGCCGGAATCTGTTTTGGATCTGGAGAATCATTAGTTATTTTGTACTTAAACTAATTAGCGTAATTATTTGACCTTTCAAATAAGATACAATTTTATTCTTCTTTTAAGTCTTTATAATCTTTACAGAGTGGTCCTGGTCTTACCAAGCACGAATAGTGATTAGGTAAGTTTGGTAATAAGGCGTCATTCTCATCGCAAGCCTTTTGGATGCACTCACGATCGAGTTAAGTTGTTCCGCCTAAATTTTGTCTGTTTCGCCTCATCGGTGATCTATCACATTCTGGTACTTCTGAGTTTTCTCTGCACTGCTTCTGATGGTCCATGGCGTCATTGTTGCACCGTGTCATGCAGATACTCCCTGTCTTCAGTAGTTATATATATATTACAGTTCAACTTAATAATAACCTAATAAATTTGAGATTTTTCATTTAGGTGATGGGCTGACAACCTGTCACTATTTCTCAATTCCATCTTTAAGCCATACAGCTTAATATAGCCTTTCAGTCTTTATGATACTGTTGGCTTTGCTTTCTCCGTAATGGATAAAGATGTGATTATGTATGTATGTTCAACATACGGCTGTTTGTCCCGGTTGCATCCTCTATAGGAAGAAACTCCAGTTTCACCATGAGAGAGTCAGAAGCAATCCCTGTTTGACTTCGGTGACCCTGAGCTAACCCAGGCTAAACACAATTGTAACACGAGGCTAAAATGCAAATTACCAGTCATCTTACAAAATCCACGGGAAATATATAAATTGGTTTAATTTTAAAGTAAAATTTGATATTGCAAAAAACAAAACAGAATGGAGTAGATTGAAGGAGGTTCACACTAAACTGGTCAACATGATGGTATTTATGCTAAATTACATCCTAGAACTTCATAGTACATTCTCATACCAATGTATCACGCACAAACTAAGCAACTTTCCGTTGTACGTCATAAAAATAAAACATGCATACAAATAGCTTCACCCTGGCACAGTACTCATAACCGCAGTTCACACGCGCCGTCCGTAAAGCTTTGCAATTAAAATATAATTGCTGGCATTTTCGCGGCTTGAAACGGTAAAGGTCCCACCGACCTGTTCAGCTCAATTACCACGCCTATCATATAACAACGATCTGTTTATCTTTAAATATAAAATTGTAGCGTATAATTATTTTGTAAATTGAAACTGTTGTTAAACTGACCAAGTGCGAGTGAGACTCGCGCACGAAGAATTCCGTACTATACATATTCGTGTTACAATATGTATGTATATATATATATGCCTTGCAAGGTAGATAGAGCCAACAGTTTCGCAAAAGACTGATAGGCCACGATCAGCTGTTTGACTTAATGATAGAATTTAGATTCAAATCGTAACAGCTTGCTAGCCCATCGCCTAAAAGAAGAATCTCAAGTTTTTAAGCCTATCCTTTAGTCGCCTTTTACGGCATCCATGGGATAGAGATGGAGTGGTCCTATTTTTTTTTCTATCGGTGCTGAGAACCACACGGCACTATTTCAATAGATGCTTGGTTTATTGCTAATATTATCGCTTAAATAAATTAAATACTTATTTTTAACTTTTAGATACCTACGGAACCCTAATAAAAATCACAGGACAGTATAAAAAAATTATGAAAAAAATAATGAAATAAAAAGAATTCGATTAAGTAACATTAGCCAAATCACAATTTTTTTTAAGAATAGTTTGAAAATGTCTTTCTTGTTCAAGCATCACACAAACACTAGAGGTTCAATAAAAACTAACCAACTTTTGCGGTCTGATACACGATACTGTACTTACCGCAAATAATAAGTTTGTCATACATAACGTTGCCCTCATTGGAGTTTAAAGTCACGCTGTAAATATAGGGCCTAAGCGTTAAATACTAAAATAACATAAACAAAATGGGAGCGAGGCTGCGGCTTAAATATATTACTTTAAATATTTCTTGTTCTCTTTACATTTAAACTGATTAATTTAATTCTTAGTGCTTTAGCCAAATGAGTTAATATTTTCGAACTTTCTAGCGTAGGTACTATGAAACCCAACTAAGATTAATTTTGAGGTTGAAGTTTTTACAAAGATTTCTAGATTAAAAAAGTCAATTTATTCATTGCTTTTCTCTGAGTCTCAAGGTGCCAAGTTCGATGCCTGATCAGGTTAAGATGGAAAATTATCTTTTCATATAAAGTTTATAATGCCTTTCTCAGAAGGGTAGGTAGGAATATTTATTTTTCCATTGACCAGCATCCCTGCATACTTAATATGTTCCACACTCAGTGTGCGTTCTATATCAATATTATCCATATAAGCTGTTCCATATAAGCTGTTCCATATAGGTGTTCTAGATTTTGTTACAGAATTATAGTATCGTTGTACCAGGATCTAATAACAAAAGTTTTGAACGTATCTCGGGGCTAGCTGAACCTAATTTGTCTGTGTGTATAGTGTCCCTGCAGTGCTGTATTTATTTAGATTTCCGTGACGAATATGAAAGCAGTTTTACAATATTTTAAGTTTAACAATCAGTATCAGGATATTTAATAGGTAGGTAGTATAGTTATGCGTTTTTCTACTTTCATTTGTATTAATAAATGTAAAATAAACTCAAAAGTACATAATAAACTCAAAAGTACATACATATAGTCACGTATATATTCCTTGGGGAATAAACAGAGCCAACGGTCTCACAAAGACTAAATGAAAGGCCACGTTCATCTGTAAAGGATAATAATGGAATTTAGATTTAAAAGAGACAGGTTGCTAGATCATCGCCTAAAAGTGGTATCCCAAGTTTAATAGCCTATCTCTCACTCTTCTTTTACGACATCCATGGGAAACCAAGCACTCAATAAAAAACACGGCATTAAAAAAAAAAACTGATCGAATTTTTATTAAATTAGACACAGATACCAAGAAGAAACATATGTAGAATGATTTTATTCCTGAAAAAGTCTAGTAAGTAATTAATACAAATAATAAATAATCCGTCTAACGGTTTTGAATAAACATATATGTATATTAACTACGAGTAACTCAGTAATCACGGAATAACTATTCAATTCACATCCTTACACAACCGCTACTGTAATCAGTCGTCAAATTCTAGCTCTAACCAATACAAGTTACAATCTACAAGTCGAGCTGTGGCCGAATGGTTTCATAGTATTGCTGCCCGCAATATTGAACTGCAAAAAAGCAATTTGTGCACACGAGAAATGACACGGCTTCTGTTGCAATTCTGAATTTGCATACGGATTTTCGATCTCGTTCATGTCTTTATATTTCATTTCTATATATACGTTTGATTCGGGACGCTGTTGGATCGTCATGTCTAATGATACAAACATACATATGTATGTAGTCACGTCTTTATTCCTTGCCGGTGTAGCTAGGTTAGTTCAGATTGATGATCTAAGTATATAATAATATATTAATTTTGTGCAATGATATTTAGGTAACCAATCAATTTGCAATTAACTTTACACGCAGCTATGAATTTAGTCAATTTTTTTTTCTTGAAAGATACTACCCTAGATGTTAAATGTTGCCAGGTGATAGAAACGTCAAAATTATTATAATTTCTCATTCGAATTGTTTACATCAATACATATAATAAAATAGTAAAAACGATTTGTCTGTACATTGAATATATTTAAAAGAAAGATTTATAACGATGAATACATAGTAAACTAGCCTGAATTTGAAAAAAGTCTGTTTGTATGTTTGTTTGTACACGCTAATCTCCGGAACTACTGAACAGATTTGATTGAAACTTTTTTTTGTTGTATAGTTCTTATACCTGGCCAACTTAAAGGGTAATAATTTATTTTGGAATCTGGAACAGCTGATTTGGAACTTTATATAAGATTTCTTTATATTTTGGTATTATATAAGATAATAATATCATAATAATACTATACTGATAATAAAACTACACATTTAAAATACCAGAACTACAAAGTAAAAAAAAAAATATTTATATTTGAACCTCTTGGTAAGGTTCCCAAAACGCAGGCAGCATTTTTTGATGTCTATTCGTGGTTAAAGGATAAGAAAATAAGGTGACAATAGTGACGTCGGGTGGCAGTGACCTTTTGATGACCTTAACAAACACTTTGAAATTATATGTAAATGCGATCCGCTGGTAAATCCCAGTGTTCCTACAATGTAAATAAATTTGCCTCCTCTAAATTCGAGTCTTACCCAAAAGAAAATTATTTATAGTCCTGAACACCTCTCCAGGGTCGAATCCATGATAATAGCTAGAACCTATTTTTTATAATAGACTTGCTGTGCCCGCGACCTCGTCCGCGTGGAATAGTTATTTTGGCCATCATTGAAGTCCTCAAGGATGAATAAATTTCCCCGTTTTTTTTTACGGCTATAGCCTAAAACCTTCCTCGATAAATGGTCTATTCAACACAAAAAGAATTTTTCAATTCGAACCATTAGTTCCTGAGATTACCGCGTTCAAACAAACAAACTCTTCAGCTTTGTAATATTAGTATAGATTTGAGTGCGCTTAAATCAATCTGCCTGGTGCTAAGCAAGATAAGGCCTAAGGTGGTGCAAGCAAGCTCAAACACTGCCTATTAATTTTAGAAATAAATTTTAACTTCTTGAACAAGATTACATAATTTGAACTTTACATCATTTTTATTTGAACCGTTACTCCTTTCGTCTAGGTAATCACACAATACGTCTTATGAAATATCGTTCAGCCATGAACGCAATTATTCAGTTCATTACTCCACCGAACATGTCAGACGCAGAGCAAATTGTTCTATTATGAACGACACTAAAATCCATCACGTGTAGGGCGTGACGTCAAGTCATACTTCACATAATTAACAAGGGACTTTAATTAATTTATCGAATACAAACTATTTGAAATAATATAAAAACAAATTGGAATTATCCAGATTTTTATGGTGACGAACACAGGATGAGCGCAATGTTACCATCAATTTATTATTTATTTTTCCAAGATCAAGGGGTTGCCTGGAAGAGATTGCATTTGCTTATAAAGCCGCCTTTTGTACTGGTTGTACTCTTCTTATTTCTGTTTTATTTTCGTTTTGTTGCAATAAAGTATTTTTACCTACTTTATTATTTTACTTACATATCTCATTTATCGTCATTGTCTTAATTTCTATCTTTATACAAATACACATTAATAACGGGTCTCTTAACTATTCCCGACAGAAATACTTTCAGCTGGATGGTTGAGATTTTAGATAGTGCGAGGCTGTCCTCTCATTTAATATAAGATTCCCAAATATAATAGCCTTTTCCTTCACTGACTTTTGCAATTAACGCATAAGAAGAAACGGGCACACACTTTATGTATAGGTAAGTATTGTGTTTAATCTTGCGCGATTTAGAATTTTAGCTATTGTGGTATAGAGAAGTAATGTCAATTCTTATAGTAAAGTCTATATCCCTTGCAAGGTAGACAAAGCCAACAGTATCAAAAATAAGTATCTAAATGGCCACGTTCAGCTGGAAGGCTTCATAATAGAATTGAGATTCAAATAGTGACAGGTCGCTAGCTCATCGCCTACAAGAGGAATCCCAAGTTTATAAGCCTATCTCTTAGTTGATTTTTACGACATCCATGAAGATACGGGGAGGTTCTATTCTAAAGTGCTGGAAACCACAAGGCATTTATATAATTTGATTTATTTTGTTCCAGATCACAGCCATGACAGTCAACGTTTCGGCTCTAGAGGAGAATTCCACTGACAGTGAATATACTCCATACGAAGACCGCTTGGAGACTTACCTGGTGCCAGTCCTGTTTGCCATCATCTTCATAGTGGGTGTGCTAGGAAACGGTACCTTAGTCATCGTGTACGTGAGACACAGGGGAATGAGAAATGCTCCTAACACGTAAGTAATTATGGCTTTTTCAGTTTTACTTGGGAGGTGTCTGTGGGTCGGTCATAATAAGTGAGTAATTATGTCAGGTAATAACACGAAATCAGTAACGTGTTTCGTTTTAAATCCTCCTAAAGCCCAACCTTTAATAAATCTTTATTGAACTACAGTTTAAATGTCGCGTGGGTTTAAATGGATGTCGTAAAAGGCCACTAAGGCATAGGCTTACAAACTTGGGATTCTTTTTTAAGCGATGGTCTAGCAACCTGTAACTATTTGAATCTCAATTCTATCATTAAGCCAAATAGCTGAACGTGGCCATTTGGTCTTTTCAAGAATGTTGGCTCTGTCTTCCCCGCAAGGGATATAGACTTGACCATATGTATGTATGTAGGTATCATTAAAACCTTTTAGGGTAACCGCTCACAGGCGTCTACTATAATGATAACATGTAATTCCATATAATAAACTACAAAACGTGGCCTTTCAGTCTTTTGAAGACTGTTGGCTCTGTCTACCACGCAAGGGATATAGACGTGACCATATGTATGTATGTGTGTAAATGCAGATTGATGCTCTTATGGCGAGGCAAAGCGTATTATCGAAACCTGCACGTTCAGGTAACTGGTCGTGTAAACATCTTCCAATATGAGTTACGTTTCCCTGACCTTTTTGTAGAAGTGAGGCGGGAGACGTTTCACGTAAGAATCTGACTCACACAAATCAGGATCCAGCCCCCGTATCGTGGCACGCAGAACGTTGTTTTCATCGCGTCAAAACTATCGCTGTCCTCTTTCACGTCGTAATAAAAAGTGGAACATATAGTTTTTCGCGCGATAAAAACGGCATCGCGCTGGCCATACTACGGAGCAGTTACAGATGTAAACAGTTATGACTAACTTCATAACATCCTCGTTTAAAGATATTAAAATCACACCTTTTTTTCGGATGGGTACGTAAAGACTACATCGTCTTCTTCTTCTTCGTCGTAACCTTTTCCCACTTTCTACGTGGGGTCGGCACAGTATGTTAGTTTTTTCCAATTACTTCTGTCAATTGCCATCTCACTGGTTACTCCCTTTCTCTTCGTAAATTTTATTGAATTTTATAGACTACATCGTCTTGATGGACCTTATTTAATAAACCTTTCCTAGAATGATTTCTTGTCTACACCTTGGGTTGCGGAGTCTTAAAATGTTGAACTTGAGGACTTCGTTTTTAAAATTAATTATATAATAGGATTTAAAATTAAACCAAGTATCTAACACAATAACTCATTGAATATTCTCGTACCTACACCACTTCGTTCCACCGTTCGTTCGTTATTACGTATCATGTTTATCAAATGGGTTATTTATTGAATTTGCATATTAAAGGTAAGGGTGACTGACATGTGCCAATATATTTTAGTGGTAAACGAATTATGCTGAAATTTTACATACATTAAGTAATATAGCAACAGAAATTACCTATTTACTATTCAGAGTTCTGTGCTAGAAACAATATGGTGAACTATCGCTAAGAAGTGGTTTTTTACATATTCCTGGACAGAAACTAATATTTCTTCTGGTTAAGAAAAAGATGACTGACATTAATTTAATCAACCGCCCGGCCATTTTTGCAAAAGAATTTTATTTATTTACTAGACGCCGCCCGCGACTTCGCCCGCATGGAAACCCTATCAATTCCGCGGGAACTCCGGGATAAAAAGAAGCCTATATGTTATTCTGGATCTTTACTTACGTACCAAATTTCATCGTAATTGGTTCAATAGTTTTGCATGAAAGGGTAACAAACATCTATACTGACATCCTGACATACCCACAAACTTTCGCATTTATAATATTAGTAGGATTTATACTTTATCATACAAAACAGGATACAATCTATATGGCATTATCTAACAGTCTATCATTGAGTTAAGAAGAAAACGTTTGTATTAATGTATATACATACATATAATCACGTCTATCCCTTGCGGGAATAGACAGAGCCAACATCGTCTTGAAAAAAGCGAAAGGCCACGTTTAGCTGTATTAATGTACAGTCGAAACTAAATGATCCTTCAGAGTAATCGATAACGAAATAAAATAATAAAAATAGCTTTGATTACGCCAAAACAATCACATTTTTATACCTTAAATTTAACATTTAATGTTGTGAAGATCTGGTGCCAATATTAGGTGACATTGACATCTGTCAGGTAGATCGCCGGTTGCTATGAAAGGTAAGGTAATTAGAATACACCGCGCCTAAATTATTTTTTACTTGCAGGTACATCTTCTCACTGGCATTGGCAGATCTTCTTGTCATCCTGATCTGTGTACCATTTGTATCCATAATCTACACCCTGGAATCCTGGCCCTGGGGGGAGCTCATCTGCAGGATATCAGAAGCCGCCAAAGACGTCAGCATCGGGGTATCAGTGTTCACTTTGACAGCTCTATCAGCTGAAAGATACTGCGCCATCGTGAATCCTTTTAGGAAATTGCAGGTTGGTATTTTGGAGACTTATATGCATTTATACATCCTTCTTTCTTCTAGCTTAGTTCCGGTTGCATCCTCACCTCTCTGGAGAGAAGACCGGGGTATGCCTTTGACCATGGATCCTGGATTGGGTGAGGCAGGTTTATACACAAAGCGACTCCCATCAGACTTCCGAAACCTTTGCACGTAAATGTAATCCTTATTGGATCATGGTTATACATCTAGTTGCCTGATGGTGCAGGTTTCCTCTCGATGTTTTCTCATTGGTACATTGTCGTCGGTCGGTGACTTTCTGCGCATCACGCATTTTAACCAATTTATAACATAACAATAACATAGAAATCGTTTTATTATTAGCTTATTGTTCCAAATTATATCAAATCAAAAAGAATAAAGATTTTTTTTTTGTTACGAATGAATTTTAGAACCAAGTGTGAAATACCAAGCCAGTGGAGTTACATAAACATCCGAAGTAGCAAAGATCCGGGCTAATATCTACTTATTTTTATCGACATTGTGGGAATTTTAAATAAAATGTACATTTGACCGCGGTTATTTCTACAAAACGTAATCAAATCATATTTATAACATAATGGTATTGAAGTAAGGCATTTTAAAGAATAATTCATTTGAATAAGTCACGGATTAAGTGCTTAAAGCAGTTATCTGAATTTAGTTCTCTCTAGGAATTATTAACTTCTATACTAAGCTTTGTCATTGAAAAGATAAAGTTCATACAGCCAGTTCAAATACATCTGTGTTTAAATTCTTACTTGGAAATAATAATGTCTTAATTTTTTTTGTGCACATGCGTCTTTACTATTGTGTCTATAACAAGCACTATAACAACCACTTATTAAAATAAAAGGTTTGCGTATTTTCGTAAACTCAGCACTTTTTATAACTTGTGCTTAAACAATAAAGTAAAAGTTCAACTTGAACATGCAAAATTTAAAAATACTGGCAGCTGAAAATATTGGCAGCAAACACGAAGAAAGTTTAAAAACTTTAAATAGTTTATCCGTAATAAATTTACTAGTGAAAATTCGCTGTTTTAAGGGTAATCGCTTGCTCGAAAACCGAGGCAGTGTGCCAAAAAGCTTAACTAAGTATAAGTTTACTCATAGATATTAAGCATAGTATAATATGAGAAAAACATCTTCTACGTACTTATTTTTTATAGGTATTAAAATCAAAAAACCTGCACATTCACATATCCTCCACCTATTTTATATTAAATCGAAATATAAACATGATTTAATGTAGGTAAATATTCTTTTAGTTAACTTTTACGAAATCCCCATAGGAAACGTATGAAATGGGATGAAATTAAAGTGCCGGTAACCACACGTTACTATGTGTATCACGTATTAATTGTAAAAAAAAAACAATTCGTCGCCTTCTAATTTATTTTTGACGACGGTGAGATCCTCTAATTATAACAAAAAGGCAACATCAAAAAGAATTTAATTGAACCTTTGTACTTTTTCGAGGATTTTAATTACAGTAGCGTCATTTTGAGTCATTAGTAATTCGAGCTGGCGTGTTACAAACTTTTTGATAAAAATTACTCAATAAAAGGAAGGATATACCGTAATAAAGTCATCATTTAGGGAAAAGATTGGCCTACTTTTGGCCGAGTAAGGAACTGGAAGGTTGTGATTTGTTCAGTAATCGTGTTTTGATATTTTGATATATATTTCATTCGACTGTGGCATTCCTTTTCCGACATTATATGGAGCCTTCAGCATATTTCGAATTTATAATCACAAAATTTTGGCCTATATTTTTACCAAGAAAACTTCATAATCTAACACTGTATGCATAAAGGTACATTGCATCTTGATGCCTTATGGGGGTGTCCCCCCTGTGTGTTAACTGTCTTGAACTCCATTATCACGTGCAGCTGATCCAAAAAATTTCTGTTCTTATTATATAATTGACATAATAAACTATTTTATTATGTGAGATACAACAAATAACAAAAAGATTCATTCTAACAAGCTAAAACAAACCTTATTACACGGAATTAACAATGATTTATCGTTTCAGCTCCGCAAACTGCCGCTCGTATGCGCCACGTTCATATGGGGCGCGGCTCTTATCTTCGCCACGCCGGCGGCTGTCTTCTCCAACACAGCCACGGCTCAGCTACAGGACAACATCACTATTGTTTACTGCACACCGTACCCGCCCGGCTGGGAGAATTATCCTAAGTATGATTTTTATAATTTTTAAGAAGGAATGACGAACAAGAAGTATAGGAGAGAGAAACTTAACTTATTAATAAATTCCTTTGAAACTCTTTGGCTATACTGAACGTATGACAGACAACATGCAGTCGCAACAACCTTAGCGGAAGAAGCTAAAATTTGCTAAGTTTGTTCCTTGGGAACCAAAGAGAGGATATTGTCAAAATGTCACATTCTGGGAGAATAAAGAAAACTTCAAATCAATCTAAGATCAATTATATAATGTAAAGTTTTTTTTTTAAATTTAACACACTAAACTTGCTTTGATAATGTTTCCTTTTACTCATCAATCAACGTATATGACACTCTTTCGTTACATTGAGTGACCGATAGAAAAACAACATAAAACTGAAACAACTGGGCAAAGCTGAACTTTGACAAATATTTTTTTGGGAAATAATAGGCTATAATGCACTGACAGATGATTTGTGTAAAATTTCTACTCTTATTTGACGTAGGCGGAAACGCGAGTATAATATAGTATTAAAATACAGTTAAGGTTTTCGTGACTAAACAATGTATGTAATTGAAAATAAAAAACTTAACTGAAAATAAATGTACCTACAACTCTATCAACCACAAAGATGCCTAAATAGAAAGTTGTTCTATATTTAAAAAAAAGAAAAACTTAATTAAAAAGCACTGATTAGTTTCTCCACTAATGCCGAGGCAAAAAGCGCAATTTCAGGGAATTTCCGACAGTGACCAGGTTGAATGAAGCGCCTGATGGAACTAGCGGGGTAATCATACGCAGCTGCGATTATTGGCTTAATGATGGTAGGCGCCAATTACGAGAGTTCCGATTTCAACCTAGATTGCTAGAATTTCAATGAAATTCTCCTTTGTAAATATGTAGTAGGTACTTTTTCTTAAAAATATTACTTTTCAAATGCTAATTGTAACAGATTATTCAAGACTATATATTGATATCTTTACATGGGAATTATACCTATAGATTTTTTGTAGTATTTCGGAATTCCTGAAATGCTGCGCTTATTGATTGATTTATTGTGTCTAAAAGCATCATTCATATAACGGAACCAACGGCTTGTTTGAGTGACCAATCTAACTCGATCTCGACTTTCAAAATTGGAAGGGAAACTTTATTACTTAAAATTTGTTATTTTATTGAAGATTCACATTGACAATAAAAACCCTGATTTTAGCACAGTTCGGCAGAAGAAAACTTATTGTCTCCACAATTATCCGCCATTTGCCCTCCTTCACTGCGATATAATTGCTGGCTTATAGGACTTTGTGCTACATAAAATTTATGTTATAACTTTTCCCTTCACAGTTTTAAGTCAGGCTTTTCTGCATCGTTTTTAAGCTACAAGTAAATATAAAATCTGCACCTTTGTTTTTCTGGATTTATAAGGAAAATATGAAAAAAGAGCAAAGGTAGACTTGTTTCGAAGCAAAGAACCTAAGTAAATGTATATATAGAATAGTATAAATAAAGTCATTATTTTTAATAGTTCCCCACGAACTAAATTTTCAAATACCTAGTTTTGTTTCATCAGCAGCTAAATCAGAGACTATAAAAGAATAAAAATTTCAACATTTAAGGAGTAATTCTCGAGATTTGGTAACGAGATATTTTATAGAAAAACTCGTGCATTTTTATTTATTTTAAACCGAAATAAGTAGCTAAAAATAAATTTCAACTTTAAAATTCCCTCTTCTTCTCGATAATATTGCTTGGAAGCTAATGCAGTGCGCGCAAGTCTCTCGAGACGCGTTTCAATCAAAGAGCAGAAGTAAAACATCCAGAAATAGTTTTCAATTCAAAGATGTCTTCCTATTTAAACAAGGGTTTGAAAATAAGTAATTAAAACTCATACGCGAGTGTGTTCATGAGATGAAAAATTTATTCTTGGGAAAAATCTTTTGAATGAAACAAGATGGAGCCACATTTATTTACAAAAAAAGCACAGATTCGAAACCTTACATGGCCGAGGTGGGAACTGTAATGGCTTAATGATGGAGTTGAGATTTACATAGATTTAGTTTCAGTTTTTTCAATGACTATTTTCGAAGTAACGTACATTAGTTTCAGTACTAACCGATGCTCTTACGATGAGGGAAAACTTTGTGAGAAAACCTGCACATTCATGCAACTGGATTTGTTACCATGATCGATCCAATACGTGTAAGGTTCCCACCTGCAATGGTCGCGGAGGTTTCGTGTAAAAACCTGACTCACCCAATCCAGAAAGTCTTTTCGAGACGGTCGGTTCTTTTATTCCGTATAGGATAAAGACTTGATAATGTACGTTTATAATATTTTTTTTAAATACATACATACTATAAATTATAGATGTTTGTATTTTAAAAAAACTGTTTTGTGGTAATCGAGTCCTATTATAAAAAAAATAAATTTTTTTTTCAAACACCCGTTTTGAAAAATTTTATTCGTCGTTAGTTATTGGGTTTACTTAATCTGCGTTTGAAAATTAATTGTTTTCATTTGTTTCAGGTGGATGGCCCTAGCAAAAGCTATTATATACTACGGTTTGCCGCTTCTAGTAATCGCATCGTTCTATACCCTGATGGCTCAGCGGTTATTGGCTAGCACCAAAGAGATGCCCGGTGCTTTCCATGGGGGTCAGGGCGAGGCGCAGGCCAAAGCCAGAAAATCTGTGGCCTGTATGGTACTTATATTTGTTATTGGTAAGTAATCCATTAGAAGTTGATCAAATCTTTTAAATAATATCCACAACGGATTAATATTAACACAATATAACATACTCAGTACTTAATACACCTTATTATAAAACTTGTTGTAAATTCTTTTAATCAGTTTTACTCTTGGAAATACTATCAAATAAGAGGAACAAATTATGCGATTTGCTTGAGTAAATCTCAAAATTAACATTGTACTCGTAATTAAGACGTGAAAGCGCTTCAAAGTTCCAGCGAATCACTAAACTGTTTATAGCTCAAGTTATTAACTGCTTTCAGTTAAAATAAGCATTTATTATTAGTTTGTTGTTGTCGAGTAGATCTTTTTTAATCTTCGCGAGATATAGAGGTTTTACTTAGAAGATTCAAAACTTCACAAATTTAATAATCCCGAGTTTGAAAGAAAAGTTTGTACAACTTTTGCTTTTCGGTAACTTTGTGACGTGTTTTATAAATAAATAAATAAGGTACCTCATTCAAAATTCAAAATTACTTTATGCGGGTCTTTTGAATAAGTTTAAGCTTCAATGTTTGAGGTGCACGGCCAAAAAGCGTAATGCACATGGAAAATCTTACAGCGGTCATATTGACAATTACAATTATCTTTGTAGATAACTTACATAATGTTTATTTGCCAAATAATGGTCTTACTATAAGAAACACATCCTGAGGATATTGATCAGGTAGATGTGTAACCTTGATCCAATATGGTCGAAAGGGAGTTGCATCATCTAAATGCCTGACTAACCCGGATACCACTCCAGGATTTTGGAAAAGTAAGACGGCGACTAACTTTTTTTATTTGGGTTAACTGATTACAATTTTGAAAAATTGTCTATCACTCACTACAAAAAAGAAGCAGTTTACTAACTATAGTACTATTTTCAGTGTTTTTCATTTGCTTCTTGCCGTACCACGTTTTTGAAATGTGGTACCATCTGTCACCCACTGCTCAAACTGACTACAACGACTGGACACATGCTTTGAGAATCATCGGTTTCTGCCTCAGGTAATCTTATTGTAATTATACTTACTACAGTTGAATATGCTGACTGCTGACAGCAATGTACTCTTGTTTATTTCCCGTGCCTGTGGGATTGTTCCTAGCAAGATTTATATGGATTCAGTGTAAAAACCTTTACAATTATAAGGTAATTTTCCAATAAAATTTACCATTTTGAAAAAAATTGCAAGCCACCATTTTATGACATATGTATAACTTCTTAAGTAATTTTTTTTAACCAAAATGATGGGTAATTTTGAGAAAAGGTTTGAATCTGCAAATATATCTAAGCGTAGGTGTACCATTTTTTTATAAACCGTAAAAACGTGTCAAACCGATTAAGTAAAATTTATCCTATTGACAACAACAATTGCTTCTATAACGAAACTATAACTATGCCTTTGTATGTTGCAATGCACACTAAGTTCTATAGAATTGGAAATTTCGAAATACCAAGAGGTTTAGAATTTTGAATATGTAATCTTCTATTAATTCTATCAACAGATCGGCAATTGAGAGTTGGATGGCTTTAAACAATATGTCAGACAGACTTGAAATCAAGTGGATACGAAATACTAGACCGGTCAATAGGACAATAGAGAGACAATAGGGAGCTCCGTCAAAAGAGGAGTCTTGACAATGGAAATTCCATTAGTGATATCCCTATCAATGTGACTTATAATTTACTAGCTTATGCCACCTGCGGCCACAAAAAATATATGATTTTTCCATTATACTACACCGTTTTATTTCACCTAAGACTCAGATGTATAGGTATTCAAGTTTGTAGAAAATCTTCGTTACCTATCAAAACATTCCACAGAATTCGGCAAAATCTCATCCCTCTTATTACAACAATGGAAAGTTAAATACCCATAATAATGAATGACTTTCTATCACACGATTTTTCAAATATTGGAAATTCGAACAAACGGGTCGGAATTTTTGGACGGTTCATTTATTTTCTGGTATTGTGAAAAATTATTTTCAAAAGGAAATGTGTTTTTGGAAAAGTTAAATGAGAGGCAAAAAGCTTAAAGAAATATCTTTGATTGATTTTACCTTAAATAACATATATGAATAAATCCTATTATTAGCCTAGTTTTAAATATAAAAGTTTGTAAGGATTTGTGGGTGTTTAGTATTATTTCACGCAAAAGCTTTGCGTCAGACATGGAAATAATATAGATTTAAGGCAGCTGATATAGCGGGCGACACCTAGTGAATTTAAATATTTAGCATTTATTTCAATTTACCTACTATACAGAAAACTATATACTTCAAAGTGACAAAGACTTACTTTTCAATATGTGATTAGCAGTAGAAAAAAATGTATTTAGGTAGTAAGGAATAACACAACCATACTGCATGCAAAGAGAATGAGTACGAGAATGCAGCGGTAATAGAAGAAGGTAATTTCAGAAGAGATATAAGATAGATTTGTGTAAAGTGAAGTCCGAGAGAAAATGAGTTAGATGATGATCATGAAGATAATTTTTATGGGTTATGTTCCTTATATATACTGCAGCTCCTCCCTCAAACTAAAATTTCCGTTGGCTAAAACAGTAGCTCATATCATTGTCCAAGGCGTTTACTAAACATTCAAACGTGTAATCACGACTATATGTCATGCGGGAAAGACAGAGTCAACAGTTTTGAAAGACTGATAGGCCACGTTCAGCCTCTAGCCCATAGCACCAAGTTACTATAAATGTATGTTGGTTGGTGCGATGTTATTGTGAATTAAAGAGGTAACAAGTAAATTTACTTTCTTATTTAAAATATTAGTTGGGACGGGATTGGGTTATTTATTTTATTTACTAATTTATGTACACAGAAAACATTGAGACTGATAAACACAAAAAACAAAATTACAAAGGTTCTGCTTATTTCAAAAGAAATCATTTCCAGCAGACCCGAGTTTGGAGACTTGTTTATTTGTTTATTGTATAATATTTCTTTTTATTCAAATGTAAACCAAATCTTACAGTTGACGGCAAAGAAATCTGACCCCATGATAGATTGCTTGTATCAAGCTCGCACGGCACCCAGTCGAGTTGTGTATCTGGTGGAATACTCGTATGTTAATAATGATAATTCTTTCTTGCCAGCAAAGATATAAACAAATGCTAACCGTGAGTGGACAGAGGAGGCACTTGTAGGCGGTAGTGGCTTTGCTGTAATTATTTCAGCTGCCAATTCTAAATCCTAGTCATAGTCTAACTCTAGTCTCTAAAACTTAGTGCCATTTCGGACTTATTTTCCAAGAAAATTTTTAATCACTAGAAACATATTTCAAGCAGACACTTCTATCAGAAAATAATTAGTTTGTAAAGTTTTAAGTTTATTGACTGTCTGTTGAGCAAAATACTTAAAGCTCCTCAGGTAGTAACTTTTAACGACTTTCCATAAGTAAATTTTCTCCGCTCTCATTTTTCCGAATCGCTTATACATACATAGTTTTTTTCTTTCACAAATAAGTAACAACTACTTATAAAAGTTTTTTTTTGTATTGATATGACAGCAATTTAATGATTCAATATGTGAATGTATTAAAGGTACATTATCCTATTTATTCTGAGGAATTTATTTTGGAAGCAAAATTACAAGACAATTTATTTTATTTAAAATTGGTCTATCAACCCCGCATGGGATAAAAATGTAATTATGTGTATGTATGTTATTTAGATCTGATATTTAGAAATATTTCATTCTTAGATTACCAGCAATTTAAGTAGCATTTAGGTGAATTTACAAATAATTGACTGAATGATTATTCTAAATACACAGCCAAAACCAGCTAGGTCAAGGAGTTTGTAAACTAATCACAAGAGGTGCAATAAGGGATGTTTTCTAAAACTCCCGCTGGAAGCGATATTAACGGCAGTTTTTGGTTTACGCGGATGAAAATACCCTTACGATTTCACTATCACAATTCAATAAAAATCAACTAAACAGCGTAATAAACATTGCTGACTTTATCACTCTCATGAATCATGAACTCCATTATGCTCTTACTCCAACAGTTTCCTAAATTCCTGCGTGAATCCTGTCGCCCTATACTGCGTCAGTGGGGTCTTCCGCCAGCACTTCAACAGGTACCTGTGCTGCAGACGAGGCACCCTCCATCCCACGTGCAGCTCTCGACTGTCCAGGACTGCCATCTGTGAGACTTCCTTCAGGAGCACTCATAGACACCGTTGCAACAGGTGATATACTTTTTATAAAGCTTTGTTCTCGATTGTTGACAAGCCATATGCTTTTTTCTTTCCTCTCTTTGTTCTTGTTCACCTTCGTAAAAAGCCCAATAAGTTTATTATTGGCTAAATTATTTTCCTCTTTCGGTATTTGTTTTATCGCCTTAGATAAATCTTAAGCCAAAGGTATTTCTGTTATTCTTCTACCAGTAGGTTGTTCTATTTTAATCTTTACAACGTTTATGTTACCTTAAAAGACCATATAATTCAATTATTTTTTGTCAAGCTTATTATCCATATTTTGGTAAAGTTCATGAATAAAACAATTACGTATTATGTGCGACGAACATAAGTGGGTATGTTTATAATATTTGACAGGCATAATGAATACGTTCCAGTTAATGTTATTCGCAATTGGTCAAATTTAACGTTTTTCTAGTTTGTCTGTTGTTATTACTTATTTATTTATTTTATTCGTTTCGGAATTTACTCATAGTTAATTGTATATAACTAAGTTTATCAAACAGAACATAATCATAACTTCACTTGCACCATTGCACCATAAATTTATTCCTTTATCAGCCAAGATACCTACAATGATAGTTCCCTCGTTCACAGGAACCCTACAGAAAGCGTAGTGATATCCAACTACGACTACGGAAGTACTAAGAAGAAGAGCAACCTTATCAACAGGAATAGTGTAGATGGAGTCACTATCATGACAATTAGGGACACTAACGATTTTCTCAACGACGTAGACGAGAAATGTATCAATAGATAGACATATGGGATTTGGAACGAGAAAAGACAATCCAATTTTTGCAATTGGAAGCTTTAATTGTTTTTCATTTATAATTGGATTAATTTGTGTAAACTTGATTGATGTTTAAATTTACAGACCGAATGTATGGAGGATATGTATAGCTTCGAAATGTTCTTAAGAAATTAGCGTTAGTTCTTTAATATCATTATAATCTACCGCCAATCAAAGCAAATTAAAATCATTTGGTTAAGCGTGTTGATGACATCTGATTGCTGAATTTATGTGAACAGAATATAAAAAATACCACTGAGCATCAATACACTGCGTATTGGCGCATGGCTATGTATGTAGGTATCTGTACAAAATTAAAAAAATAAATAAAGTCATATAAGTATTCCTAAATTATGATTGAATCGAAACACAGTTTTCTAACTTAAATGAAAGTCTTAATAAAAGCAACCGCTCTTCCACTTTGAGCCACCAGTAATATTCTGGATTTTAAGAAATGATTTTTAAATAATTTGAATTTTACAATGTAATTAGTATGTATCTATATTTTTTTATGCTAATAACACAAATAGCTCGACCAATATAAAAAAATATTTATTTATTTCTGATAACAATTTAAAGATTAAACGAAAAATATGACGGATTTTAATAACTTTAGTTCTAGTATCACGTAGTAAGTAAAAATTAAATTATAAGTTAGTTCATTTCCTCAACGATTGGAACAAAGTGGAATAATCCACTTTACTTTGAGTGAAGTTGAGAACTTGTACTTTATAATTCAAGTTATTCGGTGCAGTTTGCGCCTTCAATCTAAGTTTTATTACAGGGATCTCAGTAGAAATCTGAATGTATTTATTTTCATATTTAAGTCTAAGTGTAAATATAGGTTTGTCTTAATAAATTTATGTAAGGGTTATCCATATTATGGGCAAATAATAATATGGTTTTAAATGCACTTATTCGCGTTTGGCTGTTTTGGTCTAGTAGGTAATTCTTACCTACGCTCTACTGGCAACACCGAACTGGAGGAGAAGAGTAGGCTGGTTTTTACCGTTATTTGGGAAATAATTTGTCATATTTCCCTTCTCTCTCTATCTATTTCTTCTTTGATATTTTTATAGAGATACATATGTCGAACTTCGTAGATTGCTCCCTAAACCTGCAAAGCGACGACTATTTATAAACTTTTCTGTATGTAACACCAGTGCGAGTGTCTGTTCTATACCAGACCATTATTAATCTGTGGTGATTTTTAAAGGAAGAACTTGTTAAATTCAAACTCGATTACTGCCTATGACAGGGTTTGTTTAAACTACCACCAGATGGCGGGCGAGACGAACGGCGTTAGCGTGCCGTTTGAAGCATGAAATTGTCTTTCTTATCGAATAATCTAGAATTCACCCGGCAATATTTCATCGAAAATGGGATGTACTATATGTAGGATAGGATACTATGTATTTGAGCGTACTAATTCAATTATAGAATTATTTTTTAAGTTTTCTTTTAACGTTTGATAATTTAGTAAAATGGATCAAAATATAAAAATCTTCATCTTGTTGTTAATTATTGTTTTAAAATAAAAAAAAAAAACGTTATTTGCCTATAATTTGAGTTAATCGATACTGTGCGTAACGTAATATCAGTAAATTTAAGAATGAAAATAAATTTGTATAACTTCATGTTAGCCCCGAGGGTAATTGTAAATACTTACGAATTATAGATAAATCCTGTCGATTTATTACCTGAGACCAACCAAAGATTTATTAAATTTATAGAAGTAGTTACTCATGTAAACATTTTACGTCTAAATGGGGCACATATTTGTTAAAAATCACAAAGTATATACAGTAAACCAAGTAGTAAACCAAGGATGTAAACGATGTTTTTTCAGTCATTATGTCCCAAAGATTTATATCAGGCCTCATCGATGCCCAGGCCTATAAATTTGTCATCTGTTTATAAGTATTTGTTAATTATATGTATGTATAAATTTTACATACTTAATGTTGGTGCAGTATGAAAAATGTCACAAAATTCTGTTTATCCTGAAAATTCTCATATTAAATAGTTGTCAGCTAAAGTTGGTTTTATTTCTATACCATTTCTTATTAAGCTATGAAGCTGAATATAGTCTTCGATTACTAGGTATGTATACCCCGTAAAGAGTTAAATGTCATGCCTCTGCGGCCTCTAGCCCGGCAGCCCTATATAAGTGCGCGCGGGCGCCCCGGGCTTTCGCCTTTGGACTACTACAGCGCTCTCCAAGTTAATTATGTAGCTCACTATCCTCTGGCGGCTACTTGCTGGACCTTGTGTCTATAGCTAAGCCCACACCCTCTTTAATATTATACAACTAGTCCTAATAATGTTTGTGGTTATTCTATGGATCTTTAAATTATCTCACATCTCCCTTGCGACGTTTTTTCTTAACGTCACCCTTTGGAAATTTTAAAAGAAAGTTGTAATTTTATGTTAGGAAAAAGTAGGTCATCTTCTTAAACCCTTCTCAGGTAGTTTTGGAAGTAAAATATGGCTCTGCACCTGCCAGATACGGTAAAAATAAGAACTTGTAACAAGGTAACGTCAAAATTATTCAAATTGGTATAATACCCACAAGAAATACGATGTTCTTGCCGTGACATTTTATTAGTACCATAAATATTCTGCATGATGGCTGCAGAGTTTATTGAAGAACAGAAAATATCTGGAAATACGTCTATCTTGAGAACTTTAGGAATACAAATGTAAAGCACAGTGTCTCTCAAAGATTTCGAGGCAGAAATATATATTTTTCAGGCAGTGAATTGTTACGTGTCGTGACGAAGTTCGCACAAAATGTGTAAATAATTTTACTAGCCAGGTCAGGTCAGTAAGCAGATTTCTAGTCAAGGTCCATTATTAACTTACCGTATTAGTACCTAGTGAAGAAAAATAGTACCTAATACTCCGAAAATCACAGGTAAAGCCATAAATAAGTATTTGGGATTTTTCGTTTAAGCGATGGGCTATTAACCCATCAAGTGACTCTGAATATCATTTACATCACTCAGCCAGCTTAACGTAAACTAAGTTTTGTGACTAATATCTCTGTCTACCCCATAAAAAATAAAGAAGTGAATGTGTCACAAATATCAGATAGCTGACACCCAAGTTATTTGACTTTTCCATACGTGTATCATCTGGTACTCCTAGATCCGGATTCGACTGTGACCTTTCGTCGGTTAAGAAAAAATTGAAAATTCTAAACCTATTTGGATAGCCCGTGTAAATAGGGCCTATCCTGCGGGGAGCGTAACCGAAAAGAAAAGTATGAGAAAAAGGAAATGGAAAAATATGATATTATTCAAGGCTAGACGACCGTATAACTAGGCAGTTTAAAAGGTACTCACCAACATCCACCGTGCAGGAGAAATCCTCGCAGTGAGGCTGACCAGGGCTCTGGGAGGCTTCTAAGTTCTGCCGGCCGGCTATTGTAAAGTCCTTGAATAATACTGATTACACCAAATGTCTGTATGTTCACTTCACAAATCGAAGTAGTAAAATGACTAACGACTAAATAAAACTCATAAATTAACAGTTCCAGTCGAAGATCAATTAAAAGAACGGAGAAGAGAAAAATTCGGAAGATTCCGACATTAGAGATTTTGACATAATGTTTTTAAAAAGAAAAACAAAAACAGCACACTATCGCTCATGTGGCCAGTCAGTCGCTAACCAAAGAGGCCTTCCGCATTAGGTTTTAGAAGGAGGTACCTCGCCACTACCTAGATGGTGCTAGCCTTGAATGAAGAACCTAAAGATATGGGTAAATAGAAATAATAATGAAAAGAAGGGACATATCGGTCCAACCACTATTTGATTAGACAAAAGGGGTTATTTTCCACAAATTGCTTTCCTGCAAATGCATAACATGAAAATGTATACGACTTCTGTTCGTGCTTACATTTATTAGTACGCGACCTTGAAATTTCAGTCTACCTATTCAAATTCTCTGCAAAGTTAAAATCCAAGTGACATATGGTAAGCAAATCGATCCCCACTAAAGTATTGACGTACGCACACATTGAGGAAAACGGGCTTAGAAAAAGAGTAATAAAGCGAATGCATTGACAAGTTATGCGGCGTCGACGTGATGCCACTATCAATTGGAAAACGATCCATCTTCTGAATTTCATAAAACTCTCAGCCAATGCATGGACCTGTAATAAAATGTTAATTCGGTTTTGTTTAAGCGCAGATGGCGAGCGGTGGAATAATTTGTTTCCTCAAAATTAATTGTTTATTTTTAGGTAAATAAACTGGGATAGCCTTTTTTTATTAAAAATAAACTCCGCGCATTTATTAATTTTGTCACATCCAAACTACTCTAACTTATTTGAAGAATTTTATCTCTCATGAGGAAGATTCTTTTGATTCGGAAGTACAAGAATAAGTTACCTAGCATAGGAATAAATACTCAGTTTTGGTAGGGATTATTTCAATCGTCAAAATACTAATATTTTAACAGTACAATATTGGGTCGCCTATTCAGTTATTTAATCCTTATCTCTTAGGACCACATTGAACTGATTTATTATTCAGTTCTAATTAGAAATCAGATTCTATCAATTTACAGGTAAATTTGAGATTCAAAGTACCAAAGATAGCGAGGTATGAACATTAAAATTTATGAAAATCCTTCCGATCGTGACCCTTAACTGGAGCAAATTACATCGGACAACCGCAAGGATTAAAATCATTTATTATCGCATTTACTGAAACGTTGTACTTTTATAATTAATTTCAAACTCACTGAACACATTTTATAATTAATCTCATTCTTGGAAAATGTCAGTTACAGAATGTATGGCTTTGTTCCGGTCAAAATTATTGTCGTTGATAGAATTGCCGTTAGAATTGGTATGTTATGATTTAATAAAAGACATATTTTCTCAAGTTAAAAACGAGATTAAGTATTTACAAACAAACGAACAAAAATGATGACTGAGGACTTTTTGTAGTTCTCTTCTATTAGTCGTTATATATAAAGCAGCAAAATGTTATCGTAATTCAATAGAATTTGACAAAGATGTACAAGACACTTACAGGTATCTAATTTTACCATATCGTTATTTTAGTAAAATTTACGAGTACTCACATGGTGACATCTGCCAAATGGAATAATAAATTCAAAATTTTGATAAAATAATTTTTATGTTTCCCAATTTAGCTGAAATCCTCACTTATTCTTCAGTTTAACTGTAATATATTTTGGGTGATTCGGTAATTATCCAGTGATTTACCTGGATCGGCCTGACTCACGAATCTCAAGTGGGCTTACTCGGAATAAGATCTGAATAGCAGACACTCGGTAAGTGAGCATTAAGCACTAATTGTATAACTTTCAGAGTCTATTTCAGACATTCAATTAAGTTAGTAATCGTATTTTGAACCCATTCTTCTTCCTTCTGGGTTAGACATCTTCACCATTCTGGACAGCAGCCATGGTGCGCCTTTGACCATGGATTCTGAATTGGGTGAATCCATACAAATATTTCAAAGAGTGAAAGTTTGTAATTATGATTGTTTGTTTGTTATTGCTAAGTATCATTGGAAATTCTGAACCGATCAGGAAAATTCATTCATTAATTTATTAATATAATCACGTTTATATCGCTTGCGGAGTAGACATAGCCAGCAGACTTAAAAGACTGATACCTTCCTAGGCCAACTTCAGCTAGGCTAAATGATAGAAATGAGATTCAAATAGTGGCAGGTTGCTAGCCCATCGCTTTAAGAAGAATCCCAAGTTTATAAGCCTATGCCTTAGTCGCCTTTTACGACATCCATGGAAAAGAGATTTAGTGATCCTATTATTTTTTATATATTTCCTCACGGTACGGATTTTTATTTAATTAAGTTTAGTTTAAGACATACGTATGAAATCATCATAAAATGTATCTCTAACGATGATTCCAATTAACTCCAGATTTTTTAGAGAACGGTCTTTTTCTCAGGTCAAAAGTACCCGAAACCGCCGAGCTTGCATGAAGAGAGTTATGAACGTGGATGAAGCGAAGGAAGTATGCAGAGATCGTGGCAAGTGGAAAGAGGTAGTTTCTGCCTACCCCTTCGGGAAAGAGGCGTGATGTTATGTGTGTATGTACATATTTTTCTTCGTTCAAATATGTAACCTTAGCGAACGGCACTAGGTGTGGGCAATATCACCACATCTCCGGAAATTGCGCGTGCGCGGTCAATGCATTCCTGACCACAATGCCACGAGCCTCTTGTGTATCTAGTTTTCATTTATATCTCAAGAAAGGGTTTAGTTTTAAGATAATTATTTTTATTTTATAGCTTTACGTTTGCATTACATAAATTCATACATTAGCTACCTATAGTATTCATCTTTTGATTTGTATTTCTGTTTGTAACGAATAAACTCAAAAACTACTGCACTGATTTTCATAACATATCGCTCAGAAACAGACAACATTCCACCTTCAGGAGGAAAATGGAATACTGTATTCGGAAATTCTCACGGGAGTGAATTTCAATTGTAGAAAAGTGGTTCTCGGAAGAGAAAAAGAGGTGGAACCATTGGTTTTATTTAAGAGGACTCCTTATTTCATCATTTTGTACTCGTATATTATGTTTATGGAAGAAGATTTCAAACAAGCTGCGTCAAATTTTTCTCTCTTGATGAAGCAACAATTTGTCATATATGTTCCTTAGGAAATACGTATATGTTACGTAAAAAGTACATTCCAAAGATACCACATTAAGATATGTTGTGTGCATTGGACATAGAAATGAGTATAACAGCAATGAAAAGCCAGCATCATACAACTAACATTGAAAGGTTTATCTGTTCTCTAAGGGTACATTATGCAAATATCGGTTAGCCTTTTGTGGGGTTGTCAAGAAGTTTTCCTGAGAAGGGGTGACGTAAACACACCGAGACGTTATGAAGACACTATTTACTAGTGACATTTATTGTAACCATCACCTACATAGACAAAATCACGTCTTACGGGGTAGACAGAGCCAACAAACTCGAAGACTGGGAGGCCGAGTTATAAAGATTCAAATATTGAGGTTGCTAGCCTATCGCCAAAAAGTATTCAAAGTTTATTAATTTTAAATTATTGTTAAAAGTAAATACTTAGCTTATGCCCGTGGCTCCGCTCCGATAAGAATTTCCAGAAAAAAAGTTACTGTATCTGTGCCAAATATCATGAAAATAGATCCAGTAGTTTATGAGCTTATTCGTTAACAAATCCTTCCTCTTATTATTATTACAGTACGGATAAGGGACATTGAATCCTCTAAGGCTTTTGACCGGCTTCGCATGAGATTATGGAAATTATACAAATGAGTGAGTGAAGTGAATGAGGCGAATGTTCATGCTGTAAGACGCTAAGCTTATAAACTTAACCAAATTATTATCAGACTGCAAGGAAGGGTTATGTTTTTGCACATATCTCGTATTATAATAAAAATTCTATTTATAAGTAATACAGGTATTAAACGCGCACGCAACGTACCTTTATTTTATCGCGGACGTTGCAAATAATGATATAATGATCAGTGGTCATCGAGCGACTAAAAGCTGATTGTAACATGATTCGAAACATCAGAGATAAAATAAAGGTAAGTACTTTACGTGCGCGTTTATTATAAATAGTATAATGCAACGCCAAAGTTGAAAATCTGTTATGTAAAATTAGTTACAAGGTTCTTTTTAAATTTGAAAGTCCAAAGGACTTCTAAATAACAAATAACACAGATTGAGCTAGCCCCGAAGTAAAATTAAGACTTATGTATATCATAACATAAAATCACACTTTTTCCCCGGAGAGGTCTGCATCTCTGCATACTTCCTTCGTTCCTTCCTTTTCATGCAAGCTCGGTGGTTTCGGGTACTCTTGACCTGACTCATTGCCAGGACGTCCTTAATTTGATCAAGATACGTTTAATAAACATCCAAGTCAAGAAGAAGAACCTCGTTCCCGCAAAATCAACTATCCGAATCCGTTTAGCTATCCAGATCCGGATTTCATATCAGTGACAACCCTAGTGTGCATGACGTCAGGGACCTATTTACTTAGGATCGCTTCATCGTCGGGAGACAACAGTCGATGTCCCTAGGGATATTGGATTCTGTACCTCAATACAACTTAAAACTTATACAATAAAGCAAGATCTATTGATTTGACGTGATATTAATATGCATATTAGTCACTTTAGTTACATACAAAAGTTTTCCTCGTCATTTTACATATCTAGTCAACAAAGAATTACATAAGGTTTTCTTATCGAATAGCCAGTTATGGTGAAAGGTAAAAAAAAGAACTACATATTTGAATTTAAATCTATAAGAACATTTTTTTTGCGAAGGTTAATTACTTGTAATGGCCATGTTATTTCGGGAAAATAAAACAGCAAAAACAAATCTACCCCCGTATACAAAATAGGGTTTTTCAAAGTACGTATCAGAAATAGTGGGATTTATCGTCGGGGCTTCTTATCTTCATTATCTATGCCGAAGTCATGATAAGACACGCCTTCAAACGTCACTCACAAACTTTGAGTCCTAACTTACCCACTTGACGTCACATACTATGATGACGCATAGGTCATTGCAAGCAAATATACAAACAACCGCCATTAGAAAACCTGTTTCATTATGATATTATCATATTGAGTAAGGTCTTGTATGACTGGTCGGTTTTATCAGTTGCGAGTCGAGAAGAGTTGCGAGTAATCCCTTGTAACGAATCAATGGGTTTTTACGCAGACTTGATTATAATTAGAGGTAACTGATCAATTATTATTGAGTAAACTTTGACTTTTGGACTTCAGATTGTGTTTTGCTTTTATAGGGTTTAAGAGTAGTAAGAAAGGTTGGTTTTTATCTGAAGTTTCTTGTATTTTACACTATTTAGAGAGCTTTACAATGGAATACTTATGCGTTAGTTAAACAATACAGTAGGCCGTCGCCTATTTCATTACTAAGTATTATTATTTGCTCATTCAGCTTTCTAATGATGTTTAAGAGTTACAACAGCCTTCTGGGCACGTAATAAACTATTTAAATGGACTACACAATTTTTAAATTACAAAGATTTCGTTTTTCTCTTTCTTTTTCCTGATTAAATTTTCAACTATATTTACTATAATTACATTTCAAGAAAAATCCAAATTTAAGATTAGTGAAATAATTTACCCTATTATTTCAATTTTTTTATAAAGTAAGAAATAACGGAGACAATAATACATTAAAAAAAATACAAACAGACAAAGCAGTCCCGTAGACACTTATAGTTAAATGTCCCGTTCTACGTACTGTTAGCTCTACGTACGCCGTACCATCGAGCGGTTATTATTTATAGATGAGCCGTCTCGAACGAACCGCAGTCAAAGAATGTCCGCAGTCGAGAAGTGCAGTCTACAGAACAAACATAGGAGCCTTATCAACTGACTAACTAAAGGTATTTATTATTATTTGTACCTATTTAAAATTAGTTGGCGATTGGCTTCAATTGCATTGTTAATAATAATATTTTAACAATTGAATTATAAAATCTTACTTATCATTTGAGCGTACATTGAACAAATAAACAATGAATTGATGACAATGAAAAATTAAAATAGAATGGAAATAAATAATGTAAATACTAATATAAATAATTTTACATTTCCTTACATTTACTTGATATTTATGAAACTAAAATAAAAAACAACAAACAATGCAACATGCAGCCTTCTGGGCACGTTGCACGTTACAAACTATTTAAATGGACTACACAATTTATAAATTATAAAGTTTTCTTTTTTCCTTTTTTATTAAACCTAATTAATAATTTTTAACTGTATTTATACATATATATGTATATATATACTCGTCGTATTTACAGAGCATATAAAATAATAGTTAAACACTTTCCACTTTTACTGCGGTTTTAGAAGTTCTTAATATTTTTATTAACTTTTTGTCCAATTCTTTAATTTAAAAGTTTTTAATAACATGGCATGACCGATGAAGTTGCTTCAACCAAAACTAATTTCGTTGCCACACAGAGGAAAACATGAAACTTCTACTCCAACACGAAAGTGTGTTTTTTATTATCTCAGATTTTCTTAGAAATTTACTTAACAGAAACAGTTTTGTCATTCAAACAATACGTAATTTGAGTAATTATAGCGTTTAAACTTCACTTTGTATTGTTTCAGTTACAATGGCCGTGTACAAAATCGTCGTGGTCGTCTTAGTAATAGCCACTTTAGCCATAGCTCAGAGGCCTTTCTACGCTGGAACCGGCGCCATCGGATATCCACAACTTGATAATGATGCATTCCAAATATCAAACCGTTTCGGCGAGGACGAGCCCGTCCCTATTCAAGTCAAAAACGACAAGAAGTTTGTAAGCAACGTGGAGAAACTTCCTATTGACAACAGACCTTTTTGGTACATTAACTGGCAGCAGTATGACGCCTTCAGGAAACAGCCCCAAACGTGGCCGCAAAGACCAAATAATTTTATCGATAAATAAAAAATAAATATCACGGCTACAGCATGAAGCGTTCGAAATTTAAAATTTATGTTTTGCCGCGTCAAAGCAAGGAAATGTTTACATACGTTGTGTGATTTTAAATTAAACGCAATGTTTTGATCCGAATTAAGAACCAAGACTGGTTTTAAAAACAAAACATCAAATTTAAAAAGCAAAAAATAGCATAGGAAGCAGAGAAACGAGAAACAGTTTAAAAATGATGCAATATTAAAGCCTGTTCTGCGTACATTTACCTTAAGTGACAACTAGATATTTTTTCTTTTATTTGAAACCAGTTTGCAAATATAAAATAATCCAGTTCCTTTTATCAGTGTGCCATTAAAAAGTGTAGGTGTTTATTTTACGTACTTATTTGTTTCATTATAAAGGTTAAGTTGTATAATATATAATAAAGTTAATGATCTTTAATATGTTTATCATTTTGGGTCACTTACTTGAACTTTCTCGAGATACTGAATAATTTTACAAAGCTATGCATAATTGAATGTATATTCACAATAATTATAAAGTAAGAAGATTTGTTTTTTTGTAACGAATAAACCAAAAGCTACTGAACCAATTTTGATGAAGTTTGGTAGAAAGAAGAATAAACCTAAGTAGGCATACTGAAGCACGGAAAATGTGGACAGAGAAATTTGAGAAAGCGGGCCCCGGGTCCATATCCCCACGTAAGTATGGTTTTATGGTAGCTGATTTGAAAAACTTTAACTAATCATAAACAGATTAACAGATTTTTTTCTATATAAAAGGAGTTTCGCCTAGAGATGGTAAAGTCCCACAGACGTAACGTTAACCTACGTTACCTTAATGATAATGTTAAGTAATTGTTTAGTAACCAGCCGTTTAAAGACTGTTGGCTCTGTCTAACCCGCAAAGGATATAGACGTGATAAAATGTATGTATGTAAAGTTATAAAAGAACATAAAGCCAGAAGGCTTTACCATGACTACTCAGAAAGTAGTTTAATGTATTCAGGGTGTCAAGAATATATGGTAATTTCACCTTAACACCTGAAGTGAGGATATTCTTAGCATAATTTTACTGAACTAGCCTTCGTCCCGGGATTTACCTCTCGTGAGAATTTGCCACTACCGTAACTCAACATGCGTAGATAAACATTTCATTGGTGTTTCAAGATGAAAGCGACCTTTTTTGATCATACTAGATGTTGCAGGTATATTTTATTTAGATGTATTTATTATTTTGTGTGGTTCCCGTTACCAATAGAAAAAATTATAGGAACACTCTGGCTCTAAAAAGCAACTAAGGGATAAACTCTTAATTTGCGACTCTTTTTTTTATGCGATGGGCTAGCAACCTGTTACTATTTTGAATCGCAATTCTATTATGTATCCAAACAAACAGCTAAACGATGAACGATCTATCAGCCTTTTCAAGACAGACCCTGCAAGGGATATACACGTGATTATATGTATGTATTTATTTAAACATACAGATAGTTGACTTTGTAACCCGTTACATAAATCTTGAGCTTACTTTGAGGCTAGATCAATTCATAATCACTTCCCGTATAAATTTATTTTTTATTGCAGGTTGATTCTAATACTCGTACAATGCAGTCGATATGGTTTGAATTATATGATGTCTGTATCCAAATATACAATGATCTTTTCTTCTCTCTTTATACATGATCATCAATTAAAATTTACCTACCAATTTAAAGATAAAAAAATAAAACATGTGTCATCATAAAAATAATTTACTAATTAAGCAATATCAGCAAAACCTCTAGGTTTGAGCGGCCACGTTTGTTTCTTCATGTTCGCGTACCGAGACCAATTCACAAGCCATGCTGGTCCAGAATGTATTGGTACTTTGTTCAAATTCTCTATAAATTCCCTATCTTCATATTTAACAAGACGGACTATTGTTTTATTTACGTCATTGGTTGTTTCTGGTGCAGTAGCATTGTTTTCACCAAGCCTGTTGCTTATATCTTCTGTGGGTTCGTCTGGGTATCCTATTGAATGGGAACCAGCGTAAAATGATCTTTGAGCTTGTACAAGAGCAATAAAAAGCAGTGCTGTTGTGATTTGTAATGATGACATTGTATCTGGAACATATTGAATTTTTTTTATACACTTATGAAAGAATGAACATTTTGAAGGCAAGCAGATTGCTGTTTGTTTTCTTAGAATTTCACAATTATGATTTTTTCAGATTGAACTTTTTCCAATACGAAGACAAATAAAAAGTAGAAACATAATACTTTCTGTAGGATTAAAAGGATTCTAATAAAAGTAACATATATGTGGAGTTCACATACAAGTACCACAGAGATTACTACGCGTCGCGACGCCGCGCTCTGTGCTGCGTGCCCCCCACCACCGCGCGAGTTACACTGTGACGCGTATTAGGTGTGAAATTAATTAATATTGTATAAATTCATGTAAATTTTGTAAAATAAATCATTCTCATTACACATCTTTCTACTGGTATTTCATTTTGAGTAGTCCAAGCTCACAACAATTGGTGACCCCGATTCAAAAAAAAAGAAAAATATTCAAGAAAATGGAAAGAAAGGAAGAATATACTGACGCGTCCGCCTCTCCGGAAGCAGTTGCAAGGGAAGTCTCCACCATTTCTCTTCAGTCAAGAATACCATCATTTTGGCGAGCACAACCGAAACTGTGGTTTGCACAATTTGAGGCCGTGGTATCATCATACAAGACCAGTGAAGATCAGAAATATAATCTCGTTATCGCCGTATTAGAAAGAACAGACATCGAGCAAGTGAGCGATATCATCTGCAATCCCCCATCTGCTGGAAAATATCAGGCTCTGAAGAAGAGATTGTTGTCGGTGTACGAGGAATCAGAGTCCAAACAATTTCAAAAGCTGTTAGGAGGATTAGAACTGGGAGAACAGAAGCCTTCACAACTTCTTCGTGTTATGCGAGATTTATCCGGAACAAAAGTCGCTGATGATGCCCTGAAAGTTCTGTGGATGGGACATTTACCGTCACAAGTACGAGCCGTGCTGTCTGTCAGCACAGAATCCTCGCTCGACACCATGGCCACGATGGCAGACAAAATGATGGAGCACACAGAACAAACCGTAGCAGAAATTCGACAGGATGCAACCCCTGGAAGCAGCAGCGGAGCACAAAACAATTTGCAATTTCAAGTATTAAGCAAACAAATAGAAAAGCTTACACTCGAGATTGCCGCTCTCAAGGAAGATCGATCCAGATTTCGTGGTCGTCAGCCCTTTAGAAACCCCCGTCGAAACAAATCGTCAACAAGATCGAAGTCGAGAAATGGAAGAAAACCAGGTGACCCAGAATGGGAGTGCTCCTACCACTATCGTTTCGGTGATAGGGCCAGAAAATGCCAGTCACCCTGCGCTCGACGACGGTCGGAAAACTAGAAGCAACATCGACGGTGGCGGGCGTTGGTGTTATTAAAGGGAGTAACCGCCTCTGCATCAGGGAGCTGAACACAAAGGAGCGTTTTCTCGTTGACACCGGCGCAGACATATCTGTATTAGCAGCAAGAAACAGAAAACAAACTCCGAGCAACACCTACAAACTGTACGCAGCGAACAATACGCCGATACGAACCTACGGAGAGAAAACTATAGATCTCAACATAGGACTTCGTCGCACATACAGATGGACTTTCATCGTTGCCGACGTACAGACATCTATACTGGGGGCAGATTTTTTACGAAATCACAAGTTACTCGTCGATCTACATCAAAAGAAACTCATAGACAGCGTCACCGATTTGAAGATAGAAGTCATAGAAACAACAAGTGATCAGCCGTCAGTATACATCATAGACAAAAATCACATATATCAAGATATCTTAAAAAAATATCCCGATGTACTACGCCCGATGTCATTGAGAGAACCAACAAAACATAGCGTTACACATCACATCGAAACCACCGGCCCCCCACTCTTCGCCCGGCCTCGACCCCTACCACCCGACAAGTACAAAGCAGCCAAGATGGAGTTCGAGAAAATGATGGAGATGGGTATTTGCCAACCGTCCAAAAGTCCATGGGCAAGTCCATTGCACGTCGTCACTAAGAAAAATGGCTCACTTCGTGTTTGTGGAGACTACAGAAGACTTAACGCCGTGACTGTACCCGACCGTTATCCCATACCAAGAATTCAAGACTTCACATACAGATTGCACAATAAGAAAATATTTACGAAATTGGACTTGAAAATGGCATACTATTGGATCCCAATCAAAGATGAAGATAAAGCAAAGACAGCCATAATTACACCGTTTGGACTCTTCGAATTTAATTGCATGACGTTTGGTCTACGAAACTCAAGCCAAACATTCCAAAGATTCATGCACGAGGTACTGCGAGGCTTGGATGACATCGTATATTCATTCATCGACGATTTATTAATATTTTCAAATACTCCGGATGACCACAAAAAGCACATAGAACAAGTCCTGGAACGCCTAAGTAAATATGGAGTATCGTTAAATATCGAGAAATGTGAATTCGGAAGAAACAAAATTGAATTCCTCGGTTATCAAGTCTCAGTGGAGGGGATAACACCGACCGATGAACGCACGCGCGCCATCTCTAACTATCCGAAGCCAAACACTGTGCAAGATCTCAGAAGATTTCTCGGCATGGTCAACTTCTATCGTGACTGCCTACCTCATCAAGCTGAACATCAATATGAACTGAACAAGTACTTGCATAACGCCAAGAAAAACGATAAGACGCCGATAATATGGACAATTGAAGCAGAAACAGCTTTCGATACATGCCGACAAAGCATTCTCGAAGCCACCACATTATCGCATCCAATGCCCGCTGCACCGTTATCATTGATGACCGACGCATCTGACTGCAGTTTGGGCGCAGTGCTACAACAGAAAGAAAAAGATGCATGGAAACCACTCGCATTTTTCTCAAAGGCTATGAGCGAAACGCAACGGCGATACAGCGTGTACGATCGCGAATTACTAGCTATGTACACCGCTGTCAAACACCTACGTCGACTTATAGAGGGGAGTGAAATAACTATTTACACCGATCACAAGCCGCTAGTAAACGCCTTAACAAGACCGCCGAGCAGCAGTGACACACCGAGAAGAGAAAGACAACTCCATTATATTAGCCAGTTTTGTACAAAAATCAAATTCATACATGGAGAGAGAAACCAAGCTGCAGATGCCATGTCACGTATAGAAGAAATAGAATTGCTCACATGGATAGATTACGAAAAATTATCACAAGAACAGAGAAAAGATGTCACCCTGCAAGATTTGAGAAAACATCCAAAGTTAACCTTTGCCGACAAAATTTTTGCAGGCGTCACTCAACCTATCACATGCGAAACATCGACGGGAAAAAATCGACTTTATCTACCGAAAGCTTTTCGTTACGCTGCTTTCAAAGCGCAACACGAATTAAGCCATCCAGGAATACGCACATCGAGAAGAATAATGACTTCAAAATATTTTTGGCCGTCGATAAACAAGGACGTCGGAACATGGGCCAAATCCTGCATTGGGTGTCAGCGTGCGAAAATTCATAGACACGTAGTCAGTCCCTTGGGCGAGTTTTCACCGGCAAGAAGATTTGAACATATACATACAGACATCGTTGGACCTCTGCCGATCTCGCAAGGTTACCGCTATCTCGTGACGATAATCGATCGCAATACAAACTGGATGGAAGCTATACCGGTCAAAGAGATCACCGCCAATATTGTTGCTCAAGCTGTCTACGAAGGATGGATATCGAGATTTGGATGTCCCATAAGAATCACCACGGACCAAGGCCGACAGTTCGAGTCATCTTTATTCAATGCACTAATGAAGAAATGTGGTATAAGGCGCATAAGAACTACAGCTTATCATCCTCAAGCTAATGGAAAAGTGGAAAGATTCCATCGCACATTGAAGGCGGCATTGATGGCCAGAGACGCAATTTCAAAGTGGAAAGAAGATTTACCCACAGTTTTGCTTGGCTTACGCACTGCACTTCGTGATGACAACACTAGTCCTGCACTGATGACTTATGGTTCTACGCTACGAGTCCCGTTCGATTTCTTTGTACCTACGAAGTCAAAGAATGAAGACGCCGAATTCATCCGTCAGTTTACAGAGACAATGTCAACATTCACACCTGTACAGAGAAAAATCGCATCGAGCAAGAATCTCTTTGTATATAAGGAATTGTCAAATTGCAGTCATGTATTCGTTCGCAATGACACCGTAAGAAGCCCGTTAACAGCGCCATATGACGGCCCATACAAAGTGATTGAGCGACACAGCAAACATTTTAAGATTGAATTGCCTCTACGAGCATCCAACATATCCATAGATCGACTCAAACCGGCGCACATAATCAATCTAGACGACAACATAGCAGCGAACGCGCAACAGAGCCATCCCCACTCTTCGGAACCCGCACCCGCGGCAAACACAGGTCCGCGCGCGCCGTCGGTTCACACACCGAGTGCGCCAAAACCACGCATTGTCATGAACAAGCCAAGAACACAGGAGACATTAACTAATTCGAAGACATCAAGATATGGAAGAAAAATCAAACCTAGTGTACGCTTCGCTTGAAGGGGGATAATGTGGAGTTCACATACAAGTACCACAGAGATTACTACGCGTCGCGACGCCGCGCTCTGTGCTGCGTGCCCCCCACCACCGCGCGAGTTACACTGTGACGCGTATTAGGTGTGAAATTAATTAATATTGTATAAATTCATGTAAATTTTGTAAAATAAATCATTCTCATTACACATCTTTCTACTGGTATTTCATTTTGAGTAGTCCAAGACCACAACATATATTTTATCGTTGATAAAAAGATAAGAGAGAGAGTTTTGATAAGTTTTTAGAAAATAAACTTACCTAATTTTTAGAAAAGCCTTGATGTCAGAATTATGCACTCTCACTTAATCCAAGTATGATAAAATTAACTCACTAGATACACAATATTAAATTTTACGTGCAGGTTTAAAAAAATATAAATTGTGATTGATGAGCTACAATCTATCAGAACAACACTCTTAAGACTTTTATAAAGTCTATAAAATTCGTTCGACTCTACTGTATCTACTTCAATTTCAAACTAAATTGTATTAATGGTCAATTAAAACTGAATGATAACTTTGAAAACTTCATCTTTAAATATAACCTAATGTCGTATTTTTAAAGTCATAACAATTATGTGTTTTCCAATTTTATTATGACCAATTACAATTAATTTAAATGGTTTTACCTTTTCTTTTTTAATCATTAGTTAATTGCTTTTTACATTATAGTTACTTTCGACCAAGTTTAAGTGTTTTAATTTATACAAAAACGAAATTAGATTCAACGTTATTGTGCTTAGAAAGACTTGCGTCTCAGCATCGCTCGCGTAAACAAAAAGTGCGTGTTAAACGAAAATTCCACCATTTTTCCTGTTTTCGCGCGAATTTAAAAATAAATAGCCTATATTTATACTCGGTTAAAATTGTATTTATACAAAATTCATCTAAATTAGTACACCGGTTAGCCTTAAAAGCGTAACAGACAGACAGACACAAACAAGAACATTTTTTCCTTATAGTGATGCAATTTGGAGTCATAAAAATGTATCACTTCGCTTACCGTAAAATAATTAGCAAATGGTGTCACTCGACAATAAATCTACGGCACGTCTCAACTTTCCTCTCTAGATGGTAAGTACGTAAAAACGTAAAATCCATTAAGATCTCCCGGTTTCAAATCAGGTTAAGAGCATATCTTTAGGTGCTCATTTGCATGACACCTGCATCAGGGGAGTGAGCTAGGGTATTAAAATGATGACTTTTTAGGCGATTTGCTAAGCACATTGGATTTTTACTCTATTGTCAGTTGTATACTGGGAGCAGTTAATTTTTTAATTTTGAATTTTTGGTTTTACGTGTGGGGCAGTACATCCAGAAGAACCAGTACATTCAGGGTACCTGGATGAGTAACCATAATCCAATATGAATTAGGCACATCCCGTGCTCCTCTCTTGTTAGCTGAGGATGCAACCAGGACTACCACGGTCCACAGTCTCCACAGATAGTCTATACGACTATCGACAGGGGGATGATAATAGTTATAGGTCATACATACATACATACATATAATCACGTCTATATCCCTTGCGGGGTAGACAGAGCCAACAGTCCTGAGCGGACTGATAGGCCACGTTCAGCTATTTGGCTTTAAGATAGAATTGAGATTCGAATAGTGACAAGTTGCTAGCCTATCGCCTAAAAAAAGAATCTCAAGTTTGTAAGCCTATCCCTTAGTCGCCTTTTACGACATCCATGGGAAAGAGATGGAGTGGTCCTATTCTTTTTTGTATTGGTGCCGGGAACCACACGGCACGTTATAGGTCATAGTATGGTTTTTATAAAAACATCCAGTTATCATAATATTTTCGAAGGTAAATTTTGGTAAAACAAAAGAAAGCGCAAAAAAAGGAAAAAAAAAAAAACTACACTCTAATGCTTTCACAAGGAGGCGAAGTTTTTATTAATAGAAACTTTGTAATATGTAGTGAGAACTCTCCATATTTAATTCAATCTAGTCTTGTAGCTTTTTAGTGTTTCAAGTTTTTTAAAGTAAATCAACACAAGAGGCTTTTAGAAGTAATTAAATAATCTCAGTGTAAGTTGATTTTATTATATCCTTGTTAATAAAATATTTACCATTCATACATACCTAGTCTACGTCTTCATCACTTGCGGAGTAGACAGAGCCAACAGTCTTGATAAGACTGAAACACTGTATGGCTTAATGGAACTTAGATTCAAATAATGACGGAGATTTTCCTTTGTCACTTATAACTAGTTTCTTTTTTTGTAGGTATTCTTTTCTATCTTAAAAAATAAACACTGAATTATCCTCGCATTATTATATTAGTATTCATAGAACGTTTTTGATTTACCTGTCAGGGTTTATCACATTTTGTTATTGTCCTTAATATATTGAAATGTTGGGATTCCCGCTCACTGCTCCGATGAGTCACAGAATAAGTATTTTATGAGGTTAGCTTTAAACTCATGTAACAGATTTCTAGTTGATTATACGGGTAATTAGCGTCCATTATCTCATCTGTGACATTTCTTCACAGAGCAATGAGATATCACCGGGTCAGTCTTATTTTAAGTTAAAAGCTTGTAATAACCTTGCGATGGTATTTTTTTATTAGAGATCTCTTAAGGTGAGGGAAAATACAGTGATCAACCTGCACATTCATACAACTGAATGTGTAACCATGATCGATCCAATACTGGTTAGGTTCCCCTGCAAAGTTCGTGGAGGGCAGGCGGAAGTCGCTTCGTGTTAAAACCTGACTCACCTAATCCAGGATCATGACTGATAAGGCGCACCCTGGGCTCCTCTCCAAAAATACAATGGAGGATGTAACCGGGTCCAAAGCCAGGAGGAAGGAATAATTTATTTGACGTCAACCAATGTTGTGAAACCAAAAGATATGACAATTGTTAAGTGATATGAAGTGTCCCATAGTAATGAATAAAAATTTTCGAATTTTGTTGGATCTAGTAACCTGTCATAAACTCAAACAAATTTGTAGATGACGCTAAATTTGCGCGGGGAAGCTGCGGGCAAAATCTAGTTTTTTTTCTAAAGTGTCAATTATGTGTAACTATGCATAAAGTAATCACTTTTTTCTAAGAACGAAATGTATGTTAATCCATTCCATAAAAGCAATATTTAATTTATTCATTATGTAAACCAGATTAATTAAATCGGTTCAATAAAGTCTCAGTAATGGGTACAGCAATCAATTACGGTTTATTTTTAGAGTTGGGAAAACCCAGGACTGTCATTGGACGTCGATAAATAAAAGTAATTAATGTTATCAAGAAAAAAAAAAACTGATTTAGAAAATGCTGCAGTGAGAATTGTTGTACAAAGCGGACGATTTCAGAAATTATTCGCTTTAACCATTTAAAAAAGTCATAAAAAGCGTTTAAGGGAAAGGGTAATAAACTTAGGACTCTTCTTGAAGGCGATAGCCCCGTCTAGCCCTGTCACTATTTGAATCACAATTCCGTCGGTCTTTTAAAGACTGTAGGCTCTGTCTACTCCGCAATGGATACAGACGTCCGCAAGGGTGATTATATGTAACTACTTATATAAGTAGATAATGAAGTGTTAATTCTCCTAGTTACCTTTTGCGACATCAATATGGTAAAAATATGACCTGGCCTTTTTTAAAGTGCTGGAAACTGTTCTATTTAATTTTATTATTATAATACTTGAAAGTGAACTTATTTTGTCATCAGTCTATCAATATTGGAGTGACTGACTGACAGACAACATACATCCCAATAGTTTCGGGTGTCATGTCTGGATAGTGTAGGTGAGCACAAAGATAGGATTTCCCAAAATTCCCGCGGGAAAGGATGATTACGATTTACGCAGGCGGAGCCGCGGGCGCTCTCTAATTAATAATAAAATCCCTACTGCATTAAAGAACTCCTCCTTTACATAGTCGGTTACGAAAACAGTAAAAGCGGACACAGATAACACTAGCAAATAACAATTAGAAACTTTCTAAAACCCCAGATATCGAAGGATATTCCGAACAACTAGTTTGGAGCAGTTCTCTGGACCCCACCTCAAAAATTCATGTCATTTGTCCCCAAGGGTACCTACCCGCTGGCCATAGTAACAAGTTGACTGCCGACCTTGGTAACCTAACTTGAATTAATATAGACAGACTGAACTATATGGTACTTACATTTCTGTGTCCCCAACAGGAATTTAATATAACTAAACCAGCTAAAAACTTTGATTTCTTCTTTTAGGCTATAAGCTAGCAACGTGTTTATTTTAATCTCAATTCCATCATTAAGTCGTACTGTGAACGTGGCTTTTCAGTCTTTTGGGCTGTTGGCTGTCTACCCCGTAAGATATAAAGTCGTGATATACATATAGTATGTATGTAAACTGGTTTTTGGCCGAAGAACTTACTCGGGTATAAAGTATATTAGCACAAGTCTAACTTTAAGCCGTATGAGCATAAATTATAGATACCTAGTTTGGTATGCAAGAACAATAAATTTGAACGTATGTTTTGTTAGATATTGAAAAGAACATTACAGTATATTACAATCTTACCAGATTTTTAAGCTACAGGTGTAATAGATTACGTTTTCCAAATTAATGAATTAATAACACGCTTTTATATACTTTACTTTTATATAAGTTCTTAATTCTTTCCAAGCCGTGGTGAAGAACCCGTCCAAAGAACAACGAACGATTATCCAAAATGACATTACAAGCCCGATAAGTAAATGAAATTACGCTTCTTCAGCGAGATGTTTTAAGAAATAAAAAAGTTTCCAAGTGTTAACCCGCGTAATTGAGGTTGTTTCATCCGAGTTGGAGACATAAAAGGAATACTAATAATCCTCTTTTGCTGTTGCAAGTCGTAAAAGAAGGCGTTGCAAGAGACAGATAACGACCTAAGTTGGGAAAGTGAATTACACAAAAAAGTTGTTTCGGAGTCATTACTTAGATACAATAATAAGATTATTATACTACAACTAAATGTACTCACTCGTATATAACACACTGAGTGAATGACATATCAACGCATAGCCTTAACCGTTTGGTTCCAGAAATTTAAAATTTGGTATGTTGGTTCGTTTAATGGTCTAACCTAGGGTGAGGGAGAAGATTTTTCAAAATGCCCGCGGGAAGGAAAAATAACGAGATTCACACATAGGGTGGGCGTACATTAGTAGTCAACTTTCTCCTTCTTAAATTTAAGAGCAAACGTCCTCCAAAAATAGAAGAATGAAAAATTAATGAAAAGAGAGGAAGAAGATCAAGATTAAAATATTTTAATCAAATAACGGAAAAAGTAAACGCATAACATACCAATAAATAACAAAATTAAAATAGAAAAGAATATAAACCTTAGCTAACCTAAATAATGGATAGAATTGATATTCAGACGTAGTGACAAGTGACTGCTATCGCAATAACCTAATTGACCATAACAATCTGGAAATGCTGGAGAGGAAGGGTAGCCGACACATCAAATTTTTGCTCAATATATTTGGTTCAATATTAAAAGATATACATAAAATAAGGCAATAATTGCAACATTGTCGATATAACTCGATGTAGCTTGTCGAGTGAATTCACTAATGTACGTGCTTCAAAGTTACTAAGTCATTGTTATTGCTCGTGCCCTGAATTTATTGTCAGGCGCTGAAATAAAAGTGCAATAAGCTGAAGCTTTGCGTCTTGAATTTCTCTCGCGTATAGCTTTTTCCCGCAGCCTCCCCCCAGCCGACGCGAATTTAGCGCCACCTACAAAAAAATTACAGGTTTTTTGCAAACTCCAAGAGAACTATAGTTTTTTCCCTGCGAAGCTTACGGAGATCATACGTAGAAGTAGAAGGGACACACAAACTGACGAGATAAGTATGATAGATCTTACAAGATTGAACCATCCAATTTAGAAGCCCATGACTGAGTATGTAATCAGGAATGCTCTGTCAATAGGGTTCCAACTGGGTAGATGAGAAATCCGGAAGTGCCAATCCTATTCTTTTTTTCTAGGGATTCTTTGACGAATGACCCTTTTTGTTACGACGCCTTTGTCCCGCCTGTTTCGGCAGTAATTACTTTGATACACTGAAAACAAGTTGTATTATCGGATGGCAAGAGCCAATGAAGGAGTCCAGTAAATTTTACCCCCTTTCGGGAGCCGGAAGATTTGAATCTTGTCCGCTGTTCCGGGTGAAACCCTATCTCTGAAAATTACAATGAAAATCACTATAATAATTGCATTGTTATTTCATATACACATAATATAACCAACATTTTATTCATGTGGAGAGGATGAATGAAAACAACTACTAAGCAGATATACAAGGAGAGTGTGCAGGGAAAGGTCGGAGTGGGAAGAGCTAGACGAACGTATCTTGATCAAATTAAGGACGTCCTGGTAAAGGGTCAGGTCAAAAGTACCCGAAACTGCCGAGCTTGCATGAAGAGAGTTATGAATGTGGATGAAGCAAAGGAAGTATGCAGAGATCGTGGCAAGTGGAAAGAGGTAGTCTCTGCCTACTCCTCCGGGAAAGAGGCGTGATTTTATGTATGTATGTATAATAACACCTATATCCCTCGCAGGATGGGCAGAGCCAACCTTGTTAAGACTGAAAGGCCACGTTCAGCTTAATGATGTAGGTAATTGAGATTCAAATAGTGACAGGTTGATAGCCCATCGCCTAAAAGAAGAATCTCAAAATTTATGAGCCTTTCTTTCAGTAGCCTTTAACGACACCCGAATTTTTATTTAGAACACGAATTCGACCAGGAAAGATATGGAGTGGTCCTATTCTGAGGTGCCCGGAACATGAGGTGCCCGCCATCTTGGAATAGGATCACATTGTGTTTTTTGTTATCATAATTGTATTGAAATTCCTTATATTTTACGAACGAAATGCAAAGCGTTCTATATCAAATTAACCAAGCCCTTACTACTACAGTTCCTACAAGCAGGGTAATCAAACTTTGACGTCGAGACAAGACATGCATGCTAAGCGAATGAGAGGTTGTGATAAATTAGTTACAGATATTGACCGATTTCTGGTCCATTCAACATTTTCTCGATTTATTATAAAACAAAGTCGATATCTACTTTGAGTTGAAGATGTGTAAGTGGTGATTAAAAAAATTATAAATAATATTTTTATAACAATAAACATTTTTTCATTAATTAACTTAAATCTAAAACGAATGCTCCTCCATGTTTTCATGAATAAGTACCTTGAAAAAAAAACTAAAAGTAAAAAATTTGTTACTCGTTGTAAGTAAAAGCATTTTGGCAGAAAATGAGTAAATAAAATTAGAAGAATCTTAAATATTTCAATACAGCACTGATTACTAAGGTTGCTTGATCTAACTAAATGCAGTTGCCAACATAATATTTGCTATCAAGAAAAAATAAGAGAGAAATTTAAATTGAGTTCTGTCAAAAATTTTACCAAGTTAAAAAAATATGTATAAAAATTTCCCTTACCTTGTAAGCTTGAATAGACAAAATCACAAAACATTTGCATTTTCATTATAACCACATCTGTAAATAGAGAATTTCATGCAAACACCTGTTATCTTATTTCACTGAAAGGAAAAATAAATACAATCTATAGAAATATAGGGAAAGATACTGACAATTGTATGAATATTGTATGAGATTAGCTCCAGGTGACAACGTACTCTTATTTGTATTCTCTTTGGTGAACGGATCCATAAGTCAATGTGAAATTCTGACTTCGAAATATCGATACGATAGTCACGATCCGAGTATCGATAAATAATCTGAGAATTAACGGTATTCAAAATTCGTAAATGAAAAAATCATGAAAATTGGTTTAGTATTACTTTAACCTTAATCCAAAATTGTGGTTTTCAGTTAAGTAGAATAGAACCGCTTTATTTCTTTCTGTAGTAAAAATAGAAGGGTACTAAAAAAACGCAATTATTTCTAGTGAATTTTAAATAAGGCAGGTTAGGTGGCAACGCAGTCAGCTAGCTGTAATAGTTGCTCGAAACTACGAATACGAAGTTTGTACATATTTACATACCTATAGTCACGCTTACTACCTTGCGGGGTAGACAGGGCCAACAGTCTTGAAAAGACTGAAGGGGCACCTAAAAAAGAACAACGAAAAAAATGTAAAATAAGTATGTCGACGTACAACATCGATGTATTCAAACCGAATCAAGACATCACTATTTGGATATTTGCAAAGTTCCGAAATAGGCAAAGGTCGTGTGTATTGTTTGTTGAATAGCTTCCATAAAGGAGCCTTTACAGTGCAGAAGTATTAACTTTAACATCCCTTTCAGATCATCCCGCAAGTATATAATAAGAAAGTTTTTAATTACCCAGTTAGACTATATTATATAGTGTCAGCTTGTTTTGTCTACGTTTATTGTTTGTTTTTTTTGTTTGTAAATACTTTATTGTGCATAACAAATTTTTTGAAGTACAAAGAAAATAATGCACAACAGCGACTCCATGTTTATTTTTATTAACCTTACACATAAAAAAAATAACAGTAAAACATGTAGTAATTGAAATATATGCATGATTTTTCAAGAGAAATCCTTGTGACAGCTATTTTTTTTTGTGAAAAGTACTTAATGTATTGTTTTCGTTGGTTTACATCAACTCTCTTTCATTCTTCATTCTTTCTCATCAACTCAAAAACATTTCCTCATACTTAATGAGGGATACATAAGAATTCCTGGACTTCAGGAAACATCCACTTTGGAGTACCATCCTAATTGATTTTAAATAACCCCCGTTAGATTCAGCCGGGGCAGAATTCCTTTCATCCCCTTCAAGAGGGTAAGCAATCAATGTCCATAAAATTTGTAATATTTCTGTATTCGCTAGGTTAGGATTTTTTCAATCGATACTTGTAGTATGATGGAATATTTACATAACATTTTGTTTAGTTATTGCTTTTTTATATATTAAATACATATAATCACGTTTATATCCCTTGCGAGGTAGACGGAGCCTTGTAATGACTGATAGGCCGCGTTCTGCTGTTATTACAATTATTTTTTTTAATTGGTTTTCAATTTTTCTCTTTCCTCTTTCTCTCTCTTGTGTATATTATATTTTTTTATTGTTTTTTTTTTATTTTAACCGATTATACGTATCGTTGTCTAAAACTTTCCAGGTAGGAAAGGCACTTTCAAAAGAGCGATAAAATATATCCATTAAAGATATTTAAGTAAAACTATAAAGAAGGTATTAAAGATGAGTTCTAATGGATCTAAGAAATAGATTGTTATAACAATAACACGAAAAACTTTACCATCCATACTTAACATCGACATGCATAGATTTTATCAAATGTATTCAAAATTATGTATTTATTTCCAGAGTTTTTAAGATAAATATGATAACAGGCGGCTTGCCGCAGTGTATATATTTTTTGGGTACTATATTACTGTGATACCTTCTCGTGAAATGTCTTGAAAACCCCTATAATAAGTTGTACAAAGAGGTCAAATAAACTTTACCATGTAATTAAAAATTACCTTATTATACCTTATTATTACTTAGCATATCAGTGTTTACTATTAATCATATGGCTCTTTTATGCCTCTGCAATTACTTTCCACCTAGATTCTGCCTGTGGTTCTTTTAATAAGACAGTGTAAGCCCTAAAATATCGCCTCTGTGCTAGACTGACCAGTTAAAATGCCTGATTAATGCCCTAGTCTATGAAAATGTCCGCCAAGCATTACAAGCTGTACGAGATAAGTTATGAGAAATAGTGATGCGCGCCTCCAAACTGAGTGCCTAACTATGACTGCCCTGTGAATAGGTACAAAGAAAATGAAACCCTTTTATCAATCAGGCAACTAGAAATTTCCATTTTGCACTGTTACATATAAAAAATCTCTTATTTCATAAAATATTTAGAATGTGCACAGAATTTTATAAAATCGAGAATCTAAGCGCCTGGAAAAATCTAATGATGCCCGAATGTTGCGAAATAAACATTCTTCAGAGCTTGTATCGGTGTTAATAGCTTTTAAAATAGTCTATGATCTTTTAAAATTATCTGAATGAATTCCTAACATATTTTTCATACTTTTTACAAGACTTGTTAGAAAATTAAACAAGTGTTTAAAAACTCATTGGATTATTTTTAAAAGTTTGATTAATGGATTATTGTTAACAACAACTCAACAAAAAAAAACCTACTTATTAAGTATACAGTGTTCCCGAAATTGGAAAATTTTACTTCGAATTTGTGAAAGAGCAGCCGGTTTGAATGTCGGTTCTATACGACTACTATCATCAATTCTATGGTTTTCTGCCTGACGTAATATCTCAGTTAATTCTTCAATTTTTATCCTCGTTGCAAGATAACACAAACTCTGTAACACGGTCTTGTAAATTACTTTCTATGGTTAAATCCGTGTAGTATTGAAGTGAACATTTTGATTGGATTTGCACGTCAACCGTTTTATGAAGATGTATTTTTGTTTTACATTATTCACGGTATTATTTCATGGTAAGTTACGTATTGATTTAACACAAAACTTGCATGTTTCCATTTACACTCCTTCTATATGTAGAGTTAACCTTTAATAATCCTGTCTATATGACCGAACAATGTAAGCATTCTGGTGAAATGAAGTGTAGGTATATGACTGCTTTTAAATGATAGAAATTATTATCCATACAAATTGCATTGATAAGACTTAGATCATAATATACCTACGCGAAGGAAGTCTTTTGCTTGTTATGAAAGTGGTATCTAAACATTTACCGTAATTAGAAGGATACCTTAAAATGATAGGCCTGCATCAAAAGAGATACATATGAATGTGGATTAAGCGAAAGAAGTATGCAAAGATAGTGGCAAGTGGAAAGCTGTACCTATGTAGCCTTTGCCTGCCCGTTTGGGAAAGAGATGATATTTTATTTTATTTTATTTTATTTTATTTTATTTTATTTTATTTTATTTTATTTTATTTTATTTTATTTTATTTTATTTTATTTTATTTTATTTTATTTTATTTTATTTTATTTTATTTTATTTTATTTTATTTTATTTTATTTTATTTTATTTTATTTTATTTTATTTTATTTTATTTTATTTTATTTTATTTTATTTTATTTTATTTTATTTTATTTTATTTTATTTTATTTTATTTTATTTTATTTTATTTTATTTTATTTTATTTTATTTTATTTTATTTTATTTTATTTTATTTTATTTTATTTTATTTTATTTTATTTTATTTTATTTTATTTTATTTTATTTTATTTTATTTTATTTTATTTTATTTTATTTTATTTTATTTTATTTTATTTTATTTTATTTTATTTTATTTTATTTTATTTTATTTTATTTTATTTTATTTTATTTTATTTTATTTTATTTTATTTTATTTTATTTTATTTTATTTTATTTTATTTTATTTTATTTATATATTTTAAAACTTTTCCAGAGCTAATTATTACTCAAAGTAAACTAATCTGATCAAATTTAATTTGATAAGTACCACAAATTTTTGGATCAAATTAGTGATTTGATAATTTTGATTCTAAATTAGACTTTTTATTTTCAGTTGCACAATCATATAAAGAGAGTTGTAATGCAAAATGTGCAATAACAGCAAATGACGAGACGCGCTGCGGTTTCGAAGCGAAACTCAAAAAATACATAGTGTTCCCGAGCCAATGCGCACTTGTCGCTTACGCTGATTGTTATAACGCAGGTATGTTTTTATGACTAGACTTTATTCAAAATTCAAAAAATTAAAAATTTTTATTCATTATTATAGGATACTTCATATCGCTTAATAATTGTCAAAACGTATGGTTTAACAACATTGGTTTACGTCAAATAAATTACTTAAAACTAAGTTTGCTGCTGTTTCCAAGGCGCCAGTGCAGAAGAAGCGGTAACAAACTGCACTGCAGCATTTTCTTCATTTTATTCCTGTGTCTGCTATGTGTTATTATAGCCGTGTGGTTCCCGGCACCATAAAATAAAGAATAGGACCACTCCATTTCTTTCCCATGCATGTCGTAAAACGCGACTAAGAGATTGGTTTACAAACTTGGGATTCTTCTTTTAGGCGACGGGCTAGCAACCTGTCACTATCGAATCTCAATTCTATCTTAGAGCCAAATAGCTGAGCGTTGCCTGTCAGTCTTTTGAATACTGTTGGCTCTGTCTACCTCGCAAGGGATATAAATGTGATTAAATGTATGTATATGTACTTTATTCCTATTATCCTGCGTAGACAGAGCCTGAAGTGAAAAGATCGGGTATTGACAAGTTGCTAGCTCATTACTAACAAATTCATTCGTTCATTGTATCAAAGAGAGTCAGAGTTAATTATTTCCTGCTCCACATCTGCCGGCTTTCCAAAATGGAACAAAACCAATGTCAACTTTTACGGTATCGTAAAACAGAAATCAACGTTTCCAACGATACTCCTGATATCCCTGTAAAAGCCTTCTGATGTCCTCAGTGACTACATTATTCTGTTAGATCATACTCGCAAAAAGAAATATGACGTAGGTATAAAAATATTCTAATTCTAGTTTTTGCCCGCGGCTCCGCCCGCGTATATTTGTATTTTGCGTCGCATACTTTTCCTTAGCATACGTTCAATTCCAGCTTTTGGAGTTAATTGGTTATATAAAACCAATTTATTTGCCTATATCTGTTCTGTAACTCACACAGTTAGGTTTTTTTACTGCATTTAACAGTTGTTTAGTTCAGAAAAAGAATTCGCTCTTTTGTAGAAACTTATAGAGGTGCCAATAAGTACGGTGAGCTCGGAAGATAGCTATGCCACCTCACCTTAAGTGGTCTACGGCAGGTGGCCCAGGTATCTCCCGAGCCGCGTGTACCACTTGTACACAAAAATGTTATTACGGAATCTTTTTATCAAACCTTGAATCTAAATTTTTCATAGGCTTAGCAATGGTCTATTTTACTTGCATTAAAAAGTGATCCTAATTAACCTATGAAATCAGACAAATTTATTAAAACGTTGCGGCTTTCAAGTAAAATAACCCCTTTATCAAAAAATATGACATTTCAGAGCATGAAAGACCCCTCGAGACAGGTCTTCCATGCTCAGTGGTTGACATCATGAATAAATATGTGTCAAAATATGTAAGCCGTGTCTGAAATATGTAAAACAGGCTGCTATACGTCTGGTAAATAATCGCTGAAGCGTATTCTAAGGGTAAGGGCGACGATGCGAGTGACATGAGACGCTACATAGGGGAATTTTCTAAGAAACTGATCATACTTCTTACTAGATCACGTGAGAAGTGATATAGTTGAAACTAAACTATCCCATTTACCAACCATCTTATAAAGACAGTGAATGTGTACCTATATTTCTGTCCACTTTATGTATTTATTAATAACCAGTCTTCTGAAAATTTCGCACTCAAACTGTATTAATTAGAAGAACTATTAGCTTTTATATAGGGTTCCTTGAAAAAAGTTTAAATTCTTGAGTTGATTTACGCATGTATAACCGCGGCAAAGCGGATTATAATTACGTCTGTATCACTTGCGAGGTAGACAGAGCCAAGGCGCGAGACGGAAAGGCCACGTTTAGCTGTATGGTATTTAAGTACACAGATGACATAGAACTACGCCTCTTACCAGGAGGTGTAGTCAGACACTAGATCTTTCATCATTCTTTCATGCAAGCAAGCTCGCTGCATATAAAAGGCATTTAGACATTACATTGCACATATTATACATAACAATAATACATTTCCTTGACATTACTTTATTTCTTGTTAGATAATGCAATTAGCATTAAGTCCGCCTGTTGTATCAACATTGTTCGTACAATAAAGTTTTAAGTTTTAATTTAGTGTACCGTGTGGTTCCCGGCATCAATTTGAAAAAAGAATAGGATCACCCCATCTCTTTCCCATAGGTGTCGTAAAAGGCGACTAAGGGATAGGGATTAAAAGCTTGGGATTCTTCTTTTAGGCGATGGGCCGGTAACCTGTCACTATTTAAATCTCATTCTACCAATGAGCCAAACTGCTGAATGTGGCCTATCAGTCTTTTCAAGACTGTTGGTTCTGTCTACCACACAAGGGATTCAGACGTGATTATATGTATGTATGTACAAAGTTTTAAAATAAATAAATATAATTCTTAGTAAGTTATTTTTTCCAGAACTGATCGAAACTGATCTCGAATTCTGCCTGAAGGATACTATAAAGGCCAGTCGGCGGATGTACGGCGAATCCTGTCCAATGTTCTGCCCTAACCACTGGCGTCCCGTATGCGGTGCTTCTAAAATAAGGGACTATAAATACAGGACCTTTAACAATGCCTGTTATCTTGACATGCTTAATTGCAGGTCTGAGGAAGAATTGAACGGTGCGTAATACTCAAAGAGTTCGTCGAAGTCCTTGTATAAATTAGTAAGCAATAAGACAATATGGGGAAAAGTTAAGATAAAATGTCGTCATAGTACCTACATAACATAGCATATATACTTACCTTTTTAGGTGTAAGAGGTTTCATGATCGGTTTAGTCTTTCCGAACATGAGCCCTTATAAAGAAACAAACAAAGTTGCAAACTTAATTTCTTACAATATAATTAGTCATGACAAAATACGAGTATGTATGAGTAAAGTAATATGACATTTTGTGGCTGCAGCCATCTTGTATATATATATACCCATCAAAAATCGCTAAGATTACAGCCAGTTCCAGTTCCATTTGAGAGCTACAATGCCACAGACAGATACATCAAGCTTATAACACCGAAATCGTAACCCGACTGCTTTCTCGTCGGGGGTTAAACAATGACCTTGCAAATAATTATAATAAGTTGCCTTAAAATTTTACCTTTAAATTTAGACTTCTCCAACTCACACTCAACTTGTTTCAGGCTATGTGGAAGTCCCTCTAGAATTTTGTCCAAGGCATTCTATGAAGAATATGTTCAAAGAACAAATTGTTGTCACCAATCTACATGACTATCGCAATTATAATCTTAGAAAATAATTTAGAAAGTAACCAAAGATGTTGATTTTAGTACAAGATTAACAATTAAATTACCTACATATGTATGACAAAAAAATATATTAATGGTTTCATTGCAATTTATCTTTTCCCGAGTTCTGAGGTATGTTTAAATAATCTGATTTTCTAAAGCAGAGTGATAATTTTTTAAAAACATAATGCACGAATAGAGAATTAAAATAACCCACTTTGCTCCCCCATCGCATCGCCTATATTAAGAACCCCAAGTTAATAAATCTTTGCCTTGATGGACTTAGAAAATCTGTATGATTTTTTTTTCTTCGCCACCAGACCTCCATGGAAGCTATTCGAATTAATATATTTAAAACGTGTTAAAATGGCGCTTTTACATCACATTAGAAGGCTTCAAGATTAAAATAATTAATCAGCAATTCCCTTTGATAGAAGAAACATTGAAACAGAAAATCCTTTAGACACGTTGTAACTCTCATAAAACCAGTATAAAACAACCATTACTTTTCATTTATACTGAAAGCACGCAACAAACCTTTCCTAATGAAATTGTAAATCACTTTGTTGTAACTAATCCGTAGAAATGTATCCATACTTCGATATAAACGAATCATCATCTTCATTCGCCTGGCTATATTTAGTCCCAGTTCCATCCTCCAAACAAAAGAATGGGACCACTATATCTCTTTCCTATGGATGTCGTAAGAAGCGACAAAGGAAGTGACTAATAAACTTGGGTTTCTTCTTCATTTAGTGCCAGTAACCTGTCGCTATTTGAAAATCAGTATTTTCAAGACCGTCGGCTCTGTTTACCCCGCAAGGAATGTAGAGGTGATTATAAGTATGGGAAATTCCTTGCCTTGGGATATTCAAGAAAAAAAGTAGCCTAATGTATATTCCAAAGGCATATTCTATTTACATGTGTGCCAAATTTCGTGAAAATAACTCCAGTAAGTTTTGAGTTTTTTCGTTACAAACCTACAAATCTATTCTCTTTATTATTAGTGTGTGTGTGTGATTTCTTACCATGCGATAAAAGGGACCTTTTACAAATCCACAAAGAAAGAAGGAAATCCCTTTGGGTGGAAAAGCCTATAATACATCGTTTGCGTCAGAGCATCTTCCGGAAATTAAATATTTTGGCAATACGAGTAGCTCCGACGAGTATGGTTCTCAGATACAAACCGTCTTGCAAAAATGCACAGACATTAAGACACAACATTTGTAGAGAACATTTGAAGTGCAGTGACAAGGTATAGAGAATCATAGATGCACATCTAAATACCTACCTTAGAATGGATATCTTCCCTCACTGTAAAAGTTTCGGTTTAAAATCAAACAAGGAAAGAAGATGTAATTAATATCTCTCTCTCTCTCTCTCTTCGCTTTCTATATGGTTCCGATGGAAGTCAGGTTTATACAAAAGTAACCCTGTCTTTCCCTGAATAACGAGACCACCATATTAAGCTTTATTGCGAATACTTAAGGCTCATCCGAAATGATGCCGGTGGCCGCGATGGCACCTTGACATTTTGAACCTTATTGCCAGTACGCACGGTTCATTTTCGGCAAATACTTTGCAGGTAGACCTCGCTCCGTAGGGCTTGAGTGGTCCAGATCAGATCATGGTTACACATTCAGTAGCCTGAATTTATATGGTTACCTCACAACGTGTTTTCGCCTTAACAACATCATCGGTTTGTGTAAACATAGAAATAATTCATTGGTGGCTCTCGATACAGTACTGGGGTTGAAACATCGTACAAGTAATTTTGGTTGCAGTATAACGGCTTTCTGAATATTAAAATGATTTTGTTTTTAGAAACGTGAAATTTAATATTGACTAAATACCAATTACTCTATTGATACGAGTAGTAGTCATAATCAAATTTCATTTGGAATTGGACCATGTCCAAATCAATATCCTTTGTTTACGAAAACAAACGTTAAGTACATGAATGTATTCATAGATTCTTGTAAGTTTATGAGAAGTAGGTAATTTTTATTTTCTGTTTTTATATATAAAGTTGATTCCGTATATTGTCTTTGATATAACTGTTTGGAAAAATGTACAGACGTACATATAATCACGTCTTTATCCCTTCCGGGGTAGTCTAGACAAAGCCAACTCTCTTGAGAGGTGTTGTTCAGCTGTTTGGCTTATTGACGGAATTGAGATTCAAGTAGTGACACATTGCTAGCCTGTTGCTATTCAATAACGAAAATCGCATCAAAATCAAATCTGTAATTTAAAATGTAGGACCAAACCCAAAACATAAGGCCAGGTTTTCATTAAATGGATTCGACCACCCAATGAAAACCCAGTCAAAATCTTAACATTGTTTTTTGAGAAAAGACCCTGACATACAGAAGGGTTTAATTCAATACCTCCCTTTTTAAAATAACTGTAGAAAGTATCTCTATTTGTCACACGAATCAATCGAAAGCAATATATAGAAATGAGATCTGTTGGTATCATAGCTAGTGAAAATTCAGAGTGTGTTTTTCCCCAGGGTGAACAGGCATGATATCTTATACCTGTACCCAATATACCTTGAGGAAAGTAAGAATGACACTTGCACTGGGGAAATGTTTCAAAGGTATCAAATATATTGAATACATTATTTACATAACACGTCTTTCTATCAAATTTGAAATTTACATTAGTTTGAATTTTACGAAGTTATGTACATTAGTTTGAATATTAATTGATGCTCTTACGCTTCAGGGAACTGGATGTGTAACCATGATCAATCCAATACAGGCTAGGTTCTCATGCAAAGGTTGCGTAGGTCAGATGGGAGTCGCTCCGTGTAAAAATTTGACTCACCCAATCTAGGATCCATGGTCAAAGGCATACCCCCAGGTTCCTCTCCAGAGTGGTGAGGATGCAACTGGGACTAAAGCCAGGAGGAAGAAGAAGTATTTCTATCAAACTGTAGTACGTATGCTGTGCAAATATTGTACTTAAAGTCGCATGTTAGGGTACATTTTTGTACAGCGTATTTTTGTAATTTCCAAAAGGTACAATCTGAGTACATACACAATACTCAAAGCTACGTTTATCTGATAAGGAGACCACTTAATTGTTTAACTTATGTGGCTACTGGTACTGGTCTCTAAGACGTTCCTACCACGCTGGCGAGTAGCCTCTCTCTTAATTAAATAAGTGAAATTAGTGCAATGCCCTTATTAAGAAATTTTTAAATAGGGCTATCCCAAAAATCCCTACATTTACGAAAACACACACTGCGTGTTTGTTAATCTGTGGGTAAGCATATCTTTCGAAAATAGGTAACAATATATCTACTTTAATGAAAAGTAAACTTAGGACACTTTGGAAATATGGATTTAATATAAACAAATCCCAAATAAAATTACGTGACCGATTATTCGCAAAATTTGATAGAGAGTAACTTTGCCAGGATTATCCTACCGACTTAAATACATATGTCTCATCTTGTTCACCATCACGTCAGATGCATAAATTTTTTCAGTAAAAGAAAAACTATTTTTATTGCCTCACGGCGAACGAAGTAGCGGGCTACACCTAGTACGTTATGTTTTCTTACTAATTATAATTTTGAATGAAGGGTCGGGTCCACCATTCATCTTTCGCTTCCTCACAACACGTGCTCATCTGTTTGTTTGTTACATCGAAAGCCGAAACCCCTGTTTTCGTTATAATTACTTATCGGAAATTTGAAATGTTCCTTTTGAATACGTTGTAAATGAGATGCCGGGGGCTGAATAGAAACAAAATAATTCATTCGGAATGAGGACTTCACCTAAATCGTGAATTGCATTTAGATTTTGTACGCGAATGTAGATAGGTACTTACATATCTTGTTTATTTTCGCTTTTCCTCAAACATGGTTAAATATATTCCTGGGACGAATCCGTTTGTTTACTGGTTATTTTAATTTAACCCATTGATTAAAAAAGGTGTATTGATTTTTACTTGTTTTGCTGAATTGAGAACTCTCTCTCGTCTCTGCGTGTTTCCGGTTACACCCTCCACAGAAGTGTTTCGGGCCTGGGGCGCGTCTATTTTGTTTGAATTAAGAACCTTTTTATTTAAACAATAATATTGGCCACTAAACACCCGCAAAAGATAAAAGTCAATGCCAAGACGCTGATCCGGTAGGATTTCTATAAATCCAGCTTTATCTGATATTTCTGAACAGAATTCCAACTTCCGAAGTACCAAAGTGGGTTTGAGTTTTCATAAGTCTGGACTTTTGTCTTTATAAGAACAACTATTCTGTGGCTCCGATTCACTCAGTAGAGCGCTAAAGTATAATAATATATCCATCCATACTTCCATCTAACAGGATAAAGATTTCTATTTGTTTGTTACGAATAGGCCCACTTCATCCTTTTCCCGTCCATTTCGTCGTAAAAGACGACTAAGCGATAGGCTTATAAACTTGGAATTTTTATTATAGGCGATGGGCCTGTAACCTGTCACTATTTGAATAATGAAGAGAAAGATTGTTTTTGAAATTATTCGTTACAATTCATTCATATAATCACGTCTATATTCCTTGCGGGGCAGACAGAGCCGGCAGTCTTGAAAGACCGATAGGCCACTGTTAGACTTAATGATAGAATTGAGCTTCAAATTCGTCTAAAAGAAGAATCCTAAGTTTATAAGCCTATTCTTTAGTCGCCTTTTTGTCATCCATGGAAAAGAGATGGAGTGATTCTATTATTTCGTATATTGGTGCAGGGAACCACACGGCACCGTTTTTTTATAGCCAGTTAAAAATAAAACCAAATATACTTTCACATTCATAAATTTATAGATGGAATATATTTTAAGGTAGAAGATTATTAATATTAATGGAAAAAATAAGACTGGGAAAACCCTACTATACCTACGTCCAAGATTCCAAAATCGTAAACATGAATCACAGGCAACTTGGTTTACCGACGTCATAATCATTGTTTCTCTTTTCTTCACATTGATAATGCATATCGTTGTCTCTTTTTGATTTATTTACGAGCAGTCTTTTGTTTATAATAAATAAGTAAATGCAACGGTGATATTTCCTTAGTTGACTAAAGACTGGCATACAATAAGGACGGACTATGTGATAAAAAATATATATTTAAGGTTGTTAGTGTGTCGATTCTGTTAATTAGTTTGATAATTAAGTTAATTGTGATTTTAGAAAAAGGTGGGTAATTACTTAATTACATATTAATTGTGTGGTGAAAGCGAATATTCTTAAGTTTAAAAAAATATTTGATAGCTCCCTTTAAATATCCTTGTAAATTCGAAAAAAGTGAAATGGGACGTCTGAATTCGTCTTTTTATGGATGTTGTAAAAGACGATTGAAGGAAAAATATTTAAATCGTGTTTGTTAGTTGTAGTGGTTAAAATGAAAATATTTGTTAAAGTATTAATGGACTTGCGTGCTTTCTAACTGACAGATTAGGAACATATGATGAGATAAATACCTAATCGTGAGGAAACCTACACATGCAGGAAACTGGATCAGGATCAGAGCTAGTCTCAATATATAAAGCGGTTAAAAGCTGGGACTAGCTGTTAACCGCTTTATATATGTGGACTTATTAGGACTTATTGGGATTAATATTATAAAAGCAAACGTGAAAGTAAGTTTGTTTGTTACCTCTTCACGCATTATCTAAACCAATGTTCTTGAAACTTCGCGAATATACAATTCGAAGTCTGGAGAAGGACTGATGGTACCTTTCATCCTGGTAAAACTATTAGTATTAAATTCTCGTAGAAATTTGGAAAACACCTGTATTCTTTTGTATGTAGCGCTAAACTCGCACGGACGAAACTCTGTGTAAAAGCTATAAGTATACTTACTATATATTTCAAATTTATATCTGTATTTAAATTTAGTCTGATCTTTGACGAAATTTCAAAGTAATTTCTTACAGAGTTAAAGGCGTAAAAATATTTTTTATTTTATTTTCGTTTTGTAAACAAAACATTTAATATTGTTTGTCCGCCATACTTGCATATCGGTACCGTCTATCAGTAATATGAGGTCGCTTGTAATCTTTATATCCGAGTAGCATTGACCTCTACGATGTACTTACATATAATCGTATATATTTTTATGATTTGCACGTGTCAACGGCAATGACATATCGCGTCTTGAGGGGTAGACAGAGGTAATAGTCACAAGCCTCGAGAGGACGTTTTGCTGGATAAAAGAAAAAATTTAAAAAAAAATTGATTCCCAACGGATTTCGAATCCTCTATTTATATTTCCTACAGTTTTGTGAAAACCATCATACATATTTCAGAATCCCGTTTGTGTTGTACGTTATCTGTCAGTCAACAAGTACTTATGTCAGAAACGACAATTTTTTTTTGTGCCAAATTTTTATTGTTTGAAAATCCATACGGGTAATTAATTCCCTTTAAACTTTACTAGAACATAGGATTTCAATTTTATCAATAAGACTTTATAAGTAATACAATAAATAAAAAATTAAAAAATAGGAAGTCATGTCAGAAAAATAAAAACAAAAAGTACGCAGAAAACAGTGCAAGTGAATAAATATTGATTGTCTCTGCCACCTATTCTAGCAAAGAGGCATGAACATAGATATGGTAAGTTCAATAACTAATACAAGTATGATCGTACCTTTTTCAGATATCAACATGAGTGCGACTCTGATTGTCCTGTCCACACTGGTATTAGGCTGCCTAGCTCAGAGGTCCCCCTACGCTGGAAAAAATCCTATAGGATACCCGCAATTGGACCCGACCACTACAACCACTTCTGCTGATGGATTGGGTAACAGGTAATATCACTATCCTAAACATAGTATTCGAAATTATGTAAGGCTAAAGAAGTGGCATCTACTGGTTAATGTGTTACCATTGTCGTTATGTGTCTCATTTTTCCACTTTCTCTTACTCTGCAATTTACCCTAGATAGAGACAAAGAGTTATGAGAAACGCCTTGTCAACGTTCGTAAATAAATGGCAGGGTGGTCTAGTCACGAATCTTGATAAGGCATATATCTTATCCTTTCTCTTTTTCGGTCTCGGTAGTTATTTTGAATAACGGAAAGAGAGAGACGTTAAGACTTATCCGTTTTCAACGATCGTATAAGGGCTAGAACGTTTTCATCTTGCATGCAATACGGATATATTTTCAAGTACAATATGGAATTTCTATAGTCTTGTATTATTCCGATTTCTTTAAACCTACGTCATAACTTTAATAGCTATACCTAACGGTCTAGTTGTGACACCGGTTTTACGATCTAGTTTGAAGGAGTTTAGGTCGGTAGCAGTAGATGTAATATTGAATTGAAATTGATGCATCTTGTTTGAGATGAGACGTAATCTATTTTCTATCAAGTTCTAACAATAAAAGTGTAATTCCAACAGTTAAAAGTTTTATTAAAACAGGGATGGACGTCTATAACGTAAAGTCTACGTAAGCGCACTTTAAAAATATTAGATTTTTTATTATGTAGAACCAATGCGGAAGAGGCACTATGATACGTGAAAAAATGTATTTCTCCTTTTTCCATTCTACAGAAAACCAAATGACTTAATGATAAATTATCTCAAAATTACAGCTGCACAAAACAAAACTGTATGAAAACTAAACAACGATAATAACAAACCAATTATAAACACAAAATAATAAAATTTACTTTAATTTAAAACAGGAATAACCCCAAAACAGTTTTGCGGTATATTGTTTAAGTTCATAATGAATATAGTGTAATAATAAAAAAAAAAATGAAAATTCATATTCATTTATTAAAAGGTGAATTTATAATAATGTGTTTACATTCCAGATTTGGCGAAGATGACGTCACAACCACCACAGAAAGACTGCCAATAGAAGCCAACGGTGACAGAGCACTATACAACAGGTTGAAGAAGCTACCACTGGACAAGCAACCGTTCTGGTTGATCAACTGGTTAGCACTGGAAGAACTGAGGAAGAACCCCCAGACTTATCAGCATAAACCAAACACCTTTATCGATGTTATCCCGAGGGAGAATAGGAATTTGAATAGGCAATGAAGAGTTTCCATCCGATGTATTGTAATTAAAAAATATAAAGTAAACATAGACAGGAATAGTCTGTGGAGGTACAAAACCTGATCAGGAAAATTTATACCAAATTGGAAATAGGTAGTTAACTAATTTGCATTAACATACAAAGACTACTAAACGTAATACGACTTTAACAGATTAATTTTATTTCTATAATTGAGACGTTTTGGAATACTATACTAATAAAATTATATTTTTTCGAAATAAATATCTTACGCTTTTACAGTAATATGCCTAGCATTATCACTTTATAATGGATTTCAAGACGTAAAACATTTTTATAACATTAAAAAAAAATTATCAGTAGGTACTTAAATGGAAATAAGTCTGAAATTTTTACATAATAAAAAAAATAACCGATGTTCATGTTCAAATTGGCACAACTTTACTTTAGCGAAATTCAGTAGTTTTGCCTGAGAGTTATTTTGCACCTCAAGTTATCCTTTAACTTTAAACTCATCTACTTTCTCAAAAAACGTCGATCATCTTTTAATATATTTCGTTATTTTTTATAGTAGGCCAAGATGTTACTGTAATAAATACCAATAAAGCTGATCTTACTGCGAGCTAACATTTTTTATTTCCTTTGCCCGCCATTTTATTTTATGGTACAGTTGCCATTAACCGTTCTTTCACATCAATTTGATGAAATTGAGTGTAACTCATAGACATTTAAAAGTTTTACGATTCAGTTCAATTTATGAATTACTTTCCAAATTTTTCTTTGGCCATGTGTATCGGGCAATATAAAAAGCAAATATGTAAGGTGAGTGTGTATGGCAACCGTGAGATGGGAATGCCTAGACAACGTAATTTGATCAAATCGGGAACGTCCTGGCAAAAAGTCAGGCCAGTAATACCCGAAACCGACAAACTTCCACGAAGAGACTCATGAATGTGAGAGACACCGGGAGAGCGGCGGAGGCAGTGCGCGGTCTTAAATAAATGGAGATAAGATAATAAATTATTTATTTTGTTTTTATCATCTCTCATTATCATCAGCTTTTAATCATATCATCATCAATTACAGAATAATAGACAAAATAGATCTGAAAATAGTAGGCATCGGAAACTTATTATTCGACGTAAACAGGAATAAAACTAAGTTTAACGCGGGCGGACCAATTAGAACCAATTCCAATGTAAAAGCTAAATAGCGATATTCTTTTTCCCCTACAAGAATAAAGATAAAAAGCTATGTATATATTATTATGTTAAATTAGTCGAACAATTTCTATCTTTATATCTACAAATATATGTATGTCCAAGTCCATTTGTTAAGCTATTTAAGAGATTATGGCGAGTTGAAGCCGACTAGTCTGTAAAGTTACACTACTAGTAAAATATAACGTACAATTATAAATACTTACATATTTTTAGAACCACGAGTCAGAAGACTGTAAAGCAAATTATTTCGATATTTTTCTTAGACTACATTTGATCAAAATGTAACACAATAAAATTTTTGAAGAATCCAAATTGAATTGACATAGGATCTATTCTTGACGCGAAGTAAGGGGCAGATTTAAAAAGAATTTATTATTTCCATAACATGCCTTTCAAACTAAAAATGTAAACCTAGAATTATATATAGTGGCCATACTTGAACTTTGAAAGCGTAACAACTCATTTTATGCGCAGTCATGCAATAAAACATACATCATTCAGTCTGTCACGACAATCTGTCGTATTCGTATTGAATCTCACCCGTCCGTCAATCAAAACGTTTATCATTGCATCTGGATGTTCCTTTTGATTGATTGATTTATTCAAAGCTTTTTATAAATTTAAACGCAGATTGATAACAATTTTCTTTGGTTGGTTTTCTTTAAAAATCAATAAATTTCATCGTGATCCTGGCGTAAGAACTGATTAAATTCTCACCTCTCTTGAAAGGAGTCGAACGGTTATGGCAGTTCGTGTGGTTTCGGCAGTTTAGAATAGGACCACTGGCTTTCTTTCCCATAGATTTTGTAAACGGCGATAAAGTCAATTTCTTCGCGATTGATGTTGTTGTGTGATTGGATGTTGTGGCGTGTGGCGTAGAGTTGTCGCCACAAGTTATTCAGTAATTTGTATAGTCCTACTACTATTATAAAGGCGAAAGTTTGTATGGATGTTTGTTACTCTTTCACGCAAAAACTACTGAACCGATTACCAAAAAATGGTATGTAGGTAGCTGAAGACCCAGAATAACACATAGGCTACTTTTTATCCCAGAGTTCCCGCGGGATTGATAGGGTTTCCATGCGGACGAAGTCGCGGGCGGCCTCTAGTAGTTTATAAAATTCTACTTGTATACCAAATATAATTTAAGTCCGTTCAGTAGATTTTGCGTAAAAGAGTAACAAATAAGTATGCGTCCACAAATTCTTGTAAACTTACGCATTGATAATAGACGTGATTATTTGTATATTTGTATGTATAAAACATTTCAACGGCAGTTAATATTACTTTACACTTTGTTGTGATACTTATAAATAAACACCATCATATCATTTAAGTACCAATTCTCCTTTATATCAAAATATGATTTGATACAACCCTTTAATTAAGCTTGTGTAATTAATCAATTAATTGTAAGACGCGGTATGTTCGACATTAATTACCGTAGCGAAAACTAATACGTATTGAGGTAAAGCCACGTAGTTGATTATCTTGTGTAAATTCAATGTAACTAGTTACTAGTAACAATTAAGTAAGATTATTTATATAACTTAATTGTAATATAGAGCTAAAAATCTTTAGATTCGTGTCAAGTACATATTTTCATCAACAATTCGTTGTTTGTTAAAACTAATGAAGAAGAATGTTATTATTAATATTTATAAGTTAAATAAAAATTTTACATATAAAAATTTACTTTCGTACTTGCTTTCTAAAGCAACAAACTTAAATTTACATTCACGATGTCGCGGACACCTAGTGCTTATAAAAAAAGGTAGCGAAATTTATTTTCCTTATTTTGCATGGTCTAATTAATCTTTCAATATACATATACTCAAACATTTGACGAGAATCTGCAAATTTTGTGAATAAACATCGCAAAAATATGACTTGCTTCATAAATGTACATTAAAGCAAGAAAATGTTATCGCACAAACAAATCATATATTTTATCCGAGAAAAAGTTTGAGTTTAGAGGTAAATAAAATGGTTTAAACTTTATTGTACAAAATTTAATTCGAAATAGGCGGATTTAATTCTTTCAGCATAATCTAACAGAGAACGATTAATTAGATATTCTATCTAAGTAGGTAACATATAACTTTAGGAATTGATACATACATACATACATACATAAAATCACGCCTCTTTCCCGGAGGGGTAGGCAGAGACTACCTCTTTCCACTTGCCACGATCTCTGCATACTTCTTTCGCTTCGTCCACATTCATAACTCTCTTCATACAAGCTCGGCGGTTTCGGGTACTTTTGACCTGACCCTTTACCAGGACGTCCTTAATTTGATCAAGATACGTTCGTCTAGGTCTTCCCACTCCGACCTTTCCCTCCACACTCTCCTTGTATATCTGCTTAGTCAACCTGCTTTCATTCATCCTCTCCACATGACCGAACCATCTTAACATACCCTTTTCTATTCCTGTAACTACATCTTCTTTCACATCACAACATTCCCTTATCACGCTGTTCCTTATCCTGTCACTCAATTTCACACCCATCATACTCCTTAACGCTCTCATTTCCACTGCATTTATTCTGCTTTCATGCTTCTTTTGCCATACCCAACTTTCACTCCCATACATTAATGTCGGGACCAACACGCCCCTGTGCACAGCCAGTCGAGCCTTTTTGGATAGTTTCTGACTGCTCATAAAGGCATGCAAAGCTCCATTCACCATGTTCCCCGCGTTCACTCTCCTTTCAATATCACTATCATACTTGCCATCTTAGGAATTGATTTTCGTTATAAGTATTATACAACGAGATAAACAAATAAACCAGTATGTAATGTATACAAGATTTATCCAGGATCAATCATAAAATCAATATTTTTAATTAAAATCTTACAAAATCACATAGCATTTTATATTGTATTGTCATTGAATACGCTAGGTCTCTGCGGATAGCTTCTCGGATTATTTCGAAACTTTCTATATTCATTCTCATTTATGTACCAAAAAGGTTGTTGGTCTAAAGGCATATTATCAAGTCTTTGAGCATAGGTCACATCTCCTTTTAATTGTGGTGCGACAAACGATTCCGCCTGTCTATATCTTCTGATGACCTGCGGGTAGCCGATTGGTCGGGTTCCAGCGTAGAAAGGCCTCTGAGAAAAGCATGGCGCTATAGCTAGTAGTAGTAGTAATATTGTTGTCGGTGTCATATTTCGTCTGAAAAAAAAAACAATAAAATAAAGATTTACATCGAAACTGATGCACTAATATCTATAGACATATTTTGTAGTAAAACTGTAACAGATAGGTATATCTAGAGGACCCGGAACTTTAGAATAGGACCACTACATCTGTTTCGACTAAGGCGACTAAGGGAAAGGCTTATAAACTTAGGATTCTTCTTTTAGGCAGTGAGCTAGCAACAAGCCACTATTTGAATCTCTATTCCATAATTAAGCCATACAACTAAACTTAGCCTTTTTGTTTTTGGAGAATCTGCCACGTAAGAGATAAGACGTGATTTTATGTATGTATGGTACCTCGTTTTGCACGTTGGAGTAAAATATCTACAGTTAAAACACTGATCTCCGTGTCTCAGTTTGAGGTTTTCAAAACCGCATGCGTCCTTTAAGCATCTTTTTAACACAATTAAAACAATTGCAAAAAGGTATGAAAAGAATTTGTATTTTCTTCTTTTTTCTCTGCTTACTTATTTCTTACTCACTATATCCAACTTTTTTGGAAACTCGTCACATTATATTACAACTTCTTTCAACGCGCAAATGAATGCAGTCGAAAACGTCTTCCTCACGACAACATATAATTATTAACTACGTCTTTATCCCTTACTGGTAGACAAAATCAATATTCAATATTTAGAAGTCTTAAAGACCACTTTAAACAACAGTACAGATAAAGTAAACTAAATTTTCCAAAAAAATCTTACCTCTATATGAAAAGTTTAGACACAAAGTAGGTACAAGTGCGCACTCGAATATCTGAATTCACAATGGCGTTACTACAAAATGTTTTATTATTTATATAACAGATTTAACTTAGCGCCCTCACGATTGCGCCTGCTCATCGGTTTATCGTGTGACACAGAGCTAACAAGTTGCAGAGATCCGTATTTATTTTATTCATTACGATTATGGTGTGGGCCCGACTTCCCCGTTTTTACTTACTTTCCGTTTCTAGGTTTGTTTTAGGTTAATATTTCGGTTTATTTTAAGTGATGACTACTCACTGAAATTTTATTTATAAACGCGTCTATGTACATCTCACCAGAGGAGGCAGACACTGAATCTTTCCACTTCCACAATTTTTGAATTCTTCTTTTACTACGTACACATTCTAAATCATTTCATAATCTTGACTTCGGCATTTGACAGGGATTTATTATGAACTACACTACACATCATAAGAAAAAAAATTAATCTACAACCTCAAAGCTTATATCTAAACTAAAAAAAAAATATTGGCTAAGTTCCTTATTCCATGGATCTTCACACTATGTTTTCCAAAAATTCATTTTGCATTTTTCATAAGCATTTAAATTAATTAAATTTAAGTTACATCATAAGAAAAACTAGCTATTACCCGAGACTTTTTCCGCCCTTAATCTGTTTAAATATTCGCTTATTATAGAATTCCAATGCTTGAGCTATTGCAGTTTCATGAAAATACATTCTGCAGTTCATTTTCATGAGTAACACACACACACACATCGAAACATCTTTTCTAACTTCCGCATTTATTATATTATAAGGACTGTTCAATTAACATTTTAAATTCAATACCATTCTACTAGACTATCAGATCTATATCACCCTCACGAATTGCACTTTAGATTGGATGAGCTTGCACGCACATCTACCGCAGCAGCATTAATATTCAGACAATGCCCTGACTCATACAGGATATCCTTTGTTAAGCCTTACATCGGCTTTACGAGGAAATCACCGTAAAAGGATATATTTTCGGAAGTTTTGTTAGTACATTTAGTCAGTGGTTCGAAAAGGAAGTGTAAGGGCCACTTACGTCACGATTTACCCAAACAGTCATGGTGTTACGGTTACATTTTTAGGATTTCAGTGATTTTTGAACCTCAATTGAGATGCAAAAGTTTTAAAAAATAAGATTTATTTTTTACTTATAAACATATTATCACTTATTTATCCCTTACGGGGTAGACAGAGCCAACAGACTCACAACTTAAAGGCCACGTTCAGCTGTATGGCTAATAGATGGAAATGAGATTCAAATAGTGACAGGTTACTAGCCCATCGCCCAAAAGAAAAATCCCAAGTTTATAAACCTATACCTTAGTCGCCTTTGACGACATCCATGTCCTATTCTTTTTTTTATTGGTGCCGGGACCCATACTGCACTGCTGGGAATCACACGGCACACAGTTTCAATACAAAGCGTAAACGCTGTATTTATCTATAATACCTCTATTTGTTTCAACGGCATTATAAAGCTATTATATTGGGAGAAGTTGCTTACTCGGGATTAATGCCAATTGCGCGTTAATCCTACTTCCTTCAGAATTCATATTTTATTAAGAAGAGATGCTAAGTTGAGTCATAAAATATTCTGTTTGGGACAGCATAATTAATAAACTACATTGCAATACTTAAAGTTACTTTTTCATTCATAAAATTTGAAGTCACCTTCCTAACAAAGTCTCGTGAATGGCCATAGGATGTGACAAACACTTATACATGCCTATTTAATTTCTGTAAATGGGGTATTATTTTCAATTGTTAACCATTTTATATCAAGGTTCTGCTAAATTTTCAAAGTTAAAATGCTCAATTCAAACTCCGTCTTTCTTTTCATTATTCTACAAAATAAAATATAGGTATATTCCCAAAAGGACATTTACAAAACATTTTCTTGAAGCAACAACATTATTATTAAAGTTACATTATAGATTCCAAAGCTAAGAGGAAAAGTAGAAGAGTCAATTTTACGGAAGGCTGCTTTTTTCAAACTTTGTACCTTATTAAATTCACGTATTTAATTCACAGAAATTTCTACTAAAAATAAATAGTTTTTAAATAACTGTTTTATATTCCCACATACAAGCTGTGAGATGATAAATTTATTAAAAAAAATATTACAAAAACATACCCAACTCATGAAGTAGTAGGGAATCGTGCCATCCGAAGTCTAAAAAATTCCTTTTCATATACATTTTCTATGGAATGACACTGAAGTTACATCGCCGGGCCGGATTTTAGGAACTAAAAAAATGGTCGCAATAGTCAGACAAACAGAAAAAAATATATCAAATCGAAAAAGATAAAAAACTCTTTATGTTACGGAACCCTGAAAAAATAACAAATTATGCAAATGTCATATCCACCCAGTTAAGTACGGTTAACTTGAAAAAACATGATATTTGTAGGTTACTAGAAAAACATTGAGTTGTGTACGTTAGCGGCCCTCGAAAACTTTTTGTAAGTACTCGTATGTTTTTTTTCTCTTATTAAACTTGCCTAATGAGATTAAAAGTCGTTTGGATTACATGCCAACAAGGTATCTTATATAATATTTGTATTATTCCAATTTCGTTGTAATTTTTTTTTATTGTAAAGACGTCGGCAGAGAAACTTGACTATGGATTTGGTTTGCATGTTTTTTCCGACTATACAACAGGTTATCCCATCGTTCTGAAATTTAGAGGTTAGAAAAAAAATATATAAGATGTATTTATTCTTACTATAAACTATATAATAACTCATGTTACCTTGAAAAATAGCTGACAAAATTTTTAAGTCAGTAGGCTTGAGAATGTTTTTTTTTATTTTACATAAACTATGTAAGTTAAACAAAAAAAATCTTTATTAGAATTTAATAATTTTTATATTTAAAAACATAGTGTATCGAAATAAATAATATTCTTTCATGTTTGCGCTTTACGATTAGAGGAAAATAATTTTTCACACCTATTTTTTATTTCCCATAATAACTCCATCAGATTATCTTCACTAGATGGGCACGCCACAAGGGCGGTCGGAGCATCGATTTCCGAAATGAGAAATCGATTGCTTGACTTGCTCCTAATTGTATCGATGCTTGGGAATTCAACTCGATATTCGCTTGAGGACCAACAAGCGTGAAATGTCGAAGGGCGGCGATCAAAACTACTTGAACATACCAGCTTTTTATGTTTATAAGTATGCTTCCGTTATTTACGTCACTATTAAAGGTATTATCTGTTTGCAAAAATTTTGGCAAAGTCTGCCTAAACCGTTTTACCTGTGCGTCGATCAAAATACCATACCTATTTTCCTTCTATTGTTCTCTTCTGTATAAGACATTATATTCAAGTCCTCGTTTTGCTATCTGTTGTTTACGCTATTGAATAATTATCATGTGTCAGCTATATTGAAGGAAAGCTCGTTACCTGTCCCCTTAGTGTTAACAGGAAAACCTAACCCAAAATGAATTAGGGTTATATATTGAGTACCTAGTTGCATAGTCCTTACAATCTTTTCTTCATCGTTCACCGTTTAAACTTATATTATCCCCGTCCTAACCTTTATTATAAAGATAGTCATCACTATATGAAAAAATATATATATAAGTAAGCAAGCATTTTCTACTCGCTTCCTTTGGTGAGAAAATAATGAAGGAAAAAGGCGGTTGGTTATCCTGAATTGGTCTTTACTAGCGCTTCCACGCACAAAAACCTTTTTAAGCTCCGACGTTAAGGAATGCTTAGTCAATTTTTGGTCTTATCGTGAACAGGAATTTATTACAGCCTTATACATATATGTATATTTGCCAGTGTAATGTATAAAAAGGTGGATAATTTAGTACTAGCTTCGTTATTATTCGCTTGTGTCAAATTCCAAACATATCACTCATATAACAATCCCGAAGCAATATTCTATCCGGCATCCCTAATTAGTACTCCTGAATATGTGTATGCAATATGTCAAGTACTTACATGATAGTATAAAAAGTTAATTTACGAGTTCGTTACTTTTAATTTTTATTAACTAGTTGTTTACATTTTCATGTAACTTTTCAAATTCATGAGACTGTTATATTTTATATGGGTTTATAGATTTTTATTCACATAAAGAATTATACATTTCACTTAACATTAGCTAACAAAAATATAGGTTGCAAATTTCATAAACTCCAACGCGTACGCGGTATATACCTTATACACAATGTGCATTCGAAACTCATACGATTTAATGATTTTATTAATTAAAGTTTAATTATTATTAAATTTTTTGCACACAATAGTTGAAAAGAACATTCAAAGTCTATAACATGTAAGGTGCCTGTATGTCTGTCTTCCACCTTTCACAAACTCGTGTCAGCGGCAATGTGAGTGAAATTATGCGAGAACATTATGCAGCGTCGTATTTAGGCAAATGATGGAGGGCATTCTTCAATAGTGATGATGTTTTTTTCTAATTTTTTTATCAATTTTTGGTTTTATTATCTGATAAGATGTAAATGATGCCTGTGCCTACCTCTCATCGAAAGAGGAGTGATAACGTTATATTTATATGTTAAATGTCTTACTTCTATAGCTAAATACGAGTATCACCATTATCACTTATGGATCAACACCTTGTGAACTGATCAATAAATCAAAGAGGCTAATCAAAAAGGCTTGTGACTGTGTTCAATGAAATCTATTTCGATTGTAAATTCTTGTAAAAATGTTCACCAGAATTTCCAATATAAATGCAGTTGCTTAACATAAAATTCAAAAAGAACTTGTTTATAAAATCCACGGTTCTTTTTTGCATAAAGCCGTCACCCTCTACATTATCGGGCTGCAAAAGGAGCGTAGCTGGGAACTCTCAAATTGTTTTCGCTTAGAGAATTATTAGAATTTTCCGCTTAATCAGAACTCTTTACACTTTGATCTTTATTACTTTTAATTGAATCTGATGGTTATTAACGGGGACTACTTTAAATGTAATTTAAATATGGGAGAACAAATATTATGACACGGTACTGGATTAGATTAAAATAAATTTAAGATCTTTGATTTTTTTTTTTTGCGGTGCAATAAAATTTGTTTTGCCGTATCTTCCACTAGTTTTTTAGACACGTTGTTATCTTTTACGAGGTACACACAAAGCCAATTATTTTGAAAAGACTGAATCACGTACAACTTAATGATAGAATTTTGAGATTACAATAATTTATCGTCATTTATTTTAAAGCATCGCAGAAATACTTATGCCAAATACAGAACCAAATTTTTTGTCACGGGGTTTAAAATCAAAAAGGTTTCCATCTACAGTGAACAACTCTAACAATAAAATATATGTATGTATCACAGACAAAACAACACGAGTAGGTACATTTCTTATACAATTCTCTAGTTGGCAATCAATCACTCTCTTGCTCACCTCAATAAACAACAACTTGTATTTATTGTAGGGGATGTTACTTCAGTAAATCTAACGTTAGTAATCGTAAAGTAATATCTCCTTTTATACTAGCTGCTGCGCGGGGTTTCGCTTTTATGGGGAAATAGTCTATGTCGCTTGAAAGTTTTGTCTGTCTTCTTGTGAAATAAAATCAGAACGGTCCGGTAGTTTTGAGTTTATTTGTTTCAAATAAAAATAAAATACACTTGTTTTTCTCATTATAGGCATTTTTAGTAGTACTATTAGTAGTAGTATTTTTAGTTTTTTTTAGTAGTAGGCATTTTTAGTAATAAAAAAATATTTTTTGTTTCGTTCCCTTCTATTGAATGTGAAATTCTCTTCATATAAGAATTCAGAGATTGAGTCAAGACAATATGACTCAATTTTTTAAGTTCTTTAAAAATCTTGTTCTAAAATAATATAATGTGTATAAAATTAGTTCGCCCCGAATTCCAACGGGCCTTATCTTAACCGTGTGAGTAATTACTATTGATTTTGACTGTACTAAATTACTCAGGGCATTGTATAATTTGAAAGATTGAAGCATAATCTGTATTGGCAAGTTCATACATTTGGCTGATTTTCAATAGACAAAACCTATAGTAGAGATTCCGATGGGATGGACGTGTAACTGACCCTTAAATATTAATGATTTTAGGGACAATTCACACAGAGAGCGACGCAAAACGAACATAACTATTCTAAATGTAAAATGGTGTCTGAAGAAACTAGTGGAAGTGCAACTTAAAGCAGTTGAGTCGAGTTTTCAATTTAAAATATAGTAACCTAACTACTTACCATATAATCGTATCAATTATTACCTATGATAGTTACAAAAATGCTTATGATTAATTAAATTTAATATATTTTTTTTGTGTGTTTTGTAGCTGTAAATTTTATATATGTATATTTTCTAAAGATTTACAGTAAAGTTACAAGAAAGAATAGATTATAGAAAAAAAGGCAAATTACAAGTCTGCACTATAGATAGAAATCCAAGCCGCCAACGAGGCATTGCAAATAATATTATATTTCAACTTAAATATGATTGGGACTTGTTACAATTGTTTTAAGATTGCTTCTTGAAGTTTTATTGTCTTTCTTTATACTTTTACTTTTTAATAACAGTATGACACTATGTACAGAATAGAATAGAATAGAAATGATTTTGTTTTTTATTTTACAATGGGGCCTGGTCGAGTTAAGTTAGTTATTTTATTTTGTATTATTATCTTAAGATATCTATGTGTGAATTGACCTTTATAAATAGATTCCAACCTGATTAATAAAACTTTATCACACGCAACCGCTATTCGAATCTACCAAAGCTTCTAATTGCAAAATATTGTAAGCATCGTTAAGCCGCCCAGTGACCCGTCTTGTCCCGAATTCTCCTCATCCTACCTTTCTATGTATATATCTCTTGATTGCAGTCAGTACAAAAGGGATTTTATCTTGCATAATACCGTATACTGGTTGTATAGAAAAATGAAATGGTTTTTTGCTGAATGACATCTCGTTTGGTATAATTGAGACCAAGCTCGTCTTGGATCGAGATTTCAAAGAACAGCCAGAATTTGGGGTTAACAGAAATACATGTTTTCAATAAATGTATTATTACTGTTTTTTTCTTTTCATGAATTGATAAAATTTCTGAAACGAAAGAACTTCTTTGGTTTTGGTTTGTAAAATTGGTTCTGGAAAAAAACGTCGTATTTATTAAGTCCATTAATTGTTTGCGAAAATAGAAAATAGTATTCACTCGTCTTAAAAAAAAATATAATTTCTTATAGGTACTTTCTGTGCATTAAAGCAATATTTTTATAAACTACAATAACTCCTTCCTATTATTCTATTTTCCTTATTAGATTAACGTGAGAAGATTGCTTTAGCAATAAGTCTTCTTACCGTTTTTCTTATTTCTTTTTACCTTGCTTTATTTTTATTACAATTCTTAATGTAATTAAGCGTATTATATCTATATCTAGATAATCTAAAAAAACTAAAAGATCTAATTCACGAACTATAATGATTAATCTATATGTCAATAAATAAGTAATTCGCCCACGTTAAAAAATAACAATCCTACTAATAATTAATAATTATATATAATTTCGAAATATTGTAAGGATGTGTCACGTCTTGTCTTTGTCTTTCAGGCAAAATCCAATGAAAGGTTTTTGATGAAATTTGGTACATGGGTTGAATATAACCTGAACTTAATTTCAATATTATATTACTTATTATGTTCATAAGTGTAATTATATTTAAATACGTAAGTATGCCTAAATAGTATAACATAATAAAAGTGACAATGGCGGCCTTTTTGGCGCTGTGGTAGTGTTACTACCTCTGAACCACAAGTCCCGTGTTCGATCCCTGGTCACGATGAAAAACAACATCATTCTGTTTTGCTTGGGTATTCGATCTTTATCTAATAAGTATTTTTTTTGTATATAAAAATATAGTATCGTCGAATTGCCATTTCATAACACTAGCATATAAAAATTGGTTGATGCGGGGTAGTTCACGGCACCAATAGAAAAAATTTTAGGATCACTCTATCTCTTTTCCATGGTTGTCGTAAAGAGGCGACAAAGGGATAGGCGATGGGCTCTTTTAGGCGATTGGCTAACAGCCTGTTCAAATTTCATTTTCCCAATTCTATCATTAAGCAAACAGATGAACGTGTTCTTTTCGAGACTGTTGGCTCTGTCTACCTCACAAGTTATAAAGACGTTATTATTATGTATGTATTAAAAAAAATTACATTTATTTTTATTTCTATCTTTCAAAGCAGATTTAATAAGACCAAAAAACAAGCTCGCTTTATGCAGACTACAAACGATTTACGAAACAAACCACTGGCAGTTAGCGCACAAAAAGTTATTTCGAAACTACTCGTATGTAGTGAAATGTCAAATGGTCCGCATTATTTTAGACCCTTATACCCGACCAAAAAGATACTTAGTGTCCCGCATTATGGATGTCATTCATCACAACATAATGACAAATGGTGCACATTACTTGATATCAGGGCCCGTTATAAGCCTTCGTTTTGCGTGGATCTTGCCTCTTACTACGAGTGTTATGCCTACATTGTAATATCGAACCTCTTTATCGGCGGGGTAGGCAGTTCCTACATCTTTCCTTTTGCAATGCCCTTCGTTTCGCGTCAAATTATTCTCTTACTAGGAGTACCTACCAATGTTAACGTAGGTACATATCACACCTCTTTCTCTGAAGGGAAGAAAGTGACCAAATCTTTATTTTTGCCATGATAGGTACTATAAGAAGTCTTCTTAGATAAACTCCTACAATATGCGCAAGAAGAAAAGCGGTTTTCTTCACTACCAGTTCCGCATAGAAGCTTAATAAATAAATAAATAAATATATACGGGACAAATTACACTAATTGAGTTAGCCTCGAAGTAAGTTCGAGACTTGTGTTACGAGATACTAACCCAACGATACTATATTTTATAATAAATACTTAGGTATATAGATAAACATCCAAGACCCAGGCCAATCAGAAAAAGTTCTTTTCTCATCATGCCCTGGCCGGGATTCGAACCCGGGACCTCCGGTGTCACAGACAAGCGCACTACCGCTGCGCCACAGAGGCCGTCAAAGCTTGAACTATATTATTGTGCTTATGTATTTTTATTATTTTACATTATAATATATTGTGCCTAGTGACTTTTGCGACATCTACACGATATCTACTTCTACCAAAATGTGGTCAATGAAGCAAATCCATCCTGGGAACCATCCCAGGTCATCCCTGGTCAGGATCACCAGATCAAGAGCTGGAAAGAGGAATACTGCCAGACCCACTGGTCTGACGAAAAAAAAAAACCATGCCGAGCTGGGTCAGAAAAATTTTTGATTGAGCTAAATGGAAAGTTATTGGAGATGAAGAACAAAAAAATCACCTCTCATTCCCGGAGTGGTAAGCAAAGACTTGCCACGATTCCTGCATACTTCTTTTATTTGATCCACATTCATAAGTGACATAATATACATACAAGCTCTGACCTTTCATCAGGACGTTGTTATTATTAAGGTACGTTCGTCTAGGGTCTCCCGCTCCGGATATCTGATTGTTCTATTTACCAAAATTCGGTTTGCCCGTAACGTAATGGCTTCAGTACATCGTGAGTGTTCAAAGTTACCCACCTTTTTTGGTTAACTTGTAAAGGCAAAACAAACACCGAACTTGGATACCGTCAGTCAAAGTAAAACTTTTCGATGACGGAGCTTCAGAAACCATGTTAAGACTTCACCGAAGTTTCGAGTAACAAGTTTTGGAGGTTTTTCTTTTTACAATCTTAATCTTTGATGTAAGTAAGTACATTCCCAAAGATATAGATCACTTGACTTGCCCGATACAGACTTGCCTTGTGGAGAAGTCATACATATGTATATCAAACCTATATTTGTTATATGGTCCCTAATCTTTGTTTATGCTGAAACGTCATAATTTGTATATATGGCTATGGCATAATATGTTTTTAATATTTAATTTATTTTCTATAAAGGAGGAGTAACGATATATAGTTGACGTCTGAGGCATCTCACCGAAAAAATTTAATAAGCAATTTTCAGAGGCCATCAAAGTTATTTATAAAGCCACCAATTAAAAACTAATTAATAAAGCCGTAACAAAATTAATTTTGGCAAATAATTTATTTACTATAAGATTTTATGTTTTAAAGGCGATCGCCATTAAAACATTAAGGAGAACCAAGTAAGTAGTTGGGTTTGTTTCCACGTTCTAACATACATATGGACACTTCCTGGGAGGACTTTACACGAAATTTGTTTTAGTTCATCCACATAACACACTGTGAATATTTCCATGCTGTGTCGTGTGGTTCCCGGCACCAATACAAAAAAAGAATAGGACCACTCCATCTCTTTCCCATGGATGTTGTAAAGGCGACTAAGGGATAGGCTTATAAAATTGCGATCCTTTTTTTTAAGCGGTGGGCTAGCGACCTGTCACTATTCGAATCTCAATTCTATTTTAAATCCAAATAGCTGAACGTGGCCTATCAGTCCGCTCAAGACTGTTGGCACTGTCTACCCCGCAAGGGATATAGACGTGATTATATGTATGTATGTATGTATATAATATTTCCATCGTCGGTTAAGGGTAGTCTTGACCTGAACATTCATTAGCACATCCTCATTTCTATTCTGATATCCATTTCATTACAATTATCAAAGGGAGGGAGATTTATCTATCTATCATACATAATAATCACATCTATTTCCCTTACGGGGTAGACAGAGTCAATAGTCTCGAAAAGACTGACCGGCCACGTTCAGATGCTTAGCTCAATGATCGAATTAAGATTCGCTTAAAAGAAGAATCCCAAGTTTATAAGCTTATCCCTTAGTCGCCTCTCAAGACATACGAAAGAAATTGAGTGGTCCTACTTTTATCTATTAGTACCGGGAACCACATGGCGAATGAGGCGGAAGTAACGTCGTATTTTATTTCTTTTGAACAAAATTATAATCAGAATAAAACTCGAGACTTCACGTAAAAAGTTACCTAGACTTTTGCAAATAAACTTGAATTATTCTGTCTCTTCTGATTTTCTATTGCTTCCAAACGCCTAAGGAGTGGAGAAAAACAATAAATGTCACCATTTGAAAAGATTTACATTGTAATGGTGAATGTAATCGTCTGTACCTACAATGCCTAAAAGTCTAGACATGTTAACAAATAGACTTCTTTTTTTTAAATTTTGCTACTCAATGGTAGCATAAAATATAACATTTATTATTTTAAGTTAAAGAAGAACTCATGACATACATTCATATAATCACGTCTATATCCCTTGCGGGGTTGACAGTTACTTTACAGGTGGTTCCCGGTACTCGATCTCTTTTCCATGGATGTCGTAAAAGGCGACTAAGGGATGGGCTTATAAACTTGGGATTTTTCATTTAGGCGACAGGCTAGCAACCTGTCACTATTTGAATCTCAATTCTATCATAAAACCAAACAGCTGAACGTGGCCTATCAGTCTTTTTAAGTCTGTTGGCTCTGTCTACCCCGCAAGGGATATAGACGTGATTACATGTATGTATGTAAACCTTTTATATACTCACTACTAAATAAATATTTGCATTATTTAAGGACTATTCTTCTTTACAATATTCTCTATTCATGCTCTTTGAAAATCTTGCAATAATATTATATTTCATAGCATCCAATTTAAAAGCCAGATACAAACTTGCCCTAAGATAAGTCCCAAATGGTCTTTTCATTCGATCCTTCTTTCATTTACTGAGCATTATAGATCACTATTTTTCAAATTCAAATTTTTTATTCTTTACTATAGGATAAACTTCATATCGCTTAATAATTGTCAAAATGTATGGTTTAACAACATTGGTTGACGTCAAATAAATTACTTAAAACTAAGTTTACTGCCGCTTCCAATGCGTTTATTTTAAACGTTTTTTAAATCCCCTGCATATGAGAAAAGAAATGAGAGACGTTTCGTGCACATTACTTATCCACTCCAAAGTCATGATAAAAAGTGAACCCCTGAAAGAAAATAACGCAATTCAAATTAACACGAGAATAAGGGCTACAGGGATAGGAGACATACCTACTTTCGTGTAAAGAACGTCAAACATTGAGATTAAAGTTTTTATTCACACATACAAAAATTATCATAAAAAGTGAGTTAATTATTCACTTATTTGATGCTGATTTTTCATGAAATACATTAATTTTCTTCGTGACCCCAAATCACACGTCAAAAGAGGAGCATACCTTCATAAACGACCATTATTGCTATACGGATAACTGTAGGATAACAGATTAGGTTAAATTGAAAATAATGTTCCAGCAATGAAAACTGGTTCTAAAGGGAACCGTATAACCTTTACTTTTATTACAAGACACGTTTCGGCTATCTTATTGTGTTTGAAAGAGAAGCTTAGCTTTTATTAGATTAAAGTTAGCTTATATTTTTTATGAATAGTGAGCGGTAATTTGGTATCCAGGATATTATGTTATTACGTGGGCATCGTTTTGACAAGATTTTGCAATAGCCAGTGAGAAAAAAGGCCCGGGTAAATCCGTATGTATATAATTCAATTTGGATTCCTCTTTTAGGCTTGCTAACCTGGCACTATTTGAATCTCAATTCTATCATGAAGCCATAAAGCTGATCGTGGCCGTTTAGTCTTTTCGATACTGTTGGATCTGTTTACTCTGCAAGGGATATAGTCATAATGGATAAAAACGTATGTATATTATGTATGTAAACTCTACTGTTTTGCAGGGAAACCTAACCAGAGTAGGAGAAAGAAGAAAGATAAGAGTATGTTATATCAACGTCCCTGAACAGACTCTCAGAGGGCTTCGACAGAATATTCACAATACCTTTTAAAGAAGCGAGATGCCTCACTAACAGGCTTCCGCTCTTCATAATTCAGCCCATTTTCTCCATTATACCACCTTTTCACAGTACCTCCAAGAAAGCTATTAAAGCTAATTTTATGAAACGAATGAAACCGACATTGTGAGAAATTACATTACTTATCAGGATCTTAATGACTTTGAGATATTTATAGATTGTAAATAAGGTTCTATCTATTTGAAGGAAGATTTTAAATTACATTTTATTTTTATCTTCTCAGCCTCTGTGGCGCAGCGGTAGTACCTACGCTTGTCTGTGACACCGGAGGTCCCGGGGCCGAATCCCGGCCAGGGCATGATGAGGAACGAACTATCTCAGATTGGCCTGAGTCTTGGATGTTATTCTATTTAAGTATTTATTATAAAATATTGTATCGTTGAGTTATTATCTCGTAACACAAGTTTCGAACTTACTTCGAGGCTAGCTCAATCTGTGTAATTTGTCCCGTATAAATTTATTTTACTATTGATATTTATTTATCTTCATAAATTGTTGGCTAACTATTATTTTTATTTAAAAATCTCGTGTTTTCATTTAACTATTTATTTTAGGTACGGCACCATAAAGATGAGCATACCTACTTTATATCGATGGTGTTTTGTACACCATAGGTATAAAGTATGCTCATCTTTACAAAAAAATAAGTACTAAAAATTTTCCAACAGAATGCAAGATTTGTAACAATATTGCTACACTTCAGGAAACTTTCACATGATACGAGCTGTTTAAAAATGTATTATTTAATTTACGCACTGGCCGCTAACAAAAAAGTAATCATTTTAAGAGACGAAAAAGTACAATCGTCAATTGTTATTTTTTCATAATGGATTAGAATTACTTACGTTATTTTTATGTTTTAAGTTTTATTTATATTTACCAACACATTGTTATTTTATTTTATCATGGCATATTCTCGCTGTACACGAGCAGTTGTTGAAGTTTCAAGTTAAAGCGATGATAATAATTATATCATCGCTTTAAAGGCGAAGTTCTGTAACTTTGCACTTTATGTCGGGTTCGTTAGAAATCAAAATATAAAGGTACGATTATTTTTATTGCATTAATTTTTATTTACGGCCGCCTTCAATAAATTATTATTTATTTTTATAGTTATATGTTTTTTGGCCTAATCACCCATAGGTTTTGATTTATTTGAACCGGTGTTATACTCTTTGCTGTATATAATACACACTTCATCTATTAGGTACGCTAGACTGGCTCATATAGTAGAAGGTTCTTTGTAGGGGCTGGGTTACCCATACGCCTACAAAGAATCCTAAATTAAACAAGCCTTTCCCTTGAGTAAAGAGAAGTAGAAAGCACAAACTCTATTTAATTCTTTGCTAACAGACTAGTCGAATTTGCCAATGCCCTTTGTGCCTTTACGACATCCAGGAGAAAGAAACATGTGGTTCTTTTGTAAAATACTGGAAACAATACGACGTCACACGGCTCTTTCTATGGTTTTAAAAATAAATATGAAAATAAACTATCTTAAGCTCATGTCCTACTACCAACTAAAGTTTTGCCATTTCAGTTGCAAAGTTCCTATTAAACTTAGCTAACCATATAATACGCAAAGGTATTAGTTACCAGCTCGCTAGTCCGGGATCCAACAGTATTACATGATTTGTTCTTACCCCAAATAGAAATTTAAGATTTGAAGTATGATATTAGCCGTCAAGTTATATTTTACGAAAATTATCAGCAGTTCCATACGTTAATGATAAATTAACGTAATGATGAAATAACTTTTGGTGAAAAAAATAATGAGTTTCATACAAAATGAACATTAGTTTACAAAGAGCCCTTAAGTTAACTCGCGAGAAAGAATTGCTTATAGACAGATGTCAGCTTAGGTAATTTAAATGAATTTATAATGTATAAAACAAGTAATTTCAATTACATTTTAATTATGATTATGTTTTCCTCGTAAAGAATATTTATGTGATAAACAAGTCTTTAAGCCGTAAACAGAACTATAAATTATAAAATTCAAAGCCGACGTTAAGTTTTAGCTATAAAGCTGAACGAGTGAGGGAAGCAAGTAAAGTCTACGAATGAACTTGGGCCGACAATATATTTTTGTATGTGTGTATGTATGTTGGTAACGCGAAAATAATTTTGATGAAATTAAAAATGCATATATGATCTGTCAATTAAATGTTTAATTATGTTCATAGCGTATCAAAATCGGTTAGGTAGTTTTTAAGATACCTTTTTACAATTTTGTAAAAATTTTAAGTGTTTTATTATTCAATTATGAATTCAGCTAAGTATATTTCTTTTTTACCTTTAACGAAAGATTGGTTAAATAACACAATTGCTCTTCGTTACGGCTCAGCCGATTGTTACGAGTAAAACCTTTGCCAAATTGCAGAGCACGCGCCAATAAAAACCCAGTGCAAATGCCCGCCCTGTTATTTTCTTAATTTTATACTCAACTGAGTCAAACTTTTGTGTTCCATATATGAGTTTTTCAATCGTGTGCAAAAAATCTATGCATGTCACAAATTGCGCAAAAAAAAATTTAAAATATATTACAGAGTTGAGAGAATTTAAGGTGTGATCTTTGACTAAACGAAACATTCAGTTCCAAGATCAACAAACTTAATTGATAGAGAAGCAAATGATTCAGGAGCAGTAATTTAATGGATTAATGATATAAACCCTCCGCTTGTAGTATTGGTAATTAAACTCGGTGTGTGTAATGTCAATAGTATGAACGTATCTACCTTCGATTTTTTTTTTATTAACGAATTTCAGACTGCAAAAGAGTTAGATGGACACTATGGACAGCGTAAAGGAAGGTATGTGTAGAGCAAGAGTGACTTGCCATCTCCCTAGATGGCAAGTGACAAAACCAGTTGGAAAAACTAACATACTGTGCCGACCCCAAGTAAAGGTAACAAAAAGAAAGAAAAAGATGCAAATAATATCTGACTTATTCTAATAATTATAAACCTTAGTTTATTTAATTCAAATAATTTTCTTTTTATGATTTGTTTTAATCCCGGCTGCATTTTACCTACTTGCGGCTAGATCTCTTTCTTATGGATTTAAGCAGACTACTGAACGTAGCAAAATAACAAATAATTTAACACCCTGCAAACAATCACGTTTATTTTGATCTAAGAAAATCAGAAATACATTATAGAGTGAGATACTAAGCTAGGTAACAGACTACTCAAAGGATCCTAAGATTCCTAACCTAAACCTGTTCTTACTCAGGGGATGCTGAATTCTTAATTTAATGTCCAAAGCGTCGAGACGAAAATACAAGTGTTTGTATTTGAGACTAGCTTTATTGACTCAGTGTATCTATTTGAAATCTGTGCGCTAGTTATTTCAACCATACGACCACCTATCTATCTTCTAAATTGCATATAGATGGTGTTATACTAAAAGAGCGTTGGTGGTTTAAACGTTAAGGTAAGGCCCGGTCAAAATGCGTCATGCGCAAAATGGCACAGGTTCGAATCCCACCTCGGCCATATACCAATGACTATATTCGAAGTTTTGGACATTAGTTGAAAAACTAGCCTATGCTCTTACGGAAAACATCGCGAGGAAACCAGCACATTCAGGCAACTGGATATGCAACCATGATCCAATACGTTAGGTTCCCCTGCAAAGGCTGCGGTGGTCAAACGGAAGTCGCTTCGTGTAAAAACCTGACTCACCCAATCCAGGATCCATGGTCAAATGCAGACACCGAGCTCCTACCCAGAGTGGTGAGGATGCAACCGGGCCTAAACCCAGGAGAAATGAAGCTGTCGTGCTAAATGGGCCAATAGATGGAGCACTAACACATATGCGAGAGAATTACCGCCATTATTAATTCTGCGATTCTAGGATTAACGGCCATGTTGCGTGTTACACACCAATCCATTTATAGCCGCCATTTATCTAGCTTTTTAATTGTTTTAGTACTAAACGTGATTACAGCTTAATTTGTTAAAAAAATAAATAAATTAGTATATTGGTTGCCAGTTACATTCATATTCTAATGAAATTATTTTAATACAGAACAAAACGTGATATGTATCTAGTGTTTTCGGTGTTTAACATATTTGATTTCTCATTTATCCCAACTAATATTACAAATGCTAAAGTAAGGTTTTGTGTTTGTTGTCTTTTCATGCGTTTTTAATTAAACCAATCTTCTTGAAATGTTGCGTACCTTTATATAATTAAGAGTTTGGAGAAGAACATAGGATACTTTTATCCCGGTAAAAACTACAGTTTTATTACTTACTATACTTATAGGTAACTATAGTTCCTGTGGAATTTGCAAAAAAGGCTGTATTCTTTTGTAGAAGGCGCTAAATTTGCGCGGTTGAAGATGTGAATTTAAGCATCATTTACGCACGCGCATAGTCCTTTAGGGAAAATTCTCCGTTTTGAAAAGGTTATTTGTTTGTAACCTTTTTACTGCAACATCTTAATCAAAAAATATGTTCAATAAAATGAGATTTAAATAGTGGCAGGTTGTTAGCCAAGCACTTAACAGAAGATTGTCAAGATGCCTTGCTTAATTGACTTTAAACATTTGCACGAATAGAAAAGTCATTAAATTAATTACGAAGTAACAAAACATTGTAAAAAACTTACCCAAAGGTAGGTTTTGTCTAGTTGAAACTTTGTAACAATCAAAGATAACTGACAAATATTCCAGGAAAAAGCAAAACAACCAAAATTGAGTAAAACAACTTAACTAAGTTTGACTTCTCATTAAAGACTGTCTTTCTCTCGCAACAATTAATTTAATCTTTTGAAGTTATAAACAAAGTCCTGAGGGTTAAAGTATTTGAAGTTTATTGCGGGTTTTAGTTAATTTGTTCAACAACTCTAAGTAGTAAACAATCTTTATAAAGAAAACTGAGACTGAATAGACGCAAGTTAGTTAGGTTTTTCTAAAAATAGATAAAGGTATTGGTATTTATATACCCCGCAAGTGATAAAGACGTGAATATGTATGTATGTAGATATACCTACGCATAAAGATGGTTTTGGATATGTTTTAGATGAAGAAATACCACTTCTATGGGTTTATTTTATTCCGAATTCTATGTTACAAACTGATCAGATTAACGAGACTCGAGTAACAATCAACTTATCAATTCTCTAATTCCCGGCGGATATTAAAAAATAATGGAGTTTTCCAACTCGAGTCTCCCCGGCTTATATCACTCGTGATATTATTAATTTACGAATTTGCAATGAAACAGCGTTCGAAGGATCGGAAGATGTGGTTATGGTATTAATAGTGTATGATAAGAAATTGATGATTTCTGATTCAAACATTGTAAGTGTTAAACTATGACCAATAAACAATATGGAACAAAATTATCGAATTTAAAACAATGCAAATATACCTACCTATTTTTATATTTTATTTATTCATATCAATTAATTATTCGATAGAATTATATTGGTAATCACCACCACCATTCACCATAGCGTTTATTCTGCGTTATTTAATACATACATACATAATTAACATCTTTATCCCTTACGGGGTAGACAGAGCCGTCAGTAGCCACGTTCAGCTAGCTGATTTACAACTGCCGCGCAAAAAACTGTGTTAGTTGCATGACGATGATACACCATTCCTATGGTTTCGAGGGATTGCTATAGTTTCTTACTTTTCCGTTTCTATGGTAGCATCAAAACTTTAAGATTTATAAAAGTAAACCATAAATCTATTACATTCCAAAAAAGGATGGTATTACGTAAACATACATACATACATAAAATCACGCCTCTTTCCCGGAGGGGTAGGCAGAGACTACCTCTTTCCACTTGCCACGATCTCTGCATACTTCTTTCGCTTCGTCCACATTCATAACTCTCTTCATACAAGCTCGGCGGTTTCGGGTACTTTTGACCTGACCCTTTACCAGGACGTCCTTAATTTGATCAAGATACGTTCGTCTAGGTCTTCCCACTCCGACCTTTCCCTCCACACTCTCCTTGTATATCTGCTTAGTCAACCTGCTTTCATTCATCCTCTCCACATGACCGAACCATCTTAACATACCCTTTTCTATTCCTGTAACTACATCTTCTTTCACATCACAACATTCCCTTATCACGCTGTTCCTTATCCTGTCACTCAATTTCACACCCATCATACTCCTTAACGCTCTCATTTCCACTGCATTTATTCTGCTTTCATGCTTCTTTTGCCATACCCAACTTTCACTCCCATACATTAATGTCGGGACCAACACGCCCCTGTGCACAGCCAGTCGAGCCTTTTTGGATAGTTTCTGACTGCTCATAAAGGCATGCAAAGCTCCATTCACCATGTTCCCCGCGTTCACTCTCCTTTCAATATCACTATCATACTTGCCATCTGATGTAAACTTTGATCCTAGATATACAAACTCTTTCACTTGCTCCACTTTTTCTCCTCCAATCAAAATATTACATGCTGTCATTTCTTTCTCCATTTCAAAAACCAGTGTTTTAGTTTTACTTACGTTCACTTTCATTCCTTTCTCTTTTAAAGCTTCATGCATACAGTTTACCATCTCCTGTAACTCCTCCGCTGATGACGCCAGTATAACCTGATCGTCGGCATAGAGCAGACATTTGACGAGTAACTCATTCATCCTTAATCCACTTTTAGACTCTTTCAAATCTGTCAAACAGCTATCCATAAATAGGTTGAACAGCCACGGTGACGCAACACATCCTTGCCTAACGCCTTTCTCAATCTTAAACCACTCAGTGTGCGCTCCGTTTATCCTGACACAAGCACTCGAATCCTCATATAAGGATTTCAGTGCTCGTATTAAGAGACTGCTCACCCCATGCATAGAAAGTGCTGACCACAATTCATTCCTCTCAACTCTGTCATAGGCCTTTTCCAGATCTACGAATGTGCAATAGACTTTTTGACTCTTGGCCAAAAACTTTTCGGCTATGCACCGCAAGGAAAAGACCTGATCAGTACATCCCATTCCCTTTCGAAATCCCGCTTGAGCATCCCATATTTTGTCATCAGTTTCATTCCTGACTCTATTAATCAATACCTTAGCATACAATTTGCCGACGACGCTAAGCAGGCTTATACCACGATAATTTTTGCAGTCCAGCTGTGACCCTTTTCCTTTGTAAAGTGGCACGATAACAGCCTTACACCAATCTTTTGGTACTCGGCCGCTTCTCCAACACAAATTGAAAAGGCAGTACAACTGACTAGCTACTACGCCTTTTCCTGCTTTAAGCATCTCGACCGACACTCTATCACACCCAGCAGCCTTTCCCGCTTTCATACTCTTAAGTGCTTCCACAATTTCGAACATTTCAATTTCGCCTTCCATCTCATTCTCTTTTTCTTCGCTATAGCAGAAATCTTTCTTATTTCCTTCCTTTTTTCAAATAAACTTTCAAAATAGTCCTTCCATATCTTTAGTACACATTCTTCTCCTTTCACAACGCTACCATCCTGGCATCTGATCCTAGTCAGCTCTCTGGTTATAGTATTTCCTCGGGCTGACCTTACGGATTTCCAGAATACTTTCAGATTTGACTGAAAGTCTTCTGATAGCCTTTTATCAAAATCCTCTTTATACTCTTCTTTCTTTCTAATCACAGCTTTCTTAACCAAATCTTTCATTTTCTTATATTCCTTACGTGCTTCATTCACATCTTCATCTATAACCTCTTGCATTCTTAAGTTAGCTTTTGCTGCTAACAAATCCAGCCATGCTTTCTTCTTTAATCGCACAAGTTCTTGCACATCTTTACTTTACATATTACGTAAACTATTAATATAATTCTTATAAAGCGATAACAGGATAATCACGTGCAACATTACCTTTCGCCTCCTTCGCATAAAAAAGTACTTCGCTCACGCGAAAAATTCTCGCCTCATTTGGATTATTTACATAAAAACATCACGTCCTTATCCCTTACGGGTAGGCGGAGTAAATATTAATGAGACTCAAGGGCCACGTTTAAAAACTGAGGGTTCTCTACTTTGTGCCACAATAGTTCTATACATTGTGAAAGGTCTTATATTTTTTTTGTCACTCATAATTGTCTTGTGTCTGAATAACTTAACCCTAATTTAACGCCACGTAGTAGGTACATAATTTTTGTTCATACATACATACATAAAATCACGCCTCTTTCCCGGAGGGGTAGGCAGAGACTACCTCTTTCCACTTGCCGCGATCTCTGCATACTTCCTTCGCTTCATCCACATTCATAACTCTCTTCATGCAAGCTCGGCGGTTTCGGGTACTTTTGTTCGTAAAGATATTAAAATAATAAATAACAAACAATTTACAATATGTAAGTACCTCAATTTTATTTTCCAAATTCCGAGTATAACTTCTTGTCAAATAAAATCATCCCCAGTCGCCTTTTATGACATCAGAGAAAGTAGAAGATGGAGTTGTTGTGTTGTACCCGGAACCACACGTAGTATTTAATGTCTTCGAAAATTCAAAAATATTCAAAATTTTTATTCATTACTATAGGAACTACTCGTATATATCGCTTAATAATTGTCAAAACGTACGGTTTAATAACATTGGTTGGCGTCAAATAAATTACTTAAAAACTAAGTTTACTGCCGCTTCCAAGGCGTCAGTGCAGAGGAAGCGGTAACAAACTGCAAACATTACAACACCCATCTTTTTCATAACTTGATGAAATATTAGCACATTTAAGAGTATTTTCGGGAATCCTTCCAATCATGCTCAATAGAGATTAGCTCTAAACCCAGTAAATTGTCTGAGGATCTTAACCTTTAGTTTGGAATAGTAAATTGTTATAATCCTTGACGTCAATAACGAATTAAACTTTATATACATATATGTTAGTTTTCCTTTTCTACAAGTAATAATAAATGTACTATTTCTCTTACTTAACTGTTTAAATATCTGGGCAGTTAAGATATAATTGCAAACAAACAAACAAAATGTTCTTTTGCGATATTTATTCCCAAAAATTATTAATGTGAAAGTATCTGTTATTTATTATTACTTATCTGTTACAAAAAAAAAATCTCGGTGAAAGTTTAAAAAAAAATACATAATCATTTAATTAAGTAAGAGAAGAGTAACTCAACCCTCTTAACAAATATTAATCATGATTTTTAGAACTTACCTGCCACCGTTGAATTGCACGCGCGACGCCGTATTTATCGCGCGAAAAACTGTCGCTGTTTCGTTTTTTATTATAACGTGAAACGAGACAGCGATAGTTTTTTTACGCACGTTAAAAACAGCGTCGCGCGTGTCATGCTGGATGGATGTGGAAAGATTTTGTTATCGCGAAACAGCAACGTTTTTATTAGCGCGGCAGGAGAAAGTCCCCCATTAGGTAGATACCACATCTTTCCACTTTTCACGACCCAGCATGCGTACTTCTTTTCCTTTATTCACATACATCAATCTTTTCATCTAAGCTCTGCTACTCTTGACCTGTAAAAAATGTGTCGGCAAAGTTATATTTCGCAAATGGGCTGGACATGAGAAAATTCCCCTAAAATTTGTATAACTAGGTCATTTCTCTGCCACTGCCAATCAGATAACACCAGTATTGGACTTCATGAATAACAAAATATAGCCTTGAAGTGTACATACCGTTTAGCGGGCGGCAGCCCCAAAATCAAGGTTAGATTGGCACTTTGATTTAGTTACTTGGATTAAACGGTACCTAAAAATGTTGCCATTGAAACAATATTTGGTAATTTTTCTTTTTCATGATTTTTATGAGCGCTGAAAACTTTCAGTCTCGCTCTCTGCGGAGGTGGGTCAGTTATCCAAAAATGGCATAATTATCTTTTCGCATATTTTTTATGGCATAATCATCGCGTCGCATAACATTTGTAAATTCATTAAAATTGTTATGCGAAAAACGTTTTGGGAAAATATTACCCCGTAAAATGCAACAGGACCCATTATGGATTCGGGAACCCATTACTGGGTCTACAAAAGTTATATTATAAAGATTCAAGTGAAGTACCTACTTTGAATAGACTATAATCTCTACGAAAAGAAAAAAAAAGTTTTTCAAATTAATTTACATATTTAAATTTTACTTACGTCAGTTTGACCATTTTTCCCAAGGGTTATGTAACGAAAAATAACATGAATAGTTCTAACATTGCAGTGCCAATACCGTAGCGTGTCGTGCTTGGGGGTAATAAAATCGGTGGTATTGAACGTATGCCCTTTTTCTTCGGGGGCGGCTGTGTAGACGTTTACTGGTAACATAACTATAGAAAATAACAAAGCATTTTTTTTTTTTACTTTTACTAGCTTTATGATCCTAATGCTAATTTTTTTCTTATTTCCTCATATACACGATACTCACAGATCAATATTCTTTTGACTTAAGGCCCGGTTGCGTTCACATCCTAAGGAAACTTGCACACCCATGGTTAACCATGATCCATTATGGGTTAGGTTCCCCTGCAAATGTTGCGGAGCTCAGGTGGGAATCTCTGATAAAAACCTGACTTGCCCATTCTAGAATCAAAGTCATAGGCTTACCTCGGGTTTCTCTGAAGATAGGTCAGGACAAAACCAGAACTAACGCCAGGAGGATGATTTATTATAAGAAAAGATGTTGCAATAAAATTAGTCAGGTTTTGAATGATCTGTGGCAAACACTTGTTGAAAATCCCGCAATCTACCTACATTTTTACTACTAAGCCCTCTTTATTGTTGGTGGTTAAAAAGTCAATACTGACCCGAATAAGGGGAGATGAAGTTACGTTAGTAAAGGCCGATGTAGGATAAAATATTAGGAGCACAGATGTTGAGCACAAGATTACGAATTATAAGATAGGTATTATTATGTTATTATGCTTAACAATGCCTAAAACGTTATGCACCCTTAATTTATGCTATCAAAATGTATGGTACTAAGTCTTTTCCACGGCATATCAAGCATCAAGCCAAAACGAACGTATCTTGATTAAATTGGGGACGTTCTTGCGAAAAGATAACTTGAGTCAAGAGTACTCTAAACCGTTGAGCTTGCACGACGAGACTTATGAATGTGGATGAAGCGAATGAAGTATTTGGTGATTGTGGCAAATGCAAAAGTGTAGTCTGCATGGAAAATATCTTAATAGCACTATTGTTTTCCAGTGGCTAGTACTCACAATCTTTTTCTTACTCCTGGTGTTTATCTACATCATTCTTTGGACAGAAGCCTAGGTAACGCCTTATCATGGATTATATAAGTCAGGATTTTATATAATTATCTGTATCTTATATAATTTGTGGATGCAGTGACTTCAATTCAAGCTTACTCGCAAGTTCAGGTCACGCGATACATTCGCGTCGCAAGCTTACTGCCTACTTAGTATTCTGTTAGGAATGTTTAGAGCCGGCAAACGTGGAATTTAATTAAATTTGCACTTGTTTGTTCCTCCATTTGAAATTTGATGTCAGCTTGGTATTTTGTCATTTTAATACAGGAGGCAGTGGAAATTTCATAGACTAAAATGAGGGAATGAGACGCCGGCCCGTGTAGACTTTCCCTTACTCTCAGTTTACCAAATTTAATCATTCTTAATGGTGTATCAATTTTATTTACTTAGTTATTTTATATTTGTTTTCTTACTTCACGTTTGTAGATTGAGTGGTATACTTTAACTAGGTATTGATTAATACATTTTTGCTCTGGTAGGCAAAGCTTTTGAGTAAGTACCTACATTCACAAACCTGTTCAATTATTTACTGCTGCTCTTCATAGTATTTTTCATCAAAAAAGTTTCTTATTTTTTGTTTTTATCAATTATATCCTTTGATGAATAATGAATATCCTTAACCTTTTTATTTGCAATAAAAACTTAAGAACCGGTCTTATCCGTTGCTGTGGTTCACGTTATCTCATCAGTCGCAGTTTGCTAATCACCTTGGAGCAAGTTGTGCGTTGTTCGTGTATTGAGAACATCTTCTTCATCATATTTTGTTTCTTTTTTTGTGCTTTCATCATCATCATCATCAAACTTCTCTTAATTATTATCTCTTATCAAATTGCATGTAATTGAAAAAAGGTATTTAACTGGGCATGGTTATTTTAGTATATATATTTTGTATATACTGTTTAAGGAAAAATTAGTTTGTGGCTAACAGTTTGTATGATTTTTTTTTATCAATTTTTTTCTCAGTTGTATGTTTAGCAATAGTGGTTTAATTATGATTTCATTTGTTTATTAACATTTAAAACAAAATTATAAGAATTTTTTTGGACTATTGTCTTTTTAATTAAAAGTATACATATCTTCATTTTAATAAAAAGTCTGATAACATCATGTTTTGATTGCATCATGTTTTGATGTTTTTATTTAGATAGTTTCTCACTTGAAACCGGTTAGACTAGTTACTTTTCTATCATTTTATTTGATTCAGTTTATGGCTATCATTTGATCGGAAATGTGAAACTTATTTTAAATACATATTAACAAAAAAAAAACTCATTCATATTTAATATATTTAACTCTGCTATTCAAATAGCCACTTCTAAATCAGGCAATGTACACAAAAGCAATTCCTTGGTCGCTATAACAACGGACAGCCCCACTGTTTACGAACCGAAGTCTGCACGAGAAACAGTAACGCACCACCTTCGAGCCCGAACGCCCATTCACCCACCACCCGCTCAAATAATACGAACATTGGAAACCCATCCGAAAAGTGCTCTATTCAAGTAAAAAAAAAGAAAGTCAACATGCTAGTGCCATCGGAAATTAAATCACTACACCGTCTATTTTTAAAAACAAATTGACAGTTCTATTTTCAAAAGTGACAGTTACGTTCGAAAATGATTCGTATTGTAGTGTTGGTATTATTAACGAATCCCGCATTCTCGGCGCGGGAACCTCCGCAAATAAACTTGGTGAATCAAGGGACAATAGCTGGAATGTATTTAACGAGGTTCCGGACAAAGAGGATTGCTGCATACTTAGGAATTCCGTTTGCTCAACCTCCACTTGACTTTAGACGGTTTGGTCCCCCCGAGGTGAATGATTTGCCGCGTTGGGACGGTACAAGGAATGCGACGATGTACGCTCCGGATTGCATGCAGCATGATCCAATGCAGAAAGACGATAAGGATGAAGCTGTAGGGACATCGTTGCCGAAGCATGATGAGTTGTTTTTGAAGCTGTTGGACACCCAGTTGGAGGAGCCGCGCAAGAGGGAATTTTCTGAGGACTGTCTTTATTTGAATGTTTACGTGCCGGACGGTAAGTGTAATATTTGGTTTTAAATGAACACTACCCCGCGACTTCGTTCGTAAAATTTTAATGAAAAAAGTGACCCCTTGTACTTATTTGTCCCTAACAGAGATGAGGGGAGATATTTTTGTACACCAGTTTTTAAATTGGACCAAGCCTAATACATCAAACATACAGACAGACAAACAGAAAGACAGAAATTCAGGTTTATCTGGACCCCGCAAAACGGTGGTCAATATCCGCATTAAGAATCAAATTTGAAAACATGATACTTACCTACAATTTCCTTTTTATGGAGGCGGTTAGTAAAAAAGTGTCATTATGAAGACTACTATTTTCTTAGGACAGAGTAAGTTAAAGTTTGGACTTTGATTGATTGTACTCGTAAAGACAGAAAGCGGTCTCGTGAAATACCAAAGTGTTCTTCTTATCGCGAAGATAAATATATGAACGTTACATTTATACAGCACTATAATTCTAAAGGAATGTTTCCGTAAAGTTACACTATTTTAGACAAAGAATTTTGTCGTTAACTGTGACTAAGGGATAGGTTTATACACTTGATTCTTCTTATAGGCGACGGGCTAGCAACCTGTCACTATTTGAATCTAAATTTTATCATTAAACGTAACAGCTAAATGTGGCATATCAGTCTTTCAAGGCTGTTGGCTCTGTCTACCCCGCAATATAGACGTGATTATACGAATGAATGAATGAATTTTAGACAAAATACGATCATTAAAAAGGAGTATTTTCCCCGTAGATTTAGACTCGTTATTGAAAGGAGGATAATGAAGGCGAAAAATATTAGGTACAGCATATTCGATGCCATACGTATCTCACACTTATATGTTTATACATATCTTAATAGGAAAGTTTAGTATAATGATTATAAATTTGTTACTATTTCAAGAAAGATCATACGAACGGTTTGGCATGACGTTGCTATAGCTTTCATACATCAAAAAACCCGTATTGCCTTCAAATTGCACGCGAGCAAAGTCACAAGCAGAAGCTAATAAAAATACATACATACATATAATCACGTCTATATCCCTTGCGGGGTAGTCAGAGCCAACAGAGTCTTGTAAAGACTAATGACTAACGTGGCCTACGTTCAGCTGTTTGGCTTTTAGATAGAATGAGATTCAAATAGTGACAGGTTGCTAGCCCATCGTCTAAAAGAAGAATCCCAAGTTTATAAGCCCACCCCTTAGTCGCCTTTTACGACACCCATAGGAAAGAGATGGAGTGGTCCTATTCTTTTTCTATTGGTGCCGGGAACCACACGGCAATAAAAATGTACTTGGGTATTTTTAAGCTCTATGAATAATAGGTAAGTTTGGAATCCTTGAAAACAAGTCGATCGTTTATTTTTGTTTCCGTAATTAATAATTAATTTTCATATACTATGTGACATAATTGACTATCTCTTATGCGTACTTAAAGAAATTTGTATGAACTAGAATGTTTCTATAGTCTACGGCTCCGCCTGCGTAAAGTGAAAAATGCCGTTAGTTTCCATTTTCACGGAAATTTCGGGAAATTCTCTCTTAGTGCACCTCTAAACCACATAAGGAACAAAACTCTATAAGACCTAGACCTAGATCCAGCGGTTTGGACTGTGATGTGTAAGTCAATCAGTTAGTACCTATCTTTATTCATTCATATAATCACGTCTATATCTGTGCGGGGTAAACAGAGCCAGCAGTTTTGAAAGGCTGATAGGCCACGTTTAGCTGTTACGCTTAATAATAGAATTGAGATTCAAATAGTGACAGGTTCCTAGCCCATCGTCTGAAACAAGGCACTTACCCAATTTTATAAGCCTATCCCTTAGTCGCTTTTCACGACATCTACGGAAAATGGAAGAAATGGTCCTATTCTTTTTTATATTGGTGCCGGGAACGGATTCTAGTGATGTTATTTTACGGATAAAAAACAAAAGACTGCTGATCACAACTGCTTTGAAGCCAAATGAAGGCTTGAAAACAGAGTTTTAGGGCACCTTAATTAAAAAAAGAACCTTATTCAACACAGATTTTAAAAAGGACCCCTTCAATTAGGCTTAACGTATTTAACCTGTGTGTCTGTGATGAGACGCAATTGACACACAATTTATTCTATACAGGGTCTAAATATTGAGAGATAGTAATTTGTACTAACAATATTATTTATGTAAATTGGACGATATAATATACTAGCAAGCTCGCGACTCCATCTGCTTGGTACCAAAAATTTTATCAGACTTCGCGTTTTGGACTGTGCTTTGATATGTCTGTCAATATTCAGTTACGCTTTATATGTATTACATAATATTTGACCCCGATGATGTCTACCCCGCAAGCGATATAGATGTGTATGAATAATTAACCCGTCGGATAAACGTGAAATCCAAAAATGTCTGTTATTTTATACTTAGTATGTCGTTCGGGCAAAGAACTCGGAGCCTTTAGCGTTAGAGGCAAGAACACAATTATGTGGATATTCTTGATTGCATCTTTACTTGATAAGTGTTAACTGACGGTTATATTTTACAAATATTGAGTATGTGGTTAATGCCTACATTAATCACATACTCATTATGTTTGTGCAAAAAAAAGCTGATTAAATAAATGCAAAAAGCCGTCTCTTCCTAATTCAAAGAAAGTTTAATGAGATAACAGTAAAAAATCGTGTAAACAAGAAATCACCTTGTTAGAATTCCTTTTAACTCCTCTCCGAATTTACGAGTATCAGCGAAATAAATTGAACGCAAAACACTTCTTCCCGAAGTAATTAATTGCGATTCAATCAGTCCAAAAAACTGACCCAATTTAAGACTGGTTCAGCTTTTATAAAGTTTCACCGGTCAATTAAGCCGTATAAGACAAACCATGTGCCTTATGTGATTCCCCGCGCTTGAAAAGAATAGGACCACTCCATGAATTTCCTATGAATGTTCTGATCTGGTAGTAAAGAAAAAAACTAGTTCTAGTCCTGTGCAGATTGTAAAAGACAATAAAGGGAAAATAAAGGGAAATAAACTTAGGATCCGTCTTTTTGACGATGAGCTAGCAACCCGTTTCTATTTGAACCTCAATTTCTCATAATTAAGCCATACAGCAAGTAGTTTTCAGTTTGTTCAAGATTGATAGCTCTGCCTACTTAGTAAGGAAAAAAATCATGAACAATACCACTAATAATAAAAAATAAAATGTTTATTTAGTTTCTCCACAAATACAGTTTAATATGAATCAGAAAAGAAATAGCATACGAAGTCCTTCGTTAACCCAGTTTTTGAAATCCACAAGGTCCCCCTCGATCTGATAAGAAAGTCATTTTCTAGGGCTCGTCGGCGCCACCTTCATTGCCATTCCTCACCCTATCCGCTAGTTATGGTTTAAGAAACGATGAATCATATTTGCTTTGAGCCGTTGCTATTGCAAGGACATTAGTCGGATTAGCGTTGGAGTACTTTTAGGGTTCTACACGTTTTCCGCAAAAGAATACAGGTTTTTCGCAAATCACACGAGAACTTTACTTTTTTTCCGGGATGAAAAGTGCGCTATATCCTTCTTTTGACTATAAATTATACATGCGCAAAATTTTTCAGGCAGATTAGTTCAGTAGATAACGAGTTAAGAGACAAGAAACAAACAAATAAACTGGCATTTTTTTAATTAGTTGGGATTCCTGTATATGTCCTTGTTTCTTCTTTTATTTTATTATTAATGTCCTTTTTTACTCAAGTTCTGAGAAGTCAATAGCTTATTTTAGTTTCTAATTATTTTAATTATGTTTTTTTTACACACACACAAACATAATATTCGGGACACAAAGTAAACTGAATATTTATGAAAATTGTTAATATATGCATCAAAACATCACGCAAAAGGGCCACATTAATTAATGTTTCTGTATGTTAATAGAAGTAATAGCTTCTAAAATACTCCATCGCTTCGTTAGTTATTCTTCACTTTTTAATATGACACTTAAAAGAACTTAAATATGTTTGGCACGTTCGTGGCATAATTATAGTTTATAATATTTATTTTCAACTTAATAAAGTACAATTATCCAAAACGAAAACCTCGTCAAATGACTAAGGTAGATAGATAGATATGACATCGGCGATGGGCTGGCAACTATCACTATCATTGAATTCAAATTTCTTTCCAGCTAAACGTGGCTTTCGAATCCTGTGACTATCAGACCTTTCTACCCTGTAACGGAAAAAGACGTGACATATGTATGTGTTTTTTTACATTAATTTATTTAAACTTTTCGCGCGTAAAATAAAAAGGTGGGGTGACATATTATGGCATTTTCTGCCAGTCGGACCTTTGGACAAAACTGAGGAGCAAAAAAAAAGGTTAAGAACTGAAATAACCTAAATATATTACTAAAAAATTCAATAGGTAACTATTTTCGCGTGAAACCCTATTTGAACGGCACTTTAAAATAATGCCCTTACCTACTTTCAGTGGTCATGTTATATCGCATGCAACAGAAATGCATAGGATTTTCTATGTTAACAGTCGAATAAAAAAATTTAACTCTGATTTCATGGAAACGTGAATTGTTTTAAGATTTAAATTGCTTTATTACTTTAAACCGCGATCACAGTTTATGAGATACAGCCTGGTGAAAGACAGATGGACAAACTAACAGACAGACAGTGGAGGCTAAGTAATTGGGTCACGTTTTTACTTTTAGATACGGAAACCTGAAAACGACACTTTTTAATACTTTAGCTGTGTTTACTTAGGCTGTGTGACCATAATTATTCTCCAGTATTGATGGAGCATGATGTATGTATGATAAAAAGTTTGTGTATAAAAAACGATTACAAAAATTCAAGTACATATTATAGGTATTCCTTTCATATCGCTCGAGCGAAGACCACGTATAAATTGTTTTAAACCAATATAAATCGAGGGTGTGAACATGACGCTATCATGAAATGGCACACAATCTATGGAAGCGGACTTCTTATAACTATTTATTGATTTTGTTTTTATTGCAATAGGAATTGTTTATTTGATATGTTTTGCATGTATGTAGGCGATTTTATTATGTGAGAAAACTCCAAACTGTATACTCTCATTACTATCACAAGTATTTCGCTTTTTACTAAGTCATTATAGTAGGTACATCAATTGTATATTTCCAAATAAATTTGGATTAAGTAACCGAGTTGGGATGAAAATACATTTTTTGTATGTATGTATGATTATCCATCCATCCCTATAATCACGTCTATATACACCTGGTGTTATAGACAGAGCCAGCAGTATTGAAAGACTGGCAGGCCACGTTCTGCCGTTAGGCTTATGATTGATTTGAGATTCAAATAGTGATATGGGAAAGAGATGGAGTGGTTCTATTATTTTTATTATTGGTGCCGGGAACCACACGACCCGGTAGTTTTTAAGATATTAAAATTTTGTAATTCTAAAAAATACCTGAAAAAAATATAAATGATAACTCTCTCCATACTAACTATCCCGTAATATGACGGATAATGTTAAGAACTCTCTGTCGTGAGTACCGATTCCTCATAGCTCAGTATAACATTTTCTAGATAAATCTCTTCTAGATAGACTGAAATCTTTCTAGGTTAAAAGGAAATACTTGTCTCAAAGAACAGTTCACTTATACCATTTAAATAGAATTGAAATGCTATATTTATGAGCCTTACGAGTTTTATAACAAGTTTATTTTTCAATTTCGTTCTATATACGTTAGAATAGAATATTTAATTCTACTTAATTTTGTCCTTTTAACTCCGTAGATTCTGTTTGTAGAACTGTCTTTAATTTCTATTATAATAAATAAACTCAAGATATTTCCAGAATAATGAAAACAGTGCATTAGTAGAATTATCAACATACTAACGACCCGCTTCGGCATCGCATTTACTTATACTTAGATATAACCCTTCCTCAGAAAATCCTCTTTCCAACATTTGTAAACGAGCAAAGTTCGTCCGCATCTTTTAGAGTTTAGCGCATACAAATAGATAAAATACATAGGACTTTATAATATTTACGTACCTATTGATTTACGAACTATGGTTTAAAAATATTCATTTTGAATTTTACGACTCGTTACACAAACACTTACCAAGTTTTTTTTGCAAAGTTATAACTCCAAAGATTCATAGGCCACGTTAGGCTGTGATGATAGAAGAGAGATTAAAGAGATAGAGACGAGTTGAAATAAAAAAAAAAGTGCTTCTCCATTCTTACCGAATGTGAGCTTATTGGTCAATTGTAAGAAATCTATTAGTCAACGCATTCATAAATTCTTGCAATAAAATGCATCATCCCCATCCAGGTATTAATTCCTGGTTGCATCCTCATCTCTCTGGAGAGGAGCCTGATATCCCCGTTTGATCCTGAACGCGGTTATTCAGGTTGATATGGTTTGAAGTTCTTCTTATTATAGCTGACAATTTCCACTACACATTGACCGACTGACCCGAGTCATAATATTATGTTTAATAAACAGCGTTATGTGATTCATAATAATGCATGTGCCGTGTGGTTCCCGGCACCATTACAAAAAAGAATAGGACCACTCCATCTCTTTCCCATGGATGTCGTAAAAGGCGACTAAGGGATAGGCTTATAAACTTAGGATTCCTCTTTTAGGCGATGGGCTAGCAACCTGTCACTATTTGAATCTCAGTTCTATCATTAAGCCAAATAGCTGAACGTGGCCATTCAGTCTTTTCAAGACTGTTGGCTCTGTCTACCCCGCAAGGGATATAGACGTGATCATATGTATGTATGTATGTATAATAATGCACTTGGTTTTATAGTTGAGCAAATGCGATTAATACTGGAATTTCGTGACTCAGTGACTGGTTTCAGCTATAATATTGACCTAGCCTTAATCTTACCATGACCTATTATTTTATAATACAGCAAATGGTGAAATAATCTATAATTCCATTGGTTGACACACTTAGTTTTATTTCGTCGAATTGTAAACGTACTAAATTATAAGGTAATTAATATAAAATTAGAAGTTTATTTTTACTTATAAACATAAAGTTTGAACTTCCTTGACAGATCTTTTTAAATTTTAATGCCCAAATATTTTTTTCACTTTAATAGTAGGTACGTTGTCTAAAGAATGACAAAAATAAACAAAAACTGTGATCAACTTTCGTAGGTAGTCAAATATAATAAGATATTAATTAATTAATTCTTTTTCTAATTTTCAGGTCCCAAAATCGATAAATTCCCAACGATAGTGTGGTTTCACGGGGGAAGCTTCGTTCGCGGCAGCCCTAATTACCTGAACCCTTTTCATCTCGTCTGGAAATATAAGGTATCCGACACACTTTAGTTAAATAGGTCAGGTTGTAATCACCTCTACCAACTCTATATTATAGAAAGAGAAGATTTATATTTGAAGCAATTTTGACGTTAGAATAGATTAAATCATCGAGAGTAACATAATGCTACTTTTATAAAGGAATCCCGAGGAATAGTCATATACAAAGTGTTTTTAAGAACCGGAGGTTCTATCATTTTAGTCATCTTTTCTTTTAACTCTAAAAGTGTATGTAGCTGTTACCATTAAATTTATTTTCAAATGTTTTTAATTTTCAGGTGATATTTGTTTCGGTCGCGTATAGATTAAATATTTTTGGATTCTTCTCAACGGTAGACAATGAAGCTACTGGAAATTATGGACTGCTTGATCAAGTGGCTGCTATGGCGTGGATTAAAAATAATATAGAGAGTTTTGGGGGTGATCCAGAAAACATCTGCATAATGGGACATGAAGCTGGAGCTGTAAGCGTTGGAGTCCATTTAGTCTCACCATACTCAGCCGGCGCCTTTCAAAAAGCAATAGCAATGAGTGGAAATATTTTATCACCAAACACCGTGAGCACAGCAAGCAAAGAAGTATTAACTGTTGATAAAATTGCTATCTCTTTCGGGTGCTTTAGGAAACCGACTTTTCAACTGTTGGATTGTTTAAGAAGAGTTCCCGCTCAAGCCCTTTTGGATATAGGTGGCCCATTAGCAGAATGGGGACCAATTGTTGATATTGGATTCAGCAATGTGTCATCAGCTTTATTTCCAGAAAAACCGAGTAAAATGTTCGACGAAATCATAGCTCCGGTCCCACTTTTAACTGGATATACAAATATGGAAGATGCTTTAGGACTACAAAAAGAAGAAAATGATGAACCTGGCATAAGTCAAACTCAATTCGATATAATGCGTACAGAAATTGTTCTGTCAGATATTACCGTCGACAATAGCTCATGTTTTACAAATCAACATCACATACAAGATGCGGTTGCGTTTTTCTACAAACCTATACCACCTACCAATAACGAAACAATATTACTGAAACAATTTTTGGAATTTTACACAGATAAAGTACACGGGGCCACAACGTACCAACTAGCTAAGTACATTAGTAAACACGCGCCAGTATACCTTTACAGGTTTGACCTGAAACCATTTTCTGACATTGTAAATGACGGTATTCCCGATTGGATTGGAGTTCCTCATAATTTTGATTTAATTTACACTTTTGGATTACCCCATTTGGCTTTGCCCGAGGATTTCGGTAAATGGGACATCAGAGATAAGAGTATTTCGGATGTTGTTATGAAAATGTGGACGAACTTCGCATGGTTTTCCAACCCTACTAATTCTGGAATCAACGTCGTTTGGGAGCCTTTTGAAAACGAAAAGCCAGGTTTTCTTATAATTGACCGAAAGAATTTCACAATGAGTACACCTGAAACCATAAATTATAAGGCGTTTGAGTTTTGGACAGATTTCTATCCAAAAGTGATTGAAATTGGTACAAAATGCTGCAAAGAAAGTTTTGACGATTCTGGCACTGATTCAGTTATAACAGGAAGGATAATCCACAGTTTGATAACTTTACATTTAATTTTGATTTTACTTTCGTAACAAAGGTGACAGATATTAAACGGGAAGTTATTTTTATATAGTTTATTGATATCAAGATATGCAATTTATTTACGGAAAGTTATTACATCTTAAAATTAAATTATAGAGTATTTACCTTTTTAACTGTCGTAAATAAAACTATAAGAATCAAATGATGTTTTTCTTTGCCGTTTATTATGTAGGTATAAGAATATTCGACTTCGTGTATTGCCTCAAGGTTGCAGTCTAGTTGTAACTTTCGTGAGCGTCATCAAAAGCGTGACACAACGCCTAGTAATTGTAGCAGTCACGAAAATTTCTCCGAATTTTGAAGAAAGCCAAAATTACATGTTCGAGGAAAATTCGCTAACTACTTTATTATCGCTCCTTGATTGGTAGCAGTGAGATTGCCATACATTTAACTCTAATATCTCATCATTCGGAAACCAGAGGGATTATACCTTACGGAGGGAATAGTCTGCTTTGCTACCAGTTCTGTCTTTTCTATGTAAACCCTCTGTGTCAACCCTCTAAAACCACGTGGTGCCAGTGTCAAACGCATTTATGCCGGGAGTGTACCGAAGTTTTTGTTTTTGCTCCAAAGTCTTACTCATTAACTAACGAATTTTACACATCTCTCAAAGATCTCTCATTCATCTTATCAAGCTAGGCTATGTAACTCGCATAGCTTGCACTGTACCCAATACCAATCAGATACGTCTCTCCGTCGATCCATTCCATTACTAAGAATACCAATGCACCTGCGTTCTTAAATTAAATTATGGTGTATTTTTCCAACTAACTGCTCTATTAATCATATCGATGGCTCCCAAGTATACTATCGTATGTCTTAAAATGTAACTTTACAGGAGACGCGATTGAACGTGTTAGAGTGTGTAGTTCCTGTAAATTTCAAGCTAGACACATGATTTTTTTCTACAATTACTTGAAATATAGTGTATATGAATATAATAACATTCTTTTATAAATGTGTTATAGTTTCTGAGATATTGTTGTTAGGATACTTTACGTTGAAACGAATAATTTTTAAAAATCGTAACTTATCTATACAATTATTTACTTTGTATAATTTGTCGATCAAAAAATCGTAACTTTCCTTTACGAGTATTTACTTTGTATATTTGTCAACAAAAAATGTGGTATGAGTTACTTACTGCTTTTTATGGGAATATAAGATTTTTGTTTAAGCACGTATGTTGGGATATTATATTGAAAACTTCTTTAAAACTTAAATTTCATTATGATAATAGGCAGTTGATTGTAAGGTATTAATATTATGTGCATAGTAAATTATTACACCAATTAATATTTTAGGAATTTTTCATTCATAATCAAAGAATCACAGATTATTTTTTACAACAAAATTACAACAAAACCATTTTATTTTCATACTTTTAGAACATTATAATTGCACATAAAATAAACATTTTGTCCAGAATAAAAAAAAACAACTAAAATTAAATTCATCTTGATATAATAATATTTCTTTATGATTTTTGTGTTATTAATGCAAACAATATGCACATAAAACTCAAATTACAAACCAAAAAACTCACTCAATCCCACTATTTGAACAAATAAAGAGATAACATATTATTATACGATATATTATCACGTCTTTGCGGTAATATACTCTTGCGGGGAAAACAGAGCCAACAGTTATCAAAAGAGCCCACGGTCAACCGCTTGGCTTACATACATACATACATATGGTCACGTCTATTTCCCTTGCGAGGCAGACAGAGCCAACAGTCTTGAAAAGACTGAATGGCCACGTTCAGCTATTTGGCTTAATGATAAGATTGAGATTCAAATAGTGACAGGTTTCTAGCCCATCGCCTAAAAGAGGAATCCCAAGTATATAAGCCTATCCCTTAGTTAAAGTTATGATGAACTGCTGGAATGATTGAACTATTGCAAAGACTTATTAGGTCATTTTTAGCCAAAGATATGGGGAGCACATAATCATAAAGTGGAAAAATATGAGTTATGTGCTCAGTCTTGCAGTCGTCGTCTTGTATTTGGTCATGTATTAGGATTCATCTAAATTATATTTATAGAGAAATTTATTAGGCTCAGAAGAAAAAACATTTATTTCTTTTATGTTTATCCATTGCACTACTTCACTGTTAATATTTTCAGACCAATTTTTAATGCCCAAATTTGATTTATAATTCAATAACTTGGTATGATCCATCTCAACAACATTATAAGGTTTTCCATCTTGCTTAGCCCTTATGCAAACTATTCGAAAGGAGTATAGTTATATTTATTATTGTCAGTTCTTTTAATCAATGCATGAACACTGTCTTCTTCTTGTTGTATATTTATTGTTTCCAATAAATCCAAATAAAAAACACAAACATTACATGTTGTTAACAGCTTACAGCTGCATAATCTATTCTATTCCGGTTTACCCTGTGGCGGTATCTGACCAAAACCTAGATTCGACTGCCCCTGCATCTACTTCTTTAAATATGAAATCGGACAACTTAAGACCGCGCAAAGAGCATAAGTAAAATTATCTTTTCGAGAATAATTGGATTCAACACGTTGGAAGCATTTGATATGGTCACATAGGTACGCTTTTTCTGGCATCAGCAGATATTTACATGGATAATTTAAATGCTTGCCTCGATATCAGTAGAAACAGTACCTGTAGAAGAGTCTGTCTTCTGTATTACTGTGTAAACAAATTGTTCACTGATCATCAGCGTAGATAAGAACTGTTATGCAAACTATAATGTAATTTCATCTATACTATCTGACTCGGGAATATAAGTATCTGGTATATAAGTATTGATTACCCCAATCATTATATTTTCGGTGGGATCGGGTATGAATATAAACTCTTTGCTTAAGATTTCGGCTTACTAGATTAGATACATAAATCCATCGTTCAAATTTCCAGAAAGCCAACGCAAAAATTGCTTTTCTTTGGTCAGTTGATACATTTTTGAAACATTTTAATCGACATTTACAGGGTGATTTTATTTCTTTTTTCGGATTTTGTATACCTTCACGAGTCACGTACACCTTACCAAGTTTTTTTCTCTTTGCTTATATCCATTCATTCTTATACTGTCTTCTAATAAATGTACTGTTTTCTAATGGCCCTTGTCTGTTTAGTTACCTTTTTTTATTTTGAGAGTAGGTGTAACATCACTAAAATATGTTGACGGCGTGTTTGCTAAGGATGTCGAATAGATCTGATCACCAATATAGTAAAATCATGCCTATTTATTCTACATGCTTAGTTGTACAATCAGGGGAAGACGGGTACTGTGTGTTTGAAGACTTTGGTGAAAAAATTGTTAAGTACTCTATGAACAGGGGAATGCTGCAAGTGATCAATTAGAGTTACAGATAAATTGCTTAAAGTGTTTCCCGAAAATATAATAACTGATAAAATCTACTATTGTGATATTTACATATTCCAATAGTAGATTAAAAATATTAGTTGTAACAATTGCATCAAAATACCGGCATCATATTCAGTTTAGAAAGTGTGTCAATTTATTATAAATCTGCTTCTTCTGATAATGATGAGTATAAAAAAATTGAAATAGCACGTGAGTAATTCCGTAAGATTTATTAATGGCCGCTTTGTTAAATAAAATGATACATAAGATACATATTTATTTTGCATCTAAGACGTAAACAATCTTAACTAAACATTACTATCAATAAAAAAATATAGTTAAACAACGTAAATTGAAGTAAAGTGTAAATGCTATAATAAATATTTCAATATTAACCACGTAAAAAATCGTATGTATTGCATACGATAAAAAAAAAGTTTTGATGACAATGTAAATAATAGTAAATGATACTTACGATACTTGTTAAATACAAATGAATAACGTAAACAATCGTGTGTTATATTTACTATAGTTTAATTTTTAACTATTGGCAAAAAATAAGCAAATACTTAAATATTACAAATTTCTTGTCAGAATACTTACTCAGTACTCTTCCAGTTTCTTCTACATTATTATTGAGCAACGCCAAATCATAGGTGACAGAAATTGATTCAGAAACAACAGTGTCATTTCTTGCCGTTGTCGTTTTTAATGTAATATCGCATAATTTTCGACCTCTAGCGTGTTGTTTTGAATAATCAATCCTATACTTTTTACTCATTCTTAACATACATCAATTTAGTTATTGTATTTTGTGTGAAATCTGCAGACGCGCTGTACGAAAATATCGCGCTTCTTTGCAGCGTACCAAACCGCAAGTAATCGTTACGATTGCCAACTCCGCTCCCGCCTTCCCCGTAGCCGATCGTATAAGACATTACGACGGTATACTGTGCAGGAAACGGCAACATACTATTATATACGTGTGAAAACTTTTTAATTATAAATGATAGAATTTTTTTTGTTTGTGAATTAGATAGTTTATAATAAAATATTTCGGAAATACTAATAAAACGAAAATGGCTATTTTGTGGATTACGATAGTATACGTAGGAGCCATCGATATGTAAGTACCTCGTTTGTTTGCTTTTTAAATAAGTAGTGAGTTTTGATTGATTTTACAGATTTCAACAACAGGAAAGTTTTCTAAGATGTACCTAAATTTGACTGAAAATTAATAAATATTTGCTTGTCAAATTTAATTAAAATCCGAAGAATAATTTTGGATTTGCGTAAAATACGATGTCTGTCTCACCTTTTTTCTTTAGAAAATGTTTAATGACACAATTAAAGCAAATGGACAAACATGCCTTTTATATCGTCTCGATCCAGCACTGAGTGTGGTCTACCGTGCCAAAAGTCCATTATTCATATAACTTAACTGTTCGAACGTCAAGCTTGTAGGCGATAGAACGTGGATAAACACCTAGGCCAATTTTACTGCAATGCATGTCGTTCCGCCGCTATTTATTATATTTTGTTTAACTTTGATTTAAGGCTAGTTTCTGAAACGTTAAGTCAAACATAAGCGACTTTTGTACTTAATAAGCGTATGTAATCTTGCGTGAGTGGTGTGAATGAAAGTATGTCTATGTTTTCAGCGTGACATCATCATTCTCGTGATTTAATTTTTTTATAATTACAAAGGATTTTATATCATCAGTATCCATAGGGAACCAATTGCCATGTTTCTTTCCAAGGATGTTCGCAACCACGATAAATGCTATGACTCTATGATGCTAAAACATTGTTCTGTCAATGCTCATTTTTAGAGCTTTATATATTCGCTTTTCACACTGGACTGATTCAACTGATTTTCATGAGATTTACAAATATAATATAGATAAAGACTTTTGCAGTTTATCTGTCAGTCTACTCTGCGAAGATTTTATACATGAAAAAAGAAAGTACCCAATAACACTAATGATTAAAGCTTGTTTGTCCTATGTAGATTATAGTGAAATTGCAAATTTATAGCTGTCTGATATCAAATGACAAGTGGCAAGGAATGTTAATTCACAAATCCCAACAGAGGGTATACAATCTGAATAATAAATAGGGGTTTAAGTTAAGCTGTCGAGTCAAGTCGAGACATAATACGATGTGAGTACCGTGACTAATTGTAAATTTCCAGTTAACAGCAATTTATTACACATTGATTCATGTTTTATTACTTTATACTACAAGTTTTAATATTATAGGTATCTAAAGAATAGGACAAGATTTACGTAAGGCTACCTGTTATAACAAGTTGATAAAGGTTAAGCTTTTTTGGGCGACTGGTTTAGATTATAGCTTAAAAGCTTACCCCTTCGAGGTACCTGTTTAACTGCAGCATGTAAAACATTGTTTTGAGTTCTAATCCTTTGGACTACATTTAGGCAGGTATATTTTTCTTGAATATGTAAAATATCTATGAAGGTAAAATATTTATTCAAATCCAAATGTTGTAAACAAGTTGGCAACACCTACACATACAAATAGACAAAATATAAGCCAATAGAAATTAATTTTTGAAATTTTAGGAATAAAGTGTCGTCGTATTGCTACGTACGCAGTTTTTTGTGCAGTTGAAAAGCTGTCAAGCAAAACTTAGAAACATAAAAACAGCCTGGGACGCAGGTGATCAACTTGGGGCGAAGATATTTTTATTATATGTACTTACATATAATCACGTTTATATCCCTTGCGGGATAGACAGAGCCAACAGTCTTGAAAAGACTGAAAAGCCATGTTCAGCTGTTAGACTTCATAATGAAATTGAGATTCAAATAGTGAAAGGTTGTTAGCCCATCGCCTACAAGAAGAATCCCAAGATTTTTGTATGTATTTAATATAAAATTAGTTTGTGACGCCATAATTTTTAAACCATTTTAAAGTTATATAAATTTGATGAAATTTAAAATGTGTGAAGGATCAAAATCGGTTAAGTAGTTTTGGAGATATTACAAATTTGTAAAAACTAAAAGTTTTCGCGAGGTCCTAGTTCGCGGCGAACGACTAGTTATCACCAGTTGTAAAGACAATTTACCAATACTTGCCACTTCGGTATTACCTATAAAAAGCATTGAACTATTTATATGTATGTATATAAGTACCTATTTCAATGCATAAACATTCACGCTGACCGCACATTATGATTCGTTACTCTTATAATGTACGTGTACCATTGTGCTGTTTGACATTGGTTTCGTTGAAATAGTTGGATTTACTTGAAAATAATAAAAAAAATTATAGTGAGAAGTGTTTGTACAATATTTACTTTACCAATGCAATTGTAAGCGTTTTAGTTCGTATCATTTTTTTAAGTTTCAATCGGAGGGCATTTTCTATGTAGGTAATATAATATTTATTATATATATATATATAATATTAGTTAAAGTTTTTTTTTACCAATATCAGAGATTGTAATTTTTACATCCACTGGAGTTTTTCTGAAAAAAAGACATTCTTTAAAGTACCTACCTGTACTTTTAGAACAAAGTAGGTACTTACAATTTATTTCATTTACTTAGATACTAGATCTATTTGAAAATACTCTAATAAGTACAACTGTGAAAGTCATAAAGTCGATTATTGCCTACAGTTTACTTAAATTATTACTGCGATTTGTTGTTACATACCTATACTAGAATAGAATTCGAGGGCGTAAGCTGTCTTTAATAAACTTCTTTGACGTTACCATGCAGAGAAGGGAGAGAGGACTCTTTACGTGTGATCTACACAGTATTTTAGCTTATCATACTGCACAGTTTTGGCTTCAGTTTTATAACCGACCGCCTGCTTGATGTCAACCCTCATTGAAAATGCTTTTGTGGCATCAAGACGTATAGGTATGCTCTTTTTCCTTAGTCGCCTTTTACGTCATCGGAAGAAAAGTAGTGACCCGATCCTACGCTATCAGGGACAGCGGGTTTAAATAAACATTCAATGCAAAAAACTTAATCAACATTTTGCAGTAAAAACTTACATTTACAGCAATGGCGGTCAAGCTACTCGTGTTATTTGCAATGTCTCTGACATTGGCGAGGGGTCAACGACCTGGCTTCGCCGGCAGCAGGCCTATTGGTTACCCTGACGTGTATAACAGAACCACCACCACTCCTGTTGGGCTAGATGATCGGTAAGTAACATATAGGAAGACGTCGAAAAACCTTTTTTGATGAACAATTCGTCACAGCACGCGACTAGTCACTTTGAGTTTTGAACTTACAGACGAAAATGCATTCAATCATTCAATAATACCTACGCTATGTTGAGAGCGACAACAAATAAAGTAGGTAATATCACAAAATTTGTTATCAAAAAAAAAAGTTAAGTGGCCTTTCTGTCTTTTCAAGACTGTTGTCTCTGTCTACATCGCAAGGGATAGAGACATTGTTTTGTTCCGATTTCTGCATGTATGTATGTATGCATGTATAATAGAAGTCAGAATAATATAGGATAGTACATACACAACACAGAATAAGAAACTAAAATACGTGTCCAATATTTTCAGGTTCGGAGAAGGTGACGTCACTACCCAAAGGCTGCCAATAGAAGCAAACGGAGACCGAGAATTAATAGACAGGTTAAGCAAACTGCCGATAGACAAACAACCCTTCTGGTTCATCAACTGGCAAGCGCTCGAAGCAAACAGGAAGAAACCACAGACCTACCCGCAAAAACCAAACGTTTTCATAGACCCAATTCCTAATCCAGCTAACGATGAAACAAAATCCCAAGCCGACGGAAAAGTTCCAAATTCAAATATCAGTAATTCCAATTCGAATTCAGAATCCACAGTTGCCAGTTCTACAAACATAGGGCCGGATCGAGGGGCAGATATCGTAACTTCCAACACGAATTCGGAAATCAAAAATAGATTTTCAGAGACTGAATCTAGCGCAACAAGTGAATCAAATGAAGAGTTTAGCAGCGAAAAAGCGCAAGAAACATCAGCAAAAACAGTGCACTTACCAACACATAATCATTTTAGACCTTCATGGCGGCATACTACGTTTAGACCCAGAAATCCAATCATCGATTAAAATGTGCCTAGTGTTTTCGGCGAAACATTCTGATTTAAGTGCTGTCGTGAAGTAAGAGAAGTGGTGTGGCATTTAGTTGAGGCAAAAGCCAAAATGTGAACTAAAGTTAGCAGGCTACATGTAATCTGCGGAATTTAAAGCTCAGATTAATAATTAATGTGCAAGTTACTTTTGTGTTTACTTAAGTGGAATAATTAAATTTATAAAAGGAACTTTTATAAATGAAAGTCATGTAGAAAGTAATAAAACACATTATATTGACTTTTTAAATAAATAAAAATTAATTACTAAGCGTAGTCTTAAAAACTAAATCCTTAGAAAAACAAGTATAAACTAGAACATAGTAAAATGCATATTCTTACATTATGACTCAAATAATTGATCGTTTCGGAAATAATCTTATTCTACAATTTTTACATTTATACCATCCAGGCATATTTTAGGTATTATAAATATTTAAAAATTGCAGAATAAGGAATAATAATTCGGTGTCAACATCGTGTAATTTACTTTTATGGCGAAATCCACGAAAATATTTCTTTACACACGAAGAAAGCAAACAAAATCGACACACCTGATGATAAGTCGAGCAAAACGCAATTTTATCGGCGTTTTATAGTATACATACACACTACCATAAAGTCAAACAATACAAATGAAAGACTTTTTTTCCAATAAATACCCAGATTTTAATAAATGCTTCTAGCATTCCAGAATACCAAACGGTTGTTTGAAAAATTAGTTCTAGCTGACCATCAACCAATCATCACAGTTTATTTGTAGCGAACGTAATCTATATCAGAACGCATCTTCTGGGAGAGATGGACGTTATGTAGTGTATTTTTATTTCTTTGCTCTTTAGCGTTATTTTTCTTTCTCACGCACCTCATCACAAAGATGTATTCACGAGTCAGACACCTAATGTAGAGCATACAAGCACAGCCCTGAACATACCTAAGTATTTTGCAAAATTAACTTATAAGAAAAATAGTCACTGACCATACAATTGCTTTTAAAAAGACTTAATTATGAAGGCATTAAGACTTTATACTTATTATTATGTAAATCACTTGTAAAGAACCTCCCAGACACACGTGTATATTTCTAATATATTTTTACACAGATAAATTCTAGGCAGATAAAACTACACAATATTACCTACTACATCTATTCAAGATTTTTTAAATCTGTTGAATCTATTCTGGTCCACGAATTGAGTGTGCCAATGACATTATAGGAATCAAAATTAGGCCATTTCTTATGGATTGACCAAAGACAAGATGGCTGCCGCATCAAAATGGCGTGCAGGGATAGCTGACAGATTTGCAGTACTTATTTAACATTGGTTTGATCGACAAACACAGGCAAAATACGATCAATCTAAAAAATATACAAGGTCTGCTCTAATTTTAACACTACAAAAATACAGCCCCTTTTTATTGCTGAATATTCATACACTTCTTAACATTAATAAACATGATTGCTACAGTATATTAACAGACTACAATAACATTTTATCTTGAAACACTTTATTGGAATTTTCATTTTATTGGAAATGTCATTAAATGCATTGTTAAATGAAGCGTGGAAAACATAATAATAAAAAATATTGGATATATTATTATATTGGATATAATAAAGGAAGTTGTGTGAAAACAAATCAATTTCAAATGTGATTGCATTAATACATTTAAATCAAATTATTGAGTTTTATTTGGCATTAGGGTATTGTCTAAAAAGTATAAATAATATTTTAAAAGTATACACCAAATCCTGAAAGAAGTCAGATTGGTTTATGTACAGGCTCAATAATGATATGTTTCATCAAGATACATACAAAACAATTTCATGGCGAAAATAAAATATATAAATTACAAATTTATAGTTAATACGTCTAGTAATAAGTGTGCACTTTGGGTAGGTACCTGCCTATTGTATGTATTTGTGCATTTTCAGTTTAATGTTATTCTATGAGCAAAATCTTCCACACATAAGTACAAAAATCACAAAATCTTTCATACACTTAAAACTAAAGAGACGAACCTTTAACCTTTGGTTAGGTCCAAACACTAGTAAGTTTAGTTGAGATTTGCCATCTACAATACACAATTTGGCAAAATAATACTATATTTAGATGTCAATTATCGAGTTATCAACAGAAAGTGTTTTTATAAAAAACAAAAAGAATAAAAACAACATAGAAACATCATTGGCTCTGTATGTACTTAAAAAAAATTATAGCTATTTTTATATTACCGTGCAACTATGATCGAGATTACCAAAAACAAGATGGCGGCCACGTCAAAATGGCGGACTGAGACGGCTGACCCTGCCGCTGGTGTTACCGAAGGCAGTTTGACGCCTTTGTAATTTTTTTCAGCTATTGATATACCGTTCGTTAACTCCTTGTACAAAGGGTATTCTTGAATTTGTATAGGCTGTAAAGAAGAAAAAGGTGATGAGTTTAAGTACGTCTACAAAAAGTAACGTATTTCCAAAAAGTTTGGGGAAAGTAAAGATACTTCTAATATCAATCGTATGATGAATTTTGAGACATTTCGGAAGTGAAAATCTTTTACAAATTCTATCCTTCTTCACCTGCCCCCGTAGCATCTTTATCGCGTGAAGAATTATCGCTGTCCCGTTTCACGTCATAATAAAAAGCGAAACAGAGTTAGTTTTTCGCGCGATGAACGCCATTGTGCGTGCCATTCTACGAGGGCTGTGTGGAACAATATAGATTTAATGAAGGCTACCAATACAAAAAAGAATAGGACCACTCCACCTCTTTCCCATGGATTTCGTAAAAGGCGACTAAGACATAAGCTTACAAACTTAGGATTCTTTTTTGGGCGATGGGCTGGCAACCTGTCACTAATAGCTAAACGTGGCCATTCTGTCTTTTCAAGACTGTTGGCCCTGTCTACCCCGCAAGAGATATAGACGTGACCATATGTATGTATGTATGTATGAAGGCTTACTTACCACTGCCCAGGTGTCGTCACGTTTCTTGCAGAACATCATATGGAAGCCTTTGTCCGTAAGTCTCCTTTCAATTTGCGAGGTCAGGAGGGGCTCGGACCACTGCATCTCGTTCAAATGCGCCATGAAAGTCTTGTTGCGGAATTCAGTGGGATTCTTTATGACAAGGGATTCTGGAAAGATAAAATATAGTTTAGAAAGAATAGGAGATAATAAAAAAATATATACGGGACAAATTACACAGATTGAGTTAGCCTCGAAGTATGTTCGACACTTGTGTTACGAGATACTAACACAGCGATACTACATTTTATTATAAATACTTATATAGATATCCAAGACCCAGGTCAATCAGAGAAAGTTCGTTTCTCATCATGCCCTGGCCGGGATTTAAACCCGGGACCTCCGGTGTCACAGACAAGCGTATTATAGAGGCCGATAGATACAAATAATCTGAATAATACTAATACGCTTACTAACACAAATAAGCTTACTAACAAGCAAGACAAATTCGTGACCGGGTTAACAATCAAAATATAACGATAATATGAGATAAGAATTACCTAAAAAGCTAACTCCTTGATCATCTCCCTGGAAGATTCTGGTCTCCTCTTGGGCAGCCAGCCTCATCTCCATCTCCACAGGTATAGTCAAGTTTTCTAAACTTCTGTAACAAAAAAAAACCCCTTCAGCTGGAAGCTTCAGCGTTAACATTTCTAAGCTTTATCAATATTTGGGTGTTTGCCTTAGATACAAATTTAGACGTACTGTGAGTAATCGGGACCTTTTCAAGAAGAAAAGCTAATTCAATATTTATGAAATTAATGAAATATAACGTCGCAAATTATGGTTGTAATATCAAATGTCAATTATCTCATTTCCGATTGGACGTAGGTACAGCAATATTGGCATCTACATGATGACTATGTACTATACGTACGTCTGATGAGGCATCCGCGGCAGATCATGGCAAACCCATGTTTTTATTTAGATATAAAACGCAAATACTACCGCTGTTTCCCTTTTTTTTTCGTTAAACGGGACAGCGATAGTTTAGATAGCGACTAACGGCTTATAAATTTGAGATTCTTCTTTTAGGCGACGGGCTAGCAACCTGTCACTACATGAATCTCAATTCTCTCATAAAGCCAAACAAGTGAACGCTTTCTTTTCAAGATTGTTGGCTCTGTCTACCCCGCAAGGGATACAGACATAATTCTATTTATGTATGATGTCGAATCAGACGATCTTGTCCCAAAGTCTAACTTACCCAGATGAGAGGAAAACGTTCTGAATGCTGGTCATGGAGAGGTAATAGAATTCCGTGACGCCGAATGTTTCGAAGAACTCCTCAACTGGAGTCATGGAGTAGCAGCCGGCGAGTTCGGTGCGAGGGTAGTACAGCACAAATGACAGGCACATCTCCTGGAATAGAAGAAAGCATAGCTGTTATTATCTACTAAATAATAACATTTTATTATGAACTTCCGTGCCGTGCGGTTTCTGGCACTTGTGAATAGAATCACTATAAATTTCCCATTCCCAAGGCGACTAAGGGATATGTATAACGCTAGACCCAAGCTTCGCACGGATAACATTAAGATTAATTTCATACAAACTTTCAACCCCCATTATTTATGGGGTAGATTCTTGAAAAAAACTAATTCTGTATAGGACGCGTGTTTATTATTTTAGCTATATAAATAACAAATTTCGTTCAAATCGGTCCAGCGGTTAAGCTGTGAAAGCGAAACAGACAGACTATCGCATTTATAATATTAGTAAGGGATATATCCTCTATTATACATACATTACACAGACGCATGTAGTTTTCTTGTATTTATTGCATCGCATACGTTATTAAACGTTAATACAATGCTAGTACTACTTAAGGAAAATATTTAATACCATACCTGTGACGTAGAATAGCCGCCAAGAATAGGTTTATCCCTAGAAGTAGTGTCGTAAGTGCATTCAGTAATGAGAATATCCCCCTTCATGAACTTCCTGCCCCCTGGAACTACGCGAGACTGCTGATATCTTGCGTCGTAGGCACTCTCCTGCAACGGATAAAATAAATAAATAAATATAATAGACAAATTACACTGATTGAGTTAGCCTCGAAGTAAGTTCGAGATGCTAACTCAACGATACTATATTTTATAATAAATACTTATATAGATAAACATCCAAGACCCACGCCAATCAGAAAAAGTTCTTTTCTCATCATGACCTGGCCGGGACCCCCGGTGTCACAGACAAGCGTACTGCCACTACCACAAAATTATATCTTCTTCGTCGATAAAAGTGGCTGTGGTCGTCATGTAGTCTTGGAACACTCGGCACGATGCTTCGCTATTTTTCTCTATTAGAAGTCATTCTACTGCACTGGCACACAATAGACTTAGCGCCCATGCATTTTTACGTCACTAAAATAAATTTGTTTGTACCAAAGGCAGCGTACAAGCGGTTAGAAAATCATTTAGGGAATTGAATTAGTATAAAGTAAAGGCAAAGATCAAATAATTTCTTTAAAGAATACTTAACATATATTTTTCTGTTTATATTTATTAATTCGAATTTAATTTGTCATTGAAAGCCACTTGGTCGTGCATCCAAAAATATGTATTCCTTTTTATTTACGAACCTTTTTTTATATAACGCCATCTAACAACACAAAGAAAAAACTAACTTTTACTGATAAATAGCACTGTAAAACTTAGTCAGTGACATCTAGTGGCGCAGACGAAATTACTAAGAACAAGCAGTATTTCAGGTTCCATTTCGTCAATGCTTTTATATAAAACGCTTTTATTATTTTCTTCATTAATTACTAGATGGCTTTTAAATTACATTTGTAGAATATTATCAACAACATACATATAATAACGTCTTACAAGGACAGACAAACAGTCTTGAAAAGACTGATAGGCCACGTTCAGCTGTTGCTTAGCTTAATGATAGGACTGAGATTCAATTAGTGGCAGGTTGCTAGCCCATCGCCTAAAAGAAGAATCCCAAATCGATAACGAATACGATATTCTTGGAAAAAAAGATGGAGAAAGGATTAATCTTACTTGGATGTGCATTATTACACTGTATTCTAATTTAAACTTTCTAAAACTTGCAAACAAGTTTTGCAATACCTCTGATATGATGGGTAACTCCGTTGAATCCCTCACGTGTCTCAGCGCAATCTTCCTAGCGGTGCCATGCGCGTGTAAAAGCACCGATACAATGTTTATTCCTGTTTCTGGCATTATCTGAAATAGTGTATTATTTTTATTAATACTTGCAAAGGTGAATGGATAAACTTTTACTCAGGCTAAACCAGTTTGGGCATAAATTATTTAAATAATGATTTTGGTTCCGGACACTTCTACGTGAACGTCGTAAGCTGTGACTAACTTAGCACAGCTGAGGTACAAAAAATTAAGGTCTGAAGTCGCTCCTGGAAAGAAATCAAACGTCCTGGACCGTGGTGATAAGGAGATGATAAGATAAGGCGAACCCTGAACTCCTGCCCAGAGTAGATTCTACTACACTTAACCTCGGGAGATTGTATTTCTAGAATTATAACTGACTTACACTAGAAGTGCACTCCGAGCTGCAAATGCCAACGGTTCTATATTGAGGCTGTTTCGGCGGTATGAGGTGCAATGCAGACACACCTATCCCGGCGCCGAGCAAAGCGCCGTCATGTTGTCTTAACACCGGTGTGTATAGTACTCTGATACCGGAGTTATCTAAAACTGAAAACATAAAAAAAATGATTTAAACATGTTTCAACATGAAAGCTTAATTTGCACAGATTGAGCAAATTCCAAACTGAATTTTCTTGTGATGTATACCTACATATAAAAACCTGACCTTAGTGTAAGACCAACCAATCAAGGATCGTGATCCTAGGTGCAACTTGGGCTTCCAACTAAAGATCCTAGACAAGACACAACCCCTGGATAATATATAATTCAAAAAAGGTATTCGTACATAGGACTAAGAACAAAAAGTGCTGTATTCTGTCATCTGTGATTGTACCTTATAAAATATAAAAATTTACACAGTCACGTCCATATCTCTTGCGGAGTAGACAGAGCCAACAGTGACAGGTTGCTAGCTCATCGCCTACAAGAGGAATCCCAAGTTCAAAAGCATATCCCTTAGACGCCTTTTACGACATCCATGAGACAAAAACTAAATTAAATAAATACAATAATGCCCTGCAGAAAATTATCCTTGCGATGTTTTGTACGGAATTCTCTTCTTTAGTCAAGTTTCTTTTTCGTGACATAGCCTTGACTGAGCCTGCAATCGCAATTCGCAACTTTTCCGATATTCACCTACTCCTTTCTTTTGTGTAGCAGTTAGTTAGTAGAATTTTGTGTAGAAACAGTTCTTCAACTAACCTTCATGCAAAGCGTTGTTGTCGTAATGTATCTCCAGCATATAATACTGCACGGCTCCTCGACCCCCCAGGGGGATGCCCACGTTTTCAGGCAGGAATTCCCCTGGAATTTGCAAGTTAATTAGCCACCGCACTCAAATTGCAGGAATTTATAATTATTCCTCTAAGCAGCCCGCTTAGGTTAAACATTTTCGTGGAAAGTTAGGGATCCTTGGTTAGGTTTAAAACTATTTAAATAACGAAGTTGAGAGTTAGGTCTTAGGTAGTAGTTTGAATAACTCGCAATTTTACATTACAATTATAATATGTATAGATTAATTAGGAAAATTTATTAATTACCTTAAAAAAACATTATCTATGGATGAACATAATAAATAATACACCATTAATAGGATTTTAAACGGGAATATAAAGTTATTAAAGCCGAAGACCACTTCGATTAATCCTATTACACACACTTCGAGACATTAGTGTGTTTATTATTAGAGTATTAATAATTAATACATACATAAAATAACGCCTCTTTCCCGGAGGGGTAGGCAGAGACTACCTCTTTCCACTTGCCACGATCCCTGCATACTTAATAATTAATAGTATAACATAATTAACAAGTAATACATTTTTACAAATAAATAATTTAAATTTATTTATGACTAGCTGTGCCCGCGACATCGTTCGCGTGGAATAGTTATTTTGGACATCATTGAAGCTCTCAAGGATGAATAATTTTCCCCGTTTTTTTTTCACATTTGCTATTATTTCTTCGCTCCTTATAGTAGCAGCGTGATGTTATAAAGCCTAAAGACTTCCTCAATAAATGGTCTATTCAACGTAAAAAGAATTTTTCAATTCGAACCAGCAGTTTCTGAGATTAGGGCGTTCAAACAAACAAACAAACAAACAAACTCTTCAGCTTTATAATATTAGTATAGATATGTTGCGTTGCAAATGTTAAGTAGGTATATAAAAAGTAACAGCAACATACCTTTAGACCCCATAGCCCACGCGGCAATAGGGGTAGCGCAGATCGCCCACTCAATCGGCCTATTTGGTCCAAAGCTGCCATTATCCTGGGCCCACACATTCCAGGTGTACGTGTCAGGGTCATCAGCACATTCGTACAGCACCATATGGTGAACAGGAGAGCTGATCTTCTCGTTAACTGGTTTTCCATCTCTGATGGGTTTACTGTCGATTAGAGGCTGGTAACCAACGATGTGGTGCTTGGTCGGGAGATCAGGAACTTTGATGATCTTACACCAGAAGAGGGTAGCTTGGTAGTTGGGTATCGTTATCTGAAATTTAAAGGAACATAATTAGCCATGTCATACGTACATATAATAACGTTTTTATTCCTTACGGGGGAGACAAGAGCCAACGGTCTCGAAAATAATGTAAGACCGCGTTTAACCGGGTCTTGTTGCGTATGTCTTCTGCTTTTCTAAAGCCTATTGTTATATAGGTAAGTAGCGTTGACAAAGAAATATATTTCAAGTACCAATGATAATTTACGAAAATAGATTTATCAATATACCTATAGGTTTGGGGTGTTACTAAAAAGTTCGATAAAATAGCAGAATCTCAACCTATTAATAATGTTGTCATATAAATCAGCCGAAATATACCTTAAAGGATTCAAATATACTTGGTGTTAGGGCTTGAAATAGTATAACAGATTCAGTATTTGTCAACAATGCGAACATAAATTGGTATGCATCAATAACAATTGTCATGAAAACATTCTGTAAATAATAACTATTTAGTCTATATGGCTTTTGAGAATTATTTATACTAATATTATAAAGCTGAAGAGTTTGTTTGTTTGAACGCGCTAATCTCAGGAACTACTGGTTCGAATTGAAAAATTCTTTTTGTGTTGAATAGACCATTTATCAAGGAAGGCTTTAGGCAACATCACGCTTGAACTATTATGATCGAAGAAATAATGGAAAATGTGAAAAAAACGGGGTAAATTATTCATTCTTAAGGGCTACAATGAGGCCCATAATAACCATTCCACGCCGAAGAAGACGCGGGCTCAGCTAGTTTATTATATAGGTGAACACATTTTGCACTAAAATTAAAAAAGGTGCCCGAATAAAGTATCGATAAATGTATAAAACTGTAACTACCTAACATACATTATAATGTTACATTTAATAATCGACAATACGGCTGTTGTTTTTGGGGCTCTGCCTACCCGTCAGAGACAAATATAGTCCTTAGTCTAAGTAGAGAACCTAGAAAATCAAGTGTCACTGTAAATATTATATAAAATTTTTTTTCGGCCTTCGTGTTGCAGCAGCCGTGCGCTTGCCTGTGCCACCGGAAGTCCCGGGTTCAAATCCCGGCCAGGATATGAGAAGTGAACTTGTTCTGATTGCCCTGAGTCTTGGATTTTATCTATATATATTATAAGATATAGATTCTATAAGATATAGATTCTATAAGATATAGAATCGTTGAGTTAATCTCTTGTAAGCAAGTAACAAGTCTCTAACTTACTTGGGGGCTAACTCAATCTGTGTAATCAGTCCCTTACATATACATATTTATTTATTTAATGTAACTTACATTTTTAAGAGCGACATCCCAATGCATCAGCGGTATGGTCTCTGGCTTAGACAAGGCTTGAATAAGTCGCAAAGGCTTGGAACCACTCTTCACGTGTTTAGGAAGCTCTCCATCAGACCCTGGCGGCCCTAGAGCCCAGAGCACTTGAATTGTGTGATCCTGAAAAAGATGATTTAATATTATTAAAACTAACGCAAATATTAAATTGTTTATGGAGATTTCCAGAATTAATATAATGGTAGGAACAAAACGATATTGTTTAAAGATGACGTTTGGTGGTGATATATTATTATTTTTGTGGAAAATGTCTTAGAAATCTTAAGAAATTCTCCTGTTAGTTTGTGTTTTCATCCCTCTCCATCTCTCTAAAAGTTAGTCAAAAACCACACGCCACTCTCGCCTTTGCCTACGATCCTGGATTGGGCAAGTCAAGTTTTTACTCGAAGCAACTCCCGTCTATAAACATCCACAACCTATGCAGCGGATCCTAACCTACATTGTATCTTGGTTAAACATCCAGTTGCCTGAATGTGCAGGTTTCCTCACGCTGTTTTGTCTCACCGTAAAATCATCGATCAATAATCAAATTAAAACATAAAAGAATAACCCAGAATCTGGTTTGTCTATCAATGGATTTCGTATGGCTGAGGTGACGATGATCTCCCAGATGGGTGGGCAGAGACTACATCTATTCATTTGCAACAATCCCTGCATACCTCTGATGACTATACTTACGTTAATAATATAGTCCTCCTTATCATTAGTGTTGAATGGACGCCTGAATTCTACGACCGTGTGGGTTCTGTTCTGATGGCCTGAGATCAACTCGTAATTCTGGACTTCGTCAGCTACCACTTCTCCGTCGTGGTGAAGGCCGTGGCAATCCTGGAAAATATTATCATGATTATCCATATTTAAAAAAATCTGTGCCCGACCTGGAATAGTCAGTTACATTCATATACCTACATATAATCGTGGTCAGATCCAGCAGTCTCGAAAAGACTGAAAACGTTCAGCTGTTTTGCTTGATAATCGGATTGCTAATCAAATAGTGACGAAGGTTGCTAACCCATTGCTTATAGAAGAACTCCAATTTTATTAGTAATAATCGTTATGCAAATTCCATTAGGTATTCACCTACATAATAAAAGTTCGGAAGGCTGCAATTTACACGCGCGCAAATCCGCGGACAGTAGCTAGTAATACATAATTCCAGGCTTTAACGTATTTTTCTTAAATCGCAAGCAGCAGGAAATCGCCAACCATTATTATAGCATGAATGATTTTGACAGATTAGATAGTCTGGGCTGCCTGATATAACGTAGATTACCAAAAAGCTGCCCAGCAGCTGTTAGTAACGACTACGATTTTTAATAAGAATAGACATGAATCCTCCATAATAGAAACGCCCAAATTTAAAGCGACCTTTACCTACCCGACCTTTGCTTTCATTAAAAAAAATATATATCCTACCTATGATCCTTACAATATGGTTCAAAATGTGATTCTGAGGGAGAAACGACAGATGATTTCAAAAATGGAATAGCAGATGTTAAGAGGTATGCAATAAAGAGTTTTTATCTGCAGATGTCGCTAGCGGCACGTGTCTACCGCACCTGGCGGTTAAATGTAATGATAGGGGGACATACACACATAATAGCAGATGTGTGTGCGGTTATACTCAAAACAGATGATTTTCGACAATGTGCAAAATTACTATGCGTTTACATGAAACAGTTTTTTTTTTTTTAATTTTTAAAGTTCGGCTGCCAGTCTAATTAGTTAGTAGACTTTTTAACAAGAATATAATACTTTTTTTTTTTACTTAAAATTAATGCACCTCAAACATAAAAAACGTTGGTTAATGGCAAGCATAAAGTCAACCGCTAAAACATAGCCAAATTAGCTTCATCATCCTCATGACATTTGAATCCTTAATGCGACCTCCCTAGGGAGTAGTCCTAAGTCCGCCTAAACCCAAGATTCTAAATCATATTAACACCTTTCACGATGCGGCGTTAAAATCTTATTCTGTGGTAATCGTATCTTTAAGTGAATATAAAACTTACAATATATGGCACTGTGTAACAAGATATTATCTGATTTACGTATGATTTAGCTCTATTCCCACGGTCTGTACGCGAATAAATGGCCTTATTATAAGTTATTACATCCTTGCTTCTCTGTTCTACAAGCAAACGACCTCGGCTTTTTCAATTACATTAAAATTATCAAATTAAAAAAAGGTATCTATTCCTATTTAAAAAAAAACTGTTCACATACATAGTCATCGTATTATGTGGTAGATGATCTAAAGACTGAAGTTGTAGAGCGAACAAAGTGGAAAGAAGAAAGAAACCGGACCCCAGGCCCTGAAGCATAGCGGCGGTGGATGCAACTGGAATCACGCAAATATAAGAGAATGAGACTTGGAGAATATAAGAGAAAGAGAATGAGATTTTTTGGGTAATTGATGGAAAGTCCTATGAAGGTTTTAAGTGATCCCGTTTTTCCATTTGTCCACTTCGATAAGTTACTTTTACTACTAGCAATTTTTGTTGATCTCACAACCAATAGTTGACAGGCAGATAATGCTTCTTGCATTAAGTATAGCACAATAAAGTTTAAATAAAAATCAAATCTTAATTCTATCATTTAGCCATACAGCTGAACGTTCAAGACTGTTGGTCCTGCCTGTCTACGCCGCCGTAAGGGATAAAGACGTACCTAATTATATGTAACTATGTGTATGTAAGAATCAAATGAAAATGAACCAGTAACAAGTAAAGATTTTGATTTATTTAATTATTTTTAAACTAAGTTCAATATCAATATTTACGTGACGTCGATCAGTGGTGTCCATTGCTACAAAAGAAGTCCCACCCGATCAACTCCTTGCATATGAACTTGAAGTCAGTAGTACCATAAAACAATCAACGAATACTAAACACACACACGATTGTTGACTATCAAGCAAGCGGTATTATGTAACTATTCTGCCATTTCATACAAGTTCAAACGGAAGCATTAAAATTCCTTCTACATTCACACAAAAGAATAACTTTTGAGAATCACTCCGCGCATGTGAATCGACCGACAATGGGAACTTATTTGCTGAACTTTGATGACGTGCAATTTTCTACTTATTCCCGATGTAATACGGTGTTTAATTACTTCAGCCACAGGAGAGTACCTGGTGTGTGATTATTCGCGGAATTGCACAAATCTATAAAAATGTATGTGCACCGTGTATGGGACAGCTGATAAATCTGTGTGGGAGAAATTCCGCGGAGAAATAAACGAGATGTGAATCCTATTCATAGCATACTATATTGCAGTCCATAATACCTTCGTGCCCTGGCAAGTGATATATTCTTACATACATAATTATGTTTCTTTTCTGGAGGGATAAGTAAGCCGAATTCTTTTTTTGCAATATGTTTTTTGCTTGATCGACATTTAGCAATCTTTAATAAAAGCAAGTTGGCTCAGGATCCTGGAAAAGTTTGATCTCTCTCGATTTTATCAAGTGATAATCTTGACCTTACCAAATATCATTTGAAAAAGTATAAGTTTGAGAAACCCATGCGTAATTAACCAAATCTATTAAAACATGCAGACTTCAACTTCGAAAAAATTAGTAAGTGCCCCAAGCTACAACACCAAATCTTCTTAAAAATATTTTGAAAGACAATCGGCTTAGCGTAGAACCAAAATGGCACAGACAAATTCAATGCTTTGTCTCTCGCTTCCAATTGGTCTCCTACCAACTACACATTTGAAATATAAATGCACTCACATCCATGATAAACAACCCAAGTTGCAGGTGTCACCCGCATGCACCTTGCACACCTTGTTTTAAATTGAATGGATACTTTATGTTATGACTGTAAAGTATTGCGAGTAAAGATTACGAAGAGTTTCTTGATAACTTACAGTACCGAAAATTAGGCGACAAGCAAGAGTCGGCAGAAGGTAAGAGCTGTAAGATATAATAAAATAATGTTATTTATTACAAAAAGTAAGATGGAGATGTTTCATCATCCAACTCTTGTATCACTGATGCGACTGATAGGCAACGCACGGCCGAATCTAAATACTGATGATTTATGAATTGTCATTATTGAAGTCTAAAAACCACATAAATTATCGTAAGCACAAGTTAGTAAAAGGAAACACGTGATACTTACTATAGAGTACAAGATAATGACTATGACAATATCCTTCTAAGGCAAGCTGCTTAAGACAAAACAGACAGACAGACAAAAAAGGTGACGGTCATGATAACAAGTAATTATGGCTCCTATTGGGCACAAATAGCTAGGAAATAAATAAAAAAAATAAACTTAGGAAACTTAATATGAGAAATAAGGATACAAATACCTACTTTGACACAGATCAGCTTACTGTAATTTATCGTTATTCGATTCGCATAAACTATAAGTCAAAAATAGTTAATTGCTTACTTCAAGTCCATATTTCTTTTGCCTATTAAAAATTAGCTTTAAAAAAAAATTGATCGTTTTTGATCATACGAAGGCGTAAAGAATTAGTATGAGGAACGAATCACACAAAATCGAAATTAATTCCATAAGCGTAGCCGAATAAGTGTGTGATACTGCTGTAGAGGTTAATTCTGGGTTCATTTAAAACGCTGGGTCTGTAGATGAATTTGAACAAGTTGCCCGAACGGAACGTGACGTGGATGACGAATAGCGGGGATATACGTCTTGTCTCTCGTTCGAGTGGATTGAGATTGGAAATACATTTGCAGTAGTGGGCATTCGTTGAAGTACTGAAGGCACTCGCCAGAAATAACAGCAATCAATTGTTCATCGGCTTCGTAAGTTTATAAGAGAAGCTCTATAGGTAAAATATAATTTATTTGCTCTCAAAAGTGTCGGACATGCCATATATATTATCATCATAATTTTTGGCGTTTATTCCTGTAGTAAAAGAAACCCGGAGTTCTGCTAAGTCCATGATGACCATAATTTGCCATCATTCTTACTCATCGGGAAAAATACACCGCTGAAGTAATTTAAACAACTGACACACCTAGACCATCTTTATGAATCACGGAAAGACGTTGGAAATGCGACCGACTAAATATAATGTACTTGAGCCAAAATTGCTTGAACTATTTGCCTTAAAATATACACACACAAACAAAATACCTAATAGGTACTTAAAAAATGTACTACCGCAGAATTATAAGCAGGACAGGACTGATATATGGATGTCAACTTTGTATGCAGAAAAAAAATCACAGGCATAAATCCTTTTAAGTTATTGGTTACATGATAAAATAAAATTGTAATGGATAGTACAAAGACAAAAAGTCAGAAAGTAATTATTGATTTTACGAGTCAAATGCTTGCCCCTGCTTCATAACGTTCTAGTGAAGGTAAGGGTAAGGGTTAGGGTAACGGTAAGGGTTTTAGATATAGCAATATCGTCTTACCAAAACAAAAAAGATGCCTCAAAAAAGACTTATAAAAACAATCGATTATGCATTAGACGCACTTCCTGCACTTAATCAACTTTGAATAATCGAAAATAGCGCTTGTATCGATAACTGAGTGTAGTCGATAAAAAATGTATGGTCCAACGAGTTGAGAGCTACGGATCGGATATCATTGGATTACTCGATAATTTAAAAATTGGATGAGGTCTCTCGTGAGATTTAGGTCTTTAGTTGCATTTTGGTGTAAATGAGGTAGTTGGAAAAAACTAACTAGACTCTTCCGCTTTTTATGTGTAGAAATACGTATATATAGAACACGATGCCCGGTAAAAATGCGTGAGACACAAAAAGACAGATACCAATCCCACCTAGGCCATAAAGTACCAATGACTATTTTTGAATTGGATTCTCTTGAAAACATCTTCAATGGTCATGAGCGTACCCCAGGTTCCTCTCCAGAGTGGTGAGGATGTAACTGGGACTATAGTTAGGAGAAATTTAAAGAGAACGATGATAAGAATAAGTAAAAAGACACCTTTCATTAGGTGACAATGTACGGTTCGAATGCAGTACATTCACCTACACATATTGTACTGTACGTGGTAATGTATACGGTACAGTAATGTAATATATTGGGTGAGTCACTGTACGTGATTGTAATACTCGGGTTCAGATACAAATAGGTAATTCCTGGTGCGTGTGACAGGACTTCGAGGTACTGTCGTGCACACGAATGAAACTGAACTGAATAAATAAGCAGCAACTTAAAATGGATTTGATAATAAACAAATACTGAGAGTTCACGACGAAAGCGTTTAGGAACAAGTCGCTTACTAATTTTATTTTGATTTAATAATATGTGAACATACATACATAAAATCACGCCTCTTTTCCGGAGGGGTAGGAATGAGACTGTATTTATCCTACGGGGTAGATAGAGCCAACAGTTCGTAATTGAACAGCCACGCACAGTAAAAATAACTATGACACTTTTTTGACAAAACTGATATAAAATGGCGAATAATTTGACACAAACACATAATAATTAAGCTAACACAGCTACCAAACATCATAATTAAACGAAATTAATGTCCCACAACGGCATCATCATCGTCACGCAGTACTTTTTCCCTTCCGACCTATTTTTTTTAGATAATCACTCTTTGTGGAACCCAGAATCCCGGATTTCCCCTGCCATGTCCGGTTGGTGTAATCAAGCGTTAAATAGCATAATATAAAGCATGTGATTTATAGTCAAAATCAGTCCAAACCAATTTAGGCAGAGTGTTAAGATAATTTATTAGTTATCATGGGGCTGATTCCTTTACCGAAACGAATAAGATTTTTTTTGTTTTGCACATTAACATTACGGAGACTTCAATTTAAATAAAATCCTATCAGTAGGATCGCTACATGAAATCAACAAGTACATGCACCAAGCATGTAAGAAAAATTCCCACTCAAATGAATTCCTTTTTTTTTGGTACACACATTTAAATTTATGCAAAGCAAGAAAATAAATGCAAATACCATTTGCGCTCGCCTGTACCTGTCTAACTAAGCCCGGATTCCGTACCGGAGTGGTTAACCATTTGTTACGTCGAGGGCGTTTGTACGGCTTTTAAACCCACGGTAATGAACGCTCTTTTTAAAATGAGTTTGGGCACAAAATCTCCTAAATATGAAGCATTCCAAATAGAAGAAGTTGACAATCCTTCGGACAAAACATAAGATGTTTCTATGGTGATACCTATCTTCCTATTTATTTCATGTTAGTCAATTAAAAGAAAAACACCATTGAAAACACCCCGGAGGTTTCTATCAGAAAGTGCCCATAAATGAATCATCACAAACACTAGAGCACGCCCGCTATTTCGCCCGCGTGAAATAAATATCACGTCAATTTCTGCTTCTGCGAGAATTTCTTGAAGTGCATCCCTAGGCAACATGTAGGTAATGTCAAAATTCAACACGGTTAAGGCTGTGCATTGAATGTCACACAGTCAGTCAGTCATTATAAAGTCATGAAATCGTCACAGCTTTCAAGAAAACAGCTAACAATCAAATAGAGAAATACAATGATAAGAACGGAATAAGTGAGAAGAATCCTAGTTCTCGCGTTTCCTCTAAAGGCTATTTTTAATACAGGACTCCATTTACCAGAACATGATGAATAGCAAACATTTTCCGAAATTAATGAAGGTAACGTTACGTTAATAACCTTATTACGCTAATAAATGTGACCTTCACATTTTACAAAAAGGTTTCGATGGCAAGAGACAGACAAATTTTGGAGTAATTTACAAAAATAAAGTAGACTTTTATAGGTATATGTGAACAATAACAATTTGAACGTTCTTTATAAGTTTAGATGTTCCTAGGCTCAATGGTTCTGGCTGGAGTCATTTAAACATCACTTAATCACTAAGTTACGCAAAAGGTTGTTATATATTGGTTGATAGTATATTATTTTTCAGCAATAAACCTATTTGCGTATCTTTTATTCGTCACTAATCATGCAAAAGCAATTGGGTTAGCATTACAAAGAGCACTATACATTCAAACTCGCTTACAAAACATTACAATCTAACATCTAGAATAAATTTCTCGAAGAATTGCATATGCAAATTGAATTTGCGGTTTAGGAACAATGCTGCAGGAGACAGCTGGCAAACTAATCCCTAGTTTTACAATGAAGTTAGCTAACAATATAACATTTGTAGCTTCTATTAAAGAAAGCTAGAAACTAACTTATATGTGGTGAAAAATGTGACACATCCATTAATCATCAGCTATAACTATGTTAGTAACTGATTATAATAGAAATTGACGTAACCATTGATAGTTATAAAGACCAGGCATCCAAAAAGGAAAGATTTTGAAAATTGTCACGCGTCAAGCGAAGTCTTGCGCAAAACTTGGCGCTTTACGCATGTTAGTTATAACTTTAAAAGTTTTAATAAAAAAAAAGTTGACGTTTACCGGAAAAAGTGGCACCTAAAAAGAACGCCAGAAAATGGTAGATTGCTCTGTGATTGTATGCAATTATGTCTCGAAACAAGACGATGGTGTCGGCCGTCACGGTTCGGTACCCGGGACGTTGACATGTCTATCGAAAACCGCAGTAACACAGAGCAAAGAGCACTGGTGTCAAGTCTTGTTGAGTGTTTAGTGGTCACATGGATCTAAAGTATTTTAAATAAAGCAGCGAAATATAAAAAACATGATATTTTTAGCAATATCAGTAAACTACTCAAAAATCAAACTAACTTTTATTTAGTTTTCTTCGGTGAAGATCTGAGAGTAATGGAAAGTTTATAGGCGTGAACATATACAAAACATCAGCAAATTGTGAAATCATTTGAATGTTTTTATATCTATGAAATTCAGACAAAATATCTTGCCAGAAGTTATTTGTGTTTACAGTAATTTCAAAGTTAATAAAAAAATGGTCAATACAGGGAATATTAATAGAGTTTAGTAATTCTAAAATGCTGTTCTAAGCTGCAGTAAGCCACTGATACAAAGTAATTAAAATGAGAGATCTCACTTTCTACAAAAATTAAAAATCCCATTTAATAATGTATGCATGTAAATTTTAAAATGATTTTACGGAGAAACATTTAGTTTTTAGTGGTTTTTTTTTCAAATAAGTACGAAAACATATCTCTACGAAACATACGCAAGAATTATGAACGCTTTATTCATAAATTCCTTCAATAGCAATCTCTAGAGGCGAAACGTGTCGGTATTCAGTGGGTGAAATTGCTCCCCCGACAAATTATAACGCTTTTAATTAAATAATAAATTAAGGAGACCGAACACGAACGGTGCAAAATTAGAAGGGCTTGCGTGTTTTCTTGTAACGAAATACGTGAAGCCGTGCAGCCTTCCTACAAAAAGTGGTATATTAATACCCTTAGTGATCTTAGAAAAAAAATTGGCTTTCCTTTAATATTTGTCACTTATTTTTGATATATTGCTTAGAGATTTTTTAACTAGGGACTTTTAAAACGACTTCATATAATATGAAGCTTTTTAAAACACGCAGAAAAACAAACAATATGAATAAGCACGAATAAAACAAAATGTTAATTATACGATCATTAATGAGAAAACAGACCACACCACCGTGAGAATAATGCAACAGTTGCAGTCTTGATAAAAACTCACCAAAATTTGAGCTCTCTCGTTCCTGTCGTCAACCCAGGCGACTACCAGGTCGGCGCCTCTCATATTACTTGCTGAATTTAACCCCAAACCGACGTAACCAGTGGTTTTCGCTTCCAGTCTAAAAGTCACTCCTGAGTTTGAACTTATCCATTTCAGCACGAAATCACCATTTTCGTCCAAACTTTCTATATGCGTCCAATTCAAACGAGATTCGAACGCGTTCGAATCGAACACTTCCCGCCGATGTCGCACTTTGTATTGATCGACTATTCGACTTGTCTTTTCATTTTTAATGTTTATAAAACCTTGCGAGTTCTGTTCGAGTTTCAATGATAGTTCATTTGGGAAAATGTGTTGATTTAATTTTGGCAGTTTTGCATCGCAAAGCAGAATTGCGCTTAAAGCTAAGACAGTTTGTAGGTGCATTTTTGGGCTTCTAATGACGTTTTCTCATTCCTTTTTTTAATCTGAAACAAAAACGAAATACAGTTTATTATTCCATTGTCTAAAAATCACAGCTACTTTTTCTCCTTCCTTCTTCGTTTTTCATAAACCAAAAAGGTATATTTCTTAATATGTAGAGCATTCATAAAACTGAAAATACATCATATTTACTTATCCAAACAATACAACATTTAAAACATAACTGGGCTTATATATTACATATCGCCATTACCAAAATACTCAGCTACATCAATCCATATTTTACAAACTGGTTGAACCAGGATATACAGCAGAAACCGGTACTATTTCCGGTATTACCCTTACGGCCATGAGTCTCGCAAACAAAAACTATTCATCCTGCGATGTCCCCATACAACACACTTAAAAACCTCGCTCATAAAACCTCCACCTCCTTTCACAAATATTGAACAAATGGTAATGTTACAGCTATAATTTTTAATTTCATTAGCATACTAGTCATGACTTGGCGCCATTGTCCAAATGAGTCACCTTAAAAATGGAAGCAAAATGTATTTCCTATTAGATAAACATGCAAACATATTAATAAGAACAAAAGATTCTTTATTAACATAATAATTTCTTTATTATTGTCTCAATTATTGTCTTACACCAAAAACACTCGAACTCGAGTGCTTCCAATCAAGACAATCATCATTTGTTTCTCACATGAAGCATCGTTTTAATTATTCCACTAACAACCAGAGGAAGTATGAAAAATAAACGTGAGAAATTCGGTTTAAGCAAAAACTTGGCTTCTCGCAATAAATAGTGAGAGTGTAGAAGTATCATCTTGGTATTATAGACAAGTTACATTTGGATGAGCAACAGCAAATTACAAAAAAGTGACTAAATAAATATATCTACGAATTCCATTTCATTAAGTAACTAGTTCCTTAAGAATAAGGATCCATTATGTTTACGTCCAAGTATAATTATTTCGTCAGAAACAGGTCTGAAAAAGTTGTTAACTTTAAATGCGATTTTAGAACTCTACGATTCAAGTTTTCGGATATAAGAATTAACTCCCCGTCGCGTCGATTGTGTGAGATGCGAAAGGAAAAAGTTGCTGCTGTCAATCAAATCCTTGGAGTAGTCGTACAAGGTAGAAAAAAGACCGGAGGAAGCGGTTTCCATTCACAGATTTAAAGGATCGGTATGGTCACACTGTGTGACCATACCGATCCTTTAAAGTTATTGTTCTGTAGTGCCCTTATTTTGTGCAACATGTGTGCTCCAGTCGAATATCTTAGTATATCTGTGAATAAATCATACGGGTCTCTTTGCGTTACAAGATTAAGAGAACGACATCTTTTGCATAATAAAGTTAAAGGAAAATGTTACCGTTGATTTAGCACTGAAAACGTTTTACGAAAAGGAAAAGAAACGGTTTATTTTACTTAAGTAGCTGACATAAATATTAATCGACCTAATTCTATTTGAAGCTGAAAGTAGAACGTTTGTTTATTGAATTTAATCCTTAAAAAGTTGGTTTTAATTTATTTAACAATTTCTCTCTAAAAATATAAAACTGACAAAGAGAAAACATATTTTTACAAGACACATATTTTCATTAAATTCAATAAATAAAGAAACAAATCTATTATAACTAGATATGCTTTTTTATAACGAGTATTAAAACAGTCAGATCTCTATGGAAAAGAATCTTTATTTAAAGGCTGGCTTAGATGTTTAACTATTTAAGTATTTACTAAAATAGATGTAAAAATATAGTATCGTTGAATTAGTACCTCATAACAAAAACTCGAACTAACTTTGGGGCTAACTCAATCTGTGTGATAAGATGTCCACTATTAATTTATTAGTTTTATAGATAGGTGATCGAAGATCGCCTTCCTACAGCTATACATTAGAAATAGAACGGAAAGTCGAACTACTACAAAAAACACCAATTGCGGTCTCACCCGGCGAAACAAGATCATTATCCACTTATTGGAAGGAAGTCGAAACCGCTCCGATACTCGTTATAAACAAATGGTGTATTTTACAGGTCTCTCTGGACGGAATTGTCGGTCGTTTGGTGTAAAGGACCTCCTACGATTCAAGTTCAAATATGTCTATTGTAGAACATTAACAAGTTCACATTGTTCCCATACATTTTATAGGAACTAAGGCTAAAATGGATTAACTTGGATGAAATTTCGTAGATATAAAAATAATAATTCATGGTCAAAAAAGAGAACTTTTTTCTTGAAATAATCCGTTTATTTCAAGAAAAAACATGAATATTAGTTAGTGATTAAAAATTGAGAAGCTTATGTCAATTATTAAAAGTAATTAATATTTTGAGAATCCCCATGTAGGTATAGACAACCAATTATTACAAAAACACAATTTTTTTAAAAACTATAACAATAACCAAACAATATACCTTCATGGTATATTGTTTATTATTAATTATTGAAATATTTTACTAAATAATAGAGTGTATTTATCGATATAAGTGATTAGCCCCACATCCTATTAGAGCAGTCACCCATACACTGGAATACAATAGGACAACGATACGGAACATATAGCGCATAATCAACAAAACGGACATAACATACAACTAATTGACTTGCAATTTGCATCTGACTAATTAATCAAAGCACGCACGAGCGGCTTCCATCAGATAGCTATAAGAAGCTCTATACTGCATAAATTACTTTTTTTAAAGTTTCAATACAGTTAAAGTCAATATCTGGCGTTCTAAACAAAAAGGAGTAGGTACCTACTGGACAGGTTTTAGAGTAATTTGAGCCAGCGCTGATTCGCGCAGATTGTTAAATTAATCATGGGAAAGGCTTGTTAACATTAGTTTCTTATTTTTAGCAATGCTCTTGCAATCTTTCACTATCATTAAATGATCCAGCTATGTGACCTTCAAATCTTTACGACTACTGGCTCTATATATCCTTAAAAACATGTGGTTTATACATATATATAAAATCCGTATCCATTAATCAATCCAATTTCCTTTGAATTGTTAGGATGCCTTAATATTAACCATTGTTGTAATTTCGATTACCAATAAACTCTGACAATATTTACGCTCAATATACAAAGAAAACAAATGTTCTTCTGAAGAAACGCAGTATGTTTTTGTAAGAAAAAGCCTTACATTCGGTGAAATCCAATATGGAAGTTGTTTATATAACAGACGACTATCCCACAACACAATACAACCCAGTCCTTATCATTTCGGGTAATTATGGAGAAAGCTTTTTGGGCAACTACGAAAGCTTGTGATAGGATGGACGTGTGTGGTTATTGTAAGATTTATGTGTTTGACAAAACTATAATCGGAAGTGACAAATTAAATAATAACATTTATTAATAAATTATTTTTTAATGCCGATAAGAATTAACGAGAATAAAATTTGGAACACGACCAACTAGCTGTTTAAACTTATTCATTAGTTTTTTTTTTTACAAGGGAAAGAGAGATTTAAAAACATACGATATGTTTCATAAACACGAAAATTATATTGTGTGCCTTAAAGATCCATTACATCGATCTCTTTATCGTTTCAAAACAGAAAATTCCATATGAACAAAAAATCCGATAGATATTTCATGCTTTATTTTAGTCCCAAAGTAAACCGATTGGGGATGATATCTCCAAAACAGTAATCAATGAATGGATGGACCAAATAGCAAATAAAATGTAATTGCTTCATAAAATAAAACGACATCTGTTATTTCCCTTGTTTATTCAAAATCGTGAAAAAATTTGTGGCCGAGTGGTGCCGGCATGGTAGAGAATAGCACTACCCCATATCTTTCTGCAGATATCGTAAGAGGCGAATAAGGGATTAAGCGGGAGATGGGCAGCAGCGTCTCCTACCATAGCGTATATAGATACGCTGATATGACAACATAGAATCAATAGAAACTGCGGTGACCAACCCGCCTGCCCAACGTGGTGACTGTGAGTAAAATCCCCCCTTTTTTAGGGAGGCTTTAGTCCAGAAGTGGACTTTTAAGAGCTGTTAAAGGTCAAAATCTATACAAGGACACATTGTGATTCTTTAGATTTTGTTTTTAAATGATAACGTGAGATGAGTACACGTTACATGACACATTTTAGCTTAACGAGACATAACATTTTAAAGAAATTTTAAGTTGAATCATGCTAATTGTCAATTGCTAGGTAATTAATTAAAAGGTGTTCTAGGTTTACATAATATAACAGACTAGTTCAATTTTAAGTAAATGTTAGTGAAATTATAAAGAATATGCTATTATATACCTACTTATTTAAATAATTCAACTTTTGATCACAAGTGACTAAACACATAGAAATTTAATATACCTGTAATTATGCGATACTAATTGGGACCCGTGAGATCAGTAGAAACAATTGAACATTAAATCAATTAATACAGGTAATCATATTAATTGGATTACCAGAGCCATTGTCAATCGCTTGAATTGTTTATGATAAGCCTGAAACAATCATGATCAAAGTAACTTTCATTAACCTATAATAAGTTAAACATTAAGCGGAAATCCTAATGGAATATTTTTTTATAGATTAAAGATATAAGTATTATATTTTTTTTTACATATCGGAATGACTTTATTCAGACACGAAAAACAATTAATAACTTTTCTGATTTCTCATCCACGCAAGAGATACATTTAGTTTTGTAAAATCACAAAACACCATTCACCGCACATATTTTATAGCCCCGAAATATCAATTAGTTCCAATGCTTACTATATTCATTGACATGGCTCACGAAAATAAAAAAAAATCGCACATGCAGAAAATTCAAAGTTACTGATCATGTCTTTAAATAAGGTAGCTCAAGAAGATCTTAATTTTGACGCAATCGCTATTACTGTTGATTATATCCTCGAGATTATATGAGAAGGCTTTAATTTTGAAATCACAGAGATCCAAGCATACGGGATCAACGGCCCTGCACCTGTATAATCACGATCTGACATTCCGAGTATTCTCAGGATGGCGAATTTGTTCTCAGATCCACGAAATTGATTGGATCTAGCATATTCTGAGGCCGGTTATCTGGATGAATTAATGATTATGTATGGAACGGTAGCTACTTCAAATCTGATTAAGACTAACTTCAGGAATATCGATTAAAGTTTATAATTGCACTAGACTTGGTGACTATGGCTCCTGAAATACATAAACAGATTAAAAAGGATTGGTTAATTTTATAACGATTACATCTGACGCAAACACGCTAGAAACCGTTTAGTTATACAAAAATGTACAGATTAGGTTATTAATTTATGTTAAAGACTTACCTTAATTATTATAAAAAAGGGAAATGTTTGAACTACAAAAGCAGTAGCATATTAAAAAATTTAATGGTATTCTTCTAGTATACACGGACTAATAATGGCAGTGACTTATATCATTCTATACAGATGGTGATGATTTTAATTATTTTACTAGTTTCCCCTTACACCAGCTAGGAGATCAAGATAGCGGATTTTTTTAATTTGGCCTTCAAAAGAAAACCTTGAAAACAATATCAAGAAGCGCTTAACAAAGAAAAACAAAGGAAACCCCAACGGTAGCGAATAGTCAGTATATCTCCAGCCAATAGCAGAAGTAGAGAAACACAAAAATTATACCACTGAACATCTTATTAATAAAAATAATGAATAGACAATTATTTTAAACAGAATAATGCCATGTAGAGAATGATTGTGAATGGTAACACCAATTGACACGTGCAAATGCATTATTACATCACAAAAACATTTGGACTGGCATCAAAGACTATTACGGAAGAAGTCATGACCTATAAAAAAAAAAAAGAAAACCAGAAAAAAGCTAAGACGAGCTTGATAAAGAGAATGAAGGAAAACCCACGAGGCTATCACTAGAAATTTGAAGCGACGTGTCTACCTAATGTTAATATACAGAACTCTGTATGTATGATAAAAAGAAAATAATTGTTATAAGTTACACCGATTGACACTATCCGGTACAAATGCATGAAGACATCACAAAAACATTTGCACTAGCGTCGAAGACTGTTACGAAAGAACCCGTGGACCGTGAACATTCCACCGTCCACGGAGCAATGGGCGTGAGCCAACTGGAACACAAAAACGTCAACAATGCTTTATCTGTAGGCTTTCTACGGATAACAGAACCAGGTATTAGTGCTATAAACGGAAGCACTTTTTGAGTTAAAGAGATGATAAAACCTCAAAAAGTTTACACGATTTGGCTATAAAAGAAGAAAGGATGGATACAAAAATGCGAGTAATTTAAAATGTTATTGTGATTGTCGTGATATAAGTATTGAACAATGTGAAGCTTATGTTCTGGTTAGAATAATTAATTATTTATTAACTGAATTTCTTCTTTGGCAATCCCTTAACCGATAAAAATATCGGTTAGTACTTACGAAATCAAATCGATAAAATAAACTACATTTTACCTTTATACCTTTTTTTCTGTTTCCGGGTTTCTTTTTATTTTAAAGGACCAAATTTTATCGGAAACAAAGTAAGCGCATCACAGCAGTTGTTACTATTTAGCACGCGTAACATTGAAAAAAAAAACAGTCAAGATTTTTACAACCGATCTTCGAAATAAGTGCTCTATGAATAAGTCCTTCAAGAGACAATGCCCCAAACTCCTATTGATATATGGTCTATTGTTAGTCTACAACGTAACACCGCTCCCTTTGTTTACTGTTGAATGGGATCCAATCCATAGTACGATGGCTAAAGTACTTGTGTTCAACACAAAGTTTGGGTGTCCTCAAATTATGCAGCAGAAGAGCTTTAGAGATACGCATTATTTAAAAAGTTACTCCAACAGCATGACGTCCAAAGATAAATTGATATACGTAGGTACCTTAAGTACAAAGAATTGAATATGTCAAAAAATTTAAGCAAACTCAATGGCAATCTAGAACCAATAATATAAATATCAAACATATTAACAAAACAAGAATTTAAAACAAAAAAAAATACTGCGGATTACTGACAGTTTGGTCCGCGGCGTTGAACCAGCACAGCAACGGATTAACACTTTAAAAAAAGCAATTGATTGTGCGTGGCAGCTGGCGTGCTTCCATAATCTTTCTCTTCATGGTGGAACCGTTAATGACTTGCGGAGGTTCCGTAGCAAAACGGCCACAATTCCGTAATTAACACTAGAACACGCCACTCTACCACGACGGCCTTGTTTCCGATTCGACTCGCTCGGGTATTGTAAATCGTTTATCACCTCGAAGAAACTCTTGGGGTTAATGGGCAGGTGAAGATGGAATTTTAGATGCTATTGGGAAAAGTAAAAATCTATTCAAAGAAACGAGACCCCGTTTCGACGCCACACATTTAATTACTTGAATTTTTAAAACGATTTAGAGACAGTGACAGATTTTAAGCTCATTGTGTGAGAACAAAGAACAAATTCATATTAATAAGTTCATTACGTGCCCATAATATTGCTTGGAGTCAAGAATCGGGAGATACGAAATACAATATGAACAGCAAATAATAATTAAGATATAAAGGCAATTTATAAGGGATCTTGGGGGATGGTTATTCTGAATATACTTATTTGCCATAACTTCCATTTCAATCCAGGTCCTTCTATTTAGATTCAGACACTCTCTAGAGGTCGAGTTACAATGTCCATTCTAAGAATTTATAAAGTTACCAGACAAATCTTATTTGAAATTCAAATTATACTTGCTTTCAAATTAGTGTTTATTTTGGGTATTGCTTTATTATGAGTATTATATGTGCAACTTGGGCGTGTGGTTTATGGCAAAGTATTAAATTCATATAACAAACCTATAAGAATTTAATCATAAATATAATTAAATAATGGTGCAAGTTTTAATGAGCTGGATATAAATTCGATAAGACATAGGATACCCACTGAAAAAGATAATTAAATAATTTCACAGCATGCAAAAACTCAATCTAGCTTTAATGAGAAAGAGGATAAAATAGTGAATAATCTTAAAATAAGAAATTGTTTCTCATAATTTTCCACTAAAACAAATACCCATTTCTCTTTGGTATTCCATTGTGCCATAAAAAGAAACATCGAATACTCTTCGCTTGGCAATTTACAGCCAATGCTTTCGCCGATCTCGTCAGTATAGATTTTACGATTATTGCAATATTTATATCTGAGACTGGTTTAAGTTTGAATCATGATCTGATGAATATCCAGTTAAGATATTCTCAGGCTTTTTTGCAGATATCTAAGGCAAATGTTTTAGTCCGCCGACCCACGTCTAATTCTTTAGTTTTAGTGGCTACGAGTAACTTGTCAATCAGATGCTGTTTAGCAGTAAATTAATTGCTATTTTTTTAACTGATACAAATTATAATGATCTAAAGATTTCCAAACCATATTGGCTTATATTGTTTTATTTTCATCATTCTATTACAATGATCATAATAAAGAACGAAGCGTGACCACATATCAAATATCAAATACAGATTAATCCACTTTTACAAAGAAAACGTGAGAATGTAGAAGTTATTAACGGAAGCGTGTGAAAACTGATATCATTGGATTTCAATATAAAAAAACTAAGACAGTCGATAGAAACCTCTCAATATCGGAATCTCCTTTGTTCCGTCAATAGCACACAAAAAGCGATTCTGGAATCGTGAGATAAGTGTGCTCACACAAATTGAGGAATCTTTTCAGATCTACAGATTTTAGAAGTGGAATATAGCAAATTCCTTGCAAATGTTTTCTCGCCGCGTCCAATGAACTAGTCGTTTTTCCTCTCTCTTTTTCTCATCGCAGAAGCTTCCTAAAAGATATACTTAAAACGAATAGACATATCTTATTGTCAAGAATGGAATCACCTTATAGTAGCATTTATATGATAGAAAAAAAATCAAGATATTGTGGCAGTATACAAAATACTACTAAATCTGTAATTAACTTAATTTTTTCTCCACTTCCAGGTTGATCTGTTACTAAACATATACTTTAGATTGTAACATAGGCTTATAGTAGAAATCATGTTAGCATGATATCTATCATAAGTCTATCAAACTAGTAGATAATAATTTAAGCATTACCTTGTTTGAATATCAAAACTATTAGGTGACACTAACGTTATTTCAAATATGTACACCTAAAAGGTGGTGATGTTAATTAGGCAATACCAATATTATGAATCGCTAATTTCCACGATCCAGCGCCAAATAGAGCAAGTTTTGCTAAAATTAAACCGGTTCTTTTTACGCGGCTGAGATTTCTTAAGTCCAAAAATAAATCAAAACAAACCTTATACGTACTATAGCATATCTGATATACCAAAGTACGCCGTGTAAGTGAAATTGTAACATAAAGCGGACAATTTACAGCTCCGTTTCCAACAACCAGAAACTTTAACCGTTGCAACATATTGTAAGGGAAACGATCCATTCATTGTTACTATTGTACCTCTTTATAATTTCTACAACGCAAGATTGACGTTCAAGTAAGGGCTTATTAAGTTCAAAATCGAAAAGCTTACTAACTGAGACATAGGATATTCTTCTCAAATACGTTGCAGGGACGGACGTTGAAAAAAAGGGGCACGACGGGAACGCACCTGTCAGTAGTGTTGCCAGTTTTTGAAGAGAACGGGTGAATGAAGACGCCGAACAATGCCTGTTTGAATTTCGAATTTCGGGTTCGGAAACTCGAACCTCTTTACTTTCGCTAGAAACGCAAATTGACAGTTTGACCGTTATCGCTGGAAATTACATGATTTTAAAGTTAAGTGTTGAAGTCATGCAGTATTTATATGCAGTATATATCAGCTAAGAGACATTGATTAAAAGAATTTAAAAGAAGGTAATAAACTGACAAATTGATCAATAAATGCAATACACAAATAAGAACCTACACGTATACGTTGAAACTTTAATAATACGTACACCACGACTACATATTCGTTACTAAGAAGCCAAAGACATCTATCATACCATTTTTTTTTTATAAATTCTCAAATATCATGAGATTCGAATCTTGTCACACAATTGTTTCAACTTTGAGCTGAGATTTTGCCAGCACTGTCGCATCTTGCGATTTGTCTTCAGTTCAATATTAAAATGACATTTGTGTGATCTCTGCGAGCAATTGAATTTCTTGCAACAATATCCTTATCTTTTTTAAGATTGATATTTAAATGTTTTGACTTGCTAAGGTTAGCGAAACATAATTAAAAATTAAACTTTCAAACGTCATCTTTAACATGTTCTCCCTATGTTTGTTCCTCACAGGGACAATTTTTTAATACTTTATGTGTAGGTACTTAGTTTAAGAACATATTTTCCTTTATTTTGCTTGTTATTCGGTAGAGATTGAGAACTAACACGGGAGAGCACTGTTTAAATGACGCTATTGGACTTCAGAAAATAACATTTCAATTGGAGATTCATAATTATTATAATACTGAAACGTTATGAGGTCGATTACTAGACAAGTACTAAGTAAGTACACTTTCAGTACATTTCCTGGACTAGATCCTCGGATCGTATAACCAGAAGATAAGACGTGATCCAAAAACATTTTTAACCAGTATTAAACTGTCCTGGCTCCAGACAAACTAATTACATTTTTTTTTTAAATTGGCTGAAATTTTAATGTGTTACTAAGTCACGTAGGCTATAAATTTAATAAATTAGACAAGCCACGAGGACTCTGAATCGTCAGTGTCATTCACATAGAGTTACATCATAACCAGTCCAATGACAGATCAGTCAACAAACTCCTGCGCACCATTCATTCGCCCACCAGTTCTAAAAACACTGTCGTAGTATAATAGACCTTACATTAATAAAAATAACAGTTATTAAGATCACGATAATGATAGTTTTCTAAAAGAATTCATGCATAATTATATGCGTTTAAAGAACAAAGTGATGTTGGCTTTAATCAAAATGACTTTCTAACTTAATAAATATAAGCATTATTTACGTATTGAAGATATGAACAGAAACTTCAACAGAAGTAATAAAAGTTATAAGCAAAAACAATCATGATAATGAGTTTTGTAAATTTTTTTCTATACAGTAAAATTGCTGAATGAATACATACTTCAAGTAAAATTGCTGAATGCTGAATTACATACTTCAGAAATACTAAAAATTTCCGATCACGATTCTCCCTGAAGACTATCGCACACATCTGTGTCCATTTGATTTTCTTACAAATTCAACCCTAATTTCGCTTGCGTATTCAAAATTCGCGCCGACCGTTTTTTTGTGAAATTCTGAAACGGATCTGATATTCGTGAAAAAGTTTATATATATAAATAAAATTACAATAAATCAGAAAAATGTAAATAAACAATGTAAGTAATATGAACATTTGATCAACATATTCGTAATGTAGGTACTTATTTTTCTACTACATATGTATGTAATTTGTTATGAGCAATATAGATAATTTATATTGTATTGTAAGAAAACTTCAATAAATAAGAATCTTTAAATATTGAAACAAACAAAATAGACCGCAATGAAACTGTTCATTACTCATCTTCCAAAGAAGAATTATGCATTTCATTAGTCCAACACAGGCACAAAAAAATACCGACGATTCAAGTCAACTCTTGCCGGTTGGGAGCCGAGCCATCATTAAATCCAATCATTCATCATCAACAGTGATTTGACCAGCAGTTAACCTGCCACAAGGCAAAGCTCCCGAGGTAGTTATTGAAAAAAAGCGGTTGCGAGTGATCCTTAGTTTAATAAGACGGCTCCGTATTTTCTAATTAAACTGTACTGAAAAGCATGTATTTCAAATTTTATTTACATCATATAAAAATAATTTGACGTGATCTTTTGAGCATGATCCAATTAATTTTATAAGTAGTAAAGGATAAAATATTGTGTTTTTTGATGTAAAGCAGTTTTTGAGTTTATCCATTGAAAATAAAATTATTCGCTCTTTTAATCTAGTACCTAATATAGTTTCGAAAGTATTCATTTAAATAGCTTTAAAATTAGATTTTCTTACATTTAAAGTTCACGACGTTAGAGGATCCCCAAAGCCTGACCATTGATTTCCATCCAAAACATAAAAGGAAGAGTTGGACATTGAAATTTAGAAGCGAAATTGAGATAATCAAAATGAATTGCTTTACAGAGTGTCTGGTATGAAAATTATTTATAAATACAATTGGCCTTTATACTGAGTAACTATTGAATATTAAAGGATTATCTCAATGATGTTTCTGATATTACTATCTTTATTAATATTATTTTCTTTTTGAGGAACGGCAATACAGATATTTTGCAGTTGCACTAGAATATGCTATTTATTATAAGCATAACCGAAGGTATGTTTTAAATCGTTTCTAAAACGCGTGAGGCTGAGTACTTTCATATTGTTTTTTTAAAAAGATTTAATATAAAAGACTAACAATCCAACAGCGTACAGCAACATAATCGCCCTCATTATACACTCTTTAAACATGTCGGTCGCGTGCTAGAAACCTCCCAAAAATCATCAGGCTTGAGATGTGATTTGCATAATTCGGCACGCGAGCCCTTTGGCAGAACAGGTAAAACGGTAGCCAGAAAAAGATCGTTTTTCTCAGTGTATGTATGAAGAGGATATCCGGCGTATAAGCAAGCGTAATGTAAGTAATATCAAACGATCCAATTGACATTTCATAATTATGGTGAAAAATTTCTGATCTATTACAGAGGATTTTTATTTTTTTAGGATGAAATTCAAAAATGCCTAAATCATTTACTCTATATTCTGGATCTTTTTACTACGCTTTTATTAGCTTGGGTTGTATGTATGTATGTATGTATGTAACGGAATCTTGAGCTTAATTTTCACTGATTTCTAATTTTAATTACAAGTACAATAATCGCTAGTTTGATATGTGTGATTATTGTCTTAGTCTAGTCTTGTCTAGTTTGATAGTGAACAATGATGCTCGTGAAAAACAAAAACTTTCTTTAACAGTCATTACATTGTTTCGATTAAATTTAAGTAGGTAAGTACATTTGATATTAGTTTATGTTAATATATTCTGATACAAAATCGAACTGCATTGCCACACGATTTAGTTTTATTATACCTTACAAATTAATTTACACATTAGCGAGGACAGGATCAAGATTTGCGGTCTTTTTGTGATCAGTGATCAGAGCTTTCAATTTAAAATTGAAAGATCCTTTGAGATACGTATTGTTTTATTTGAATAATGCATTGAGTTATCTTATTCGGTCATTGACTGCAGCTTGTGCAATGAAGTGAATTCACATCTGCTATTTTGGCTGATATTTTCAAGTGCAATTTTATGGTATTCATTCGTTGATGATGCAAATATAAAATACCAAGCCAAAATTTTGCGCACTTAAAATCTGTAGAATGGCGGCTTTTTGAATTGATAAATTTATGAAAGACTTTCTCCTATTGTTAAAGTAACGTGAATAAAATTATTACAAAGTATAGGTGATGCACAAGTTAAGCTCGGTTAAAAGCGGAAACAAAATGTAATGAATGAATTAAAACTGTATCGAGCGAGTTCACTTGTATTTCGTGTAATCACGTAGCAGTTAATCTAGATTTTTACCGTTCAAGATGTTTTCTCTCAGGAAACTGTACCAGTTTGCTGGCTATCACAATGTATTTCCGTCAATCGTTAATTATTTTTAACATACACTAGCCTATGTAAAATTATATTTCACAAAAGTTCTTTTGGATTATGTAATTCAAGCTAATACTCGTAAAGCGTTATATTATATTGTTTAGTGTCCACTAGTGGCATGTCATCACACCTGATTATTGATTTATAGTTTTTTCTTACAAAATGAAGATCAGTCATTTGATAAATTCCGTAAATATTTGCCACTATACATTATGGCATCAAGTTAGTAACAGACAAAAATGTTTTCATTCCAATCAGCTAATATTTTAAGCTGGTAACTAGTAACATTTTTTTCAAACGTGTTTTTGTGATAAAGCTTTTCTTACGAGTCAAGGCTGAATGATTCATTGTACAAGCTCGACGAAAAACCTTTGGAATATTTTCTAACGCCAGTTCATTGATCCCACAAATTAAGCGGAACGGACTTATCATTTTTCAGAAAACAAGAATTCAAACAAACACCAGTAACCCGAAGGTAAAGATAAAAATTAGTTCCACTTATTATGAATCGTTGTTTAAGTGAATCAGAGTCGGACGGCGGCAGCACTAAAACCTGTTAATAAGTTACTTCCTCCAAAAAAGATTAAGACTGCCACCAAAGAATGTAATTGGTTCGACTACCTAATTCCAAAGAAACGAGTTCAAAAAAAACATTCAACTCATTTTCGATGTAGACGATGTTTTAAAGCAATAAGATAAAATCAACCTAATACTGCTTGCGATCAACGCCAAAAAAATGAAAGATATTAAGTATCTGAACTGCTGCTTCATAAGGATTCGATAAAAAATTTAATATTCTCTTTGATGCCTAAATAATGAATAAATGCCAGTTGTTCAGGCATTATTAGTAAAATCACAATCAAATTAAAATATAAAATGAATAGTATTGATCTACAGACTGATTCAGAAATAATTTGCCAAAAAATAACTTAAGCTTGCTTGATTGAAGCAATGATTGCATGTAATAGGTATATTCGACAAATTAATTTGCTCGTTCAGTAAACATAATAACGAAATAGCGAACAAACAAATTATCACTAAACTAATAAGTAACACTTGGAAGAAAATTCACACGGCCTACTAACGTCTGTTGCATTAATATCAATTCACACTATGTCATCGCTAATTAGTTGAATCCAAACAATAATACGACATCCGACTAACAAATGTTGGAGATCAGTCAAGTTCATGACACGACAGAACCGGTCACGACATGTCTTGTTATGAAATTGTATGAGTCACATACAGACATACAAGATGTTTATTCATTGTCTGTTAATTTATTAGTTTGTTTGTCTAGTATGCTATTTACAAATCATAATGGCGATAGCTGACTGTTTGAAGCAATATTTTCAGTAAAGGATGTTGCTTCAAAGACGTCATAAATAGAAAATTTATTAATCATAAATTGTTACTCAATTCTAAGAATGCTAACTTTGAATAAATGTGAGCATATTTGCTCTACCCATAGAATCTTACCTGTATAATGCTTAAGTCGCAATAAAGATTAACAACTTCAAGAATTATAAAAAAATCCGTTACGCCCGTTGTTGAAAACATAAAAACAACAGGTGATACTTCCCCTAAGCTAGACAGCTGGACATATACAAAGGACGAACAGAAAATACTAGAACTAGAACGATTGACCTTGACAAGTCAGAGGGGCTTTGACGTTATAAAAAGGTTTTGTAGGCGCAATTTACTAGGGAGCTGAAGATAATAGAGGCTATAAGATAATGTGCAATTTCACCTTTCCGACCCCTTCATGTACGCTTAACCATTATCTTAATAAGTACGTAGTAACCCAAGAATGTAATGGATTGTAGCACTTAAATGTCGCCCAGAGATTTTTTGAATCCAGGCTCTTTGAGTATTTAATGTGAATTACATATCTATGCCTATATTCAGATTTATTTGTCTAGTTACTAAATTAATAACATGAATTCATTAGATTCGAAATCGTCATTTAAAAAAGATTTAAACATGGTAAATGTTGATTACAGACGCACTACTGTCGACATAAATTTCACGTTATGCCACAGAATTATTAATACTATTATGCTCTACATTTCTCTTCTACAATCTTATGAAAAATATTGCAATATGAATTCGTAGACGCCGATTTTACTCCTATAGGAGTTTTAAAATCTAAAACTATAAAATTTTGAATCTCCTTTTGAAGGCATAACTCTTCGGCAGTCATTAAAAAACAATTGCAATATGAACGTATACAATTTTGTCTAAAAACAAAATAAGACTTTATGTCTCATATTTTTACGATTAAATTTAAGTTAATTTTAGAGGCAAAACACGTTGAATACTCGCCGCTGTTTTTCTAACACCGAACGTCCTTACTTCAGATCCTTGTTATCATTAGCACCTTTCAACTCCCACGCGTATTCCCAAATAACATTCCTGGGAAACGCATGTTTGATCTGAATCCGAGAAAGTAAACTTATTTATACTCAGACAAATTTCAGTGTGGTGTAGTTTCCCGCACTTTAGAATAGAACCACTCAATCTCGTGGATGTCGTGAAATACGCCTAAAAGAATAAATACATCTATTGCAACTTTTACCATAATCCATATGGATTAGGTACCAAAGGTTGCGGAGGTCAGACGAGTGTCGCTTCGTGTAAAAACCTGACTTACACAATCAAGGATCACATTCAAAAGGCGTAAACCGGGCTCCTCTCCAGAGAGTCCAGGATGTTACCGGATTTAACCCCAGGAAGAAAACTCAGACAAATTTCAGTTGTAACAATAATTAATGTAATGAAACTCTGAGTAGACACGTCCATCTTTAATGTTTAGAATTTCTCCAAAGTTATGACATAAAAGGTATGATTTTATCTCTGAAGTTAGACGTTTGCAAATAACGTTGTACCTACTTTTACGTAATAAATTTGGAATGTAAATGAAATCCGCAGAGATGCTAATTCTAAGAATAACTAAATCTTATTTTATATTTAGATTTCCTGATATCAAATGTTACAAAAGAAAAATCACATCATTGTGTACTTTAACCCCCAATTGAATAACTGACCTCCATTCTGATTAAGATCTAAGAAGGCAATGTATCAGAGGACACAATTAAATAGAACTTGAGTAATCCTTGATTTTTTTTAACAGTTGGAGTCATAAACATACATACATACATATGGTCACGTCTATATCCCTTGCGGGGTAGACAGAGCCAACAGTCTTCAAAAGACTGAATGGCCACGTTCAGCTATTCGGCTTAACGATAGAATTGAGATTCAACTAGTGACAGGTTGCTAGCCCATCGCCTAAAAAATAATCCCAAGTTTGTAAGCCTATCCCTTAGTCGCCTTTTACGACATTCATGGGAAAGATATGGAGTGGTCCTATTCTTTTTTGTATTGGTGCCGGGAGCCACACGGCATCAATGTTACAAGATTTCTATCCTCTTTCTGATGTTTCACCACTGTGTCCCAAAAAGTGTTATTGCAGTTCATATAGGTCCTAGATTCTAGTAAAAATAAAAATCGTCATAAAAAATGTCCTAAAATTAACATGTGGTCCTCCATTACAATCGACATTATTTATCTTTACAAAAACAGCTATTTTTATATCGAGATCTTGTAAAAAAGGTGCTCTTTCAATCTTAAAAAGTCCTAAGTTATTTAGGAGTCTTGTTCTGGTCTAAATGTTGGTAATACCGCCTACATTTCGAAACATTCCTAAGTAATTGTCTCCAAGACCGACTGGAATGCACAACTGGCCTGCTTTGGCCAGACTAGCCCAATCGGCATCTCGAATTTCTAGCTACAAGTGCAAATGTCTATTATCTAAGACTAACTCTTGAAATGATATTAAAAAAAACCATACTAGTCTTAATGTGTTTTAAGTAAGTACTACTTAAGTAGTATATTTTACTCTCAGGAATTATTTTATGTCTTTTGTGAGAAACAGATAAAAAATTAAAGATGTACCTATATAAACAAAGTGGATCATGATATCTGAATAAATAAATTAAATTAAATTAAATATAAAGAAGATATAACGTATAAGTTACGTAGTTACTTACTCTTAATAAATGAAGGTTATTATCATGTCAGTGTTGTTCGCAAAATACAGAACAGATTTGACTGACAAATATAAGAGCAATTGAATTTTGAGTAAAAAATTGAATTTGTGGTTTTGTCATTATACCTACCTATAATACTCGTATATAATATAGTCAGTGGGCTATTTCACAGATTTCTTAGAGACACTCTAGGATTGGAGGACTCTTAAAGAATTGCCTTTGTTTTAAATAGGTAAACATTCGACCCTGATGACCATGCAGTGCAAACCAAGGGAGTAGGTATTACATTTACACGTAGGTACTGTTCCCAAAAGGTAATAAAGTGGACGCGGTCGTCGTAATTCTGCGTCAGTGTTACCATAAACGAGTTATATGCAAGTATAGTAGGTAAGAGCTTTGAAGTTAAAAAGTTTTTATCATAAGGCAAGGTTATTAAATAGAATGTTTCTAATTCAACTTAAGTAAGTACCTATATAATGGAAATTTTATTTCTCTTCAATAAAAAGATAAAATGAATCATAGTTTTAATGATTAATGATACAATAATGTAAACACTTGGTCAAATTGGAAAAAATCCATGATAATCCATAGCCGGCCAAACCTACTCTAGACAAGACTTAGTGCTTGCATGAAAAGATTATTAAAATATGAAAAAGCAAAAGAAGTATACTTATAAGAATTCTGGCAAGTGAAATGAGAAGATCGTTTCTTTCTACCCCTCCGGGAAAGAGATTAATATTAGTTTCCCTTAAAGAAAAGAAATAAGTTCATATACCTACATAATATTTTTTCCTTGACGTGCTAGATAGAGCCAGCAGTCTTAAGAAGAGTAAATAGAACTAGTCTTAATTATAAATAAACTAAATTGAGAATTGCCCTAATATGTACTCTTGTTTTACTTTCATATGAAATTTTACAACCATTTCAGTAATTTCTACCAAAACAAATACAGTAAAAGAAACATGGTTAATTCACGTAACGCTAATTAACACTAAACGGTTGGGAAAAGAATGAGTTGAGGAATTTCGTTCATAATCCTATGCATTTTATGAGCGCACAGGAAGTTATTTTTGTTTTGTTTGACAACGGACAACAAAATGTTTCATAAAGTAAGGATTCTTTATATTGGAGAAAAAAACAACCGAAATTAAATTCTTATGAAATTTGGACAACTATTGATCGCTAACTGATGCTCATTCGCGAGAGAAAATATGGTGAAGAAAAAGAATACCTAATACTTGCACATTCAACTAATTGGATGTGAACCATGATCCAATACGGGTTATGTTGCCCTGCAATTATAACTATAATAAGTAACTTTTTGAAAATCTAATTCGTATCTTAAGTAACTTTTTGAACGGCTTCCAGACAGTTACAGACAATATAAGTAAGTAAGTAGGTACCTACTATTTTTTTCTTAGAAAGATCCTTTATTGTATTCGTAGACACAATAGTGCGAAGGAAATGATTGTTTAACTTATCTGTCGTTTCTAAGATCTAAAGAAACCTATTCTATAATATCCTGTGACGGAGTCTGTACAGTATGAACCAGCGCATAGAGGTGAGGTAGTACGGGTAAGTATGTATATCCAAGTGAGAATAATGAACAACTTGTTCTTGTCTTGCACCGATCCTCAATTGACCAGGGTGACCTTTGCTTGTCTTTCAACAAGGGCTAACAGTAAATAGGTAGATAAATACAGTGAGTATAAAAAGGCAGTGCCTAAGCAAGGAATTTCCTAAATACAATAGGTATCAAAACTAAATTTGCCTGCGGCAAATTCCACGAGAACTAAGTACCTACCTACTTTTTCTGGAATGAAAGGTATGTACCTAAACTTTCCTTCTCACAACTCTGGATTATGCGTACGTGCGAAATTGCATTCATGAAGCGAACTAATAATTTTATTAATTTACTGTTAATAATGACTGAACAAGTTTTTTGAAAATAAACATTCAGCTTTTCTGTACTGAGTAATCTGAAACTACATATTTACTAGTAAGATTTTGATGAACCTTAAAAAGGGACCTATATGAATTGATGCTTCATTTTGGTAACTAGAACTAGAACACCGAGTTAGTAGGTAGGTACCATTTAAATTATTTTTAAATTCTTCCACAAGCATGAAGTCTTGCTTTAGCTAGGCAGGTAGGTATAACTTATAAAACTACCAAAATGGGCACATTCATTGTGAGTGGGACTATCTTACTCATTATTAGAAATATTAGAAATGATAGTGCTAAATGCGAATCTGTGAGTAATCAGTGTTGCACAACAATATGCGTCATTTATGATTTATGGATTTTAATTTTATTACGAACTGCCACAGCAAACTGCTTACTCAAGAATATGCACTTCCTTATAAGCCAAGCTAAGTATAATTTTAAGTAGAATCTTTTGAAATGTGGTAGGTAAGTAACTATTATAAAATAAACTGTAAGGATCAGTTCACAATGACACTGAAGGCGACGCGCCATTATTACATAAGCTTAATTAACTTTACTTACCAATAAGACTAGAGCGGAACAAAATAATAATCTTTCGTTTTATAGACAAAATACCTACAACCTTTAAATAAAATGCTGCGTCGTGAAGTTTTGTTTCTAGTATGAACTGGTCTTAACATACCTATAACCTTAAATTCAATAAAAGAGACTCCCTGCTAATAGCCCTAAACTTAGCCTGTTAGTTTTGACTTAACAGAAAGCAGGAATAAAATGACACATCGTTTACGTCGGTTGTGTAAATAGATATGGCATCTAGGTAGCTAGGTAAACAAGTACCTACTTAGGTACCTACCTACTTGATAAAGCAAGCCTTATGACGAAAGAATTATTTGCTCTTATTCCTCTTGAAAAAAAAAATGTCCCGCTTATTTTTGTAGTTGCGAATAGTTACTTACCTAGGTAACATCTATGTTACCTAGGTAAGTAACTATTCGCAATGATATTCTATCTAAGCCAGCTTTAGAGCTTGAAATGGAAAGTCTCCGAGCGACTCGCATATGAACTCGGGACAATCAATCCATGACACTGTCAGAACCTTAACCACTGATAGACCTTCTAAACTAGATGTTACACATAGGTACCTACGTAGTAAGTACGTATAGGTTGGTACCGTAATCTAACTTAGAAAAGAGATCTTTCTCTCCCTCTCTGTAATCTTTTCATAAGTAGGTAGGTAGTCCTAAATATCTATGTACCAAATCTCAGCTCTTTATTTTCAGCTATTTATTCCACAATCTTCCAACGTTTTATTACTTCTAAAGGGAGTAGGTGACGCGGTAATACCTACATGTAGGTATTTATATTTTAGTTTAAAAAACATACTTCTGGCTCCAAATTATTTTAAGCGTACCGTACGTAATTAGGTTGGAGTCTGAAAGATGTGCCTACCTCAGAAACAGAAACTCTTTACCTGCCTACGAATATGTTGGAAATTAAAATGAATAGGTATCTCTTTGGTTAAATAAACGTACATTGTCAGTTGGTATACATCTTTAGGAAAGATCGGGTAACCTTCAAAACTAAATGGATTTTCCCACAGTAAGCTCATTAGTTTTCAAGTAAAATAAAAGCGGAATTTTGACAAAAAGAATGAAGATCCTATTGGATAAAATCAGAGCCGGGTGCCGCCCGGCCGGCAAGTCAGGCATGCGAAAAAGTACGAAAAAAATAACGATACTCACTTGTTATAGAGACAGCCAAGGTCAGACACTATTTTAAAACACCTTTCTAATTAAAACAAAAGAAAAGTTATAAAGTATTTGGCACAAAATGTTCACTTGTTTATTTACGTTCGTATGACAGTTCGAAATTGGCGCATGCGCGACACAACACACTCCAACAACGGTCAGCGCAACACTAAAGTAACTGAATGAAGTGATTGAATTGATTGCGGTGTTGTGGAGAACGAATGAACGAATCGCCAAAAGGAAGGAAGGCACAGAAATTGTAGTTTACGCGGTGAATGAATTTGTGAATTTTGTGAGCATCATTACTAACATCTATCAATGCTTTTGTATTTAGAAAGAGAAAGATGAATCAAACTTGTAGTAGCGTTAGTATGAGTTCAACAGAGATGGATGTAGCTATGTTGTGGATTGAAAAGTATGAATGAATGACTGATGATATTTCACTGGTTGTCAAACTTGGAGCTGTTTTTAAAGAATGCTGTTATGTTTTTGTTACATTGTTAGTTTTAACGGGAATAAATTAATTATTATGGGACACAAAGTGGTAGTACGTAAAATAAGTCTCTTATGAAATTTAAACATAATAAGCCTAGATAATGAGATATGTATTTAAAATTTTAATACCCTTATGTCGTTATGAGAGAAGTGGCAAGAATTTTTTATAATTATAATGCCTTACCAACGCTTTACCCATGAATATCAAACTCATGAGTTATACATGGTTATGCATGTACCTTAAAGAGAAAATATAGAAAAAGATCCTACATCGGATTCACAAAATCCCACTATTCGATCTTAAAGTTATAAAATTATTACTGAAATAAATTTTAAAATAATATAAACACACAAGAAGATTTAAATCAGCTGTGAATCGCTCAAACAGCTGACATCTAAAAACCGACCGACCCTACCAAGGATCTTATAAATAGCAAAGAAAAAAAATGAGTATATCCTCAAAACAGTACAGACGTCGGCAATTTTCGAATGCACACTACACCATTGCACAAAAGTAATAAGATAAATGACTTAGGCATTCTTAACTTTGTCTTTTTGAGTTTAAGTTGAATATTGCTTGTAGGATTCGGTAGCTTAGGTGTGGGGTAGCTCTTTTATTTTTATACAGGATATCCTGCCGTAGCCGTTTCCGAACATACGGTTCATTAGGGCTGATGTTGAGCTATAAAAAACCCGCACGTGTACCCAGACAAGTGATCCAGAAAAAACGGGGTGTAGAGTATTAGATTAGATATTTTACCTTACTCTATTCTCGCATGGCACATGCTCTGAATATCTTACGTTGATTACAAGCTGTTTCTTGGGGTCTTGCCGAATTGAGTGAATTTGTTGAGTATATACCTACTCACAATTATTTTATGATTCCGACTACCAAAGCGTACCTAGGTAATGTGACATTTTCAATATATTTCTGTAATTTATGATATAAATTAACCTTTGTCCTTTTCCAAATTCCAAAGACTCTACTATCTTATGTATGTTATGTAAAATTTCATGAAGTTCGATTCGAGGTAACAAACAAACAAACTGACCAGATTTATAATATTATACTAGTTACAATGGTCATAGAAAAACATATATGAACTAATATTTGATTATATAATAATGTACAGTATTTTATTTTCAATGGTGAAAGACAGTATTATCTAGAGATGGAATACACCTACTTCTTAATCAAGTCCTCTATATAGTTTCTTCATGTAATACAGTAATTAAGATTAAGTAATACAGGTAGAACTAAAGTTTAAGAAATACAGAAGAAAGACGTGTTAGAGCTTAAGTAATTAGTTTCTCTAGCAACAAAGTGTAAAAAAGGTCACAAACTACGAACTTTTTAGTTTTTCTTTCTTGTAAGCTGTCACTATAGTTAGAAGATTTCATTTCAAAAAAAATTACAAAAATATACAGAAGTAGATATGATACGACTTATAGCAACACATTACCCACAATATGCCGACAAATCATTGCCAATTTGTTAGTCTTATTAAGGCCAACCAAAATCATGCACACACCGACATTTTTTACAAAAAAGCAAACATCCCTTCCATTGAAAAAATGACCCTTATCTCTCAAGTATGTAAACAAAAGAACACCCTCTCGAAAGGGTTTAACAGGCCTCCCTTGGGATAACACTTGAAATACAATTATTAGTTCAATAAGCGGAATTTTTTTAGCCTTCCTACTGAATTCTTTAGAATATTCTTTAGTTCGTTGTCAATCTTCTATTTTAATTCTGTATTGTTATTTTTATTTTAAAACTATACAGAACATTGGGAAGTATTAGAAAATGTAGGTTTTTTATTTGGTAAGAGTGTTTATTTTTCAAAACCTTTATCTACAAATATTAATTTAAAAAAAAAACAATATTAGCCTTTACGTTATTATTAAAATTGAAAATAAATGTATTTACACAAAAAAACCTGTCTTTAATTCAATTTGTTCATGCATAAGTCTATTTCCCTAGTTACAACGAATAAAATTGTCATTAAAGCAATGAACTTCATGTGAAGGTCGCAGGAATTGCTGGTCTGTGAACGCGAATTTATGTAAATTGAAATAGACAATTATAATTTTGGGTGAATGACCCAGTAAAAGGCAATAGAGAACTTGCTCTTTTTGGCTAAATATTTTGAAGTTTGCCATAAACATTGTTGAGAGAGGCTACTGATAAGTTTATATATAGGTACATACATATCATCACGTATTAAATTTGTTTCCACCAGTTATCGCGTGGTATCACAATTAAATAAAGTTAAAAGGTAAATTTTTTACGAATACCTACAAATACATACATTATAAAAATAATTGTTGTTATATAAAAAAAAAATTAGCGTTTACCAAATCTCTACAAACTAAAACGTATCATACATTGCGCTATAATTTTTGTATGAATGATACATTTTATAAAATGCAAGAATTTTTACCTGGGCACTCCATTGTGCACCTTTGTACTGTGCAGATTCCGCAGCTCTTTCATCTAGAAACATATGTATAGAAATCTATTCAGGCACTCGTGCTGGCTGTAAGGAATAGATGACAAGATCGATGTTCAATCTATTTGTGGGTGAAATGGGTCTGTATTCCATGAAATATAATAACGCTATACATTTTAGGGATCGTTTCAAAAATCCCGCAAAGTTACGTAAGAAATTCTGTGATGGTTAGTTTAATTTATTCGAACAAAATTTTGAGATATATTTGTAACGTATTAACGTGTTACTAGTGACTTCATTGTCATCGTATCGATTCATTTGACAGTTACAGATATATTATTAAATTAAATAAAAAATATCTTTCTTCTTCTTATTATGTTATTCCAATGACTAAGTACACTATATTACTGGAAAAAATTACCGTAGTTTTATACAGGGTGACATTTAAAACAACTGCATCCTTTTAAACATAGACTATACCCATGCTTCTGAGCCGTTCGAGCCTATTTTTATTTAAATTAAACGTTATCAATTTCACATTTAAAAAACCCTCAAAAACTACGTCACACGCTTTATTAAAGACCAATACTACAAAAAGAAATTAAAACCAAACATGTAAATAAATGTCTGAAAATAAATTATTTTTCTAGTATCAAGATCAAGTAAAGTACAGAGTTGTTGAGATCGCTCAGCTGAATGAATTGTGTCGTTGACATCTGAATCTTACGCGTCACTTTTCCGCCGCCCGGGTGATATGACGTGTTTAGGATCGTGGATTTTGATACTTTTATTTTGTTTCGTACTTTCTGAAATATGAACCAATATTTTTCTTTTAACGTTTTTAAATATCCTTTAGATGAGTACACTTAACAGTTAAATTTATGCAGTTGAATTAAAAGTCACCCTGTATATTGAAATGCTTCATTATTCACATTTATTTGGTTTCGGCTTGTAGTAAATATGAGTCACGATTGATAACGGATACAAACAATACAATGACTCTTTTTCGAGTGAAAAACATCTTGAGGAAACCACTGAATGTGTTAGGAATACAAGCTGGATTGCGTTTTATCCCTCATTCCCACTCATTGGATTGTGGTCACAGTTTGGGAATCTACACTGGTACAAAGAACTATGCAGGGAAATAATAAATAAAACAAACATAGCTACTCGTAATACTCTCCGAAGTCATAAATATCCTTCGTCTTAGAAAATAATATCATAGCAAAACATTGCAGCGGCCAAGAAAAATAATGCAACTTTGAGAGCTAGTGGACTCCTCTTTGTTCTAGATTACTGCTTGAAAATAATATTTAACAACAAGCTGTTTTCCGTAACCTTGCCCGCGCGAATTTAGCGCCACTTATAAAAGAATACAGGTTTTTCGAAAATCCCACGGAAGCTTTAGGTTTTTTTGGGATGAGATATATAACCTTCTTCAGACTCTGAATTATATATTCGCAAAATTTCAAGAAGATTGCTTCAGAAGATAACGCGTAAAGAGGTACAAACAAACAAACTAACTTTTGATAGTAATTGGGATATCATACATACTAATAATATTAGCAGACCCAGAGACGAATTGAATTTAATAAAGTTAAAAACCGTACCACGGAGACGGTTAAGACCATCTGGAGAAACTAAGAAAAACTTCAGTTTAAAAACATGGAATACACGACAGTCTCTTGTGGCAACACTAAACAAAATATATGGAAACATAGAGTGACATTTGGTAACACCTTAGGGTAACTCGTACTGAACCGCGGGCGATTATATAGCTTCTATTTCTTCGACATTAGTTTTAGTTTAGATTCCATAAGCTTTAAGTAAACAGTATCAAATCGATGTCGTCAAAGAGGAAAACTCTACGGAATCGAAAGATGTTTGGTTTGCCACTTGGGTGTTACAGTCGCCATCTATTGTCTCTTTTTGATGCACACAAAAGGAATGGAACAAAACGATCGAGTGTACTCTTCCATAGCTAGTGTGAAGTTCTTAGTGCTTCTTTTTAATCATAAATGTAAGGCTTAAGTTGGTTTGAACGTCTGCGATGGGATATTTTAATATCACTTGATGAAACGGCAAAGTTACGACCTGATAAAGGTCTTTGTGGCGACATCTTTACGCTACAAGCCACAACAACCAATCATGCGACTAGTCTAAATTGCGCAAGCAAAGATTTCACGAATTGTACCATATATACAACCTCCAACAGATCATTGGAGCCGCGGTTCCCCAGCAGTAAGACCTAGCCTAGCGGAAGCTCTTCCATTTGATGGCGGTCGAGCCGAAACATTGCTCTCACTCTAACTTTCTACCCTTTAGGAAGGTAATTGTGAGTGTCTAAAAGTGTCACATTTTGGCAAGGCGAATATCAGCAGTTAAATTAGAAACCTAGAACGGACTTATAAATTGAGACACAGTGCCTATTAGTGCGCTCTTATTCACGAATTTTATAAATTCGCCTGCAGTGTCTACCTACATCTCTACTGCATTTATATTATTGACTGAAATGTGTTTTTGCGTTGAGTTTTCCATAAGGAGATATTTCATAACGTAATAATTTATTCAATATCAGCAAATAATATTTTTGGTAAATTGCTTGATAATTGCGTAAGTTGGATTGTATTTCAAATCATTGTTGCCATTATAGAATAGGACCAAATGAACTGATAATTTTATTTTGTTTATTAAATACTAAACAATAAACTAAAACTTTAGGCCGAGCTAAATTATAAATCAAAATATTGCTAGAGCTATATACTGGCCATTTTAAAGTAATTTCTTTTTTAAATGGGTCTCTAAAGGAAGAATTCTTTCTTTAGAAACAGTCTCATTTAAAATATATAACGCCTGTGAATTTTTTTTAGCAATGTTACCTCAGTACACGTTGCGGTGGAGTTCTTATCGCTGCAATCCCTGCAAGGCACATTTAATTAGATTAAAAAAGTAGGTAAGTAGTAGTCGATTTAGCTTAAATTTGGCTTAGTAAAAAATCAACTTATAATGCTAAGTGAGACATTTTTAAATATTTTAGTTATTACTGAAATCAACACCCCTTGATTACTAATTGATTATGTTGCTATTAAAAAAAATCTAATTATGAACAATATTCTTGTGAACCAAATTTTTCTTTGGATATAGGTACCTAAGAAGGTTTTATATAGCCGAATTGGTCCCCAGACTCACAATGCTGTGGTTAGTGCCTAACACAGCCCGTAAAACTACTGACTTGAAGCATACATGAATTCATAAAAAGCCTGCAGAGGAAAGTGGTTGGACCAAATTGTTTTTTTGTTATATCTATCTTCTTACTACAAGAAGATGAGAGGACCCCAGGCCTCGAAGGTCGAGGGTGCTACTGGGAATGTACAAAAATGAGAGGGAGAGAAACTTCACATGGTTCAAGTGTGCCACGTGGTTCCCAGCATTTGAGAAAAGGATAAGAATAGGACCTCTCTTTCCTGTAGGTACAACTTATATTGCTGGGTCACAGAAGGCAGACGGGAGCTCCTTCGTGTCATTACCCGATTGACCCAATCCTTGATCGTGGTCATAAGCGACCCCTAAGCTCTTCAACATGGATGGTGACAATACGGTATCTCTTAACTATCTTCGGAAAGGCTTATTTTATTCAATCTGTGGGGCTTTTTGCGAATTTTAAAGACATTAGATAAGTCATATTTTTTCTCTATGGATCAAAATTCAGTTCAAATTATTCAAAATATTATTAGTTCTGATGAAACTCTCAGTTATGTAAGTCAACAGTTTTTGAATATAGTCTCTCATTTCTTGTGAATATAAATTACAGTCAAGATAAACACTAAACCCGGAGATAGCGTCACAGTTAACTAATTGAACCTCTTTGTCCTTGTTATAATAGTTATAAGAAAGAAAACTGAATAAGGGAAGGGAAGGAGAGGGGCTAAGGAAATGTACTCTTCAAATCAGTGTTGTTACGACGCGACGGGTCAAGTCAGGAGTACCCTATACCAATGAGATATCATTACACGATTCTGAAAAGTAATCGTCTCTCTTTCTAATCCTTAGTAAAAGGCGTGAGAATATTTATCTCCGGGAATAACAGCTAATATATATATGTATGTATGTTGCTAACAATATTAGATGATATTTTTTGAAGTTATTAGCATCATTAGACCATCCAGGCGAAAGTGGTCTCAGTCTTTTCGAGTTTCAAGACTATTGGCTCTGTCTTCCCATTAAGGAATATGAATCTGTATATATTTTTTCAGTATTGATGTATTCTCAGTCCCAAATCTTATCCAAACGATCATCGCTCCTTGTCATGACGAATGGTACGTTTTTTCTGGGTTTAGTTAAAGCTGGCTTCCCGCCCAGCCGCGTCCCGCATACAAACGACTTACAAACTCGAATCAATATCCTTGTAAGTACTTAAAACCCAGCTGATTTTAGTTACCTATAGAGTTAGTTACAAACAGGGAACATTTTGTGAATACACATCAAGTAGGTCAAGAGTATCCGAAACCGATGAGCTTGCATGTTGTGAGAAAATTATGAATGCGAAAGAATGCAGGGATCGTGGCAAGTGGAAAGGTGTATCTCTGCCTACTCCTGTCGAAAAGAGGCATGATTGTTACCTACGTATGCACGTCAAGTCATTATCCCTGATTTCGTAACCAAGATATGTGCCGTGTGGTTCCCGCCACTTGCGAGTTAGGTTCCCATGCAAAGGTTGCGCAGGTTAGATGGGAGTCGCTTCGTGTTAACTTATTCAATCCAGGATTACGGTCAAATAGCGCACTCCGAGCTCGTCTGCCAAGAATTAAAGATGTACTCGGGATTAAAGTCAGGGGGAAGCGGAATATAGAGAGTCAATGCCATTATGAACGGTCTCGTGATGATATTTGAGAAGCTAAGTCTTCATTCGTATAAAAAAAGTGACTAGGTTTTATACTTATGGGAGAAGTGTGATAGGTACTCCTATATTAATTAATTAGAAGATATGACAAGTTGAAAGTTTTCTAAAAAGTTGGCTTAGCTATTCCATACATACCTACATACATATAATAACGTCGATATCCCTTGCGGGGTAGACAGAGCCAGAGAGGCCACAGAGGAATTGAGATACAAATAGTGACAAATTGCTAGCCCATCGCCTAAAAGAAGAATCCTAAGTTTATAACCCTACCCCTTAGTCGCCTTTTACGACATCCATGGGAGAGATATGGAGTGGTCCTATTATTTTTTGTATTGGTGCCGGGAACCACACGACACACGGCGGCTTAGCCATATCAAACAGAAATAAATTGGAATGTGAATGAAGCAAAACAAGTTTGCAAGTATAATGGCAAAAGTGAAAACGTTAAGTCTCTGTCTACCGGGAAAGTGCCGTGACTAATATTTCATTTCCTTCTGCACTTCACTAACATAGCAGCCGGCTGAAACGTTTTAAACTGTATGATCTTAAGGGTGAGATGAAATTCCGCTTCCATATTCAATTAAATAGTCATTTCTTTTCCAGAAATAGCTAGCTGTTTTAATTAACAGGACTATTTTTAACCCTCTTGGTCACTTCAGCTAGTCTATGGAATATTGATGAGCCTATGTCCCTATAGATCTTTAAATAATAAGAACCTAGCCCATCTGGAACTAAACTTTTAAATGAAAAAAAGCTCTAACAAAAGGCATATCGAAAAATTTCAAGAGATTACTGGATTTTCAGTCGATGGCAAAATACATACAAACAATATATACACAATGGTCTTTATACCTTGCGGGGTAGACCGAGCCAACACTCTTGAAAAGACCGAAATTACAACAACAAGAACCACGTTCATTTTTATGATTGAAATGAGATTCAAATATTTAGAGACTGGTTACTAGCCCATCGCCTGTTAGGGCGGCTAAGGCGATTAAGAGATAGGTATAATCCTATCTCATAGTCGCCTTATAAGACATCTATAGGAAGGATATGGAGTGGTTCTAATCTAAAGTGCCATAAACTACACGGCAAAATTAATATGCATAATGTTACAATGTACAAGCTACCTATGTCTAGCAAGTAACACTTACATGGGGTTTTTATAGGACGCCGAGCTTTGAAGCCATCAACTCAGGATGAAACGGATAGTGCTACGGATAAAAGGGCGATTCGATCTAAAAATAAATTATAGCTAACCTATCTATAGACTAGGTACTTGAATGAACCAAGTTGTAAAATATTAATAATCTGATGGGTGTCTGCCACAGCAGAGGAAGGACAAAAGAGGGAAGGAGAGGGGCTAAGGAAATGTACCCTTCAAATCGGTATTGTTATGACGGGTCAAGTCAGGAGTACCCTATACCAATGAAATATCATTACACGATTATGAAAAGTATCGCGATCGTCTCTGTCTATTCTAAAAATAAATTATAGTCAACCTATCTATAGACTAGGAACTTGAATGATCCAAGTTGTAAAATATTAATATTCCGGGGAAATATGCAAAGGAAAATGCCACAAGCGGTCCCTAATTAATAAAATTGTAAAGTTTACAAGTAATTTTGAAGTTTGTCCGACGAAGTGACTTACAGAAAAGTCCAACAACTTCTGGGCAGCTTTGTTTTCTTGGCAAACGCATTTTCATATTGTATTCAAGTTTGGGCATTCAACAGGAATAGTCAATTTTGCACGCAGTTCATTAGAGTAATTAAAGCAATTTATTTCTTCGGCTTTTTAGTGGTGAGACAAAATACCAACAGCCTTTTTCTTGCAATTTGACATAAAACCGAGTTTCTGTGTATTGCTATTTTTAAAAAAGCTTGCTATTTTCATAAATATTTATCTCAATTCCATCAGAAAGCCATACAGCTGTACGTGGCCTTTCAGTCTTTTCAAGAATGTTGGTTCTGTCGACCCCGCAAGCGTGATACATACATACATAAAATCACGCCTCTTTCCCGGAGGGGTAGGCAGAGACTACCTCTTTCCATTTGCCACGATCTCTGCATACTTCCTTCGCTTCATCCACATTCATAACTCTCTTCATACAAGCTCGGCGGTTTCGGGTAATTTTGAACTGACCCTTTACCAGGACGTCCTTAATTTGATCAAGATACGTTCGTCTAGGCAAGCGTGATAGACTGTTTATATGTATGTATGTAATTAAAAAATATAGATTAATTTTATGTTTAGTCATTATCAATCAATCATGTCTCTTAATAAATAAAAAAGAATGCGATGCTGAGTGACTGCGGGCAAAATATAGCCGAATCTTCTGGGCGCAGAAGGATGAAATTTCGCAGGAATGTTTTTGTAGGAGTAAAGGAAAACACCAAGATGTTATTCTGAAATTTCTTCAGAAACAGAAAAAATATAGTATATTTTATTTAATTGGAGTTTTTCGGGCACATCAATTATAATAAAATTCACAATTAATTCCTTCAGGCTTTCTATTTTGGTATTGCTTCATTTAGCTACTTTCAGATTCTGGATTATAAAGGTTGTGCCGTGGGCGTGGTGTGGGCAGTGAGATCTGTCACCCACATTGAAACCAACACGTCAAATTGTCCCAAACTTAAACACTTAGCTAAGTTTCTGGCTTTAAGGTTATTGATATACGTGGGCATTAATTACGTCCGAGTGCGAATAACTTGTGTTTCAGTCGTAAAGTTTAGCTATTTTTTCAAGACTTATCTTACAAGTACGTACTCTTATATTTCAGAATATTTCAGTTCAATAAATGTGACGATGACTCTGAAGAATGAAGAAGAAATGAAACGAATTGCCGCACGCGACGGCGGAATATTTTCAGCGAAAAGTTGCCAGATAAAAAAAGCTTGTTAAACTTACCTTATCACAGCCGATCAGCCATTTATAGGTTAGGGTGTACCCCTTTGATGTACTAATTAGCCTTAGCGAAATTTTCACGGCACACGATTACGCAATTAATTTGCTATTTTTGTTTTTGTACGCCAAAGAGGACGGGGCTGATATCGCCCGGGACGGTCGTCATGGCGACGGGGGGGTTGAAGGCGCGCGCCGCAGCACCGCGGCAGAAGTGACCCCGCTGCCGTGGCGGCCTCGTCTCGTTCCCGTCCCTATCGTTTTTGTACGAAACGCCGTGATGAAATAACCATACAACTAATGACAGTGCAACCGTATACAACGAAAAAGTGAAACAGTGTAGTGTTGTGTGTGTGAGTGCGATGTAGGGAGGCTAGCTGAGGGGAGGGGCGGTTTTCACGCTTGATCATGCCATTCGACCTGAGATCAGGTGAGTTCCTTTGACAGATGAAAGGGTATGACTGGTGCTTTTCAGCGTGTTTCTGAAGGAATATGACCTGAATTGGTACGAGTAGGTAGATTTGCATCCACAACGGCGTGCATCTAGCAAATCTACTCGTGTGTTTTGAACTGCGTTTTGTTTAAGCCGTTAAATATTTTTGCTGATAACTCATATTATTTTAATATAACTGTTGTATTTTCAGGAGCAGCACATGTTTACTTTTCTCTGCCAGTGATAAAATGAATGTTCTGGACATGACAGATATTAATCTGCAGCAAATGGGACCACAACAAATTATCTTACGTAATACGACCAGGGAAAGGATTTTACGCTTTTGTTAGGGCAGAACTGAACTAACAACCGTTTTCTTTTGATGTTTTCCACGATCTATAATTTGACGATAGTGAACACAATCTTCTTGGTTTATTTAGAGCGTTCATTCTATATCCTATTTTTCGGTTTCTTTATGGTTTTCCCAGGGGATTACAACGTGGGTGTTTGAAAATCCTGAAAGATTTGGGAACGCGTGTGTTCAATAATCTATCGTAACGTGTTTCGTTACAAAAGGTGATTGAACAATCATTGATCAATCATCGTTCCTATTCATCTTGACGTACCTTTGCCTTATATTCTTCTTTTTTTTCAATTTTTTTTTTTTATTGTTTTTACATACGTAGGTTACCTTGCAAATGCAATCGCATTTGCCAGACGGGAGTCGCTTCGAGTAAAAACCTGTATTACACGATCAAAGACAAACCCTGGCCTCCTCTCAAGAGAAGCAACCGCAACCGGGTATAACGCCAGAAGGAAGGAGACATTTTTAATTTTGAATGATGTAAAGTTTGTCGTTTTCAACCGACTGCAACTTTTGCCTATCTCTTATTGAATCATACTTACACAGCGAACGGAATGTTATAACCTTCTTATTCACGAGTGTTAAGTGCCTTGTGGTTTAAGACACTTTAGAATAGAGCCACTACATCTCTTTCCCATGGATGTCGTAAATGGCGACTAAGTGATAGGCTCGTAAGTTTGAGATTCTTCTTTAAGGCGATTGGCTAGCAACATGTGAATGTGAATCTTAATTCCATCTTAGCTGAATGTGGTCTTTCTTCAGTCTTTTCGAGACTGTTGGCTCTGTCTACCTCGCAAGGGATATAGATGTGATTATATGTATGTAAATAAAGATAAAAAATTACACTACAGAAAAACAACAGGTGTAATTTGAAAGTCGCTTGTAATTATCTTCGTCTCAAACATTCATTGTGTAATGTTTCCTTAGCTTGTAACAATATATAATAGGGGTAAATTTTGAATCAAGTTTATCCACTATCTTGGCAGGATATCTGTTTACACGAAGTTCGACATGAGAAGCTATTTATAGACGCAGTTAATTATAATACTAGCGACTATAGGTTACAATTGCGATTCGGTGTAATTTAGTCTAAATTGCAACTAGGTATATTTCTTGATGATTTTATAGTCATCACATCATCATTATTACTATTTAAACACATACGCATATAACGTTTTCATCTATAACGAGGTAGACGGCAGGCTGTTTTCAGATTGCTCAAAGACTCAAGTTCATGAAATTCATTCTTCTAATGATGTTATCTTCCTACGGGATGAGCCTTACAGTCTTCAATGTCATAATTGGCTTCTCTCTTACAGTATCCCACTATTTGTACATGTTTTAGGGATATGGAGTCCGAGGAGTAGTAGTAGCGACTGAATGTCCAATGTGGAGCGGACCTGACAGAAATAGACTTACTTTTAAGCGCTTTCAAAACAATAAGGTGTTTCTTAGTTTGACCTGTATGTCTCGCGTTTCGCTGAACCGATTTTGATGCGGTTTTTAGAAAAATGTTTGTTATACTTGATAAAAGATTTTAAAAAGTAGGGTATCGAAGGCGTTTAAGTTTTTATTTTCACAAAAGTTATCAATAAAAAAAGCACACATGATCCATCCATCGCACCGGACAAGGGCCTCTAGATTGTTTTGCTATTTATCCATTATACTTATTTTTTAATAATAAGATAGTCAAGATGCCACCTCTGGCTGTATGACAGAAGATTCTTCAGTATGTACAAAAACAGATGTTTGATAGTCTTATCTTTGTCACGAAATTCATACACACCTAAAAAAACGTTTCGCAACAAAAGTGTTTATATCAACGACGAGCGGGAGGCGCGCCGCATTCTGCCTGTCATCCCTAAATCACCCCTAAATGGCACATTTTTCCACAGCTTCGCCACTTATCTCTAATATTATCCAGGCTATCAACCACATTTCCTTAACGAATAGCATTTGTTTTATTTATTTATGTATTAACTTTTAGTTTCAGCTTCGATCGCGCGAATCTAACCTACAAAAGAATACAGTTTTCGAAAATCGCACGGTGAATATGGTTTTTACCGGGATGAAAGATTTTCTTCATGAACTATATGAAATGAGTATTCCAAGAATATTGATTCAGTAGAAAACGCATTAAAAGTTAACAAACAAACTTTCGCATTTATAATATTAGCTTAGATAAGGTCAAGTCTTCGTCAGTGTGACCTTTCAGGACCTTTATATCTTAACAAAAGTGTTTGTGTGTATTTAATTTCGTCTTGCTCGGGGCGAATAAAATAGATAGCTTTTTTTAACATTTTATGACCTGTCATATAAAAAACCAATTTTGATAGGCGTACCGCAGTGCTACAATCAATTCATATATGTAATACGAGTATTACCTACGTGTGATCATAAAGGTCTTTGTTTTACCCAAACGATAATCTGTTTTTGTTTTAATTTTTATTAGTTAGAGAGTCTCTCTCTTCTATGTAATGAATAGAGACGTCATGCATGTCGTATGGAGAGATGAAGCATCGAAGTATCGGCAAAGACAACTTATTGTTAGGACTCAAACTTATGTTCTGTACTTACGTAACTAACATTTGAAAGGTAAAGGTATACATTTTAATTTATATATTGTACTAAGAATCCTAAATAAACCTTTTCAATTTAAATATTTTACTAATACTAACAATCCTAAACTATAGTTGCCATTGTAAATACTCCACTAAATCTGATTGCGAACGTAAATTAACGTATGTACCGCTTTAGTTTCGCGTCCCTTAGCGGACTTGTTTGTTCAAAAAGTTTAAATTAGTTGTACCTTTAAGTACACATCTTTGGGAGTGAACATTGAAAGAATTGTATGGAATTGAAGCTTAACTTGAATAATACGTTTGGAATAAAGTTTACTTGAAACTCTTCTTTTAGTTTAGGCTGTGGACTAGCAATTGACAAGTTTTGAATCGCCCGTTCATCATATTCAGCTGAACGTAGCTATTGAATGTTTTCGGGGCGCGTTAACCCTTTACGGAGTTGACAGAGCCAACAGCCAGTTTTCAGCTGGATGGTTAAATGTTGGAATTGATTATTGTTAAATAAGTAGGTACATATATAGGTATAATTACTTCATCATTCCTTACGGGGTAGACAGATTCTAAAAACTCGAACAGACTGGAATGTCACGTTTAGAGCTGAATAATTTATCATGGCAATAAGATGCAAATAATTATAAGTTACTAGCCCATAGCCTCAAAGAAAAATCCCTTCATTGGCTTTTACAATTCGCACGGAAAGGGAAGCAGCTGGTTCATACTGTTAATGTTGCATAAATTAGTGTTATTTCTGAGTATTCCCACAGGACCGAAGGACCGGAGCCGGGGCCGAAGTCTAGTGAGCAATAAAAGAATTCAATACTGTTACGTAATTGGTACTTTATTTTGTTAAGTAACTCATATTTCTCCTATATACCATCTGGGACAACAAATTTATTGCCGCGTTTTCGGAGAAAAGTATTACGTAACTTGTATCTGCAAATTAAATGTTGTACTTAAGGAGTTTGTATGTATACACATTCATAGAGAAACACACATTTTACTACGCTTTGCCCGAAGCTTCACTACAGTGGAAAAAAAAATTTAACGTGAAAGCGTTATAGACAGACGGACTTTTAAACATTTTATATACAAATGAAATATGGCGTTTGAGCTAAAGCTTTATTGGAGCGTGAGAAAAATTGACCACATCTACTTGTTTTAAAAATGGCCAAACGAGAAACATAATTTCTACTGAACGTTGTAGAAAGAAGTATACATTTTATAAATTAAGACTTGATTTCATACATTTTTTTCACTTAAGTACTACTCTGTCAAGAAAGTAGCAGGAAAAGATCAATAATACACAAACTGTTTGTTATTCATCCAAATTTATTTTATCACCTTCAAAATATGCTCCTTTAGAAACGATACACTTACGCCAACGAATAATCCAATCATCAAAACATTTTTTAAACGCTGTTTCCGGAATTGAGGTCAGTTCTCGCCGCGAATTCTCTTTTATGTCTTCTACCGATTGAAAACGGGTGCCACGAAGTGGTAATTTGAGTTTAGGAAAAAGAAAAAAGTCGGCTGGAGCCATATCTGGTGAATATGGTGGTTGCTCGATGGTATTTGTTGAGTGTTTGGTTAAAAATTCGTTCACAATGATGGCCTTGTGCGAAGGTGCATTATCATGGTGCAAAATCCAAGAAATTTCTTTCCACAAATCTGGCCTTTTTCGTCGGATTTGCTCTCTTAAACGCCGCATAACACTCAAATAATATTCCTTATTTACCGTTTGACCTTCCGGCAAGAATTCCGAGTGCACAACACCGCGATAGTCAAAGAAAACAGTCAATATGACTTTGACTTTTGAACGACTTTGGCGTGGTTTTTTCGGTTTCGGTTCAGTTGGAAGGCGCCACTCCGAAGCTTGTTGACTAGTTTGCATGTCAAACTCGTAAACCCACGTCTCGTCACCAGTAACAATGCGTTTCATGAATGTTGGGTCGGAATTGACTCGTTCTAGCATGTCCTCAGCGACTCTCATGCGATTGAGTTTTTGAAAAAAATTCAGGTCTTTTGGGACTAGCCGAGCGGCAACATGTTTCATACCCAAATTATTAGTTAAAATGGTACGGATCGACTCGTGAGATACAGAAAGTTCGGTGGCTATCTCTCTCAAAGTTGAATGAGGATTTTCAGTCACTATTTCCTTCACTTTTGCGATGTTAACTTCAGTTGCAGACGTTGATGGCCTACCAGAGCGAGGCAAATCTTCCATCACATCTCGACCGCTTTTGAACGCTTTGTACCACTCATAAGCACGAGTTTTTGATAAAGTCGATTCACCGTAAGCCTTCTGTAACATTTTCAGTGACTCCGAACACGATATTCCATTGGCAATGCAAAATTTAAGACAAACTCTTTGTTCGATGTTTTTATCCATTATGAAATTAGCAATACACACTAGATATGATATAACTAAAAATAGCACTGTATTTAATGTAAACAACAGATGCAACTCAAACTCCGCGCCAAAATGGAAAACAGATGTGCCAATCTAACAACAACAAAAAAAACAAAAATTTGAATTTGGAACCATAAATAAATAATCCATTCCCGATACTTTTCTGACTGAATGTATATTAAGCCAACTTACTTATGTCTTATGCTATAATATTTTTATTATCACCAATTTCTAATCTATCACGTTGGATTTTCCAAACAAAAAAAAACACAACTTTTCCATACTGAGACCGAGCAAGCAATCTGTATGGGCCAGTAAAAAAATTATAACTTGTGCTTTTTCTTCGTATAAACCACACTCTGTTTCAACTGTGAAAATTTTGATCTTCTTCTTCGTTGTTATCTTTTCCCACTATTTACGTGGGGTCGGCATTGTATGTAACTTTCCCAATTGCTTCCACCGCTCTTCTTCCATATTTAAGGTCTTTTAGTAACAAGACATTCCTCTTTACCTACTCATGATGTGTCCGTACCAATCCAACCTATTACCATTCAGCTTACCATTTATTGGTGCTACCTTCATACTTTGAAAATTTCGATATAAATACAAATAAAAGTTCATCCTGTAAGGCAAGTCTAAACCTATGACTTTTATCTGGGACGTTCAGGTTAGTTCTATACCTGATGAGCGACATATTCTTCCGCCCTAGTTGTTTTATAAACTTAACTAGCATCTGCCCGTTGCTTTGCTTCGTTATGCTGAGCTACAGATACCTTTATATATATATATATAAAGATATATAGAGATATATATATTAATATATATATAAAAGATACCATATATAAGATATATAGCAAAATGCAGACTATTGCATTTATAATATTTAATAACAATAATTGGCACAAGTGCCGTTCGTAAAAGATCAAGTAGGTATATTTTGCAGCTCTTCCCGCGTTCAACTAAAAATCTTTGTTGATACGTTAATCAATCAGTCGGTCAGTGTCCACTTTTATTTGTTTATATTTAATTTAAAATAATTAGTTCGTATTGTAATAATTAGTTCTACATTCATTCATTTTTTTTTTAATGTAGACAATGTGCATTCGTCCACGATTTAGATGTAAGAGATCAATTGTAGGAATTAATATCTTTATTTTTAATCACTTTGTCTGGAAAATTTATTCGAGTTTTCATTATTATACAGACGAATGATCTTATTCATTTAAAAAGTACCTTACACGAACATACGTTACTACAATTTACATAACAATGTTATAGACATTTTCGAATACAACTGTTACTGAAGTAGCGAATACGAGTAACAAAATTACGCTTACATGTCAAAGTGGGCTTACTGGTTTGACAATAGTAGCTTTGAGAATTTCGCGCAACCGACCCAATAGGTTGACAGAACCAATCTCATTCCTACAACGACCTTAGAACAACAATAATTCTTATTGTAAGGGAAAAGGGTTCATATTTGCGAAACAAACTATTTTGATTGGATATACGTGACCCAGTTAACTTTTTAATATTTTCCTTGTAGTATATACACGGTGGGGGTAATTTGTGTACGCGCGGAGTTTTCTTAAAATGTTCCCGAGTTTTTGTAGGGTTAAGGGTCTTATTTAGGTGTACTTCATGGTTTTATAACAAAATATACAGGCTAATAAGGACCTTACCGCGCTTTAGTTTGATTCGAAAATTGGATTGATAAATATAAGATTTAATTAATAAATAAAAAAAAATCCTCCGTTTATTCACTACTTACTACCTACCTATGTCATAAGTAGGTTCAAGATTTACGCCTGCTATTCTATAACGAAACTGGGGTTGGTTACTGTCACATCTGTATCCCTTGCGAGATCGGCAAAGCCTACTTACTAGTTACACACTCGAATGCCTTGATAGACGGAAACATAAGTACATTACACCACTTATAACCAGATTTTTGGATGAGGGTTAAAGTTAAAATAGAGAATATATCATTTATTTTTATATATATCCTTTTGATCAATATTATAGATGGATGGGGTGATTGAATCAATAAATCCAACACGTCTACCTACGTTAACGTTTTGAATTAAAATGCGTGGTTCGGTTGTCAGCATACATAACAAAAGGTAGGCGTTACGTGTTTTGTTAAAGCTCGAGTGATGGGAATACAAATGCAAATGAGGGCACAATTAGCTTTATAAATAGTTTATTCAGTACACATGCACTGGATAAATATTGGGTTTAGCATTTTGATAGAAATTATTTGAAATGTACAACTTTGGATGAGAAAGGAGGACTGCAACTGGCGTCAAATGGCTATTATGGTGATGATGATAAATTATATGTGCTGGATGATGTCACAAGTCACAAGGTAAACAAGACAGTAGACTTATACCGACGATGCTGAAGATCATATGTAGTGAAAAGTATAAGAAAGCGAACTAAATATAGCAAATGATAATGATAAATGACCCTTCCCCCTATAAGGGGATAAAAAATTTAAGATACACATAGTGGTGCTAATGGACAGACTAAGTGAAAACAGGTTGACTAAGCAAATTATCTTACAAAATGTCAGATCAAGTGTACCCTAAACCTCATGGATTAACCCCGTCTGTACCACTAGTATACATAAAGAGAATGAAAAATGTAGATGAAACGAAAAATTGGATTCACGGATCGTGGTAAGCGAAAAGATCCTCGAAGCGAAAGACCTTCAATGGGACGCCATAATTAACAACAAATACTGTACAAAAAGAAGAATTGAACAAACTCAATCAATACGCTTGTCTGATCACGTGTGACGTCATGCAGACGTAAAGGCGAAGTTGTTCAACCGTTTTCCTTCTTTCCAGTAGCATTTGTTTTTTAGTTCTAAGTCGCCGATTCCCCCGGGATGGGAGCTTTATTGCCTGTTGTCAATTTGGCTGAATCTCTCAGGAAATCCAGGTTTTTCAATAGCCTACCCCGAAAGCGTTTAGATGTTTTCATCAAAATCCAATGTATCTTTTGAAAGTGAATGCGAAAGTACTTTGTATGAGTGTGAGAATTTATCGTTAGGTACGTATTTTTTTGGCCGCCATAAATTTTTTATTAAAAGTAATATCGCTCAGGCACTTTATCAAAGTTTATTGTGATGTAATAAACAGAGGTGATATTAGAACATTATATTACTTTTTCTTGTATTTTATACTTCTCATTTCCATAATGACTGTGTCATAATGTATCAGGTATATGTGCTGATGGGTCTATAAAAATGACGAAAAATAAGTATTCACTTATAACTAAGCTATTCGGCTAAACTTAACGTTTAAGTCTTCTGATTTTTGACTCTGCCTACCCCTACAGAGATATAGGGTATGGTTCAGATGGATTTAGGCTTTATCTTTTCACTTAGGTATTTCATGTCACCCACATTTACTATAATATTTTTCAAGGAGGTCTTGAGAAGAAGGTATATACTATTCTTTTGAATGTAGATGAAAAGAAAGAATGTACAGGGATCGTTAAAAGATGAAATCTTATCCTACCCCCGGGAAAGAGGCGTATCTATGTAAAACTTAAATGTATCTTGTGAAAGGCGTCACTATGACCAATTTTCTCGCATACTTTAATTAAACCAGTTTATTGTGGCTTCATTGCTTGTGCGTCGTGAGGCGACGACCACAAATGTATTTTACTGGCGAACTAACCACCGCAGTTTTAATTATATTGCAAGTTCAGCGTTTTAATTTACTGTAATAAAGCACTTATTGGGTTTTTGCTATGCTTGCAGTGGGTACTTGATGACGATATTTTCACGTTAAAATACGTTCTAATAAATCTTGAAAAGTTTTCAGTACAGTTCACGGAAATATTTAGATAGATCTAAATGTTTGGCTTACATGCTGAGTCGACTCAAAAGTTGAAGAAATAAACCCAACGAAATGGAGCAATGAAATGTAAATCACGCTTTTGTACTGAAAAATATCAATCAACATTAATCAGTACAACAAAATTATAATAAATATCGCGATAAAAAATCGTTTACTTGTGTCGCGCTAAAGCAATAAAAAATAATAATTATAAAAACGTTTGTTGTATGAAATCTGGCTAATTCGACGGAATATACAGCGTACACACGCCTCGTGGCATAATCATCATAGATTATTGACATTATTACTTAGTCAATTGCCAATTATTGGCCACAAAGCCTAGGCCTTAATAGTCCATTGTATTGCCAAATATACTAGACACCTTGTAGGTTATTGGTAAATGATACATTCACTTCTATACTAATATTATAAATGCCAAATCTGTCCGTCAGTTTATCTGTATCTCTATCAAATCTTACGGAGACGGAAGTAAAGATTTTACGATAAAACCCCAAATAGTAATTTATGTATCCGAGGTCTAAGGCTACATATTTTTATTAAGAATTTCAAGAAGAGTGTGAAAACTGGATTATTAGTATAACGTGGACGAAGAAAAAAGTTATTACTTAAGTACAATTTTATAATGATTTCCACAAGTTGTTTTTTTAAAAGAACAATAATATCAGTGTATTTCTATACTCTATTCTGCCGGTAACATAACGAACTATTTTTCTATTGTATCTTATATTCCGTCGTACGCGCGAAAAATTTTCATTTTCTGTGACGTTACGGAATATTTGTCTCAGCTCTCGTAAATTGAATGCACACGAGAGAGGCGACAAAAGATTGAATCGCATAAACCGGATTTACAATATATCTTATGGCGCCTCAAAATTTTTTTGTTCATTTTTCCAAAAAGTTTCTATAATTGTTACAACTTTAAAATCATATTTCATTTCATACATACCAACATACAAAAAATCACGCCTCTTTCCCGGAGGGGTAGGCAGAGACTACATCTTTCCACTTGCCACGATCTCTGCATACTCTTTCCGCTTCATCCACATTCATAACTCTCTTCATGCAAGCTCGTCGGGTACTCTTAACCTGACCATTTGCCAGGACGTCCTTAATTTGATCAAGATACGTTCGTTTAGGCCCTAAGTGGAAAGATGTGTTCTCTGCCTACTCCTCCGGGAAAGAGGCGTGATTAATGTATGTATTTATTATCTTATTAAAATATAAAATTTTCGGAACGCATCAGCATACTTCGCTATCAGTTTAGTATGACAGGCGTATGCTCTCAACAGGCAGCTGTATCTACAATGCAGATCTGACTTTCTGAGTAACTGAAGCCACTGAAACGTAAGTGAAGATTTATGTGGGTGCAACGTTAGAGGATTCAGGAAATTTGCATGCCCTAGTGAATATGTTAACGGCAACAAAACTGAAGAGATTTTGTATTATTTTAATAGGGATTATTACTCACATATATATACTTATCAGATCTCTTTCTTTCATGTGGTAGACAGAGCTGATAGAAATTAGACTTGAAGTTACATCCTCAACTCCAACAAAAGAAAACACAAGTGGAAGTCGCCGGGTTCCTGGCCAGGGTTCGTCTGTTTTCACATACATACATACATATGGTCACGTCTATATCCCTTGCGTAGTGGAGAGTCAACAGTCTTGAAAAGACTGAATGGCCACGTTCAGCTATTTGGCTTAATGATAGAATTGAGATTCAAATAGTGGCAGGTTGCTAACCCATCGCCTAAAAAAGAATCCCAAGTTTGTAAGCCCTTCCCTTAGTCGCCTCTTACGACATCCATGGGAAAGAGATGGAGTGGTCCTATTCTTTTTTGTATTGGTGCCGGGAACCACACGGCACACACTGTCTGTTATCACAATCGCAACAATCTCGGAATGGTCGAATGAGTTCTTATACAAAGCGATACCCTTTGATTTTCGCAACCTTTCAGGAGAATCTAACCATTAAATGTATTCTTATTACAAATTCAGTTGTCTGAACGTGCAAACGATACTAACAAAATCACGCTTTTTTCCTTGAAAGGTAGGCCATGACTATATCAGTGCTAAAGCCTTGACGAACGTATACTTTGATCAAGTGAGGGATGTTTTGACAAAAGTACAGGTCAAGAGTATCCGAAACCGACGATCTTGCATTAAAAGAGTTATGAATGTGTAAGAAACCAAAGAAGTATGAAGGTGGCAAGTATATGTAGTCTGCCTACGTCTACGGATCCGGGAGGCGTGATTTTATCTATGTATGTTTAGTCTCTAAATGTTTAGCACAATATACCTTGGCTACACATGTTTGTCCTCAACACAAAGCTTCCTCAGGCATTAAACCCACATGTTTATTGTTCGACGAACATGCCACAAATGAATTAGCCACTAAACCTCCGATAACTAAACAAACGTTATTTGATAGAGCATAGATAGAGCGTGTAATTGTAATAGATTTATCTTCAAAATAGGATAACCATAACAATTATAATATTTACTACCGCTTCCAAAGTGCTACTGTAGAAGAAGCAGCGAAACAAACTAAATTGCATTTTCACCGGACGTGAATTTACAAATATAGATCTTAAAATCTAGACTGTCGATAAATGCACATTGTCTTCATAAAGAAAAAAAAAAGAAAATAACAAGAAAGAAATAAGAAAAGGCACATTTTGTCGTCACGTAATGAAAACTTTAAAATTTATCTACAATATCATACATGCAGAATATGATATTACTTTTTACGCATACAAACATAAATAACATAACATTAAATATCTTTCCATTAGCCACGAACCTTGCATACTTCTTTCGCTTCATCTGCGCGCAATATGCTGAGAACATGTCAAGTGGAAAGTAGACTCTGCCAAACTCTCGGGAGAATACATTTTACTTGATTCTCCAGGCGTTAATCCTGGTTACATCTTAACCTCTCCGAAGAGGAGGGGTGTGCCTATATTGACCATAATCTTTGAATGGGTTAAAAACTACACAGAATTAATGTCGTGTAGCTGCCTTTCACGAACTCCTTGGCAAAGAGATGGAAATATAAGATTATTTCAGACGTATGTATATGACCGCATTTGATGATACTCTTTGCATGATGTACTTATATAATTTTGAACAATAACGATTTTAATTTAGAATCTTCTTCTAGACGATGGGCTAGCAACCTGTCTGGAACATGTTCTTTCAGTTTTTCAAGACAGTTGGCTCTGTCTAACCCGCAAGGGATACAGATGTGATCTACGTTTGTATGTATGTATCATTATTACAACGTAGACTAGTAAGAAGCCTGGCTTTGCGCCAACATCGTTCAAAAGTGCCGTAACAGTTGGATGAAGCGAGATGTGATTTTGCCAAATGAGAAGGGTTATATCGATTTTCTTTCAGTCGGTGTGAAAATAATACTAAGATTCCATATTTTATGGTTCGAATAGATTATATGCAAACGAAAGGGGGGTTATGAAAAGACAAAGTGCAGACTTAAGAATATAAAATCACTCTTTGCAGTGGATGTGACAATAGGATGCACGTTGTCAGTTACTTAATAATTCATGTATATTAAGCATATGTTTATAGTAAATTTATTATTGTAAGTATATTTATTATCATCTACACAACGGTTTATCTGCTAAACCCAATGGAAGACTGTAAGATAATGCTAATAGCATTAAGTCCGCCTATTGTACTTTACAAATTGTAATTGTTACAATAAAGAATAAATAAATAAATTCACTTACATGAGGACATAGAGTTGGGTAATTTAGGTTTTATTAGTCGGTTTTTTCCAAAGATGTAATAAAGAATATTACCTTTGTTAAATTTATTGTATCTGGGTAACCTAGAACCGCTCGGTGACGGATAGATATAAAATTAGAAAAAAAAAAACAAAAAAAAAAAAACGGTGGACGTCACTAAAACCATAAAATTTACGACGAATAACTAGTTGATACAGTTATTAATATTCAAAGCAGATTTGTCGCAAAAGAAAAGGCTGAATTGGAACAATCCTTATTCTGCCTAAAGCCCTTAAGGAGAGATTTTAGCTAGGATATGCTATTTCCTAGCTAGAAATTTATTTGATTTCATTGAGCATAATTGGCCAACATGTTTTGCTAAATCATTAAATTGTACTGTGCCGTGTACCTGGACCATGTTATTTGGAATTAGTTTGAATGATGATAATTTTGTTTTATTTTATTAATGTTAACATTAGCTGTTTTCAACCGTTTGAAACAGGTTATTTATCCCAAACTTATCCCATATATTTTACGTCAAGTCTGCAGATAGGATCGATAAATCGAAGTAGGTAACTCTTTAAATTCTATAGCTATAGCGTAACATCCATCCAACCGTACCATGGTATCCATCGAAACCTCACCCGGAATTAATTATATTTTCAAATTCAGTCGCCTCAAATGTGCAGGATTCCTATTTTTTTCTCGGTAGATTTTACCATTAGAAATTTCCTAATTCATACATACATATAATCACGTCTATATCCCTTGCGGGATAGACAGAGCTAACAGTCTTGAGAGACTGATAGGCCACGTTCAGCTTCCTAATTGAGATCTTGGAATCTGTGTCATCTGTATCGATTAAATGTTACGAATATAGTTTTATCGCGAGCTTATTTGATCGTGACCTATTATACAATTAAGCAATTCTATGGGTATATATACCTTTTTCCTGCGGCCCCAGCAGCATTGCACGCGCGACGCCGTTTTTATCGCGCTATTGTTGTTTCGCTTTTTATTAGGACGTGAAACGGAACAGCGATAGTTTTTCGTACGATACTCGTAAAAACACGTCGCGCGTGCTATGCTACGGAGTCTGATAACGAAAAAACAATGCTTCCCAGATGCTTTTTTAATATATCAGGAGATAAGGGCTTATGATATTGGGATTTTTATTTTGGCTATTAACGTATCACTATCAGAATTATTATTAAGTTATCCAGTTTAACGTTGTCATCATCACTATAGACTTTGTCTACAAAAACGTGTTGTATATTCTTAATAGCAACGGCTTGGAGTTTCGCTCCTATGCGTATTTCAGGATAAAGTACTTATTACATTAATTTTGGGTATATTCATACTATATATATATATATATACATCCACGCATCCTTACGAACTATCCTTATCCTACTTTCGTTTTCATAATATTAGTTGGATAGGATTATCAGTGTGTTGTTGTAAAAATGTGCAAAATATTTGGAAGAAACAATAACATGATTTTCCGACACGTCGCCTCTCGTTCACCATCAATACAATTCGTCAAACTCAATTTACCATGGACGCCAATCGTCTGTTTTGTTCCAAATTTTAGTATTAAATTATCGTGTCAGATTTATTGGATATTTTATGAGGTTATATGAAGCCATGGCCTGGGAAAACTGAATTAAATGTGCCCGTAATAGATGGCGTGATTTTCAGTATGAATTTAAGCTTTTTCTTTGCTATCAGATAAGCATAGAAGCAATGCTATTGATTAATTAATTGTGATTCTAATCATACCAATATGCAACAGGGCAGAAAGCCTTCAAACGCAAGTGAAGCATTTTCTAATTAATTACCTCGCTTCAGCAATTATTCTGCTTTGTTTGAGTTAGCACATGTATCTTCCCACACTGATTTATTTAAGGCAGTAAAAGCCTTCGCTTCTTGGAAAATTATGTCGTTTCTGACAGGTTAATGGATGTTTTCACTTTTCTGTTATATGTAAGGTGGGATGAGGTCGCAAATAAATATAATCATACTGAAGTATTTGCACTCAACAAGGTCCTGTTTCCAAGAAGGATCACTTATATTTTCTCGGGTCTAATGAATACTTATATTTCAGATATATTTTTGTTCCTTTCTCTTTATTCTATGTTTATCTATTTATATATTTATGTATAAACAAAGATAAAATACAAATATAACTAAGACTAAAGAGAAACTTTGTACACGTACACTACATATTTCTAAAGATGATGATCTGAGAGCAAAGAAAAAATATAGTGTTTATCTTTTAAGTTTTTAACTTTGTAAGTTAATCAAGAGAAAGGTATATCCCATGGATTAATATGGCCTCTGATAACCTTCTTTTAATTACAATTTTATTATTAAATTATCTATCCTTGGCCCTTGATTCTTAGAATAGAAGGAGCTTTAATACCCAGTAAGGGACTAAGATGTATTGATAATGAAAGACACATGATTTGAATATAACTTGATATAACTTGAAATAAATAAAATGAAATGATTTTATCTTGTCTGAAATTCATTAAACTTCTATTCAAAGTACTACCCTCGGAAAATCCAAGCTAGTAACTACGATATAAATCTAGTATTCAAGACGATATTCACGGAGGAAAGCCGCTAAGCTTCTTCTTGTATAAATCCTCTAAATGTTTCAGTGTATCGATTTCCTCACACGTCCCATTGTTCTCGAATGTATTCTCTGTACAAAATACATTCTGTATTGTAACACAAAGAGATATAATTTCTATGGACCGAGAACACAATACAACATTGACGATTGAAGAATAACGATTCGCAAATTGCCGCGTAAGGAAACATCTATACATTTTAATTTGGAAGTTTCATCAAACAATCAGTTAATATGTAAATTAATAGAAAGTTTTGCGTGTTACGCAAACGATTCTGTTACAGTCTGTTCTATTCGTTTTTGTAAGAATAATTGATGAAATAAAAATATGATATTGAAAGCTTTGAATTGTGGAATACAAAAAATGGATATGGATTTTTCGTAAAATGAAGCCAAAAATTTTTTTGCAACAGGATTATTACCGGTAGTCCGCATTTATTTATGTTATAAGGGTCAGATATGTTGAGGCCAGTTTATTTTGTTGATATACAAATATTAAATTGATAAATTATGTATACAATACAGGTTAAAATAAATACCAATGTTGTGTTCATGCCAGTATTAAAAAAAGTTATATTGTTACATTATAATGTTAAATGCAAAATAAGTATATCTACAAATCACTGATTCATATTTTTTATATATTATTATTTTGCATAAGTCACTCTTCTCTGCCTTACTAAACGACCTCGCTCCGTCGACAAACTGAACAGTATCTTCAATCAAAGCCATAGAAAACAGTTGGCCTTCGATTTTTCTATCACATCTTGATTTACGCAGAAACCAAACACTATAAAGGGTGGATCATATTGAGCGGATGATACCGCGGGTCAGTTTTCGGCCCTTTTCGTTTTTCTTCTTGACCCTATCTCGTCATTTATATTTCATGTCTTAGGCAGACAGGTCAATATGGTAAGACAAGTTTTTATTGTTATATCCCATTTCGCTATTAGGCTAGAGTGTGTCCTGAAACCAAAATATATGACAATAATTGAGTGATATTCGAAATTTCTCACAAATTAAATAATAGTACCTAATTGTAACTTTAATCAACCTAAAAAATAAGATTTTAGTTACTTTGATACTTAAATAATGTAAACCTTTATATTGTAAATATTGTACTTAATTGAAATCTTTGGTCTTGTATTTCCCCTCTATAGAGTTCAATTAGAAGTGAAATCAAAATCTTGTGATCTTGTTTCGTTATCAAACATTGGTTGGAAGCACCTGACATAATTAATAATTTATTTTATTACCAAAATCCATTGAAATTGTCTCCAATATTTCCGATAGGTGCTGGAAAATTGATACGATTGATTGAAGCAAATTACAATTTTCCATGAAACGTTCCATTTAAGTATAATCACAGAAAAAGAAAAGTGGTTCATTTAAACGCAATTTTATTATTCCCCGCACTGAGTTCAATTTATTAAGCTTGCCTTCATCGCCTAATGCTAACAACGTACACATTAGAATTGAGTGAAAAAAAAAAATAGAAATAGTAACCAACTTCATGAAATTAATATTTTTAAATTATCCTGAACAGAGCAAATAAAACAAAACGACCAAGTTCTATAAGTAATGTGTTGCCAACCCACGGGCTTTCACACTATAGCCGGGAAACGATTTGTAAATAATATTAAAGGATATTGTTTTGCAGTAGGACGTCCCATTAAATCGGGCATCCCGAGGCCTTTATCCTATATCTATTTGGGAAACTTGACACAAGTTTCGTAGCGATTACGAAAACAATTTTTCGTGTGGTGTAAGATTGCTGGTGTTTGTATACGTTAGTTATTTCGGACGAACATTTAGGAAAACATTGTAGTCTTTTTACGCATTTTGTATTAATAAAAAAGTGTGTCAAACATTGGTTGCGACGTCACATTCACTTCTATGGTCGTAATGCGTGTTGGGAAAATGTTCAAAATGAAATCGGCCTGTCGCTTACAAAATAACTCCTTAACTTAGTAACGTGACGTATAACTTTGTGCCGACCGCGAATGGGTCTCACTAATCAAATTGTAAGGCCCACGTCATCTCACGAACGTAAAAGCGACAAATTAGACCCCCAACATAATGTTGGCAAACTCACCGTGCGCCAAATTAGTGGCGCCGGCAAATTGCGTTAAAATCGACAGGCACGGGTTGATTTTAATTACTTTGAAAGATGGCCTCCATTTTTTTATACGTTTTAGGTGAATTTACCTTTTAGACACCCTTTTTGTTTTGACCACATCATTCTACGATTTTATGCGAAGGACTGCTCAAAATTTTGCTTTCAATTTGCGATACTCATATTAGTCGTTTGCTGTCCCTGTAGTATCACTGTTTTGCTTTTTTTTAAGCCGTGAAACGGGCCCATGACAGTATATCGCGCGATAAAAAAGGCGTCGCGCGTGCCGTGCTGCGGGGGCTGAAAAGCGCCGCGCGAGAGTTTTCGTTAGTGAATATTTGGCAAATCATATTTAAAGATATAATTTATTTGCTTTTTAGCGTGTCAAAGGTTTGCCTTTTACTACCCGTTTGACGCCAACCTATCCTGAGATAATGATAGTATTTTGTTATTTTAACAATATCCTTTTTGAAATGCGTCTATTCCGGTCTGGTAACAACAAGTCTCTACCTCTGAATCTTAATTCCATTAAGTTAATATTGTCCTTGAAATTTTGTGGTTAGTGATTCTGTCTATACCTGAAGGGATAAAGATGTAACGTAACTACCTTTGTAAAGATTTGAATACTTATTTCTCTGAACCATATAAACTATGTTACATTGCACGAACGCCCAAACCTGAAGTTTAAATAAAATTATTTTCTTAAACTTCAATAAGTTTCCAGCGTTATCACCGTACATTTCTTGAATAAAGAAATGAAGAATGATTTATATAACTGTGTTGCCAGTACTCCAAAGGAAAAATTGTGCTGAAACGGAACACGTTGACCTAATTTCCGTGTCACAGGCTGTAGTCACACTTCTTGGAACTTAAAGGTTCCTTGTATTGTATTGTTATCTGAAACTTTCTTTAAAAAAATTGATAAGAATTATCTAACCATAATTAATATTATAGATGCAAAAGTGTGTCTTTTATGTTTTAAATCCTACACCAATTCGATGATATTATGTATGAATATAGTTGAACATCAGACTTTTTTTCTGGAAATTCCAAACTTCGTAAAAGGCTACTAAAACTCGTAAATAATTGGTGTCGCTCGCCGCGTATTGTCATTACCCAAATTATCAAACTGGTCTTGCTAACCGTATTTTATACTGGCTAATACAAAAAATTCTAAGTAAACCTACATAAAAATCATCTTAATTGTTAGTTTGTAAGGGAAAACACCGTAATTGAAACCTTCGCAATGACCTGGTAGGAATATGACGTCTACGTTCAAAAACGAGAATACACAAATCATGATGATCGGAGACGTCCTGGCAAAAGGTCAGGTCAGACCTAAAACCAACGAGTTTGCATGAAGAGAATGTGGATGTGAATGTGGATGAAGCGGAAGAATTTTGCAGGGATCGTGGCAAGTGAAAAAATGTAGTCTTCGCCTAATACTCTGGGTAAGAGGCTTAATTTTATGTGTGGATGACGATCTCTTCACTGTTTTAGGAAAACTATTAAATCAAATAATAACGTGTACCTTTGTATGATTTACGTTTTTAAAATAAATTAGTAATTTTTTACCGAACTAATTTCGATAAAACATAGTAAATCATTGTCAATATCTATAAAATTCATTATAACATAACCACATAAATAAATGTATCGGGTCCAATAAGGAACTGCTTAGAAAAATGTCCCCAGAGGAGGAAAAAGAGCGCAGAAAATACTTTCCCAAATGTACGTTATTTCATAAAGAACATGAATAAATGTTTTGAATATAGGTAAAATGTTTATATCAAAAAGTTCTACTGATATTTTCTTTTAATAATGTTCAAACTTATTAAGAATTTCTTCGTCATATAATTTTTTTATGTCTCTTGGGTGTAACATTATTCGGTGTGGTACAAACATGTCTTTTTCTTTCTTTGATCGTAGGATAATTTGAAGTTTCTTATTTACTAAACGAAATCATGAAAAGCCTTGAGCCCAGATGTTTGGACGGTTATGGTGGCCGACTAAAATGCGTAAGTGCCTAATGTGCGTTCAGGTACAGGTTCAAGGTTCAAACCTTATTTTGGACATGTACCAATGACGACGATGACGAAACATCATGAGAAAAACTGCATATTCAGGTAGCTAGCTGGATATGTAACCAAGATTCAATATGAGTGAAGTTTCTTACCCTAGAAGGGAGGTCAAATGGGTGTCGCTACTTCTAAAAACCCTGACTCCCCCAATCCAGGATGATCAAATCAAAGTGCATCCCGATGCTTCTCCAGAGAAGTGGTGATGACACTTGGACTAACGTCAAGATGTAGAAGACCTACAAATGTCACGAAATTTAATTGATTATCTACTCTATGAAATAATAGATAAGTTCAGCTGTACTATAAATATATAATTTACACAGCAGTTAAACAATTATCGCTTATTTAAATAAAACGTTGTACCTGAACATATTCGCAAGTATCAATCGAGCGGAACCCTTTTAACAGAATCGTTTCAAACTTCCATACGCGACAGTTTAAGAAGCCATTATTCTTCAATCATCTGCATTATAACGTATACGTAATAACGTTCCCTTTCTTGAAATTAATTTTCTTGAGTAACGAAGTACGACGGGTTTGTTATGTCTGGGTTAAATCGAGTGTGTAGAGTAATTTGCTATAGAAATTTCTAATTACTACAATACTTTGAACAGTCAGAAGGGTTTTTAGTATCCCTGTTTTATCGGAACATGTCCCTTTTATATATTTACATACATATTTATCTTCTTTTTATTTAATTATCTGTCGTTAATCCCAGTTTCATTCTCATCTCCGTGGAGGCGAGCCCGGGGTGCGCCTTTGACCATGATCCGTTTGTTACTTGTATTATTTATAAATAATCCTGTCACTGTCACTATTAGAATCTTAATTCCATTATTATAAAGCCATACAGTTCAACGTGCCCTTTCAGTCTTTGTTCATCCCATCAAGGCTCTGTCCATCCCCCAAGGGATATCGACGATATAATATGTACTTGCCACGATCTCTGCATTGTTCCTTCGCTTCATTCACATTTATAACTAATAAGTATTAATATTAAACGCGAAATTTTAAAATCACAAATAGACAATGGTCCTGCACGTTGATCATTAAAGTTGTTTTTGCGGATTCGTACTTAATATTTGGATGTTCTCCAACTTCAACATAATATAAACAAGCTCAACAAAGAAATATACAAAAAATCCTAAGATGAAAGCCAAACATTATCTGAAAGATTAAAATAAACAGTATAATGGATAGGTGGGGTCTGTGCTTTCCATGTTTGCACTTTCAACTATTTACTCAATCATGATTACCTGATTTTTGTGAATTGAAAAAGAAAGGGGATATTTCTGTTTAAGATAACTTTTAGCTTAACATAGATGCCTCTCTTCCCGTGCAGATTGAAAAGTCGAATAAAAAGGTGGCTTATTGGATTCCTCATTTTAGGCGAAGGGCTAGCAACTTGTTACTATTTGAATCCCAAATCTATCAAGAAGTCATACAGCTGAACGTGGCTTTCTACTATTTTCGAGACTGCTGGCTCTGTTTGCCTCGTGAGCGATAATAAAGAGACTTTTTTTTTAAATTTTGAGAAATATCTTTCTTTTTGTGGGATAAATAACTAACGATGAATAGATATAATATAAGATATTTATCTTTTCTTTATACAGATTTCGTTGATCGGACAGAAAGGAAAAAGAAGGTTGGAAAGCGGTTTCCACACCGTGATTCAGAACAAAAAATGAAAAAAAGAGACGTGTTTTATTTTATGATCTTTGCATAACTTACGATAGATACAAAACACATTGTGATATTCAAAAGTATAATGGAATACATTCAACCCGTAATATAGAACAGTCTAGAAACTAATAGATTGACAAATAACTCGCCATCGCGTAGCAAGTTTGAGGGAGATTAACAGTTAATATGAAGCTTTATATTTTCGCCAGCGAAAAATAAAATACACTCACCAGAGGAACTGTAACCACATAACCGCCCATCAAGGTAAGTAAGGGGAAAGTATCAATTCTCCAAGCTCGCTTGCGACTAACTGTATGGGCGATGTGCGTCCCCGCTCAATTCTTCCTCGGGATCTTGTGAATAAAATATAAGAGAGCGTTATGTCATGTCTTGCCGGTTATTTAACTAACGTGAGAATGTTTCCTGATCTTGTTTCAGTGTTGTGTCGCTTTTTTGAGAGGAAAGTTTTGGTATTATATCATGATAGCGTTATTTTGCCAGAACGATACGCTTTCGAAAGTTGAAATATATTTTAGGGATAAATTAACTGTGACCGTGTTAATTTATTATGTGTTCTATTTGGGTTAAAGATAAATAATAACATTAAACACCGCTATTTGTATTTTTCATACTTCAGTGTATTGTAAGTTGTATTACACGAAAGTAAGGAATTCGTCATAAAATGTTTAACCACACAAAAAGCATAGTTTTATTCTACATTAAAGATTCAAATTACTTATCCTACGAAAATTTACAATTCAAATGCTTACATAAACCTCCATAAATATTACCAAACGACTCTCGCGAACCTAGGCTCAAGTAATAAATCCTAGTTGCGAGACATCCCAAGTAATAAAGCCGACTCAAGGTCAAGACGGCAAACTATCTAATTGTCATTCCCCTGGCATTTACTTTATCATGCCACTAGGACGCCGCAGCTCCAGCCGCGTAAAACGAAAAATCACCATATTTGCTGCGGCAATATCGGGAAATTCTTTCTTAATGCACCCCTTGACCACATAAAGAACCTACAACTACATGCCAAATTTAAAGTCTTTAGACCCAGCGGTTTGGGCTGGGCGTTGATATGTCAGTAATTTTTTTTGTTTGCGAATGAAATATAAGATATACAAGTTAGGACAGAAGACAATTGCAAGGTAAATTAATTTCAAAAGCAAAATAAATAAAGCAGTTGCAGTAGTTGTAGCAGTTGGTAAAATAGAACATGTGTCTGATACATTTATATTTTTCATTTGTTATTGTTACCGGGCTCGAGTCTCGGACTATTTCTATACCGGATTTAATAAAAATAAGTCTAACTTGAAAGCGTCTAATACATTTCATATTTATTATTGTTACTCGGCTCGGATTTTCAAATACTTCCATACTCAAGTTCATAAAATAGGTCCAACTTGAAAATGTAAGACCAACTTTCTCATTTATAATATTAGCATGGAAGTATGGGCATGGATTAAGGGGACAATGCGTCAAAGTTTTTAAAAAGGCGCGGATAATGGCCTGCTGATCATTCACGCTCGCCAGCGGGGTCGCCGACGACCCGGAAATTATGACGTCATTAATTTCACAGTCCCCTGGCCATAATGCTGTGGATTTTACAGAAAAACAAAGCTGACGTGCACACGGTTTTATACCCTGTCGTTGCTATGTTGCTGGCCAGTTAAACGTTATGCGTTCTGTTGTAGTTCCATTTTCAAACTTATACTATACAAAAGATAAAATTACAGTCTGTTGTAGAGCCAGTACAAAATTTTCTTGCAAGTTCATCTAAAGAAGAAGGTAATGTATTCCATTGATTTTAAAAGAATATTCTTCTAGGCCGTTTTGGTAGCGAAGGAAAAGCATAGAAGCACACACTATGCTTTCCTTTCCCAATGAAAACTGCTTCTCTTTTTGAGCAGATAAAAAAGTTAATCAACGAAGGCCTACATCCCTTCAAAATCTCACAAACTGAAACACAATTTCATCATTTCAACGTTATATCAAGATATTTGGTTAACCCTATAAGGTAATGAATAAAGTCATAAATATAGAAATAAAGAAGAACGGTACATTATGATGACAAAATACCAACAACAGTCGCATCCTCTGGACAGGACTCCAGAGGATGTAATTAGGACTAACGCTTGGAGGAAAAAAACATATGACAAAAAATATATTAATCCCACACAGAATCACCTCTACAACGTTTTTAGCTCTGGTATATTTAGACATTAGTATCATGATCAAACGCAATACAAAAACTCTCCAATTTCAGGCGAAGCTACACTTTGCTTGAGGCAACGTGTTTAATTATCTATCGATCTTAATGATAGACGCCTGTCTTACATGTTTTTGCCTCTCTTTTTCCGCTTTCAATCGATTTTGTGTGTAGTAATTTTTCCGATTAGCAGATTATTCCGATGACTGATTGCTTAAAATATATACATTTTTTACTTATTTATTTATTACATGAAGATTATAAACATGACGAACTAGCGTGAAGAGACTTATGAATATGGGTGAAGCGAAAGAAGTATGCAGGGATCTTGGCAAGTGGAAAGATGTGGTCTCTGCCTACCCAATCGGGAAAGAGTCGTGATTTATGTTTGTATTATTTATTACATATCGGTTACAATTTCTATTAGTCGTCTCAATGTTATATTAGTAAACAAACACAAACCTTCACATTTGTAATATAAGCAATGTAACAAGATCATAAGTAGGTGGTAAGTATGGATGAAACTATAAATGCAAAAAATAATTATGTCTGTCTGTAACGTGCTGCACTCGCTTAATTATACTAGACCGGATTTTGATGGAATTTTGCAAGAATACCGTCAATTATCCGAGGACAGACTACGGGAAATATGGACGGTTTTAATGGGAACTTTGGTTTAAAACGGGGGGACCGGTGAGCAGTAGTCATATAGCGGACCCCACCCTGAGGCTTAATGGCTCATGTATTATGGGAAAATATGTAAAAATAAAAGAGGTGGATATTCTTAGGGCTTATATTTTACTAAGTGGTTCTAAACCCCGCGCATTCCGGTAACCCCGAGCCCTGTAACTAGGACACCTTTTAATGACGTCGTCACTCCTCACCCTCCATCATTTATTACGTACAGTCGCGTTCATTAAAACCTTTAATATATAAATACATATAATGACGTCTTTATCATCCCTAACGGGGTAGACAGTGTGCATTCATCCACGATTTAGATTTAAGAGATCTATATTTGTAAATTGACGTCTGGTGAAAATGCTGCAGTGTAGTTTGTTCCGCCGCTTCTTCTACACATGCGCTTTGGACGCGGTAGTAGTTATAATTCGATTTAAGGGATGTGACATCAATAAGTAATACCTTGTATCCAATTTTGAAAATAAACCTATATTATTCTACTCTATTCTATTCTTCGCCTGGCAAAGCGCTACTAGCGCTACTTCGCTAATGCAAAGTGCATAAGATGAATGCGCGCCTGTTCCCCTAGTCGCCTTTTACAACATCCATTGGAAAGAGATGGAGTTGGCCTATTTAAAATGCCGGAAACCACATATAACCCACTCTTAAAGGCAGATACGTGTCCAGTATTAGTCCTGTACAGTACAAACAGACCTCATATTCACATTAAAAAATAATTTGGACGCCGACGCAATTTTTATTCCTCTGGACTGTACGTGAAAATAGGTGGCAAAATTTTTTCATCAATCTTTCACGTAAAATTGGTAGCTTCAGTTCTGTTTTTTTTTTACTTTTTAAGATTTTGGCAGAGATTTCGATGTAATTTGTCACAAGTTACAGATATATTTTGAAAATTCCACGGGTGGGATTATCCAGGGTAAGTCGAGTCAGTACATTTTTGTCTGAAGCTTTTCTCACGTACATAGGTACGTAGTTACGAATAGTATTTTCGTTCCTCCGAATTCGTTCTTCTGAATAATGTTTGTTCTTGTGTGTGGCAAATTTTAAGAAGTGCGAAAAATTGTCTACTCAAATATATATTTTTGCGGATTTATCACATAGCATAGAAGACTGACTGACTAACTGATATACAACGTATGGCCCAAACCGCTGGGTCTAGAAACCCAAAATTTGGCATGCGGTTTCCATTTGTGGTCTTGGGGTGCAATTAGAAACTATTTCTAGAAATTTCCACGGGAATTGGAATTATGATCATTCTTCGTTAAACGCAGGCGCTCTCTATAATTAATGGATTATTATAAATGCGATAGTTGGTGTGTTAATGTTATCTAATGAAAATTTATCTAATTTAACATAGGTTCATGCAAAAACTATATTTTACACTCGAACAAAACCGCAGGCAAAAGCTAGTGTTATTATACTCCTAACACTAGATATAGATACGAGTGTATAAACAAGCGAACAATTCATCAGGTCACGTCGCGATACGTTTCTGTTTACATAATAAATGAGATAGGGCTACAAATTATAAATAAAACAGGTGTTTTCAAGTATTTTATTATATAATAGTACATTAGTAGTTTTTGATGTAGGTAATAAATGACAAGAATTTTATAAAAAAATTATCATTACTCATCAAGTTTGATTATAAAAAAAACTAGTGCAATCAAAAGTATAAATAACAAAATGAAGTAGAAAATGAAATCTAGCCATATAAACAAGAGATTTTATATTGTTAGTAATCTCTTTTAACTGTAGGTTTTACCAGATTTTTTCCAAAGTTCACATCACATGTATCTTTTGTAATAAGAGAACCGCCTCCAATCGATATCCTCTTCTTTTGAAGTCGGTTAAATTGCTAAAACCTTCTCAAAACCGCATCAAAAACGGTTCAGTGAAACAAGCGATAATCGCGGACAAACATACATACAGATCAAACATAGAACTACCTTTTTCCTTTGAAGGCAGTTAAAAATGACACAGATTATACCTCTGTAATCATGTTTTGTGACTAGAATGCTTTAGAATATATAATTAAAGTAAGGAAATAGTTTCCATGGTTGTTCATGGAAATTGGATAAGGGATCATGTTGGAACCAATTTTCCGGTATATATAGAGTGTTACCGCGAAATCGATGAATAAAATAATGACACAAGTTTACGAGTTACATACAATAGGATATTGCTATTTTATGACAACAAGACTGACTCCACTCAGTACTTTTGATATATATGTATACCTACTAGGAGTCTTTAAATTAAATATGTTTTAATAATTATCTTTTAGTTAAAAAAATTGTCAGTTAGGTAGGAATATTTATTATCTAGGTATTTTAATAAATTTACCGATATTTTTTATTTTATTAGTAAAGTAACGTCCGGTAAAATGCTCCAGTGTAGTTTTTTAAATTCTATATGGGGTTAAGCATTTGACTTCCATCTCACTGTTCCCTATCCACCTGCTTTGAAAGCGGTAGTATATCTATATATATAAAATCGAAAAACACTCACTTAGGAAACACTTAATTAGGAAGAATCCACTAAGAAAGTATTTTTGGAAATTCAATTCCTAAGGGGGTGAAATAGGGGTTGCAAGTTTGTATGAAACTTACGGGATTAAAAAATGGGTGAAATTTTATCCTTATAATCTAAAATACATTTGCGCGGGTGAAGCCGCGGGCAAAAGCTAGTATACTATATAGATTATACTTAAGTTATTTTGACGTCAATAAGCGATACCTTGCATCCAATTTTGAAAATATATTTTTATTTTATATTTAAATTGCGCTCTCTATTTTCTTACAAGTCCATGGCCACAGTACTAAATAGAGCGGATTTAAAGCGTATTCCGACGGTTCATTTGGATAATACGATATAAAGCGAATACGGAAACAATCACATTCAGCACCTCTGTGGGACGCTTCGAAATGAAAATAAAATGATATAAATATTATTATGATATAAATATAATTTGGTTAATCCTGTCAAATCTAAGGCTATGATAATTGGTAGTTATTATATGTGTAATCAAATCAACATTGATATATTGCCAAGCCTGTACTATAATGGTTCTCCAATTGAATTCACCAAATCTGCAAGGAACCTTGGTCTTACTATAGATTCAAACCTAAACTGGTCGGCCCATATTAAGGAGGTTAGTCGTAAGATCTACTACTCTTTTCATACTCTAAGATGCCTTCAATATTTCTTACCTTTTCAAACAAGGGTCTCTCTCATGCAAAGCCTGATTCTTCCAATTCTGGACTATGCTGATGCGTGCTATCTTGATGCCACAGAGGAGCTACTGGATAAATTGGAACGGTTACAAAACCTCTGTATTCGTTTCATATTTGGCTTAAGAAAATACGATCATGTCTCCATTTACCGCTCTAAGCTGAAATGGCTTCCCATTCGCTTTCGTAGAAATACTCGCATTCTCTGTCTTCTTTTTAATATTTTATTTAATCCCGCCTTTCCTTCCTATCTTATTTTATTTATTTATTTATTTATTTATTTATTTATGTACACAAAATTATATACAGGAGCATTTATTACAATAATTCTAGTACAAAGGTGCTACTTATTTCACAAGAAATCTCTTCCAGTAGACCCATGAGAGGAAAGATGATTTTTAGAGCGGTATGGCGTGTGCATAAATAACGTTTAAAATATTTAACTAAACATACATGCTAGTACTTAAATAAATGACAGTAATAAACTACATAAACATACCAATATAAATATAATATATATAAGTCTATTTGGAGAGATAATAGTCTTTAACTCGTCGTTTGAATGAAGAGAGAGTTTGGGAATCGCGAATATCATGCGGTAAGGAATTCCACAGTCGTACAGCATGAGTAGAGAAGGAGAAAGAGTAGAAGGAAGTCTTGTGGGTAGGAATAGTAAGAATGGTGCGCAAATGGGATCTGCAAGGAGAATTAGACGAATGACGGAAAGAGAAACGATCTTTAAGATAGGAAGGAAAGGCGGGATTAAATAAAATATTAAAAAGAAGACAGAGAATGCGAGTATTTCTACGAAAGCGAATGGGAAGCCATTTCAGCTTAGTACGGTAAATGGAAACATGATCGTATTTTCTTAAGCCAAAAATGAAACGGATACAGAGATTTTGTAACCGTTCCAATTTATCCAGTTGCTCCTCTGTGGCATCAAGATAGCACGCATCAGCATAGTCCAGAATAGGAAGAATCAAACTCTGCATGAGAGAGACCCTTGTTTGAAAAGGTAGGAAATATTGAAGGCATCTTAGAGTATGAAAAGAGTAGTAGATCTTACGACTAACCTCCTTAATATGGGCCGACCAGTTAAGGTTTGAATCTATAGTAAGACCAAGGTTCCTTGCAGATTTGGTGAATTCAATTGGAGAACCATTATAGTACAGGCTTGGCAGTATATCAATGTTGATTTGATTGCACATATAATAACTACCAATTATCATAGCCTTAGATTTGACAGGATTAACCAAGAGACCATAACACTTCGCCCATTCAGAAACCCGATCAAGTTCCGCATTCATCTCCGCAATGGCTGTCAAGGAGTCTTTCTCTTTAAAATGACAATATATTTGTAAATCATCAGCGAAAAGATGATAATTGCATGTCAGTAGTTTAGAGACTGATGTTATAAATACCGAAAATAGCAACGGCGAGAGTATACCGCCCTGAGGCACACCAGCACTAAGTTTACACCAATCAGAAGCCGACTCACCAACACGGACAAGCTGTGATCGATCGCGAAGATATGAATCAAACCATGATAGGGAAGAGGGAGAGATATTACTTGACCGCAGCACGCCCAACAAAACGTCAAAGTCAATAGAATTAAATGCACTAGTGAAATCCAGTAACACAATCAAAGTGAGTGACTTATTTTCCATTGCCCAACGGATGTCGTCCGTTACATTAATTAGAGCGGTGGTTGTGCTATGTCCAGGTCTGAAACCAGATTGAAATGGGCTAATAAGATTATTTTTATAGAGAAATGAAGAAAACTGGTTGTGTGAAAGATGTTCAAGAACTTTAGAGAGGTATGGTAAAATAGATATAGGACGAAGGTCAGAGAAGGATGAAGGATTAGAAGTTTTTGGCAATGGTATAACATTAGCCCGCTTCCAAGCCAAAGGAAACGTACCCGATGAAAAGAAAGAAGGTTTTAAAGAACGTTTCTCTTTCCGTCATTCGTCTAATTCTCCTTGCAGATCTCATTTGCGCACCATTCTTACTATTCCTACCCACAAGACTTCCTTCTACTCTTTTTCCTTCTCTGCTCATGCTGTACGACTGTGGAATTCCTTACCGCATGATATTCGCGATTCCCAAACTCTTACTTCATTCAAACGACGAGTCAAAGACTATTATCTCTCCAAATAGACTTATATTATATTATATATATATATATATTGGTATGTTTATGTAGTTTATTACTGTTATTTATTTAATTGTTCCATGTTTAATTATGTAAGTATTAGCATGTATGTTTAGTTAAATATGTTAAACGTTATTTATGCACACGCCATACCGCTTCAAAATTAATCTCTCCTCTCATGGGTCTACTGGAAGAGATTTCTTTTGAAATAAGTAGCACCTTTGTACTTGAATTACTGTAATAAATGCTTCTGTATATAATTTTGTGTACATAAATAAATAAATAAATATAAAACCGTGTGGTTCCCGGCACCAATACTAAAAAGAATAGGACCACTCCATCTCTTTCCCATGGATGTCGTAAAAGGCGACTAAGGGATAGACTTACAAACTTGGGATTCTTTTTTAGGCGATGGGTTAGCAACCTGTCACTATTTGAATCTCAATTCTATCATTAGGCCAAATAGCTGAACGTGGCCATTCAGTCTTTTCAAGACTTTTGGCTCTGTCTACCCCGCAAGTGACATAGACGTGACCATATGTATGTATAAAATCGTGATATGTTCGTGTAACTCTTTCTCTTGCCACGATTACTTTATACTTCTTCCGCTTCATCCACGTTTAATTTTTTTATCATGCAAGCTCGTTAAGGGCGATTTAGGGTAATCTTGACTTAACCTTCGGCCAAGATGTTCCCAATTTGATCACGGTAAGTTTGTATTGGTCTTCCACTTCCAACGTCATTCACACTCTTCTTTTATTTTGTGTACTCAACTTGTTTTCTTTCATCCTCTTGACATTACCAAAATCTAAGCATAATTTTTTATGCCTTTCACTATATACATTCAGTCAGAAAAGTATCGGGAATGGATTATTTATTTATGGTTCCAAATTCAAATTTTTGTTTTTTTTGTTGTTGTTAGATTGGCACAACTGTTTTCCATTTTGGCGCGGAGTTTGAGTTGCATCTGTTTTTTACATTAAATACAGTGCTATTTTTAGTTATATCATATCTAGTGTGTATTGCTAATTTCATAATGGATAAAAACATCGAACAAAGAGTTTGTCTTAAATTTTGCATTGCCAATGGAATATCGTGTTCGGAGTCACTGAAAATGTTACAGAAGGCTTACGGTGAATCGACTTTATCAAAAACTCGTGCTTATGAGTGGTACAAAGCGTTCAAAAGCGGTCGAGATGTGATGGAAGATTTGCCTCGCTCTGGTAGGCCATCAACGTCTGCAACTGAAGTTAACATCGCAAAAGTGAAGGAAATAGTGACTGAAAATCCTCATTCAACTTTGAGAGAGATAGCCACCGAACTTTCTGTATCTCACGAGTCGATCCGTACCATTTTAACTAATAATTTGGGTATGAAACATCTTGCCGCTCGGCTAGTCCCAAAAGACCTGAATTTTTTTCAAAAACTCAATCGCATGAGAGTCGCTGAGGACATGCTAGAACGAGTCAATTCCGACCCAACATTCATGAAACGCATTGTTACTGGTGACGAGACGTGGGTTTACGAGTTTGACATGCAAACTAGTCAACAAGCTTCGGAGTGGCGCCTTCCAACTGAACCGAAACCGAAAAAACCACGCCAAAGTCGTTCAAAAGTCAAAGTCATGTTGACTGTTTTCTTTGACTATCGCGGTGTTGTGCACTCGGAATTCTTGCCGGAAGGTCAAACGGTAAATAAGGAATATTATTTGAGTGTTATGCGGCGTTTAAGAGAGCAAATCCGACGAAAAAGGCCAGATTTGTGGAAAGAAAATTCTTTTATTTTGCACCATGATAATGCACCTTCGCACAAGGCCATCATTGTGAACGAATTTTTAACCAAACACTCAACAAATACCATCGAGCAACCACCATATTCACCAGATATGGCTCCAGCCGACTTTTTTCTTTTTCCTAAACTCAAATTACCACTTCGTGGCACCCGTTTTCAATCGGTAGAAGACATAAAAGAGAATTCGCGGCGAGAACTGACCTCAATTCCGGAAACAGCGTTTAAAAAATGTTTTGATGATTGGATTATTCGTTGGCGTAAGTGTATCGTTTCTAAAAGAGCATATTTTGAAGGTGATAAAATAAATTTGGATGAATAACAAACAGTTTGTGTATTATTGATCTTTTCCTGCTACTTTCTTGACAGAGTAGTATTCTTTCAAATCGTAGTATTCTATCTATCACTCTGTTCCTTATACTGTCACTCAATTTTTCCGTGATTTGACGCTCGATTTTACTTTAGAATCTTTGTTTAGAGTAAGACTACTCTATCTCTTTCCCGGAGACATCGCAAAAGAACCTTTAGGGAATAAGAATTTTATCATAAAGATTGGATCACGGTTCTTGCTCAAGAATATAAGCAAGGTAAGATTTTCTTGACACCACTATTAACAGCGAAGCTAAAAGTGGTGCTTCGGGTTTAGCTGACTTTTTTACTGCTAGATTGTAGTAGGCTAGGCTCTTCTCTCTAACTTTACCTCCAAAATTACTGAACGAAAACGCTCTAAAAAGTAGGTAATTAAAACGATAAAAAATGTTTCTCTTGATAACACATTGAAACTGAAATTCCCGAAATGCTTAAAACAATAATGGTACTTCGTTGTCTCGCAATAAATTTTAATTTATGCAACTTCTAAGGTAAATACTATTCAGACAGATAAATAAAAGGGTTTATTTACAACAAACAAAGTGAAACAAACCCATTTTCTCGTGTTTAACAAATTGAAAGAAATTAGTACTTTGACTGTTACTTTTTCTTTCGGCCCAAATTAGTGCAAGAAGCGAAATTGTTATTGTATTATTATTTTTGCCGTGTGGTTCCCGGCACCAATACAAAAAAGAATAGGACCACTCCATCTCGTTCCCATGGATGTCGTAAAAGACGACTAAGGGATAGGCTTATAAACTTGGGATTCTTCTTTTAGGCGATGGGCTAGCAACCCGTCACTATTTGAATCTCAATTCTATCATTAAGCCAAACAGCTGAACGTGGCCTATCAGTCTTTTCAAGACTGTTGGCTCTGTCTACCCCGTAAGGGATAAAGACGTGATCATATGTAGGTATGTATTATTATTTTTGAACGTTTAAAATTTTTGGTATTCAAATCGAGAATTCTAAATATTCTTCTGCCAAATAATTCATTTTTGCCAGCTTTAACAGAGGTGGCATATTATTCAACGTGATAACAGATTCACATTTTTTTATAGGTGCATTTAACGCGCGATAAATAACGTGCCCACTAGTATATAAGGGAAGTAAGTAATGCCTCATCACGCCTCTTCTCTGGAGGGGTAGGCAACTTAAAAAAAAAGCCTAGCATCCAAAATCTATCTAAGTATTGCGTCGAAAAAAAAAGGATTTCATCTGTAAAAATATCTATAGATTTTTCAATACCCGCTCCCGCTCCCACATTGAGACCAAACAATAACTTAGGATTTAAGCCGCTTGGAACTCCAGAGTCGCGACGGAGTAACGGCTGAGACAACAGCATGATTCAAGTTGCGGTCGAGAGAGTAAAAAATATATGTAGGTAGGTATAAAGGTTCAAACAAAAAAGGGATTTACATTATAAAGGTGACCTTATTTAGAAAGAAAGATTAAAAAAAATGGCAGGTTGTTGGATAAATAAATACATATGGTCACGACTATATCCCTTGCGGGGTAGACAGAGCCACCAGTCTTGATGATCTTAACAGGTTGCTAGCCCATCGCCTAAAAAGAATCCCAAGTTTGTAAACCTATTCCTTAGTCGCCTTTTACGACATTCATGGGAAAGAGATGGAGTGGTCCTATTCTTTTTTGTATTGGTGCCGGGAACCACACGGATAAATAAGAGGAAATTATCATATTGTTCTGTGCATATGCTGACTCCAATATAAAATATAGGATAACGTAGCGAATAAGAAAATGACAGTTTGTTCAATGAATTCAAAGTGAAATATGGTGACTACTTTGTAAGCAAGTGTAAAAAACTAAATTTGGCTAGGAAAATATGTGGAAATATAAAATACCAACTATAAATTTATTTTAAATATTTGTTTATTTGATAAAACTTATGAAAAAGTTATTTACCTAAAATTATATAGAGTACCAATTTTTGTTACAAAATTCACAATCATCGTAATTCATTTAAAACAATTATTGAATTTCACTTTTTTTGAGCTTGTTATTCGAACCCTCAGTATTTCGAGTTACGGTTTACGACCGAACTTGTCCAAAAGATATTTTTATTTATTTCTCGTCTGTGACACCGCAGTCTGGCTAAAAATGGATTTAGTTCCAGATTGGTTGCGACTAAAGCTTAGCTAAGTTATATTGAATTCGTAAGGATGTAATCCAGTGGAATAGAGTTTCTACAACTAGCTTTTCAGTTCATAGTCAATTTTTGGGATGCGCTGATTAGGATAATACTTTAATTTCACAATTTTTAAACTTAATATGCCTTATTATTCCCAGCACCATAAGAAAAAAGAATAGGATCACTCCATCGCTTTCCCACGGATGTCGTAAAAGGCGACTAAGGGATAGGCTTATAAACTTCGGATTCTTCCTAAAGGCGACAGGCTAGTAACCTGTCATTATATGAATCTCAATTTAATCAAAATTAAAAAAATACTTTTTTATGTATCCTAACTTTGACTGTTGGGCATATTAGGATTTACTAAGTAATTTGAGCTTTTTAGATGTCAGGCTCATGTTGGTTTATTATGTTTTAATTTCTATAAAGAAAGATACGCAACTATGAAGCTTTGAGTGTTCCGTCTACTTATGTTTACATCAAGTTTCAGATCCCTTTTGACAATATTCTTATTCTCGGCCGGATCTCGTCATAAAGTATTAGAGAATAGTACGTGGGCAGATCAAAGTAGGCGGATTTTCTTGCTAATAAATTTGTTTTTTTTTTTATTGAAACTAAATATATCTTTTGAAAAACACTACCCACTTAGCAACCCACGACTGCCAATATCATAGCGAACGGTTCTCGCTTAAATCTAAATAAATATCTAGATAAAATGAAGCACCTAATGTAAATGAGAATGAAATTAAATTTACACTAACAGTGATATTGGAATTGGTTAATTAGAGGCTACGGATAAAGGCAGCAAATGAGCTAAGCGGCAAAATGGCGGTTAGTCCGCACTGAATCAATTTAGTAATTGGTCCAATTAATATTGTGTGTGATTCGTGTCTATTTCTGATTTATTACTTCATTCTGTTACGGCCGACCACCGAATCGGGGGACATCCGGGAACCGAATTCTGAATTCAAAAAAATATTAGGGTATTTTATTTAATCAAACATACATATATCACGACTATATTCCTTACACGGTAGACAGAGCTAACAATCTTAAAAATATATAAACTTGGGATTCTTATTATAGGCGATGAGCTAGTAACGTAGGTATTACTCTCTGAAACTCAATTCTATTATTCCGTTATTCAGCTCAACCTGGCCTTTAAGATATTTCGAGAGCGTTGGCTTTATCTACCCCGTTAAGGAGAGAAATTCGTGATAATATGTATGTATGTTAATTTATTTTTGTGGTTTAATTATTCGAGAATTGAATTGTAATTTGTACCTTGGCAGAAAATGTTTATTTATTAATAAACATGGTTTTTGCGCTAGAGATGAAACTTCATAACTTGATTAAAGCTGTAACCGAGTGGAATGAAAAGCCTTTGAGAATGCCTCCAACACTTTTATACTCCGGGCACTTCTCTTAGAGTGGTCATTGCTTTCATTCAATTGCTCGGCGTTTCATGTTTGCAAAATGAAATGTGAAAAATTTATTAACTTACAGAGCTAATTTAAAAATTCTCTTTGCGGCCGTGCTTGGATCAACTCGTCTTGCTCGAAATAGATCTTTCCATTAATTTTTTAGGCGTACCGCTAAGCTGAGATTTGGGATTTCTCCTTCGCTTCTCTATTTATCGATACTTTGGGGATTTTAAGACAGAGTAAATATGCCTATGCAACGGTCTAGTAGGCCTTCAAAATTTTAAAGTACTGGGGAACAGACAATATTATATAATGTATCAATCATGTAAATTGTATATCTCGAATAAAGTGACTGTGACATACATACGGTCAGACAAAAATGACATGATAGGGTTTTAGTTTTACCATTTTGCTACGAAACTCAAAAACCTTGTCCACGTAGCTGCAGCGAGAGCGATAGTTCGGCTTGACCGCCACCAAAGGGAGGTTCTTCCGCCAGGCTAGGTGTGATGTCTAGAGAACCGCGGCTCAGACGATGTTGAGTCGGATATGCTCCAATCCGTGAAATTTTTGTTTACGAGATTTAGACTCTTCACTGCTTTTGACTGAGCACGTCAATTTCTTCGCGATGATTGACAGTTTGAGAGTGACATTAGTAATGACGCCACAAAGCCGCCACCGGAATACACAATTAGAACTTACTATCAACTTTAATATAATAAATTCAGATGCATAATTGTTGTGATTTAAATTTACCAGTAATGAGTCACCATAAGGGTTTCGTTTTTGCCATTTCGCTTTGAACCCTGAACCCTGAAAATCAACAACGATAACAAAGTACTTCAAATAAAGGGTTATAGTGATGACACCATCCAATGTGAGTTAGAAGGGTAGAATAAATTATAGTTTAGGGCTCAGGAAGGATATAAGAGCAATAAAATTGGCGTTTTCCATTTGCCCGGAAAGTTCTAGAGGTCTCTAGATGACTGCCGTGTGTTTTATGATTTGCCTGCGTTCAGTTTATGGTCGAATATTTTTGTATTGTCTTTCTTAAATGAATAATATTTTGGAGGTTTACAATTTTTTTTAAATATACCGTGTTATTACCGCCAAGGAATACTTCGCCACTTTTATAAAAGTCGCAAAAGGTGATTAAAAGAAAAGCACTGACGAAATGTTTGAAAGGTAAGCAAATGTTAGAAACATTTTCTTATTCTTCTTCCTACTGGCTTTAGTCCCGGTTATATCCTCATTACTCTGAAGATGTACCCGGAGTACCTATGCCTTTGACCATGCCTTTAATCCTGGTTTGGGTGAGTCAGGTTTTTACAAGAAGCAACTCAAGACAAATAGAACAAATAGACAAAACAAATCACTATCACATTTTTGCAGTCGGTTAAAAGTAACACCTTCATAATAAAATAGATTGGAAAAATGTCACAGTCTGAAGTTCCTTCATTACATTACAATCCAGTAAAAGTAACAAAGTCATCTTCTATGTTCGTTTGTCTTTCAAAGTTCCTTGGATATCTTAAAAAGGGTCGCCAAAAGTCTCAGCATTATCGATTTTATCTGTCGTAAATTTATTTTGGCTTCGAGAAAGTGTACTTTGTGAATGTATTTTTCCAATTTTACTTTAATATTTTTGAAGAAAAAAGTGTTTTTAAATGGATTAAGTTTTTTCTGTTTATATAGATTCTTAGCTGCATTACTTACTTTGTTGAAACAGATTATTTTACTCTCATGTTGACTACATAAATACAAATCAACTTCTCCAAATCTTCTGGGAGGTGGTATAGCTTTGGCTGCTATACTAGTCCTAGTAACAGAATATTTATACTTTTTTGTTTGTTTGTAATATCTTCATTGCACAGGAATTATCTTTTAATGTAATTCCATTGGGCCGATCTGCGAGAATCACATTCTACCATTTAATTATGATATCCGCTACTCTGCTCAATAGTGTATGATAATAAAATAACTTTAAATCTTAAGTATATAATTTCATTCATTTGATTACGTTGCTATACACAATCATATACGGTACTCCTGTTCCTGATTATAAACTTAAATTCCCGTTGTCTCATTGGGAATTTCCAGAAATTAAAGAAAATAGATAATATTCATTCTCCTCAATAGGGGTTGCTTCTTCAATCGCTTGATCCTTAATTCTCACTAGATGCTGGGTTGCATGTGTGGTCACGATCCTGAATTAAGAATTAGATCCTGGGTAAGTCAGGTTATTAGACGAAGATACTATACCATCTGACCTTGACCTTACAGTGGAACCTAACTCACATTGTTTGCGGTTTATTGTCAACTATAAATTATAATATCATCTATGTATAGGTCATTCCGATCCCAAATTGTTCGAATTAATAAACGCTAGCAATATATTATCTGTGTGACCCATATGTGGTTGCGGCGGCTTTAGTGGTGTCTGTCGTGACTAGGTATTGCTATATCTATGACAATATGTTGCAAAAGCATCGGTCTCACTTACAGCGATTTCAAATTGAAGGAAAAAACAAACTCCCATGTTTGTCTTATTATTACACGCAGCTTGTGTCCATCAAGAAGAAGGCTCATAAAATTTGGTTGGGAGTGCTTCTCTTAGGCGATGTGATAGCAAGCTGTCTTTGAATTAAATAAAAAAATATTCCGAGAATAAGGGTGTGTGTTATATATCTTTTCCTCAAATTTTACAATAATGATATCTAGCTATAACTATTTTATTCCAACGTCAAAAGCAAGGAATTATGTATGATATTACAGTAACTGCATGCATTTAAGCAAACTTACTATTGTCAACTTCAAAAAGGGTAAATTTGTTAAGACACTCGAAAATTGGGCGTCAATTATGATGGCCTGCGTGAGCAGCCTCTGCCTATAATGTGTTGCTAGTCCTATATTAAACTACTTACAAAGAAATGTATATATTACCTTTCGTTGTTCCGACTTGACCCGCTACCGCTCCTTGTCTGATGCACTATTGTGAACGCACCCTTATGTTTGCCAACCCCTCCAGAGCTATAAATCCGCTACAGCTTATCACTCACCGGTAGAATTGGAGATCTCCAGAGGGTTCCGTACGTAATTCCATAAAGCCTTCTAATTATTACCGGTTTAGCCAAGATAACATTAATGTTTATTGCGGAAAGCTATTCTGGGAATTGGCAAATACGAATATAAGCTGAATTAATTATGAACTAGTGTTAATTGATCCTTTGAAAGCGGGTAAAATGAAAATGTTTGCGTTGGCGGACGTTACCCGCTAAGTAATGTATTTTTAACTACTTTTTAGTGGAATATTTTTTGCAAATAACTATATATCAAAACAACAACAGTACTAAGGTAGATTTCTGACGATTGCTGTTACAAACTGTTAAAAATCCAACCAAAACTCCTAATTACATCTAATTAAAATCTGCGTTGCTATAATAAGTTCTGTGAAAGGAATCGGGCCCGCCTATTGCCAGTTTTTTTTATAAATTATGACGTTTCTCCTCTACATACTGCCAATTCAGCACTTAAACTAAACACTCAGCAACTTTTGAAATATAATCCAAATTGTACACAAATAAGCAGGCTTTAAAAAATATGGTGCTCGATAAAATGTCCGAAGCTACGCATGGCAGAGCAGGATTGCAGGTGTCGGCCAGTAAATATATTTAACCTGCCAGCTTTAAAACATTGAGGATATTTACTGTAAATATGAGAAACTTTATTTAAATTCACTGTGAAACATTTATTTTATGGCGAAATGGATGGAATTAATGTTTGAAGGATATTTGAAAACGTGGCTGTAAAGTGATAGGGGTGGAAATTAAGTCACACTTAAGCACATATTAAACTGATTAATAATGTTCTGGCTTTCAAGACTGGCTCTGTTTATCCGCAAGGGACATGATTACGTATATTCTAAAGTGCTTGTTTGGTAGTAGTAAAGAAAAAGCGTACAAAGTGTGCTATGCTAATTATAAAAGTCGATTAAGGAAAGGCTTATAATACTTCTAAAACTAAGGATATTTCTTTTAGGCGATGGGATTTTAAACTTTCACTATATTTGAATATCACTTCCATTTTAAAGGGAAAACCGGCTTACCGTACCAAATAATATGATAATAATTTTATGCCTTTTTTCCACAGAATTTCACCACACAAAACACATTTTCACGAAATTTTGTACAAATATAGAATAGACCTTTGGCAGTCACATAGGCTACTTTTATTCTGAATTTCCCACGGGAGTCCCGGGCAAAAACTAGTAATCTACTATCAAAAGACTTATAGCGTTGGAAAATAAGAAACGGTAAGAAAAATTATTAAAATTCATTTTATAATCGACAATTTCCTTAATCGAGCTCCGGCAAGAAATAAAATCGAAACGATTACAGATATAACTGGAATGCCAATTTGTACTCATTCCTTTCTTTCCGGCTTCAGGGACCCAAGAAAATTAAAGCCGAATGGAATGTAAATATGAGATAAATTCAAAAAAAGTTATGAGGAAAATCTAATTATGTTAATAAAAATTCAAGATATTTGCCGGTTAAACGTAACAGGGACAAGAAATATGGTATACACATACATACGTAAAATGACGTCTTTATTCCTTAAGGGGTAGACAGACCCAGTCTTGAAAAGTCTTAAAGGCCACGTTTTAGCTTGATTCATGTTGGCTTTACGATGGAATTCATATATTGTGGCAACTGTGTGAAGTTGGCTTTTAAACTTGGGATTCTATTAGGCGATGGGCTAGCAACCTGTCACTGTTTGAATCACAATTCTTTCTTTAAGCCAAATAGCTGAACGTGGCCTATCAGTCTTTTGAAGACTGTTGGCTCTGTCTACCCCGCAAGGGATATAGACGGAATTATATGTATGTATGTATTTATGAATAAACCAGGTTGACTGGTATATAAGGCCTTAGGTTTTAAGTCCTCCGTTGATTTGTTGTGAAATAAGATAAATCTACTTTACAAGTCTTGTAGTAAATTTGACAAACGCATTCAGCATCATATAATAAAACCAGAACTTGTGAAACATTAGCTGTATTCATTTGTAAGGATAAACCTAAATCCCCCAATGAATGGCTCAAAAATACTTAAGATCGTCGGTGTAGGAGATCTTCTTAAGCTCATTTAATGGACCGAGTTGAAGACAAAAGTACTCACTTAAAGCAAACGCACATACTTAAGGATTTTGTGATCTTTGTAGCGATTTTTTTTATATGCACGCAATAGATGGCGATAAAAATTACAGAGATGACGTATGGATGGACTACAAATGATTAAAAAACAAGTCTTCTATACCGAGTTTTATTTGATACTTTAGATTTAAGGTGCTAACAAATGGTATGTTTTATACTTTGGCGGTCAAAGAAAGAGTGGGGACGTCTTTTTTAACCGATTAAATCTACCATAAGGTTGGAGCGCACATAATCAAACTAATTTATTTAAGCAAAGAAATCTGAACATACGGCTAATTACTCTGATTTCTATGGCCACATGAACTATTCTGCATGCGTAGATCACTAAAATTAACGTACACCATCACTTGTGCATGTTAGGTATTCAGTCTTTGCAACTTTGAAAGTAGAGAACGCTCCATCTTGGCTCAACTTCACCAAGTCACGACGAAATCACAAAAGGCGACGATACTTGCTTTGAAATATCATTCCTTTCTCCATTATTTCAAATAATTCTTTGAGTATACAAGACAAAATTTAATTTAAGAGGTTATGGAATTTATAAAGTTCATTATATCTCGGATAAACTTGAGCCGATGTTAATTTGTGACTTTGAATAAAGTTTCTTGTCGTGTCACGGTTCTGTTCAGCGAATTCTTACAAAGTTAGGGATTAAAATGTGCTAACAAACTCAGAAGGTCTAGCCTCTTTGATCTAGAATGAATACTTAAGGAATTTATTATTTTAAAGTGTATTTGTTATATTTTACTAAAAGATTATAGAGCTCGAATCTGCTACAACTTGAAAATAACAGAATTGTTCAGAAGCTGAAAGGAAAAGGATTGATAAATGCAAAAAAATAAAATAAAAAATAAAACAAAGCTGATAAGAAAGTTAAATTTAGAAATTTAAAAACAGAACTGTCATTCAATTGTTATTAATGCTTGGAGATTATTTTCTGGACAAAAAAAAAACAACGTTAAATTTAATGGGGCTTGGAATACCGCGGAGGCAATTTACATAAATAAAACAAATTAGTGTAGTCCTCTGAACAGTAACTTACAAAAATATTTTGGCCAACATCCAGATCTGGCGTCATAAATTTTGGGAGGTAACTTTATATAAAATAATGCAAATTTAAGAGATACGATGTAAACATGGAAAGTGCAAATATGTGAAGAGTGCGAATGGAAACGTTTGGAGGGGAAGGCCTGGACAAACATACCTTGATCAAATCAGGGATGTCCTGGCAAAAGGTCAGTATATAAATATAAAGTATAGTATTGGCCAACGAGCTTGCATGATGATTGTTTATTTATGTTACTTTCCATGCTAGTTTTGTAGTGAAGAAAAAAGCAAAGTATTATACTCGTATCCACCTTTTCACGGGAAAGAGTAATGAACTTGGGATTCTTGTTTGTAATATTTTTATTCTTTATTGTATAGAAATTTACACAGTAACAAGACAATAGTACATAGTTATAAAAGAAACAAATCACTTGCAATGGCGGACTTATTCCATGTAGGGAAATCTTCCAGTCAATCGGCAAACAATAAAGGAACTAGATAATTAAGTAAAAAGCGGCTCTTCTTTTAACCTTTTGGGTAACAAGCTGTCACTATCTCAATTCGAGAATTCAATTTTCGAGAATATGCGCTCTGTCTATCTTGTGAGGGATAAAGATTATGTGTTTATATGTGAAGATTTTATGAAAACCTAAGTTAGAAGTATTGTAAGATGCATTTGGATAATGGGGGGCATTAGTGTGACGGCCTTAATGGCGCTCTTAAGTTCCATACGTGTTGGTTGGAATTACAGGCGTGCTTTCACAGACTTTTGTGATATTGTGAAAATTACTGACATTATTTTTTTTTGTATCTATAAAAGCTTCTGAGAGCTTTGATGGGAAAATTTGAATGTGAACATATTTCTAAGAGACAGCTGAGACAATTTTTTTCCACTTGCCACGATCTTTATCTAAAGGGTATTTTTGACCTGACCATTTACCAGAATATCCTTGATAGGTACATCACGCATCTAGAGACAGTGAACTTCGCGTGCTTGGTGTGGTCATGGTCATGCCATGAAGATGTGATGCATTGTTGATATATCATACTATCGCTGAAGTAGACATTCGTTCAAAACTTTACGTTAAATCAATATAGCCTGTCGATTTTAAATTTTATATTAAATAAGATCTAAGTAAACCATACAGACAGACAGAGCCAACATTCTCGCAACGACTGAAAGGCCACGTTCAGCTGTTTGGCTTCATGATGTAATTGAAATTCAAATAGTGACAGGTTGCTAGCCCATCGCTTACCAGAGAAATCATAAGTTTACAAGCCTATCCCTTATAGTCTAAGATCCGGCTGCAAAATCACTACGTTCATCGCGTAGTTAAACAAACTCACATCATAACATACATTTATGAATAGGATAATACATAGATAATAGGGTGCCAGTCAATAAGTGGCCGCAAGTAATTTTAATTAAATTAATGTTAATTAATTTTCCAAAAAAAATTTCGTTCACTTGTTTTTTAAATAAAATATCATCCACATCATAGAAATGTATGTAAAGAATTCGAAAATCAATGGGTGCCGTTACACACTCGGCCGCAACTACTACGCAGCCAGGTGTAAACAGGTAATATTTTGGTCTATTTATACGTTCATGTCGTACACGCATGTTTTTTATATCAAATTAAAGCTAATTTTTTTTTTAATATGATGATATATCGCTGCCTGTGAAGAAATGACCGCAAATTATGGTTGCTAGCTGTTAAAAACTCGAGGTATCCGAGATAAAGTGAAAGAGAGTTAGTTACGTAATAACACTTTCAAGTTCAATAAATAAATGATATCAACAACGTTGTGTATAACGAGCTCAAAAAGAAGGTTAGCATATAAGAATAATTTAGCTGCACTGTTGAGAACCCTATCTATACGCGTGCGCAATGGCTTCAAATACTCGCACAGCTGGTACTCGCCATCCTTTTCTAACAAGTGGCGTTACGCGCTAACTCTCTTTCACTTTATCTCGGATACCTCGAGTTTTTAACAGCTAGCAACCCTAATTTGCGGCCATTTATTCACAGGCAGCGATATATCATCATATTAAAAAAAAAATTAGCTTTAATTTGATATAAAAATCATGCGTGTACGACATGAACGTATAAATAGCCAAAATATTACCTGTTTACACCTGGCTGCGTAGTAGTTACGGCCGAGTGTGTAACGGCACCCATTGATTTTCGAATTATTTACATACATTTCTATGATGTGGATGATATTTTATTTAAAAAACAAGTGAACGAAATTTTTTTTGGAAAATTAATTAACATTAATTTAATTAAAATTACTTGCGGCCACTTATTGACTGGCACCCTATTATCTATGTATTATCCTATTCATAAATGTATGTTAAAATGTGAGTTTGATTAACTACGCGATGAACGTAGTGATTTTGCAGCCGGATCTCGTACTATTAGTTGTTAAAATCTGTGAATTTTCACTGATTCGGATTGTTCAATGACAATAGTTACTGGGCTAAATCTGCGCCAATACCTTGAGATCAATATTCCGACTAACTTCCTCATGCAAGTCTCTATACGAATTTACTTCATAACGTCGTAAAATTCCCAATAAGTCTCTACAACAGTGTTGTGTGTTCCATAATCCGTGTTGAAGGATCGTTTTGTTTACTCAAACAGACTGTTTCTCTTCATAGTGTGATTGGTAGGAATTAGGCAACATGTATTATTAGAGCTACCCAAATAGCGCGATCGATCAGGCTTGAGCGTTTTATCACAGTCGTTTTGCGGTCTAAAATAAATGATAGTGCAGATAATCTTGATAATTTAACAATTAATGAAGTGGTTAACCTTAATGGATCTATTTGGTTTCTGTTTTATCTTTATCTTAGATCTTAAGTACCTAATTTTAGGTAAAGTTTCTCTGGGCTTGTTTCTTATAAATTTTCATTGCATTCTTAACTGAATGTGAGGCTTTCGTAGCCGTAATTTTTAAGCCAGCTTAACGTCCTTTCAAAACTGTTGGCTCTATCTACCCTGTAAGGGATAAAGACGTGATTTAATGTATGTATGCATTTACAACTAGAGATACGTTTGGTTGTCTTAGTTCTACGTCCACGTTATTTTGTGCCCGCGACCCAAATCGAATTCAGAGCTAAATAATATATTTCTGGTTCTGACATGGCAATAAACAATAATAATAATAATAATTTATTTATTTCATAAAAACATACATATTTGGACTTACGTCTAATTAGGTACAGTAATAATGTATTTAGGTAATCGTAATCACATAATTATTGGTTGAGTCCATCACACTAGTGTTTAACTAGGCCGAGCCTGTATTATAAACACTAGGTCCCTTCACAAAATAACATTTTAGGAATATTTATTTACATTTAGAAAGAAGATTTATTATTTTCTCAAGTTAAGTACAAAATTATAATATATTACGAACATAAAGGTGTCTAACTAATTAAACAATTCAAACTACCCACATAATTACCACGGAGGTACAAAATATCCCAAGATTGGTGTAAACAAGCATGACTCATGCGCCGTGCGACTGTGAGCATTCAATTCATTTTAGTTAGACTACGAAGAATATGGAGTGTGGCAAATAAGTTAACGCTTTTATTTATATAAATTCAGGTTGTTAGTATTTTAGTTTAGTACAAAGTTTATTAACATATTAAGTTTGATTTTGAAAGGTATTTTATTAGTTTTATATTATGTGGTAAAGTATAATATATGTATATATAGTAAGTTATGTAATTAGGATATATATGATATTTAAAAATGTATTTTTAATATTTAAGTATTATCATTATGATTTATATATTAATATAGATTACAACTTTATTATGACAAGATTGATAGAAGATTTTCCGTGTCATCGTAATTTAAGGTTTTAAGCCATCTTTGTAGTTTTTTCTTCATTAGATATTTATTAAGGTTGTGTATTTCAGTTATTCCGTTTACTTTATTGTAAAGTTTAGGTCCTGTAAAACATTGAAATTTTGTAATAAAATAGGTTTTACGACTAAATGTTGGGTAGACTTTATCTTTTCTACGCATCAAATTATATTGATCAAGTTTAAGGGGTGTTGTTTTATGCTGAAACTTAACGATGTTTGCTACATAAAGCTGTCGCACACTCAAAACATCGCTTTCTGTGTATAGTGCTTGGGTCGGATACTTGAATGGCCTGAAATGGAGTACCTTCAATAGACTACGCTGTGCTCTTTCCAGAATCAAAAGAGTTGTCTTTCTGGTACCACCCCATGCTCTTATACAGTATGTTAAAATGGATTGTCCTAGCGCAAAGTAGACGGATCTTAGAAGCTTAATATCAGCGACGTGCCTCAGTTTCCTAAAGATTGGTATTAGACGCCTAATCCTCGCGGTAAGTGCATTTATTTGGGGTTGCCATGAAAGCGTTTCGTCAAGAAGTACTCCTAGGTATTTAATGTTACTAGATCTTTCCAAAGAGCTACAGGCACATCCTGAATGAGCATTGAGGTTACAGGTGTGGGCTTTAATTTGGAATTTTGAGGAGGATGGCAATTGGTTACGGTTTATACCAAATGTAATAAAGTTAGTTTTCTTAACATTTAGTGTAAGGGTATTAGCACATAACCAACTCATTACCTGTCCCAGCCCTACCTCAGCGTTTTTACGAGTTTCTTCCCAAGTGTCACCATGAAATATTAGTGCGGTATCGTCGGCAAATGCGAATATTTCTCCCTTGAATAAGTTCATGTTGCAAAGGTTATTAATATATATTAAGAAGAGGCTTGGCCCAAGCACGCTGCCTTGTGGTACTCCAAATGTTACTGCAGCATCGGAGCTAGCATAGTCATCAATGACAACTCTTTGCGTTCTATTAGAAAGATAGTCCCTAAACAGTTTTAGAGCCAGACCACGAATACCCAGCCGTTCCATTTGTTTTAAGAGCTTAGGAATAGAGACCGTGTCGAACGCTTTAGCCAAATCTAAGAAGATGCCTAAGGATTTCTTTTTATTATCTATTAATTTTGCGACATGTTCTGTAAGCTCGACCACTCCATCTTCAGTTGACATTCCAGCTTGGAATCCAAATTGTTTTTTGGAAATGATGTTATTTTTATTAAGGTATTCTACTAATCTTTTATTCATGATTTTTTCCAATATTTTTGAGAGAGCTGAGAGTACTGAGATGGGTCTATAATTGCTTATTACGTTCTTATCTCCGGATTTATGTATGGGGTGGATAAGTGCCTTTTTGAATACCCGCGGGAAAACACCTGCAGATAGGCAAAGATTGAATATGTGCGTGATAACTGGAACTAATTTAGGGTGAGTCATTTTCAAAATTTTAGAGGATATGCCATCCCAACCCACAGCACAATCGGTTTTCAATTTGCACAGTATCGAGCCAACTTCGTATTCAGTAGTACAATCCAAAAATAATGAGTTACATACCAAGTTTCCACCATTTGAAGCACCGGGGCAGTTATCGTTATTGGGTATTTTTTCTGCCAAGTTTCTTCCAACGTTTGCAAAATAGTTGTTTATTTGGTCTAAGGACGATTCAGGAGTAGCCGAAATATTGAGTAAATTCCTTGGCGGTGTTTTTTGAGATTTCAAATTTGTGATTGAATTTATTGTCTTCCATGTCATTTTAGGATCGTTTTTGTGTCTTTCAAGTTCATTTTTTTCATATAGTTTCTTTAGTCTTTTAAGTAAATCGTTGCAATGATTTTTATACAAATTGTATTCTTCTTTTAGAGTATGGTTATTTGGTTCTGACCTGCATTGCATGTGCATTTTATCTCTTTTTAAAATACATCGCATTAGCCCTGGCGTAATCCACGGTTTTATATTTCTTTTTTGTCTCGGAATCTTTTTAAGGGATGTGTTTTTGGTGATACACGTAGATAAGATATTAACGAGTTCTTCGGCGGACCATTCCGGATCACTCGACGATAGAATACTACTAAAATCAGTGTTGCTTATGTCCGTAACAGTGGTTTCAAAATTGATGTGCTTGATGTGAGTTTGAGCTTTGTTTCTCTTTACTCTAAGGTCAAGTCCAACAATGACTGCATTATGGTCGGTTATCGGGGGGTTTAAAACTATGTTTGTGGTCGAATTTATAGACTTAACCATCGAGTGATCCAGACATCTATCTTCACGAGTACACAAAGTATGCCCCGCTGTCAAACCGTGTGAAGCTAACAAATTAAGGTAGTCGGATGAGTCAGTGTTGGTACTTTCAGGTTTGATGTTAATATTAATATCACCAGTTATCAGAATATTTGAGAAAGACTTAAAACGTGTTAGAATGTCATTTAATGATTCAAGAAAATTAGAAATGTTTTTAAATGATGGTGATCTATATATAGCAATAATAAGAGTATCATAGTTTACTTTAATAGTCATGCACGTGGCATCAATCATTGGTATTTCCTCGATTGAACAAGGTAAGTCAGCTTTTGTGTATACAACAAGACCGTCATTTTGATTTTTGTATTTTGTCGTGAAGTGTATTGTATAATTTTCAAGAGTAGGAAAAACAACAACTGTAGAATTCCAGGTTTCTGTGAGTACAACAATATCAAATTCTACTTTTATTCGCGCTAAAAGTAATTGAAATTGGTCGAAATTGTGCGATACACTTCTTATATTCTGCGTTATTACTTTCAGTTTGTTTTTGAAAGGCAACGAAGGGCATTGCTCAGGGCTACACATGCTAGAATTATTATTAGAGACATCGTCAATACTGTTAAGAAGTTGGTTTACACAATCGAATTTTGAAGTTTGGGGTTAATCGACTCTGAGTTTAAAATCGTTTTAGTTAATTCACTGTTTGAAAAGAAAAGTCCTATTATTTTAGATAAGTTACTCACAAAGCGCACAACCTTACAATAGTCCACACAAGAAAGTTGAAAACAAAAACAGACAAATTCAAAAAAACTACACAATTGCAAATATTGTATGAAGGTAAAATAGTAGTACGAATACACAGCATACCCAAGGACCATGCCTGGGGAAATGCCCACTGTCAAGGGCCAGATTAGCTGGTGGACTCTGACTAGTCATTTGGTTTTTTCTCTTAGTGCTTGCAGCTGTGACTCACTTCTAATTTCGATGGCAGGGAGGCCAACGTCCTTGCGCAGGAATATTCGCCCTCTCACGGTCCAGCAAAATTTGTACCCGCTATCATTTGCCACGCCCCGTGCCAGGAATAGCATTCTCTTGGTCTTAGGTGTTAGGCTTTCGGAGATGTATATGGGAAAACTGGGGCTATTGTAGCCAATCTTGGAGGAGTTAAATTTTTCAGTCGCAGATCTCCTATTGTAGGTCCTGGCTGCATCAACTATTTTGTCCTTGGTGAGGACTGAGTGGAATTCGGTCACAATGGTGCTATTTCCCTTCTTGTCGTTAAACTGGTAAATGTCTCTGATATCTGAGGATTTGATTGGCACCTCTAGGGCCTCGCAACATTTTTCAGTAAACGCACAAAGTTCTTCCTTGCTTTTCAACTTAGCTGTCTGCACATTGCGAATTTCAATTTGAGAAGATTTTTGTTGTCGTTGTAAATCCTCGACCCTAGCTTCCAGTGATACGATGTGTTCTTTTTGAAGGTTACGTTCTTTCTCCAGTGATTCTACTTTAAGCTTCATATCATCATATAAACGTTACGGAAATCTCATGTCAGCGGCAATCGACAGTAAATGGCTTGCTTTGATACAGGCGATGTGGAAGATTAAGAACAAAGTATGTGTAAGCACGTTATAAGTAAGAATAGAAATACCAAAAAATAATTAAAACAATGTGAAACGTAAATCTTCTTCTTTCTCCTGGCTTTAGTTCCGATTGTATTCTCGTCACCTTGGAGAGGAGCCGAAGGTATGCCTTTGACCATGGATCTTAAAAAGTATGAGTCAGGTTTTTACAGGAAGGGACTCCCATCTAACTGACGCAACCTTTGCAGGGGAACGTAATCGAGAATCATGGTCACCCATGTATATGCAGATTTCCTCACGATGTTTCTCTCGCCGTGTTATCCTTGAAAGTACCAAATGATAAAAATATTGACTTAAAAAGACAAAATATTTCATATCGTTTATTGCACTTTAAATAATTTATCTATCACTTATCTAGTGTAGTGTAGAATGCCTTCAATTTAAGTACTATCTGATTCTAATGTAACAAGAGGATTTGTTACCTAATGGTTTTATGAAACACTTTGAAAGGGTTTTTGTTGCAAAACATTAGAAACCAATTAACCCTTCGCTGCTTTTACCTTTCAGTAGTAAGTATGCGATGACATGATGGTCCTTAAGGCTCTTTAATGTGAGTTGCGAAAAAGGTTCAATACGATCAGTAAGGAAAATGTATTTTTTTAATTTGGCAGCACAAAATATTTTTGGTACTTTTTAAGCTTGCACTAAAAATATTGTGGATGGAAGGAAAGTACGCAAGATGAAGTCTGCCTTGGTCTGAAGTAAATACAAATGATTTTGCTAGAGGTTTCGTTTATCACTTTAATATTAGTAACGAAAACAAATTTCACTAATTGTTTACAGGTATAACATTTATGAGGATTACCAATAATCTAATTTCCTCTGCCCCATAATTTCCAAGAAATATTCAAGCTGATTAAGCTTCCTACGCCGACATGTTTCTCAATACATCAGTAAGTCACTCAGTAACGCAAGAGTTTTTTTATGTGTTGATTGTTCCACTATTTTAAATGAGTTACCCTACACACAGAACAAAGTAGATCGACTAAGATTCCCGAGGCTCTCGTTCAGTGTTCTGTGCACACATGAAGGCATTTAAAATATATTGACATGAATGGAAATTATGATCGCACCGCAAGCAAGGAGCACGTTTCAGCACTTTAACCTGTGACAATATATGACTTTCACGATAATATAGTATAATGTACGGTAAAGTTTTATGAATACTTACCTACCTACACCGCTTATAATTTTATCTCTTCTACATTGTAGGAGAGCAACCATAAGTGTCGGAATTATATGGATTTCAAATGGAAATGTTTTTCTTAATTAAAATCTGCTTAAAAATAAACATTTCACGCTCAGCCGCGGAAGTCTAAAATCATTGAGACATTTTGAATTATTCGTTTTCTCGTATAGTTGTTCTTTGATTTCAACATAACCTACGGACATAGACTAGGCATAGATCAAATAGTAATTTGATTGAAGTCAACAGAGATTAAAATTTATTCAATAACCATTTTTTGACATTAACCAGAAGAGATGGACCATGAAAAAATTTGAGCGATCTGGGTTACTAAGTTCATGCAATTACATTCAGAATTGTTACATTGTCTAAACAGATAATTACTTTTAACAGAATCTAATTTTCCTTGGTATACAAAATGCGAATATTATTCCTAATAGAAAAACCCGATGATACGCAGTAACTAACTAACAAGTGATGAATTTGCGTGTTGTCATTTCTTAAGAAATACCAACTTCCACTATCCATTTCTGTCAAGCATTGACTTAACATATACATATATAGGGGTCACTGAATAAACAAATTTATATCGCTTATAAAGTACCCTAGAAAATTAACTAAATAAAACCCCACTTTAACAACAAGGGACAAATAAATATACGCAAAGGCACATTCATGCAGAAACGGCCGGGCAACCTTGGTCGTGAACCCTCTAAATATGTAAAGGAGTCGCAATGACGTCAAGAGGACATAAGTTGTTCGTTTCAATAATTTTCCTTTTGTTGCAACGTCGGATTAGCATCATAAATGAATATATACATAAACGTAACATGAAGGTTTTGGTGCCGTGTAGTTCCCGGCACTAATAAAAAAAATAAGACCACTTCATCTCTTTCCCATGGGTGTCGTAAAAGGCGACTAAGGGATAGGCTTACAAACTTGGGATTATTTTTTAGGCGATGGGTTAGCATCCTGTAACTATTTGAATATCAATTCTATCATTAAGCTAAATAGCTGAACATGGCCATTTAGTCTTTTCAAGACTGTTGGCTCTGTCTACCCCGCAAGGGATATAGACGTGGCCATATGTATGTATGTACATACATTAAGTGCCGTGTGGTTTTCGACAGCACTCCATATCATTCCCATAGATGTCGTAAAAGGCGACTAAGTGATATGGCTTATAAACTTAAGATTCTTCATTTAGGCGATGGACTAGAGACTTGTCAATATTTGATCTAATTTTTTTTATATTCGTGCCGGAAACTACACGGCACACTATACACGACACGCTACTTGGCTTTTGTTGTCGTTTTTACCAAAACCACATAACAGTCATGTGAAGGGTTTGAGCCATGTTTGATTCTTGGGAGTTATTTATAAAGGTTGACAAAGAATACATCGTATCTTCCGTCTCAATGAGTAGAAACAGAGGAAAGATGAGACACACGCCTTGTCAATGTTCGTAAATATTCCCGCTGTAATAGTATCATCCGTAATCGATCATTGCTTTTTTAGCCATAAGCCGAAAACAAAACAAGAACGTGACGTCCGCATCACGTAAACGTCATAAAGATACGACCAGCCGTAAAACAGAAGTGTTACGAAAACAAACGCGTGTAAAAGTGTGAAATGAGATGTTTTACTGCCGATGTTAGTAGCACAGGATTTTTTTTATTTAGTGTCGTGTGGTTCCCGGCACCAATAGAAAAAAAAAGAACACTCCATCTCTATCCCATGGATGTCATGAAAGGCGACTAAGGGATAGGCATAAAAGAAGAATCCCAGGTTTACAAACCTTATAATACCTATGTAAAGATTTTTTTTAAATATTCCATGCATTCTAATCAAAAAAAAAAAAATATCCTCTAACCACTATTGGTAAAATACGCGGTGAAATTTCAACTCATCATAATATTAAAACTATTTGAACCTCTGTTAAAATCAGTGACATGGAAATTAATCTCTAAATTGCATGTTATAAAGGTTATAATCTTACGGTTCCATTTTGAATGACCCGTCGGGGACATTTATACAACAGGTCAGTGGTCTTTTAATAACCCTTGCAGGGTTCAAAATGTCGGAATATTTCAGGATATTATATAGTAGACTTTCAAATAAATACAGTTTATGTTCAAATGTGTTCGTTTTTGTATTTTCCGGATTCGACTCATGGTAAGGTCATGGCGGAAAACAAATCTACGAGTATTTTTATAACTCAAAAATATTTAATTATAAATATTCTAAATGCGTTAATATTTTTTTTTTTTTACATACATACATAAAATCACTCCTCTTTGCCGGAGGGGTAGACAGAGACTACCTCTTTCCACGATCTCTGCATACTTCCTTCGCTTCATCCACATTCATAACTCTCTTCATGCAAGCTCGGCGGTTTCGGGTACTTTTGACCTGACCCTTTACCAGGACGTCCTTAATTTGATCAAGATACGTTCGTCTAGGTCTTCCCACTCCGACCTTTTTTTTTTCATTATTAATAACTTTAATTATAATTTATTATAAGCGGTGTCCTACTAACCCTGCCAGTATTGCGTAACAAGCGAGTCAGGGAATCGTGTTCCGAATTTCGTAACTTGATTATAGTGGCATTAGTAGTTAGTTAGTGCTTAAGCGAATTACCAAACTTTTACTTAATAACCTTATTTATCTGGTTTGTACGTTTAAAGAGGGCCAAAGACGTCCTAGTGTAAGGTCAGATCAAGAGTACCCTAACTGACTAACTTGCATGAACAGGTTGATGTTGAAGGTAAATACTTATGCAGGAATGACGGCAAGTGGAAAGATGTAATCTCTGTCTTAGAAGAAGCCTTATCTTTTGTAATTTTGAATTTACAATAACTGCTTCATGTACATAGAAAAAAATTGGAAATGGAAGTCCTTGTATACTGTAGGGTAGTATTAAAAGAAGATTTCCTGAATATTTTTAGGGATATAAATGTCTTGAAAACATGGTTGCAGCTCCTCGCCGGAAAGCTGAGGATGCGACCTGCACTAACGCCAAGAGATCTATGATGACAAATAAACCTTAAACGGCTATAAATACTATATATTAAGTTTACCTATTACATCAATATATTCGTATGTAAAGGACAATGTGTTGTATTACGACTTGTTTCCCTATATATATCCAGGAATATGAGGTGTTAAAGTTTGGAACAGAAGCCTCTGAATGGAGTATAACTCTGCCCCAAATCCCCAATGCGTAACAAGCTGGCCTCGGCCTGATGTGCCAAATTGTAGCCGAATTGGATAACTCGGTTATACTGGTGTTGGAGCTGGATGTTAGTTTTGGGGACAGTATGCCGTTGTTAAATGTCAGAAGATTGATTTATTATGTGTGTTCCTACCTCAATAATTACCTTAACCTTAAAATAATTATTTTAGAAGAGATATAAAAAAAATGTAAGGTATAGACTACATGTTTACGAAATTATAAAAAATTATTTTTTATATTTTTATCTTTTTGTTCAGCTCAGAAAAGAGAGATGATAAACCAAAGCTTTCTTACTAGCCACAGGATAATATGAAAAAAAAAACTAATACCAAATTTAAATATCTGGCTTTAGAAATCATATCAAATCAATGGGAATTGAAGATTAGGCAATGTAGTAATAAGTAGTGGGAATCTTTTAGTACGTTAAGCCACATGGTAAATCATTTATAGAATTTTACACTAACTGTCTCCCGGCTGTAACCTTACCGATATAAGAATAGAATAGAATAGATTTATTTTCAAAATTGGATACAAGGTATCACTTATTGACGTCACATCACTTACATCTAATTATAACTACTACCGCTTCCACGGCGCATGTGTAGAAGAAGCGGCGGAACGAACTACACTGCAGCATTTTCACCGTCGGATCATGGAGTTGCTTGAACACTTGTTGCAGGTTGACTTGACCAGACAACACCGTGGCAGAAGAATATAAAAAAAACTTGGTAAATTGAATTCCATCTCCATTAGTTATGTGTATCATGATTGTTAGAAAAATAAAATTGCGGAACGGAAAAATAGCCGCAGGTCATAACAGCGTATATCGAAATATTGGAAAATAGTTTATTCAGGTGGCGCTGAAAACTAGAAAAGCCAACCACGGGTTGATTTGTCGAAAAAGGTTTTGGAAAAACTGAATTTTTCATTGTTTTTTAACGCTTTTTGAGTTAACACACTCGAAAAAGGTTATTTCGAATGTAGGTTGCCGTATAGCTTTACAATAAACAAAACAGCTCATGATAATTACTTACAAAAGTTTTATTCAGTGATTACTTATGTATATGTGCAAAAAAGTAAAAGAATAAACTTAAGAATGACGTAACGAATAGGTTTGAGTATGCGATGTTATCAAAACAATAATTTTTCTCTTCTAAGCTCTGTCTGCCATGTAGGGAATAAATAGTTAAATACGTTATGAAAACCCATAATGGCCAAAGGTCAGGTCAAGAGTACACGAAACGAAGGAAGTATGCAGAGATCGTGGCAAGTGGAAAGTTGTAGTCTCTACCTAACCCTCCGGGAAAAAGGCGTGATTATATGTATGTATGTGTGTAGGTACCCATATATAGGGAGTATAATGTGTAATATATATAGTATTAAAAGAACCATATGAATCAAATTTTAGTTAGATATAAAAAAAAATCGTGACCTTGATATGATGTTGCTTTTTATATTTTATGATAAAAAATCACGCCCCTATCTCAGAGGAGTAGGCAGAGACTATTTGTTTTTACTTATACCTACACATTATCTTCCTGCTTTCAGCTAATATTTTTTCGCTAGTCAACACCATGCATCATATCATAAATAACATTAGAAATATATGATGTTCGCCCGGAGACGTTGATGGATTGATATGGGGGTAAATAGGAGTAAATCAAATAATGTTCCTATTATATTATTTAACTATATGTATGTCCTTAATCGGCTTGTTTGAGCAATGGTTTTGTTTTGTCTCTTATTTACATTATCCAGGTTAGATCGCCGACCAGCTCGTAATCTTATATATCAAACTTTTCAAGATTATTGACTCTATCTACCCTGTAAAGGGAAAAAGGCGTGATGATATGATTGTATATATGTCAAGGCGTTGTAATAAGAAATGATTTATCTAAATTCATGCGGAAATGGAAATTAACTTAATTTTTATGTGAGCGGAATGAAGGACGTAAACGACGATAAATCATCGTATTGAAACCTGTTTGAAAATTCGTCAATCAGGCGCGTGAATATAAAATTGATATCAAATGAAATAATGTTAGATATATGTATTTTACAAACAGTGAAGCGCCATTTCACGCTTGACCCACTTTCACAGATATTCTTCAAACAGCGATCAATTCGCGACGGGAATAACTTGCTGCTGACAAATGGCGCTCAAGTTGCCACATTTCTCATGTCTTTGCCAATTATGGGATTGAATTTTATGTCGTTTGTATAGACTGTTACGTGTTCGTTCGGAACCATGTTCCAGTGCATCAAAATAGGATCAGTGTTGCGGGTCGAGGTGACAGTATAACCCTGACTAGGTACCTGCCTCCCCTAGCCTCCCCTTCACTTATAGGGAGTCCCGAATTCCGCTCCAGTAGAAGTCCGCCCCCCCCCGCTGGTATATGACGTCAACGGCTGCGGACGCGGCAGTGAGGCCAACAAAGAATCCTCGGATGGTAGGTTGTGTAGAAATGGGGTCATCAACCTCTTCCAAAAGCCTATGTCTAATTTCACTTGATTGTTAATAAAACTACTATACGTGGGGTCATTGACCTTACTCACTGAGTGTCTATTCACTATATGATCACTAAATATTGAGTCTCTCTCTCTAACCAAAGTCTATGTCACTTAATAATGTCTGAATTACTCACGGTTTAAAGGTTCAGTCACTGAAATCCAATAGCACTATCACTAATTGGAATACCTACTCACTATGTTCAAGTCTTATTGGAAACCACTAAACTAATTGAAGAATTAAAAAACGAAAACAATACACAATTTGTCCGTCCACTAACCACGCACAACACCTTATACTAATTTCCTAACACTATTAAACTATTACACTAAGAGGTATTATTCCGACTTAATTTCTTGAAGACTTCTTCTTCTTGAGGACTTTTTCTTTCTTGAGGTCTTCTTTTTCTTGATTTTTCACTTTGAACTGGAACAATTGCACTACGACGCCCTCTGCCGCCGATTTTACTATTGTAAGTCGGAGTAATACCTTAACGCGAACCTCAAATTTCGTGACGATTTCTGGTGTTGTGCATAGCTTCGCTTAGGTGATATTTATTTACTTTTCTCAATTTTACATGAATAAAACATAGCAATTTCCATTTTCCAAATAAAGTAACAAAAATTCTCATCATATAAAATAATTTTCACATATGACAATTTCTTTCTCAAAGAGATTTTAACAAAAGTTTGTCTTCAACCTATGCTTTCATCAAAATTTCTTGTCAACTTTTAAATATTTCTCGAATATACAATATAAGATTCTAATAAATTCTAAGTTATACAAAAATACACATATCATACTTTCTTATTACAATACTTTCGTTTCTATAAACAATATACTTTTCGAGAAATTTACTTACATTTGTTGACATCAAAAAACTTAATCCAATTATTGACCTCGTGTCCTTGACTTTTATAAAAATAGCGTTATCACTTATCTATGACGGTCTGCGTTATCGTTTATCAATAAGGTTTCATAAATAATAATAACAATATCTAAAATATGCCTCTAAAGTGCTCATTCGCTTTCTAGTGTACTATCTAATGCAATTGACCGTCGTAGTGGGGGTATTGTTTGATCTCGCTTCCTTTGTTCTATACAATACAATACTTAATGAGTGTGCTACAATATGACAATGTTTTACGAGTGTGCGCTATGTTAAATTTAATGTGTCGCTAACAAACTCTCCCTCGTGCTGCGCACAAACTCTTGAAGCGACATCAAACGTTTCTTATTCTACTTATGCTATTACATCTTTGCTATAATGTCCATGCACTTTTATTTCACTTTTACTTTCACTAAATTTCACTTTTGCTCTGCTTTGTTTTCACTATTCACTGGCACTATCACCACTAGCTTCGAAGCTGGCCGTCGCAGAATGCCACCACCGGTAGCCACATCAACGACTCTGGTCCGGTCGTCGGGGCCCGGCAGCGTGCGCACTACCCTCCCGCGAAGCCACGTGCCTCGCGGTAAGGCAGGATCCAGGACTGCTACGATGTCCCCACATCGGATGTCTCGGGTTGGCTGGCCGACGTTCCTCCGTGGCAGCAAGCCAGGAAGATATTCTTTCAGCCAGCGAGACCAGAAGTGGTCCGCTAGCCGCTGCGAAGTCTTCCACGAAGGTTTTCCGACAAGATCGGAATCGGAGAACGCGCCCAGCCTAGGCGCGCCGCAGGATCGCCCAATGAGGAAGTGGTTGGGCGTGAGTGACTCTGGATTGGTGCAGTCTTCCAGTTCGGTGAGAGGTCGAGAGTTGATAATGTGCTCGACCTCAAGCAGAAGAGTGTGTAGCGTCTCTTCTGAAGGATTCTTCTCTTTGAGCACGGCCGTCAGTGAAGTCTTAACGGACCGTACCAGTCTCTCCCACGCTCCTCCCATGTTCGGAGCACCAGGCGGTATGAATTTCCACCTGACGCCAATGTTGTCCGCGGCTGCCTCTACCTCTTCTTTCTTCAATGCTTCTACAGCTTCTTTCAATTCTCTGTTGGCACCCACAAAATTAGTACCATTGTCACTATAGATTACTTTTGGCATACCTCTTCTCGCGGCGAATCTTCTCAGGGCCATGATCATGGAGTCGGTTGACAGCGATGTAGCCAACTCTACGTGCACTGCTCTGGTTGTGAGACAGGTGAACAGTGCGCCCCATCGTTTTTCATGTCTTCTCCCAATGGTAATGGTCATCGGTCCGAAGTAATCTACAGCTGTGCAAGTGAACGGGTGACTGTTGTGAGACAGTCTTTCTGGAGGCAGATCTCCCATCGGTATCGTCGTCGGCATGGACTTTCTTACTTTGCACCATTGACAGAGGTGCGCGATTGATCGTACTGCTGCTCTTATTCCCACGATCCAGTATCTTTGTCTTAATTCGTTGATGACAGTAGCGTGGTTTCCGTGATGGAACACATTGTGGTAATGTTGGATAAGCAGTCGTGTTATCCAATCCCGTTTATCTAATACTATCGGGTTCTTTTCTTGTTGTGTTCCTTCGACGGCGTTAATTCTTCCTTTCAATCGAAGTATTCCGTCGATTTCGACTATATCTAAATTATGCAGCTTCTGACTTTTCGTTAAATGTTGACCTTTTCTCAACGTATCTATTTCGGCTTTGAAACTTTCGTCTTGACTTCGTCGCATCAATAGTGCCTCTGCTTTCGCTAACTGATGCGTTTCCAACGGAATAAAGAGTTTTTGTTGCTCTTTTGAAATCTTTTTTAGAACAATTGGAGTCTTCTTCCTTTTTCTGTTCTTCCTCCATGGTTCATCTTTCTTAGTCGCGTTGACTTTCTCTTTTTCTTGCTTATTATTTCTTAATATTTCGACGAATTGAACCACTCTTGCCGTGGACCTTAGGAGTCTATTCCAACTTGAAAATCTTTTCGGATCTGGCGTAGAAAACTCTTTCTGTCTCGTTGTTGCTACTTTTTCAATCTTCTTGTCCTCTTCGTGCGGTTCTCTCTTGATTTCTTTCGGCTTCGGCCAATGTTCCTCAGATTGTTTTAAGAATTCAGGCCCTTCAAACCATCTGTGTCTTTCGTTGAAGTTTTCGGGCACATCCCTGGTCGCATCGTCAGCCGGGTTTTGGTTTGTCGGTACCCATCTCCAATCTTGTGGTTTCGAAAGTTCTTCGATTTCGGCCAAGCGATGTGCCACGAACGTCTTAAATGTCCTCGGGTCTGATTTGATCCATGAAAGAACCGTCGTTGAGTCTGTCCAAAAAGTCTTTTTTACTACCGTCAGATCCATTTCTTTTTCAATTGCGCGCGCTAGTCTGCAACCTAACAATGCTGCTTGAAGTTCCAGTCTTGGAACGGATATCGGTTTTAGAGGAGTTACCCTGTTCTTTGCTGCGATCAACGAGGTTTTCGCATCTTCTTCTATCGTTTTCCAATATGCTGAGGCTGCATAGGACGTTTCGCTTGCATCCGTGAAGACGTGTAGCTCTCCCTCGGTGTGGTGAGGAGAGATGCATCGTGGTATTGTGAGCTCTTCTATTGTCTTCATATGTTGTAAGTATTTACGCCATTCGTCTTCCTCTGATGCCAAAATTTCGGTGTCCCATCCAACTCCGCTTCTCCAGATATTCTGCATTAGTTTCTTACCTTGAATAAGAACTGGAGCTATTAATCCCAAGGGATCAAATGTTGACATGATTGCGCTGACCACTTGTCTTTTCGTAGGGGTCTTTTCTCCTCGTAAAATTTCCCTTGGTACGTTTCTCATTGCTACTCGAAATGAAAAGCAGTCTTCTTGCACTTTCCATTTCATTCCGAGCGTTTTCTCTTCTTGCTGACCAAGTTCTAATTCCTTTTCCAAGCTATTGTCTCCGTTGATCCTTTTCAATACATTAGGACGGTTGGATGCCCATCCTCTTAAATGGAAACTTGCTTTCTTATGTATTTCGTCGACTGTCGTGGCGACTTCTACCGCATGTTCTTCTTCCCAAAAACTTTGTAGATAATCGTCCATGTAATGATTCTTTTCTATCGCTTTGATGGCCTCATGGTGCCCTTGTCCGTTGTCTTTCGCGTTTTTGTTTTTCACAAATATTGCTGTACTGGGTGATGAGGCCGCTCCGAATATTACAGTTTTAAGACGATACTCTTTCATTGGTCCTGTCCTGTCGCCTCCTCTCCATAAGAATCGCAAACTATCTCTGTCGTCTTCTCTCATAAGGATTTGCAGGAACATCTCTTTAATGTCAGCTACGACTGCTATAGGACCTTGACGAAAGCGTATTAACACACCCCATAATGATTGTAGCAGATCCGGTCCAGATAAGAGCGCGTCGTTCAGACACTTCCCATTGGATCTTGCTGCTGCATCAAATACTATCCTTCTTTTCTTTTTCGTTGGGTGAGTGACGGCGAAGTGCGGTAAGTACCACAATCTTGTGGATGTACTATGTTTCGGAGCTTCTTCTGCGTAGTCTGAATCCAACAAATGTTGTATCTGTTTCTCGTAGTCAGCTTTCAGTTCAGGATCTTTATCCAACTTTTTCTCTAAGTTTCTCATTCTGCTTTCCGCAGTTGATCGATTGTCTGGAAGAGTTTCGTCTTCCGCTTTCCAGATTAATCCCGCTTCGTATTTATCGACAGCAGCTTTTCGCACGACTTCTTCCAATTTCTTTGTTGCTCTCTCTTCAATGTCAGACGATGGCTTCCTTTCAGTGACACCTAGTGCTTCTATTGCGAAGTGTTCTTTAATTATGGCATCCAAATTGTCGTCTTGACTTTTCAGATGCGCACATCTCATAAACTGTACTTGTTTCGTTATCCCACCATCGCAACCGTGTAATACCCATCCCAGCTTCGTGAATGAAGCAACGGGTTCGTCCTTCTTGCGTTTCCTAGTGTGTCTCGATACGATCAGTTCCCAATTGTCCTGACCTATTAACATTTTCGGAGGCGTGTCTTCGTAACATATTTTGTCGATAAGAGGCTTCAGGTGTGGACAGGCTTCCAATCTCGCCCTATCCACTGTTTGCGGTGACAACTGGATTTCTTTAATTGTTCTCACGTTATTTATGTTCATTTTCTTCCGTTGGTGGACGCCTTTAATCTTCAAATTGATTCTTTCAGAATCCGTGTTTCTTATCGTATTTCCACCAACTGTTTCTAGAGCAAGGATTTCTTTCGGTCCTGTGGCTCCTATTTCTTTTGCTGTAGCTTCGTCCAGCAATGTGACTGTCGAACCTTCATCCAGAAGTGCTAATACTTTCACAGATTTCGTTGGCCCGTATAGCAGTACGGGCATTATTTTCAATAGCGCTTGTGGTGTTTTCAAAGTGTTGACAGTTCCAGTAACACTAGCTTCTTCTTTCCTCTTTTCATCTGTACTGTTTTCTTTCTTATATTCCTTATGAAGAAGCGCATGGTGTAATCTCTTACATTGTCGGCAGGGTCTAGACCTGCAATCATCTTTTCGATGTCGTCCTCTTAGGCAATTGAAGCAAACTTTTAACTTTTTTACCATTTCCCACCTTTCGTCGATACTTGCGTTTTTCAATTCTTTGCATTCCGAAAAATAGTGATCTCCTTTGCATTGAATACATTGAATTCCCCTTCTCATGGGTTGTTCAACTGCTACGTGTGCTGACTGCCTCTTTGGTTGTATCACTTTCTTCTTTTCGTTTGATAGCAGCACAACACTTCTATCGGCTTCTTTGTTCAGGAAGTTGGCTAGTATTTCGAGATCAGGTTCATCTTCGTCGTATTGTGCGATATAATCGCACCATCTAAATTGAATAAACGCTGGCAATTTTTCCGTGATTTGTTTCACTATTTCCGGTGAGTGTAGGTACTTGTTTTTCTTTAACCCTTTGATACTTGTCACACTGTTGTTGACTTTACATGAGAATGCACTAAGTTCTTGTACATTTTCACTTACACGAGGAAGCGCCCTTAATTTGTCTAATTCGGCTGTGACTAATAAGTCCGCTCTACCGAATCTTCTCCTTAATGCTTCCATGACGTCATTGGGTTGAGAATCCGAATATAATATATTTTTCACTGCTTCTCTTGCTTGTCCCACGATGCTTTTTCTTAGTCGAGCCATATTCTGAACTGCCGAAAACATGGTAGATGTTTCGGTGTATACTGTTAGGAAAGCTAGCCATTCTGCACTATCTCCATTAAATGTTGGTAACTCAAACATGTACTTCGGTGGCAACGGTTTGTGTTTCGAAGTAGCTTTTTCGAATGCCGCTGCTATAGCTGAAGCGAGGTTGTTCACTGGTAGATCTTCATTTCTGTTGAATGGAACTTCCATACATGACGCGTTGTCTTGTGTGCCAGCCATCCAACTTCGTACACGATCCGCCCTGTCCTCTGGTTCCTCTAGGTCGGAATCAGATTCTTCCTCAAGAAGTTTCGCCTCTGCTTCCCTTTTCGCGGTTTCTGCTTTTATTTGTTCCAATTTGAGTTCCGCAATTTCTTTTTCCAGTTGAAGTTTCCTTCTTGTTTTCACTGACTTGCTTGTTCCTGCTCTCTTGCTCCTAGATGGGGAGCGCGTTGTCTGCGTAGGCTCGCTATCTCTCGGTTCCATTGGAACTAATGTCATCGTGCTTCCCGGTAGTGCTTGTTCTCGCGTTCCAGTTTGCATGCTTGTGTTTGTGGAGTCCTCAGTTCCACTTGTAGTTCCTCGACTTGTAGGAGTTCTATGTGTTGTGCCTGTTTCTTCACTTGTTGTAGTAGGTGGACGTAATGGTTCCATTTTGCCTTTCTGGCTTCTCGTTACTGGCATTTTGAAAGGTATTGAAGATCCGGCTCGAAGGACCACGCCTTTGTTGCGGGTCGAGGTGACAGTATAACCCTGACTAGGTACCTGCCTCCCCTAGCCTCCCCTTCACTTATAGGGAGTCCCGAATTCCGCTCCAGTAGAAGTCCGCCCCCCCCCGCTGGTATATGACGTCAACGGCTGCGGACGCGGCAGTGAGGCCAACAAAGAATCCTCGGATGGTAGGTTGTGTAGAAATGGGGTCATCAACCTCTTCCAAAAGCCTATGTCTAATTTCACTTGATTGTTAATAAAACTACTATACGTGGGGTCATTGACCTTACTCACTGAGTGTCTATTCACTATATGATCACTAAATATTGAGTCTCTCTCTCTAACCAAAGTCTATGTCACTTAATAATGTCTGAATTACTCACGGTTTAAAGGTTCAGTCACTGAAATCCAATAGCACTATCACTAATTGGAATACCTACTCACTATGTTCAAGTCTTATTGGAAACCACTAAACTAATTGAAGAATTAAAAAACGAAAACAATACACAATTTGTCCGTCCACTAACCACGCACAACACCTTATACTAATTTCCTAACACTATTAAACTATTACACTAAGAGGTATTATTCCGACTTAATTTCTTGAAGACTTCTTCTTCTTGAGGACTTTTTCTTTCTTGAGGTCTTCTTTTTCTTGATTTTTCACTTTGAACTGGAACAATTGCACTACGACGCCCTCTGCCGCCGATTTTACTATTGTAAGTCGGAGTAATACCTTAACGCGAACCTCAAATTTCGTGACGATTTCTGGTGTTGTGCATAGCTTCGCTTAGGTGATATTTATTTACTTTTCTCAATTTTACATGACTAAAACATAGCAATTTCCATTTTCCAAATAAAGTAACAAAAATTCTCATCATATAAAATAATTTTCACATATGACAATTTCTTTCTCAAAGAGATTTTAACAAAAGTTTGTCTTCAACCTATGCTTTCATCAAAATTTCTTGTCAACTTTTAAATATTTCTCGAATATACAATATAAGATTCTAATAAATTCTAAGTTATACAAAAATACACATATCATACTTTCTTATTACAATACTTTCGTTTCTATAAACAATATACTTTTCGAGAAATTTACTTACATTTGTTGACATCAAAAAACATAATCCAATTATTGACCTCGTGTCCTTGACTTTTATAAAAATAGCGTTATCACTTATCTATGACGGTCTGCGTTATCGTTTATCAATAAGGTTTCATAAATAATAATAACAATATCTAAAATATGCCTCTAAAGTGCTCATTCGCTTTCTAGTGTACTATCTAATGCAATTGACCGTCGTAGTGGGGGTATTGTTTGATCTCGCTTCCTTTGTTCTATACAATACAATACTTAATGAGTGTGCTACAATATGACAATGTTTTACGAGTGTGCGCTATGTTAAATTTAATGTGTCGCTAACAATCAGATCTGATCGTTTATTGCATAAAAAGGATAAGACCTCTCCATCTCGTTCCCATGGATGTCGTAAAAGGCGATTAAGGCTAACAACTACTTTAAGGCGATGGTATAGCAACCTGTCACTATTTGAATCTCAATTCTATCACTAAATCAAACAGCTGAATGTGGCTTATCAGTATTTTTAAGACTGTTAGCTCAGTCTACTCCGCAAGAGATATAGACGTGATTATATTAATGTATGTTTTGTTAATATTTTCACTAGGTTATCACACTTATCACTTGTATCGTTCGTTATAAGGTATAGAAAAATTGCACATAATATTATTTTATTAAGATACCTCTATTAAGATGCTACAGATTCGCAGACAGTATTCTAAAAAAAGAAAGATCAAATATTGATTTTTATAGGTACTCCACTCCGAATCACATATCTTAATCCAAAATCATTGTAAAACATTTTGGACCGTTTTAAAGTCGTTTTCAGTGGAAAGCGTCCACTATTGCCGCTTCACTTGACTCTCAAACTTGTTCCAGTGTGCCAGTAGTGCCAGTCCGCTTCAGTTGTTGGTGCGGAAATTTAAAAGCTTCTTAGAAAAAAAAAATCGAGAAATATTTAAAACTAACTTAAAGTAAATTTTGTAGAGATACTGATGCACATTACTGAATACTAACCGATGCTCTTACGGTGAGGGAAAACATCGAGAGGAAAACTTGTTATAATGTGTAACCATGGACGATCCAATAACGACGGGTTAAGTTCCCCTGCAAAGGTTGCGGTGGTCAGACGGGAGTCGCTTCGTGTAAAAAACGTGACTCACCCAGTCCAGAATTCATGGTTCCAAAGGCTGGGCTCCTCTCCAAAATGGTGAGGATGTGACCGGGACTAAAGCCAGGAGGAAGAAGACTTTTGCACATTTTACGGTGAGGGAAAATACCGTGAGGAAACCTGCACATTCACACAACTGGTTACAAACATGATCCGATATGAGGTACTCTCTTGCAAAGGTCAGACGGTATTGCTTCGTGTAAAAATCTGACTTATACAATCCATTGTTTAAGTCAGATTTTTACACGAAGCTATATCACGCCTATGGGCAAGATACTGGAGTATCTTGATCATAGGCGCACCCCGCGGGCTTATAATATCTTCAAAGAGGTAAGAACAAAACTAGGACTGAATCAATGTCGTAGAAAGACTGGACCGATAAAACATCCACCAAAAAAGTGTCTTTATTCTATTCGTAGTAATTATTTTTGCAATTGACAGTTAAAAATATTGTTGTTTCAGGTAAGACTTGTACATATGTATATCGCATTTAGCTGTGAAAAATCATCATAGGTAAGATAGTTTAAAATTTATTCAACGCTATAAGATAGTATTTATCTTTTATTTACTTCTAAAATGTAATCGGTATTTGACAATAAATACTTTTTTACTTTTTTACAGTGTATTTACCAGTACAGAAAATAAATATCCTATCTATTTTGCTTAGTTTCTTAATATCTTTAATATCTTAAGCTTGTTGCAAAAGTTTTCAAAACCTAGTTATACCTTCTAATTGGAAGTTTTCATTAAGCACAATAAGAGTTAACCAAATTAAACTAAACTTAACCAAAAAATCCAATTATCTGAAAATCCCGAGTTTGTAATACAAGTCCTAATGAGATATCTTTGAGGTCAAGAGAATCTCGGAGAAATCTAACAAGGACCTTTTACAACGTAAATACGAAAAACAATTCGAAATAAAATACAATTTTATTTCCTCGGTTTGTTTAATGTAGAAATACTTAATTGGAATTGTTATATTGAAGGCTCTTAACAAACAGACCATTTTTATTCATTTTGAATTATATTTTGAATGATAATATTTTAAGTGGGAAAGTAAATCTATCTACTTTATTATTAAAAAAATGTACCTACTGTTCGAAAGAAAATTACATTAAACTGTTCTGTGCGCGTTATTTAAGGTCATATATATATATATATATATATATATATGACATATCACGTCTTTATCTCTTACATCTCTTTCCCATGCATGTCATAAAAGGCGACTAAGGGATAGGCTTATAATCTTTTGAATCTCAATTCTATCACTAAGCCACACCGCTGAACGTGGCCTATTAGTCTTTTAAATACTGTTGGTTGTCTACCCCGCAAGGGACATAGACGTGACTACTGATATGTATGTATCTCTTACAAGATAGACAAGTCACAAAAATCAAAGAACACGTTTAGTTGTAAAATTAAGATTAGTAAATATCATTGGACTTAAAAATTTAATTCGATGAGGATTATCAATTCCTACATACAAAACATAATCATCTTCTTTGTATACCAAGTGGTAGTATACTTTTACAGTTACAAATGTGCCTTGTAGAATAGTTGAAAGAGCCGCAGTATTTCCTTACCTTTTGAGGGTCACGATTTCCTGCCGACGTGCTTGTAGGCCCACGTACAAACGGACAAAGGTATCGTTGTATGGTGTATAATGTAGTAAATTGTTACATTTAGTTACAATTTACTTGTATAATGTAGTAAATTGTGTCATTTAGTAACAATTGTTACATTTAGTAAGAATTTACTTGTTACATTTACTAACAATTTACTTGTTACATTTAGTAACAATTTACTTGTTACATTTAGTAACAATTTACTTGTTACATTTAGTAACATTTTACTTGTTACATTTAGTAACATTTTACTTGGTATTGTGAGATAATATTGTGAATTTGATTTGAAAAGAACAAACACAAATTACAGTGTACCTACATTCATTTAGTTTCGTCAATATCCCCTGCGGAATAGACAGAGCCAACATTCTCGAAAAAACTGAAAGGCCACGTTCAACTGTACAGCTTAATAATTTTCCATTCCATCCATCGCATACAGGACAACATTCATGGGAAAGATATAGAATAATCTTTTTCTCAAGTACCCAGGAACCACACGGCGTCCTTATTGGTAACTAGAGGCCGCCCGCGACTTCGTCCGCTTGGAATCAATCCCGCAGGTACTCCGGGCTAAAAAGTATAGCCTATATGTTATTCTGGGTTTTCAGCTACCTACATACCAAATTTAATCTTAAACGGTTCAGTAGTTTTTGCGAAAAGAGTAACAAACATCCATACTGACATCCTGACATTCTCACAAACTTTCGCATTTATAATATTAGTAGGATTTGCTTTAAAAGTCTTGTTACAGTAAATACATGTACATGTTCAGATACGAGCTATGTGGTTGTCCTAAATACCTTATGATCACTAGGTACAGTTCGCGCTTGACCGCGTTCTTATCTCTGCTCAGTGTTGCAGACAGCTTGAAGCGATTACCTAGGGTCATTAGGCTGCCAGACATTAAGCTCTCTCACAAAATATAGTTAACAGAAATGTAGAAATTTTTTTGTAGAAAAAACAAACTTTATGAAAACAACAAAGTACTTTTTCACAATACATCAAAAACTTTATCAGTTAGACAAAACCTGATATTGATACGTGTCATCCAGCTGTTTTTTTTTTCATCTTTTGTCATCGAGTGGGAATTGTTTCGTTTATTCTAGTTGGAAACAAATAAATTTAAACACTTTAATTTCAATTCCATGATTGAGTTATACAGCTAAACGTGCCCTTACAGTCTTTTCGAAATTATCGGCCCTGTCTTCCCCGTAAGGCATGAATTCGGTATGTATATAGGTATATCAACTCGTGTCATCTTATTGTTTAACAGAAATCATGGCTGTTTAATCAAGCTATTACCAAGTCATTTAGCGATAGCCGATGATCAGCGTTAGCTCTAAATATATATTATAGTTCATAAATTGTACATTTGAAAGCATTGCTTTAGCATAAATTTTTATAAGTTTTATGAAAATGGATAAATTATTGAAGTTGGCATTACTTTTTTAGGCGATGGATGTCACTATTTGAATCTCAATTCTATCATTAAACCAAACAGCTTAGCGTGGCCTATCAGTCTTTTCCAGACTGTTTGCTTTGTTCCCCGAAATGGATATAGACGTGATTATATGTATGATGTATGTATGTTATTATAACAAGGAAGGAAATGATCTACCTATGTTATGTCTTTATTGTATGAGAAAGAACACACAACAATTACCATTATATGAGGAAGGACATTTAGTTTGCGGCTAGTTCCATAGTGTGATTAGTCCTAATCTATTAATGAACAGACGAAATCTCAGAGTTGTCTTCTGAATATTTGATGCCAGATTAGTAAGATCTATCGGACAAGAAGATTTATTTCCTGGTGAGCTGGTGATCGGTCAATAAGGAAAATCGACTTAAAGGATAAACAGGAATTACCCTGTCTTTCAAATGAATCGTGAACATATACGACAAGTTGGTCTTTTAGTCATATAAAAAACAAGATGTGCTGTGTAGTTCCGGTTACTTTAGAAAAGGAACACTCCATAACTTTCTCATGGATTTCATAAAGGCGACTAAGGGTAAGGCTTATAAACTTTCTTTTTGAGGCGATAGGCTATAGCAACAAGTCACTATTTGAATCTCGATTCCATCATTGAGCCCTACAGCTGACCGTGGTCTTTCTGTCTTTTCAAGACCGTTGGCTAGACAGAACCAACAGTCTTCAAAAGACTGCAAGGGATATAGACGTGATAATATGTATATATGTATGTAAGATAAAAATGTGATTATTGCTTTAAATAACTGGTAATGTGAGAGATTGGAAGTCTATAATTCTCATCTTCCACTTGTCTCCGCTAAGGCGTAATACTTATAGAATGTTCAAATCTTTTTGACAATGATAAAGAAATTGTAGTGAGTAAAGTAAGGAACCTGAGAATTTGCTCTGCTTTGCTCTGTAGGGATTATAAATAAATAAATTAATATATACGGGACAAATTACACAGATTGAGTTAGTCTCGAAGTAAGTTCGAAACTTGTGTTACGAGATACTAACTCAACGATACTATATTTTATAATAAATACTTTGTATATAGATTAACATCCAAGACCCAGGCCAATCAGAGAAAGTTCGTTTCTCATCATGCCCTGGCCGGGATTCGAACCCGGGACCTCCGGTGACACAGTCAAGCGCACTACCGCTACGCCACAGAGATTCATGATTACTAGCTCTTCATTGTTCTTTTTAGACATCACTGTCAATCGTGTTCTTTATTTCTTTGGTCGTCTGCTATTTTCCAGCCCTGTCCCAGCTACTCTGCCGTTTTTCCTACATTCACTACTTTTGTCTTAAAGCGAATGATGTATTTCTGACTTTAAGATATTTAAGCAGCTCCTTCGAGACTTGGCTAGTTATTAATAGTAAGTGGGATTGTATTAAAGTATTACTTTTTATTATCATAGATTTGAGTGCGTTTGACCTCAATCTGCCTGGTGCAAAGCATGATAAGGCCTAAGGAGAGTGTTAGAGCTCGACGCTGAAATGAACCCTCGAAAATGGAAGCCTCAGAAATAATTAATATCAATCAAAAATTCAATAAAACAAAGAAAAGTAAAAAAGTTATATGAGTTTTGTCACGTTAAGCGAAAAAGTTAAATAAAGTCATTTTAATTTGAATGATAAATGAATGGGGTCAAGTTTTCTGGATTGCGTGATGTTAACATTTTATAAAGTACCAACAGGGTGCCTATATTTTTAACGGAAACTTTTATGATCTCAGTTCTGTCATCTCCGACATACCTCCAACGACAAGAGGCAAGTATAGAAGATGCTCTTCGTTAAAGAAAACATAAAGGAAATTCTTGCTCTTACAGTTGAAAATTTTACATACATACATTAGACAGAGGACAGAGCGAACACTCTTGAAAAGACTGAAAAGCCACGTTTAGCGGCATGGCTTAATTAAGAAATTGAAATTTAAATAGTGACAGGTTGCTAGCCCATCGCCTACAATAATCCCAAGTTTATTACCGCTGATGTCTTGGCAACTAAGGGAAAGCTCTTAGTCATTTTTAAGGTGCGCTTTTAAGACTATGATCCTATATTGGGTGAATCAGGTTTTTACACCAAGCGCCTCCCATCAAATCTCCGTAGCCTTGGAAGGTGAACTTAATTCATGATCATGGTTATACATTCAGTTGCGTGATAGTACATGTTTCCTCACGATATTTCCCCTGATCTCGCATTAGTTAGCACTCATATTGTACATCGAGAAAAGAATATAGGATTTGAACCTGTGCTCCTAAGCGTATTACTTGCGCATTTTATCGACCACCAACGCTCTTATGCATTGTAAGAACATAATCTCCTATAACTTAAACCTCGCCGCAACCTCACTCAACTTTGACTGGTATCACAAAATTATTCTCGTTTCTACCCTCATCATTAAAAGTTGCGACAGTAACATCGGGTGGCTGTATTGAATTATCATTTTAAGTTCATTCATCAAACAGTCTAAAGTCGGAAATTGTCTGAAACTAGGGTAAATAGTGTTAGTTGTTTTGATTCGTTAACTTTGTTTGTCATAGTGTAGTTTCAGCCACTTAAAACTTGGCTTTAACTTATGATATGTGTCTTATATAGCTGTGTATTTTTATGAAGGATATCTGATATACTACTGGATATAGTATAGTAAATATATGAATCTCAATTTCGTCATTACGACATCCAGCTCTATATGGTTTTTAGTGTTTTTGAGACTGTCTACCGCGTAAGGGATAAAGACGCAACATATTTATGTTGTAAAAAATAATAAATAAAAAATCCAACGACATTTTATTCGTGCCTTTAAATTAATTGACACGTGTAGCGATAAAACGAAACACAATAATTTGCAATGATTAATGATCAAGGGTTTTTCAACGTGTCAGCCTTTATTAATTGCCATTGCTTGTTGGCTCAAATGAAAATGAATGAGCTATTAAAATGTCTGAATTATTAAAATTACCTAGTGTTTAGCCCGGAACTTCGTGTCCGTTAGAATAGTAATAGGTCATGAGGTATTAATTGGCCGTTTGGTCTCGGGCTCTTAAGAATAGAACCACTTCATCTCTTTGAAATGGAGATCGTAAAAGGCGACAGTCTTCAAATTTAATAAAGTATTACGGACAAAAGGGTACCCCGGGTTCCTTGAAGCAGTGATGTGACCAGGATTATGTAAAAAGGTAGAAGAGTTAGAGATTTAATTGTCAATGAAACAATGCAAATATTATAGAAGATTCCCTATATTGATTTTATGCCAATTTTTCCGAGTGCATATATCGGTCGGTTACTATTTTATTATATGTATGGAAGATAAATATATCGGTGATAAATATGAAGGAAACTACTTATACAAATCTAAGCACGAATAAATTTTGGCATTGCTAGCATTATGTTTTATCTCCTATGCATTTGATATCCTTCAAATCATGGACCTGAAGTAGCCAAGTACAATCCGTGGAGGCAGTTTTGTTCGTTACATGGTAATTTTTGATATAAGGCGTATGAAACAATAAGTTCCTTTTACGATGGGCAAGCTGAAGATGTCATTCGATTAATATTCTTATGCCTTTTGATTTTGTCTACCCTTAGAAATAAATCAATAGGTTTTACTTATGCATGCAAGTAATTTTTTTTTATATTTATTACGTCCTTCTAGTTTCGCAAGTCGTCACTCATACATAAAACAGGATTGATATTTCATTCATAGAGTACTGAAAAAAAGCCTCTATTAATCTTCATTACTTCGCACTATCAAAGATCACGTTCAGATAATGTTACAGAATAATTCATAAGACGAATTGGCACTCTGAAACCTAAATACATTTACATTAGTTTACATAAAGCGAGCAATAACTATAGGGTCTAAGTCACATGTTAATAGGTATGTCTATTAATTATCTTAAAAAATCTTGTGCAATACATACATGAATCACGCCTCTTTCCAGGAGGGGTAAGCAGAGACCACATCTTCCCAATTACCATGATCTCTGCATATTTCTTTCGCTTTATTCACATTTATAACTCTCTTTATGCAAGCTCGTCGGTTTCGGGTACTCCTGATCAGACCTTATGCCAGAACGTCTCCGATTTGATCAAAAATCTTATAGATGTTTGTCTTTTGGTTCTTTATCGATTACTTCAAGCTAACTTTATCTTTTTGCCAAATATTCCTGATACATACATATTATCATTTCTATATCCCTTGCGGGGTAGACAGAGCCAAAAGTCTGGAAAAGACTGATAGGTCACGTTCAGCTGTTTGGCTCAATGATAGAATTGAGATTCAAATAGGTAGTGATAAGTTGCTGGCCCAACGCCTAAAAGAAGAATCCTAAGTTTATAAGCCTATCACATATATTCCTTATGATTGGCAAAAAAATTGCAGAATATGAAAGAACGAATAAAATGTCAAAGGAATAGCTATATTTAAAATGAATCTCCTTCCATCCATTCAATATTCTTCATCAATTAATTTAAAAGCAACGCAAGCCGTTGCTTCTAAAGCAAATCCATATTTATGAACTGCTAATTTCCTTCATATTTTATTAACTCCGTAACATTAAAAGGGATGAAGGAGTGATAATTCGAAAATCCATATTTCTACAGACATGGAAACCAATGGCAGAATGTAATTTCCAAAGAGGGATTTGTTATGACGTGTGACGTAATGGGTACTAAAAGTTATAGTCCAATTTATTGCGCGGTTTACCCGAGTATTTTTCTTATTTTGTAAGAATATTGGAGGGGTTTTAACCCACTTACAGAAAATGAGAAGTTTGTCAATTCGACTGCATGTTTTTTTTTATATTTATTGTTAATTGATGTCTCAGCCACTTACAATTATATAATTTTAGTTTTATTTCTAAACAATTCTCGTAGTTTGTCAGAACTCCTATTCAGCACAAGCTATAAATACGAAGTTCGCAAATAGCTCGTGGCTTCGACTTGTTACAACTGAGACTGGCAAACAAATTGTATATATATTATTGAACTGAGTTCTATGTATATACAGCAGTCCGACAGTTGCTGGGAAAATCGCTTTCTCGGAACAGTCAATATTTGTGTCCCAGTTATCTCGGGTTTCCTATTCATATTTGTTTTTAATTATTCATTTTAAATGTTAAAACCAATAAAATATTTTATCAGAATTTATTTTCCATTGATATCGTAAAAGGCGACTAAGAGTTAAGCTCTAACTTTGTTAATGTAAGGGCATTTATAAAACAGAAAGCATAAAGCGAAAAATCAAAATGACAAAATCTAACAGTTAACATTTTTAAGATAAAAAGCGCTGTATTACAACCAAAAAGTCTGTTTAAAACTTATTCCCTATTCATATATTCGTTGCCTGGCGTTTACGTTCTTTGTGCGAAATTAAACAAGTTTTTTTTCTGACGTCTTTTTGTGACGTTTCAGTTGTCGTGAAAAGATTTTGCAGTAGTTTACTATACTTAAGTCTATCACAAGTAACAAGGCTAAAGTAATTGACTGTAAGTATTATTAGGTCTGCTTCCAATAAATACATAAGATAAGATGCTGACTGACTGACTCACTGGTATATCAACGCATGGCTCAAACAGCTAAGATTAGAGATTTGAAAATTGTTACATAGTTTCTTTATGTGGTACTTACCTTGTGGTGGGTACCTAATAATGAGGGTACTAAGAAAATATTGCTCGGAATTCTCACGCAAAGGGCAATAGACGGGATTTTTCGCTTAAAGCAGGCAGAGCCAAGGGGGCGCTCTAGTACATACATATATATTATCACGTGTTCATCCCGTAAGAGGTAAATAAAGACAATCTTTGAAAGTCTTAATATTAATATGACTATTCTCAATAACCTACTTAAGTAGGTACTTAACTGGTAAACTTTCAAAAAAAATGGTATTATTTCGAGACAAACGTTATACATACATACATAATAAATACATATGGTCACGTCTATATCCCTTGAGGGGTAGACAGAGCCAACAGTCTTAAAAAGACTGAATGGCCACGTTCAGCTATTTGGCTTAATGGTAGAATTTTGATTAAAAGTGACAGGTTGCTAGCGCATCGCCTAAAAAAGAACCCCAATTTTGTAAGCCTATCCCTTAGTCGCTTTTTACGACATCAATGGGAAAGAGATGGAGTGGTCATATTCTTTTTTGTATTGGTGCTGGAAACCAAACGGCAAAGACATTATCTTTGAAAGTCTTAATATGACTGTTCTCAATAACCTACTTAAGTACTTAATTGGTAAACTTACAAAAAAAAAATGGTATTATTCGAGACAAATGTTATATCGTCAGAATTTGCGTTTATCAGACAACAATACATAAAGCAGTCAAATCCAGTGCTTCATGAATAGATGGCTATACTGAAGCCAAATTTACTTTCATACATTTTGTATGCACGGTTGCATACAGACTACTCGTACAGACAAAATGACACATTGTCTGAATCACGTCAGTATGATGTTTGCAATGAAGGGGTTACCCTACACAGTTAATGTATAGGGTAAAAATGTAACTATCATCTCGAATGAGTCACTGAATCATTAACATATACATACATATTTCACGTCTTTATCTGTTACAGGGTAGACGAACAGTCCCGAAAGACTGAAAGATGAAATGATTAATGATAGATTTGAGTAATCTCAATTTTATCATTAATCAAATAGTGTCAGGTTGCTAGTCCATCGCCTAAAAGTAAAGTGCCAAGTTTATTAGCCTTTCCCTTGTTGCCTTTTACAATCTACACGTTGAGAGAAGCAGCTGGTTCACACTGTTTTTTTTTTCACCACCAGGTCCGGCTAGCATGAAAACTTGCATTTGATGAATGTGCGCCTGAAAAGTAATATATTACCAAAAACAAAATTCCTTTAAGCATGATCAAAGAACTTTTTCATCGAAATATGCAAAATGACATTCGCAGAGCTCGCATAGTTTCAGCAAACTTTTTTGAAACGTTTTTAAAACAAGATGTGTTTGGGAATGTTAAATTTATTCGACCATAGCTTTTTTAACGAGGGTGTTCTTATTAAAATTGTCAAATAAACGAATGTGATGTTGTTATTAATAGATAGAGAGATATAAATAAGTTGAAAATCTAGAACTTCTGAAGCAACATGATAGTCTTTTTTTTTGTTACCTAAAATTTCTACACGAGCCAAACCCTGGACTAAAACCCTGGACTTAAGTACGATAAATTGTTTGTTTGTAATATCTTTATTGCATAGAAATTTACACAGTAACAAGAAAATAGTACAAAGTTATAAAATAAACAAATCACTAGCAATGGCGGAAATAAATTTTTGTTTTAAATAAGATTTTTAATTAACAACTGAAAATATTCACGACGATGACGTATATAAATGAAGATCACCTAGAATTATTATGAGACTCATTAAAAAAATCCAAGATGGCGTTAAACCATCACAGAAAGAGGGCTATTCTGAAATTGCAAACTTTTGTTCTCTCCGCTGATCATTTCGTCCCCGCGGGCGGCCATTGTCTTGTGACACTCATAAATCTACAGCAACACGGCCATTGTACAGAATCAATTCCAATAAGTAATTTAGATTGAAATATTGCAAGTTCCATTTGCGGAGTCCAAAAGGTAAAGTCTGATCAGAAAGTACGGGCGCTGCTTTTTTTCTTGATAATATCTTGGCGATATTGAATGCAGAAAGTGAATTCAGATGGAAATGTATTCTCTAACAAAAAAAAAATTATAATTTTCTTTCGTTTCTTGCAGAACTGAAAAATAAGGTCTAGCTAATTTGTGTGTGTGTATGTGTACTAAAATAAGTTAGACCGAATATTTTTCATTATAATTTTATGTTGTGGTATTATAATCTTTTATGCCAATTTGATTTATCTTATATGATAAAAATCTATATCAGTAGCATTAGAAGAGATTGCTTAGCGAAAAGTCCGCTGTTGCTCAATATATTTTTATTAAGTATATATTATATTTACGGTTACCGGTACCTGTACAGTTTTTATGGGCAATCAAGATATTTTGTATTGTACATTGTTTAAAATGACTTATGAATGTTTTTATAGACTAGAAATTTGTATAAGTACTAATCAATACCAGATGCTGTCACATTGTAAATAGGTATTGCAGCGTTAAATTGAATGTGCATGAAATACACATTATATATATAAAACACATTATTATTATAAAAATTATACCAAACCAAAACCAAGAATTTTCTAATCATATAGAATATATCAATTGATCAATCTAAGTCGTCTATTTATTCCAAACTTTAATCTAAGACCTCACTTTAATCTGACCCGTTAGAAATCCGAATCCAAGCCAGTTTTAATTAAAAGTCTCGGTTTTTGCTACTTTCATGTTTTTTTTTTATATTGTGACTTTTATTATTAGGAACCAAAATAGCTTAGAATATTCTTTAGTTAAAATTCAGTTAAACCAAGTATAATTATAGTTTTTTCTAAATAATGAAGTGTTAAATTATTTACTACGCATTCTAGGAGCATTATTATACTTTCAACTTTTACGTTTCATTTTTGTATTATCTTCACAATTGGAAGCAGACTTTGCATCGAATCTAAATATCAATTTTAATTGTATTATTCTTAAATATTATGATTTTATTATGTTCCATTGCATATTTTAGTGAAAATGCAATGCAAATGAATATGAAGTTTCTCATAGCTCAAAGGATTACCACATCAATTATTTTAGTCCATCCATATAGTCCACTCCCAACTTCCATCAACAATAGACAGCAGGCTTTCCGTCTTACTTGATCACTAACCTAGTTCTGCTGCTCACTTACCTTGATGCGTATACGGTACACTGACCTCTTTAGTTTACTCTGGATTTTATATTGGTAATGTAAGAATGATTCATATTAAGTGATTAATGCGTTGATATAAAATAACACAAAATACGTAAAGTTACGAGTATTTCGCTTTCTCATTGATTCCAAATTTTTTAAACAAACACACGTTTGGTTATAATCATGAAAAGAACTGGGAAATGCCCATTTTTTTCATACAGAATTGTTCAATATAACATTTGCATCAAACGTAACATCAAATATTACTACTCACAGGACTCGCTCTAGTTGGACCTTCAATTGGGCGGCAAAAACTTTCTGCCATCTTGTATACTAGAGTACGCCCGCGGCTTCATTGGTTCGTGTGAAAAAAAAATTTGGGAAATCTTTTAGTGCACCTCTAGACCACATACAGAAACTATTCCAAATTTAAATGTTCTAGACTCAGCGATGTGCATTGACATGTCAGTCAGTGTCCTCTTCTATATTTTCGACATATGAATTTGGTCCAGCGTACTTGTATCTCATTCACATCAGTGGTAAAGGGGTCTAGGCATTTCGCTTCCATTGTGATCCGGCAGTGCGAAGACAACGTTAGTCGCACAGTGACCGCGGCGCGGATATCCCGCCCTCGCATCTCGCGGGAATTTCAAATTCCGAACACATTGCCCGATTTAAAATTCGAAATGTGAAATGGAAAACGAATTTCAAAGTGGATTTTGAAGTTGAAATTTTGTTTGAGAATATCCCTATGTAAATATTTGATATCACTAGTGTTGACTTTTCACTTTGTCGCTGGAATCAGCTTGAACATTCCAGGTATTGGGAGTAGATTTTTAGTTACTTTTAATATGGAACGTAATTTATTATTTTCAATCAGAAAAAAATAAATTACGATAAAGATTTACGTAAATACCTGACATCGTACCTAATCCAGGATTAAGGTCCAAAGCGCATCCTTGTTTTCCCACCAGAGAAGGGACTATGTAACCACGACTTACGCGAAGTGTAAAAGAGTACAGATATTTATCACGATACAAAATATCAAACAAAACAACTAAACATTACGCAAAGCCAAGCTTTCGAAATTTTACCATAGTAAATTAATTGGTCGAGAATCTGGCTTAGGCGTGTAAACTGTGTTAATTTCGGAAATAAATTATCATCAACTTCAGCTCAACGGACAGTCTCGAAAGCGAATTGTAAGACTTAATCTAGACATAAATTAAGGTGAAGGCTAACAGATGTCTGGTATTACTCAGATAATTGACAAATTGAGTGCAGCTGCTGAATAGACTTTGTTCATGTTATTCATCTTCTAGTTTTAAGAGAAAATATTTTTCTAATGAATTGCAAAAAAAAAAAAACTGTTACTTGCTCTCGCCAACAACTCTACCTACTACCTATCTACGGAAATGATATGAAATTCCCGATTTTCCCGCAGATATTCATATTATTTATATAGTAAAAACATACATATGAGTAATAATATATTTCACATCTTTATCCCATACTTATTATGTGATGTGACGTCAATAAGTGATACCTTGTATCCAATTATGAAAATAAATCTATTCTATTCTATTCATATGAGTATCTGCGAGTATTTCATGATAATAGCAAATAGTCATAAATCTCGGAGACCAAATTTAGCTAAAAAAATCATTATTTTCATGTCAATTAATACCATTATTTTAAAAGGGAATCGCAATATGTACACTTGCCCATTTCAAACAAGACCGTTTCCCAAAACAGTCATTTGTTTTTACTTTACAGCCGTTGTTAAAAGAGCTATCAAAAGGAATTAGAATTTCGGACCTCCATAATGGACATTTCCTTTTATGAGTTTTTAATTCAGAAAGAATTAATGATTTTACTGGTTGCTGTTTTCTTTGCAAGAGAAATCTGTAAGGATCGTCACAAATGGATTTCTGGATATCCTAATGGGTAACAGATGTGTTATTATGTTTATTGAATTCCATAGATTTGCGTAAACAAATAAGAACATGCTCCAATTTATTACGCCTCTATTTCCCTGGTTGTTGTTCAATTAGACTCAATAAAATGTACTTATTTGAATATCTGTTAGTAAGTTTTTAAATACATACTTTGAATATGTACGCAAGTCGGCAAATGGAAAATTACTCTTCTTATTTAAGTATATTTTCTTAAACGAAATACGTACCCATTTGCAAGAGTTGGTTACTCATGACAGCGAATATGGATAGATCATAGAAATCAAAAATTAAGACAATAAGTAATTTAATTTTACGAGAAATGACTAACTATGAATGATGAAATGTTGTTAATAGCATTTACTAATTTTTTTAAGGCATATAGATCTTATATGACCGAAGCGTTTAAAGTTACATTATTATGTGAAAGCAAATCGTACCTTTATGAGTAAACTAGCTTTTGCCCGCGGCTTCGCCCGCGCAAATGTATTTTAGATTATAAGGATACGACATAAAATTTCACCCATTTTTTAATCCCGTATCGTGCGGGACTGTTTTAAGTTTATATTTGATTTAAATTCATATGGCTTCTCCCGTCTCTTCTCGTTCTGTTCCGTCCCGTCACAACCTGTTGTGTCCCGTCCTGCCCCGTCCAGTCCTCCTATCCTGTCCCATCCTATTTAGTGCCATCCTGCTTTCCGCAACTGACACGTATTTTTTACTAACCAATATATTTACAATACAAATGAACAAAACACAACGAAACGTCTTCAAGCATGAATACGAAACGACCAACAACTTATTAACGGAGGGTAAAAATGCTTTCAAAATCATAGAAGTCTTATTGATTGTCGAACGACAAACGATAGCGACTTTGACATGGTGGCGCCATCTATTGCTACATTATCAAACAAATTGTTCATTGAAGGAATAAATTTTCTTATCTTTTGCATATCAAAAATTAACACTTATAAGGGTTCCATCGAACCTTAAGGGTAAAAATGGGACCCTATTACTCGACTTCGGTGTCCGTCTGTCTGTTAGTTTGTCTGTCCGCTCACCCAGCCAACACATAAGCCAGATAATAGCGAAAATATACCACAATAAGCAGTGTCAAGCTTTATTAATTATGTATTACAGCTGATGTTATGGCTTAATTTTGAATAAGAGAGTTCTTAAATTAAAATAATGTTGTAAGCTTACTAAATTCTGCATAAAGTTCGCGGTATTTTTTCAAGCTGAATAATAATCAAGAGTAGTATCTGCTAAACAAGCGATATTCAAATAAAAGTAATTGAAACAGCTATTATCTGCACATTAGCTGAAATTTTTGCATTGACCTGTATAACATTTTAAAGAAAAGCAGTTCAACAGCAAAACGCTGAATATTAGACGAAATACTTTCATTAAGCTGTTTAGTGTACGAAATGGTACTAATTTATTCAGATGCTGAATAATTTAGATATTTTCTTCTTTTTACAGCTAACTTCTGCAAAATTGAAAATAAACTCCTTGTTTTACCAAACTTATAGCGCTATAAGCATACAATTGTCTTAATGTTAAACTTAAAACAATATCAGTTACAAATGTGGGTATCTTAAGCAGCAAATAACTGATTAGTTGAAGATATCGTATGTTTATATCCAGATATTTCACCATTTTGTGACAAAATCAACAATATGCCACCTCAGAAAAATAATAACAAAAGAGTAAATGATTCATGGAAAAAAAAGAGAACGGGAGGAACAAGAAGAAAATGTTCACGAGAGTATGTAAAGATAAAAAATAGTATCTGTACAGTAATAGAAAAGAGTTTAACATCTGATACAAATGGGCCCGGGCCAAGTGCGACCAACACAGTTGAAGAGGGTTCTGTACACGATGATTATGCATCACCATCAGGATTAGTGATTCAAACACATAGACTGGGTCCAACTTTAGGTGCAGATAACGACAATACATACATATGTGTGAAAGATATTAAAAAAGAGATTTAAATGGAAATATAATTAGGTGCTCTTGGGTGTATTTTGTAACAAGCGCGAAACTTTTGGTTGCAACTACCTACAATTTTAGTTGGTAATATAAACAATTGTCTAACTAAATATTACGCAATGCGTCATTCATAGTAGTACTATAAATACTATAAATACCTACATTAGTATAGGTCCCATCACCCTCAAATATTCATGGATTTATTTTCTATATAAAGCACCCTAAAACGCTGAATAAAAGTATACTGTTTTATGTAATTTAAGACCTTTTGCTGATAAATATATAATTATTGTACTTTAAACCAAATAATTTCTGGATATGTAGTAGTATGTGAACTATTATGCAAAAATAAGCAAAATAATCACTGATATAAACACTTTAATTCAAATTGGCCTTCCGCCATTAACTAACGTTCGACATAAACCTATTTTTATAAATCCTCAACATTTATCTTATGAAACACTTTGTTTAGTGAGTAGGAAACATTATCAGTTATACAAAATTTGATTCTCATTACTTGCTGGGACTGAAATTTGATAAAAAGTAAAGATCATTTAATTTAAATATTATTTCACATTTGTTTACCTTTTAAAATATAGCTTTATCTTGAGGCGCTCAAAAAATGTATAATGATCATGTTGATAATTCACAGTAAAGTGCCATGCGTTTATATAATTCACCTTAAACTTACTTAAACTGTATGAAATCATTTACGCTATTTTATATCGGCGACCATTTACAATATTTTGAACTAAGCGACACAAATTTATCCCGTCACAATAAAAAATACTTTTTACTTGAATAATTTCTTTGTAAAACTACTCCAAAGATCGGAATTTCGTATATCATTTGAATATCTGAACTCACAAATTAACAACTGCATAGAAGATGTATAATTTCTGGACTAAAGAAAAATCAGAATTTATGCAGAAGATATTCAGTGTGTCGTACATTTATTCAGCTGCTATGTGGCTATTAATCAACTGTTAACCAAATTGAAGCAAGATATGTTGTGCCCAAATTGCTTGAATATCACCTGTATAAGCGCTTACACAGAAGTTATACAAATACTTTATCCAGCTTAAAGTTAAAAGATTGCTTTTACGCAAAATTTATACAGCTATACTGTGTTGGCTGGGCACCCATCCTCCTGTCACCAGGCGTGTCTCATGATCCGTATTAGCTAGACAGGTGACATTTTCACAGATTATAAATTTCTGTTGACGTTAAAATAAAAATACTAAAACTGTATGCATACCAAATTTCATCAAAATCGGCCTAGCGGTTAGGCCGTAAAAGCGGAACGATGATTTCACCCTTTAATTGTTTTGGGGGTTGTTTTTTGAAAAAAAAAAGTAGCCTATGTTTGAACTCGTACATATCTTAATCTATATGCATTTCAAATTTCATCAAAATTGGTTCAGCGGTTCAGGCGTGAAAGCGGAACGATGATTTTCATACAAACTTTCACCCCCCATTTGACTATTTTGGGGGTCGAATTTTGAAAAAAAAGTAGCCTTTGTTTGAACGCGGGTTTTAAACTATATACATACCAAATTTCATCAAAATCGGTTCAGCGGTTCAGGCGTGAAAGCGGAACGATGATTTTCATACAAACTTTGACCCCCCATTTGATTATTTTGGGGGTCGAGTTTCCCCCCCTTGGGGGTTGACATTTCAAAAATCCCTTCTTAGTGCTCACTTATGTTACTAAAGGAACCTCTGTTCAAAATCTCAGACTCCTATACCGAGCGGTTTCGGCTGTGCGTTAATAAATCAGTCACCCAATCGCACCCCCTAAATCACGATTGGAGGGTAGTTTGAAAAAACTTATAATGTCAAACATATTTACTTGCCTATGTACGTGTTCATGCCAAGTTTCAAGTTTATAAACCCAAGGAATAAGATTTTTCATAGAAACGTTTTTACCCCTTTTCCACCCCTTGGGGGTTGAATTTCCAAAAATCCTTTCTTAGTGCTCCCCTACATATCCCAAGGAAATGGATTGGAATGGATTTGGAATGTAGGTTACATTCCAAATTTCAGCTGTCTACGACCAGTAGTTTCGACTGTGCGTTGTCTGTCAGTCAGTCACTCAGTAACGGAAGAGTTTTATATATATAGATATAATGTAAAAAATTCATGACACCATCCAATTGCATGTGAACGTCCTAAAACTGTAGAACGAATGAAAAGTCTCGCTCATTTTCATAGAGAATCGACAGGTAGGAAATAGCATTTCTGTCGCAGACAGTTCCCCATTTACTGTATGTCGTGTGCAGTATGCAAGCATGTTGTTTTACATGATTGTAAGCGATTGAACTAGTTCTTTGTTTAACTAATTTCGTTTATATAAACGAGTCAGAATTATATTAATGTACCTTGCTCAAATCAGATAAAGAGTACCCGAAACCGAGGAGCTTGCATAAAGAATTATGAATGTGAATGAAACGAAAGAAGAAAGCAGGAATCGTGGCGAGTGGAAAGATGAAGTCTCTGCCTCCCAAGTTTTCCGGAGGGAAAGAGGAATGATTTGTATGTATGTACGTAAGATTTACATTAATATACATGGGCTTGCAACCTGTTTCTTTCTAAATCTCAATTCCAATATTAAGTTAATGTTAAAATGGGGTTTTCTAATATTATATAATTTAAGTGATTAACTTAAGATTGGTATGATTTCGAAGATCCTTCCTAATGCTATACTAAAAATGTTGTATACTTCTAAAATAAGTTATATTTGTTTACCTGAGTATAGAATTTTAATAAAGTTAGTCAAGTAATTATTGAGATTAGCATGAACGAACTTTGACCTGTTAGAGTTCATTCTGAATATAAACAAGGTAAATTATAAGGTTGGATCAAGAACATATTAAAGCTACGTGCTCGCTTGAATAGTTTGATGACTGTGTATGAATAAAAAGAAGTATGAAGATTTGTGTAAACATTTAATAAAGATGAAGTGGAAGAATAATCGAAATTATTAAAAATAGTGGTGCTTCCAAGCTGGTCTGGTATGAAGAAATAACTCAGCGTGCGCCAGCTGTTTCCATTCCCTTGCAGATTGTAAAAGTCGATCAAGGGAGAGGCCAATAGGCTTGGGTTTTTTTCTTGTACGCGATGGCTCTGACTACTGCGTAAGCGATTAAGACGTGATTGTATGTGTGTATGTAGTGGCCAAAGCCGCCCAAGGACGCTAACCTTTATAAATTTAAACATAAGGTCTTATGTCGTTCTTAACTGTAACTTAAATTATTTAAGTTATCTTACTTAATCTTAAATAATTTAAGTTAATTTCATTTTTAAACAATTCAGAATTTTATTACTGCATACAGATTAGTAAATGAGGTGGGAGACCAGGCTAAAGAGTAGTAGTTTAGTATGCCCCTTGTAACAAAGCCGGAGTTTTGTTAATGCACTCTGCGTTTAGTATTACTGAATGATTAACGATGCACTTACTTTTCTTTGCCTAGATGTTATATTTTTTAAAAACATTTGACTTCACATACACCACGTTTCCAAACAACTATTTGTGGAGGTTATTTTTAATTCAACTGTTTATTCTTGTAATGTGTTGTTAAATGTAGAATTTTTAAAGTTATTTTTAATTCAAATAGTTCAAAGTAATAAAGGCAATTTTTGGATCAGGCGCTTGTAAGAGATTGTAGTGATTAGTTTGTCTTTTGTATTTTATTTTTACAAGTATTAGTCAACCGGTTTTATTTCAAATCTTATAAAAAGTAAACTAGAACTGAATAAGAACTTCCAATATAAATGAGACCCAACTAGATAAAGGACAGTCTGAATTTGTTTTCCTTGGGAAATTGACTTTTTTCTTTTAACAAAGAGGACAAATTTATCTTACCCTTCGGTGCAATGTATTTCGCATTCGTTGACTCAATTTCGCCCTCCATATTTCTTTCACGCTGTCGTGTAGATGTGGACATGTGTAAATAAATGTACAGAAGACTATTTTTTGATATAATGGATACATTTTCTTCTATTCTGTGCTAGGAGAAAACGAGAAGTGTAATTGTATAACATACTAGCATTCGTCCGCGGCTCCACTTGCGTGAAATGAAAACCCCGGTTTTTTCTAAACCAGCGGTAACCAGGTAGTAAACATGCTAAATTTCAAGACACAGATTTGTTCTGTTCGTTGTCTGTCAGTCGGTCAGTCATTCAGTAACAGAAGAAATTTTTATATATAGAAATTTTATAGGCTAAAATAGAAGTGAAAGGTTTAAGATATGAGAAGAAGAGTGATAAATAATAAATAGAAACTGTAAACGGCCGCATGAGTTTTAAAGTAGTGTGTAGTGAAATGGCACGTAAATAAACTAACACAATGGGCAGCAAGAAGTTTTAAACTCTAGTTCAGAATCGTGTATTAGTGAAGAATAATAATGAATTTAATCAATTTTATTCCAATTCAGTGAGAAGAAGGCATATATTTTTGATCATAAAAATAATTGAAGCGAGTGAATACACCTTATCTGCACTGCCTTCATTCAATTGGTATGTCAGAGGAAATGAAATTGGTAGATAGCAGAAACTTATTAGGACACGCGGATGCCAGATAACAAAAAACCGCCAAGTTTTAGGTATATGCGTGGGTTTCCACTTTTTTGCGTATTAAATGATACATTTCTTATTTTTCTTACTGTTTCATTTGTTAAACTGGTGTGCAACCTATCACTATTTGAATCTCAATTCCATTATTAAGTCATACGGCTGAACGTGGCCTTCTAGACTTTTCAAGACTGTTGGCTCTGTCTACCTCGTATGGGATGAAGATGTGATCATATGATTGAATTTATGATCTCTAAATGTATAGGCTATTCAGAAATAATACGGATAAATTTTTCATAATTTTTCTAAAAAACTTCATTCAAATTTGACATAAAGTAGGTTTGCACTATTGTGTCATCTGGCTTAAGGAACATGGAATTCGATAACCAAAGAGACATCATCATATCTACTACATAACAGAATCTGTTAATATTGAATTGCTCTCAGACAGAAAACTAATTGTAAAACTTTTTCCAAATCTACGTATGCTATCAAATACAGCTTATTTCCTCTATTAATGAGCCCAGAGTCTTACCAAACCATCAGCTAACATGTGCCATATATCCCGTATCTATAAAAACCCTTAGACGGTGCAGAGCCAAAAGTCTCAGGACTGGTAAATAAAGTCTTACCGGATGGCCCAATGATGGAATTAAGATTTAGAGATCAAATGAAAAATGAGAAAATTCTCTCACAAGGATAAAATTCTATTAAAACCTTTGATTCAATCTAAATAATTTTTGGGTTGCAAAAGTTAAGGATCTTGGTTAACCAAAGCCGCCTGTATTTAATCTTTCCCTCTATAGTATCTAATTGAAAAAGTTTGCAAGGATTAGGATATATTTCAAGTCGTTGTAAATAAAGTAACTCCGTAGATAAAAGTCAGAATGATGTTAAAGGTATATAATTCCGTCGAATCTTAGCAGCCCCTTATTCGCTATTGAGTCCCATAAATATTAATTAATTTTAATCAAGATTGTTGGCTCTGTCTACCCTGCATGGAATATAGACGTGGCGATATGTATGTATGTAAATATTAATTTCATAATGAGAAGATTGCATAACAAACAATTTGCATAATGTTTAATTTCCATTATAAACAGGATGAGAAACATATTATTATAAAAACAACCAAAATTAGTACGCCATTTTGGAAAAAATTCAAATCAAAAAAATATATTTTTATTATATTCCTGATATCTTATTTTATGTATTACTTGATTGTGTTTGTTAGTAATTTTGTGTCGTTAAACAATTGTTAGCTAAATAAAGAAATATCAAATTTCTATGAAGCCTACATTGAAATTTGCTACATTGCATTCTACATTGAAATAGGATTTAGCTTTCAACAATCAAACACAATGCAGAATTAATCAATTATTGATGCACTTTCAAACAACTACTTGATTGGATTTCAGATTTGAATTTGTAAATTCATGTCACCTACGAGTAGCACAAATCCGGGTAAATTAAATTTGGCTATGTTGACAAATATCTACAATATTATTGAGTAGGCTTGTGTTCTTTGACAAGTTGTAGAAATTTGTTATATTTTTTAAGTCCCCAGATATCCAGACATAAATTCCAGACAAATCAGACAGTCCTGTCGATTTGTATAAGATTAATATTATAGTTAGGAGTATTTGTGGATTAACATTTAGGTTTATATTTTATTTTAAGTTATTATTTATTTCAATTAGGTTAAATAATACAATTATATATAGTATTTAAGGTCTTAATTCCAAGGGATATCGCAAAATCTTCTCTTGGAAATTTACTGCCTTTCGCTTTGTAAGAAACATACATATTTCAGCATCCTATTTCCAGTATAGCTGTATGTACGAGTAATCTATCATTCGTCAGTAATACAACAGTTTTATATAATTTACGAATATCTACTGTCAGAGCCAATAACTGAAAGACTACCTTAAATTGAATATATCAATAAGTAATTAAAATTCTGAGGAAGCCTATTGCCTTAAAAAACCTCACGGTTGTAAGTTTTATCCTTTTACCGTTTTAATTAAATAATTTATTTACCAGCTCTTGTACATACAAAAACATACGATTGATAAACACCAGGAAAGATATTACACAGTTTCTGCTTATTTCTAAAGAAATCCGTTTTCATTTAATCTCCCTCGACAAGTCTTCTGTGCAGTAGATGCTTTACGTTTCATATCGATTCTCAGTAATTAAAGCTGTTCCAGCCAATAAACCACAAACTTGAAGCAAAATCCTTATCTAAAACGTAATCAAAGGATTGCGAGTCCAATTGATTTAAACGTAAGAATTTAATTGATCAAATGTGAGAATAGTTAAGGATTAATCATACATATATATAGTCACGTCTATATCCCTTGCGGGGTAGACAGAGCCAACAATCTGAAAAGACTGAAAGGCCAAGTTCAGCTGCATGGCTTTATGATGGAATTGAGATTTGGATTACACAGAAAAAAAATTGTTTATCGTAATTAATTTTTATTGTTATTTTATTTATGTATGTGAAGACTTATACTCGTATACACAATCTAAACTATTTTTATGTGTTTTTGTAATTTATATTGTTGGTAATACGTTATTCGTACTAATATTATGAAGGGAAAAAATAAAAGACACGAAGATAAAATATCTTTCAGGAGTAATGGCTGCTTTTTAGGGACTTCCTGTTGAACCGCACAAAAAGTTTGTCTTCCTTATAAACATGTCTTACTAGCACTCACCCCTGTATTCACATACTTTATTGCAAATTGTCGTCAACTAGAAATCTTAATTACATTTGAATCTTTAAATCAAAAAGTACTGGCCGAATGACAATCGTTTAAAAACAAAGTCTTAATAGAGTCGCATCACTTTGAATTCCATCACATAAAAACGATCGAGATAAATGGAACAGAGTGGAAAATTGCTTCAGAGAAAAACGCTGACTCATTTGCTGGATCATTATTCGTCTTTATCACACGTAGTTATATTGGAAAGAGACACTGATAAAAACGTTCTTGATATGAATACTGATTTTAATTGAAAGTGTTAATAAAGATTCAAATGTATAACTTAATTTAAAAAGTGTTAAGACATGAAAAAAAGATAATAAAGATAAAGATAAAGAAAAAACTGCACGGATTTCGGTGAAATTTAACATACATACCTATTGATAATTAAAGTGACAAAGGCAGGCATAATAGTTGCTTAGAGTACTCGTAAAAAAAGTAAAATTAGTTTAAGTTTTTAATAAGCTGTTGACATAATACTAATAACACCTTTCTTGTCTTTTCAGGTAACTACCTAGCTATTCAAGATTTGTTTCAGAAAAATTAAGAAGTAGGACATATTTTACATAGTAAAGGTATATTTTCATATAATTTTGGAAATTAAATATTTTACCTAATAAGCAAACAAAGTTTTCAAGGTTTCACGGTTTCTGAACAAAACCTGATGGAAACTTCTCTTCAAGTTGTTTTGTTCATACATATTAAAATACAATTACATAAGCTTATCTGTCTCTGACATGTTCGTCGTTTCCCGCGTAATAATCTCCTTGGGAATCTTTTGCCGTAACAGAAATAAATAGAACAATTCCATTAGGATCTCCTATACAAAAACGTTAATGCGAACCCTCAGCAGATTGCTATACTTACTGAATCTACCATTGACATAAATAGAAATAGATGAACTAAAAAACACGACAAGTGTATTGCCACCTTTCGAGATACCAAGTGTGGACCTTGGAACGAAGGGATGAATTTTCAAAGTAGAATCAGCGGAAATAGAATTTGTAACATACATACATACATACATAAAATCACGCCTCTTTCCCGGAGGGGTAGGCAGAGACTACCTCTTTCCACTTGCCACGATCTCTGCATACTTCTTTCGCTTCGTCCACATTCATAACTCTCTTCATACAAGCTCGGCGGTTTCGGGTACTTTTGACCTGACCCTTTACCAGGACGTCCTTAATTTGATCAAGATACGTTCGTCTAGAATTTGTAACTATGTTTATTTTTAAGAAAACCTGGAAATGCTTTCGTCATCCTCCTAGTTTTATCCTTCCTGATGAGACGCCTTAAATCCTATATACATATATATAGTCACATTTTATCCCCCGCGGGTTAGACAGAGCCAGCAGTCTTAAAAGACTGATAGGCCACGTTCAGCTAATGGGCTTAATGATAGAATTGAGATTCAAATAGTGACAGGTTGCCAGTCTATCGCCTAAAAGAAGAACCTCAAGTTTATTAATCCTATACCTTAGTCGCCTTTTACGACATCCATGGGAAAGAGATGGAGTTGTCCTTTTTTTATATTGGTGCCGGGAACCACACGGAAACACACTTAAATCCTAACCTAAGTTATTTCACAAGGCCACCGCCGTTTAGCTTTCGTGACCATATTAAAACAAGAGAAACTAACGGTGACATTTGTTATACTAGGCGAAAGTGCTGAAGTATCAACCGATTGGAGTGATCTTTTCAGCATTGTTCTAGTTATTTTAGTAACCAAATAAACCTAAAGATGCTATTATATATCTTCAAGAAATATCCGTCCTGTCACTTGTGAAGTCTACAGAATATTTGGTCTATGAATTACTCAGTGTGAATCTCGTAAATGTCGGAAAAGCGACATGTCACTGGTTGGCCAAAAAATGGCCTACAGACAGAGATTTATTTTATGGGCCGAGAATTCAGTGGCCATTCCCGACATCTTTAGTCCTGAATTGTTCACGCGCGTGTGTTTTACTTGATCGTGAGGATGGTTTTAGTACCTTAGTACCTATAACCTATATCATTTAGTAGTTTTTTTTTTAATTACATACATAAAGGTATTATAACATAATACAGTTCGAAGACGGTTTGAGTATTTGGATGGCTTTATTATGAAATTGTGATTGAATTCCAATTTCAATTTGGTCCAAAAAATTTCTCCAAAGATTGCCGACAAATCTTCAGAGCCAATTAAATTTAAAACCAAACTGAGAGACTGTCATTCGACGTTTTTTTAATTTAATTAATGAACTCATTAAATTTGATCCCGAAATAGTGATAGGTTGCTATATAACCTTATACTAATAAGAATTCCAGGTTTCGATTGACTTTTATAACCAGCGCAGGGAGAAAAGCAGAAGGCATCCGCTATGTTTATTTTTTGCTACCGTACCAGGATAGAAGTTATGGAAAATAACAAGGTGAAATATCAAGACTGAAATCATAACTATGCGTCGCACGGATTCAGCTCTTAAACGATAAACGGGTGCACGTAGGAACGTATATCTGTGACACGAAGTGTGAAGTACGTGTTGTGAGAATATATATTTTTAATTTAAATGTTAGGCAAAGCTTTATATATTTAAGTGGTATAGCATCGATATTTTTTTTAATAAATGTATCGACCTCCATTCCTCTTCTTTTTTTGTCTATTAAATTTTTTTATTTACGACGATTCCTACTTTCTTATTTTGCTTTAAAAGTATCAATCAGAATAGCAGTAACTGATCATTAAGCGTCCTCCATTTGTGTATTATGTATCTTTATTCGGTATGTATGAACCTTTCTGATATTTCGCCGCGCCGATGACTTAAATTTTTTTCGGTTACTCTTCATTTCTTTTTTTTTCTTTAGCATCTACATTCTTCATCATTATTTGCATTTAACAATTTTAAGCGGTAGGTTACAACATCAATTGTAAAAAAAAAATATTTCATAACTAACTTTTTAAAAAAGAAATTTATGAAAGTTTCAGAAATTTGATTTTGTCTTTTAATTGCGACCGCCGAAGTTGGTTCTTAACTGATCATCGGCGGTAGAAATGGAAAAAGTTTTTTCGAAGGGTTAAACGAGACGTAGCCTCGACTTTACTTGTGAAATATTACTTTCGTAACTTAACAGCCTATATTCGTTGTGAAATTTATCTGAACTAAATAATATTTTTTTATATTAAGAATTTTACATCACTGAATGCCTTGTATTTGCACTCTTTCCCAGGGTTGTCGTATAAAGCGACTAAGGGATTGGCTTATAAGCTTGAGATTTTTCTAACTTCACATTTCACATACTGAACTTGCAAACACTTCGCCCATCGCCCAAAGAATAATACTAAGTTTATAAGCATATACACACAAGCAAACACACCTTGCACCTTTGTAGTCTGGAAGGATACAGATGCCATAAATATTTATTAATTATGTAACTGGATTCAAAAATAAAATTGGAAGGTAAATTGAATGGCTCTCAAGAGAATTATTCACATTTGTACGCCTCCACTCATTGTCATCTGAATTGTAAAATGGAGGAAACGCAGCCTGGATTCATGGCACCCATAAAAAATACATCCAATTTCAACATAGAAATGGGTGCTGTTATGTTGATTTGATTGTATGAAACGTCTGTTGAATTTTACGTTCTGTAAAAGTGGATTTTGTTTTTGTGCTGGTCCGGTGGCAGAGAAAAATCATAGCGTGCTAGTTGGTTGATATTTTTCCTACCTCACGCAAGTTTTCTTTAAGGAAAATGTGTATAATTTTCTTTTAGACTATAGGCATATCAATCTGTTACTGTCTCTGAATTTCAATTTCATTATTATGCCATCCAGCTTAACGTAACCTCTCACACATAGACGGGAAATGGACAGAAAATTGTATTCTGTTTCTGAATATTTTAAGTTTTTTTATATAATATTGAATTCATATAAAAAAACTGTCCATAAATAATGGGGTCTCGATTACTACAAACCTATAGGTATTGATCACTTTGTCAAAAAGGCAACTTGTTCAAAAATAACTATTTCATAAAAATTATACAAGAAAAAAAAAAATTTCCCGCCTATTAATATTTTGTATTTTCTGAATTATTCAGTATGTCCATGACCAATTAACGAACGGTATACAAAACAGAGTAAATAAAGCCGACAAAATCAGAGGAAAAATTGTATAAACGCCATCAATTAACGAAACATTCAGCGATAAGCCACAGATCCGATCAGAAAATAGATTGCGTTTCCTCCGCCATTTATCTGTGAGATCTCCTCTGATTGAGCTATTTTTCCGTCAAAATGACGGATTTTCTAACTGGGACATTATGTCGTTGGAAAAGATTTGAGTGGCTTAGAATTATATGATGTGAAAACACTTCTGAATACTTTCTTTGTCTTTCTTCTGTCTTTAAATATTTCGTTTTAACGCGGGTCTAAATTGAATGGTACTGAACTGTACTCATTGCACGTTGGAATTATACGATTACGATACGATATACGATAATATAATAACGATACGATGAAATTTACGAGGGGCTTCGCTGCCGTGGAAGTTTTCAGAAAAAAGTAACCTATGTAACTCCTCAAGGTTTTGTTTGTTTGCAGCTAAGTAAAAATACAAATGTTTCACATTTTTTTTTAAAGAAAGTAAGAATGTTTTTAGAGAAAAGCAACATGTGGCGAGTGGATCCCGCCACTTTATATTGTTATCTGGTCCACGCAAATATGATCTTCCACGGTGATCTTGCTAAGAAATCAATTTATGGATTGAACTTAATTTTATCCCACCTTTGTTTACTTCTTTGCACGTGGTTCAAAGTTCGTTTGTCACTGTCAAAACTCACCAAAAAGTGGATTACAGAACAAATTAAGGACGCGAAAAAACTCCGTTGTTTTTTAAATTATTCTTCCTTGTAAGTTATTAGATTTCGCTTTCAGACATATTGAGGAAAAATTCAGTGTCATAGATTATTAATAAAAGATGGAGTAGGTAGACCAGACATTGACTAAATTAAAAAAAAATCTGAACTGAAGTTTTTGTATATTCTATGAAAAAGAAACTGTATATATCATAAGTAACTAAAAAAATGTATTTTATTAATACATACATACATAAAATCACGCCTCTTTCCCGGAGGGGTAGGCAGAGACTACCTCTTTCCACTTGTCACGATCTCTGCATATTTCCTTCGCTTCATCCACATTCATAACTCTTTATATATATTATTTTATTAATAATTTTGATAATCTACTTTTACAATGTTGCCAGACCGACATGGAAATAATTATTGAGGTTATTTCTTTTTAATAAATTTTCCCCTTTTTTTGCCGTTAAAAAGTAGCACATGTTCTTCGTCGTTCAGGGTCAACTCTCTTTGTGCCAAATTTCCACAAATTCGGTTCAGTGGTTTATACGTGAAAGCTTAACAAAGTTACTTTCGCATTTATAATATTTAGTTAGTATTGAAAGTAGAGACTGTTTGTAAATATTTGTTGTATTGTAGGTATAATTTGTAACAAAAAGTTAATTTTTTTGTTAACCTCTTTATCCATTACTAAACATACTGTGTTGAATCTTCTTTCTCATATTAATCTGCTTATTTACATTAATATTATTTGATAGAATTTTCAGTAGACGGACGGATGTTTTCCAGTGAATCCTGTCAAGATATAACCGATGATTTTGTTTACTAGACTCCAATGTAAGATAGATTGCTAGAATGGTCAGTTTATATTTTCAATTGGTTTTCTATTTACTTTGCTCAAAAAGTAAACACATTTGCTAGCAGAGCATAAACCAAACTATTTTATATTTTATGTACTGATTTTTATTGTTCGAGTATGTATTACTACATTCACATCTTGGATATTGATCTTTATAAGTATTTATTATAAAATATAGTATCGTTGAGTTAGTATTTCGTAACAAAAGTTCCGAAATTACTTCTAGGCTAACTCAATTTGTATTATTTGTCCCGTATCCAAGGAAAATAAATGAACTTTGACTTTTTCCAGTAAATATAATCGGATACTAATAATATAAACAAATATAATTGTATATGTTAGGTACTTGTGTAGTCTAGTCCAAAAGTCTATCAACACATACAATTGTAGTTGAGTAACTGATAAGAGAATTTTCGGTAAAATCTTACAGAATTATTTCGCAATATTATTTTTAGACTGCTTCATCCGTAATCGCGAAATGGAATTAACGCGAAGCGAGCATCGATCAATCATTCAAAATACAACCTACTCTTGATCAAATAATCCAGTCAAGAGTACGTATATGTATACAATTACATGATTGTACAATCTCGCAGAATGATAATATTACTTAACGTTCCTTTAGGTCTCTTTCTGTAGGTATTTGCGAATTTTTTGTTAATAATATATGGAATTTAATAATAAGAACCTCATTAGAATCGGATAAATAGTAGTTGTTTTAAAGGCGACTAAGGGATAGGCTTATAAACTTGGGATTCTTCTTTAAGGCGACGGGCTTGCAACCTGTCACTTTACGAGTATATGAATCTCAATTCAAATCTTAGCCAATCATCTGAACGTGGCCTGTTTACCCCGCATGGGATATAGACGTGATTATATGTATGTTAAAGGAAATAGCGAGTATACAATATATAATATACAACAAACAACACAAATACAGAACCTCCTTTTTGTAAGTTGGCTAACAAAACAACTACGATAGTTTCTCGTTGCTACGAATATAGCAGTCAGAGTGCGAATTACAAATGTCTATGCGGTCTACCGACTGTCGTTGCTACGAACAGCTACGAAATTCGTAGCCGTTCGTAGCTGACAGGATTTATGTAATTTATATAGATTTAATTTATATCTGTCCAGTAGGTATTTTAAATTCGAATAGACAATTGATTGCATTGTATTCTTTTGGTATTTTTATACACACATATGAAATACATTTTTTATCGGATTGCCAGTTTTCGCAATTACTCCCTTCGTTCTTACATCTTCATTTATAAAACACAACACTTCATTTCTCATTACTTCCACTTTTTTTCATATAAGACTTTTCTCTTTTAAGAGTGGTTGTATCATTTTAATATGATACTTTGTATCGAAATCTTATTACAACTTCGTATATTTAAAGTTAAATACTTATTATGAAACCGATTTTTCATCACTCATCTATGCGTGTTCACGTTTGCATCTTCCACAACTATGCTTTGGGAACCGGGGTCCGCTTTCCGATATTATCTCACCACTTTACCGTTCTTAAGCATCTTAACTTTGGACTCGAGAATACACTATGATGAGCGACCGAGAAAGATCTAGGACTTACATTTGACTTCTATTAATTGATCAACTTATTTAATGTTATTAATCGTACAGCTGAAAGTGGTCTATCAGTCTTTTCAAGACTATTGGCTCTGTCAACCCCACAAGGCATATAGACGTGATAATATGTATGTTGTTAATTTAACTACTAAAACTACAAACTCGTTGCTTATTTGTCTCTAGTTAAACTTTAGTTAGCACTAGCTTGCGTATAACTAATTCATATCCGGACCAGAACGACAAAACTAACAAACACGATTCCGCTCTGACGAAGCCAATTTTAATGTTTGTTATTTCTAATGAATTTTTTAATTTCGTTTTTTACCTTTTTCATGTTACGGAAAAACTTGTGATATATTTGTGTATAATATTTCACTTTGGGTTAGTGCTATAAAGGGTGTCGTGATTTAAAAATAATTTTTGCGGAGGATAAAACAAAATTTCATTAAGAAGTTACGAAAGTCACACGAGCCTAATTATTAACGATGTGTGCACATATCTCTACAGAAACGGAACCTTACAAAGAGATTTAATTAAAACCTCCTAAGAATTTGTTAGGTGCAGGGACGCAAAGTTGTTCAACAATATAATCCGGGGTATTTTAATATTACACGCCCGCCGTGCCTGCGTAGTTGGAAATGAGGGACAATTCAAATTTGCCGGGTTTGTGTTCTGTATTTTTGGGACACAAAAACATGAGATTTCGTGATGATGCAGAGATTTCTTTTTAAAGTAAAAAGGGCTTTTTACTGTAGATATTTAGCTAATTTTGTCTAAAAATTTGACTCTTATGTTAAGGAACACTATTTCCATTATAGATTTTTAAGTATTTATCTATATACTTTGGTTTAATGCACATAATCACATTACATAATAATTTAATATTAGATACAAATATGGATCTATCTAATAATAAACGTAAGCTTTTCAGATAAAGATATTTTTTAATAATATCATCTCCATACAAAAACGTTCTGTTTTAAAAACGTCAATAGTCAGGCCATAATGAATAATATTTCCATTTTAAGATTTCATTAATAAATTTTCAAATTTCACTTTATGAAATTAAGCGATTTATTGCTCCCAAAGTAATTATAAAATACTGTTTGTATCAAAAAAGTCCATATTGATACAGATCCATAAATAAATTTATTGTTCAGCGAAAATTCCCAAGAGGTTTCACGTGAATATTTAACTGGAGGCATACCTACAATTTCCTTTTTTAAAATTATTTCGTTATAAATGAAAATTTTTTACTTTTAAACCACTGTAACACATAAAGTAAGGCCTATTTTCCGGATGAGTAGGCAGAGACTACATCTTTCTACTCGTTGTGAGTGAGTAGTTCTTTTGCTTCAGAACAGGTAAGCTTTTTAACAAGGAAGTAGAAGTCCATCAAATAATTTTGGAGTTTTAAAAGTTTTCGTTCGTAACTATGTGGCAGGAAAAATAATTTTCTTCATAAAAATAAAAGAATTTCGGCACTTTAACGTAACGTAATAAGGTGGTAAACGTTTTGAGGTCGATAAACATGTAATTGACGTTTAACGATCTTTATTTATTTAAAAATTTACCATTTGTATTTTCCTAACTGCTATCGAATAAAATAGAAGATTTATATTTCTTCTCCATGTCTATAGAAGTGAATGCCGATGAGATCAAGTTTATTTTTTCTTAATTTCATTTTAAATAAAGAAAATTAAAACAAACAACTAATCACTTTGATCTGCAAATATAATATTTTGATGTATATTTTTGGTATTTTTATATCTTAACATATTTATTTCAGTCACATTGTCTCTTTTCACAGAAATGGCGTTATTGTTTTGCCTTTTCAATAAATATATTTGTATGAAAACGTCACTTTACGGGAATATTGTTCTCAATAGCGAGAATATTCATTATGAATCCAGACTAAATATCAATTTAGAGGGTGTAAAAGTTAATTTGAATATTGTTTTAGTCTAATTCAATATTTCACGCAAAATAATTTTGGTATAGTGAAACGGATTAAAACTAAATTTTAGGTGAATGGTGATGGGAACCTTTTTCTGAATTACTTAAAAGACGATTTAATATCAAATGACTAAATACAGTTGCATAAAATATTCTTATGCAAGCGAGCCGATCGTCAAGATAATTAAGACACCTTTGCTTTCTTCTCAAAAAACATGAATAGTATTGAAATAACATGTTAATGACACGCGGCAAAATTGTGTTCGTACAAGCTTATAAAAAACAATTATTTGACAATATGAATTTTGTTTCTATATACCAGTAATCTTAAAATAAAGTTGCAATATACATATACAAGAACATCTCAAAATAATAGGTATTTTTGTTATTGTATCGGACGTCAGAAGAAAACCCTTCTCAACAGTCTTAGATAAGAATCAAATTATAAGTCTAGGTTTGGCCAGCTGAGATTAAGCATAAGCTAGGTTTTATTTAGGTCACTGAATGAAAAAGGTCTGGCCTTCTTATCATCATTTTCCTGGCGTTTGTATTGGTTATTTAATACTTGGGGAAGACTCCATCCGGGAGCTTGTAACCGCAATTCTGGTAAAGTACGGACATGAAATACAGGTAAACACTCCATGATCACAATGAGGTGGGAAAATACGTTAAGTAATTTTAAATTTGGGGATTTTGCATTCTATGTATACGTACCTTTTTTGTAACAGAGGGGAAATACTTTGACGGACGACTCTACTGGTCTTCACCAGGGAGAGTGGGACTCCTGTCACCAAGTATGCCAGACTAGAGCACTAAACGCCTCCGGTGCTGCCTTCTTGCTGTTTTGAAGGTATCATGGGATCGACTATGCATTCTACCATGATGCCATCTATAATTCTTTATATACCAATAAAAATAAAAGATAAGATAGTTTACATTCAATTAAATATACATATTAGTTTCTAATTGAGCAACATGGATAATTTGTGATATGACATTTCGTACAATGTATGTCGTAAATGCCTTAAACACCGTCAAAATAAGTTTTGTAAGCCATCTTTCCTACTAATTATATTACTCAAAATTGCTCATATTTCTCCATCTGAAAATTGTGGAAACAATTTACATATAAATTTAATAATGTCACACAATGCTATTAACAAAAGACTTTAAAAGCAAATTTTTGGTAAACATTAATCTCACTTTGTACATTTAATATGCGCTTACAGAGACTGGAAATTAATTAATTTTCATGTTACATGACCAGAATGACGTGACACGCTGATATGAAGGAATTTCATTGTTAGAACATGTAAATTTTAAGTTGTTTTTAATGAATATCTGTTGTTGTTTATGGAATGGACAGAGGTTAATGAAAAAATGACAGTCATCGGTGGTCAAATCGTTAAGGTGCCGGTTAAAATGCGTGTGGCGCAAAAAGGCACATGTTCGAATCCCACCTCGGCTTTGTACCAATGACTATTTACGAAGTTATGTACGTAAATTAGTTTGAATACTAATCGATACTCTTAAGCCAAATGTAATTTGTATATTTATATGATATAGGTAGATATCTAATATGAGTTAGGTTCCCCTACAATGCTTATGGAGATCAGATAGGAGTCGTTAAGGCTTCGTGAACAAACAAGATCACGTTTAAAGGCGCACCATGGAATCCTTTCTAGAAAGGTGAGGATGTAACAGGGTCTAATGCCAGGAAGAAGAAGAAGTGACATGTGGCAATTTGGATTGAACGGGGTATCTGTTACATATTATAGTAAACGTTAGTTTGAAGCTAATATAAGCCATAAAGAACATTACCTTTCTTAATCACGTTTACATAAACTATTGCCTTAGCTACACAAAATTTTCACAACACGCATGGGAAATGGGAAGGCTTACCAGGAAACGTCAACCGTTTTCTACGTCAGAACGAGAACGTATTCCAATACATTTTGAGAATAGCTCATTCCTAAACTCGGGTATCGAAAGTTCCGGAAATCCAGTCACGTTAGCTGTCAACGCCATAAAGGTAACTGAAATCGGAATTTCAAACGATCAAAGTTGTAATGATAGAATGACTGGTTGATGAACAATTTTGCGGGAATCTTCACCTTTATGCTTCAGTAGCTTTGTTTATGAAGTTGGCATCCTTCTTTTAAGAGATGGGCTAGCAACCTGTCATAATCTGCATCTCAATTCATTTCAAGTCAATTAACTGAACGGGGCGTTTCACTTTTATCAAGACTGTTTGCTCTATTTACCCCACAAAGCATATAAACGTGACTAAATGTATATAAAAATGAGGATAAAAACAGACTTCAAGTTAAAAGCAAATGGAGGAATAATAATGCATTACTTAAATGCCGATGACAAACTCAATTTTCACTCGGCACTTAACGAGATTAAGCAAAACACGTTATGTAATTACAATGATTTACATACTTACAGCTTACTTCATCAAGGTTCAAACGTGAGAGAATTTCATTATTTCATCTAAGCCCCAGTCTGCCGCGTCTTCGTTGTAAGGTTTATTATGTAACAATGTAAGTTAAGTTACTTTATAGGGGGTGTCTATAGTGTGTACACAAATTTAACTGGCAGCTCTAATTGACACGTTTGGAATTAAATACGCTAAATCCGCTGCGAAATTTCTTAGCGTTTACTTTAAAGACAACCGCCTTGTGAGAACTTTTTTTAGGTTAAACATAGATAAAGTAACGGAAGAATCAAATCAAAAACGTTCGTTTACTGCATGATACACAATGTGTGATGCTTCAGTTACCTATATTAATTGGATTCTAATACATTATTTACCTTCTACAGTCCAAAACATTCTTGTTAAAACTTGTAAATAATTGTATTTTTCTGGATTTGTACTTATAAATATACATTTTTTTATAAATACTTTTGAAAAATAACGTTAAGCTTAAGATATTACGGACTTATAGTCTTAAACCTCGCGGCATGTTAGGCCTTATTAATAGAATGCCCAGTCAGTTTCTATAGTCCATTTCTTTTTAAAAGCATAGACTTATCGATAAACAAACCTCGTTTATCACATTTGATCCTGGCAATTTAGAAAAAAAAAGCCAAAACAAATCGCGGTCTCCCTGACACGAAAACAATTATTTATAAGGCCGTTTATAAACATTGCCTATTCGAAGTTCAAACGATAAGGCATGAACTCGCAAGTGTCACTGAGTGTACGACAAACAGTCACAGTTGACAGAGTTTGTATAAGATTTGCAGGGAAAGTGATAAAACGAGATTGTGATTTACATAAAACTTTTCGCTTTGAAATTTTTACTCCGCTGTTTGTTCCGCTTTGAGTGTTTTAGTTACTGTTTTAGGGATATTTTTGTTTATTCAGTGTGCTTTTATAAGAGGGAGTTGGTATTTGTGTGGTGTTTTTATTTAAGAAGAGAATTGTCCAAGGGTAAATTTACATACAATGTAGTGACGCTCTTTATTTACGATTTATTGAAAACTAGCCGTACCCCGGTTTACCTAGGTTTTACTACAGTAGGGATTTCGATAAGTATACCCTACATGTCATTCTAGTTTATATTAACGTGTTCCAAATTTCATTAAAATACTTCCAGTAGATTTTTCGTGAAAGAGTAACAAAACGTTGCACATCTATAAAAACTTTCGTATTTTTAATGTGGTTCCCTTTCCCATAGATGTCGTATAAGGCGACTTAGGGATAAGCTAATAAACTTGAAATTCCTCTTGCTGGCGAGCAACCTGTTACTATTTGCTTCTCAATACTATCATTAAGTCATACAGCTGAACGTAGCCTATTAGTCTTTTTAATTTTCTTGGCTCTGTCTACCCCGCGAGGGATAAAGACATGATTATATATAAGATCAAAAATTATATAAAAATAATTTCATTTCATTTTTTTTCAATACAGACCTTAGAACCTTAACCTAATAATGGTATAAATTGTTTTAATAAGTTACTAAATACAGTAACTACTATATTCAAAAATCTCACAATAAAAAATAAACCACCGGTTATTTTAAAAGCAAAACAAAAAGCAATCTCATTAGATACAGATTATATTCGTCAGAACTATTAAATTGCAATTCTTGAAAACAGCGCCGGATCTGCAAAGTGGCAACTGCTGGGAAGTTTCCCAGTTGAAGAGTTCCACGATAATCTAGTATTCTTGAGATCGTTCCCAGTTTTCTTTTGTTATCATCTGAATTCATTTGATTTATCCCACTGTTTGCGTAGACTTTTATCGGTTTTGTTGCAAATAAGATCAATAAATTGCTTGATTACATTTTGAGACTAGATATCGAATGTGACAACAAGAATCTCATAAATGAATTATTCAATAAAATTCTTAGAATATTATAAGAGACCGTCTCTCTTTTTTGTCATAAAATAAGTCGGTTAAAAGTGGTCTTTGAGTTTTGAGACTATTGGCCCTGTTTACTCCATCTATACTAATATTATAAAGCTGAAGAGTTTGTTTGTATGACTGTTTGTTTGTTTGAACGCGCTAATCTCAGGAACTACTAATTCGAATTGAAAAATTTATTTAATTTATTTATATATCTGTATTCTATTAGGCGTGATAATTAATATCATAGCAGTAAGTTTTTGCTTACATGTGCAATTCATATAATCACGTCTATATCCCTTGCGGGGAAGACAGAGCCAGCAGTCTCGAGACTATTGGCCCTGTTTACTCCATCTATACTAAAATTATAAAGCTGAAGAGTTTGTTTGTATGACTGTTTGTTTGTTTGAACGCGCTAATCTCAGGAACTACTAATTCGAATTGAAAAATGTATTTAATTTATTTATATATCTGTATTCTATTAGGCGTGATAATTAATATCATAGCAGTAAGTTTTTGCTTACATGTGCAATTCATATAATCACGTCTGTACCGCAAGGGTGCGGGGAAGACAGAGCCAGCAGTCTCGAGACACTGATAGGCCACGTTCAGCTGTTAGGCTCAATGACAGAATTGAGATTCAAATAGTGACAGGTTGCTAGCTTGTCGCCTAAAAGAAGAATTCCAAGTTTATATGCCTATCCCTTAGTCGCCTTCGACTATTCTTTTTTCTTATGGTGCCAGGAACCACACGGCACATATCTACATATAAATATTGCTTGTTTTATAGTAAAGGCTATACAATAACTATAACTCGAATAAATACAATTCGTTCTGGTCAATCTAGCTGTTCACGGTACGTTTGTGTTTGTGACGTCACACAATTGGGTCACAGTCGCCATTACGATCACTTTGTCACTGTGCTATGTGGTACTGCTAACTTAAGCTACGTACATACCTGGCTTACGAATGCAACGTGGTAGACAGAGTGAAGTACATACATACATATGGTCACGTCTATATCCCATGCGGGGTAGACAGAGCCAACAGTCTTGAAGACTAAATGGCCACGTTCATCTATTTGGCTTAATGATAGAATTGAAGTCTTAATAATAATGAAATTCAGACGTATAGCTTAATGATGGATTTAGAAATCATTGCTGGCAGAATAATAGTTTAGAATTAAGACCATCCAGTCAAATAAATTTATTAATTAATATTAAAACCATTCGTTGGAAATGCTTATACTTACAAGAATAAGACTAAGTAAATATTGAAATTATTATCGTTTCAATAAGACTGAATGCAAATGACGGATATTTAAATTTATTTCCTAATCAAAATACATCGAACAATAATTGAAATCACACGAAGAACTTTCATTTTATGATTTTAGGCAAAGGGCATAGTGTATAATACTGCGATATGCGCTCAAGACAGACATTATGCAATTATTTTTAAAAACCTTTTATTTATAGTAAGTAGCTTCTACTACCAAAGGTACTTTAAACTGTTTGAACGAGAATATGAGACTAAAATAATGGTCCAAAAGAACCTGCCCGAGAAAAAATTGACTTTCTTTGTCTTCTCCCTAATTTTTAAGTAATATAACAATATGCTATTTCGCAAATTGAATTTTATTTGAGTAATAAAGTTATTTGTGTCATACTAATATATCGGCACAAATTTCCCCTTATATTTCTTGTTTTCCTCAACCATAGCAGGAAAAATCCGTTTACTCCCAAGGAATGTCTTCCTACTGTTGTTATTTCTTTTATTGCAATGTGTCTCGTGCCTTACTCAGGTCTCATAAAATATTGCTGTTTCAAAGGTAGTGAAAATTCTATCTGTCATGCGTTAAAGGATTTGCGATGAACGATAAGAACGAAAGTATTTGTTTGTTTATTTGTTTGGAAATCCACATTATAGGCATATTTGAAAAAGGTATAAAAGATTTTTTAATTAATTAAAAAAAAGTGGTTAAAACATAGCATGACTTACGAATTAAGTTAACCTGCGGTTTATTAATACTTGTATCTGGCGGAACAATAGTTTTTGCATGTTATTTTATCGTTTACATCCTCAACTCGGAGTGGAGCCCAAATTTCCTTAGTCGCTGACTACGTCCATGGGAATGAAGTTATTCTGAGTATTCAAAGGTGCCGGGAACATATTTTTGACATTAGTTAATTTACCTATTTAATAAGTCCAAATTTTTTAACTTACGTAGTTATATTTTGCAAAATTGTTTCATCTTTCTTTTACAGACTCTCAATAGAAACAAGGCAAATGTAGTTATTTCTCGGGACACAGTTCCTGTATAATTTTGTTACATGACAAGCTTATTATAATTTTCTTATTGTCTAGCTCTAGTGCGGGGTACTGGAGTGTTTAATTTACAAAAGTTCTACATACATACATATATAATCACGTCTATATCCCTTGTGGGGAAAATAGAACTAATAGTTTTAAAAGACTGATAGGCCACACCCAGCTGTATCTAGATAATAAAATATAAACATAAATGTGTAATAAAAAGACAGAGCCAATAGTCTTAAAAGACTCAAAGGCTGTACGGTAAATTGATTTATAAAAACCTTTATTGTAATCACAATTAATAGTATTTTATTGATTCTACACTTCTTTAGGAAAACAACATTAATTAATATATTTTTGTCATGATGTTTTCATCATTATACATGAGGTATACACCTTATGATTAACTTATTAGTATCCCTTAATACGAGTCGCAAAATAATTTTAAAGGTGAACTCAATCTGTGTATACATTTATTTGTTAATTAAAATTTATAAAGTAATATTTTTCACATGTTTTGTTGTTTTGAAACCAGGTTTATACAAACTTTTATAGTTATTTAGTATACAGTTAACAAAATGCAAGTTCCAGGAACACCAGAATCGTTTTGGCAAAATGCCACGTCACTAGGGTGCCGTATATAATGACCTATACCAAACGTGGTCACATTCCCTCTCTGTCTTTCCCACTGAGAGGGAGAGAGACAAAATATAATTTCATTCAACGTATACAGGGTGGCGGAATTATGCGGAATCACGTCCTCACAACTGCAGGCGCGCAGAGTTCTTTTACACTTTTTTTGCGAATTATTGAACTCTTGAAAAAAGAATTAGATTTTAAAATTTTATTGGACACTTAAATCGAATCACGACCCAGTTATTTGTAAGGTTTTTGTAAAGATAATGAGTCTGATTCAATAAGCACGTTTTTCTTAAACTGGCTGTTACCTGAATCTGTGCTTCCGTGGGGCGACTAAGGGATAGGCTTATAAACTTGGGATTTTTCTTTTGGGCGACGGGCTAGCAACCTATCACTATATGAAACTCGATTCTATCACTAAGCCAAACAGCTTAACGTGGCCTTTCAATCTCTTTAAGAATATTGGCTCTGTCTACCCCGCAAGGGATATAGACGTGATTAAATGAATGTATGTATGTAAATGTATGTAATGTAATATATGTTAACCAGCATGTTTTTCTAAAACAAATAGTTGTTGCCTGAATTTTCAGTTTCGTGGGAAACGGATGAATAGGTATACCTACTTTTAATGAAACTTATTAATGGTTTAATGGCTTTAAATGTATAAGTATCGTTGAATTAACAACAGTGACTTGTTACCCATAAAATCATTAATATGTGTTGCACAACAAAGGTTTTGCACGGACGCCGACAAGTACTATATTCTTTCACCCTCACTAATTCTGAAGTTGACCAAAAATATAGAACGAGAGAAAGGAAAAGCCTAGTCATAGTTCGTAGCAAAGCCCCTAGAGTTGCGCATTTGTCTGTCAGTCAGTCAATTAAATGCGGATTTAAACCGTAGGGCTTTTCCTACTAGACAACTAAGCAAGCGACTTAAGGTTATGTCATAGTGCTTTATCGTAATAAAAGTAATATGTAAGATAAGTGCCGTGTGGTTTCCGACACTAATAGAAAAAAGAATAGAACCACTCCATCTGTTTCCCATGAATGTCATAAAAGGCGACTAAAGGATAGGCTTATATACTTGAGATTTTTCTTTTAGGCGATGGGCTAGCAACCTGTCTCTATTTGGATCTTAATTCTAGCATTAAGCCAAATAGTCATTAAGCCAAATAGCCTCTATCTATCATGTTCGACGTTTCCGTTACACGTCTTTTTCTCATATTTATTTGCTCTCAGATCTTAAACTGAATCGTAAAAAAGAAAAAGCAAACAATTATATACATTTTTGTAAGGTTCCTGCGGACTTACATGGGACTCACGATAGCGTTTTTATCGTGCGATAAACTATAGCTGTCCCGTTTCAGGTCATAATAAAAAGCGATAGTTTATCGCGCGATAAAAATGGTAGATTTATTATTTTACAGTTTAGTCAGACAAGTTTTTTTTAATGATTATATTTTTTTTACTTTGATATAAAATACTTATGTTATTATTTTCTTAGTTTCAGGTAAGCAGCAGCAGCTATCTTTATAAATTAAATATATATATATATATAGCAGGTGAGTGTTTTTTTTATCTAAGATATCTGCTATCAGATTTTACAGGCTGCCTTAATGAAATACATTAAGATGAGTTTTCGACTGCCTTCTAGTGATGATATCTGGGACCACATCATACCTATCTCAAATTGTAACAATAACTTTATTACCTTTAATGGAGGCGTAATAGAAGTAAATCTAAAAAAATATTAATTTTTATATTCCTACAAAGCCTCCCCAAATTAAAATTATAATTTTATGTGACACACGTAGTTTAAGTAAAGTGATTTATAAAATCTTTCAAACTCAATAGTTCCTATGCCGACCAATTAGAGTTCCACAAAAGATAATCTATGGGTTGCACTTGTTACTTTTTGCTGAGATGAGATCCGTGAAAAGAACTATTTACAAAGTGTGTAATTATATCCGCGATTGTAAGACGTACAGAGCAAAGAAGAGAGGTCTGCGCTCTGTGGAGACATACATATGTGCTGTTTCAAAGACCCAGCGCAAAGGATACTCAAAGTCAGGCCTACGGCTACGGTGTCACATTTCTTTGGAAGTGATATAAAAAGAGGTGGTAGATTGAAACATTGAGACATGTATAATAAATAAAAATATTTTAAATATTGCGTTGTTGTTCAATTATTTAAATCACTTACAACGTAAAAAAAAAGACTCAAAAGAAAGATAATACATTTTATAAAAATAAAACCATAAACATACTTTTTATTTTTGTCTTCATCCAATCAGGGTCTTCAGTTAACTAAAATCTTCAATTCGTCTGAAAAGTTGAGTAAGTAGTTGGAATCGCCTTAAAATTTTAATTGCACCGATCTTGGTTCACTGAAGTTGTTCTCGAAGAAATGAAACAATTGAATAAATTTAATTTTACATTGATAACTTATAATTAATATCTTTTAAGTGAGGCACTAACTATATCTGATCTGATGTTACGTAAGCTTACACCCATCTATTCTAATATTATAGAAAACGAGATAGTTCATTTATCGGTCTGATAATCATGATCTAGGTAAGACCGCGGGGAAAATTTGGATGCAGGCCGCCTCTAACAGAGGCCTATGTTCTGCAGTGAGTCTAACGGCTGAAAGTAAATGCGTTTTGTATGTTTGTTTGTCTGACTTTAACGTCAAAGCCTGAAACTGATCTAAATAAAATTTTCCATAGGTACATATAGGATGGAGTAAAAAGAATGAAACAGGATATTTAAAACGCGTGTGGAGCCGCGGGTGAAGGTGAAACTTGTACTTGGATGTATAAAGAGAAATGATTGTCATTTTTGTTTGCATCGAAAAACTCAAAAACCGTATGATTGATTTTGATAATATTGCACAGAGAGAGGCAAAACCTGAAATCTAACAAAGGTTCTTTTTCAGAAAATGTTCATGGGAGCGAAACCCTGCAAAAGCTAATGTTTTATAAGTATAAGTCTAAAATTCTATAAAAACGCCTTGGATAAAATATACAATCCACCTATAAGCATGAAAGCACATTATTTTAAGTAAAGAGTGCCATATCCATAAAGATTCATCATTTTCGCACTTCCGTGGTGATATGAGACTGCTATTGGTGGAACGCAGCCTTTGAGGTAGAAAGTGCTGACTGCAGTAAAAAACTACTTTTGAAAGAAAAGCTTGAAACTGCAAAAGGCGTACGTGTGTCCCATATAATATACAGTTATGAGTATTTTTGTAAAGTTTGAGAGAACGGAAACAGGCCAGAATGAAAATTCTATATTATTTTTGCGTTTAAACTGTTACAAAGTTATTCAAACGTGGTTAATTGTTTTTAAAGTCATATAACGCAGAGGTGATATTTATCATCAAGTGACAAGATTCCGGGTTTGATCTTCAAACAGGTCATTATAATAAAGTACAGTGTAGAGAAGATAAAGTTTATGTAGGACTGACCATATAAAAGCTTTAACGTCGCGGTCATTGCAAATGTCACAAAAATCAATGAAAAGTGATGCGCCTCTAAGCAACATGCCTGACCACGACTGCTCTGAGGAGAGCATACAATAAGTAGGGAAAAATCAAATTATTTATCTTTTATCGTAAGAGTATTATTGTAACGGGAGCGATGATTCGGCTCGACCGCCACCAAAGAGAAAATCTTCCGCCAGGCTAGGTGTTACGCCTGGGGAACCGCAGATCCGACGATGTTGTGTTGGAGGTTGTATATATGCTTCCGTGAAATCTTTGCTTGCGCGATTTAGGTTTTTCGCCGTTTTTGACTGATAGCGTCGCGTGATTTTAGTTCTTATTTTTGTGACTTGTGGCGTATTGATGTCGCCACAGTATGATGGATATTTCACAAACAAGTTGATGGCCGCGAACAAAACACAATTTTCTTATTGTCATACTTTGACATCGCTGACTCAACAATATATATTATCTCGAATGATAATAATACATCTGACTGAACAAACATAACATATTATTATACGAGAGTATCTTTATACAATGCAGAAAGTTCAACATACTATTTTATTCGACAATGTATTCCTTGGAGAAAGCTCGCAAAAGTAGGTGCATTACCCTCAGCTCGTACGTTTAATAAACTCCCGAGTTTTGCAATGAAGTGCAACATTGCAATATATGTAAGGGTTCTTTTGTGTTTACGAAATATTATACCCTCAGGATTTGTGGATTCTTTTAAGTTATATTTATTGTATTTACAACAGTCATTCAAATGATTATTGTAGACTTTAATCAAATCATGTTATTATTTTTTATTAAATTAGATTTGCTCATGACTTTGACACATAATAATTTATCATAAATACTAATGTGTGTTTAGTAATCCATACCCTATCTTAACGTAGCATAGGCCTATGCATATTCAGTACGAGGTAGACCAAACAATCTGTTCGGCAGATAGGTCAACACACAAACAGGACAAAGACAACATTGGTTTAATTTACCCTAAACTTGGCATAGATATTGATACATGTAATCGAGTGTGACAAATTCGTAGTAAAATGTTGTTTAAAGGCGTACATCTTGTTCATGTAAATTTTCTATGTAAGTAACACAAAGTGGTCGTATGGTTAAAGTGCCCGTTTTTAGCGTGACACGTAAGGTGGTACATGTTCAAATCCTACGCGGTCATGTAACAGTGAGTTTTCTGGGTCAGGTAAACAAGTTTGACTGCAAACATCGCGAGGAAGTTTTTATATCCAGGCCATTTAATGTGTAACAATGATCCAATACGAAGGTCATCCAGAAAACGTTGCGAGGATTAGATGGAAGACGCAACTATTCACGAATCGATGAGAGTGATCGTTAGATATAAATTTATTGGACTTCTCTGTAGTATATGTACCAAGCTTAATGGAAACTGTGAATGTTACGTGATACGCCGTTAATTGCTAAGATGAATAATTAATTATCTATTGAGTTACCGCATATCAATCTTCTGTGAAACATGTGAAACCTGTCTACTGTCTTCAGCTATTGATTATGTCTGATCGTAAATTGTTATTATAATTGATCAAAGATCGTTTGTTGATCGATCGTTCCTCAAGCTGGGTTAGGGCTGCAGCGATCCAGGGTTCCTCTTAGAAGGTAGCAAAGATCGTTCCAATTAACCAAACTGTAAAGTTTAATTTCAATCTATTCAGTAATTTTTGCGTGAACGACTAACGTTTTATATTATTAAGATATAAAAAGTAAAGATGAGAGCGGATGAACAACTCTGTGTTCTGTGAGGTGACTTATTCTACTTACTTACAAAATCACACAAAATTTCTCTTGAAGTTTCTATACGATTCTTTCTTATATTCCTGACAATAAATAACAAAACTATTCTTATCAGACATAAAGTCTCCTGACTCCACTGCGATAACAAAAGGGTATGGACCCAAAGCCCAAATGTGTCATGATTGATGTCGTCGCGATTTTGAACAAATCCATTTTTAAAACTTTGTTATATGCGTGACAGAATTAGCAGTTCTTTAACATTATTTTGTTTTTAATACATATCAAACCCATTTATTATAATTGTAAAATAAAAATCATGCTATATTTCTAGAAGTGAGGGAAATGAAACAAAAAAAAAACATCCAAATTTAAAATTAAGTTTGAGAACACGAACGTAAAACTGGGCCAGTTGAATGGGACACAGTAAATTAGCCGCACGCTCCTACTCCCAGAGGCTTATGCGTGGCAAGTCAGCGAAATTAGCCTTGCTTTTAGCCTAGTTCACATTGGTCAATTGATCGTTCGGTGTTGCCAGGCGAGTACTGATCTAACAAAAGAAAATAAATATTCTAGATGAGTACACGCCTTACAGTGGCTATGTCTCACAACTTTACTAATGTATTTCCCGAGGGGAAGACCACATCTTTCCACTTGCCACGAGCCTTGCCCATTTCTTTCGGTTTCGGGTACTTTTGACCTGACCAAAATATGCAAAGTAAAATTAAGTATGCAGATATTAAATAATTAGAAGTTGCATTGCATGTGGGCCGTCATCGACTACCGTCGGCCATGGTTGGTAAAGAACAAGTAATCGGAACTAGAATAGGTTGTATTTTCCAGCCAAAAATCATTTTGAGTCACTAAGCCTAGATATAAAGAAATATCGGTATGGTGTTTCTCTTATGTTTGATTTTAACTTTAGATTGGGATTCGGTTCATTAAATTTCAAACGATTTCGTTGAGCTAAGAATGTAGAATTTATAAGAAACTTATGAAAATAAATATATACGGGAGAATTTACACAGCTTTAACTCTCATATAACCAGAACTGGCCAAATCTGAACTGCATCTAGTACAACGCCGGTACGTACTATCTCGACCCACACTTTTTCCGTCGTACATTTGCGCCTAATTCCTTTCCACGAATACGAATTTATTTGTATACTAAATTATGTATGACTTTTCGCCCGCTCATTTATTATTAGGGAAGTTGAGCAAATTAAGTCCGAATATTTTTGGAGGCCACTCAACCTCGAAAATTTTAGAAATTTTCCAGTGTCTGTGAATTAAATGTTTAATTTTAGCGAAAGTATTTTAATGAATAAAAAAGAAGTTAGGTGTATGCTTATATACATTTTTAGTAAAAGTCATACGAGGCAATTATGAGAATGACTAATGCAATTTCAACCCTGACTGAAGTGTTAGTACTTAGTGGAAGTGCTTCCATAATATGAAGATACCATACCATCTTACAACATTTATATCACTTCAGATCATTACAATTATATTTTTTTATCCATCATAACATATGTGTATTATACTTGATAAATTAAAAATTAAAACTGAATTTAAATAGGATCAGTGTTTTTTTAAATAGCGAACACATAAAAGTACTGGTCGAATACAAAACATCCCTTTATGTACCAAATTTGCAAAGCGCAGTGCCACTCCATTCCAAAAGATTCCTGATTTAATGTCAGTATGCGGTAGGAAGTAGGTACTTAAATTCACATACCTACTCGTTGTGAGTTTACATTATCATTTAAAGGGTAGAAACAATTTGTCTCCATAAATTGGTAGCTGGTGACGGCCGCAACGCGAAAATTACTAAGCTATTACCAAAGTTTCCCAACTAATTAGCAGTGTTGCCACTGTATCCATATGGTGAGAGCTAACGGGGACACCAGTATCGCGGAATTTCGTAGGATATTTTAAGGACAATATTACTTTTTGTTATACTTTAAATTTGATAAAATTACCTGCCAGTATTTTTATATTGAAATAAATTAAAATGTAAAAGGTAAGAAATGCAACGTTTTTAATTTAAATTACCTATCTTATTAATGAAGTAGATTATCATACATTATACATTCAGCTGTACGGCTTAATGTTAGAATTGAACCCAAGCATATTGTAATAAAAGTGTTTTGTGCTCATTATTTTGTGTTAAATGTCCCTACGAAAGGTTCCTGGTCATTTACTGTTATTGTAAACCTTTAACACGTGTTGCACTGTAAAATAATATCGATTTAAATCATAACAGGTTGTCAAATCTACTTTTTGGAAGTACAATTCAGAAAACCTTGTGTAGCACTAATTAATTTTTTCATACATAAATAACAATAAATAAATATATACGGGACAAATTACACAGATTGACTTAGTTTCGAAGTAAGTGCGAGACTTGTGTTACGAGATACTAACTCAACGGTACTATATTTTATAATAAAAACTTATATAGATAAACATCTAAGCCCAATCAGAAAAGTTCTTTTCTCATCATGCCCTGGCCGGGATTCGAACACGGAACCTCCGGTGTCACAGACAAGCGTACTACCGCTGCGCCACAGAGGCCGTCTAACATGGTCTCTATTGTAATTGCTACTAAATTTATATTCCATGTCAACTTTACTTAGGCTATGATTCAATTCACACTTACGAGTACAGTATTATTTTTACAAAAAAACACGGCAAAAGCATTTGAAAGCTTTACAAAGCTTTCAAGTGCTTTCAAAAATCGCAATGGAAAGACATTTTAAATTTACACTCTCTTTTAACAGGTCACTAACTTCGTGTGGGTGACTCTCAATGAAAATATGAAAACCTACATGCATTTATGATTAAAGAATTTACTTAAGTGCGTTTTTATTTTCATACACTTGTTTAAAAGAGTGCATAATCCCTGTTTTTCTCCTGGCGTTAGGCCGGGCTTCATCATCACCTCTTCAAAGAGGAGTCAGGGGTGCATCTTTCGACCATGACCCGAATTCGGTGAGTCATTATTTTTCACAAAGCGACTCCCGTCTAACCTCCGCAACTATTGCATAGAAATCTTATAACCTTTGCAGGGAAATAATATGACATAAATTATTCTTAATCTATACTAACGTTATAAAGAGATTTGTTAGATACAATATAATATTAAAAATATAAGAATCGAAGGAGGAAAGTTATAGCAGGCCATGTATGTAAAACAGTTTTATTTGTCAACGCATAACCTAAGCCACTGAATTGAAAACGATGTTATTATAATATTATACCTGTTAATATTGTTAATATCAATAAAGAAGAAATTCTCATAATCTAATGGAAAGATTTCCCAAAAAAGTTGCTCCTTACAAATAATACCACATTTGGAGAACCAAACAATTCATTTGTTTAATCCGGGCCAATCCCGCAACTTCGAAATAACAAAGCAAATGTTGATCGAACTCGAATAAATACATTACTCCGAGAAAGTTAAAGAGGAGATAAAAGTAAAGTTATGGTACAATCCCAGTTTTTATCGAGAACATAGTCACCCTATTTGGAGGCGGATTTAAAGGGGGAAACTTAACTTACGAACGTAAGAAGCTCTTTAAAACTGGGGCGGTCCTGACGACACTTTTAGTTTATTAACGATGGAAGTAGTTACTGAATCAGTGAGTGTAAGTTTTAATGTATGGAAAATGTTAAATTGTAAAGTTTTTATCATATTCCTGGTAAGTCCCGGTTGCGACTTCCTGATCATTCCTATGGATGTGTGCTATGAGGAGCCCAAGGTATGCCATGCCTATGATCATAATCCTGTATATACGAGTAATATATACACATACTACGAAAGCCACAAGACTCGAAAGACACATTTAGCTGGAAAGCTTAATCAAAGGATTTAATGATGGAATTGAAACAATGTCCATCGTTAAAACAAGAATTTCATGTTTATATCTAAGCTTATTCTTGTATTGTCTTTTATGATCTAGACGAAAAGAAAAGCAGCACACACTATGTTTATCGGTGCCAAGGCTTCTAAAGAATAATATCTTCTTTGAAAACTGAAGTATTAAAGCAGTGTACTAATAACAAAAGATTACGCTAAATCACATAAGCCTCGACCTTAACTTGTTAGCAAAACTTTTTCTATAGGTAATCTTTTATCTTCCCTTTCACTCCAAAAAGCGAACCGTTTGTGCTTACACGTGTAAATAGTTAGTGAAAAACATGTTTTCTTAGCTTTTGTTTCTTAGAAAAGGAAAATTTCGTTCGCTTTTAAGAGAATGTTATAATTTTAATTGTGTCATCTTAAATATATGTATATATGTTATGTACACATGTTTTGGCAAATAAATTTATCTTATCTAGTATTTCGTAGGTAGGTAATAAACGGGTTTATTTTATATTAAATAAAATGTCGGTTCATCAATTTTACTGTAAAATCGTAGCAGGTGCAGGTGGACAGAATGACAGAAACGTTAATAAGATTATTTTAGACAAATGCGAACTGAGCCCCAAAGAATAGTAGCCGCGGGTGTACTAAGATAGTGCAAAAATGAATGGTAAGGAAAAACTTAAAATTTATTCCATTTCCTAATAGCTGTCCCAACTGACATCTTTATGACGTCACGGCATAAAGGGAGGCTCTATTTATAAGGCTATATCCACATATTTGGAGGTTTACGATCTCGTGATCTCAAAAGGAATGTTGTAATAAAATAAAGGAACTAAAGCGGTACTGTCGTGTATCGTAAGTGATATGTGAATACGACTTAAGTTGTTTAAAAAAAAAGATGGTAGCCATTTTTAGATGAAATTTATAAGATCTGATAGGTACCTACATTTTCCCGATTTAGTTTAGCATTTCTTTGCCTTAGACATGGACATTGGATTTAAGATCTGGGTCCACTTGGGTCCATTAGGAACAGATCATTTATATACCTACTTTAATGCAAAAAATTTTTTTCGCTACTGACTAATGGTAGAAATAAATGGGGACTTCTGGGAATTCTGGGGACCACATAGCAAAGTATAAGAATTTCATTATTTTTGATATATTATTATCAAACGACGACGTGGTATATTTTTTCACGTAGCTTAATACAAAAATAAATTCCATAGTTTCATTGTAATTTCGTACTAGTAACATAACTAAATAAATATTTGAAAGCACATACAAAAGAGCCATTATAACAACAAACTCGCAGGTTAATAATATGAGCACTAAAATTACTCAAAGTTGTTGCGTGCTAAGTTTATGTTGAACTGTATTCATAATAGAGTTCCTACCATATAGTACATCGGTAAATTAGAATACTTATTATCGCTCCTGTTTATAAAGAGATTTCTTTAAAATTTGATATTAAGATGGATATTGTTGCAGACTTCTCTTTTAAATCTTTAAATCATTGCGAATGGCGTTCATCCTGCGTGAATCAGATTTTAGTGCTGAGGTTCCTCAGCCATCTTCCTGCGACTGGTGTCAGTTCGTGTACTTATCCATAATACCACCAAGCAAATAGTGATGAGGGCATTTTTTGTCCAAAAGGTCAAGTAGGGACTCCACAGTTACACTCTGGCCATTCCCTTAATACTTTTTGAGTTGATGGCAGGCCAAGACGAACGAATGATCAAACCGATAAATGATTTTACTTGAAGAGAATGATGATACAGGGCTGATGGCAAGAAGAAAGATGTAGTCGAAATGTAAAGAAATTTCCAGTAGTTAGAACTAAACTGTTCATTACTATTTCAACTGACCGTAGATTTAGTAAGATCATCGAACTACCTTAGTGGGTAGAGTGAGTTTGCCATCAGTACAATTCTATAACTTTTCAACAACAGTTTCAAACTTTCTTTGTTTCTATGTCAATCTATGCCCTCTGTCCTACATATAAGTACCTAATTATACTTTATACGTAATATATGATTCTACTCTATCGGCTATTCATGTACACTATGTGCCCATCTCTCTGTTCAATTCAGCTTCGGTGAAGTATTAGCGAGTTAACGATAATACTAGGAACTCATTCCCTTACTTACGCAGAATTTCAATTTGAAATGACGAGGCATCATTCATTTTTAAGACTTATTATACATAGCTATAGATATCACTTTCATATTGTGATTATGAATGCTCTCACAGCCATTATGTCGCGCCGCGATTGTGCCCGCAATTAAGACGCCACAATAGGCGAGACTTAACACTGAACGGTAATAGCTCCGTCGAGTTGTTTTCGTAATAATTGTGAATTTAAAGCAAATTTATCGCGCAAACAGACATAGATTATGGAGAAAATTTATACAGAAATGTTAGCGTGTGGCATCTTTGTTAACTAATTAGACAGCTAAGTAAAGTCAATTAATATGAAATTAAATTTAAAATATTAATGTGAACAAAGACAAAGTATACAAGGATCGTGGCAAGTGGGAGATACAGTCTGTGGGAGAGAGGCGTGATTTTATATACATAATTATGTGCTAGCTAATACCCGTAGCTTCGCCCGCGCGAATTCAGCGCTAACTACAAAGAAAGGAGTTTTGCGCAAATCCCATTTCCCTGAATGAAAATTACCCTATACTTTTTTCCAGAGTCTTAGTTATAGATACATTAGATAACGCGCGAAGAGGAACAAACACAATTACTTTAGTTGAGATGTATAATAATCCATCAAATAATATAGGCCAGGCCCAGATCCTGAAGTATAGTGGTGGAAAATGCAATAGGCTCAAGAATCTATTCGAATGATAAGAAATGAGCCAAGGTCGAGCTGTCACCAAAATTCGAATGAAATGAACTACACATGCCTGTTATATAATATTAGGTATTCTTGAAATATGTCTACCTAGTGATTAGATTTCTTTGTAAAGTAAGGCTATTCAAGCGTCCAAACAAGTAAAATAGGTACTTTCTGTAAACTTCTGAAGATTGCGCTCGACCACTGAATTTTCACTCGGACTGAGTTCTAGTTCATTAGCGAGTCCACAATTGGTCTAAATTGACGGCGGTGAGTTCGGTTCATAAAATTGAAAACGTTTAGAAAACCCAATATTTATTCGTGTAAAGATTTAAATATATCTTAAATCCCGATTTTAGATTTATCTGGCTCTTGAGTCGCCAAAACAAGACAAACCGTACTTGCTTAAATTGATAGATGTGACATGTGAACGGATAAAGTCTTTGCGAAGTCCTTCGGGAATTCTTTGAATTCTATTATCAATTTTATGTTACATTGTAAAATTAAATCATATAAATTAGGACTGGTCAACTTGAAAAAGTAATGGCTAATCATAAATTGAATTGAAAAATTCCTAAATTTAGACACTGAATGTTGTTATATTAAATTTTAATTCACCTAGTGTGTGGATTTTGCGCACTACGATCAGTATCGGTGAACATTTTCGAATGCAGATTAAATATTTACTCGCCTACGTTGGAACTCGCAGAATATTTAATGTGTTTCAGCTACAAATTGTATATTTAAATATTTATATAATAAAAAAATTTTGCTTTCTCGATAAAAATTTAACGAAAAAGCGTCAATACGTTGAAAATTGTCGTTCACAAATTTTTACCTAATATTTTATATGTTTAAAATTTAAATATATTTTGATAGAAACTTATAGTAGACTACTTTGATTGAATTAAATTAACTATGTAGCAATTTAAAGTCTTATCTAATACTAATATTATAAAGCTAAAGAGTTTGTTTGTTTATTTGAACGCGCTAATCTCAGGAACTATTGGTTCGAATTGAAAATTCTTTTTGTGTTGAATAGATCATTTATCGAGGAATAACATCGCGCTGCAACTATTAGGAGCGAAGAAATAATGGATGTTGTGAAAAAAAACGGGGAAAATTATTCATCCGTGAATGATACCTAAAATAACTATTCCACGCAGTCGAAGTCGCGGGCACAGCTAGTTTGTTTATAAAATTGCTTTTGTTTTTCAGTAACATGTAGACTGTGGTAATGGTAATCCGAGTATAAGCGAGGAAGCGGTCGTTGAAACTTTGCATGTAATTAATATGGCAAAATGCTTTTGTGAATATGCTACATTGTATGAGACAGTGCTAAGTTCAAAACAATATACCAAGAAAATTACCATAACGTTAATGATCGTAACACTTTACAAACGACTTTTACAACATTACTGTAAAGTCGTAGAACTAACTACAAAGTCACCAGCAGAAATTCGTAGCGAACGTAGATGTCGCTACGATAATCTTAGTATTACAATACTGAGATTGCTACGATATAATACTCGTAGCAAGCAAAATGAATATTGCTTCTTACTCGTATTTATATTACTGAGACTTTTAATTAGAATAGCTACTGATATTACATTTTATCTTGGACTTATAAAAATGCTCGAGTTTTCGAAAACGCTCCTCTAACGATTTCGTGAAATTTGAAATAAAGGTGTAAATTGAGAAAAATCGATCTAACTGGGTCCAATGCCTGGTTAATTACACAGTTGAGAAAAACTGTAAGTAGTAACATCTGCACTGTAACCCTAGTCTTTCAAAACTGCACTCTCTGTCTACCCCGCAAGGGATATAGACATAATTATATGAATGAATGAATGAATGAGAAAAAACACGGAGCAAAGTAAATTATTATATTATTTGAAATTGTGAGGCTTTTTAAATAGTTGCTATTAGAAGTAGGTACAATTTGTTCAAAACTATTTTCGACAAATATGCGATGCCACATTTCGTGTTAAATTGAACTATTAGCACATATTGCGTCGTAAAAATCTGGTCTTTCATACATATTTATTGGGTGTAACGAATCGGTGTCAATGCGAGCTACGTTTTAAATTTATAAATCCGACGTAGGCACTATTTCAGTTTAGTATGGAATAACTAATCAAAGAGTTAGATATGTTTTTTTCGCGAAAAGGATCGCAATTTGTTAGTATTAGCAAGTATAGAACTTATAAAACTTGTTTCTATATTTTTTGAATAGACTTAACAAAAAAAAATTGTTATTATTTCGTGGTCTAGTAATTTTTTTTCATGAATATCAGACTAGATTGAGTTTCCCAAAATACTGTATGTATTATAATTCTGTTATGTTGTATCAAAGTCCGTTTCGTAGATTTTTACATTAACAAACACACACGTAACATAATATACTAAAGTCTGAAAATATTATGATTATGAAGTTTCATGAAATTGCAACATAAAACATAAAATAATTTTATCTATACATTTCCTGACGAAATCTTCCTTTTACAATAAATTTTTTCTTCGTTTCCTGCAAAGCATCATGAAGCCATACAGCCAAACGTGGCTTTTCAGTTTTTCGAAGACTGTTTGCTCGGTCTACCCCGCAAGGGATATAGACGTGACTATATGTAAGTATGTATGCTCCTACAAAACAGCAATGTAATTTGAAAATGTTACGAACCACTCTCGTTTTAAGTTAGCATTAAAGTTGAATGGGTCATTTGACGTTTATGAAGTTCTTTTATGGTAATAACCGAAATTCAGATAACCTTTCTTGAAAACATGAACTAGTGTTTCCCCTGAATTTCTTTGCGTGGGAATTGGGGATTCCCGGCACCAATAGAAAAAAGAATAGGACCACTCTATCTTTCTCCCATGGATGTCGTAAAAGGCGACTAAGGGGTTGGCTTATAAACTTGGGATTTTTCTTTGAGATGATGGGCTAGCAACCTGTTACTGTTTAAATCTCAATTCTATCTTAAAGCTGAACGTGGCCCAACAGTCTTTTCAAGACTGTTGGCTCTGTCTACCTCGCAAGGGATATAGACGTAGACGTAACATTTCCAATATTATATGTATGTATATTATTGGAAATTAATATAGAGACGTATGGTGACGCCCCTTACAGCAGGGTAGGCAGTGACTGTCATCTCAATTGTACCCTCCGCCGCCGTTTGGAGCGTAGGGTCCGTTAAGGATAGATTGCTGATGAGCTTGCATGAAAAACCTGATGAATTATGATGAAGTTAAAGAAGTATGTAATGGTATCGTATAAATGGTAATCGTAGCAAGTGGTAGAAAGGTGTAGTCTCTGCCTACCACTCTGGGAAAGAGACGTGATTTTGTATGGAGAACTTGATCTGTAGGTACCGCTTATCTACAGAAAGTATCCGATTACCTATTCCTTAGAAATCAAACCTACTCGTACCTACACACAATCTTCTTAACTCAAAATGCCATTGTTCAAGAAAATTGGACACAAACTAATCGCCGTCTCCCCTGAATCCATTACAGCCAGTTTTCCCAAATTTCCATTCCCACAGCTCCTTTATACGCACTTAATATTTCCCAATATCGGCTCCGTTATCGTCTCGTAAATATTTATAGCAGCCTTGTGTAGAGTGAAGATTAAAGGGGAGAAGGATTGAGAATCGTATGGTTAAACTTTAGAAAAACGAATGAGATTGAAACTGTACCCTAAATTAAATTCCTTTCGTAGGTTTGGCTCTTAGTTTTTTTTTTTTAAATCGGCTAACCTTTTTTTATAAGACGTTGGGTTGTGAGCGTACGTACCATATTTTGTGTTGAATTATAAGTGGAGATTTTATTTTTGGCTGATTTAAATAGATTAAATTATAAAAATATTTTAAGAGTTAAAATATTTAAATGAAAACGACGTCAACGGCAAATTGGTTCAATTAATAATTCATTCTATGAAATTCCACTCAGAATTTTAATGGTCTATGCGACGTCTATACGTTAGCATTAAGCTAACGTATATTTTATTATGCTCATTTGCGTATATTTTCACATATTGGAATTTGCCGAAAATTTGCTACTTTAATACATCGTTACGTTCAAAAGGTGAAATTTATAAAATACTAGCTATTTTTCTAATTTATAATCAATAAGAATTTTTATTCGGGGCAGACCGCTAGTTTTAATACAAAATTCATTTCTTTTTCTAAATACATATTTAAAAAAATGTTAATTTTGCATCATGCCCTGGCTAGGATTTGAACCTGGGTCTGAGCCTCAGAGGCGAAAACTCTACCACTATACCAAACAAGCCGTCCTTGAGTTAGGCTGGCGCACCGCTTAGAGTTCCTGTTTTGTAAACCCTTCGCGTTTCTTAAAAACACTTAATTTCTTTGGATATATTTTAACCTTCCTATACTCGCGAAAATTATTATGACACATAATACTTGCGCACGGTGTTACAGACCGATAGTTCATAACCCTACGTTATATATTTTACTGGATTTATATTTTTTAAATATAATTATTATTTTAAAATTTAGAACATAATAAAATAAAGTAGCATGGATAATACTTAATTTTGTAATTATTTTACCTACTAACTTTCAGTATATCACAAATCAGTCTTCGAATTAGAGATATTTTTCTTAAAGAAATCATAGCATTAATACATGCATTATTCAACACTGTACGCGAATCATAATGAAAAAGTTTTAAAGGACAATCACTTACCCTTGTTTATCACTTTTCACCTTTTATTACCTTTTTACTCCTTGTCGTAAAGTTTTAAACGAATTTATTTTCACTGAATTTTACGCAGAATAATTCAAAGGCATTGAAACGTGGTGAACATCTAAGTCAAAAGTAGCGAAATGAAATAGTAGATGATGAATTAAACTTACTTCAGTTGTGTTGTTATCGTTCGATTGGCTCTGACATTAATTATAGTACTTTGTGCGCACACACTCGTACATAACCATAAGCCTTGGGATTTGTCTTTTAGGCGATGGGACAGCAATCTGTCACTATTTGAATCTCAATTTTATCTTAAAGACAAATAGCTGAACATGGCCTATCAGTCTTTTTAAGATCTCCGCAAGGGATATAAGCGTGATTATATGTATGTATGTTCATAAAATATGTAGGTAAGTTGTGTAGATCGATGTATAGTATTTGAGATGGATCGTAGAAAAATGAAGAAAAGCGTTCTTTCCCTTTATATTTTATATTGATAAAACGATATGTAATTCCATGTTGGCAACTTACTCAAAATTCCTAATAAAATATATTGAATCTGCTTCACGGCTGTCATACCTCGCAATAAGGTTGCTTACAACAAAAATTCCCACATATTTATGTTGACTTGGCAACATATCAAATTGCGAGAGAAAACAAACAAAATATTCTGCCGTGTTTCGTATCGTTCACGTTCTGGACAGCGTATTCTGGATACATTATATGCTGATGATTTAATTCTTTTTCCTTTGCAGCCCCTTTTCTTTCTTCACTTGCTTCGAAGACTGTTACTAAAATTTTTTTTTCATCATCATACCCTTGGTGTTAGTTCCAGCGTCTTATCCCTGGAAAGGACTAACATGGCGTCACTAAACTTCTTCTTTTGCAACTGAAACGCTATGGTTGTACGACAGCGGTGTAATACGGGATTAAAAATCACTTTGAAAACTGTAGGAAAGTGATTATAGCAAAATGTTTGGAAACTACCTATTTTTTCAAGAAATCACCTAATATCTATATGATGAGACCAAAAATATTATATATATAATAAAACATAGTGCTACAAAAAACAAGTGAAAGCACACAGATCTGTTAGCAAATTTTACGAAAATGAGTTCTATAAGTATAGTTATGTTATAACATAAAACTGCATTTTAGAAGTAATGGCGCGTGAAATTTTAGTGAACCAACGAACGTACCTTGATCAAATTCTGGACGTTCTGGCGAAAGATAAGTTCAAGGGTACCCGTAACTGACGAGCTGGCATGAAGTAACTTACGAATGTATATGAAGCAAAAGAAGTATGCAGGATTCGTTGCAAGTAAAAAGATGTAGTCTCTGCCCCTCTCTCCCTACCTCTCCACCCCTCCGAGAAATAGGTGTGATAAAATTTTTGTACGTGTGCTGTAATTTTTACCGCATTAGCTAGAAAAAAAAATGTTATAATACTCGTAGGTTCATAGTTGTTAGTTACTCTGCTATCCTTGCAGCGTAAGCAGTTTATCGACGTATACTGAAGTCACTAATTAACCCGTACAAAGTTCTTTGTCTGAGCTTCTAACAAAAGTTCATAGATTCTGTGTAATTATTCACAATGCGCGTTTTAGTAGTTTAGAGCGACTAAAAGCTCTTTGATGTTGGAAGCAAAGATAGTGTAGAATGATAATATTGGGTTTATTTACAAAAATAGTTAATATGTAGCTGTTGACTTCGTCCGCCTTAAATCTCTGTAAATTTTAACTTATAATATTATTCCATTGTCTAAATTTTTTTGTATTATGTTTTATGTAAAATCCGTAGTTACTTAGTTAAAAAAAATAACAAACACAAACACACATACACATATCATTACAAATTTTGGCAATCATAATATTAGCTTAAATGTAGCACCAAAACAATATTACCTATTCGTTGCTTTTAGTAGATGGCGCTAAATTCACGCCGGCAAAGCTACAGCAATTTTTTTTAATAATACACCTGGTTCAACCTGTGATCTTTGTTCGTCATACCGATAGAAATCCTTTCATAATTTACGCATACTCATAACTATTCCTTTTAACGCCAGAAATAAGGTCAAACATACACTGCCAACATAAGTTTAGTGACAGTTTAGTTTCATACATTCCCAGAGGTATAAGTAAACTCAATTTTAGTAACTACGAATCACCCTTCGCCCCAACTTGTAATATCCTGTTCGGGCTCATTCCGATCCCGCGTCGAAGTAAACGGTTGATGGCTCTTCCTGTAGTCTTATTGACTATAAACGAATATTCTCGAGAAACGTTTTCACAAGGTTTATAACGGTTATATTACATTTTATTTAGGTACTATTTTAAACTTATTTAAGGGAACGGTAAAAGTAAATACCACTAAGACTTTATTTGTATGTGGTATTTATTGTAATTTTAGCAATGTTAGGAGTAATTTCTGAAATTAGGGAATCATCTAACTACTATCTATTCAATTCAATCTATTCAAACACAAGCTCCTTGGAAACTCGCTTCCATTATTAAGTTTTCCAGCTAAATGTGACCCAAGTCTAATGATAAAGTCACTAGACTCAGGCCACATTTCTTCTACCTCAAAAGTCTAATGATATGACATGTGTGTGTGTGCTCCTTTGAATTACATCAATCCGTAAATGGCGGTCCACGCTTTGAAGTTAGACACACACAAACATAAAAATGATACTTTGAAGTTATTTAATTTTTCCTATTTAATGTGAAACACCATAAGTACTAGGCTGCTGCCATCTCAGCATGAATTGAGCCTAATAGCGTCTACCCGGATATTGCAGAACATCCGGGTGATTAGCGCCCGGACCACGGCTAATGGAGCCGGGTACTCCGCTGCACTGAGTATGACGTAGTTATAATTTATCACTTTCTCTCATCTTCTTCATCGCAATTTCTCACTACTATAGCTAAACGTCTCGGTTTTCCCTTAAAGTGAAAATGTTTGAAACTTATTTCGGGGAGGGTGTCCGATACGAAGTATTCTGTTCTTTAAAGAGATTCTGTGTCCGTTTTAAAGAGCATTCCGTTCTGTGCTTTGAAGGAGACGCTAGCCTCAGAGAGGTTAAGTGCTTAGGTAGTTAGCTTTTTGACAAATACTTACTAATATATTAGAATGAAAAATCTTTGAAAACAAAATAATGATTTTGATTTTGACTTAGTGATGCTGGAATGGAAACTTTTATTTATATTTATGAAGTACTTTCTTAAATTATATAATGCAACATTTGCTCCTAGGAAATGGTTCAACTTATTCAACTAACAAAATTGATTATTCTTACTTAAAAAAAAAAATTCAGAAAATTGAAAGGCCTCTTAGACTTGCGTAACTGGTTTTACCAGTTATATTCCGCTTGATATCCCACTAAATTCAATAACAAAATCCTAACTTTCAACATAATGATCAGTCTCAGCGAGCAGTAAATTATTATTTCAAAGTTCTCAACATTTATAATAAATTAATTTTAGATTTGATTGAAGTTTGTCCACAAAACCTGTTGAGTCGTTAAATAATCTTTGCTTTTGTAATTAATTTTCATTGTGAAAGGACTGAATTTTATTCCTACGGAAGAATTAAATTTTTTTGTAAGTAATTTTTAACTTTTGCGTTTCAATATGTATAACATTGCTATTGTCATATATCTACATAGTGTGGTTATGAACAAAGTTCGCGTGAGAGTAAAAACATAAGCTACCTACTAGCTGATGCCCACGACTTCGTCCGCCTAAAATTTTAACATTCTTTCCTTGGCTTAGTTCTGGTCTGTAGATTTAGCGTTTGGGTCGTAAGTTCCTTGGAAAGAGAATGAAAAGGTTGAGTCAACAAAAATAAAGATGAACTAAATATTTTTACACCTTGTAACGAATACGCTACAATTTCATAGCCGAATAAGAAAAATACATTGATTTTATTTCTCTTTCGTTCTAAATATTAACGGAGCTTATATGAATTGAACATGAAATGAAATGAACCTTTAACCTGAGGTATTATTACCATTTCACTGTTACAAAAGTATTTATATTTTTTAAGGCATGAATACTAAAGCTGAAAATATGTTACCTACAATACTCTTAGTTCTAAAACCAACATTAACGATAGAAAAATCATTTATCGGTTTCATAGAATACTTTTTTTTGATTCTTTAATACATTAATTCAATTTATTGGAAGGATAAATAAAAAAGGACGAAACTCAATATAGGTATTAAGTTTAATACCTGTTAGCAAGTACAAGTTTCTGATTAAAGTGTGTAGGTATTTCAAAGACACCCGGCTACCCACAAACTTGTTTTGACAGCTATCCATTTCAGCGGTTCGAGTCCTTTAAATATTAATAATTCATTATTAATTCACATCCGTATCCCTTAAGTTTGAAATTTATTATCTGAATAGTTTCAGGGCTATTATATATTAATAGTTTTGGTTCGATAGGATCAGTTTCAAAGAACTTTTATTTACGAGTACCTACTTGAGATTACCTACGCTCTTACGGTGAGGGAAAACATCGTTAGGGAAACCTGCACATTCAGGTAACTGGATGTGTAACCATGGATCCAATATGGGTTAGGTTTACCTGCCTGCATAGATTGCAGAGGTCAGATGGGAGTCGGTTTGACTTACCCAATCTACGATCCATGGTCAAAGGCATACCCCCGGCTCCTCTCTCAGAGAGGCGAGGATGCAACCGGGACTAAAGCCAGGAAGGAAACCTACATGCCTGACTTTGCTACATGTGCCCTAAGTCTTATGACTTTTGGTTACATCTTCCCCGTAAGAAATAAAGACGTGATATTTGTGTGTTATGGATAGATTTCAGTTAAATATTGTACAACTTTCAATAAACATATAACTATATCACTCATTTATACAAATTAATTATAATATTTTTTTCCAGAACTGTCCTGATTTTGACAACTTAACTTTGCCCTTGAGTTTGTAAATATTGGATTACAAACATAATATCCATTAGAACAGCTACTATTGTATCCAGGATTGAAGCTCCCACTCTTTTTCGCTAAAAGCCGATGCGAAACTGATGTTAGACGTCCAGCAAATTCAATTTTCTACTGCAATTTCAACTTTAAACGCAGGCTTTACGGTACATTGTAGTTTTTGAAACCCTTTCAATTTCCCGTGGCAGTAATCCCTTTGAGTTAGGGGTCAGGTTGGGTTATACAAGACGTATTGTGTGAATTTCAGTTTCCGAGCTCCAGATGTACAGAAAATTCAATTGAATTGATTGTCCACCGCAATGTGAGGCATTGTGTTGGAGAAAAAGTTATAAATGGTGTTAGCATTCGCATTTGCTTCAGGAGAAATATACGAGTATCAATTTTCGCTTAGGAAATAACATAAGTTTTTTACATCACGCATGTACTAGTTTACCGTATTTTACGTAAGCATACCTAATTCCCGAAGGGGGAGGCAGAAACTACATCTTTCCACTTGCCACTAATATTATAAATAATGAAAAGTAGAGTAGAGAGTAGTAACGCACATAATATGAGCATTTCCCTTTGGTAAAAAAACATACATAAAGTAAAAAAATATAAATTATTTAATATAATTATTTCCACTTGCAATGGTTCCTGCTTATTTCATTTGCTCATCTTTCATTGCGCAGATCATTTTGATCTACATTTGTCAATGTTTTCATACAAGTTCTATTTTCAATTTCCAGTTTTACCACGTTTAAATATGTTAATGTGAAATAAGAGGTAATAAAACAAGAAGTATGCAGGGATCGTGGAAAGTGAAAATGTGAACTCTCCGTCTACCCCTCCGGGAAAGAGGCGTGATTTTATGTATGTGTCCTACGGTTTCAATGATTTAAAAAGTTCAGAACAATAAAATTAATAAAACAGTTATTACTCTTGCAATTCGACGGTTCGTAATATATGTATCTTTTGTTCAAAGAGAAATAAATTAATTTTATGAATGGCTGAAGTAAATTAACAGAAGTGAATAAACTTGACCCTTTGGTGTAGGAAATTGGAAAACCAACTTACAAAATCCATTTTATCGTCTTTTGAAGTTAAAATACTTAAATGGAACTAAATTTATGAGTGAAGGCATATTGCTAAATAAAAAAGGGGCAATGACGCAACCCATAGTAGCCTTTACCGGGTCCTAAAACACAACATTTTGCACGAAGATTTTTTATGAAAAATAACAGATTTGCCGAAGTTCCCGCGACAATGGGAATGATCAGGTTTTTCTTATCAAACGAAATATATCTATTTATTTATTTAAAACTTTATTAAGGTAATTTAGTTTATATGAGGTTAACTTATTTACACTCATAATCAGTTTTTTACCAGCCAACCTTTAGAAAAAAGCACATAAAAGACACTAACAAAAATTGACTGACATAACAACGCACAGGTCCGTGGAATCCGGCATGTACTTACTCTTTGTTATCTAGGGGTGCTAAGTGAGGATTTTCCGGAATTCTCACGGGAAGGAAAATAAACGGGATTTATTGCTTAAGGCTCTTATACGGCAAATGAAAAATTTTGATCATCAATCATCATGGGTCAATGGAATGTTCAAACATTAATCATAAGCTTCGTTGCCTAGAGGGGTGGCATTGCACGTTGATAGGTGTGCGAAGAATAATAGAAATGATAATGAATCTGGATGAATAGGAAAAATTGGAGGTTAGAATGGTACTTGTTTGTTAATTGAAAGCTTAATTTAAATCTTTCTTCTTTTTGTACTTACATTATACACTTAGGTATGTTAAGATATCTGTAGGCAACTTTCTTTATGTTCTTTATTGTCAAATATTTTTCATTTTATTTCTATAATATAGTATTTTAAATTTGATTATTTCTCTCCTCTTTTCGCCTTCCGGCTCCCGTAGTGAATAACGTAACTTTGTGACTATACTTCCCATACCTCTCTGGAAAAGTGATTTCATGTATGTTAATACAATTCATGCAACTCTGACTATCTCGAAAGGGGCACCTTACGAGATAGTCAGAGTTGCAAGACTCTAGGGTTAACGCCGCAATTAAAATTCAGAAATAGTGACAGGTTGCTTTAATGAAAATTCTTTGTAACCTTTGAACCGAAACATTCCATCCATCTAGCATTTATTTGAGAACTAAGCCATCCGGCTGAAAGACTCAGAGACCACGCTTTCAGTCATGTTCTCTGTTTGCCCCTTTAAAGATAAATTCGCGGTATGTTAATATACTGATTTCAGCCAACATATACATATGACAAATGTTCCATAACACGACTTCGATGGGCGTCATTAGTAAGATTTGATCAAGCTGTTGGATACTTACAAAGATTGTTAGAATTTATTGTATTAGCTATTTAAACGAAAACATGTTTGTAATGTTAGTGTATAAATTATGGATGGCGACGTTTAGTTAGTAATATAAATACGCTTTCAAAGTAAATAATCCTGATGCGGGCAGCTGTGAGCATTGTGCTAAGCGAAAATGCATTAAACCTGCTTTCAGCTTCATAAAGGTAAAATATTGTCTCCGTTAGCAAAACACTGACAAAACATTATAGGATTAAAATTGTAAAATATGTTTTCGTATTTTATAAACTATGTGAACTATGATTACACCTCTGCCTGAAAAAATTTGGTCTAAATTAAGTATTTTACTTAATTTAAATGCTGAAATCATAGCCAACAAACAAATATTAAAATATAAAACGAGTGTAGAAACTTTGCTATTCATGGAAAATATGTATTAGGAATCACATACATTATTTTTAATGTCAAAACTTTTGAACAATTTAAATAGAATTACACAAACCGCATTCATTTATAGCTTTAATTTCAATAACAATAAAGACTGGATTTCAATTACTTTCATTAGTATTCCATGCTGTTTGGAATGGGATCGTGAGTGGTTAACTGAATCGTTCATTTAAAAAAATAGATCCAATTTAACTCAGCCCTGGCAGACAATGGGAACAATAAAAATACTCGTGAATAGACAAACACTTAATTAAGAATAGGTGTTTTTCGAGGTAATTTCATACATATATATGTACATCCATCTCTGTTTCGTCCAAAGGTTCGACTGGCCAGAAAGAAGAAGAAAGAGGAGAGAATGCCTTGTGGCATTAAGTCCACCTGTTGTAAATTTTACGTGCATAAAGTTTAAAAAAATAAATAACTCAAACTGTCCTCGTAGCTTTTCAGATAGGTCAAGTTAGGTTTCATACAAACTCACTCTCGTCTTTCCTTCGCAAACTTTTCAGAGGAACCTTATCCTTTTTAGAGAATGATTACTCATATTTTCCCTCACCGTTAAAAGCATCCGCTAAAATCCGGTAAGTTTATGTGCAAAACTCAGCAAAAAGTCGTTGGTAAACATGGCCGCAAAAGAAATTCAATCTGTGAAACATATTTTTAGTTTTAGGAATGTCATATTATTTCTGTGAACTCTTATGTCATTCTTCATATGGAAAAGATATACAGTGGTCATATTTTGAATTGCCTAAAACTTCTGTATAACAAATTTAATCACATAAATAATACCAAAAAAAGAGTCAAGTATTTCCTTCTATAATTTATACTGTGTACTTATAGCTTCGGTAGCTCTCCGGAGGCTCTATTCCCAAGTTGTTCGGAACAATTTAAGTTGTATTGAACACTGTTAAATAGATTAAGGCCTGATATAGCTTAGTGGTACGGAGATAGAGTATTCAACGTGACTTTGGAGTAATACTGTTTCCGCTGTACAATTTCATTTACTTCGTTGACATAGTGCTACAATAAAACAGATTTATTATTTTTTTTTTTGTTTACATACCATGCTGTGGTAGACTGACACAGATTGTATCTTGTACAATAAAGAAAATAAGCAATTAAAAGAAATTATTCGGACGATTGGAATACCCATATCGGGATATCCATATCACTTAAAATACTTATGATGTTCAATTTAAGCTAAAAATCTATTAAATTTAGCTTAGCGCGAGAGACATCTCTCGGGCCTAGTACTCAAACGGTATTTTTTCCCTTGTACCTATATTTATTTCATTTAAGAATTAATTTGGTTAATTTCACATGTTTTATTTTATTTTTGTTTTAATCTTTGAAAATGTAACTTTAACAAAATTTTAACTGTATTAAAAAGTAAATTTTTAAGACTACCTATTTCACTAACGTTCCACCGTGCAACTAACCAAACTAACCCTAAAAGTAAACGAAATCAACTGGGCGAGCGAAACCGCAGGCTAGCCTGAGCTAAGGGAGTTCTCTCTAATGCAATCAAAGTAAAGTGCACTGCAATCCAGTTAGCTCGAGTGTGTTCTGCACGTTTTGAATTCACATGAGTATTGCTAAACAACAACTACTTAGAAAGATTATTACTATTATTAGGTACTTAGTTATTTTATTGTTGCCCTACATAGGCATTAAGTGGGATATCCCTAATCAAAGCCTCTCGATTAGCAAATTCTTCAATCGAGACCGCTCTAAAGTCTAGAATCCCTTCCCCGCGTCTCTGTTTCTTGATTTTCAAGGAAAGTGTGAATTTTTGATAATTTATTTTCAAATTATCTACAAACCAACATATTTCTCTACTTCGCAGGATACGTGGCGAGTCCCCACGGCGGTAGTTACTCTCTTTTCTCAGTATTCTTGCACGCCAGCCTCTGGAGATTTAAATAAAGAAGCCCCTCCGGTGTCTTGCTACCTATTTTCTGCAGCTTTGCTGATGTTCTAGCATTTTTGATTTTGGAATATTTAAATCTCATAAATAAATATCCATGTTATTTGAAGCGCACATATCTACCAACAGGATTTAGCTTCACAATGATTTACGTAAGCCGTAATTTAATTGATATTTACCAAAATGCTCATCAGCTTGATATGCATATAAATGGAAACAATTTATAACTGGTGTTGTAGCGTGAAATATTTAAAGGAAAAGCATTGAGGGGCATGCCCCTCAATGCTTTTCCTTCACTCACATGTGAATAAATATAAATATGCCAAGCCCTTATATTGTGACAAAATATTATGTAATCTGACATTTTGTGATGGCGGTCAGCTTGGACCAATTTCTATCAAACAAAGACGTACTAAAAATAAACATAAGAACACTTCAAACCACCATTCAATGGAAAAAGACATCAATAACGCAAGGGTTAAAAACTAGAAAGTATACTTTTATCAGTGGTCATGCAAAAAGTCAGCAACATAGAAGAATTTCGTGAATATTTTTGGTGAACCATTTTTCAGTTCAGTGACCCCGTTGGTTAGGATTCTGCTTGGTAAAGGGTTACCGAGGCTCACTGGGTTATGTGATGTGACCTTTCTATTCCTATTACTAGAACTCAGGATAAAAGCGACTAGAATTTATTTATAACATTGTTATCCTTTCTATAAATATAAGTGACACGTTTGCGGTTCAAGTTCTATGAAATATATTTTGTACATAAAAATACCTCCAGGAGGTATAAATATAAAATTTATATTATCGATAAGTTATATACTTACATGATCCCCTGTAGTTTTCAAAGCAACATCGAGTTTATTTCATTGTGTCTTATTCACGCCACAAATTCTTTACCAAATTTTATAATTTTTTGACCTTTATTGTGAGTTAGACACAAACACTAAGAAGGACATAAGATACTTATCCTGCAATTCCGGCTTTACAAGATATGACTATGAAATTACGTGAACCCGCGAGCAAAAAAAAACTAATGAAATATAATAGTTAACATTTAGAAGACTGCTAAAACTGCTAAAACGTAGGTAACAATTTTATTTTGAACTTTAATGTTTTTAAGTGGAAGTACAAACAATTGTGCTTACTTCATTATAACAAAAGGTCGTTTATATAGACAGACTTATTTCAACAGCAGCAAAAATAAATTGACTCTATAAAATATTGACAGAACGGAGTGATGCTACGCGATAATTGAGTTAAAATCCGATTACCGCGTTGACGTGTGTTGTCCACTTTAATTAAGGAAAACTGCAATGTTTTGCAATGTTTATTGATTGAATTTTATTTTGAACCAGGAAAAGAGGTGCTTAATTAGACTGATTTTTGTTTTTGTTACGCGATTACTTGGCCAATCTTCGAGTAGATTATAATCCGGAATAACACATAGGGTACTTTTTATTCCAAAAATCTCACGGGAGCGAAGCCTCAAGGTTCATAATATAAGACTAATGCATCACCAAAAGTTCGTGAATAGCCACACACTCCCACACACAGTAGCAACATGTTGTGACAAGTTTACTGACATCGTTGCCTGCATTTTTCGCATAACGAAACCTTACAATACTCTTCCTCGCAAAATGTACTGGGCTAATTTTAATTAAATTTGGTACACTAACACAGGGTATTTTTTATCGCGAAATTCGCTCGAGAGCGAAGCCCCTGGCCAAACTGGACTAAGACAAATACTTCACTTAAAGTTCGTGAATACTCCACACACAAGTAGCAACATGTTGTGACAAGTTAACTGACATTGTTGCCTGCGATGTCCGGGTAACGACGTGGAATAACTACCATTTCCCTGTCGCAGAGCTATAAATCTTTCAGCGTGTTTGCGTCACCTTTCTTTGTAATTCTGAAGACAAAGTAGAAAAGAATTCGCTACTTTTCTGCGTGTGCTAGTTGTTTTGCTCTTTCCGTTAGTTGTTGTGAAGATTAGATAAAGTTATATGAAAATATTTGCTAGCCCATCGCCTACAAGAGGATTCCCAACTTTATAAGCCTATTCCTTAGTTGTCTTTTACGACATTTGGAGTGGGTCTATTCTAAAGTGCCGGAAACCATGCGGTATACGAAGATGTCACATAATTAATAAGACTTTTTTTATTTTCAGTTGGCGTGGCCGGACAAGCCGTGTCGGTTTCAACTCAGGTAAGCTTTGTGATAAAATCTAAATACACACATACCACATCATTGCATATTTATTTCGTCTAGAAACATAATTTTCGTGCAAGCTGTTCTGTTTAAGGTATTTTTGACCAGAACCTTGGCAAGAGTCTAACAGTCCCATATTGGCGCATGGTGAAAACCTAGATGAATGTGCCTATTACTAGCCTCTTTTAGAATATCCATGAAAAATAAAGAAGTGGTTCCATTTTAAATAGGTGGATAGGCAAACGTTATGGGTGACGTTATAATATGCAGAAGTTCATTTAGATAAATAGGCAAGAGATATGATTTCTAATTTTTCGTAACTATTGTTACAATGTCCATCTTAAGGTTCACAGATTTTTATTCGTAAAACCTCTAATTAAAATCGTATTTCTCTAGTGTCTAACCATACGGCTCCGTATTATTTATTTACTTAACTTCTTAACCGAAGGTCAAACTTATAAAGATAACAATTATTTAAAAAAAAGATGTCTTTGTATTATTTATTATCTATCATTATAATCAGTTCCAATTACATTTAAGCATAAAATTAATAAAAATTTAAGAGACCTTTCTTTTCAATATTACATTTCGATCAAAGCAACCAGCACTTGTTAACACTGTCTACTCATCAGGCTATCAGATTTTCGAAAACGGATCAATCTTCTAAAATACTCGAACTGAAGTTTTATCGCACTCAATTTAGCGCCCCTTTGGATCACTTCAATGACGTCACAGCCAATTTCACGGCAGCCTTTCATTTGGCTGTTTTTTTTTCTTTTCATCAGCCAGCGGCGTTCATTTAGATTTCCCGATTCGTTTTTCGACTGAGTTTTGGTTCTAATTGTTACTGGCCAGTAAAAGTTTACAGCGCAAAATAAAGTAAATCGGTGAGTAGTATTCTTTCGATAACAACTTCAGGAGTTTTTACTTTGAAAACGGAATGTTCTCTCATTTTGGAAGTTCCGAAACACAAGTACTTAGTCATGATGTAAGCTAGGTTAAGACTTGTTGTTAACAGAATCGCGGAGGTCAGCAGGAGTTGCACATTTTACTTCTGAATCGTGGTCATATGCTGAAATAATTAATAACTTTAATTAAAAATCAGAGCTTAGTCTTATGTCTTGCTGCTGCACACCAATACCTAATTTATTTATTTTGTGGTTTAAGATTATGTTGATTTTCGACATTGTACTTGGTGTGTGTAGCAACTCAATCACTACATAGTATAAAACAAAGTCGCCCATTTTGTCTGTAGTCCCTTCGTATGCATAAAACTTTAAAACTACGCAACGGATTTTGATGCGGTTTTCACTAATAGAAAGAGTATTTTCTCCGACAGGTTTTTATATATAATTGAAATACATTGAAACTATATTAGCTGAGTTATAGCGATTTATGTCCAAGAAGTCAGAAAAAAAATCTAATTGAAGATTGCATTTGTGCGTGCGCCGCTTATACCGTTGGATACAAGTAAGAACAATGTATAGCAAAAACATTGGTCTTTATTAGTTCTACAAAAAAGTCCGCGATGACATATATCCAGCTTTTTTATTTAAAAAAGTGCCGTGTGGTTCCCGGCACCAATACAAAAAAGAATAGGACCACTCCATCTCCTTCCCATGGATGTCGTAAAAGGCGACTAAGGGATAGGCTTACAAATTTGGGATTCTTTTTAAGGCGATGGGCTAGCAACCTGTCACTATTTGAATCTCAATTCTATCATTAAGCCAAAAAGCTGAGCGTGGCCATTCAGTCTTTTCAAGACTGTTGGCTCTGTCTACCCCGCAAGGGATATAGACGTGACCATATGTATGTATGTATGTATGTTTTTATTTAAGTCACAAAAACTACTTTTCTGTATTAAAAAAACATTTAATTCGTTAGGTGATGTTTAACTGGTGATATAACCAATAATACATATATCCTTATCAAAATAAGTAAGTTCATCATCACGAGCATTTAATTTAGATTATTTTTGCAGTTTACAGTGTGTTATTTAGACATATAGTTTAGGAGATATCACGATATTAGTATTGCGGCACGGTACGGACCGGCCGCGGCGGCGGGGGCAGCGTCCCTATAAATAGCGCGTCGGCGGCAGCGGCTCCCCATTAGCACTTTTTTCCAAAAACTGATAGGGGGGGCGATCAAAGAAGAGTCACAGAAACCAAAAAACATTTTAATATTTTAAACGCGGTTAAGGGAAAGAGAAGTTATTGTGAATTGAAAATTAGTATCCAATATGTGTTGGTGCGTTGACTGTATTTGTCGAAGTAGCGGGATACACGCAAACGAAGTTGCGCGGGTCAGCTAGTTATCTATAAATCTATATTGTAACCCCATACTATAGTATAGGGTTACATACATACATACATACATAAAATCACGCCTCTTTCCCGGAGGGGTAGGCAGAGACTACCTCTTTCCACTTGCCACGATCTCTGCATACTTCTTTCGCTTCGTCCACATTCATAACTCTCTTCATACAAGCTCGGCGGTTTCGGGTACTTTTGACCTGATAATACATATAATTCGTATTCGTATTATACCTGTATAGGGTTACAATTGCAACAATATAGATTTGATTGGAGTTTACTCCAATTATAGTTGGTAGTCAGGTCGTATCAGAAACTAAAGCAATACAACAGAGTACGGGCAATAGGTCTCGGGTACAATATAAACTTTCGTCTTGCTGTCGAGTGACGACTTTGTTGTTTTGCCGATGTATTGTAAACTTTATGTACAGGAACTTTAAGTTCTGTATTCACATAATAAAACTATTGAGATTTAACTAAAAATTTTGTTGAAGTTGGTCGGTGCTTTGAAATAAAAAAGGTTATAAACACAGAAAGTGTCGATAATAGTAGTGACAAATTATAAAATTAAAAATATTATTAATATAGCATCGTCTAATTCTAGTTTAGATATTTACAAAAGTTTAAAATGAGCCAACATATTAATTTACTAATTTATGTACACAGAAAACATCGAGAATGATCAGCACAAATTCTGCTCATTTCAAAAGAAATAACTTCCAGCAGGCCCGAGATAGGAGACATGATGTCAATATTTTACCTTTTTTTCATAAATTTGGTAAGACATCTTATTCGTTTTAACTCCCTTTACGTCTGGATATCTGCAAAAACTGTCTTTAAAATAAAATCTATCATGGCTTCTTGTTTATTATGTCTATTGACAACAGTTTAATAAATATTTTTCCTATCCACATTTCGGAAAAGTCCACAAGATGTCAGCGGAACTGGAATTCCATCAGTGTTCAATGAAGTAGAAATGTAAAGGCATTTAAAATCGAATTACTGCGCGAGCCGTCTGTTTGCTACAAGTTTTATTTAGTTGTGCCACTGAAACTTAATGCACTTAAAACATGGCAAAGCTTTTAGTCCACAGGCGTCATCTAGATGCTAGATGGTCTCTCCCGGCTGTAATTACGTAATTTTGTGTTGTTTGTTTTGCAACGCGTGTGGAAAAAATATTTTGTGAAAAAAGGATTTGGAAGTCCCTCCCCGCGCATCTCTCTCTTGCTCGATGCACACAACATGGCAATTTTTAAGGCATTATTTTGAGCTTGCGTCCTTAGGCCTCATCTTGCTTATCACCAGGGCTTGAAGTCGAACTCACTTAAATCTTTTATAAAAAAAAGTATCAATCTTTCCTGTTTGAGTTGGCAGTGGTGCACATCTTTTTTCTTTGGACTCTTGCATATTTATATTATACATGTGAAAGTTTGCAAGGATGTGTCTGTATTTATTACTCTTTCACACAAAAACTACTAAACGTATTGATATGAAAATTTGCAGTAATAAAACTAATAAATAATAGTGTAGTAATAAGTAAGTAAAAAAAATTAAGATAAAGCTCTACCTATCTCAGTTCTACCTATTTTACATTTACTGACGTCACGACGTCACTCTTCAGCGTCTTCAGTATACTGTGAAGTGTTGCTTATTGCATGCTCTTTTATGCTCATTTTAGATTCAAGCGCAGCAAATAATTTATTTAAAATGAAGCGAAGACAATTGTGAATTAAAAAAGACAGTCCGACTTCGATGGACGGTAGAAAGAGTTTAAAAATTTTTTAATTTTTACTTATTTTGACGGGAATGTTTAACTGACTAACATATCAATAGCCTAAGACGCTAGGTGTGAAGATTGCTCCGTTGAAATTTGGCATTAAGGTAGAGGTCTAGGGTTTTAAGTTTTACGTGGCCGGAATCGTGGACTTTTTAAGAGCTATAAGTGCATAGTTATCAAACTGCCTGCAACTTCCTTTGAAAATGATAAAACTGTATGTTCATATTATGATAAATTTTGTCAGTCTATTTTGGAATTCTAGAATCTAATAAATGTTGTTCCTATAATAATATATGAAAGACTTAATTGATTTTTTCCCTCAGCTTTGACAGTTTAAAAATGTTACAGCGGTATTTTCATAACGTGTGTTTATAATTCGCCAGAATAAATTTGAAGAAAATAAATATAGAACTCAATACTTATATTTCCTCATTAAAGAAAAGACTTCATCGACATTCTCGTTCACCTTGAAAATAATAATGTAGAACCCAATACATGCTCCCTCATTATAGTAAATACTTTATCGGTGTTCTCTCCCAGCGCTGGAAATAGCCGAGCTATTGTGAGCCTAGAAAAGTCATTTAACTTGAGCTCATTAAGGGGACTTAATTGTGATGCCATTCAGCGGCATTAAGATACAGCACAAAAAATACTAGGTTTTATATGGTTCGACATCGATAGTACTTCTATATAATAAACTTTTTATAGTACTTTTTGAAAATGTAAGACAATGATTTTTTTATAAACACATGAGGTGATTCCCATTATTAAAGCATTTCCAATGGATGTCTTAAAATGCGACTTAGGGATATCCTAATAAACTTAGGATTCGGCGTGGACAATGCTTGTTGCTAAATTGGCAACATTCGATGAGAAAACAAACCGTTGTTTCCCCTTGAGGAAATCACTAGAAACTTAGACTGCAAAAGACAAATAACTTAGTATGCAAGTCTTGCAGCAGTCGATAGCACCTGATCTTAAATTCAAATGGGCTACTTGTAATAGTCCAAACTTGAACTATTACATCTTAGCGATAAATGCTTTGAAAACTTAGCATACGCTAGCAAGACCATAACTTAGAGTACTAAGCACATTATAATACTCAAGAAAGGATAATTTTATTTTCAAAAACTCTATCTATAAATACAACTGGCCACTAAGGTAAAAAGAAAATATTGTCACGAGTACTCAAGCAAAGAAAATATTGATAAATATTTTCAAGCACTGATTTACGTACAAACACATTTTTCTCTGGAGCTGGCCATCAAAAAAAAAAGCAAAGAAAAAGAATGTTCAAATGTAGATTATTTTTTTGGCACGTAATTATGAATGTCCAATTATGATTTCTTTATACAATCGTTATTATTTTTTCAACAAGATAATTAACTGCATATGTAAGTTAATGATATAAAATCGACCGACAATATTTCAAAAGAAAATTTCATTAAACAGCTGTGAAAACTATTTTTAAGTGTTTGTGCCTAGTGTAGGATACTAATTACAATATTAATTTTGAAGTCATTGCAAGTACAATCTAAGTTACAGTCTTTAATACAAAAAATCAAGTTAAATTTAAATTCAAGAAAATGATTCGAGCAATGGTTCCTTTCGGTATTTAAAGTCACTTAAGCGATTTACCTATACCTATTTCCTATCAATCATATTCTTGGGCTACATATACTTAATTAGGTGCATGTAATCTTGTTCTACACATTATAAACCAGCGTTCGTACGCGGCTCTGCACGTGTGAAAGGAAAAATCCCGGTAATTTCCGTTCCCGCAGAAATTTCGGAAAATATTCTTTTAATGCAGACCACATGAAAAAAGCCAAAGTTCAATTTTCTAGACCGACCAATGAGGGCTGTGCGTTTTATGTCAGTCAATAACAGAAGAGTTTTATATATGAAGATTTGCACCTACTAGCCGTAGCCCGAATCCGACCTGACTCCAAAAGCCTAGATTATGTTTTTACACGAAGCAACATCCCATCTGATCTGTGCAATTCGAAGCAAAACCCAACCCAAATTGAATTTCGTTATTAAAAACTAGAAACTTTACCGCGTAAATTAATTTCCAAGTTTTCAAAAATAATCCGCGTTGTGATTCAAACTAGCGGAAAGCTCTATAGGAAGTGCTCGAGTATTGCAAAAGCTCGGATGTTCCACGTCGCGATAAGAGCAGTTGCAAAAGTTCGGCCAATAATTGCAAGCTTTAGCCAACTGCATTAAGCTTTATCGAAGCTTTTAGACTGAGACTTAGTATGATAATGTCGTTTGAGCATTTAATGCAGTGTGGAATAGTTATCTCACTAGATATTTTCGTAAATTATCACTTAGATAGCTATAATAATTCAATGAAATATAAATACAAAAAAATATATTTTTTTTATTTACTATCTAGGTAAACGTGACCTGCATAGCTATCAAACAGGAAAAGGGAACTTTTAAATTTGACTAAAAGATTTTACATTTTATTATGAAAGCGTCCAGTAGTCAACCATCAAGACCTTTTGTTGATAATAATAGTTTACTTTCAGAAATTTACTTTAATGTCAGTATGTGAGTTCAGAAATTTAAAAAAAGATACATCTAAACCATTGTATATTGTATATCGATTTTGCTGTAATGATGATGAAAGATGTTACATAGACGTTCTCACTTGATCGAAGTAATCTTATGATAAATTTGTTATTTAATACTATTATAATTTTTTTAAATATATGGGTCGTGGCATAGGGAAAAATATATGGGAGAGGGCGAGGGGCGTGATTTTATGTATTCATATAATCACGACAGTATCCCATGCGTGGTAGACAGAGCTAACAGTCACAAATAGTGACAGGTTGCTAGCCCATCGCCAAAATTAAGAACGTATGATTGAATAAAGTTGTTACTAAATATTCCGATGTTTATTAGTCGAACTCATGAACATAATAAAGCCTTCAGCTAAAACTGTTGATTGTTACAGGCTGACATAGCACATTTGGCCAAAGGCTACGAATCGGAGGATGAAAACGCGGGCAGAAAGCGGCAGAGGGCCAACGACGAGCGGCCAGCCAGCAAGACCACCATGTACTCAAAGCAGGTAACATACACACATTGTGACGTCATCTCCACACGTCACACGGTACCACCTACCGTACTTACATACATACATACATACCATCACGCCTGTTTCTCATTGGGGTAAGCAGAGACTATGGATTTCCACTTGCTACGATCCTTACAGACCTCTCCCTCTTCCTCCACACTCATTAGTCTATTCATGCATATTCGACGATTACGTCTAATATGTAATAATATAATACCAACTATCGTCTACCCGTTTATCCCAATTAACTCCTCACTAGAAGTAGATGATCGTAGTGAAGCTATTGACATATTACTTTAAAGATTAGTACTAGAAAGCGGTACAATAATGTTTGTAAAAAGATGAAGTTCTAGTTAACAATGGGCTACTCCAATAGGAAAGCGTAAGACTTAAAGGAGATAAAAGGACGACTTCATTTTTTTTTAATTAATTCAAAGAATTTTACAAAAACGAAACTGTAAAAGAATTCTCACAATTCAAATGACTTTGATGGGATAATGCGAAATATCTTTGAAGAAATGTTTATCCTACAAAATGAGGTCGATTTAAAAGGCGTGTTTAATTTGATCTCTTAATTTACCGAGATAAGCGATAATGAAGTCTTCAGTTTAATTTATTTTTTTTAACGTTACAAAGGTTTGATGACAAAAATTGGGAAAGTATTAATTATTATTACTTATATGACAATAATTATAAAATTTTGTTTATACTTTAATCAGGAGTTCCGGGAGCAGTACTGCATCAACAACAAACAACTGGATCTGCTGGAACTGGAGAAGTCCAAGAAGGACAGATTCCTCGGATGCCTCTCACAATACCACATTGAGAGTCCATGCTCACGAACCAATAGGTAGGTGTTCATTCGTATACTTGTAAATACTTTCTGGCGTAAGAGGAAGAATGCAAGAATAAAATTTTGATCGGTATTCGGGGACTAAGTTATAGTTTTATAAGTTAAAGGGTTATTTGGTTATCTTGTAACCACAATACTACCTCAATTCAAATAAGGTGAAAGTGAGTCATTTTTAATTAATCTCGGTTGGTCCAATTCTAAATAAGTTTTTTTATCAACATTGGACTATCGCGCCATTATGTAATTAATATTTGTGGATATGAATTATTATTAATTTAAAATTATTTATTAGTTATATTAAAAAAGCTAGTGATTTTAACTGTACCTGGAACGTACATTTGAAGGTTTCCTTTTGAGCAGTAAAAAACCAAGCATCCAAACAAAGTCCCGCTGATTGCTATGCCAGACACGCCATGATCCCGTGACCTGTAATATCTCAAACTCAAGTTTCGGCTCCAGAGAAATTTTGCGTTAATTTTTTTTTTCGCAAAAGCTTTTCTGTTTTATGAGCTTCTTTCTATTTTATTTTTAAGTAACTAGGACGTGGTCATTTCCAGAGATAAAAGTAGGCTGTGTTTCAGAGCAAGGGTTATTTGTCAAAATTCATGTTGAGTCACTGAAAATTAAATGAAGAATAAAAATGTTAGTAGAATAATTAATTCTTACTACTTATATACGTCATATACTTTCCGAACTTTTTATGTTTCTGAACGTACGTTTTTGTTTTGCTTGGAAGATAAAAGAACAACGGCATACTCAACCTAAATCTTCATTTTAATATGAAGGAACTAAGTTTTAGTACATTTTCAACATTTTCGAGTTTGCTACGAGTTAAAGTGACTCCACTTTAACTCGTAGCAAACTCGAAACTTGCCTGTTGCGAGTTCATGAAATTGTTAACTAAGATTATTATCATCCCTACAAATACCTGTTTGGCAAGTTTCCTACTCAAGGTACAAGTTTTCAAGGAAATATGCAAATTGAAACTTAGATTTGGTTTACGAGATTTAAATGTGTGGCAAACTTATGATGGGTTTAAAAATATTAATTTAAAAAGTACCCATTAGAAAGTCAAGAAATTATCTTCGATGAATGAGTTAGTTAGTTAGAGAGAAAGGAAATTGACTGACTGAACTTGAGGAATCTGCAGATTAAAGCGTAAATTTGAAGCATCAGTGCCGTTGGCGCCGTCGGTGGTCTAATGGTTAAGGTACGGATTAAAAAGCGTTTACTTGCGAAGACGGCAGTCGCTTCGAGTAAAAACCTAACTGATTCAGGAGCTTGGTCACATTCAGTTTCCTCCAGACAGGCGAAGATGTAACTGGAAGTAACGTTAGAAGTTATTGAGAACATTAACTCAGGAAACTTTCAAACCAAATTTTAATACATATATTTTCTGAATATTAAGGTTTTATTCGCGGTAAATAAATGCATAAATACTAGAGTTACGTATATTACCGACAAAAGAAAAGTGGTTCTCTTCTCAGTAAACAATACGCAGATAACTGATGGAGATAAAAAGTTATTGGCTTGTTTGGACATCTCCAGGGATGAATTTGGCGCTTCTATGAATAATATATAAAGATACTTTTCCGGTTAGACTTTAAATGTAAGGTGTATCCGAAAATATTATATTAATGTAATTCTTTCCTTTTATATATCGTGTTTTTCATGAAATTAGTTTTAAATGATTATAATATTTTTAAAATGCTTCCGAAGGGTAATTAACAATATGGCTATTGATGTACCAAATTAATGTTATTCATTTATTAAGCGTAACAATTTAGTTTGGTTTTAGATACTATCTCTCACATTCCTTTAAAAATTATAAATAAGAGAAACTTTACCTCTAGTTAGACAAGGTCAATATTATCTTTTAAAAATATGCTTATATATGAATCAATTAAAGTAAATCAAAATGGAAACGAGCTCTTAAATTTCTAAGTCAGCTTTCTGAGTTGATTTCCACAATAAATGTGGATCTCTTACGAAAGCAAAGGTAACAAATTGAGCATTTTATTATTCTGCACCCTTGTAATAGTATTAGGCAGGACTCAAATTGGGGTGAAAAGTCGCCGGTGGAATATTTTGGAGATTTCTTCGCGTCGGAAAAAGAGGAGGTTCTCAATTAGCCACCCGAAACACTTTATAGATGCTTTTTCCGAAAATCCGCCCGCGTCATACTTTATATCTTTGAATATCGGTAAATTCTTTCTTAATCTTCCATTAAACTTTCCAAGGACTACCTACGTATGTAATTTTAGATATTTTTTGTGATAAAATTCCTTGCCTTTTAGGCTTACTCTCTCTTCTCTCTTCGTAAAGTTCTCTAAAGAATAGTTATAACTTTGTATTTTTTATTTTGTAACTTTCAGAGCATCATTTCTATCCGTGTGTGTCCGTCGTCGGGTGCCCTCAGATGAGAACCTTAACACCGACTATGCTCCAATTCAGCGGTATCCAAGGTATGTAGTACCTACCACATATTACTTCATCTTGCTTTCCATAAGATTTAGAGAAAAACACTCTTAAGTAAAATTCGATTCGTTTGTAACTGTTATGTGCACGTTGTAAACAAATTTTACCCCGTATTAAAAATATCTATAGCCTCGGGTAAAATTATCGGACCATATAATATTTACGATGTTTATAAAATAGGAAAATAAGGTATATAGATATCACAAGTGCTAAAACAATGACAAATGTGTTTTTCTAGTTCTAAGAAAATCCCAAGATTTAGAAGATCTATCTACATTATAACGTACAAAAGCGAAAAATATATCTGAAATTGAAAAGATAATTTTAGTTTATGCTTGGGAAAGAATTTTGTCGTTTTATCAACGAAAACATAGTCATAAGAGTATCAGTTAACCTGACACCTCGATTAAACATTTTCTAATCTAAACCGCTTCACTTAAATCGAAGCACACGCGAGCGGAATTTCCCGGCGAAAATTTCTCATCAATACTTTATCGAGGTAATTTCATTTTTATGTCACTTTCGTGACCAGACTAGCTTTTGTGATAGCTAAAGTAGCCATTACGGATTTCATGGATAAAACAAAGAAATCTGGTGATTTAACGAATAATGCGTCATAAGCACCAGGTAGAACAAAGAGGTAATTTCTTCTGAGAAAAAATGTAGGTAGTATTTACGGAATGACTCGAACAATAAATCGTCTTAAGTGATGAGGGATGTGAGTCCACAAATCAAATGGAAAGATCACAAGATGAATGGAGAGTGCATTCTTTGGTTTATGGTGTCGTTATGTTGGACAAATACTAACTGTAGAATTTTCCCATTAGCCGATTATTGTACCTTAATAAGCCTGATTTGCCCACTATGTAGGAAATTAATACCTTCCAATTTTATGTAGCCATGCTTTAAATAAAAGAAAATGTAATTCCTAAATAAAAACATCGTAATTTAACTATAAATATTTTTAACTGTTTTGTTATTTACAAATGAGTCCTAAAAATTTGCTATCATTTATCTTATTCCAAAAGTAGGCCAAAACCTAGTATCTGTTTCGGTATAAATTTGAACCCAAAGACCTGATGATCCAAGCCCGACCTCCAACAGGTTTGGCCAACCCACCCCCGCTCCCCCCGAGGTGTCAGCATACGATGCCGAACTGGAATGCTCGTACTTCCGCAGGAGACCACGCTCCGTGTGCAGCCAGCCTGACCCCAAGCGGTACACCTGGATGCCAGAGGATGAAGACTTCACCCGGATGGAGTGGCCACAGTGAGTTTTGATTTATTTGTTCAGTCAGATACACGAATAGTGCTTAAATACTACATTCAACGCAATACAGATTTAATTAAATTCTGATATGAACAAAGAGTATCAGTCCGTGTGGTTCCCGGCACCAATACAAAAAATAATAGAACCACTCCATTTCTTTCCCATGGAAGTCGTAAAAGGCGACTAAGGGATAGGCTCACAAACTTGGGATTTTTTTTAGGCGATAGGCTAGCAACCTGTCACTATTCGAATCTCAATTCTATCATTAAGCCAAATAGCTGAACGTGGCCATTCAGTCTTTTCCAGACTGTTGGCTCTGTCTACCCCGCAAAGGATATAGACGTGACCAAATGTTATGTTATATTTTATCAGTTTATGAAATGAGAAAATATTATAACAAACCCTTTGAAAGCTCTACTTGAACTGATAAACGTGCGTACTATGTCGCAACTAGTTTGTTTTGTCTGTACGCGGATTACATCTAGTACAATGTATGTCTGTGGTGGAACTTCGCTTGGAAAATCGATTACGTAACTCGAAAGTGTTAAATTCCCGACAGTCCCCAACGCCCTGCATAGGTAAATGAAGTCAGACAAAGTCATTTCGAGTAAAAGCCTAACTAAATGCAATATCGAGTTGAAAGGTGGACTTCGGGCATCTCTGCTGTGCCCAATATTTTTTCTTTTGCCACAGAGGCGTTATTTTATAAAATACCTATTATTTATTTAAAGGCATAACAGTTGTATAATTTATTTAATTTATCACGTCGAAACAACGGGTGATATAATAAAGATCTATGTCGTTTCTAAATGTGTGTAAGTCGTAGATGAAATCTGGGGCGATGAACGACACTGATAATGTACAATTATGGTAATGATTGTTATGTCCTTTACGAAATAGGGCCATATTTTGCGAATATTTTACACAGAATAGCGTATAATATTTTACAGAGTAGTAGTAGGGTAGTAGGGTAATTACCTAACTTTCCCACTCCTGATTCGTGGTCATGAGTAAACTCCGGTTTCATCTACAAAAAGACGCAGTTAGGACAAAATCCAGAAGGATGTTGATAATTTCCAAGGACATTTTCATAAATATTCATGAAAACTTCATCAAAATACGATCTACATTCGCTGAAAGAGCCAATAACTTGGTTTTAATTAAAATTCAGCAAAAAGGCTCTAATTCAGTTACGGGCTAACGATTTGAGTACGTTCACGAGTCCGGGAAATACTTAATGGGAAGCTGGATAAAATACTGCCCTCTTATTTGAGGAAGCCACAAATTGCTGTGAAGTGGATAAGTACTATATTCCTTTGAAACTTTGTTGAGTCTAGATAGGCAACGGGAATTAACTATACAAGGTCAATGAAATAAGAATATATAGGTATTGCCGTGTGGTTTTCGGCACCAAGATAAAAAAGAATAGGACTACTCCGTCTCTTTCTTATGGATGTCGTAAAAAACAACTACGGGATAGGCTTATAAACTTTAGATTCTTCTTTTAGGCGATGGGTTAGCAACCTGTCACTTTTTGAATCTCAATTCTACCATTAAGCAGATATATAGGGGTAGCAGTTAAATTTTAAATACGCATTTTTAAAACTCTCTACATTTAAATATATTAAAAATAATATTTGTAGTATTTTAGGTAATAATTTAATGAAATTTTAATAAGTAATAATTAATTTACCTGCTGGCATATTGTACTCATATCTAGCACTATGGAATCATTGCAAAAATCAATGGCACAAGTGATGGAGCATTTCAACACAAAAATGGCGGATTTTCAAAAGGATTTACAAAAGGCCAGCCCCACTCCGACACTCAAAGCACTATCCACTGATTTTGTTGCTTTCAAGAATTTTGTTTCTACGATGATGAGGGAGTTTCAGCAACAGTTTGAGTTGTTGGCCCAGCAGCAGAATCGTCTGGAGATACAACAAGACCAGTTCGAGATGAGAGGACGCCGGAAAATCCTACTATTGCATGGAGTGTCTGAGAGCCCGAAGGAGGATATTGTATCCATAATCTCTGGTTTGGCAGCAAATAAGCTAAAGCTTTCCAACTTCAGGGAAGATGATCTTTGCCGTTTTCATCGCCTAGGCAAGGCATCTCGACAAAAGCCAAGGCCTATTCTTGTGGAATTTTGTACCCTTGCAATAAAGAACAAGTTTTGGGCTGCCAAAACGCAACTGAAGGGGGCCGGTGTGACGATGTCTGAATTTCTCACTAAAGGGCGGCATGATACATTTATGGCGGCACGTGAAAGCTTCGGCGTAAACAGGTGTTGGACTCGGGATGGCTATGTGTTTGTGGTCACTCCTGATGGGGTGAGGCATCATCTGAACTCCTGTGCAGAGGTAAAACACTTGAGCCTTTCATTTTCGAACGCTGAGACTGGCGGTGGTCTCGTCGCCGGTGCCATTTCTACCCCGAAAGCAACAGTGGTCGCCAAGAAGTGACTTTCCTAAGTTATTAGCTAGGTACCTAATTTATTTACTGTGCTTAGTGTTCGTTGTGTATACTTTTTGTGTAATAGCCCAATGTTAAATAGGCAACTATATTGTACCCACATTATTTTTATAACTTCAACTTAGGTACCTAACTCACAGCACTTTTTATTTTGTTTATTTCACACCGTATATACGTTTTGGCTTATTTGCTTATAAATATTTTTAATTTTCTTTCTTTCTTTTCTATATTATGGCTTCCACCGGACTTTCGGTGATTCTGCCAATGTCATGGTTTGAAGAGACACGAAGTTACAAAAATGGACGGTATACAATCTGAAAGGAGAAGGTTAACAAATGTACAAACACAAAAAGACAAACACAACAAGTAGGTATTGTTAGTAAAAGAGAAGACAAGTTAATGATTATAATGTGTAGTGAGTGTGTAAGGTATAAAAGTTGTGCAAAACAAGGGATATACTTAATAGGGAGATTTCGGAAGTTAAAAAAAATAAATAAATTTGTAATGGGAACTATAGTTTTAGGTTATTTTTAGTTATGAACTTTGCAATTATATAACAGAACCGAGTGTGGACAAGAGAAAGAAATGAATTAGTGTCTAAATTTAGATGGGGAATGTTAGACGGAATTATGTTACGAAGATGGACCACAAGTTTGGGGCAGTTGAAAATTATGTGATTAAGACTACCTTCATCCAGGCCACATTCACAGATAGAAGTATCTCTAATTCGGAGTTTATGGAGGAAGACAGGGATACATACATGGCCAAGTCGCATTCGGATAATAACCGACGTTACCCACTTCTCCAAGTTTCGATGCCGGAAGAACCAAGGGACTTTGGGTAAGTTTGGTTGGATATTTCCATACCAGACACCTTTTTGCTGACGAGAATGTTGCCATTGTCTATTCCAATTAGTCATTAATTGTGGTTTAGCCAGAAGTCTAAGGTCTCGAGAGTAATGAAATTTGTGGCAGTCAGAACCTGAAGTAGAAGCTTGTTTAGCCCACATATCTACTGTTTCATTACCCTTGATTCCTGAATGGCTTGGAATCCAAGCAATAACTACATTAATACTGGAAGACTGACATTTATATAAGGTTTCTCTTATTTTCAGGGTAATTGGAAAGTTATCCTTTGCATGGAAGGGTCGTTTCAAAATATCTTGGAGGCAGCTCAAAGAGTCTGAGAGGATAAGTGATTTGTCCAAATTGTGAGATAAAACAAATTGAACAGCTTCAAAGAGAGCAATGGATTCTCCAGTAAATATAGAGGATTGTGAAAGATATTTAAAACTTAGTAAAAGATTGAATTTAGGTATCCAAACTGCTGCACCAACATTAGAGTCCTGAGATAATTTGGAAGCATCCGTAAAAATGAGGGTCCAATCAGACCATTTCTCAGAAATGATCCGGTTGAATATCCTATCAGCACCAGGAAGATTCTTGGATAGTCCTATGTTTAGAAGAACATTAGGTTGGAAGATGAGAGGGTGGAAGTCAATATCAAAGATAGGATTTTTGGAGAATTGGGCAACTGGGTGGGGAAGGTTATCTATTTTATCGAAGCTTTTAACCAAAGGGGGGTGATCTTTGTTAACCCAATAAGAAGAGGTATGACAATAGTCTGATAGAGAGTTAAGTATTTCTAATAAGGGATGAGAAAATAATTGGATTGTTTTGTAAAGAAATCTATCAGCTAAAAATTGTCTCCTTAATACAAGAGGAGGATCCAAACATTCAACCTGAAGGGCATTTGTTGGAGAAGATTTCATAGCACCGGTTATAATTCTGAGACATTTATGTTGAATTTTGTCTAATTTCGCCAAAGCTAATTTGTTGCATGGTTCTAATAAGAAGGCACCGTAGTCAAAATGGCTACGTACAAGGGCATTATAAATTAATTTTTGACTATAGGGGTGGGAGCCCCAGCGGACCCCAGAGAGAGACCTCATGACATTAACTCCCTTTTCAGCTTTTTGGACAACATGGTTTAAGTGAGTAACACCTGTTAGTTTGGAGTCTAAGGTAATTCCTAAAAATTTACAACTGTCTTTTTGAGGGATAGTTTCATTATTAATCGAAATAGTTAATAGGGGCAAAGATCTCTTCCGAGTAAAGACGACACAGTTTGATTTAAGCGGGGAGATAGATAATCCATGGTCTTCTAACCAGGTGTTGAGGTAAAAAAGAGCTGAATTTAAACGACGGCTAATGTCATCAAAGGAGTCCGAAGAAGCGAAAAGAACTATATCATCAGCATATTGAAGAATATTGCAAAAGCAATTGACAGACTGATCTAGGTCAGAAGTATATAAATTATACAATATGGGACTAAGTACAGAGCCCTGTGGAAGACCCTTCCAAACAGAGCGAGGGGGAAGAAGAGAACCCTGCAAACGGACAATTATGTGACGATCCATGAGCATATTACACATGATATTAATCAGCCTCACTGGAATACTCAGCTTATGCAATTTTTGCCTGAGAATAGGAAGTTGAACGTTATCATATGCTGAAGTTATGTCAAGAAAAACGCCTACCACATGTTCGTTTTTAGAGAATGCCACTCTTATATGGGAGACCAGGATGCTCAGGCTGTCCAGAGTTCCCATACCTCTTCTAAAGCCAAATTGAGTATTTGGAAGTATGCCCTTTGATTCAATAAACCATTCTAATCGATTTTTGATGAGGTGTTCCATAATTTTATGTATTACCGATGAGAGGGCAATGGGTCTATAGCTGAGGGGGTCTAGAGGGTTCCTCCCTGGTTTAAGAATGGGAATAATAATTTGGTTCTTCCATGATTCTGGGACAGACCCAGACAGGAAGATATGATTTAAAATGGACAGGAGGTATAATTTGGAAGGAAGAGGAGCGTTGGTAATGAAAGAAAAGGGAATGCCGTCAATACCAGGGGAGGAATCCTTGAGACCGTCCAGAGCGGATAATAATTCTTGGAGGGAGAAGGGATCATCTAGGATGGTTGGGGAAGGACAGTTATATGAGGAGTATGGAAGTTCGTCCAAAGCAGGAGCGGTTAGAGGGGAAAGTCTATTTATAAAATCATTGAGCCAAGGTGAAGTGTCATTAGAAGAGGAGTCTTGATAAGCTGTGGCTCTTCTAAAAGATTTAATTTTCTTCCAGACACTTGAAAGAGAGGATTTGGGGGAAATGGACTCACAAAAGGACTTCCAGCCAAGGTGTTTTTTTTGGGACAATAGACGCTTAGTCTGTGCCATTGTTTTACGAACAAGTAGATAATTTGTCAAGGTGGGGTCACTATTAAAATCTTTCTCAGCTTTGTTTCTTTTCCTGATAAATTCGGAGCATTCAGAGTCCCACCATGGAGGGGAGGGAATTTTGTTGTGTGAAGCATTTTTAATTGGGATTGATTCATCTGCAGCAGAAATAACAGCAGATATGAACTCTTCATACACCTGTAAAAAGTTTTGGCTAGAGGGAGAGGGAAGGGAGGAAGTAAGAACCTTGAGGCAAGTTGAGAACTCGTCCCAGTCTGCCTTTTCGGTTTTGTATTTAAGAAGAGGAGGAAGGGGCGAAACCTTGGAAATGGATTTAATTAGTGTGGTAAGGACTGGAAAATGATCACTACCATAAGAAGTAGGTAAGACCCGCCAAAGCAATAGAGGAGCAAGTTGGGGGGATGTTAGGGTAAGGTCTGGGATACTGGCATTTTGGGACGGAGGAGACCGGCGGGTGATAGAGCCATCATTTAAAGTGCAAAGGTTTATGTTGTCAAGAAGATCAAGAAAGACAGGAAAAATTGAATCGTCAAAGGGGCAGCCCCAGAGGGTGCTACGTATGTTAAAGTCACCTAATATGATAAGGGGAGTAGGGATAGAAGATAGAATAGACTGTAGTTCCAGGACAATAGAGTGGTGAGGGTGAGGGAGGTAAACAGAAACAAAGGATATTTCTAAGGCTCTCACAGCAACAACATGGAAGGAAGAGCTGTGAGGGGGAATAGGAACTTGAGTGAAGGTGATGGATTGAGAGACTAACAAAGCGCAGCCTGCCCAACCATCATCTCTATCATCTCGAAAACAAGAGTAGTGTGGGATATGGAAGTGAGACGTGCGTTTAAGGCACGTTTCAGCAATGGCAACTATAATGGGATTGTATCTATTGATTAAGAAGACTAAATCAGGTTTCTTTTTGGATACACTCCTAGTATTCCACTGAAGAAGAACTTGGTCCATTATGTTTGGAAAGGATGGGAACGATTATTTGTTGAAGACGAGAAATGGTATTGGGCGGTAACATATCAACATCTCGTGATAAAAATTGGATAAGGGCGTCTGCTAAAATCTCAAATAGGTTATCATTTGGAGATAAAGCAGTGGAAGGGTCCTGGTGTTGGCAAGAACACGCACAACCATTGGGAAGGGAAGATTTTGGAGTTGCGGTAATTTCTCTGAGAGCCTGAATGTCATAAGACTTACCAAGCTCTGGTCTGGTTTTAGGGGAAATTGTAATCGTTTTTTTGTAAGAGGAAGACAGATTGGGGGCTGAAGAGCGGGGAGGGTTTGGTGGGCGTTGTGGAGAGGAGACTGGAGATTGGGAGGAGTAGAATTGGGAGGAAGCAGGGGTATCTGCAGCAGCAACTTGTGAAAAAGAACGTTTTTGAGGAATTTTCATTGCTGCCTCAGAGTAACTAATGTTATCGTTTGCCATGATAACTTTTATTTGTTTCTGTCTAATATGTTCGGGGCAGGATGGGTCAGTAGCAAGATGGGAATTCCCGCAGAATAAACATAATAAAGGAACATCTGAGGAGCATGAATCACCTGAGTGTTGGAATTGGCCACACCTATAGCAGCGTGGTTTGGAGCGGCACTGTTTGCTGATATGACCAAATTTACAGCAGTTCCTACATTGGATTGTGGGGAGGAGGTAGACTGATACAGGGAGAGAGGTATGGAAACAAAAAACTCTTTCCGGGAGGACATGTCCACGGAAAGTAAGGACAACAGTAGTGGTTGGGAACCAGGAAACGGAGGAGTCAGGTTTCTTTGATTTGGAGTTAAGACGTCTGGCCATTACTACCTGACCACAGTTGGGCGGAACAGAAATATTATTAATTAATTCTTCAAGAGTCCAGTCCGTAGGGATATCTCTAACAACTCCCATGCGAGAGATATTGAATCTCGGGACAGACGCAGTATATTTATTATTTGGGATTAAAGGATTTTCTAAAAAAGAATTGGCAGAGTCCCTATCTGTAAATTCGATTGAAATTTTGTTCCTGCCCATGAGTTTAAGTCCCCCAGATTTGATACCACTGACAGAATTTTGATGCAGAAATTGAGCAAATTTAAGCAGCTTAATAGATAGACCCGCAGAAGGATCGGGTTCCATCCTCGTAACATATACGATAAACGGAGCATCGTCTTCGTCGGTATATTTAATGATAGAGTCCGGTTCAAAACCCGGACGATGAAAAACAGATTGGATTGAGTCCGATGGGGGAGAAGTTTTTTTTGGTTCCGATTCTATTGCAGATTCGGCAGGTCGCTTAGAAGGGCGAGGCGTAGAGGATTTCTTCCTGAAAGAAGAACTCGTACCTCCCCAGTCTGGGGGGCCTTCTTCGTCACCCAACAATATTTTTAATTATTCTTTTGCATTGACTTTGACAATGACATTTGATCATTGTCAGAAGTGCCATCAAATAAAAGTGTGGATATGGCATTGGACATTACTTGTAATGCCTTTTTTTTTAATATTTTCGCTTACCCTACTCTAAAGGTTATGTTTATTTAAAATGCTGAATTGTCAAAGTAATGATTCACCGCAATCTTTCCCTTATGCTGGCAGGTAGATATATGAATACATAATATAGAATATTACACTATATTATTAGGTAATTATTAATAAAATAATAAAATAATATTTATATATACTTTAAGGTTAGGTTTATATTATATTATACTGCCTAGGTATTTATCTATATATATATAAATATCATACAATGAATATTGATCGTGATGATAGCTTTGGAACAGTGACTTCAACTGAGGACAGTTTTTATTCTATCCCCACACCCTTAAATGAAATTCTGCACAATACCTTCTCCGAGTCACGTAAGTGTTTTAATGCGGTTCATATTAATGCACAGAGTATTCCGGCACACTACCCTGATCTCTTAACCACCTTCGACAGTAAACACATTCATGCCGTTTTTGTCTCAGAGACTTGGCTTAATCCTGCTTTACCCTCTACTTCTTACTCACTTCCAGGCTTTATCCTCATTAGAAATGACCGGATCACAGATACGACCGGTGGTGGTGTTGCGATTTACCTGCGCTCTTATATCCCATACAATATTATCCGAGTATCCCAACATACAAATCCTTCTTGTGAAGCCGAGTATCTTTTTATTGAAGCAACTCTTAACCACACTCGAGTTCTTTTAGGTGTTTTCTACAGCCCGTCCGATACAATCCGTTATTTTTCAACTCTCGAAACCATTCTTGAAGATTTGGCACCATCTTACGGCCAAGTCATCATCATGGGTGACTTTAACACTTGCCTTCTTAGGAATGACCATCGTTCTTCTAGTTTCCTATCTGTTGTTAATTCTTGCAACTTATCTGTTCTTCCACTTCAAGCCACCCATCATTTCCCTAACAGGGAACCCACACTCCTCGACCTCATCCTAGTTTCTTCTGCTGATCTAGTTGCAGGACACGGGCAACACAGTGCTGATATGTTTTCTTACCATGACCTCTTGTTTCTCTCTTATAAACTTCGCCCGCCCAAAGCCAGATCTAAAGTCCTAATGCAAAGAAATTTTGGTTCAATGAATGTGGATTTTCTACGGGCTGACGCTAACAACACTAATTGGGAAAGGATATCCAACCTAGCTTCTGTCGACGAGCAGGTGGAAAACTTCAACAACATGATTATAGAACTTTATGATAAGCATGCTCCTATCCGTCCGATAAGAGTAAAACACTATCCCGCACCCTGGCTCACTGAAGATGTCAAAAATGCTATCCACATAAAGCACATCATGAAAACAAAATTTAAACGTGATTCTGATCGATATCGGGACAAATACATGGAGGCACGTAACCGTAGTAATAGGAAATGCAGGGAAGCACAGCGCCGCCATATCCATAAATCCGTCGAAAATGGTGACCCAGCCAAAATTTGGAAATTTCTTAGATCGCTAGGAGTTGGAAAAAATAACACCAAGACCCCTAAAACCATCGACATCAATTTGCTTAATAAGCACTTCTCATCTTCCACTTCATTTGATGGCAATGACAAGCTCAACACGTTAAACCATCTGTCTTCACTTCCAACCCCGGATTTTTCCTTTTCATTTAGTCAAGTAGCTGCTAGTGATGTTGAGAAGTGTTTGCTATCGGTATCTTCGAACGCAGTGGGAACAGACGATATCAGTCGTAACATGATCCTGCCAATCCTTGACATCCTTCTACCTACGATCTCAAGCATCATGAACAAATCCCTTACATCCGGTACCTTTCCATCTGCATGGAAAAATGCTAATATTACCCCCATCCCAAAAAAATCAAATCCAACTTCTTTCTCGGATTTTCGACCCATCTCCATCCTTCCATTCCTATCAAAAGTGCTAGAGCGGTTAGTCCAATTACAACTTGACAGTTTCCTGGTCAAAAACAATCTCCTCAACCCATTTCAATCCGGATTTAGGGCTGGACATAGTACGACTACCGCTTTAGTAAAAATCACAGATGATATCCGATATGGCATTGAAAATTCACAAGTCACAATCCTGGCTCTTCTGGACTTCAGTAATGCCTTCAACACTGTGGACTTTGACGTTCTCTTAGGTCTGATGCAATCACTGAACATATCTCCTTCAGCTATTAACTGGTTTCAATCTTATCTGTGCGGACGCCGCCAGCGGGTGCGCATTGAGGACGAGTTTTCTTCTTGGTGCCATACCGTGGCTGGTGTCCCTCAGGGTGGTGTGCTCTCTCCTCTCTTATTTGCGTTATTTATAAACTCCATCTCGTTTCAGCTCTGCACTTCCTATCATCTCTATGCTGATGACCTTCAAATTTACTGCCACTCTTCTTTAAGTGACCTATCAAACGGCATTGGAAAAATTAATGGCGATTTGTCTCATATATCCAAATGGAGCAGGGATCACGGGCTTATTGTTAACCCCACCAAAACTCAAGCAATCATTATAGGCTCCCCGTGGCAGATTTCAAGAATTGATTGGTCTTCCCTCCCTCCTATTTCCTTTAATGGTGTAAACATTGTTTATAGCGAAAGGGTCAAAAATTTAGGTGTTCTCTTTGACCGTCAGCTCTCATGGTCCCCTCAAGTGGCGGAAGTTAGCAGGAAAATATTCGCATCAGCAAGGTCACTCACAAGACTAAAAAAATTCTTACCCATTGCAACTAAAATTTCACTTGCCCAATCCTTACTTCTGCCTGTCCTTGACTATGCTGATTCATGCTATCTCAATCTTTCTGAAGATCTACTTAATAAACTTGAGCGCCTTCAAAATTTCTGTATCAGGTTCATATTTGGCTTACGCAAATATGACCACATCTCCTCTTTCCGTGCACAACTCAAGTGGCTTCCAATCAGGTTACGTCGCAATTATCACATTCTCACACTGCTTTTTTCTGTACTTTTCATCCCTTCTACTCCTCAGTATCTTAAAGAGCGCTTCACCTTTTTTCATCAGAATAACAGTCACACTTCCCGTAGTCTAATTGCCCTTCGCCTCAATACTCCCATTAATATGACTGCAGCCTACTCTAAATCCTTTACAGTTCAGGCCGTTCGTCTGTGGAATGCTTTACCCATTGACATACGCACCTCACAAACAATAGGTACCTTTAAAACGAACTTGAAGAAGTACTATCTCTCTTCTTAACTTTATTCATGGTAATATTCATTTTAATCAATATTTTTTTTTTTTTATATAGGTATGTATATTATTATGTATTTATTTATTTTGTGTAATATTATGTAT